>NC_068339.1:41371958-42730157 GCF_014633365.1 Diospyros lotus | reverse complement strand
TTGCCGCTAACTTCGCCACGAGGTTCGCCACAAGGATTCGGCTCTGTTAATGCTGAGAAAATAGGTTAGAAAGCTCGCGGGAATCTTCCCCGCGAAGGCCCTCCGATGCCAAAATCAGTCCCGAATCCCGATGAATATTCACAAAAAAATAGTCAAAGTATATTCAAAGTGATAAGATTTACCGAAGTTGGAGGTCCCCATTAATGTCCTGTAGCTGGGTATTTATAGGGCACGATTCTCAAGGGTGGCTGGTGTCGACACGTGGCGGTTGCTGAATGGGTCAGAGCCAAGCCAAAAAGGTGGGGGAGGCTGCTACGATGCGCCCACGAGGCAGCGGGGCCTCGCGGCAGTGTGCCTTGCGGCCAGCACTGCCGCAAGGCAGCTACCCTCCTCGCGGCCGCGAGGCTGTTGTGCCTCGCGGCAGACAGTCGCGAGGTTGGGCCTCGCGACGCGCGGTCGCGAGGCTGCTGTGCCTCGCAACGTGCAGTCGCGAGGCACCTCGTGGCAAACAACCGGCCTCGCGGCTGTTTTCCGCGAGGCTGGGCCTCGCAACGCGCGGCCTCGCAGCTGCGCCGCGCCTCGCGACCGTTGATCCTTGCGGCTGCCTGCCAGCTGGCGGCAACAATTGTCGCCAGCTTTCTTTAATTTTTCTTTTCTTTTTTGATTTTCTTTTACCCTTTTTTTCATGGCACTACAGAGTTCCTTCCACCATCTACGTCTTCTACCCAGAATGAGCTCTAATACCAGATTTGTCAGACCTTAGCAAATCTGACAGTGAGTTCCAAAGAATTCAAAGAATTCTCTAGGGAAAGGAAGATAGAATCCGAGAAAGAGAGGGAGAGAATTGAGAAAGAATTCAGAATGAGTTTTGATTTAAAAATTCAGCATGATCCATACAATTTGTGCGGTCCTTTATATTGGGAGGATACCGCGTGTCTATTCCCGCCAAGGTGAGGTTATTTACATGAGTGTCCTCCTTCTAGAATTAACTACACAACTACTTGCTCATGTGCATGTGACACTCGCCACTTGCATGACTTATTCCCTAGCTAGTGACTTATACCATGACAACAAAGAGTTTTAAATGACAGTTAAATTCATTCTTTTCCAAACTTCATCTAGTCAAAATAAAAAATAAAATAAATTCATTCTTTTCCATATCTTCTTCCAAATACACTACATGTAAGGCAGTGAGAGGGGGGGTTTACTTAGAGCAACAGGCGACGAGGGAACTGGAAATGGAAGCAAGGGGTGAGAAGGAGAACGAACCAGAACCAAAAGCAAGAGGGGCAAGAAGGAGAACGAACTAGAACCAAAAGCAAGAGGGGCGACAAGGAACGACCGCGACAAGGGAACTGGAAATCGAAGCGAGAGGCCTGATCTTTAGTGAACGACGACGAGGGAACATCGAAGAAGCAAGAGGGGACCTGGGATTCGGAAAGTAATCGCTGGAAGAAGAAGAAGATTGAAAAGAGGGGAAAATAAGACTGAAGAAAAAGACTAAAAAGAAAATAGGGAAAGTAATCGCTAGGATTCGTGTCTAAGCTGTGCGGCACTTGTCGGAAACTTGTTTTCAACAAATTTATATAAATTCTGAAATGGCCTGAAACTTTTCATAAATTACAAAAAGGGCCCAAAAAACGTTTCGGGCCGTTTTTCCCATTTTCAAAACGCAAAACAGTTCGAAAACGCTGAAACGACGTCTCCAAGCCATTTCTCTGCTTCATAGATTCAAACTACCATTCCTCACTTAAGAGATCTCCTTTTGAAGCTTTCTTTGGTTACAAAGCCCCTACACTACCTGCAGTCATGCACTACACTCCTACAAAGACCATGGTGGATCAATACTTGGGGCAAAGGCAAGAAACCAGCAATAAAAGGATGCTTAAGAAGTGTTATTCCTGATAGCTTAATACCAGCAATTGTTTTTAGCTTGTATAGCAGAGATACATATATAAACACAAACACTACTACTTCTAGAGTTGAAGAATGAGTGGAAATTGCCCCCAAAATACAGGTCAAGTGGTTGGGCCACGATAAGTTGGGATTCGCATCAGTAGGTTGTGGGTTCAATTCATTGCCCTGCGCAGTGAGATAAAGCCTCCACCTGTAATTTACCTCATCTACTGAAATCGAGGGCACGAGCCGCAAAGGACTGCTAAAGGGCAGTAATCCAGAAATGAGTGGAAATTAATCAAAATTAATGCCTCCAAACAGTGAGATTAAATCCAAAGGACTGAGAAATATTATATCACCTCCAACGAAAGTATGAAGTAAAAAATGAAAAAAAAAATTAATAGAAGCATGGATCAGAAATTATAAAGGGTGCTATCACCACTCGCCGATCGCTGTTCCACGTCCTCGACGTCACTAGCAGCAGTAGTCTCTCAAAGTTTTGAAGATGGCAGTTGTCTGGCCTGCCAGCAGCCCCACAGGGGTTAGGGGAAGCAGCCTCAAAAGTTCTTATCTTAAACTTCAACTTTCTCCATTATGGTAAAAAAATGATAATCCTCTTCATTCAGCTATTTTTCCACCATTTTACTGCAATATTTCTTTTCCTTCCCATTTAAGTTTACGCCAAAAAGAGGAAATCAACTGTTTCGCTTCGCCGCATCTTGTTTTCGTAAAATTCGTCTAGCGATTGTGTACCATAAAGAAAGAAGCAGTACAAATAAATGGGCACAAAAAATAGGGTTTGCACAGCAATTCAAAATTTCAAATGCCAGGACTGCAATTTACTTCATGGCATTTCACGGCTCAAAGTAGCGTCAGCAAGTCACGAGAAGAAGGTTACAGCATAATATCAAGACAGAAACGTGAACATGCATATAGATCAGACACGATTACTTCAAAGCACAAATCAGTCAAACACGGAAGAACGGAAAGAAATCAGAAATCTGAATCGACGTGGAAACCTAATTGATCTGTTCGAGTACATACAGAAGTCAAAAGGGAAGAACTTTAAGGAGGCAGAAATAACATGCACATGTGAAGTACCCGGCGCATCGAAGAGCTTCCAAATACAAGGGCTTTCGCTGAATCGTCTTTTTTGAAGGGGGAAAATGCCCGACTGCAGCACCTCCCGAGGACTGAAAGGTCTCCCATAGTGGTGACATGAAACGACAGCGTTGCACAAATTATTGGTGATTTGTGGGTAAATTGCAATGTTGTTTTTGAGAAATTATATTTACATTCAGTATTTTTGTTCTTCGCAGCCACTTTTGAATATACTTAAAATAGTCTCAAATAAAAATTTAATTTTATCCCTTATTCAACTCTTTAATGATCAATCATTTATTATTAGGTGGTTACCTACCATCGTACTTTTTATTCACCACAATAATCATACTCTGTAATTCATTCCGTGTTATTTCATACTCATCATCACAAAATTATTTTCTCCTCATTATAGTAGAGAAGTCATTTATTCCCTGTTCTTCCATGCCCACCATTACTTAGCCATTTTCTTTTTAGTATATTAGCCAGTCAGAGTTGAGTCATAGATGATTATACACTCAAATATTGACAACATAGACAGAGTTTGACAAGGAAAAGAACAATTGCTCAGAAGAACAATACTACAAATCGTTCAATGGAAAGTACACGAGTTGTAATACTATTTGTCGTTGGAGACTTACAGGGTTCGTGGAAGTCAAGAAAGTTGGAGTTCCCCGAATCCCAAGGTTCGGAAACTTCAAGCCCCTTGAACCCGAGGGTTTGGGAAACTCCAAGTTTGTTTCCCTGAGTTCCTGAACCCAACGTTTAGGGAACTCCAAGGCGCATTCTCCAACTTTAACAAAATATATATTTTTAATTTGTATTTTATTAGCTTGTTTTTCTTTTATATCATAATGATAATGAAACCACTTTTGCACTTGACCAATCATTTGATATTATTCAACCGTTTACTATTAATAAGGTATTAGACATTCTTAATAAACTATTATTTTAATAGGAGGAAAATTATATATAAGTCTTTTCTTTATCAACTTTTTGGTAGTAAAGAATAACTGATTGGATGGGTTGGAAAAAGAAAATGAAATTGTTATTGTGATAAACAATTCAAAATGTAGAGGTCCTGGAAAAAAAACCTAGAGTTCGTCTTGCTTGCGAACGGAATGGAAAGTATAAACTATCAAAAAAGGGAGAAAAAACAATGAGAGAATTAAAACGTAAGTCCACAGCTTCAAAAAAGTGTAGTTGTCCATTTGAATTACTTCGCGTGAAATTTTTAAATGAACGATGGAAGTTGAAAGTTGTATGTGGACTGCACAATATGCACCAATAGCTCAACTAGAGAGTCATTCATATGCGATACGGGTTACAAAAAAAAAGAAATAAATATTGAAAATAATGTCTAAGAATCTTATAAAATCTATAAATATTTTGATAACTCTAAAGTCAGAGGATAAAAATAACGTGAGTACTATCAAAACTATATATAATGCACGCCAAACATATAGATTTATAAAAAAATGTGGTCGATCACAAATGCAACAGTTGATGAAGAAATTGAGAGAATGTAATTATGTGAAATGACATAGAAGCGATAAATCAACATATTGCATTACAGACTTATTTTAGGCTTATCCGATATCTATAGAGTTATTAAAAGTCTTCCCACGTGTATTAATAATGGACTGTACATACAAAACTAACAGGTATAGGTACCCACTACTTAAGATTGTTGGTGTGGCATCGACTGAGCTAATTTTGCTTCTTACATTTGTATTTATGGATCATGAATATGAGAATAACTACACATGGGCAATTGAGAGGTTAAAGAGTTTGATGGGACCTAATATATTTCTAGGAGTAGTTGTCATTGACAAATAATTAGCATTAATGAATACAATACATAAAATATTTACAAGCACAGCCACCTTATTATGCAGGTGGCATATATCAAAAAATGTGCTCGTTAAATGTAAGAAGTTATTTGATAGAAATGAGATGTGGAATAAGTTTATGTTAGGTTAGAACTTTTTTATTCTTGCCTCAACTGAGATTGAGTATAACCCTTGACTTTATGACTTAATAGTTGAGTACCATGCATATAAAGACGCACTTGATTATGTGAGAAATACATGATTGAATTATTACAAGGAAAAATTTGTTACAACGTGGACAAATAGAATAATACATTTTGGAAATGTTATTATTAACAGATATTTTTTATGAAATTCAAATGTTATCCTTATTTTTTTTTATTGTAATATCTCCAATGAATCTAATACATCAATATGTTTTTGTTCAAGGGCTGAGAGTGCGCATGCGAAACTGAAGAAACATCTTAGATCATCAATATGAATTCTTGAGTAATATTATAAATTCATTATTTGTCCAAAAGTGAAATAATTTTGTGTTTCTTTAGTTTATCTTGAGTTATTATATATTTATATATATAGTATACTATTTCTATAATATGACCCGATCACGTGTATATATATATATATATATACATGAAAAAGAAGTAGACTTACAATGAAGATATACACTAAATATAAGTACACCAAATATATTAATATCTCATATTACAATAAAAATTTATTGTGTATTCTTCAACTTCCTTGTGTCTCATGGGGGAGTTGCTGCTAAAGGGTATGGATTTGAACCAAATATAGGCTTATTGTGTATTATTCAACTTCCTTGATGATGTAGGTGGTCGAACCATACTCGATGTTGGAGGTAATGTGATAGCAGTAAGCAGTGGATATATAAATGCTGGGGGTCGAAAACGTACGAGTTAAGATATTGACAGTCTAGCATCACAATCACTACGGGACAATATCGTGGCATGAGACCCACTATAAATGGATAGAATACCATATATCTCAAGACATGTCTATCTCCACGCATCCACCTCCATGAAGGGTCCACCTAATATGACATGATTAAGAGTAGATAGTGACGCCCTAATGCGCTGCAAGATACAATTAATTCTAATATCAATATTTAAATATAATATATTAAAAAAATTACATTTAAAATTTTAATCTTACCACATCAGCCATCGTGACTTTATCCTAACCATCTTTGTCAAATCCTGATTTATATGCAGGGTTTTAAATGAATCGATGGATGATATGTTGATACCATGGCATGTAGTCTGTAGTATACTCCCACAGGATTTGGACACGTCCATCGCGTCGGTGTGCCGGCACTTAGTGAAAATCTCATTGAGTCCAACAATCATCAACAAAATTATAAACCACCATATATATAATGCAGTGGCTGAACCCCGCTTGGCTTCAACAACGTCACGGATATGTTGCTGATTAGCTAATGGCCATTTAGGAATTTTGTGGCCATGACTTTTACATTTCAATAAACGTCTATCATGTTAAAAAAATAAATAATTAATAAAATTATAATAATTTCTATTATTGTAAAATATTTTTCATAATCCATTTATTAATTAAACCTATCTCTCCGTCCCATATGTCGACAGCAACATAATTTTTAAAACTCTTTAAAATGCATAGATCCTCAAGGCCTCCAAAAAATGGTCCAGAAAAATTATCTTCTAATGACTACTTGGGACCATTAGTGAAGGGTTGC
This sequence comes from Diospyros lotus, assembly GCF_014633365.1. NCBI lineage: Eukaryota > Viridiplantae > Streptophyta > Magnoliopsida > Ericales > Ebenaceae > Diospyros > Diospyros lotus. The sequence goes on along the minus strand of NC_068339.1, from coordinate 42,723,596 downwards.
TCACAAGGTTATATCGATGGTGAGCCAAAACCAGGTGTAGGTGGTTGCTCATGAACATGTGTCACTAGTTTTGAAATAGATACATCAGTCAAGGTTTGATCACCATGAACCCCAACCATTCACTTCCTTGTGGAAGTTGTTGGACACTATCGAGATAAATGTATGCCATCACCTCGTGTAAGCACCACATCTACACAGTAAAATAAACAGGCATATATAATTAACACATGACAATTAAAAAAACTAACGAAATTGCTCATAATCTTTCAGTATCAATATACCAATAACACATGCTAATTAAAAAACAAATTAAATTGCTATAAGAAACAACAAACTTACATTCATGTCAAAAAGAAAACAAATAATAATTTTCAAAACTAGTCGATTACCTTCAATTTAGCTATCTCCTGCAAAACTTACAATGAATGTAGCTTCCCTTACTTTTTCTTCTTCTCTAAGTGTAACATGTTCAACAGAACATCCGTGAGACAACAACTAACACTAACACTAGTTACCAATTGAGATCTTCAAATAGCAAACAACACAATATTAACACTAGTTACAAATTCAGATCTCCAAATCGCAATCAACACAATTAGAACACAACACAACCAAAAATTAGTATACCAAGAGAAACGAAGGGAAAATAACACCAGGGTTCGAAGGCATTGGCTATCTCCAAACCCTATGGTTGGGAGGCGGTGTTCACCTTCGAAGGCTTTGAAAGACCTTTGAATCCCCCATAACATTGGTAAACTTTAAAATCACATACTTGGAAACTCCGATGAGACAATGAGGCGACTCCAGGGACAAATCGCAAGCGACAAAAGGCATCAGGTGTGCACGCGAGAGTTTAATGGGTTGTGGCTGTGGGTTTGTACATGATGGATGTGTGGGCAAGGATAGTTTTGGAATATAAATGATTGCAAAGAGTAATAAAAGTAGGTGAGAATAGCAATTGTCAAATTTTCATTACATGTGGCTACGAAGAGCAAAAAATATAGCTGCAAATAAAATTTCCTATTAGATAATTGTCTCAAATAAGTTACAATATTTTTTTGTATTTTATGAGATATGTGTGTGTGTGTGTTTTATTTCCTTTGGTTATAAAGCTGATGGTTGACAAGTGGCAATGTAATGTTCATTTGATCTGCATCCACTTTACTTATATATATATATATATGCGCTCAAATATAAGGAGAAGGCAGAACACATACTTGTCCTCTCTCTCTCTCGTCTTCTCTCGCTCTCTATTACATAAATCCTAAATCTGATTTGATCCCTTGATCTTTTTATGTATTATGTGAGAAAGAATGATACTTGTGAGAGTGTTATTGATTCTTGCTGAAATTGTAAGTTTGTACTCCTAGGTTGCATCGTATGTCGTTGTAAGTTGGGTATTTTTCAGTTCATAGAGTTTGGTTGATTGTAATCCTATCTTATATCATCTTGTTATTTCGATCTAGTGAATTAACTAGGGTTTAAAGCCCCTGCCATGAGTAAGATTCAATTTCGAATCCGAACATGTAAACTCCTTCATCTATTTGTGTGCTTGTGTAAGCGTTTCTTTATTGTTCTTGCGCATCTAGTTGTTTCGATCTTGTGGATGTTTTGGTTTCTGATAATCAAACAGGTTTTACATTTCCCATTATTTTTTAGGTCACTTGCCAATAAATCCCTTCTTTTTCTTTTCGTTTTTAAGCTCGTTGCCTCTAAACTCCACGATTCGGAGGTGGTGTTTGCCTTCAAAGGCATTGAAATGCCTTTGAATCCCCCACAACATTGGTAAACTTTAAAATTGCATACTTGGAAACTTCGGTGAGACAACGAGGCGACTCTAGGGACAGACGATGGGTGAGAAAAGGCAAAAGGTGTGTGCTCAAGGGTTTGATGGGTAGTGGCTTTGTGTCTGTTGCATGATGGATGTGTGAGCAAAGGTAGTTTTGAAATATAAATGATTGCAAAGAGTAATAAAAGTGGGTACAAATAATAATTGTCAAATTTTCATTACCTGTGGCTATGAAGAGCAAAAAGTATGACTACAAATAGAATTTCCTGTTGTTTTTTTGGTTACTTGCCCATAAATCCTTTCTTTTTATTTTTCTTTTTTTAAGATGGGAAATCAAATGGTCCCCGATACACAATCAGTCTTTGGTTTAGTTGTCTTATTTTCTCTATAAATCCATAATCCATCAACTTTTCAGTCTAAGTAAACAAACAAATTAGTCACAAGTCGAAACCTTGAGCTTGGCCCTTTAAATAGATAAAATTGATGCACAATTTACCATGATGGCAAAATCAAACCCACAATCTCGTGGTATGCCAAGCTCTCGACCATTTGCAACAAACCAATTGAGCTACCCCAAATGGTTAAATGTATTCTATTTTAAAAATAACTTTAGAGATTTATGTGATTTAATTTTTTTGGTAGATACTTTTTTCATTACTAATACTGTTACTTAAGCCCTACTTTAGTTAATTAAGTTAAATGAACTTAAATTAAATTAGAATAAAATAAAAAAACAAAAAAAATTATCATTAGTTATAGCTAATTTTTAAGCAATGGGTTCTAGTTGGCCACTAGTAACCAATAATGTTTCATAAATAACCCATCTTTAAGGGTTGGTGTAGGGAGAAAAAATATGAAGAAAATTAAGTACTTGTCATTGATAGAAATTGGTGAAAAGGTCTTGTTATATCTGTTAGGGATACAGAGAGTATAGATACGTACGGTATATAGAAATAACTTGCTTGATACCAAAAAAAAAAAAAAAAAAAAAGTTCTAACCGGCTACGGTACAAGAAACATATACTATATACTTGACCACTATTATAACAGCTGATATTCACGGTAACAAGAGCTTATAATTAAATGAACAACAACAGAGGTTACCAGACTAAAACAGCAAATCAGAGAAGATGGTTGAACAGCACTGCTCCTAGTTGGAACGACAAGGAATCAAGAACAAACTTCTGGATCGTGGAAGAGGCAGGAACAGAAGTAGGTCGAGTCGCGCTTTGCGCTGTCCTGAAGACAGTTAGCGCCCTGCACTGGCGACAAGCAGACTACGGCGACTGTCTCAGCAGGATGAAACGACCTCTCCGGTGAACGGCAGCCACGAATGACCGGAGCTAGCAGAACTCAAGACGGGCTTGCTTTCAGTGATGAAAAACTCAAGAAAAATAAGCTCTTCCAATGCTCAAAGAAGAAAAACTCTATATGAGAGACAATACTTGAGAAAAGAGAACAATCTTGAAAGCTTGTGTAGAAATGGAGAACTTCACACCAATATATATAGGCACCCACCAAACTTGGAAACCAAGCCAATCAAGAAGTGCTTGGAGACCAAGTATTTCTAGAAGAACTTGGGGGCCAAGTTGTTCTAGAACATCTTGGGGACCAAGCAAGAAAGAAAATAAAATTAAAAATAAAAACCACACACACACACATCCAACAATCCCCCACATGAGTGTGTGTGCACTAAAATCAGACAAAACGACATGGATTCACTGAGAGCAAATAGACAAGTTATGCATCAACAAGGTGTCTTCTGGACTTGAACCTTCCTTAGTGAATGTCTATCGAATTTGCCGAAGAAATAGTGAGACTAGCTCTTGAACTATCCTTTTGAAGGTAAATCGAGACAATAGACATCACACACAACATGTCTTAACCCATTGAGTTCTATACGATTGTGTCCATTTTGGTTCTGGACAGCATCCTGGATTTCATGAGAACTCTAGAGAACCCAAGCCATTGAACAGTTCTCATAGAAGCGACCCCACTTCTACTCTCATATAGGGAAGCATTGACTAAGAGTACCCTGTCACTACTCCTCTTATATCAAGATATCAACATTCCCTTTAACATCGACAGGACACACTCTTCAATTTCTGAGACATGGGGAGAAACTAAAAGTTTAATAGTGTGTCAACTATGACTTATTCCAGCCAATTGGCCAATTTAACCTAGATCTTGGGATCTCCAGTCAACTAGGTTTGGTTACCACCGGAAAAGTCATTTAAAAGGCTTTAACTCCATTCCCTTCGATGTAAATTTGACTTGCTCACAAGTCACTCCTTTCGTCAAAGGATCAGCTAGATTTTCTTTCGATTTTACATAATCAATGGAAATTATTCTATTTGTGAGCAACTCTCTAACAGTGTTATGCCTGCGCCTAATGTGTCTTGACTTTCCATTGTAGACACTGTTCTTAGCCCTCATTGAGGCAGCTAAGTTGTCACAATATATGCAAATGGCGTTAACAGGCTTTGGCCATAATGGAACGTCTTCGAGGAAATGGCAAAGCCACTCAGCTTCTTCGCCTGCTTTGTCCAGAGCTATAAACTCTAACTCCATGGTCGACCGTGCTATACACGTCTGCTTTGAAGACTTCCACGACACAGTAGCACCACCTAGGGTGAACACATACCCACTGGTTGATTTAGTCTCTAAGCTATCGGAGATCCAATTAGCATCACTAAATCCTTCCAGTACATGTGGATATTTTGTATATTGCAATCCATAGTCCAGGGTGTACTTCAAGTACCTAAGTACCCTGACCAATGCACCCCAATGGTCATGCCCAGGATTGCTCGTGTATCTCGCTAGCCTGCCTACGGAGTAGGCGATGTCAGGTCTAGTATAATTCATGATATACATCAGACTCCCAATAATTCTGGCATATTCCAGAGAAGATACACCTTCATCATGATTTTTCTTCAACTTTGAATTTGGGTCAAACGGAGTAACTGCTGGCTTACTCTCGAAGTGACCAAATCTTCTCAACACTTTCTCTATGTAATGTGACTGAGAAAGAGCATACCCTTCGGAATTCCTTATTATTCGAATTCCAAGAATAACATTAACAAGATCGAGGTCTTTCATGTCAAAGTGTGAGTTCAACATTTGCTTTGTGGATTGTATGACACTTCTATTCGTACCCATTATCAACATGTCATCCACATACAGGCACACAATGACACATTCTTGGTTTATGTTTTTCACATAAACACATTTATCACACTCATTTATCTTAAATCCATTTGATAACATTGTGTGATCAAACTTCTCATGCCATTGTTTAGGCACCTGTTTCAACCCATACAAAGACTTTACTAGTTTACAAACTTTCATTTCATGTCCCTTTACGATAAACCCTTCAGGTTGTTCCATGTAGACTTCTTCTTCTAAATCTCCATTCAGGAATGCTGTTTTTACATCCATTTGATGTATCTCCAAATTATATAACGCTGCAATAGTAATCAGCATCCTGATAGACGTGATTCTCGTCACTGGAGAATACGTGTCAAAGAAGTCTTGTCCTTCTTTTTGACGATAGCCTTTAGCTACCAACCGAGCTTTGTACTTATCAATAGTACCATTAGCTTTTAATTTCTTTTCTGAAAATCCATCTGCACCCAACTGGTTTACACCCAAGTGGCAAATTGACCAATACCCAAGTATTGTTTTGCAAGATGGAATCCATTTCACTATTAATAGCCTCTTTCCAATAAGGAGCATCAGGAGATGACATTGCATCACCATATGTTTGCGGCTCATCTTCTAACACAAAGGTTAGGAAATCTGAGCCAAAGGAAGAGGCCTTCCTTGTCCTTTTGCTTCTTCGAGGCTCGATGTCAATTTTCTGCCCATCTTGGCCTTTTGAAGAATTTGCTTCATAAGTTCTCTTGGAACCACTTGCACAGGGTTTATCTCCCTTAAAAGGGAAGATATTCTCAAAGAACTCCACTTCTATAGATTCCAGAACAGTATTAACATTAATGTCAGGAATTTCTGACTTTGTTACCAGGAACTTATAGGCAGCACTATGCGAGGCATAGCCTATAAAGACACAATCAATAGTTTTTGGACCAAGTTTAGTTCTCTTAGGTAAAGGAACCTGCACCTTGGCCAAACACCTCCACACTTTTAGGATTTTGTAGGAGGGTTGTCTATTATTCCACACTTCATAAGGCGACTTGCCAGACTTCTTATGTGGAATTCTATTTAATATAAAGTTTGCAGTAAGCAACACTTCCCCCCACAAATTATGGGGTAAACCTGAACTATTTAACATGCAATTTATCATGTCCTTCAAAGTTCGGTTCTTCCTTTCAGCTACACCATTTTGTTGTGGTGTATAAGGTGCTGTCGTCTGATGGATTATACCATGAGATTCACAAAACTCAGATAGAGCCGATGATTCATACTCACCACCCCTATCTGATCTGAGCACCTTAATTTTCTTTCCCAGTTGATTTTCAACTTCTGCCTTAAATGTTTTAAAAACATCAAAAGTCTCATCTTTACTGCGTAGTAAATATACATAGCAATATTTACTACAGTCGTCAATAAATGTGACAAAATAATTCTTTTCACCTCTAGTGGGAGTACTTTTCATGTCACAAACATCACTGTGAATTAAGTCGAGTAATTCACTATTCCTTTCCACATATGGAAATGGCTTTCTTGTAAATTTTGATTCAACACAAACTTCACATTTATGTCCATTATCAATGTTAAAACTAGGTAATAACCCTAGATTAACCATTCTTTGGAGGGAACGATAATTGACATGTCCTAATCTTGAATGCCAAACATCACACGACTCAACAATATAAGTAGAAGAGTCATTCTTATTAATCTTCTTAGGCACTTGGGCCTGTACATTCAACTTGAACATGCCATCATCTAGATATCCTCGACCCACATACATTCCCCCCTTGGTAAGAGTAAATTTATCAGATTCAAAAACGAGTTTAAACCCATTTTTGTTCAGCAGGGTTCCAGACACCAGATTCTTGCGAATCTCAGGCACATGCCATATATCTGTGAGGGTCAAGATCTTCCCAGATGTCTACTTTAGCAGTACCTTGCCCTTGCCTTCCATAGTCGAGGTTGCGGCATTTCCCATGTACATTTTTTCGGTGCCATCCATTTTCTCATAAGTTGAGAACAAGGATTTATCCTTGCAAATGTGCCTTGAAGCACCTGTATAGATCCACCAGCCTTTGGCGTTATCAACCATGCAAACTTCAGTGATGACTGCAACGAACTCATCATCTTCCACTATATTGGCATAAGAAGGCTTAGACTTGCGCTGGTTGCTACCAGAGCTTTGACCCTTCTTGTGTCTGCAATCCATAGCCCTATGGCCTGTCTTACCGCACACCCAACAGGTGCCTTGAATGCGTTTGTTGGTAGTAGACTTCTTCGGACCCAACGATCCGCTTACTCTCTTACTTTGCTGCTTCTTAGGCTGAGATTTGAGAGCCTCAGCTAAGTGAGCCTTAGCTTCAAATCTGTCTGAGACTTTATCTCCTTTGCGATTGTCTTCTTCAATACGAAGACGAAGAGCCAGATCTTCCATAGACAGCTCTTTGCGCTTGTGCTTGAGATAGTTTTTGAAATCCTTCCATGAAGATGGCAGCTTCTCAATCACAGCAGCAACTTGGAATGGCTCATTGATGACCAATCCCTCGCTATGCAAATCACTAATGATGATTTGCAGTTCCTCCATCTGGTTGACCACCAATTTGGTATCAACCATCTTGTAATCCAGGAACTTACCTACTAGAAATTTCTTGGTGCCAGCATCCTCAAGCTTATATTTCTTCTCCAAGGTCTCCCACAATTGCTTGGAAGTAGCATATGCCGTGCAATACACATTGTACAGCGGGTCGGCCAAGCCACTCAGAATATAATTTTTACAAAGAAAATCTGAGTGCATCTGTAATACCCCGAGAGCCCAGAAAAGTTAGTATATATCGAGGATAGTGTAAGAAAGGAAACAACACCAGCTGGATACCTTTTGGGCTGAATGTTGGCAAAGAACTCCCGAGTTAAGCGTGTTTGAAATGGGGCAATCCAATGATGGGTGACTCCCCTGGGAAGTTCGTGTAGGCCCATCAGGGTAAGTTGTTCCGGTCCTTCCTATCGCTCGATGCGGGATGTTACAGGTGGTATCAGGGCCGACCCTTGGTGAAGGCGGTCCGATGAGGGCGGGGAGTGGCGCCGGGGCTTGAGGGCCTGTACAAGGAGCGGCTTCTGGCAGGCTTCTAGGATGGCAGCCCCCAAGGGGAGAAGGTCTGGGACCAGTTGTAAAGTCATATGACGAGAACGTCAAGTGCTTAAGGGGGGGAGAATGTAATACCCCGAGAGTCCAGAAAAGTTAGTATATATCGAGGATAGTGTAAGAAAGGAAACAACACCAGCTGGATACCTTTTGGGCTGAATGTTGGCAAAGAACTCCCGAGTTAAGCGTGTTTGAAATGGGGCAATCCAAGGATGGGTGACCCCCTTGGGAAGTTCGTGTAGGCCCATCAGGGTAGGTTGTTCCGGTCCTTCCTATCGCTCGATGCGGGATGTTACAGCATCCATGCCTCCCTCGCAGCCACAGTCTCTGTTGTCATATTCTCCTCCGAGACAACGAGGCAATCCTCGTTGAGGATGTGGGCTAGATTCAATATGGTCAGATAGAATAACATCTTCTGTTGCCACCGTTTAAAATCTTCACCATTAAATGGTGGTGCCTTCTCAATATGTGGGGTTGGCTTGGCCACGGCTGAACCGATCCCTTGCATAGAAGCTGTTGCAGAAACAACGGTAATGGGTGGGCGAAGACCCGAGGCAACAACAGGGGGCGGGTTTGAACCCGAGGCAACACCAGCAGCAGCAGCACCGGAACCATCAACAGGAATAGGGGCATCCATATTTTCTAGATTCTCTTACTAACTGTCTTCAGATTGTTAGGGATACAGAGAGTATAGATACGTACGGTATATAGAAATAACTTGCTTGATACAAAAAAAAAAAACTGTTCTAACCGGCTACGGTACAAGAAACATATACTATATACTTGACCACTATTATAACAGCTGATATTCACGGTAACAAGAGCTTATAATTAAATGAACAACAATAGAGGTTACCAGACTAAAACAGCAAATCAGAGAAGATAGTTGAACAGCACTGATCCCAGCTGGAATGACAAGGAATCAGGAACAAACTTCTGGATCGTGGAAGAGGCAGGAACAGAAGTAGGTCGAGTCGCGCTTTGCACTGTCCTGAAGACAGTTAGCGCCCTGCACTGGCGACAAGCAGACTACGGCGACTGTCTCAGCAGGATGAAACGACCGCTCCGGTGAACGGCAGCCACGAACAACCGGAGCTAGCAGAACTCAAGACGGGCTTGCTTTCAGTGATGAAAAACTCAAGAAAAATAAGCTCTTCCAATGCTCAAAGAAGAAAAACTCTATATGAGAGACAATACTTGAGAAAAGAGAACAATCTTGAAAGCTTGTGTAGAAATGGAGAACTTCACACCAATATATATAGGCACCCACCAAACTTGGAGACCAATCCAATCAAAAAGTGCTTGGAGACCAAGTATTTCTAGAAGAACTTGGGGGCCAAGTTGTTCTAAAACATCTTGGGGACCAAGCAAGAAAGAAAATAAAATTAAAAATAAAAACCACACACACATCCAACAATATCACCACTTGATCATCTGTGCTCATCACCACTAAAGGTCGCCTCTATTTATTGATCGGATGCTCAGTTTCTAAAATTCTTCACCAATTTTTCTTTTGTTGTAATCAATTTTTGCCATTTTCTTTATCAATTTATTTTTTTATTAATTTATTTCTTCTCATTTTTCTATGTGTGTATGTTCTGATCACCGATGAAACCACCTACAACAAACTCAAGACAAATATGGCCCATCACCAATAAGTACATTAATGACCACAACCATGACCAGTGGTTCTAACCTATCAATGATTCGTTTTCTTGGTTTGTGTATTTTTTGGGGTTTTTTATTTTTTATTTTTAGTTGAATTAAGATTTATCTAATAATATTAGTAACAGAAAAGATGTTTGGGCAAAAAAATAAACCGCCAAGATTTATCTATAAAGTCATCTTTAAAGCAAATAGGTTTTCCATGCAAATTACCCCAAATCATAAGGATTTAGGTGCAATTTACCTTGATTTGTGTTTTATGGAATTAGTAAATTGACAATTAAATAAATACCTTTGACCAATTATAATTAAGGTAAATCTTACTTTGTCCTTTTGAGATTTAGTTAAAACTCATTGATTACCTTTGTGTTTTTAAAAATAACATGAACCCTAATCATTAAAAAATAAAAATTATTTTCCTTACTTAGCTTTCTTTTACCTCAAATTTTTCTCTCAATCATCTCATCACTTGTGCACACCAAAAAAACATCATTGGGTTCAACCTTAGGTCGACCTAGTAGTGGTTCAAGGCATGAGAAAAAATAATATATTTTGTCATTATTATGGCAAGTGTTATTGTCATTATTTTATTTTATTTACAGATATTTAATTTATAACACCTCATTTTTCAAGGCATTTTATTTTGCTTAAAAAAATTAATTTTTTAAAAAATTACATTTACATCCACAAATTTTCATGAAATCCTCTTTTAGCCATTTAACAATAATTAAGGTGATTAATAATTGAGATAAATATTGAAAATTAAAGCATCAAATTTAAAAAAAAAAAAAAAAACCAAGTCATTACATCTTGTATATGGAGGTTCAAACAAGTAAGGAAACTAAACATTACCATGAAAAAATATTCCAAAAGTACGGAAACATAAATAGAAAAAAAGTTTTCTACCCAATCATCTTATCATTTCTTTTGAAAGTATCTAAATCACATAGCATGTTAGAATATACTTAATAAATCAGTTAGTGGCATTTTCAAAATAATTTTTCATACAAATGATAAGAGACATGTATACATAGGTTCCTTACGTTTGTTATGAAAAATGAAGTAATAATCATTTATTATTATTTATCAATTGAACTCACACTATTTAATTTAAGGTGAAATGTTAATCACCCACTGATAACAATATATCTGTTCGTTTATTTACCGATTAATAAAAGACAATGATATGGCTATATATGCATAAATGACATTAATATAGAGTTTTAATGTAATAATCATATATTTTACATTCATACTTCAAAATGCATAAATGTTAGGACTATGGTACAATTTATCCAAAATTAAACAGTATCGCAAATGTCAAAATGTAAATGCAGGGTACTCGTGTAATTTGAATGAAATCAAAGAACATATACATAATGAAAATAAAATATGGGGTCTAAGTGCCATAATCCAAAAGATTTGGACAAAAGAGTCACCTCCAAGAAATTACAAAATTTAAAATATTATGTGGAACACCCATTTTTCTCTGTTCAGAGTTTGATTGCTGACCAATCTTCCGAGCTAGCACTAGTTTATCTCTCTCACCACTGGGAGCCTTCTGGTCAGTGACTTTATTGTTCCTTAAAAGTTATAATTTTTAGGTTCTAATTTTTAAAAAATGAGAATTTAGTGTTTGTTCGAGCTTGTAAAATTCTGGCTTATAATTTTATTAACTTTTAGAAGTGGTAGAAGTTAGTTTTTTCAAAGTTGGAGTATCCTAACTTTTACAACTTCTAATTAAACAGTCACATTTTAATGACATTTTTGTGACAAATTTATCTTTATTTTTAATAAATAATTATCTTCTTGTCCACGCAATCAAGCGTCTCTCTTCTCCACCGCCATCTTAATTTTCAGATCTCTTCCTCTTTTCACCATTTTCTTCTCTCTCGCAATCAAGTGTCTCTTTTCTCATAATTCATTAGTTATAACATTTGAAACTTATACATATACACTAATTAATTTTTAAATTATTATTTTATAACTACTAAAGATATTATGAGTAATTATATAAAAATAAGCTATTTTACAGCTTATGATATCAAACACCACAATTGCTTAACTACAATTTCTGAGAAGTTGCAACAAATAGGTTCACAACTTATTCTAAGTTTTAGAAGCTATAATCTGAGAAGTTGAAAACTATAATTTCTCTAATTAAGCTGCAATAAACGGGGCATAATTGGCCCTCCCCCAACTTTGTAAAAAATACAGTAACCTTTCAAAGTTTTAAAAAATGCACTAAAAGTCATAATGTTTAATTATTTTTTAAAATTATCCCGCTAAAAAAATGTAGATCAGTTTGAAAATGGTCCCGTATCTTTTATTTTTCTTGAATTAATAATTTTTATGCTATAATCAAACTTATACCTTTGAGATAAATAACTTTTGACTTATTATAATTATAATATTAGATGTGTAAAATGTAAAGCGTATTAATATCTAATTAATTGAGTAATTTCTATTAGTGTGTTATATTTTTAAAAGATTATAGTTAAATCAGCTTTAAAATAAGTTTTCATATATTTTTTTAATTATAGATTAATATTTTAGATTATCATTCAACAATCAAACGAACAAAATAATACACATGAAATTTACTTTAAAAAAAATTGTCCACTTTGTCACTATAACAATTTTAGACAAATTTTAAAAAATTATTAAACATTTTGTACATATTTTTAATTTGATGAAGTTGAGAATTGGTTGGAAGTAAATAATAAATAATTATTTAACTATTTTTTGTACTTAACTTTACGCAGTAAATATTATTTTGTTTCTTAATTTATTTACTTTTAGTACTTAATTAAATATATGATATAATATTACATTACAAAATTGCTCCTAATGGCTTTAGATCCTAGCTCTATCATTGCTCACCATCTTTGTCTATCTTATCTCATCTTTGTCTATCTTATCTTCGACCACCCTTGCCAGTCTTGCACCATTGGAAGCCATGACCCAACTTCAAAACCATCATGGAATAGCCATCACTACAAGTCTAGTTTGTCAAAACTAGTTCATCGACCAATTACTTTTCCAAAATCTCTCCCTTTTTATTGCTTTTCCTATTTCTCTTGTTTTGGTGCGTTTATAATTAAATTAGGGACTTGTTTATATAGGTGGAGCATTTCCAAATTTGTTGGGATTGTTGTAACATGATTGTTTGATTACTTGCCAAAAATCCACTGTATCTTAACCCAGGTAGAGTCAGAAATTTTAGGTAAGATAGGCAAAAATTAACTCTTAAACTCTGAACTCAGTCTAAAACTAAATAATATAATATTAAAAATTATATATATCAATGAATTATACAATGGACTCATTTTCATATTTTAATAACGTCGCATAATAACATCATTATCAATTTTATTAAATATCTATTTTTCAATATACACAATTAAATTACCGTTCAATAATTAATCTCCAATTCAATTGCACAGCTGAGTCATGATAAGATTCAGGACAAACTGTTGTTCAATTATTAATCTCTTTAATTATAACACAGTTAAAGAAATGGTGAAAGGAGGTTAACATACACAAAAGAAAAGTGAGTTAGATTTTCATATATCTTATTTTTAATTTTCGACCAATACTGAAAAAAGCACTGGCAGTTGCCACCAACCACCATGGTCGGTGGTTTTCGACGATCAGAGACAACCACTCGACACCCTTATTCCTATCGACTAACATACCCAAAAATTAGTAAAATCTAATTGTCAAATTTCATAAATCTAAGGTTAAACTTCTGACCAAATCCAACGCGCATAAACGCACTGGCAGTTGCCACCGGCCACAGTGGTTGGTGGTTTTTGACAATCAAAAGCAATCACCCGACACCCTTATCCCCATCGACCAATATATCTAAAATTTAAATTTTTTTAAAAATTCATTATGGACATTTAGAAAAAAATAAAAAATATTAAATTATTATATATAATATTTTTTTTAAAAATCCAAGGTGGACAACTTCCCATGGCTGTACGTGGCCACTGATCTCAACCATTCATGTAGGCAAGGCTATAAATCTTATAGCAACAATTTGGAAAATTATAGAGAATTGGAAAGTTTCTTGAGAGGGGGTGACATTTTTTGATTCAAATTTTTGTTTGTTTTTGCTATTTTTGACCTTTCCTATCTTCGCCATAGATGATCAAAAATTAGTATTGAAAATATCTTCGCCATAGATGATCAAAAATTAGTATTGAAAATGTTGAATTAGTCTTATCCATGTCATACGTAAGACCTATAGCAATCCGTAAATTACGATTTAATTTAATTACTTATTATCAAGTAAATTAATTTATATTAAAATAACTTGTTATTATTAAATAAAAATAAATTATGTGATTTTAAGGAAATAAGAAGTTAGGATAATTAATTATGTTATTTTAAAAAAAAATTGGAATAAGAAAAAAATTGAAATAAATTAAATTGTGGAAATTTTGAGAGTTTTGGGCGTTAGTGTAATTAAAATAGGGGGGTGTGTGATTAATGGAATTTGGAGGGGGGCTGGTGCGATTTCGGAAAAGGGACCAAGGGGACCCTTATATATTAATTCGCGCATTATATGTATGAAGGTCGAGTGTGGCGCGGGTGGATGCGGGCGTGCGTGTGAGGCGGCCGATCGCGGGTTCCAAACGCGGGGGCGCGCGCGCGAGGCCGAGGTTTTGGGTTGATTTTTAATCAGCCAGACGTCCGAAACGACGTCGTTTCAGTTAGAGGTGGTGGCCTCTAGCGCTGGCCCGCGCGCTGCCACGTGGTCGTGCCTCCTCCCCCCATTTTTGCCTCTATTTAAAGCCCGATTCGGGCGTTACTTTTTGCAAATGAAACATCAAACATTTTGGGAGAACAACAGCATGCGCGCGGGAGAAATTTGAGAGATTTTGGAGTTGAAATTTGGATTAAATCAAGTTTAATTCAAGAGTTAATTTTCCAAGTATGTAGCTAAGCTAGTAATTAATATTCTGTACGATCAGAATTTCATTTAGAGCCTAATTTTGTTAATTTTGGCAAATAATTTGGGGTATTGCAGTGTGTATAATTTTTACCGTGTTGAGTTGAAACAAGCCTAAGGATATCTTCATAAAGTCAAGTTCTTTATACCCTCCTCGTCGATTCTTTCGTTGCCAATTTGTTTGACCTCCCTTCGTTTGTTTCGGCTATTAATTAATTATGAAATTTTTAATGGTTTGTTTTAAAATTTGATTTATTAAACTGATCTTGATGATTTTATTCGTTGGTTGCCTACGGGGGTTCGTGCCACCCCAAACCTATGGGAATGATGTCGTACTCTCTCGAGACTAGGTTCTTAGCTGATCAGGTATTAATATGGATTTTGATTATTTATAGGCTAGAGCAGTTGAGCAGTGGAGGCAAGGATCGGCGGTTCGGTGACGGTGTGACTGTTGTACGGTCTATCTTAGGTCGTCGGCTGGTCTCTCTTATCCATTGACCGTTGACAGGTGCCATGCACTGTTGACTGGATTTGCCGTTACGTGATCATAGCATAACTGGTATCATTTATTCCTTGTTGCATGTTTTGATGTGCACATGGGTACGGGCTGCATGTTGGGGTTTTCATGATCTGGTTATGCTTGGTCACAGACATCTTAGCTTGGTTATGATGCATCCAGTACGGGCATATATATCGCGTGTGGTTTACTATATGGGCGGAGCATGGCCTGATGACTGGATGTATGGGCGTCATGTATCACGTTGATGCTCATTACGCCATTGCATTTTATGTGCATTGCATGGCTACTGGTAGTTATTAGTTCTCAGACGGGAGTACCGTTCTGAGGGAGCTTATGGCTCGGGTGTCAGGAGTACCGACATGGATACGGGTGACAGGAGTATCGACCCGGGACAGTACGCACAGGTTTGTTGGAGATCTATGTTACCTTTCAGGGCAGCGGCAGGTTGGTATGGGACTTGGGTGCCAGGTGTCTTATGTGGGCCCCAATGACCGGTATGTGCTTTTATTATACTGCACTATTGTATTGTTGCGTCACATGGCTTGTGTGTACGTGCGGGACTGTGTTGGGGTGATCTCTTCTCTATTTACTGTACAATCTTCATTTTCTTATAACTTGCCGAGTCTTGCGACTCACCTTACTTTTCATCATTCCAGGTAAGGGTAAAGCAAAGGCCAAGGGCAAGGATCGTTCCACCTAGTAGCCAGTCTTGTCGGTAGGGTGTACATTTAGCTTGCCCCCGTTATCTCTGATATTTTGATAGGATTTTTGTTTCTTATTTTGACTGTGCCAGGTTGCTCCTTGTATCTTTTATTTGTTAGTACATGTGTCTGTATATTTTTATATACTCCTTGACTATTGTTCCAGCGGGGTACTTGTGGGCGTGCATGTATATCGTTTTGCTTCCGCTGTTGTATTTTATATGTATGTATGTCAGGGTATTTTTGTCTTGTGTTTATTTCTCTTCCCTTATGTAAGCGCTTTCGTTCGGATAGATCGGGTGGTTGGGATATCCGAGCGGGGGTGCGTACATAACCTGTGAAATGTTTAGGTCCAATTTGAAATTGATTGAATAAAATTTGAATACAAAATGACTAATCTGAATGTTTGTTTGTCATGTTGCATGACCAAAATTTTTATACACTGTTAGGCTCAAATACTTTTTACTTGAGAACCAAAATTGCAAACTAGAAATACCTTCACATTGTCGGTCATGCTCTATTCGACATTCATTTTTCAGGTTTACCTTATCTTAAGCATATTCAAATTCTATTCGAGTTCAAATAAATTTACATGACCAACTAGTTATGTATTACATGCAATTTTGAACTCGAATGGCTTTCAAATCACCTTTTAAGTACTTTCAGCTATGTTGGGTATCATAGATTCATCTTGATATCATCTACAAAACCCAGTATTGGGTTACGCCGAATTTAATTTGATTTGGTTGAATTCCATGCTCAAATTTAGCTCCCTAACCAGGCAAATTTTGCCTATTTGTGCAACATTAACTAATTACACTTAGTCCACCTTCTTTATAAATTCATGTTTTTGTTCTCCTAGACCTAATAATTTGCCAAATTATAACACTAAGTCTGTTTCTTTCCAATTTTAATTAATTTAAAAAAAAATTAATATTCAAATTTGTTTTCTAAAATTTTCAAATACTACATAATTAGTTGACTTCTAATAATGGTTAGAGTTGAAAATTTAGATTTAGAGCTTTACAAAAGAATGAATCATTACTTTGTAACAATTTATTATATGTGATCATCAATTAATCTGTAATATATATATATATATATATAATCCAATTTGCTTACACTTAGATATTTTTTAAGGATAAATTATAATCAAACTCTATCATTTTGGTCATTTGTGCAGAGATTATCTACAGTTTAAAAATGATTTTAGAGGCTTATTTGATTTATTTTTTCTTTATAAAAACTCACTTAATTACTAAAATAATCAGTTAAACCTTAATTAAAAAGCCAATTAAATTAAATAAAGGCCAAATTTAAATAAAATAAAAATATAAAGTAGTCACCTTTCACCAGTTACTCATGTCGTCATTGTCATTCTTAATAACAACAAGAGTTGTCAAAATCGAAAAAAATTAACTGTTATACAAAATCGAATGGAATCGACCGAGCAAACCCAAAAAACCAAAGTTATTGAAAATCTAAAAAATCAAACAAAATTCATAAAAAAATAATAATAACCAAACATATTGAACTAATTTTTGGCCTTACTATTGTCTTCGGCCACCCATCTAGTTGTTGATTCCAATGATTAGAACCAGCAATCGGATTCCCCAACTGCAAAGGTTCATATATCCAAAAATGAGTTTGATCAAACGATTGATTTTTTTTGTAAATTTATAAATTAATTTTATTATCAAAAAATGCAAAACTTGTTTTTAGAAAAATATTGTCAACCACCATCCACGGTAAATTCTGATGATTGGAATTGACCATCAGATTAGCCTCAGCTCAGTGACCCACGTATCCAAAAATAAAAAAGATCTAATGATTGTATTTTAGTAGATATAAATTTTAATATAAAATACACATCCATGAGAAGGTAGCCGAAAAACTTATCGAAGGGGTTAAAGCCCATATGTTGTGTATCATTGAAGGAAACAAAGACGATCGATGGGAACAAAGTTGTTGGGTGAGATAGATGTTGGTAGTAATGGCTGATATGAACAAAGTTGGCTGATGTTAGCGTTGGAGGTAGAGAAGAAAGTCGGTGTCAACGTCGACATCGACATCGAACAGAATAATGGGATCGATCGAAGTCTTAGAGACGATAATGGGAGATAAAAAAGAAGAGAAATGGTCAAGAAAATGGGAGGCATGAATTCCACCATTCTATGAGAATGTGACTTATGTTTGTCCATCTTCTTTTATGCTGGGCCCAAAATGACATCTTTTTATAATTTCGATCGATTCAGTTTGTTCTAACCCAAAAACAAAATCAAAAAATCAAAATTTCTATAAAGAAACAAACAAATTTGATTTTTCATAAAAAATTAAACCAAACTAAGAATTTCGATAAGTTTGGTTCGATTATTCGGTTAGACCAAAGCTTTGCATACCTCTATTGTCAACTAGTGTTGATGATCACCAACAACCACCATTGCTGCCGCCACCTCTCACCAAGCACACACGATCATCACCTTCATCTTAATTCTCACCTCAATTTGTCTTTTTCTTTCTTGATTTTTCTCCCTTGTTTTTCTTTTATTTCTCTAAGCCATGAAGATTCTCTCGTTTGCCACCACGACACTATTGTCAATTGCCATTACCATCACCACTATTATACTTTATTTTACTTTTTTTTTTTTAAGATACAACATAAATGATTAACTTCAAAACATTAAGGGCCTGTTCTCTTTGGCGTTTTCAGCCCATTTTTCATTTTCAGTTTTTCAAAACACTCAAAACAAGTTTACTTATTCATTTTTAAAAACGCATTTTGGAAAACACACACAAAAATTTACACAAGAAACTCAAAACGCGAAAAACACGTTTTTGCTATTTTTAGCCAAAACCAACCCTCAATCCAAAACACGGAAAACAACCATCGTTTTCACCTTTTCTCTTCCACCTATATTCTCTTTCTCTTCTTTTCTCTTCAAACTCGGTTGCCACCACCATCCACACCACCGCTATCATTGTCATCACCGCAACTGCCCCGCCACGACCATCACAGCCACCACCACCGCACGCCATGCCCAAATTCGCTCACCACCGCCCTCGCCTGCCATTGCCCTCCAAGCCCAGATCCGCCACTGCCACCGCCTGCCACTGTTTTCCACGCCAAGATCCGCCCCGCCACCACCATTGCCCTCGCCCGCCACTGTCTTCCAAGCCCAGATCAGCCACAGCCACCGCCTTCCAAGCCAAGATCCGCCATTGCCATCGCTCTCGCCCGCCACTACCTTCCACGCCCAGATCAGCCATTGCCACTGCCTGCCATGCCCAAATCTAACCGCCTGCCACTGCCCTCTGCCATTTCTTCCTTCCGTGCCTCCACGCCCAATGTAATAGTTTTTGTTATTTTATGATTTATAATTTTTTTAAATATTTATGTTGTGAATCGTTGAAAGAAACAAAGACAATCGATGGGAACGAAGTTGTTGGGTGAGATAGATGTTGGTAGTAATGGCTAATATGAACAAAGTTGGTTGATGTTGGCGTCAGAGGTAGAGAAGAAGGTCGGTGTCGACGTCGACATTGACATCGAACAGAATAATGGGATCGATCAAAGTCTTAGAGACGACGATGAGAGATAAAAGGAAAGGGAAATGGTTGAGAAAATGGGAGGCATGAATTCCACCATTCTATGAGAATATGACTTATGTTTGTCCATTTTCTTTTATACTGGGCCCAAAATGACATCTTTTTATAACTTCGGTCGATTCTGTTTGTTCTAACCCAAAAACAAAATCAAAAAATCAAAATTTCTATAAAAAAACAACAAATTTGATTTTTCATAAAAAATTTAACCAAACTAAGAATTTCAATAGGTTCGGTTCGATTATTCAGTTAGATCGAAGCTTTGCACACCTTTATTGTCAACTGGTGTTGATGATCACCAGCAACCACCATTGCTGCCACCACCTCTCACCAAGCACAGACGGTCATCACCTTTATCTTAATTCTCACCTCAATCTGTCTTTTTCTTTCTTGATTTTTCTCATTTGTTTTTCTTTTATTTCTCTAAGCCATGAAGACTCTCTCGTTTGCCACCACAACACTATCATCAATTGCCATTACCATCACCACTATTATATTCTATTTTACTTTATTTTTTTAAGATACAACATAAATGATTAACTTCAAAACATTAAGAGCCTGTTCTCTTTAGCATTTTCAGCCTGTTTTTCATTTTCAATTTTTCAAAACACTCAAAACACGTTTACTTACTCATTTTCAAAAACGCAATTTGCAAAACACACAAAAAATTTACACAAGAAACTCAAAACGCCAAAAACACGTTTTGGTTATTTTCAGGCAAAACCAGCCTCCATCCAAAACATGGAAAACAACCACTGTTTTCACCTATTCTCTTCCACCTCTATTCTCTTTCTCTTCTTTTCTCTTCAAGCTTAGTCGCCACCACCATCCACGCCACTGGTCATCACTGCAACCGCCCGCCATGATCATCACCACTGCTGCCACCGCACGCCATGCCCAAATCCACTCGCCACCGCCATCACCCTCGGCTGCCATTACCCTCAAAGCCCAAATCCGCCACCGCCTACCACTGCCTTCCACGCTAAGGTCCGCCGCGCCACCGCCATTGCTCTCACCCGCCACTGCCCTCCAAGCCTAGATCCTCCACAACCACCACCTGCCACTACCTTCCACACCAAGATCCGCCACCGCCATTGCCATCGCTCTTGCTAGCCATTGCCCTCCACGCTCAGATCAACCATCGCCATCGCCTGCCACGCCCAAATCTAGTCGTTCGCCACCGCCTTCTGCCATTTTTTCTCTGCCATTTTTTCCTTCTGCACCTCCAGGCCCAATGTAATATAGTTTTTGTTATTTTATGATTTATAATTTTTTTAAATATTTATGTTGTGGATAATTTAAATCTCAAAAATAATATCAGATTTTAATTTATAGGTAAAAATAAATTTATTATGAAATTAATAGTTGAGTGAAATTAAAAATGACTTAGAATGTAATTTGTAATTTTAATATATTATATATGATTAAATTATATAACTTGTATTATATTTGAAATTCTTTAAATTAAATTTATAATTTATTAATAAATATTTATAATTTATTTTGAATCAAATTTCTTACATAAATTATCATAAAATAATATTTTATAAAATTTCAAAATAAACGAGTTTTCCAGTTTTCTGTTTTGAGAAACAATTTTTCAGAATAACAAAAAGAACGCATTTTTAAAAATCTTAAAATAGACACTCAAAACACAAAACTCAAAATGAATTCAAAACTAAAAATTGAAACACAAAAAGAACACCACCTAATAAGTTCTTATTCTTATCCCTATTCCTCGCTTCTCTCCTGCTTCCTTAATCTCTTTCTCTTTCTCATTTCTTGTTATAGAATTCATTTACCTTTGTCTGATAAGAGTTTCAATCGTCAAAACCATCCCTAACCGATGAGGTTTAATTGGTTAGCAACTAAAACCTTTATCGGGCATCACTCCATTTGTGAGATAAGGAAGGAACCCTAAACCCACTAATTGGTGGGGTTCTACCAATTTTAATTTATATTTGTTCTATTCTAAGTTTGTCATTAGTTAATTTCAATTTTGTTAATTAATTTAATTTAACTTAATTAGAGTTTAAGTGATAGTATTAATAATGAGTGGGGTGTTTACTTAAAAAAGTTAAACCACAAAGACTTCAAAAACATTTCTAAGCCGTAAGAGTTTTATGTGCAAATGATTGGAACTACATGACAAATACCCAAACTTAGTCAAGTAAAAAAAAATCAAAATTCAACAATTTTAACCTTAAAAAATAAAAATGGTTAAAATATTAGTCAATACAGCACTTTGAATATAACTTATATTAGTTGTTTTCTATTTTCTAAATAAATTAAAAAATAGGTCATGAAATTTTTAATAATTTTTAGTAAGCAAAAATAGTTAGAATTTTCTAATAGAAGTATATCCCCCGAAATTCATTTTTTTATTATTATTATTGCCGTCAAAAAGACTGCAAAGCAATTGATTGCTCTCTGCGATCCATTTCGGCTTCGAATTCGGACCGGGCTGGGCTTTTTCTGCTCAAATCTCAGCCAAATCTCATTCTGTCACAAGAATTAATGGCTCTCCACGTGTCACCCCTACTAACCCCCTCCCCCCCCCCCCCCCGACGCCGCTCTCTAAAACGCGCTACTTGTGCTCACGTTAAGGCGTCGACCTACGCGCCCGTTGAATTTTAATTATTGCGTAAATTTCCCACCACGTCCTTAAAACTTCAGTTAAAAGGTCATCAGTTATTCTTATATTTTTTAGATTAATTATTATGTAATGTATATTTTGTTATTAAAAAATAGTTATTAATTTTTGAAATTACCTAAATTCTCCCCCATCTTTACTCTCTTTCTCGCTCACCAAATTTAAAAAATTTAAAATTTATACAATTCTCGCTGAATTCAGCTTAATTTATTAATAAAACATATGTTATTTGCCAAAAAGACAAGAAAAAAACCGGTTTTTCCAACAAAACTAGAAATGTTACGTGAAATTTACTTTTTTTAACCATTTGATATCACACCATGTCATCGACCAGTCAGCAGAGGCTCCGTTGTCAAAATTTTTGATGGTCATGGGCCCCACAGGTCTTGTTGCCTGGTCTTGCCCGTTGCCCACTCGCACTTCCCACTGCCCAAAAATTAGCGCATCGCATGATCAAATCCCTGGCCGTCCGTCCCGTGCGCATGCATGCATCTTCCATGTGCCGTAGTTACATGATATCATGCTGTTGGACGCTTTGTCCCGTGAGGCAATTGCTTAATTTTGTGTACAAAAGTTATTTTTTCAATCCAATAAAATCAAATAAATTCTTATTAGTGACTGTACCCATAAACTACCTAAGTAACTGAATTATATCATCAACCATATAATAATATATTACATATGAAGCAATGGACCTCGTTGAATTGTTGCATAAAATAATAATAAAAGGCGAGGAATTAGCATCCATAGTCCACTGGACTTTTTGACCATCCAAGCAGGCGTTTTCTTTTGCCCTTTATTTTTAGCAGGAAGTGTAGCAACGTTCGTATCCAGTGGCTATTATAAGAGTAATTTTTTTAGATAAATATATTCATTAATTTTTTTAATTTGATAAAAAAATACAAATGACGGAGATTTTTTAAATTTTATAATTCTAACAATATTTTTATTATTATTATTCTACATACGTTAAACATTTTAATTTTATGAAAATACTTTTATGTTCACTCTCCCATTCATTCTTTTCTCTTTATATACAAAATTAATTATAATTTAATTATTTGTCAATCTCTCTATTTCTGATTCAATTATGGTTTAACTATCGTTCATGGGCATATCCCTTGATTGAAGAGAAAATAAAGAGAAATGAGAAAAACTATAAGATTATTTTTGTTAGATATGTGTTGACTTCATTTATTATGTGGATATAAACTTAATTAAATATCCAATGTCTCTATCTTTTTATCAAATTTCTAAAGTTGTTAGGTGTGTATGCACTATTGGGGAGACTTGTTTGAATTTCAATTTAAATCTACATTAAATTAAGTTCATTCTCAAATATAGAAAAATAAAATATTTGGTAATTTCAATCCAATTTAACTCCAACTCACATTAAATATTTTAAATTATTAAAACTTAACTCGAGTATATGTATGAAACTAGAGATTGATTAAAAAATTTATATAGAGGAAGGTTAATTTTTTTTTTTGGAGATACAAATCACAAATTTTGGGTGAATTGGAATTTTTTTTACTGTAGAATTTATTAATTTTTGAATATTAAAAATTTAATTTTTTAATATTAAAAAATAATTTTTAATATTAAAAAAATATTTTTAATTGTCAGCTGTGGATCCGCCCCTGTACGAAACAATTATAATTAAAAGTAAGGGTTTACTTGAGGTGGGTAATTTATAAAATAATTTGACATAATAAAACTCATCATTGTGTGACCCCACTTAAATTCCAAATGGCAGAGTACGCGAGGAAAAGTTAAAAATAATAAAAACAAGTTTTAAATTATATATAGTAAGCTTGCAAATTCTAGGCTAGCCGTGCCACAGAGCCTAGAGAATAATTGTATTGTACCGCGTATCCTCCAAGCCTATAATAACACTTCGGCAGATTTGCAGCTGAGCGTATCGCCAGTCCGTTTGAGGGACGGCTGGCTGGCAGTGGCAGGCGGTTACGCGCTCTGCAATTGCGCCAATTTTGTAAACCAAAAAAACAGGCATTCGCTTAAGTTGTTACACTTGCCCATTCGAGGAGGTGAATTAATTGGTTAACGAGGAGCCATTGAAGTCGCCCTCACACAAGACATATTTCAACCAAGCTTATCGATTATGTTGGCGGACACATAGTCC
Source organism: Diospyros lotus (assembly GCF_014633365.1). Lineage (NCBI taxonomy): Eukaryota > Viridiplantae > Streptophyta > Magnoliopsida > Ericales > Ebenaceae > Diospyros > Diospyros lotus. Next base: position 42,699,273 of record NC_068339.1, on the reverse strand, counting down.
AAACGACAAGCCCCGCCTAACCATCCCGCTGCCCCACCCCTCCTACATCGCACCCACCGTCCCTTTTCCCAATATTTTATTCCCTCTTCATTAAACAAGCCCCAAAACTATTATTTTCACATAATCACCTCATCAAACACTCTCATAAACTCACACATCACCTTCATGACCAGACACATATTATATTCTAAGTTCAACTCCTCCCATTTATATAAATTATAAATTACGAATTATAATAGATGATTATTATCTTTTTTTTTTTTTTACAAACAAATCAAATAAAACAGATCAATTACATTTTTAAATTATATACTTTTGATTTAATTATATAATTTGATAAATAATTTAAGAGTATAATTGAAATAATAAAATATTTAAAAGTATAATTAATTTGAAAGTATAGATTTAGGAATATTTATAAAAAAATATAAATATATAAAGAGTTAAAATTGTATATTTTGTCAATGAGACACGAAAGCAAGGGCACGACAGGGCCTCATCCTATTTCTTATGCTATAATAATTGCTTTTGTTTTTTGAATATAAAAAAGGGGGTGAAAATGAGAATATGAAAGGGCGAATAAACAAATGGGGAGCTGGTAATAGAATCGAGACGCATGCGATGGGCTCATGATGCTGTCCTCTATCCCCCACGCAAGCCTCTCCCATGCCCCCCTCTCCTCTCCTCTCCTCCTCTCCCCCTCCTCTACTTTTCTGAAACCCTCTGATTCGCGCATTTTCTTCCCACTTTGCTCCTCTTCTCCCCTCTATTTACGCCTCCTGCCACTCTCCCCTCAATCAGTCCCTTTAATTTCCTTGCCTGTAATCATTATCGTTCCTTTCACCATCTTAATCTGTCTCTTGCTTAATAAAGAAAAAGTCCCCCCACTAATCTCCCCCCCTAAATCCTCTATGCTAATAAATAATAATGTTTCCACCCAGTAAACATTATTATTTCGTATTTTTTATAATAATTTATTTTAGATCAATCAAATGGAATATTAACGTTATTCATTAATTTAATATTTTTTTAAAAATAAATTAGGATGAAACAGTAAAATTGTTTTATTATACGGTAGAGATCTCATATTAAGATCCGTTTGTTGCAGCTTAATTAAATAAATTATAGCTTCTAATTTCTTAGATTATAGTTTCTAAAACTTATAATAAGTCGTGAACTTGTTTGTTACAACTTATCAGAAATTATAGTTAAACAGTTGTGGTGTTTGATACATAAGCTGTAAAATAACTTATTTTTGTATAATTGTCCATAATACTCTTAATAGTTATAGAATGATAATTTAAAAATTAATTAGTGTATATGTATAAGTTTCAAGTGTTATAAAAAAATTAATTAGTGTATAGAGAGAAAGGGAGATGACGAGAGAAAATAAGATATTTGAAAATGGAGATGACGGTAGAGAAGAGAGACCCTTGATTGCGTGAATAGAAGAATAATTATTTATTAAAAATAGGGGCAAAATTATCAAAAAAATGTAACTGTTTAATCAGAAGTTGGGGTACCCCAACTTTAAAAAAGTCAGTTTCTACCCCTTCTAAAAATTAATAGAAGTTATAAGATAGAATTCTAAAAGTTAAAACAAACACTACATATTTACTTTTTTGAAGTTAGAAGATAAAAATTATAACTTTTAAGCTATAACAAACATGTCGTAAGTCAAAGAACAATCACTCACTCTCTTAAATAAAAATAGGACCTTCTATAAGTGACCTCTTTCACAACCTCTTAATATGAGATATTGAATATTTTTTAAGGATTTTTTTAAACAACATTTAATTTAATATATTTATTTATTATTATTATTATTAATTAATAAAAATATTAAAAAATTAAAAATAAAATATAATAAATATGTATTACGCGCAGATTGCGCTTCAACATTATTTGATAATGTTTTTTATTTTTGGATATATATAAGAATGTGGATTGGGGGTGTTAGGAGGGGCATTTTCGTCCGGACGAAGCTGGATTCAAAAAAATATATTCCACTCTCACTTTAGCTCTGTACGCAGTGGAGAGAAGACCGCTGAGCCGAAAGTGACGAACCAATGAAAAACACAGCAACAAACAGCAGACGCGTATGAGGAGAGAAGCCAAAGCCAAAGCTAAAAACCAAAGCCGAAAGAAGGGCAAACGAGTCGAGAGAGAAAAAGCACTCACTTTCCTGTGCTCTCTGAATTAGGGTTCTTCTGTTGCTTTTTTCTTCTGTTTCCGCTCGGATTCAATGCATTTTCCTCGCGATTCGCACAAGCACAGCACGAGATCCACTGCCTCGGATGAGCGACGTGTTTGAGATCTCCGTTTTGAGCTCTCATTTGCGCTGTGTTATGTTCGGCTGTTCATGTGAAGCCGTGGATGATATTTCGGTCACTGCCAAGGGAGTAGCAGAGGAATCTTCGGGACGATGACGATCGGAGTTTGTTTTCTTGTTTCGATTTGGTTTCAGAGTGTGAGATTCAAAGCTCCTCCGATCTTACGGTAAATCTTCCTTCATCGTGCTTTTTCAGACCTTCACGAGTTGGTGGTCTTTGCTCTTGTGAACGCCGTGCGGAAGCTTTCGTGTCTCTGCCGAGGATTCGAATCACCGAATTGTCTGCTTCTCTGAGGGCGAGAAACTCTCGAAAAAACGCCGAGATAGCGAGCAGAATTTGGAGATGAGAATGCTTTTTGTGCATTTGTGATTGTTGTTTTGTGGAACTGTGGTATTTCGAGTGTATTTGGTTAAGTTCGGTTTCCAGTGATATCGGTTGGTTGAAGAAGCCCTAATATCGAAGGATTTATATTTCCTCGTGTTCGGCGCTATTCGTATTGGGAAGAAACGAAGGATAACAACGTTTCAGTCGGGTAATCAGTTGTCCATTGTCGGTTTCTCTGATATTCTTGTATATCGTGAATAGTTTATTATACAATATTAAAGACCTCAAGATACTAACCGGAGGTTCAGGGACATTCTCATCTAATACTTCTGGACACGTATTTCTTTATTCTTCCGGAAAAGGAAAGCAGAAAATTCGTTTAGAGCCCAGTGGTTTGGTTTTAATGGAGACTGTGACGGATTTGTGTAGTTGAGGGTGTGGATTTCTGCCGAGGGAAGAGAAGCTACTCCTGCTACATTTCTGATTTGGGTTTGTGATCAGAAGTGTTTGAACGGTTTGAAGTGATGATGGCAATGTCCTGCAAGGATGGTAAGGGAGCGTCAGTGATGGACAACGGTAAATATGTCCGCTACACACCTGAGCAGGTTGAAGCCCTCGAGAGGCTCTATCACGAGTGCCCCAAACCCAGTTCCATCCGACGGCAACAGCTCATCCGGGAGTGCCCTATTCTCTCCAATATCGAACCCAAGCAAATCAAAGTTTGGTTCCAGAACAGAAGGTATGTGCTCTTTTTCACGGCTGTTTTATTTTTGCTTTCCGACAAAGGTGTTATGCTTTATAACATTTACTTTGCTTTTTCCCGGCGTTATGCTTTTGGGTTACTTGGAAAAGAAAATGATGTAGTTCTTTCTGGGGCCTTCTACGATTCTTCTGCCACCCGAGGAAGGCCAAATAGTTGTATTGTTGTGGATAGTAGAGAATATTTTCTAATGTCCGTGTTTCTACAGATGCAGAGAGAAGCAGAGGAAAGAGGCCTCACGGCTTCAAGCCGTGAACAGGAAGCTGACCGCCATGAACAAACTTCTGATGGAAGAGAATGATAGGTTGCAAAAACAGGTGTCACAACTTGTGTATGAAAATGGCTACTTTCGCCAACATACCCAGAACGTGAGTGTGTCTTTCTGTGAATCATAAACTTTACTTAGTTGAGCTATTTACGTTTAGTAAGAGGGAGTTCTGTTTATTGCAGACGACCCTTGCCACTAAAGACACAAGTTGCGAGTCAGTGGTGACAAGTGGTCAACAGCACTTGACGCCTCAGCATCCCCCAAGGGATGCTAGTCCTGCAGGGTGAGTGGGAATACGGTTGTTGGGTCATTTTCTTTTCATTGTGTTCCGTGACTACCCTGTTGTTTGCGTTTGTGCGTGGCAAATTGAGTTGTATGCTTTCTGGGGGTTTTTCAGGCTTTTGTCCATTGCAGAAGAGACTTTAACAGAGTTTCTTTCAAAGGCCACTGGAACTGCTGTTGAGTGGGTCCAAATGCCTGGAATGAAGGTATTGTTGCAGCTTTAAAGTAATAAATTATACATGTTATATTCGACACGAGCATTCGTTTTTTAACTTTCTACCCTTTTGTCGAATCATGTAATGGAGGGTTGAAAAATAATATAATTGTTTTTCTGGAACGTAGCTAATGACGCAAAACCTATTGGATTGTCCGGTTAAAAATAATAAAATTGGTATTATGCATTGAATGCCCAAAGGGACGGGTTTTGAACTTGGAGGTACTCTATCACATGATATGATACTATTTTCACAGCTTCCAATGTTTACATAGTCAAGAAAACCCGGTCCATCCGTTCTGATTTTGTATGACACCAATAATTTACAACCTTCTTTAACAAATAAGTTAAGAGCTTCCTGACTTGATTTCTTTCTCATACTTGTAGCCTGGTCCGGATTCCATTGGAATCGTTGCTATTTCTCATGGTTGCACAGGTGTGGCAGCACGAGCCTGCGGCCTGGTGGGTTTAGAGCCTACAAGGGTAAGGCAAACTGGCCATTCCTCTGTTCTCTTTCTTGGTGTCTTTTATATGGGATTTTATTGACTGGCTGTGTTTATTCAGGTTGCAGAAATCCTAAAAGATCGGCCTTCGTGGTTTCGCGACTGCCGAGCAGTGGATGTTCTGAATGTGCTGCCTACTGCTAATGGTGGAACCATTGAGCTGCTTTACATGCAGGTAATTTTAGTTGGCCTGTTATTTTTATGTTGTGGAGATTTTATTGTATATTTTCTCAATGTGTTTTGACATTCTTCTTGATATGGTAGCTCTATGCGCCAACCACATTGGCGCCTGCTCGTGACTTCTGGTTGTTACGATATACCTCTGTCTTGGAGGATGGCAGTCTTGTGGTAAGGCTCTTCAAGTTAATTGATTCGATATTTCAAGTGCAGTCGGCATAGTGTTTTAACAGTCTGCTGCTTGTGGCTTTGATGAATTTCTGTTTGTTGTTAATGGTCTCATTGGAATGCTCAGGTATGTGAAAGATCACTTAGTAACACTCAAAATGGTCCAAGCATGCCACCAGTTACTAATTTTGTGAGAGCAGAGATGCTGCCTAGTGGATATTTGATTCGACCTTGTGAAGGGGGTGGCTCAATTATCCACATTGTTGATCATATCAATCTGGAGGTAAAGAAGTCACCATTTTTTTATATCCATTTACTTCATTCTTTAATTCTTTGAAATTGTCTATTATGTCTTCTACGAACTACTTATATTGTCATGTGAATTCTTACCAGGCATGGAGTGTTCCCGAAGTCTTGCGCCCACTCTATGAGTCTTCAACTGTGCTTGCTCAGAAAACTACAATGGCAGTAAGACTCTTATTCTACTTACACATACATAATTAATAATTTTAGTGGGGATTTTAATACTTGGGAACCTTGATGAGACTGCTCTTTTCGATTCAGGCTCTACGCCACCTGAGGCAGATAGCTCAGGAGATTTCTCAGTCTAATGTCACCAACTGGGGTAGAAGACCCGCAGCTCTACGTGCACTTAGCCAGAGGTTGAGCAGGTTCAGATATTCTACTCCTATAACATTGTATATTCAGTATATGATTGTTCTGTTCTGTTGCCTAGTATCTGATCTATCTTTTCTGGCAGGGGTTTTAATGAGGCTCTCAATGGATTTACTGATGAGGGGTGGTCCATGATGGGAAATGATGGCATGGATGATGTCACCATTCTTGTGAACTCTTCACCCGATAAACTAATGGGTTTAAATCTATCCTTTGCTAATGGATTTCCAGCTGTTAGCAATGCTGTCTTGTGTGCAAAAGCATCAATGCTTTTGCAGGTAAGCATATGCTAAGTAGTTTATTGTCTTAATATTCACAAGAAACAATTAATAGAAAACTGTTTAATAGGCTGAATAGTAATATTGCACATGTATAAAATGTTAAATTAGGTACACAAAGGTGGCCAGTGCTCTCTACTTGTTGAGGAGAGGGTTTGTCATGAGATTCTGTGTTGAATAAGCTGTCTTTTTTATTGATGATGCTTGTCTTTTATGAAGTTCATTATACCTCTTTATCACTTTAGGTTTCAGTCACTAATTTATGTAATCAAAGTAGGACAATGTTCTCTGGAAATAAATGAACATAATACTGGATTAATGAACTTGCTTGGTTAGATGAACTGAAGCTTCTAATTCACCAGTTCTATATGAAATAACCAGACAGCTGTTGCAGCTGGAAAATGGTAATCATTTTTATATATGGGCAAGTGGGCTTGGTCCCATCAAAAACCACAAAGTTTCCTTTTTCTTGCCTTCGACACTTGGATTATACATCTGATTATGCAACTACTTTAGTGTCTGTGAAGAATAGGAATTTAACTTTGTATGTTGCTCCTTGTTACCTAGAAGATGATAATGCTATTTGATGGTGGAATGCTATCAGTCTATCCCTGAGTCTTGGAAGTGCTTAATCTTCAATTCCATTGCCAATGTTCATGTTAGGATCTGTTATGGCTTTCGTCAGATTTGTAGAGTGGTGTGCATTGATTAGTCAAGATTTCCCCCCACTCCCTCATGATGCTAAAGTTATCTTTTCTTAGCCAGTGAAGTAAACTTGATGATTTTCTTTATATGGTTTATTAATGAACGTTACTCAAAAGTCCCTTTTTTCTGGTGTTTTTCAATTGAACTTTTCATTCCAAGCCCAACATGTCTGCTTGCTGTTGCTTTCTTCTCAACTTTCCTGTCTTGCAGAATGTGCCCCCTGCAATACTTCTGAGGTTCTTGCGAGAGCACAGGTCAGAATGGGCAGACAACAGTATTGATGCTTACTCTGCTGCGGCAGTTAAAGTTGGTGCCTGTAGCTTACCAGCCGCACGAGTTGGAAATTTTGGGGGCCAAGTTATACTTCCTCTTGCGCACACCATTGAACATGAAGAGGCAAGTGTTTAGTCTTAAAATCTGTTTCCAAGTTGTACTTTCTCTAATCCTAATTTGCTTTCTTATTTTCAACATTTTAACATAAATATACATTTTCTTTTTGTGCATTTAGTTGTTGGAGGTCATTAAACTGGAAGGTGTTGGCCATTGCCCTGAAGATGCAATAATACCTAGGGACATGTTTCTCTTACAAGTAAGTTTGTTGTCCAAATCTTTTGTCCTTTTTGTAATGTAAGAACAATGATAATCCTATATAAAATGTATAAATTATCTGTTTTCTAGTGATAGCCTGCTTTCAAAAAACATTGCCTTGGCCTTGTGTGGTGCACCAATGAATCAAGTGTGTATTGGTGAATCAGCTTTTATGCTGAGAACTTTTCGATTTCACTGCTTTGGCTGGCCTTTCAAATTGTCATGTTGCTTATACGGTTCACCTACATACTCACTGGGCTTCTATGTGTGAATTCTATATATGAATGTAGGTGTGTACATCCAATTGCCCATTCAAGCAGATAATTCTATACATGGATGTTATTTGATAAACCCGTGTACATTAGTCTCATTTGACTATATTGGTCATCTATCAAATTTTATTGGCAGGGTACATGTTTAATCACTTGTAGGGTCTTGATAGTGCTGTATAGTTTCCAAGTTCATAAAATCTTGCCAAGGGGCTGCCTTTGGTCTGAATCAAGCTTTGTATGCCACTGTAGTATTCTCTTGGCTGTTTTTCTTCTATTTAAGCAATTGGAATGGTGGCAAGGTACTTGGTCTGGAGAATGTAAGGGTAAGTTTGACCTTGTGTTTGTCAACTGGCGGATCAGATGTGTTGATTAGCTGTTTGAATTTATGGTGGAGATGGTCTTTTGGTCAGTATTATTGTCTCTTCTGAGCTGCTCTAGGATAGTTCTGCAAAGTCTTTCCATGCTGGGGAGGGAGAAAATTTTCTTGATTGATGAAATTTTTGATAAATTCTGTAGAGTAAGACACTTCCATTATGGAGGAAAGTTATCCAAACAGAAATGGCTTGTCTCATGACAAAAATCCACTGATGAAAATGCTTTTACTTTTGCGTTAATAATAGTTCATCTCAGTAAATTGATTTGTCTTTATTTTGCCCATTGGTTAATATCTCCAAAGTTCTTGCCTGTTGCCTAATGCCCATGTTTGCACTTCTTTGCAGCTATGCAGTGGAATGGATGAGAATGCTGTTGGTACCTGTGCTGAACTTATATTTGCTCCTATTGATGCATCTTTTGCTGATGATGCACCACTTTTGCCTTCTGGTTTTCGCATCATTCCTCTTGATTCTGGAAAGGTATACTTATTATTGCCAGATTGAGTTTGCATTCTGTTTCCTTTTCTCCCCCCTTGAATCTGCTTTTGCTTTTATTTATAGGATGAACTGTTTTGCAGGAAGCATCGAGTCCAAATCGCACCCTTGATCTTGCTTCTGCTCTTGAGATTGGACCAGGTGGAAATAAAGCATCAACTGACTATACTGTTAATAGTGGCAGTACAAGATCAGTAATGACAATAGCATTTGAATTTGCATTTGAAAGCCACATGCAAGAAAATGTAGCATCAATGGCCCGGCAGTATGTCCGCAGCATTATATCTTCAGTTCAGAGGGTGGCTTTGGCACTTTCTCCATCTCATCTAAGTGCCCATGGTGGGCTTCGGACTCCATTGGGTACTCCTGAAGCAAATACACTTGCCCGGTGGATCTGCCATAGTTACAGGTGTGATGCACGAATCCTTTTCTCTAAATCTGTATTGTCATCACATAAAAGTTTGTTGTTTTTGTCTTGCACTTGTGATGGGCTCCATATCTACTCTGACAGCTAGATATATTCTTAGACCATACAACCAAGCACCCTGAACGCATGTCCTACCACCCTGGTCCTTGTAATCCAGCCGCACATTACCAATTTCTATGCCCCCACTCTCTACTGACTTCAGTGTCTAGTTGCCGACATGTTCCTTCACCTGTATGGGTTCCTAGTCTACTCAATAGTGTATGCATGCGTTTAAATTGTGATGTATATACAATAGTGCATGCATGTACGGAAATTGTGATGTATATATGCATATGTGCAGTCCTTAATTTATGTACTATTAACATATTGATATATTGAGGTAAACACAAAATGTAACATATTGCAACTTTAGAAGCTGAGTTTGTTTTATTTGTTACATTGCTGTGGTATAACGAAATATGTTATTTACTGGCACATCTACTGTTATTTTATGACCTCAATGATGTATAGTTATGACCCAGGTAAAACCCAGTGATATATATATATATTTCATTTAGATAACCGAAACATGTGCACGTGTATATGTGTGTGTGTGTAGAGAGAGATAAGGTTCGGTTTCTGGAGGGTGGTGGGGTTGTGTTGAGACACTGCATTTTTTTTTTTGGGGGTGGGGGTGGGGGGGAGGGAGGGGGTAGGTTGTAGGTTGTGGGGATGAGGTTCACTGTGTTTGTGGAGTGGCAGGAAGTTGTTGAGTTGGATTCTGAGTGTGGGTGCCAGGTGTAGAGGTGGGATTGCAGTGGTGGTGGATTGGTGTTTGCTTGGGGAGAAAGCTGAGTTTGAGATTAGTTGTAGAAGTTAACTCAGTATCTGGTATGAATTCGTACAGAATTTGAGTTACTCAAGACTGAGTTTAATCAAGTTTGGGGAGATTATGTGGTACCTTTACTATTGGTGTCATCAAAAGCTTGATGGATAACTATTTTATGTCCAATGTATGATGATTTTCTGTTTGACAAATTTTACATATTTCATTATTTTAGAGAATAAAAGTGATGGAATTGGAATGAGTGGGTGAAATTGAAATTGAGGACAAATTACAAGGACTATTAATATAATCATCCTTTCCAAAAATTGGAAAAGATCTATAATATTTACTAGTCTGGTTCAATATTGTATTGTTTTCTTGGTTGCAATGCGCAATTAGAAAAAGATTTCTGCATTAATCATGCTGTTCAGTGGCAGGAAAATAATTTTTGAATTCCCTTATCTTGGAAGTGTAGCAGGCAGTCTTGTTTGGTACTTAAAAAGTTTTTGGTCACTGGTGACATATATTTGTTCTATGTTTTCTTACAGGTGCTATTTGGGAGTAGAGCTACTCAAATCTGGCAGTGAAGGAAGTGAATCCACCCTTAAAACACTTTGGCATCATTCAGATGCTATCATGTGCTGCTCTTTAAAGGTATGCTACATGACCCTTTCAGCTCTGTTGCACCTCTTTCTTGGTTCCTGAGTTTTTTTTCCTTTGTTATATTCTTTTAATATGTATTAGCTACAGTTCATGCATTTTTCTGTTGCTAAAGCCTGTGGTTCTTTTGGAAAGCTGAAAGATTGGTAATTTGACATGGTACAATGTGACCAAATTATAGAAAGTTTTAGTTTATTCATGATACGATTAAGTTCTCAAGTTGTCAACATACCATTATAATGCATAACCGTCCTTGAATGAGGCATTTGAAAAGTTTGACCTGTTTTTCTCCGATTTGAGTCTTTGATTTACTGGCCATTTTACTCTTCTGAGGCTTGACTCTTATGATTAATGTATTGTGCTTGGGTTGCTGATGGTCGTGAAAAGTTCGATGAGGTTTCTTCATTTTATATAATTTTGTATGTTCAGGCAATGTTTATGTGTGTTCATCCATTGTGGGAGCTGTCACACACTAATGGCTTGTAAGAAAATAACAGTTCATCATATCAGGGCATAAGAAGTCAATTCAGGTTCTTCTGGCTATTATTTGGTTTATTAAGTGGTTGGGTTGCATGGCTTTGTTAGAGTAGGTTTGTTTCTAGTGCATTACTGTCAACGAGTACCTGCAATAAGAATAATGTTGTGTTGGCCACTTAAAATATAACTTTTGCTTGTTAAATAAGACTTTGAAATATTTTTCTTCCATTAAGAATAATGTTGTGTTGGCCACTTAAAATATAACTTTTGCTTGTTAAATAAGACTTTAAAATATTTTTCTTCCATCCTTGATGTGCCTTTTGCATTTATATGTGTGGCCAACTTGTACTTGTTTTTGTTATCTTCAAAGTCTTCTTTCTTCTGTATTCAATTTCCTTTCCTTTTTTATTATTGTTGTAATTATTATCTTAAATTAGTTGGTGTTGGAGAATTTGTATATTTATTCTGCTGTAAAGTAGAGAAGAATAAATTGGCACACTAGATTGTTATCTCTAACTGGCATGTGAACCTCCAGATAAAGTTTGAATAAAAAGCCTCCTAAATCAGCATTGGGGGGTGGCCCCTGATCTGCAAAAAATGTTAAATATCTCCTTAAATCAGTATAGCTAGCTCAAAATGTTGAGCTCAAGCATTATCTCTTCCAATCAGCATACAGTTGGCTTGGTCTCCACATTATTTTCTTAAAGATAAGTTTAGGGCAGGACCCGAGTCTTCTTCTTACCCCCCCCTTCATGTTTTTTGGGATTTCAAGGGCTCTGTTGCTTGATGCTAGTATTTGAGGTTGTGTGGAGGTGAGGTTTCCCTTTGGATTCCACCTTAGAAAGCCTTGAGAAGAGTCTGGTCACTAGGTAACCGACACCCTTGCCATTTTGAATGTGATATAGTTCCCACACGGACAAAGGGCACTGTCCGATCGGATATTCCTTCAGATTGGTAGCATGGCAGCAGAATTGGCGGCCTATGATTTTTCTTTCCCTTAATCCACCAGACCCCATATGTACACCACAAGGCGTAAGCAAAGAGAAGGGTAAGTACTGAGCGCATGCTGGGTGCTTACATCCATCTCCCTGTTACCTCTGAGCTTCATGCGAAGTCTTTGCTGTATCCCAGATCTTTGTTTGGACACACAACATTTAATTAGTTTATTTCCATTCTATGACTTGACAATTGACAATAGGAAATGTAGATCATTATGACAGCATTAATGATTACCCAGACAACTGTGCACAACTTTTTGTGATGCTACCAACATACCAGTATTTTCTCATTCAAATTCAACTTTGCATGCAGGCATTGCCAGTTTTCACATTTGCTAACCAGGCTGGTCTTGACATGCTTGAGACAACCCTGGTTGCCCTTCAAGACATTACTCTTGAGAAGATATTCGATGATCATGGAAGAAAAACGCTCTGCTCCGAGTTTCCACAAATAATGCAACAGGTTAGCAAATTTTCTCATAAAATGATAAAATAGGAAAAATCCATGACCGAGCAAGGTTGGGTGATTTGCTAGATGAAGTTGAAATTCTGTTAGTATGGCATGAAAATGGAAGGGAAGTAATCTGAAGGAATGTCATCTTATTTTGTCTGGATAGAGGATGAAAAGAGAGTATGGCAGAGTAATAAAAATAAAATAACAATTGTACCTTGGTTTGTGAAATAAGTACAGCTATAAATTTAGTAAGGCACAAAAAGTTATTGATTTAATTAAAATATATTGTGGTTTATTCCAAAGTTATAAAATAATTAACAAAATTTAATTTAATGCTCTGATCACTTAAATATGTTAGAAATTTGAAAGAAAAAATATAGCATGCATGAATATGGTGTGCAAGTTTGATTTTCACATTCCATACATAGATAAGTCTATGAGAGACCATGACACATAGTGTTTGGAAAGCTATTATCCCATATATACAGATGGTTGTTTTATTTGCTGTCCATTGAAACGTAGGGTTACTTTCTTTTTGGGCTGGTATTTCTTCCAGAGCCCATCCTAGTTTGCATGAGTAGCTGGTCTGTTCCTTTTTATTTGTGTTTTCTGGGGACTCTTGCAAGGTGTACTTGTTTGGTTTCCTGGATCTTCATTCTTCTACTGGCTAACGTATTTTCTTATAGATTTCCGTAATTGTAAATGCATAATAATCGCATTGAGCACTGTCTCTCGGACCCGTGCGGTAATTCAATTGAATAATAATATCCTTTCTCTGGTTCATGTATCTTTTGCCGATGCCCATGCCATTATTGTCTTGGTTGATTTGAGAAAACATCGGGGGTTTTATTATGCCGTTGAAGTGGTTTTGGCATATTTTGTATCATTGCAGGGTTTTTCTTGCCTTCAAAGTGGCATATGTTTATCAAGCATGGGGCGGCCAGTTTCTTACGAGAGAGCCGTGGCTTGGAAAGTGTTGAATGAAGAAGAAAACCCACATTGCATCTGCTTCATGTTCATGAACTGGTCATTTGTGTAAGGGGGCCAGTCAGATGAACCCACAGTCGTGCTAGAACTCCTTAAAAAATGCTGCTGTGCTGTATGTTTTATTTTTGAAGTACACTATTGCGGGTGGCAAAACTCTTTTTTAAGTACTGTTAACTGTTGACTGTCTTTGGTATTTGTTGCCTCCAGCTTGCTCTAGAACTTTCCACTTGGCCGAGAACTCAGTACGTACTTTGTGGGCCAAGCTTTCTTCAACTTTCTTAGTGGAAACTAATGTGTTGTAGTGGTACCCACAGTTACACATGGTAGCTAGCTAGCTAGTTTTGCTCTTCCTTCGGTATTAGTTAAGCTACAAGAATTTTCCGACCTCTTCAAATTTTCCAATTAAGTGCTATTTTCACCCGAGGATTCTTGGAGAACAGGACGATGTTATGATTATGATATGCATCCAGATCCTCCATATATTACAATGTGGCTTCATATTTTTAATTTTTTATCATTAATTTCATATATATATATATTTAAAAGTTCTTTCAGTTTTTTAATTTGAATTTCAATATTTATTCAATAATTGGTTTAGAAATTTCACTATTGTGGCGAAGCAATATAGTTTTCAAATTTTTATGAACAGATTTTATAACCAAACTTTGACAGAAATCAATGTTGTGAAAGTTTGTACTTTAATAAATATAGGGGGGTAAGATTTATATACATTTTCTGTGATTAAGTTCTTTTTTAAATTATTTCAAAATTAACTTCGAGAATTCTTGTGATTTTAAATGTGTTTGCTCGCACCCTTGTTTTAACTACTAACATTGTTTGGTTAGGGTTTTGCTTTAAATATATTTAATTAAATTTAACAGGAAATAAAATCAAAAATAATAAAAAGGTAAAGATGAATCCTTCCTCCTCGGTGGAGTTGCATCGCTGGCGAGTGATGCAATATATTCCCACTCTTGCCAGTTTGAAAGGAGAACCCATTGGCAATGCACAATGGCCATCTAAAATGACTGAAGATGGAAGAACCTGGATGGATTCAACCAAACTCTTTGGAATGAACAAAAGATAGATAACGAACCTAAATGGGATCGTTGTAGCTTCTCATTTGATTCATCTTCTTCTCTCTTTTTGCTTCGGTTCCATAGAGAGTTGCTGGAAATAATGGCTCTGGCACTACCGTTTTTGGCAATGGTGAACTTGTTCTTCTCCTTAAGTTTTTATGTTATTTATTTTTTATTTTAGCTATTTTTTTTTTGTAATTTCTTATTATAAAAATTATTTTCTAACTTAAAATTATATATATATATTTATTAACGCACCAAGCGCCTCCAACTGTTCGGCCCAGGATTTTAGCAAGAGAAGTAAATCAGGGAATCTAGCAGGTAAGTTTCGACCCTTAGTACAATCGCAAATGTGAGGGCGGTAAATATTTTTTATTTTTCAGAGTCGCTCTTTACCTGTTGAACTATCTCCTGATCAAGACTCGAACACAGAACTTGAGGGCCTAAAGTGCAATATCCCAGCACATTCTTCTTTACAACCTGAACTTAAAATTATGTTGTTTTGACACAAGGTGACGGATATTAGCCTTAAAGTTGATTGGGGGTATTAGTGAAAAAAAATTGAAACTATAAGATCCTCTAGAGTCAATTTTGAAGAATTGACTTCTGTTGGGTCAAATTATAAAAAAGAGTTAATAGTCTAATTTATCTTAATTTTTTATTTTTAATTTAATTATATTTCAAAAATTATTTTAATTTATATTTAATATTTTAAAATTAATTACAATTGTATTCTAATTTGCTTTAACACCTGCCCTTTAATGTGATGAGATGAGGTGACACACTAATGTGTCAATTTGTTAAAAGCGTCAATGAAATGGCATCGTTTCAAACCTCTTAATTGAGATTTATGGTTTCTACTCAACGGATTGGAAGCGACGGAAGAAGCTGCTGCTTCGGGTCAACGGAAGCGAAGAGAGGCAGCAAGACAAGCTGCATGGCAGCGGAGCACGTAGGGGAAGCTGGAGCAGAAGGCAGGAGTTGCAAGCAGTGGGCCAGGCACGGCTTGGTAGGAAGCAGCAGCAACCGCACGGCGCAAGAAGGGCGAACAGCAGGCCGGCAGAGGCGGGAGCAGATTCGGTTCACCCAGATCTGATTCCAGATCTGGGCAGGAAGATTCTTGTTCTTTATATAAATTTTTATTTTTATTTCATTATGTAGAGAGTTAATTAGGATTTAGATGGATTTTAATATTTAGATTATGTTTTCCGTCGTCACTTGGCTTCTGCCGCAGTGCAGCAGCAGCTTCAGCTTCTTCCATTGCCCAACAGAGAGCAGTTTCTTCTATTGTTTTCAATATGTTGAGGAGAAACCCTAAATCTCGATTGAGTGATTTGAAATGGAGTCGTTTCATTGAAATTTAACACACTAGCATGTCGTATCATTTCGTCACATCAATAGAGATATATGTCGGAGTAAATTGGAATACAATTGTAATTAATTTTAAAATATTAAATATAAATTAAATTAAAAATTGACTAAAAATTAAGGATAAATCAGACTACTAATTCTATAAAAGATGTGTATGAAATTTACTCAAATTTATATAACTTTGACTGCGGTAAGATTGATGACTTGACATTTATTATTTGGTAAAAAGTATTGTATTGGACTAATCTATTGCTTGTAAATGAATTTTGTTAAAAGATTATTCGAAGTAGTCTCTCTTAATCAGATGCGTCTTTTGATATTTAACTTAGTGATCAAAAAAGAGCTAAGGGCATTGGAGAGGTTGACGGCTCACAATGAATAGGATGGATGGAGAGCTAAATCTTTAATTTGCTTTAGTAATAATCAAAATTCTGATTCTTTGCAAGTCCGTACGTCTTGCATGATATTTGTAAGTACTGTTGATACATGGCCTCCTTGTACCATGCATTGTAAGGGGGGCGTCATCATGGTGTTAGGGATGGAATGGTCTGGATCTGTTAGAGACCTCTCTATCATTAATGAACCTAGTTGGTTGGCATGTGTGAACTCGACCCCCCGCCGGGGGGCGAACTGACCAAGAATTCAACTCATGGAGCCAAGGGGAGGCTCATTGTTATGGCCGAAAGTGTACCTCTCTCAAGCAATCGGCAAAATCAATGGCTTTTGAACCTCACTCACGGCTTTTAATTATGTGATGTGGATCTTCTTAATTATAATCACATTATTTCACATTAGCTATATAAATACTTTTACACAAAGGTATACTAAAATTTTTATTTAGTTTTCTAAAGTTAATTGCTTCTATAATTTTATTTTTATTAATTTAATAAAACATTTTTACCTGTACAATTTGCTCAAACAATATGATATCATTGAATTTCACAGTCTATTAATTAAAGTCTAGTCCGTTGGTAAGACCTTTAAAGTTGACTTGAACCTCCACTCGACTGAGAAATTAATAAATTTTATTGTTGACGAGAACAAGAACAATAGCACTTATATATGTATATATAATTACATGTAGATTTAGGAATTTTATTTAGTGTAGGGACATAATGTATAATTTAACGTGCCTTACCAGTTTGGTTAATTGAATTGTTGGGCTTTTTTTTTTTCTTTTTTTTTTTCAGAAAGGTTAATTGCATATTCTACCTCATAATATTAACTTTTTAGGGGTTTTTTTCAAACTAAAGCTCTAGGTTTTTTCATAGAGAAAATTTTTGTAAAAATGATCAATCGTTTTCCTAATCTAAACAATTTTTATAATTGACTTTTTAATACCTAAAACTCTTTTAAGTTAATGATTTCTATTACACTGGTAACTTTGCCAACACTTTTCTCTACTTTTGAAAAATACATTAATTATTTTGCAAAATTTTTCTTCATGAAGATCTAGACTTTAAATAGATCCTTGTTAAATTAAAATTAATTCATTAGGATAAAGTTTATTCATTAACCAACAACGTCAATAGAAAGTACATAGATATTATGCCAAATTTAGGTGTCATGTTTGAGGTTAGTCTTGGTTATATCTTGTGCTGGTCTTGTACTGGTTATTTGTTGTCGTAATTAGCCCATTCTCTTGGCTCTAGCTAGTGAGCTTATCACCCAAGTATTTGGTAATATATATATATATATATATTGTATTTTTAGTGTGTGTATATATATATGTTATATAGTAGTATATATATAAGTTATACATAGTTGTTAATGACGTATATATATAATTAATGAAACTTATCATCTATTATAAAAATTCTCAACAATAATTTTATTATGCATATATCAAGATGATTAATGAATAACACAACGACAACATACTCCCAATAATAAATAAATATTACAAACAATTAAAGACCTTACGGATATATGGGCTTAGGAGAGTACATGTCTAAGAATGTCTAATTGCATGCGGGTACAACACTGATCTGCGCAAGCTTAGCCACCAGTAGTCAGGATTAAGAATACCAACGCCATGCATGTTTTTGAAGACGATTAAGTGCCGTTATAATGAATTCAAAAACCCTAGCCTAGTTATCAATTGGTCTCTGGTTCTGCAAGCCGAGGAATATGGCCCAAAAAAATGGCGACTTGCATATACAACCCAAAAAAACCCTGAAAGGGTGCAAGCTAAAGGTTGCCCAAAAAATCCGAAAAAAGAAAAAGAGAAGAAAAAAAGGGTGCAAGCTAGGGTTTTGAACAGTGAAGCCAAAGAATTAATTATTAGGACTAGCAGCCATGGGTACTGATATAAATCAATTGGACCGCGACTTTTAGGTTGACTTAGTTTGTTGATTGAGTCGTCCCAAAAATCATTTTTCTATTCAGTTTGCTATTGTGAAGTCATTCATCCCCCTAGTAATGGCCGGAATGCAGCTGGAGCTCCGGGCAATGCCACCGGGCTTAAGCCCGGCTTTTTGGTCTCTGGGGCTGACGGATTTAGCCCTGGCGGTGCTCTTCTTGAGGATCTCTCTCATGGCCTGAGCCTGGAAGAGCACCGGATAAGCCCTACCGAACTTGTTGAACCTAACACAGGCGCTCATATGGCTGCTCAGAGCCTCTTCGCGGGATCTCCCGCCGCCGTTCTTCTCCACCTCTTCCTTCACGGCCTCGGAACAGAGGCCGCAGATCCACTTGCCGGAGAACTTGGCCTTCACCCGCTCTATGTACCCCGGCGTACACTCCTCACTCATGCCGCAGCACTCGCACTTGGCCTCCTCCACCTCCGATATCGGAGGCAGCGCCTTCATCTCGGCAGCGGCAGCCGCCTCCTTGCTGAGCTCGAAGGAGAGGTCGGAGACGGCTCGTTGAAGGCCCTCTTTTGAGAGCCGTTGAGGCTGCTTGCTCGTGAAGTTGGGTTTGCTGCTGCCTTTGACTAATCTCGGAGGCTGCTGCATGTTGGGAATGGCTTCTCCGTGAGGCGCCATATGTGATGATGGGATATAATAATAATAGTATTAATAATGAGAAATCTCAATTGGAAGTTGAAGTGAGCTTGACGAAGATTAATCTTTCTTAATTTCGTGGGGGAGAATTGGTGAGAACTGTGGTGTGCTTTATAGTGGATGGTTGTCTCGATCGGCTTTGGAAGCGAAGCCATGGAAATTAAAGTTGTGGACCAAGGAAGATCGCTTGTCACTGTACGTACGATCATCGTGAACTTGCTAGATTTTTCATGAGCATCTGTAAAAGGAAAGCCATCCAATGGATTTAATTTCGAATCTCTTTCAACTTTTAATGGGTTCGTAAAATTAAGCTGCCCTGTCACTATACTATGAATTTTGAACAAAGTTGTCACCATCATTATATATACCTAAACTCACGAACATTATTAGCTTAGTTAGAATTAGTTAGTAGAATTAATGCATGGGAGTGTCTTTTGGCATATCCTAATTAATCTTCTTAATTACTCATTTAGTAATTAATAGATGACGTACAAAAAAATAAATAAAAAGATAAAATTCATGTAACCAATATCATCAAATAGTACTGAAATAATGATATTAGGTTTAGGACTTTAGTGAAATAATAAATCCAAAAATTTCCGTTTAACAATTATTATAATATATGCTGCAGAATTAGGTTTAGGACTTTAGTACGTCGACCAAGTTGCATGCTTTTATTCACAAGTTCTTTTGTTATTTCTTTTAACAATAATAATATTCATGGTAAAGATCGAATATAATATATTAGGTTTAAAACCAAGTTGCATGCCGGCCTGCCTGCCTTCACAGGTAGCTCTACTGTTGCCACATAATTAATCTTTGGCTACCATTTTTTTCTGCGGGGAAGAGGGTACGTAGAGGGATCGAGGAACAATTAAGTGATGAGCAACCACTGCCATCATATCATATCATGTGAACATAATGACAAATATTGTTACTCACATACATAAAAGTAGTGCGTTAATTATATATTTTCTAAAAACATTATTACAATTAAACATATATATATATCATTATTATTATTATTATTATTATTTCTTCTCATTCATTTAAATTTAATATTAATTAATTAATCTTTCTAAAAATACTTTGATCATATTGTTGTGACAAAATCAACTGCCACACCACATAAGGAGATATATAGATCTAAGAAATATTGAAATATTAATTAAATAAATAAAAAAACTAACCCCTCCCTCCAATATTTGTGCTTGTAACAGGTTTTATATCAGTAGTGGAGAGAGATCACGAGCATCCTGAAATAAAAAGGGGAAAGGAGAGGGCTTTAAATGACATTTAACTGCTTTCTTTTTCTTATAATTAATTAACCATCCGATCCGCCCGCTCGATTCTCAGGGTCAGGGATACGGCTACAGATTAGATTAGATTGGATTGGATTCAGTTTCAGTGGCCGTCGTGCCTTGTCACGTGACTTATCATAATGCACATGATATATCTCTACTACAAGTATCTCAATCCCTATACTGATGGGCCGGACCATTTTGGGATGGGCTTGGCGGTGAAGCAGACGGGCCGCGCGGAAACGAACAACCTGCCCAGAAACAACTGGAGGTCGTCGTCTTTATTTTCGCAGCTTTTGACTGCAGTGAAAAAGTAAAAAGTGTATCCTCTTGGGGGTAATTAATTAGTTTTAACTTCCTGGATTTCAGATGAAACTTCAATGTTTGTTGATGGATTTAGTAAAAGATGAAAGGCCTTGACCCTTGATATGTTTTAAAATGTCACCCAGGATTCTAAAGCTATAAATAGGTTTTTTCTATATTTTTTCATAGAATATGATCCATGTTTTATTCGTGTTTGGAGTCCTTCTTGCACGGTTATTAACGACCCTTTATTTGGTGTGTGTTGTTTAATGGTTGAGTTTTATCAAAAATTTTATTACAACATTGGTTTAATGATGGGTTTTGTCACTTCATTATTTATCATATTGTTTCCTCGTGGGTATGTTATTGGTTTTTTTTCTTTCTTTTTTTCATGCTTTGGGTTGAATCTAAACGATCTTTAGTTTATAACTACTTTTTTGCTTGAACATTCTTTTATTTTTATTAAAAAAGACATTTTTATTATATAAAGCTTCATGGACTATATTCTTTTTTAGTCTATGAGGCTAGCTCTATGGACCACATTCTTTTAGAGTCATAAACGACGTCTCAAATGTACAAAATTCCACACTTTACATTAATAGCTAAGAGACGTCATTTTTGTACACAATCTTATTATTATTTTATAAAAAAATATTTTTATTACTCAAACTTATAATATTTTAGCCACAAAGGTTGAGTACGTACGTGCATATTTCGTTTTATTAGAATATTTAATAAAAACATTAGAGTGTGTGTATATATATTTATTTATATACGTTACGACTAACCTATATATAATAGAGATTTTGACCCAAAATAGAAAACCTAGACAGAAAATTCGGAATTAATAACTATAAAATTAAAAAGAATAAAATAGAGTAATTGTGGAGGGACAATTTAGTCTTTTCAGGTGGTATTTTCTTCATGCATGGGATGGGATCATGGGAAGATAATTAAAATTGGGAAGAAAAGTATATGCCTAGCTAGCAATCTTAGCCCTTCACCCTCTGCGCCAAAGAGTTAGAACGAATCGAATCCTAATTAGCTTTGTGAAATTAAGAAGGCATGCACATATGCAAATTCAAATTGAGGTGCAAAGGGTTGAACACAGTCTTAAAACTCCACTTTAGATTCGATTCGATTCGATTATCTAGAGAATCAATTAAGTGTAAGACTCATCTCATCTATGAAATTTAATTAAAATAAAAAGTACCAATTATTCATTATATGTCATTGCATGCATAATCTATAATAATACGTAAAGGCTCGAGCAAGTCTTACTTAAGAATTAAACTTTATGCATAAAATATATCACCCCACCAGGCCAGCCATGAAATATACTTATATATATATATAATTGGTGACTGTTGGTCGGGGGCTGGTTGTGGGCGCCGATGGTTAGTGGAGAGAGAGGTGCGACATCGATCGCAAAGGCAATGGCACTGATGTCGGGGCGGAATGTGAGGCAGTGGCTGGCTGGTGGCCACTCTGCGTGTCGATAACAACGAAGGACAGCGATGTGAGAGATCTTTTCGTTCCTTGCCATCAATCAAACAAATACAATCAAAGGCGAAAGTCAGTGAACAGCAACCCAACAGCGAGAAGACATGACCTCAACCAAATCAATCAAGAGCAAAACCGTTGTTGTTTCTATGAGAAGAATGATGAGTTGCCCCAGCACTGATTGATGAAGAAAGAACCCGTCACCCTCATTGTGTAGCCGACGATGGCTTGGCCACCCATCATCCGGGTGCTGCCCATTTTTCAATATATTTAATTTTATCTATACACAATATTTAGTATATATTGGGTGGCTGGTTGCTCACTTACTTGTTGAGGTAGCACTCACATCAATATTTCTCAGTTTAAAAAAATTAACTATGGTCTAAAAATGAAATAAAAATTAAAATTAAGGTTTTTTTTTAGTAATTTGACTTTTATATAATAGACAACATAACCTAAAATACATTATATAATAATATATAATATTAATCAAATTTAGCTTCAGATGAGTAAATAAAATTATATCTAATATCAAATTCAATTAAATAGATTGGATCGAGTTGAGTTTGAGTTTAGATCTGATATGTTTAATTTACAGGCTTGCATTGAACCGAGCAACAAGGAAAAGTTTTTGTTGGTGTTTGTTCTAAGAATCTATTTGATATTGATTATGTTGTGATTATTGTGTTTTTAGATAAAATAATTGTATTTTGAAATACAACAATATAGGCTACAAGCTCTTAGTAGCAATTCAAATATATATGACGTGTATAATAACTAAAAAATAAAATAAAATAAAAAAAGGAGGAAAATGAAAATAAACAAAGATATAGGCAAAAGGGTAGACAAAGGAACACGAAATAGTCTCTCGAATATTCCCTTGTGTTAGAGAGCGATTTTGTTCACCCCCTTCGACGGGGGTGACCATCACCCTCACTATTCATGTGAGGGTGAAAAGCAACGGAACAGCAATCAAAAACTATTCCAAGCCGTTCCGTTGCTTTTCACCCTCACATGAATAGTGAGGGTGATGGTCACCCCCGAAGGGGGTGAACAAAATCGCACTCCTTGTGTTAGTTCTCCAATAAGCCTCCCAACAAATTCTCTCGGGAGGGTCACAAACATCTCCCTTGATTGAGTCTCTAGCTAGGGAGACTAGTCCCGCCAAAAAAATGTATAATTTATTTCTGATGTTCATTTTAAAAATCTCTCAACAAATAAGATTTATTTGTTAATAGTCCTTATTACACAGTAAAAAAAATCATATCTCTTTTGAGAAACTATTTTTGTAAATAGAGGAAGATTTATATCTTCAAATAAGTTATTCTTATTGATATCAAGTGCTTAGTAAATTTTTTAATAATCTGTCATCTATTAACTTAAGTATTAGAGTGTATGTATGGGGATCGTCTTTTAACCCTCTAACGATATTCTTTCTTACAAAATTTTATATGTTTGAGGATGAATTTCTTATTATTATATTCACACAATTACAAAATACAACACATTACTTATGGAGTACGTATCAATCAAGTAAACGTACATCAATTACACACGTAAACCTAAAAGGTTTATTATTAATTATATAATGGTTAAATATATTAGATGAGTGGAAACGGAAGAGCTGGGAATGGATTGACATATATGGGACGAATGTTTTGCTAAAGTGGGGCTGGCAGCCCCGCTCGTGATAGAAAACCCTACAAATTGGGCTCTCAAAGTCTGCCATATAAGAGAAAGTATGTATGTACATACACGTACAGGACCGCCTTAAGAATATTTATATCCTAAATAAGAGTTAATTTATTCATTTTTTAATAATATAAATAAATATTAAAAAATATTTAATTCTTTCTTTGTTTGCTTTTTGAGATGTAAAATTATTAATTAAAATTTTATATTTAAGTCTAAAAAATATATATTTTTTAATTACCAATATAAACAAGAGAAAAAAAATCTGAATATGTGAAAATTAAATAAACAAAAAATGTGAAGAATTTATCTCTTGCAAATTAAAAATTCATTGATTTATTTTTTTTTTTAATGCCGAGGTCAGTGTAGATTTTTTAGATGAAATTTTCATTGTCCAAAAAATCATTTTATCAAATTGTTCTCCTAAAATAATGTTGCTTCTTGTCTTTTTTTTTTTTCCGTTTTGTTATTAGTTTACATTTTATTATTCATTGTCTAATATTAAAAAATGATCTGTAGATTTAGGATGTTGAGCACTTGCTCGTCAAAATAAAATTTCACTATACATTATCTAATATTGAAAAAATGATTCGTAGGCTTACGAAGTTGTGGTGTCTCATCATTCAAATGAAATAACAAAATAAACAGAATATGAATTTAAAGAAAATCATTGTAAAATGAAATAAATAGTTTTGTATCTTAAAACATAAAAAAAATAAATTTTAATTACTTATTAATTTTAGGGCTTCTTGGGATGATCGCTCTTGCACGGTCCCCGGTGTTCATACTCTTAATTACGTCAAAAGAAGTAAATCATAAATTGAGCCTTTAACCCTTATACATGGTGAGGAGAAACGAACTCATAATTCATCGAATTAATAGTAACATATTAATCATATGATCGTTAAACCTATTAGGGATATTTTTGGGCCTTCTTTATTGGGCCCTACGCATAAGCCGCCGGACATGCACATGTGATAGATATTTGTCACGTGATTTAAAGATTGAATGAATCATTAAAATTATATAAAATATATATATATATCACTGTGACCTCACTCAAAATGCAGTACATAAAAGGGGTTTATATTTAGTTATTTTCATATAATTTTTGTCTTAGTAAATTACATTTAAACTTTTTGTGATTTAGGTCATTTGTAGAGAGATCACTTGTGTTTTAAACATATTTCTAGAAATCTTTGTAGTTTAGTTGTTTTGTTCAAACACCCATTTCATTACTAAAACAGTTAATTAAATTAAATTTGACTAAAAATAAAAAATTTAAAAATAATAAAACAATAAAAGTCATCGTTGATAGGTTGCATTGAAACAGAGAGAAAGAGAAAAAAAAAAAATAGTGAAGAAAAAGAAGAAATGGATGAACAAAATTGGAGCCAAAACTAACTAGAAATTAAAATGAAGAAATCAAAGATAAAATTAATATGTTAGATATTAATATAAATCTTAAAATTTTATTATTGTATAATCAATATTATAAAATATAAAATTCAATTCGGTACCAATAATATTCCTAAACCAACCTCCAACTCCAAGGTTTTGTTTCCACTTTGCAGGGCCTCTTTGGAATTTGAGCGAATAAAATATAAAATTGGCAACTTTTACTTTCCGTTTTTGGAAGCCCAATGAGAATATAACACCAACGGATTTCCTTAACGTCGAAGTCATTTCAAGAGTCGCATGGTGGTTTCGTGCTACATTGACATACACGTGTCGAAAGGTGGGGGTCTGTAACTTTCATGGTCCGGTCCTTGTGCTCGGAAGTGACAGCTGGGAGACAAAGTGGAGTTGGTTGGGCCGACCCTCTCCTTTTTCTACCCTTGACTTGATTAATTCAATTCAAATAAACACGAAAATTTAACATAAAAATTTCACTCTAATATCAAATTTATCCTAATTTCGATACGTAATTACTAAATAAGTGCAATTTAAGTATTGTATTTTCCCTTAAAAGTATCATCTACATAATATTTTATAGAAGAATTTGGTTTATATAATATTAATTGTTCTAATAATTATAAAACAAATTTATTAAAAATTTTAATTATATTTATTACAAAAATTCAAAAGTCAATGTTTTTGGCAACTAAAAGGTCCCATTGGAGGAGTTATCATTATGTCCTCCGTGGTTCAGCTTTAGAAAAAGTAAAGCCAATGGGCTACACATTAAAATAGTTAAATCCTTAATTAATTATATATGTGTCCGATGACATGCTTTCATATTTTTAAGAGGTCTTTTAACACATAGGTTTTACGAAATCAAGCGTTGTATTTTATAATTATTAAAAGAGGGTTGTATATATTAAGCTTTTTAATAATAATATATATAAATGTAGAGAGAGAGAGGTGTCTCATGTATATTAATTAGAAGAAAATGAGGACTTTGTATATGTATTATATATATTAATATTTGATATATAATTTCACACA
Organism: Diospyros lotus; assembly: GCF_014633365.1. Classification (NCBI taxonomy): domain Eukaryota; kingdom Viridiplantae; phylum Streptophyta; class Magnoliopsida; order Ericales; family Ebenaceae; genus Diospyros; species Diospyros lotus. Next base: position 42,673,347 of record NC_068339.1, on the reverse strand, counting down.
AAATCAAAAGAGAGTTATCAATGATGATGATAGAATTGCTTGTTTGAATTGATATATGATATATGGGTTAGAGGACTTTGTGTATAATTAAGGATTTTCTGGTAAAATTAAGAAAAGAGCAATATCTCTCTTATAATTTGCTAATTATTAAAATGAAAGGTACGTACAACCAACTCTTAACTCCAAAAATAATAGGAAATGAAATATTAATGAAGCCATTATATAGTAGTGTGAGTGTGATGAAATTTTAATAGAGGACGCCACCTAATTAAACTAAAACTTTTCAAATTAAATATGATTATGTTTTGTAATGAGTGACATATATCATCTTTATGGATATGTGAAGTATATATTATGTCACAAATTAATTAATGTAACTACGTACGTACATTGCAAATCACATAAATGGAAAGGAATTTTCAAAAGGGCGATGAAGTACGTACGTACTCTCTACACTGTCCAGGAAAAATTGAAAAGAGAAGAAAAGCATATACTCCCACCCACACACGCTTTTATCATGTAGTATTCGTATATCTATCTATATATATATATATATAATTAAAACATTGACATGATATTAATGTGATGATTATATGTATTTTCCATTTTCATATTAAGAAGATATAATCAATTTTGGGGAGGGGCAAAGTGGGGATGAGAACTTGGGTTTCGATCGCCTAATCACTACTCCACCCATTAATAAATATTAAATAATACAATAATCAATAAAATCACACGAAATATCCATTCACTTTTCTACAGTTTGATTAAATATATATATTAATTAATATTATAAAGTAGAAAGTACCCTTGGGTTGCTTCGTCCGGTTCGCCATGCCTGCCTTTATATAGAGCTCCTCTCCCTTGCTTGCTTTCCGTTCAACTCAGAATATAATTCCTCTCTCTCTCATTCCTCTCTCTCTCTCTCTCTCTCTCTCTCTCTCCCTCTCTCTCTCATTGTAAAAAACACAGAATTCAATATAGCAGATAAATAAAGATATAGAGAGATCGATGGAGGACGGGAATATACCAGTGTTAGCGAAGAAGGTAAGGCAGATGGTGAAGGTGATATTGCTCATGGTCAGGAAGGGAATTTCCAAGTGGCCCAAGCTCATGCTTGATCTCAACATGATGATGAAGGGCCGAAAGATCGCCGGAAAAGCCATCCTCCACAACCTCATGTTCCACCACCACCCCCACTCCGCCACCCGTTCCCACGACGGTGGCCGCCTCTCCTTCTACGGCGGCCCACAAGAGTACGAGTTCAGCTGCAGCAGCAGCCCCGCCAAGCGCCCACGCCACCACAACTCCCAGCTGTACTTCTTCCCCTGCGCGCAAGCGCCGCCAACCCACGACGATTTAGTCCTCCCCGCCGACGCCAATGCCGTCAGGAGGGAACTGGAGATGCTGGCCCGAAAGGGCGGGGCGTCGCCGGCGATCTCGGCCTTCCTGCAGAGCCCGGCGGTGAGCGAACTGATTTACAGCGAGCTTTCGTCGCCGGCGCTGCCGGGGTTCGGGCGGACGCCACTGGTGCGGCAGCTGAGGGTGACGGACTCGCCGTTTCCGCTGCGCGACGTCGACAAAGGAGATCACCGCGTGGATGAGAAGGCGGCTGACTTCATAATGAAGTTCTATAATGAATTGAGGAAGCAAAACACAAGGGCTCCGCATTGAAGACAAGATTGGATTGTGAGAAGCTTGATTGATAAAGAAGCTAATTTCGTATTCAATATTGAACGGGTGTAGAGTTCTCTATTGGACTGGGCCAGAGGTCCAATGGTCCACTATATTGTTGGGCCAACATAAAGCCTGCCAAACACAATTGTGGGACCATTCATCTCACAGCTTTTGACTATATGTTTGATGGGATAATTGCTTTTTACTTGTGTATTTTAGATGAAAATAGCAAGCTCTCATCACCTCCGTAAAAAAGTTTTCAATAATATGGTCTGTTAAATCAACAATTAACAATAGCAGCAACCTGTAATTTAGAAATGAAACTAAACAAAAATGTTGAATTCATAAAATTAAAAATTAAGTTTAAAATTGAAAAAAAAAAAGAGTTGAAACTTGATATATATATATTTTTTTATAATTTAGTAGACTACTAAAGAAATTTAAAAAAATATTATAAGATTGGAATTAAATACAGGACTCAGTATATCATTTGAACATCAAGGCTAATTCACAAAAATTTAGTATTATTAAAAATGGTAAAAGTTTATTAAAGGAGAGGATATTTTCCAACTTCTGGTGGGGGAATGGGATTGGATTGGAAGTGAAGGGGGCATGGCCCCTGGTTTTGATGTGTGGTAATTTGGAAAGTTGCTAATAATTGAGTCTGCGGTGTCTCTCTCTCTCTCAGAATCACTTTAGTCTTTTACCTTGTTTTCTTTATTATTGCGTCTGCTGTGGGATTTAGAGTGCGATTTTGTTCAACCCTTTAACAGGGTGAACTTAACCATTAATTTTGTAGGACCCAGTCAATTTTCTTTTCCATTCTCTTTCTCCACGGTCTCTCTTTTATCGCGTCTCTTTTTCTATCATCATCTCACCTCTGCGGGATGAGGGAGAATGTAGCGATGGTCATGCACTAGGGATGAGAAGTAAGATAGTGGCGACGAGAAACAATTGTTGGAACGAGGAAAAAGAAGAAAGAGAAAATAGAGTGATGCTAAAGTAAGAAAAAAAGAGAAATTCTATTAGTAGCTCAAAGAATTACTCTTTCTAGTGTGTGTATATATATATTTATATAGGTGTGTGACATATGTGTGTGCTGGGGTCGTGGCCGACTCTCTCTCTCTACGACAATTGCGAGATGGGTCGGCAACCCACCACCATTGTCAAGGTGGGTCAGCAATGGCCGACCCACTAGGAAGACCCCGCATTGCGGGGTTTGGGGGCTTCTCGAACCCCCGCATCGTGAGATTTGGGAATCCCTCGAACCCCTTAATAGCGAGATTCGGGGGTTCAAGAAACCCCTGAACCCCGCGATGCAAGGGTCCCACGATGGGTCAACAAGTGGTGTCAACTCCCCTCGCGGCCATTGCATAGAAAAAGAGAGAGATCGAGAGTGTGTATGTGTGTGTGTGGGGGGGGGGGGGTCGACTAATGGCCGTGGGTCAACAGCCATGGCTGCAGCCCGTGTGTATATATATATATGTGTATGTGTGTATATGGTGTGAGAGAGAAAGAGAGAGGTGAGGTGTTGGTCAAGGGTGGTCGGAGGAAATAGTGGGATATGGGGGTAAAATAGGAATTTTAAAATTGATGAAAAATTTGGCAAAGTGCGGGCTATGAAGAGCAATTTTATGGGATACTGATAGAATTTTTTAGAAAAAAAAGAAGAGAGAAACGGGATGAGTGAATTTCTTGAGGAGAAAGCCCCACCCCCACCTCGTTAGTAAAAATTAATTGGGGTTATATTAGTGAACATAATCTGTCGCACTCTAACATTTATGTTCATAATTTATTTTTCAATATTTTTAGGTAAAATAGTAAAATTATTTTTAGAACTCAAGGTTAGGTTAATTTAAGTCCAACTCTTGTCATGATAGAGATTAAGTTGGGTCGAGACACATTTGAATTATGACATGATGTGCTGCTAACTTACAATGATATAAAATTTGCCTTTTCGCTAATAACTTATCTGACCAAATCAATTACTATTTCAGTATTATAAGTTCAAATTTTATTAATATGATTAATTTTTATTTTTAAATCAACATAAAAGAAGAATATTTTTAAAAATACTTTATTATTAGAATTTCATAATATTCAAAGAGGATGTTCCTTATATAATGTAACGGCCCGTCTCCCGGAGCCCCTACCGCAAATAGATGATCCGTGAGGAGGTCATTATTTGAGTGATATAGAATAATAATACAACTAAGAGCTCAGGCACCACCCTTACTAAAATCATAACTTTTAAATCCCATAACATCTTATAATCATTTTTACATAACTATTCACAACTTGGGCCTACATAACATACCTCCATTTCACAAACATAAAACATTACTCTGATCCAGACACACGACACCCAGGATCTAGATTCGAGAGAGCTCTGCATTTACTATCATGACTCGACTATCTGGACCCAACTTTGCGCGTATACACCTGCGGTCTTAGGATACTCTTACCTGGAATGATGTAAAACAAACATGAGTCGCGAGACTCAGCAAGCTCATGAAAGAAAGGCTGAAGGGTACAGACAAGACTCTTCCCATAACACCCCATACAATTCATGCTAATGCAACGTCATGTCATGCCATGCCCAATACCTGCTTTACTTCTAGATGGATAAACATATAATAAACTTCACATAAACGGTCATTGGGGCCCACATAAAACACGCACTGGCGCCCAAGTCCGAAATACATACATGTTGGCAGCCTTCTATAGGCTACCATTCCATTTCCCTTATACGTCCATTTTCCTGTCACTATCGTCTTATCCTTTCGTTGCCGTGGAACTCTAACCCCCGGTCTTGTTGTTGCCTTGGGACTCTAACCCCCGGTCTTGTTGTTGCCGTGAGACTCTAACCCCTAGTCTTATTGTTGCCGTGGGACTCTAACCCCCACTCTTATTGTTGCCGTGGGACTCTAACCCCTGGTCTTATCGTGAACCACGCCGCCGTGGGTCTCACCCCAAGGTCTTACTGTGACCACGTTCATCACCCATTCTCAACACATAAAACCGCACGTTCTCACCATGCAGTGCAACAAATAGGAAACGCAATGGCTTTTGTAGCATAAACGTGATTGCAAGGCCCCCATAAAACCAAGCATCATGCCATGCTACGCCCACACATAAGAATTCACAGATGCGAAATGCCTCTAAATGCACCGGCTCATCTAGAGAACCCAGGTTAGCTCTTAGATCAACTGGGTCATGTAGATGCTCACACATCCCATCACACACAAAGCATGTCCCTAAGTGAATGCAACCCAAGCCCTATGCAGCACACACATCATGATATGCACAAGCCAATGCGGGAATCTGGTAGTACTAGCTCTTCTGGCCCGTCTAGCGCTCATCGTAACAGTCGATGACTGCCGCCCATACATCCAGCCATCCACTGCCACAACCCACAATCAACAGTCAATGACTTTGTACCCATACTCTTAAGACACACATAGACAACATTAAACCTCGTCACTTAAAACTCATCATTTCGCTCACTTTATCCACAACAACATAGACACCATTATGTCATTCATGTTTTCATCTCTTCTCATATACAGAAAACCATCTCCACATTCATAACAAATTATTAATATAACTCCATTAAACCATAATCTAACTCTTTTAAGAACCTAGCCCCAATAGATTCAGCATCATTCCCAAGGAAAGCGGAGCGATACGAGGTTCCGTGACGGTCGAAATAAATGACACCATAACATCACTGTTTAACTCAATCCATTAACAATAAACTCATTAACAAAATATAAGCCATAAAGTGGTTACTACGCGGATTTATTATTATTTATGCGTAAAACCGAGTCACGGTGAGAGAGGGTTTAAAATATGAAAAATAACGAAGACTCTTACAGAAAATGAAGAACATGAGGAGAGGGTTAGGAGCTTGCCTGAAACCGACTGATTTCAGTCTCTCTTGTGCTCCCGATACAAAGTAAAACGTTTCCTAACAATTAATACAACGGTGACTTAAATAAGTTAATTCTAACCGCGTAAACTGTATAATCTAACCATATAAAATTTATAGTTTATATATATAATATTTATATTAATTTTACCCACTTATCTAAATATTTTAAACACTAAATAACCTCCAAAATCTCATTAATTTATTTTATTTTCCTTTCTTCCTTAACCTGCCGGCCGCGCCTTTCTTTCTCCAATTTCTTCTCCTCCTTCTTCTCTGCTTCACGCGAGTGCTCTGGCCAAAATGGCCTTTAAATTGGCAAGCAAACCTTGGTAGCCAAGTTACTCACACATCCCTAGGCTAGCCATACTTAATTTCAAATGAGTTGGAAATTGAGTTGTACGCGTGGCTGCACCTTGCCCTTATATTAACATGCCAATATCAAGTATTATGCCAAAAATATAGTATATATTAATATTATATATATATATATGTATTTCACTTATTCCTCTTGAGAGCAATTCACGCAGAGCAACTTGTTCCAAATTACAAACACTTCCCTTATTTAATTATTTAATTATTTTATATTATATATAAACATATTAATTGTTATAATATATATATATATTTTCCTTAATCACTTAATAATCTAAATCCTAAGAATTTTATAAATTTTCGATCACTTTCTCATTTAGAAATGCAATAAATTTAATATCCTCTTTTAAATGTTTTTAGTTCACAAATATTCCATAAATCATCAATCACTCTAAAACTTTAGAATTAATAACTATTATTTATCTCTCAAAATTCTGGATATTACATATAATAATAATAATATATATAATTGAAATTAAGTGTACTACTGCAACTTAATTATTCGAACTTACACTACTACAACTGCATTTGATCTCATGATTTTATTTTTAAAGACTCTTTATAAAAAGGCAATTATAGAGGTTTCTTTTGAATTTGGATAAAAAATAAATCACAATTAAACCAATAATCACACAAATAAATACAGAATTTAATGTTAAAATTTAAATTAAAAAAAATTACGCACAAAAAGAACAAAATATCACTATGATAAAATTGGTACAATAATATAGAGGTGACAATACGGGTTGACGGGTCATAATCGTGTCGTGTTAAAACACACGTATAACACGTGTCAGACTAACTCAAACACGACTCATTTAATAATCGTGTTAAATTACTTAAACCCGAACATGACACGTTTAATAAATGTGTAACACGAAATGACCCATTTAACTAAAAGTGTCGTGTCGTATTGTGTCACCTGTTAACCTGTTTAACCAGTTTAATTTAAACTGGTTGTGCTGTGTCATCTGTTAAACATGTTATTTAATTTTAAACGTGTTATTTTGTACATGATGGTGTTGACGTGTTCAGATCAACCCACTAACCTGTTTAATTAAACATGTTATTTCTTAAATAATTGTGTTAACGTTTTCCGGTCAATCCATTAATACGTTTAATTAAACAGGTTAGATGGGTTGACCCCCCTAAAACACAAAAATAATCGTGTGACCTAAACCTTATTAACCCCAATCCTAACCCGCTTAACTCTGTGTCGTGTCATGTAATCAGGTCGTGTCCAAAATTGCATGCCCTACAATAATAGTAATATAATTGTAATTAATTTTAGAGCATTAGATACATATTTACAAACTTAAAATCATCTGTATATGTACACATAAAATTCTATCATAATCAGAAAATGATTTAAGAGAATATTTGAGATAAATCTCAATTAAAATTGAATTTTATAACATTCTAATCACAGTCAAATTCAAAATTTTAATCACGATAATTAGAAAACCCAATCACAAATTGTTGTGGGTATTTTCTAGGCCGCACTACATGGGTTGGGAATGGTCTAGTGGATTAGCTTAATGCTTCGAAATCTATAAGTCTCGGGTTGAGGACATCAGGCAAGGTCGTAGGTTGTTTCAACTGGGTCCAGATCACAGAATGTCTTAAGCTACGAGATACGGTGTTAGAATACTCAGCTCACATTACCAAGAGATAACGAATTTATCGAAAATGGTTAGAAAAAAAGTTAACTTTCCTAATCCAAGACAAATCATATCCTTGCTAATGCGAAATTCGTTTCTAATTATGTGAAAATGATAAGAAAATATCATTTTCATGATATTATCCTTCCATTTTAGATTTTATTCAAATTGTAAACACCTCATATTATAAATAGAGGTCGAAAACTATTATATGGAGAGAGGCAATAATATACTGTTACTCTGTCGAAATGATTAAAGGAACAGTCGTGGACTAGGCACCGTTCAACGCGAACCACCTAAAAATTTCTTTGAGTACTTCATCTCTCTTTTTTTTTCAGTGAAATCGTGTTTATTTTCTATTTGCGAGCAAAAGAATCACGATCGGTTGATTCCCAACGTCGGCACAAACAAATTTAAATTTTGAATAACAATTATAACATCAATCTTAACTTTAATCTGAGTCCTCAATTAAGAGATTCACACTGACAATATCAAAGCAGTATTGGATCTTATAAACTTGTTGTCAATTACTTAGGCACGTAACGTAAATTTGATTGTAACTGTAGACATCATACATTATAACATGAGATCAAAATTATATTAAATATCTGGGACGCTAGCTTTCTCTCAGCTTTGGCAGGCGAAAAGCTAGCTTAGCTAGCTCCCCATTTGGTTACCGACTCTGTCGCAGATTCATGCATTTCTCTCATGTTTAAATCTGGTAAGGATATTATTATTATTATATTCAAAGCCGAAGGCTGTCTTCTCCCAGCGGCGCTACCTCTTCCCTTTTTTACTTACCTCGGCCGCTTGGCTTCATTACACAGCTAGCTGTTCTCCACTCCTAATATATAATTGTGAAGACTGTCCCCTTCAAACTTCAAAACTTCATCGTGGAGTGATCGACAGCTACATATTAAGAGTAAATAATCACCTTTGAATTTTGGCAAATTGCAAGGACTTCCTCCGGAACCTTGAATACCAATTAGCTTTCATCCCGTCAAGGAGTGTTTTGTTAAAATGAGCAAAATAAGAAACATCAAAATAAGATTGAAATGTATTCTGAATCAATATATAGGATGATTAAAATAAGGTTAGAAAGTATTCTAAATTTTTTATTAAACTGTTTGTTAAATTTTTTAAAATGTACTAGAAGACGTAAATGTCTTTTTTCCTTATCTATAAAAATCAAGATATGGTTATCTTGAGGGAAGAGAAATAAGAATATCTTGAAAGATAAAGATAAGGGGTCATTAATGATTTTTTCAAGAATTTTCAGATAAACTTAACAAACATATTGGAAATGATAGAAGTCTGGGATATATCCCATATTTTGATTTTTTCATCCCATATCTTAATTAACAAACACCTCCTAAATATATAAGAATGCTTGGAGTCATAATTAATGGTGGTATTATTAATCATGTGTCTCATTTTTATCAGGCTAAACAAATGAGATAATGACACACACACCGTCATCAGTTATTACTCTTAATTTTATTCATTAAACACATAGTATAGTGATTATTCTATTTTTCAATTCTCTATATGTTCTCTCCAAATTTTTAAAAAATTACAAAATGAAAACAAAAACACCCAGTGGTTGCAACTTCTCGATTACAGCGGTTCAATCACTGAGGTGCCCTTTATTTCCATTGCTGAAAAGAGAGAGAGAGAAATAAGTTAGCTTATAAAAAGAGAAAATTACAACTTAATATTAAATTTCAAAATACTTTTTATTTTTTTTTCAAACGTTAGGGATATCCTGAATTTATCTTAAAGTTCTGAGTGTATTTGTCATTTTTTCCTAATATGGATTAGTTAGATATATAGTATTACTTGTAGCAATATGAACAAATACTAGTTTACTCACAAAGGAAAAAGATAAATAAATAAATAAAAAGAACCCCCAACCATTATATTTATTTTGATAAATTGTCTGAACATTTCAAAATTTGCCAAGATACCCCTAATTAAACTCTATACTCATTTGAGAGGTGCTGTGGGCTAATTTTGAAAAACCTATAAACTAATAGGGCAAATTAACTTTAAAGTTCAAAAATATCTTACACAAAGTACCAAAGTTTAGAGGGTATATTATAATTTTACTTTATTAATTTCCCATGTGCATGGAATAGATGTTATTGCACACATTTAAGAGTTAGCAATTGAGTCACACTAAATTGTTGCGATTTTTTTGAATTCATATTTGATTGATGAAACTTAAAAGTATATTAAAAATAAATTCACACTAAACTGGGACATTTGATCAATTTTTATTTTTTTTATAGATCGATTTAGTCAGATATTTAATTATCAAATGGTGACAATTTATTAATTAGAGTGCAGGAGAGATGATTTATTTTTTTGTAATATTTTCTTTCTTCCTTCGTGGACGTAAATAATTTACGGAATGACTTGTAAACTTCGTGTATATAATTTGATTAAATTTAATTTTATTTCAAGTTTGAATCCACTACTGTTAACGCCGTCCTTTGACCAAAGACACCTCTTCGCATGCAATTTTGAACACCGAAAATATAAAAAAGAAGAAACTTTTACTTTCCGCTTTTGGGTTGGTACCCTTAAGGCACGTTATTAAACGGACTTTTCCTTAGCATCGAAGTCATTTGAGTTTCAATAAGTCGGAAGCATATGAAGTAGCAGTCTACTTCCAAGCAAATTAATTAAAGCGGCCGGGGAGGGGTACGTGAACAATTTTCATGATGCTTCTATATATGTATTGTACTGTCGCAAATGACAGCTGGGACCAAAAAAAAAGTAGAGTTGTTGTTGACCCCCATTTCTCCCATGTCTCAGCTCAATTTCCATTTGGCAACATTGAGAGGCAAAGTAAAAGTAATTCAAAAGAGTTTATGCCCAATTAGCACTGATATCTTATACTAACCAGTAACCAGTAACCAGTAACCAGAGTTGAGTTAATAATTCATGAGTTCATAGAGCTAGCTAGCTAGCCGGGAATTAATTAGTTTCATTAGTTTACTTTTTTAAAGTAATTAAAGCCCCTTGGCTTGCTTTGTCCGGTTCCGCCATTGCCAATTCTATATAAAGAGCCCCTCTCCCTTGCTTGTTTTCGTTCAACTCTGAATATATATAAATCTTTCTCCTCCTCCCTCCCTCTCTCTCTCCCTCCCCCTCTCTCTCATTGTAAAAAACACAGAGTTAAATATAGCAGATAAATTAAGATATAGAGAGATCGATCGATGGAGCAAGGGAATATACCAGTGTTGGCCAAGAAGATGAGACAGGTAGTGAAGGTGATACTGCTCATGGTCAGGAAGAGAATCTCCAAGTGGAAGCTGATGGTTGATCTCAACATGATGGTGAAGGGCCGCAAGATCGCCGGAAAATCCATCCTCCACAAGCTCATGTTCCACCACCACCACTCCCCCACCCACCCCCCCGACGGCCGCCTCTCCTTTAACGGCGGCTGCCCTGACGAGTACGAGTTCAGCTGCAGCAGCAGCCCCGCCAAGCGCCCACGCAACCACAACTCCCAGTTCTTCTTCCCCTGCGCCCACGCGCCGCCCACCCACGACGAATTAGTCCTCCCCGCCGACGCCAATGCCGTCAGGAGGGAGCTGGAGATTCTGGCCAGCAAGGGCCTGGCTTCGCCGGCGATCTCAGCCTTCCTGCAGAGCCCGGCGGTGAGCGAACTGTTTTACAGCCAACCCTCGTCGCCGGCCCCGCCGGGGTTCAGGCGGACGCCGCTGGTGAGGGTGACGGACTCGCCGTTTCCGCTGCACGACGTGGACGAAGGAGATCACCGCGTGGATGAAGCGGCGACGGAGTTTATAATGAAGTTCTACAACGAATTGAGGAAGCAAAACAGTACTAGGGCTTTGCGTGGATGATGCATATACATATACATAATACATATACATAATACATATACATATATATATAAGAGAGAGAGAGAGAGAGAGAGAGAGAGAGAGAGATGAATAATATAAATACAGACTGAAGTTATTAATTAAAGATTTCTCTGTCCCTGATTTGATGTTGAAGAAGACTGAGGAGTTGAGTTGGAGAATATAAATGTAATAAGTCATAAATAAATAAATAAATATATACTTCATCAAGAAGATTTAAGATTTACTTCGTTTTCACAGCTCTTTGACTGCCGTGGGTTTGGACAAATTAAAATAGTCAGTCTTTTAAGGGTAAAAGTAATTTTATAATTACAACTGCATATATGTGTCACAAGGATGCATGGGTCGATGAGAAAGGCTTGTGTATGTGTTATTTTTACTTAAAAAAGGGTATTGTGAGGGTAAAAAGGTAATTGTGTCATCCATTTCATGTAATTGATAAGCTGTGTGTGTGTCCATTTTATGATTGGAAAACGTTTGTTAAATTTATATTTTTGTTTCTATATATTTTTTTGTGATTATTCAAAATTTTTATTATTTTAATTATATTCTTGAACTTAATTTTTGAATCAATTTAATTATTATATATTTATATTTTTTTATAAATTAACTTAAAAATCAAATTCAAATGTATACACAAAATAATAAAAAATTTGAATAATCATGAAAAAAAATTACGTAAATAAAAATATAAATTTGACCACTTTACAAAAGATATCATCTATTAACACAAAAATGTTATCTTACTTGTCTCGAGTAATATAATATTTATCTGATAGGAACAAAATAGGACTTATACACCCATCCCTTACAAGTTCCCATTAAATAACATATTATTACCCAATATGAGTTACATAACATACCTGCTATATATTAACATTACTCCAATATTTAATACAATGCATCACTTAATAATAATTATATATATTCTAAGAGTTGTGAACAACTACTTAACCCCCAAATGAGTAAAATGGGAACATGTAGAGTTGGCTTTCCCAGATTCTGAGAGTTGGCTATAGATAGGGGTGTCTAATCTATCTGAATCGATTTTAAATCGAATTAGATTGAGATTGAAATTTTTTTAATTTAAGAATGGAAGACTAGACCAGTCACTTGGTGGACTCAACTCATTCTGTTCGATTCAATCTAAATTGGTGAAAGAAACTAATTTTGACCATATTTAATATAAGCAAAAATAATAATAATAATTTAACATTTAATTTTTAATTCAATAAATTAAAATAATCCAACTTCAAAAATACTTACACCCAATTTTTGGTTTAGACAAAAAAAAAAAAAAATGTTAGGACTCAGTATCATTAATTATGTAATGTCTTTTTATTAGAGAAGAGTAAGGAGATCATGTATTATTATTTTTTTTATTTAATATTTTCTTCAATAAGAATACGATATATGATTGATAAAATTATTATTAGTTTTGAATCTTAATATTATTTAATTAAAAATTAAAAGAAAATTATGATATTTTAGACTAAAGACAAGATGAGAATGATTTGTTGTGAAAGCGAACAAGTACGTACTTTCAATTTGGTCGGATGAAAACTAAAATTTACACAGGCCAGTGCGACACAGCCTAGCTAGCTACCACTAGAATTAAAGAAAGCCCACTCTCTAATAACTGTACTATGCATGAGAAATGCATGAATCTGAGGGGAAAGTTGAAATTTGGAATATTGAGCTATGATTATACATACATACATACAGAACCTAATTAATTAAGAGATCGATACGATGATTAATTCCGACCAATGAACGGAAATGGCAATAAAAAAAAAGGGTACATATATAATCCACCATGCACGTGCAAAGTATATATCTTCTACAATCCAAATAATAATTTGATTAAAAAAAATACATTCTACAGCTGAAGACACAGAAGAAGCCTGTACTTGAACGGACTTCCTTGGCATGGAAGTAATATCAATGAGTGGTACCACTGGTACGGTGGCTTCATGCTGCATAATAATAACATATGATGTGCAAATGAAACGTGTGGAAATAAATAAATAAATAAATCTATAGTTACTGGCAATTGCAAAGTGGGGGTGCCTAATTTTCATTCATGCTTCTAATTAATTAATTCTGCTCTCAATTCCAAATGACAGCTTTGACCAACAGTCACTGCAACAAAATACACTTGACATTTTTTTAGGGTATTTTTTAAAAAGTGTTCTATAAAATATTATTTTAAAACATAATTTAAAGAAGTGTTTCAATAAAATAATTTTAATGAGACCCAATGATGTAATGTCCTAATAAAAAAAATCTAATAAGGCATAATTTTTGAAGTATTCTAATAAAATAATTATAATAAGACACTTTGATGAAGTGTTCTAACAAAATAATTTTAATAGGACAAAATTTTTGAAATTGTCTCAATAAAATAATTTTAATGAGATATTTTGGTGAAGTGTCCTAATAAAAAAATCTAATAAAATAGAAATTTTGAAGTGTCATAATAAAATAATTTGTATGAGACACTTTAATAAAGTGGTCTAATAGAGTTAATTTATTATAAAATTAATATAGGTGCATGTATTAGTAAGTAGCCTTGCAGATTAGGTGATTAGATGCGCGCACAAGGAAAGAGAGTTCCAGAGATATTTTTCAGTCTGCCATGTAGTTGTTTCATGGGGGTATCATGTGGTCACGGGCGAAGAAAAGGCCTTCTGGAAAGAATCAAACATATGAGAGAGCATCATGTGTTGTGAAAAGAGAGATTGTGTGGAAATGAAGGCTTACGGCTTCAATACAGTTAGAATCACATATGTTTTCAAGACATTTTTAAATATCATTACATACTTAAATTTATAATTATTTTTTAGGTATTTTTAAATATCACTATGTAACACTCGAGAATGATTTTGAGGATAAAAATGATATTTGATAAAGGACATAATTGGAATTTTGAGAAAAATAAGACTATAGGGCACACTAACACAGCTTTGGATGACCGAATTAATCAGAGAAAGTACCTCGGACCCTAGATAGCTAAGGAAAATGGTATAGTATCGACGAGCAATTAAAATTATGATTTTTAGTGATAAAAGAAAGAAGATCGGAAACAGTTTTCGGTACAACAAAAATATAGCTGCCCAATAGGTCGTATTACCGAATTGTTGTAAACAACGTCTAAAAAGTCAACGGAGAGTGTCAATGACTAGTATTCGATGTATAGAACAACCCTTAAGTGGTTACAGATTGAATCGAGTGGATTTAAGGTCAAATAAATCAATCGGGCCTAAGTATAATTTTCTAAAATTGCCCGAGGGAGGTCTAAACGGAAATTTTTCAAAGGTTTCAAGGGAGAAATGAGAAGTACTAATCTTGAGGGTCTTAGTGAGGGTATTAGAAAAGTCAGGGGCTTGAGGTTAGGGGCCAAAATGCAAAGGAAAAATTCCAGGGGGCCAAACTGCAATTTTCAGAAAATTGTTCAGAGATGGCAGTCTGGCCGCGAGTTTTGGCCGGAAAATCCGGCCATTTGGCAGGCAAATCTTGTCAAGGGATGGCCGAGGACAGTCCTGGTGGCATGAAGGGGAAGAAATGGCCGGAAATCGGCCATGTGGGGTCGTTTTTACCTATAAATATTGAAGGTATTCGGCCGAGAAAGAAGCACCAAATCGAGCTCGTTCTTGAACGATTTTTGGAGCTTTGATAGAGGGCTTTTGGTCTCTAGGAGTCAAGGATCATTTTGGGAGTATTTTGAAGCATTTTAGTGAGCATTTGAGGGTGTTTCAAAGGTGGCCGAAAAAGCCCTAGGCGGACCGCCACCGAGACCTGCAACTCGAGTTTTAAAGCACTTTTCGGCGTCCTTTCATCCTGAAACCGGTGGGGCTAGGATCGACTCTTCATGGGCTTTCAGGCGGTACCAGTTTCGCGGTGATCGGAGCAACCACTGGCGGCCGGCTCAAGGTTGAAGAAGGTGGCGCGTGACTGCCACGCGCCAGCCCAAACCAGTCAGCCACGCGCCCGCGCGTGAGGGCGCGTGAGACCTCAGGTAATTTTGAATTTTTTTTATTATTGTAAGAAAAAAAATAAATTATGAATTATGGTGGAAGAAAATTTGGAAAAATGTTGGAGAAAATGGTCATTTTGTAATTTTCAAAGTAAATAAGGCTTATGAAAAATAGGAAGAGGTATTGGAAAATCCTTAGAAAATTTTGAGAGTTAGAAATTATTTATTTATGAATTGTTATGAAGAGAAATCGAGGAAAAATCTTGAGTAGGTATTTATTAGAATTTTTGAGGAGAAATATAAAGAAAATAGGAAGAAATTATGAAAAAATTGGAAAAATAGATATTGATATGATTTTGAATAAACGTGGTGACTAGGGTATCGTTGAAGCTCGAGGTTGAAGTATAAGAGCGTCGAGCACAAGAATCGAGGTCAGGCACGCAAATCGAGGTGACTCGCGCTCTTCAAGAAAGTTGAGTTACAAGGTGAGTGTTCGCCCCCAAACTTCAAGTAACATGTGAATGGTTTTACTGTGAGTGTTTATCCCTTTGGCTTGATTTATTGTCCAAACAGTTATTTTCACGTGCATTAAATTTCGTTCGGTAGTTTGCATACATCGAAAGGTTGTTTTTAAGCTATGCATGTTATGATTTTCGACCATTGGCTTGTTCTGTGTCATCCATGTGGGATGTGGGTTGTTAACCTGTGACGTGGCCCAGAGTGACAGCACTCGGGATGCATACCTAGGATTAATGCTAGGTGACCCACTTAGGACAGGGCTGAGACGGACTTCACCCTACGGGACCCAAGTGGCGGGGCTGAGAGTGGACACCACCCTGGTTGTTGGCTCAAGTGGCGGGGCTGCGAGTGGACACCACCCCAGGATTCTTTGAGCAATAGCATTAATGCCGAGGTGACGTTGATTCCGAGGATAGTGTGGATGTGACACTCTTAGGGCTAGGGTTGCGTTGAATTTTGGAATGCTTTTGAGTGGGAGCGTAAAGCCTAACGATGACAATGGGGTGATTCCCGGGTTCATATGTCGAGGTTGTCCCTTTTAAGCATTATCGGTTTGCCAATGGGTCGATGTGGTCGTGTCGCCTTTAGAGAGATTGTATTTTCCCCGGTTAGGGCTAAATGCGGTGTGGGATTCTCTTAGGCTGGCGCATGTGGGATTTATCGATTTTGGAACATGATTTTGCATACATTCAAGGAAATGTTTTTGAACTCTCACTTAGATGATTCAGCATCTAATTTGGATTATGTCCCTGGAATATTCAAACGTTCCAGGTGAAAGCTGTGGCGCCAAGGGAAAGAATGTCGTCGAGATGTAGCTGTGATCGTAGGGTAGTCTATGATTACGATGTTCAAAAATTTTGTAACATTTTGATATTTTCATGTGAAACATCGATTTGGTTAATATAAATGGAATTATCAGTTGTATATATATCTGAGGTTTCGATATTGCTTCCGCTGATGTGATTGATAATATCTGTCTTAGTCTATTTTGTTATACTGAGAAGGTACGATCGGGATTGTCGGGAAATGAATATCGAGAGATTTATGTTGTGTTTGATTTTGGAAAAAAAAAATAATAATTCTTGAAATCTCGAGTTAACGCACGTTTGAGGAAAAGTGGGGCGTTACACACTACATGTAAAACTAAAATAAATATGTTGATGGATTTACACAGTATTTGTAAGTGTCTTAATAAATTTTTAAGGCATAATTACATGCGACACTTTTATTAGTGGCCTAATAGCTAAAATGGCCTAATAAATTACATTTCGAGATGTTTTTAAATATCTCTTAATCTCAATTGTTAAAGTGATTAGAGACCCTACTAATTAATTATACCATATATATTATTTATTTTGAATAAGAGACCGTGGTTTGCGATTTTTCTTCACAATTTTGTCTTCAAAAAGACTTTCACAACATTTCTTGCTTGCAATTGCAATAAATTTTCATTGCCTAGTAGTCTTTTTACTTGTTTCGTATAATGAAATTATTATAAGTTTCGGTCAAATGTTTACAAATTACAAATTCAGGGATTGAGTTTTGGGACCTAAAATGTGAACATTTAATAAATAAGAGGAAACCCTGCAACAGAAGTAAACTTTAATGAGAGGGAGGGAGGGAGCGGATGAGCATATGAGTGCACCATGCTTTAATTTTTTTGTTACTGCACACACAGCCAACCCAAAAAAAGCTGACAGATTGAACAAGTCCCTACACTGACACTGTTCACAAATAAATAAATTGAAGAGTGAAGAAAAGCATATAATACTAGGCGGCCACACGACACGATTGTATAGGTATCATGCCATATATATATCATTAGATTTATAAAATTGAAAAAGAGGAAATACGGGCCAATCCTGTGGGCCGGCCCGTTTGGCCCAACGTGCTGGTGTACGGCTCAACCCGGAGCCAGCCGACGACAAATCCTAAGGCCTAACTAACCACTACTCCACCCCATTAATAATTCAGCTAATAATAATAAAATAATGATTGAAATCATTGAAAGTTCGATGCAGCCCCTCATTATTCTAGTTCAATTTTTTTATTTTTTTTTTAAAGTACGATCCTTGGGTTGCTTCGTCCTGTTTCGTCATGGCTGCCTTTATATAGATCTCCCTCTCCCTTGCTTGCTCTCCGTTCAATTCAGACTATAATTCCCCTCTCTCTCTCTCTCTCTCTCTCTCCCTCTCCTTGAAAGAAACAGAGAATTAAATATAGCAGATAAATAAAGATACAGAGAGATCGATGGAGGAAGGGAATATACCAGTGTTAGCGGAGAAGATAAAGCAGATGGTGAAGGTGATACTGCTCATGGTCAGGAAGGGAATTTCCAAGTGGCCCAAGCTCATGGTTGACCTCAACATGATGATGAAGGGCCGCAAGATCGCCGGAAAAGCCATCCACAACCTCATGTTCCACCACCACCACCACCACTCCGCCACCCGCTCCCACGACGGCCGCCTCTCCTATTACGGCGGCCCTCGCGAGGTCGAGTTCAGCTGCAGCAACAGCCCCGCCAAACGTCCTCGCCACCACAACTCCCAATACTTCTTCCCCTGCGGCCAAGCGCCTCCCACCGACGACGAGTTCGTCGCCACCGCCAATGCCGTCAGGAGGGAGCTGGATATGCTGGCTCGCAAGGGCGCCGCGTCGCCCGCTCTCTCGGCCTTCCTGCAGAGCCCCGCGGTGAGCGAACTGATTTACAGCGAGCTCTCGTCGCCGGCGCTGCCGGGGTTCGGTCGGACCCCGCTGGTGCGGCAGCTGAGGGTGACGGACTCGCCGTTTCCGTTGCGCGACGTCGACGAAGAAGATCACCGCGTGGATCAAGCGGCGGCGGAGTTCATAATGAAGTTCTACAACGAATTGAGGAAGCAAAACAAAAGTCCCCTGCGTTGATTCATACATCTATATATATATATAAGCGTTGATTCATGGAATTAAGCTTTCAGTACTCGTCTCTCTGTGATGTGATCTTGAAGAAGCTAGCTGAACTGCAAATGGAATGGGATGCATGTAGAGCTGTCCACGTGAGAATTAGTTAATTATAATAGCATATATATAAGTTCGTCATGATCCATATCATATATGTTAGTTTGCTTCTTGAGATCCATCAAATTAATATTCGTATCTAGTTTTCATAATTGTTCAAATCTTTGGAGCGTTAATAATATTTAAACCATGCTGGGTGTCACTCAAGCACAGAATGTTAATTAAGTGTTCCATCTCTAAATAACATTAATTTCCACAATAAGTTCGCCCTTCAGTCTCTCTCTCTCTCTCTCTCTCTCTGTCTCTATAGATAGATAGATAGAGAGGGAGAGAGAGAGAGAGATTATGTGAACCCTTTTCCTCATCTATATATGGTGCATTAATTAATTTCTTCTTCAGCCAATTTGATGATCTATATTTATCATAAAAATGAAGAACAAAACATCCTTCTTTCTTTATTATACATCTTAATTAATAGCAACTTTAGTTTAATATAAATTGCACTCTTTACCCATGATGTTTAGTATAAATATAAGGACAACCCTTCATTTTTTTAAATTATTTTTCATTTTTTTTTAATATTACACTAACCATTCCTAATTAATTTTACAAAAGTTGCATCAAATTTCTTCTTGATGTTATATTTGCATTAAATAAAATACTCCTAAGTTTTATCACGATTAGTTTCAAGGTACGTAGTTATCCGATCAAGGAAAAATAAAATCTATATTTTTAAAATTTAAAAGGTATATGATGTAATTTAATAATGAAAATTTAAGATTGTCAAGCATAATTTAGCTTTTTAATTATTTAATTATCACTCAACCTTGTTCACAATCCAAGGAGCGGATATATAAGTTGAGGGTACAACCTAGCTAGCTACTGTAATTAAGAGCACTTATCATAATCGTACATTTGAATTTATATAATATTCTAATTTTATATATATTAATGTTTATCTAAAATCTATTTGTCGTATATTTCTCCCCATAATTGCTATATATCTAAAAAGGATACCCACAACACAAACAAGATTAATTGTCACGCAATTGAAGACAGATCACCAGTTGGAGTTATTTTTTTTCAGATGGATTCTTATTTTTAGTGCTATTATTTGTTCTCTTTAATTTTGTAAAATCCATATATATATTTGCCACCCGTCGATCATCGGCGATCGACGTTAGGTCCACATGATCACTTAAAATTATAAATTATACCGACTTTTATTGAACAAAATGACCATGCATGGTGTGGTGCCCATTAATTAATTTGCAATATATATGTAACTTGATCTGACATGTTCCCACTGAGTTTAAAAGTGCCCAAACAAAGTGCTTTTCCTTTCACTTTGTTTTCATGTATTTGTTTTAATGATTTTCTCCGAAAGCAAAAGCAACTTCCCATCTTTTTATGTTTGGTGCTTCGACGTGTTTTATATGTATGCGTTACATTTTATTTAATTTTTTATACTAAATATTAATTGTTGCTTAATCATTTTACATCAAAATTTATTAAAATATATCTTCATTCAATGCCAAGATAGAGATTTTAAAATCTCTATATATATTCTATTCGTATAACTCTCTCTCTCTCTCTCTCTCTCTGTGTGTCTCTGTAACTTGATTTTCCTTTAATTTCATATATTTATTTATTTAGGGTCACAACAGTACCCAGTCACCATGCACGGCCTCAACTTTTATTATAAGGTCGTGTTTGGATGTAGGATTTTAGCACTGCGGGAAGGGAAAGATCCTCCTGATCCCATTGAATTACTGGTAATTAAGATCGTTTCCCATGTTTTGTAGCCCGTAACAATGCAAAGCTGGCATGCACTCACGTGACCAATTAAAAGCCAAATGTTTAGGTAACATGTTAGGTTAAAGAGTGTGAAAAGAGAATTAGTTGGAGGGAGCATTTCTACAAAATATTTATTGTAATTACGTATTATACATGTCTTCGCATTAAAGTGGTAGAAAAATTATATAGACAATCTTCCTAACGTAACGGCAAGTTATGAGAGTTATAGTCAAACTTATTTCCGTATATAATATATTTCAAATGGTAGAGAGGCGAATCCAGAAATTTACATAAGAGGGGTTGAAAGTTTTTTAAAATATAGAATTATACATCACAAATTTTGAGGTGAACTGTAATTTTATTTTACTAGGTTATTATTAAAAAATATTTTTTTATATTAAAAATTAATTTTAATTATGAGTTACTCTGGGTTTTTTATGTATCCACCACTCAAATAGTATTACATCACACTCGTTATCTTTCTTATTGTTGTGTCATACACAAAAATCTATTAAAAGACTAAAAACATTCAAAAGTTCAAAAAAAAAAATTTGAACTAAAATGTATAAATTTTTTCATAATTGAGAGAGTTACACATGAATGCACAAACTAAATAACTCCGACATTAAAAAATTCTTTCAAATATTTCAAGCAAAAAAAATAAATAATTATCTATAAGAATTCTAATCTTAATGAGTTCTAAAATGTAAGAATTATAATCTTAACGGGTTTCAAAATGTTAAGATAAATATTATTTATAAGAATCTTAACCTCAAATTACTTAAGATTATTTTATATCCCTCTATAAATAAATAAATATTAATTTATAAAAAATATATTTTTAATATTGATTTGAATACAATTTTTATAATTTTTAGTATTTGACTTAAATATTATAATGTTTATATAGAAAATTTCTTGTGTTCTTTAATTATTTTCTTTTTATAACCTTATATAATTTAATAATAATATTCTTAATCAAATAAATTTATTATTATACACGTGAAAGACATTCATAATAAGTAAACTTCCAACATACATGTAACAAATTTACACGTCTAAGCCCTAATGATGGATGGAATAATTTTAACATCTTTTATTATTACTTAAATTAAAGGAGCCCTTCCTTTTATTTAATCAACATTAAAATTCACGCAGACGAAGGAAGATGTTGAAATCTGACAAGTGTCCGAAGATTGGAACTGGAAGAGCGCAATGAAGGTTGCTTAAAAATGGAGATTTGACAGCGCTCAGTCTCAAATGCAATTAATTTAAGATACGTGGCTGAAACCACTGCCAGATCCAAAGGTTTATCCAAAACAAATTTGCCGACCCGTTAACATCAAGACAGCAAAAGCGGGCGGGATTGATTGATCGATGGATAAACATAACATCTGATTAAATTAATGAATTAATTAGCACGTCTTCTGTTTCATGCTTTGTCTGTGATCGCAAGATTTATTTTATTTTTTTATTTTTTGGGGTTCATTATTATGGAAACATCCGCCACCTTCACGGTACAATAATTGGAACGCTCTTTTGACATTCGCGTCCGTTGAAAGCTCCCGCCGCTTTAACTTGCGGTGCGACCCCACCGATAATATTTCCGAAATATATATGTAAATATTTCTGTAAAAGAAAGTATATTTTTTGGACACACGATTTAAGTATTTTTTTGTTACAGGATAATATTTAATTTGAGTAATACTTATTAATGGGAAGATAAATCTATTACACTAGTTTTATGAACACGATAATATATCTCATTCTCTACTAAGAATAAGGCTAATTATACATTTTTATTGACACTCACAAAGGTAAATCTAGGCGCAACATAGCCCAAATCTATAAGCCATTTCTCAACCCTCATCCTTTCAAACGGGCTAGATTTATCTTACAAATTTGCAAGAAGGCTAAATCGCGGGAGGAAGGGGGAGTTGCAGCCTGTATCTACCCCATAAATTCGCTTTTGGACACTCATATGGTGTGACTAACATTACCCATGCCACAATTAGGATCCTGATATAGAGATGGTTTCAAAAAAATATGTGGGTCATTTGGATCATCATAAGTTTAGTTGATTGGGCCTAGTTTTTGCACACTAATTTCAATAGTTATAACTTTTAATTGGAGAAAAGTTATTGATGTTGTAAGATATCGTTAAAAAATTTATTCAGAACTCTGTGACATGCCTAAAACAACTCGTTTCAGGTCTCAAAATATTAGGTTGCGTTCTTTTTGCTTTTCAATTTTTAGTTTTGAGTTTTGAATTTATTTTTAGTTTTTTATTTTAGTAGTCTGTTTTTAGAAAATAGAAAATGCGTTCTTTTTGTTATTTTAAAAAACTATTTTTCAAAAACAGATATTTTATTCAATAAATTTGATTATTAAGTAAATTATAAATATTTAATGTTAATACATTATTAAAAATATATATACATTTTAAAATTAATGAGTTTTATAATACTTTTTCCCATTACAATAATAAAATATGAATAAATAAATAAATAAATATGTTTTTAGTTTTAAATTTGTTTTGGATGAAAACATTCAAAATAATTTTTTGTTGTTTTGAGTTTTGAATTTTGAATTTATTTTTAGTTTTTTATTTTGGTAGCCTGTTTTTAAAAAATAGAAAATGCGTTCTTTTTGTTATTTTAAAAAACTATTTTTCAAAACAGATATTTTATTCAATAAATTTGATTATTAAGTAAATTATAAATATTTAATGTTAATACATTATTAAAAATATATATACATTTTAAAATTAATGAGTTTTATAATACTTTTTCCCATTACAATAATAAAATATGAATAAATAAATAAATAAATATGTTTTTAGTTTTAAATTTGTTTTGGATGAAAACATTCAAAATAACTTTTTGTTGTTTTGAGTTTTCTTTATAATTTTTTTTTATTTTCAAAAATACATTTTTAAAAACAACAAAGGGAACGCGTTTTCATTATTTTAGAAAATTAAAAACTAAGAATGACTTGAAAACAGTAAAGAGAACGCAATCTTAGCTTTTAAACTTTTTTTTTATTTTCGTGTTATTTCTTATCAATAATTGTTTTTTATTTTATCATTTCCCCCCTTGCTTAGCTAAGCGTCTATACTAAATTTTTTGTGGACCTCACTATATCAAATCTATTTCCGACAAGCAAACAAGTTTAGTATTTAAGAATATTTGATGTCTTGACCCTCAAAAGTCGTGTTTAAAACAAAAGAACCAATCAACAAAAAAACAATTAACTTTTTTAATGAACTATATATATATATATATATATATGATTAAGTTAAACCAACTAAACTGGAATGCTTCAACCAATCAGCGATCGCAGGTAATTTTTTTGTAGCTTAAGTTGAGGGTTTTTTTTTTTTTGGTATGATTGTGAACTTTTGGTAAGAATTTTTTATGGATTTGTATCTATTTGAAGATGGGTGGTTCTTTATGGCACAGTAAAAGTTATAAGGTACGTGTCCTCGTACATCAGGAAGGATTTGAGTATTTTATATTATATTTTAATTATTATTTATTTTATAAAAATTAACTATGATTGGTGATTGATATTAACTTTTACCGTAAAGTGAACACTTACAAAAAGAACCGGAGTTAGATCTCTTAGGTTGGGCAATGCAAGATAGGCTTAACCACGATTCTAAAATTGGCAGTTCTAGTTTCAATCTGGTGGAATTGGAACCAAACTCTCTATAAATGATTTTGGTTTCAGTTTCCAAGATTTTGGTATCGGTTTTGATTGTAATTGATTTAGTAAAAAAAAAAAAAAAAATAGGTTAGACTTAATTTATATAAATCAAGTTCTCTATCCTTTTGGCATTTAAAGGAATCAAAGTTCAAATAATTCACTTACCATTTGAATTTGTAATCCCCTTAACTTAATCAAAATTATTTTTAAAAATTTTGATTATTATTTTTTTATTTGTAATCTCATATAAATCTTCACTATTATTGTAATCAAATTCAAAAATTAGATTGTAGACCGAATGCAATTTAATTGCATATTGCAGCAATGGTCAAATTTAATTTTTGATCGTTGTTGTATTATATTATATATATTATATTTATTTAATTTATTTTTTAACAATTTTCTTCTTTTTAAAAATTAAAACCAAACTGTAAGGTGGTGTTCTCTTTGTATTTGAGTTTTGAGTTTTAAATTTATTTTCAGTTTTGTGTTTTGAGTGTCTGTTTTGAAATTTTTAAAAACGCGTTCTTTTTGTCATCCTGAAAAACTATTTTCTAAAATGGAAAACTGAAAAACACGTTTACTTTAAAATTTGGAGAAAAATTATTTTATAATATTTTGCTAAATAAATTTGATTTAAAATAAATTATAAATATTTATTAATACATTATAAATATAATTCTAAGACATTAAACTATAATTCAAGAGATAATTGATAATTTAATTTTAGAAATGAAAGGAAGTAATTATAAATTACAAAATAACATAACATTATCAAGGTATAATCCAAAAATTTAAAAATATTTTTAAAACAATTAATACAAAAAGAATTACATTACATATTTAATTTAATATTTAAATAAAATAAAATAATAAAATATAACAAAATAACAAAAAATCAAATCGCATAGAGAGGAGCCACAGCAAGCAGGAAGAAATGAAGAGAGGAGGAAGGAAACCGAAGGGGAGGGATCAACGGTGGTGGGCGGTGGCGGGCCTGAAGGATCATGAACGAGGAAACAAAGCATGCAACGGAAGCGTTTTAAAATAAAAAACGTTCCTCGTATTGATAAGAATCTAGGAGACTTACTTTTGCGGCGGATTACCGGACGGAATGGAGCGATGGGAGCTTCTTCGCGTTGTGGAGACGACGGCTGTCCTGCTAGCCTTCGGCTCCGTCGCATCAGAACTCAAACGCACCCTTTCGATCTTCCGGAGTATGACTCGAACTCGTGGCCTCTCTTCGGTGAAAAAGAATGAAAAACGACTTAGATGAAAAAACAACTAAAGAGAGATATATATAGGGAGAACCCTAGGGTTAAAACACTAGTGGGCCAAACCCTAATGGGCCAAGATCTTTTAATTAATTTTCTAATTGGGTTAGCCCAATTAATTAATTAAAAACCCTAATGAACTATTATTTTATTCTAGCCCAATGGACCATTCTGAATAAAATAATTCTCTCTCAATGTAATTCATCCAACAAGCCAAATGTATTAAAAAATACATGAGTTACATCGAGCTACCCCGGGGACCAAAAGACAAATTATTCACGGCTACTAAAATGACCAAAATATCCCTGCTACCTAGTAGCTATATTTTGTCATTCTAAGTGTTCCAACTATCACCATATGGTAACACTGACCCCACGAATAATTTTGCATATGCCATGTCTTTGACCTACTAGTGTAATGACGAAAATACCCCTCTGCGTAACACCCATCATTTAGAAAGGAATAATGTACTAACACCTTTCTAAATGACTTCTACCATCCTTAGATCACTAGTCCAATAATCCGTGACTACTCGAATGTACTTGCTTATCACTGGGAGCTACCTAGAAGCACACACTCTTAAGTCATGTTCCCAGGGCCCTGGATTATTCGATTATTCTTAGACAATCACAAGGGGGTGAATCACAGAAACTATTTTGTATTAGTTTGTCTTAGCTAATTAGAAACCATACTCCCAACTCAAAAGGATATTGATCTTTGATAGACCTCACCTACAATGAATCTAAGAATATAGCTCTAGGTTCACTAGACCACCAACTAATACTCAAGTATTAGAGTACTCGTCCACGTAGTAGCAGTGATAGACTAGCCCCATGATAATTAGTACTTTGTCATTAGCTTCTATCACAGGTCCACTCTACGCATTCCAAATGCGCTTGTACAATTAGAGTAAACGGACTGTTTACTGGCTAAGGCAAGCCATCCTCCATTAGGATCTATTGCACAATGATCTTATCATGATAGAATGCCCAGTTCTATCAAAAGATCAAGAGTAATATTTTCTTGCTTATTAAGTACCCATGATTCATGCCTAACTGTGAAGGACGACCCATCACATGAATCACTTACTTAATAGCATGGACACATTTCCAACAATTAAATGCAAATAATATATGTGCCATAAACTGAATAAAAGAAATATCATTACCATAAATTAAACAAAACGTGTCTTTAGGGCATACATTTCCAACAGGGCCAAAAAAGAAGAGAGGAGAAAGGAGATGGGGGGTGATCAACAGCGGTGGGCGGTGGTGTCGGTTGCGATCCGAGGGTTTGCGATAGGGGCGGTCGATAGTGGTGATCGTTGTAGTGGTGGCAGAAGCGATCTGCGGCGGTGATGCCATGGCGGCGGTGGGCCAGAAGCTCAGAGAGGAGAAAGAAGATGGCGGGCTATAAGCTCAGCTCAGCGATGGTGATGGCGGTCGACGGCCAGAAGAGAAGAGAGGCAAAAATGGAAAAGAGTGAGAGGTCTGGGTCTCTGCAGCGGGTGGGTGGGGGTTGAATGTGTTTTCCGTGTTTTGGTATTTTCAATGTGCTTTCACTGAAAATACCCATTTTTTTGTTTTGAGTTTCCTTTACAAATTTTTTTCTTGTTTTCAAAAACGCGTTTTTAAAAATAGAAAAGAGAATGCGTTTTCAGTGTTTTGAAAAATTGAAAACTCAAAATGGATTGAAAACAGTAAAGAGAATAGGCCCTAAGTTTTTTGTTCCAATTTTGATTCTTGAAACAAAATTGAAAAGACGATTTCTGTTAGATCCTTAGAAAAATGATTCCGATTTGTTTCATGGTTCGAATTGAATTGTGGTCAAACCTAATGTGAGATACTCGGTGTTAATTTTATGAAATTCTTGGGCTCAATAGATATAGTTCGGTACAAGGCTGGACCTTCCATGAGGCTCATGAGATAGCTGTCTCAGGGCCCATGGAAACTTCACAATTTAGGGGCCCATAAATTGAAAATGGCCCATGAAAATTTCACAATAGGGGCCCATGGAAATTTCACAACTCAGGGCCTCATGCTTTTTCCACTCGCCCACCCCTTCTCGCGACCCTTCTCCATCTCTCTCTTTTGCTCGCTGCCCTAGCCCTACCTCTTTGGCTCCGCCGCGCCTTGCCCTCGCTGCTGCTTCGTCGCTGGTAGCTCGATGCCTCTCTCTCTTCTTGCTATTTCTCGCCCTCGCTTTCTCGCCTCTCGCTGCTCGATTGGCGATGGCTCATCCTCAGCAACTTGCCTCGCCCTCGTGGCCGGTGGCTCGCTGCTCGGGCGCTCGCCCAGCAAGCATCGCCTCTCGCTGCTCTGCTCGGTCGCTAGCTCGCCATCGCCCTCCGTCGCTCGCCCTTGTGGGTTGTGGTCGGTGGCTCGCTACTTCTTGATTGCCGATTTGGTCATCAGATTAGATTTGCTTCTCAGATGCTATAACTCCAGATCTGCTTCAACTTTCAGCGGTTAGTTGCTTCTTCATTTCATTTCGTTTATGGTAGTATCTTTCGTTTATAGTAATTTTTAATTAATAATTTAAAAAAAATTAATTTTATTCTTATGGTATAAATATTTATTTATTTTTTATATTTTATTATACAATTTGGGGCTATTTTCACATCGAGCCTTAGGGCCCCAAAAACTCAGGTCTGGCACTGGTTCGGTAGAGAATTTCCAAGTTAAATTAAGATAATAGTAAATCCCGTAATTTGAAATTAAAATTCAGTTAAATCTATCAAATTATTTTTTAAATCAAGATTGAACAAAATACCGCGTACCATTATTTCATTAGTTAATAATAAATACACATAGTATCCGAAATTCATTGCCCTTTTAAGGGGTAGTTGAGTAATCTTACCCTAAAGATGTGACTTCTTATAAAAAATGCATCTCTATTGGTCTATGTCAACCATTGAATAGTAAATTTTCCCATTTTTCAATTCCATATTCCAATTGGATTTTTTTTTTCGGAACATTATGAGGACATTAACAATTTTGAAATATAGGCCAATTTGAAGTTTTACTTAAATTTCAATATATAACTATTACCAACCTTAACATTTTATACGAAATTTGTATACAGAATTTTTATTTTTATAATATTATTAGGAGTTCCTAATTTGTTATATCAGAATGAATGAGAAAACATTATTAATTGTGCGGGCTTCTTTAAAACAATAATTAATTGAGTAAGCACTTCCTAGACCTATATAGTCTTTGCATGTTTCATTTGAAGTACAACTGGGGGTACAATGGGCATGTATTAATTTAACAAAAAATAATGTTATTCATCTTTAATAAAAATAAATAGTAAAAATATGACATCTCATGTATTAATGTTTGTCTGAAAAAGATGAAATGGTACTCAATAAATTTTATTTTTTATATTATTTAAATAAAAGTATAATGTCAATTAAATATTTTTTATACGAACTGTCACATTATTGCTATTCATCTTTATTAAGAATGTATATTACATAAAAATTAAGTTAAATTAACCGATGAGCATCTTAGTATTCGTATGTTTAATTAATGAAACTACACAAACACAATTTTATTATAAAATTTAGAAATGTTACGTTGAAAAACTTGTTCATTAGTCCTAGAAAATAATTGTAACATCTCGTTCGAGCGATAGAAAGGACCGGAACAACTTACCTTGATGGGCTTACGTGAACTTTCCAGGGGGGTCACCCATCCCTGGATTATCTCATGTCAAGCACGCTTAACTTGTGAGTTCTTTGCCAACATTCAGCTTAAAAGGTATCCAGGTGGTGTTGTTTCCTTCCTTACACTATCCTCGATATATACTAACTTCTCTGGGCTCTTGGGGTATTACATTCTCTCCCCTTGAGCACATGACGTCTTCGTCATGTGACCTTACAACCGGTCCCAGATCTCCCCCCGATGCATGACCGATGTGGGATTTGCCTAAGGTGCCTACACGCACCCCCCTCAGGGACTTACCTTCCTCGCTGAGGTTTGCCCCACCACCGCGCTCAGAGGCTCGGGGGTCGGCTCTGATACCATTTGTAACATCCCGTTCGAGCGATAGGAAGGACCGGAACAACTTACCCTGATAGGCCTACACGAACTTCCCAGGGAGGTCACCCATCCCTGGATTATCCCAGGTCAAACACGCTTAATTTGAGAGTTCTTTGCCAACATTCAGCCCAAAAGATATCCAGCTGCTATTGTTTCCTTCCTTACACTATTCTCGATATATATTAACTTCTTTGGGCTCTTGAGGTATTACAATAATATTCTTATCACATCATTTTATACGACATTTTTGCATGAAAACTATGTGATGTAACACGAAATTACACACCCTTGAATATGACACCTAAATTATCCACGTAAATTCTGGGTATGTGCATTGGTGTGTGGCCGCTGGGTTTTTAGAAACCATGGGCTTGCTGCATGGCGGCCGGGGAATCAGCTGGCAAACAGCAGGACATGTATAGCCTTCTTAATTATGTATGCGAAGGGTCAGATTTCTTCAGTGTTAAGCTTTCCCTAAACTAACTTAAAGCAAAGGGCCGCCTCAATATAATACAACACATTAATTATTTTATAGCCGATCGATGAAGCTACGTACAGTCTTAACGGGGTTAATTATGCTTCCAATCAAAATCAAAAGTTTTTAAATTTAAATATTGTGTTTTGTATAAGAATTTGAATTGATAGTCCATTAATCACATAAAACTGAATTTTATTAACGACGAAGCTTATTCTGTTTATAAAAATAAATGATCAATATTATATACATATATGTGTGATAATTAATGTCCTTTCATTTTCATGCCATGGCAGTACCGGGGAGCACGTTTGAAATGCAGGAGATGACCTAATAATCATTGATCAACCCGGCCTCCAAAAGCTCTTCAATTATATTATATATGGCCCGAAGACATTGGCGAAAGATGTGTGATTTAGTAATCATGAAATCCATGCAAGATTTGCACCACAAGAAATATTTAGATGTGACACCTTCCATTTTATATATTAAATTAATCTTTAAATGGAAGTCATTCCCAACTCCAATCCTAGGAGTTTGGTCACGCTAATATATTCTATGGGTAGCAGACAATTTTAGTTGAATGGGGCATAAATTTATTTGTTTTTCTTCTAATGTTTTATTAGTAAAAATAAAATATCTATCTTGTTGGGCAAGATTTGAATTTCTTATGATTCTAGTAGCAGTAGTCTATAGTCTCATTAACGTTAGACAATTAGACTCATGTTGGTATGTCTTTGATTAGAAGATTGATCTATATATAGTCTATAGTCTCATTATTTATCTATCTTGTTGGGACAGACTAGGCGACCGTGAAATGGAATGGAGTGTTTGATGAATAATAATAATAATACAGATGTATTGAGAAACACGTGTAAGCACAATGGCCAACAAACCTTGTTTAGGAGTTTTTTCATTTTTTAAATGTCAAATGGAAAAAGACCCAAAGAAAGAAAGAAGGACAGAAAGCAGAGTGGGTGAAAGGTGGGGTTGGATTGAGGGCCCCACTCAATTATTGAACTGTACAGTACACCACCAACACCGTGGCCGGCCGTTCATGAATTTAATCAAATCCCACCCTTTCCCTCTCAACTTTACATACTTTTTCAAACGTTTTTAGGTTTGGGAGAGTTGAAATTCCAGTTCCCATTCATTCATTGTTTTAAAATTCGATTCACTTTTAATTCCAACTTATATTATCACTATCACTTCGATCGGATTCAAAATTTGTCTAAAATTAAAATTAAAATTAAATAATATTATTTACTAATAATAAAAATATCTTTTTATATTAAAAATTTTAAAAATATATTCAAAGTCGATTATTAGGATAAGACTGAATTGGTCCAATCTAAATGAACATTCTTATTTAGATTTGGAGATTGAATGTCAAAAATATCTTTAAGTTAATAAAAATATTTCATCATTGTGAGGAAAAAATTATTGTGAAAAAATAAATTAATAAATTTTTTAAAATATAATATGAATCGTGAACGTGTTTTAAGAAGCAATGGGCGTATGATAAAGTTAATGAAAATAATCTTAAATGGCGATATAGGAAAAATTTTTAGATTCATGAAAATGTTAAGTTATAAATTTATATTTTCATATTTGGTATAATTTTTTAAAAATAAAATTATAAAAAATAACATTCTAATAATTTATTTTTAATTAACTTTCTCCCAAAAAAAATTTCTTCCGGGGATTGGGAATCTTAGATTCTCATGGACTAAATTTTTTTTTAAACAAATAGAAATACTAAAAGACTCTTATAATCTCATAGTCCTTTCACGATTATTTTCGTCATATTTCTTACCATCTTATAACCCAATACCTTTTACCCTCTTATAAGCTCATAGTTTAATATTTTATATACTAAAAGAAATTTATCATTTTTAAATAAAAAATCAAATAAGAGTAATTTTAAAAAATAACATAGATTTCTAGAAATATTGCATTTAAATCAAATATAGCAATGTAAAATTCTCATAAAAAAATACCCAACATTCTTGAGAATGTTTAAAACTAATCAAATATTAAATTGTATAAATCATGAGAATCACAAATTTTCTAAAATATTGTCAAGAATCATGAATATTAGAAATTTAAAATTTTCTCTTACAAACGCCCGTTAGGATGTGTTTAATTGGACAAGTTGTAAAACAAAATGTTTTCCAATTTTTCTATAAAATCAAAATTACCCCTCCCCCACCCCCCAAATTGATTTTCCTTATCTTTTCATGAAAATATGACACTTTTGTATTTAGGTGTAAAACAAATCATTGTTGTTAAAATCCCGATTTTATGCGTACGATTTTACGATTCGAAGACCCCCAAACGATTCAAATCCCATGTAAAATCCAATTTGGGATAAAATCCTATAAAATCTCGATTTTACATGTACGATTTTACGATTTTACGCTTCAGAAATTCCCAAACGATTTTACGATTCAAAGACCTTCATTGATTTAAGTTGTAATTTAGAGGATGTTTCCAACGTCTCAATGTCACATAGCATCTGACATTGGAACTTATGCAATGAATTGTTATATTTTGCCTCTAAATTGGAACTTGATTTAACATTGATTGCATAAGTTCCAATGTCACATAGCATCTAACATTAATTGCATAAGTTCCAATTTACTTGATTTAAATTATAATTTTTACTTGATTTAACATTGATTGCATAAGTAAATCAAGACAAACAAGTAATTAATTAATAGACCACCCAACTCCAAATCGGGATATTACTTGATTTAATCAATGTTAAATCAAGAAAAAATTACAATCTAAATCTAATGGAAGACGTTGGAAGCATCCTCTAAAGAATTTTAAGCTATATTTTACCTCTAAATTACCTATATTTTGCCTTTAAATTGCCTATACCAACCTGCTAGTTTTTGAGCTATATTTTGGAAATATCATCTTTTGAATTATAATAAGGAATAATTAGGTTATTAAATGATATTAATTCATTTTCTACAAAATTATGTTATTATAAACATATATTTACAAAAATTAAAGGATATTTTTAATTATCTCTAAAATCTTACGATTTTACGATTCGATTTTACGATACGATTTTATGGACCCTTTGTCGATCCCACTTAAAATCCCGATTTTAACAACCTTGAAACAAATTGTATAAAAAAATGACCAATCAAACACTTAAAATTAAAATTAAACTGAAAAATGTTTTTTTTTTCGTATTTTCCATGCCAATGAAACACACTCTTTACTTTTGGCATCATTCAATAAATGAAGACTGAATTATTGGAGGCTAATGAATGAAATTGATGCATTGACTAATTAATTAGTATAAATTCAGGTGAAATTCGTTGAAATGAGATTTAAAAATTCACGTTAAGATTTATTACGATACGTGTCAATTCCCCAGCTCCAGTCCAGTTGGATTCCTTCAGCCACCTGTCGCGGCCAAATAAATAGTGATCAAGGGAGGACACTTAGGGGAGTTAACATCCTCTCCAATGTACCCCACCAATATGATTCACCAATAAAGTATATAAAATTTCACAGAGAATATTAGGGTTTAAAACTTTATGGTTGTATTTATCTTATATAAAGGTGTGAACTGAATGTTCTTCATTTAAATTTATTTGACAGATGAACTATGGGATGGCCGCTCAATTGGGTTATTAAAAAAAAAAAAATCCTCCGCAATGGGAACAAGTCACTCGTGAGCTTCTATTCATCACATGATGTTGATGTATAATTTTATGCAATATCAAATCATTTAAGTAATTTTCTTAGGATTTTTATACTTTATAAAACAAATACCCTATTTTAGGACAAGCAACCATACAAATAAGACATAATTAAAAAAATAATTCTTTTTAAAAAGGTTACAGTGATGTTTAGTGTTTTTAACTTTTGATTTTATTTCATTTCATAATGATGTTTAATTGATCTCTTTGGCCTAAAAATTAGGTAAATAAACGTCTCTTTAAACAGTATACATATAATAGAATTAGGGGTTGTGACTTGTACTACACGAAAAATTTTAAATAAAAATTTGTTAGATGACTAGTGATCGTTGTAGTTTAGTTCTTAATTTTGTAAGTAAAGGGTAAAAGAGGGATTTAAATAAAACAAGTGTGAAACAATCTTTAGCATGATATATATATATATATATATATATGGGATATGGAGATCTATGCAACCCAAAAGGTGAAGACAAAGGAGAAAGTGGAAGAGGCCAACAAATAAGAGACTCAAGCACTTAAAAAAGCTGTTAAGACTGCTTCAAACTCCTTATTTTAGTGCCATGTTTGGTTGCAAAGTGCCCCCCATTACCAACCAACTTAGCTTTTGAAGCTTTGAAGCCAAAGGGAACCCAGCCATTATGAAAAGGCATTCCATAAATACGCAAGAATTGGACACTTTAGTTTAGGTATATGCTTTTCAAAGGCCACTTGGGCCCTGGCGTGTGTGTGTGTTCACTATAATAATTCAAAGCTTAAACCAAAAGGACAACCCCTTTAGAACTCATCCAAACAATACCATCTGGGGTCCGGTCCTCCCTTATCAGCTTCGTGGATTAGGAATAGGATGAATTAGTATCCCTGCACCCACTTCTCTCATAATTAAGGGTATTTATGAAGTTTTTAGATTATTTTGAGTTTTATATTAGCTCGTAGTTAAATCAATTTGATTATAAAATAAAATCAAATTAATTCAATTGAGTCAAGTCTCCATTTGAAAATATATGCAATGATATAAAAAATTTAAAACATAAAATTATAGGGTCTTGTTATGTTGCCCGACACAAAATACAAGGGGTGGTGGGACTCCCATTTCTCTCTATAGGCTCACGCCCCCTGCCTTTCATTTTGAGACACAAGCAACAAATCAAAATGCTAAAATCATAAATAAAAATAGTAGACATCCATTAATACAAAGATCATATTTGTTCACTTTAACAACAATTGTTGTTGTTGTTGTTGCTTCTGGTATGTTTTGGTAAAACAAAGCATGTTTGATGAAACCATTTTATTTAGCAAACTTGTCTTGTATAATTTTTGGGTAGATTGTAAAGACCACCCTAAGATTTGATGAAATTTCATAAAACTCCCTTACGTTTGGGAAATAGCAAAAGCTACCCCTTTCGTTTGTCTGCCATTATGTTGACCTTGAAATGACAAATTTACCCTTTTCATTTAAAAATATTATTATAAGATTTTTACTATTTGGTGAAATGACCAAATTTACCCTCTCCTTAATAATGTTTCTTCTCACAAATGTGCACAAAATACTCTTACAATTTTATAAAATGTGCATAGAAAACCATTCTTATTTGAATATTTTGACAAAAAGAAACTTCCGGACAACCCAATGATTCTTTTTACCATTTTTCATATTTTTTCCACTTTGTGTCCATACAAACACCAAAAAAAAAATGCAATCAAATCAAATTCTTTACCTTTTCCTCTTTCATTTTCAACAAAAATCGTTTGACCCCAACCACAACTCCTTTCACAACTTCAAGCCATAATGATTGTTTCAAGCCCTAAGCAAAAGCTCTTACTCAAATCAACCGTCTTCCAACACTTTTCTCAACAGTTAGATTGTCTGCAATGAAGACACACCATCATCTAAAATGATTTTAATTTGATGAGTGTTGCAGTTTTCAAAAGTAGTTAGACATATGCAATGCAAAAGGGTATTTTGGCCATTTAATATGCGGGTAAAATGGACATTTGCAACAACGAAAGGTATTTTGGGAGGTTTAAAACTTTTATGCAAACATCGACATGTAATGTTAAGGTTTTTGCATGGCTACTTAACGATAAGGGGTATTTGAAATATGAAAGTAAAACTCGAGGGTATTTTTTACAATTTTACTAAACACTCCTTAATTTGTTATTGAGATCTCTATTTTCACATTTACACGCTTTAATCAGTATTTCAAAGTATATTAGGTGTTCGTCCCACTTACAAATCCATCCATGAAGGCAACGTACATTCAGAATGGTTAACTTAAGAGCCCACCGTCCTACTGAGCCCATGGGCTGAATAATGTTCTTTATTTAACATATTTGGGTCCTCAATTCGGGCCTTGCATTGTTTAATCACAAAAAGCCCATGATCACCCTGCCCCGGCCCGGTAGGTTGCTTTAAGGCTTTCTGGGTTCTAATGACATGGCCCATTGATAACCGGCCCAAAAGTAACTGGGAAAGGAAGACCGTTAAAGAAGTACAAAAATAAATAAAAGAAACGCCCACCGTGGGGCTCGAACCCACGACCACAAGGTTAAGAGCCTTGCGCTCTACCAACTGAGCTAGACGGGCTTGGTTCTAAATTTTTAATATTTTATATTTATTTCAATACTATTCTTTTTTGAAATATAAAAAATGTACGTTTTTAATTATAACAATAAAGTTGAAAAATTATAAAAAGTTTTCTATAACTATTCTAAGGCCATGTTTAGTTGTAGAAAATATTTTATTCTAATTTTAATTGAATAATTGAATTTAAATTTCCATTTTCTAATTTTATTTGAATAATTGGCCTAATAAAAGAGATTTTGACACACTTAGCTTGATGGAATACAAAATAAGCTTGGAAACAGTGGCCTTCTCTTGAGCCCACACCAATTTTCTCTTGAGCCAACACCAATTTGCTGATCATGCTTGCTAGAGAGGCAAATCGAATCAATTAAATTTATTAGTTCAGTTTAATTTTTTTTTTTTACATTGATTTGGTTTGATTATTTTTTCATAAAAGTTCAGTGTTCGATTTTTGATTCAATTTTTTAGTTGGAATAATCGAACTAACCGAATCAATCAAACTTTAAAACGATATTGTTTTGATGTTTATAAAATGACGTTATTTTCTCCAATTTTGTGTGTTTTTTACTAGTTACTTTGATTTTCTTCGGGTTTTTTATTTTCCTTCAGTTAAATTAGTTCAATTCGATTTATATGATTTGGGTTCGATCTTTTCAGTTTTCAATTAATTTGGTTAATTGGG
This sequence comes from Diospyros lotus, assembly GCF_014633365.1. Classification (NCBI taxonomy): domain Eukaryota; kingdom Viridiplantae; phylum Streptophyta; class Magnoliopsida; order Ericales; family Ebenaceae; genus Diospyros; species Diospyros lotus. The sequence goes on along the minus strand of NC_068339.1, from coordinate 42,636,030 downwards.
TTAATCAATCGATTCGGTTTTCTGTTTGACTTAACTGGTTATTTAATTTCGATCGATTATGAATCTGATACACCAACTATATCTTAGATCTCTCAGTGAAAATACCTCACTTTCTCAAGCATGTTATAATTTAGGACAATTTTGAGATAATAATTTTTTTCTATTTAAAACCACTTCTAAACCATATCATTCTTCAAATTCTTCCTAAAATTTTCATTTATCTATCTCGAATAAAAATCATCATAAACATCAAATGCAGAAGCTAGAATCGAATCTTCACTTTAACATTAACTAATAATAAAGTAATTCTCATATTTACTTTTTGCATGAGTAAGAGCAAACATGTTTAAAACCATTTCTCTTTAATTTAAAATAAATTTACATTTTTTATGAGAAAGAGAAAATATGTCTAAAAGTAATTATCCTTTAATTCAAAATAAATATACTTTTTGCATAAATAATAAAAACATTTATCAATAAATGAAAATTCAAACATAAACTTTTGAGACATAAATGATCAAAAGAAGAAAACATGTTTAAAGACAATCCATATTTAATTCAAAATAAATTTACTCTTTGTACTCATTTTTAATTCAAATAAATTTATTTTTTATATAAGAAAGAAATATATTTATATCATAAAAATATTTTTGTTAATCATCAAATTTAATTAATATGAGCAAGTTGGCTTAACATTCTCCCTATTTTTTATGATGACAAAAAAAAAAAAAAATGATTTATGAGGTGATTAATGTGATAAAAAAAATTTTGAACTTCCCCTTAATTTTATACTATAAGCTCCCCCTTTCAAAAATACTAATAGCATAAAAATATTTTGGATATACCTTAATAAATAAAATAATTTTTAAGAGTTTTAAAGATCAAACCTGATTGGCATTGTCTTGATTGGATCTGCTTAATGTCTTATCTCTCTAATATACTATTTCCTCACATATACAAAAAAATATCATAATACATTTTTCTTCCCCCATACAAAAATAATATACAATTTAGACTCTCATACATACAATCTCTCATCTCATAACTTCTTATTCTTTTCTCCCTTTTTGTCATAATCAAAAAGACATTGTTAACAAAGAAAATAAATATATATAAACAATATAACTCGTGAGAGAAATATATCAAGTATAATTCAAGATTATACAACATCAAATAAAGTAATCATAGTATAGTCAATGGATATAGTAGCATTACAAAATTCACAAAGCAGTAATCTAAGGCACCCACGTTGATAGCTTTGGATTTCGCCGATGCTCAATGCTGATGATGGTTGCCGAACATGACGAATCCAAATTTATCTATATCAACTGGGAATGGCCATTGGCTATTGCTAGTTTCGACTGGGTAAAGTTGCAAACTAGCCTCTTGGAAATAAGGAAATGATCAATTTTCTTCTTGGATGACTAGGTTTTCAAAATTCCAAATAGGGTTTGGATCATCCACGAGGAAATATCCATTGTCATAATATGGGTTTGAATTGGTTTCTGGGTGAAACCAATTTTGAACATTGAGAGGGTTTGCATAAGAGTTTGTAAATAATAATTTCTCCAATAAAGATAGATGAAATTGAAGATCAACGACCTGCTGTTGGAGGGAAAAAATGTAGCATATACAGCCAAAAATAGGATCTTGAAGCCTAGCTTGTGTTTCATATAAGAGTGTAGCGACAACCCTATAACAGTCACTAATCGGAAACTGGTCCAGTAGTTTTGAGGCATTACTGGCACCAAAAACCTTATGGATAGCTACAAAATCAGTAGCTCCTTCTTCATAGCAGAAGTAAGGGGCAAAACACATGATTGGGTACATTTTCTTCTTAATACTTTTCAGGCACCGCACGGAAAACCGGGTCCTGACATGATTTTCTAGTTGTTTTTATTTTATTTTATATATATTATTATTTTGTAAGACTAGACAGATTTGGCCGGATCTGGGTACTAGGTAGATCTGGGTAGATTTAGCTAGATCTAGGTAATTGGTAGATATATCTAGATCTTGGTAGATCTAACTAGATGTTGGGTTTGGATAGATCTTGGTAGATCTAGTTGGATCTGGGTAGATCGGGTTGAACAAACAGACGGACGACCAGATGGACGGACGGACAAATAGACAGACGACTAGATGGACGGACGGACGAAGAGATGGACAACAAACAAATGGACAGACGAATAGAAAGGGTGAAAGGTTGAAACAGCAGATGAAATACTGAAGCGGCGGGCTAAAGATGCGACAAACGGCTATGGGCACCAAATTTGAAGGCCGGATTTGGGTAGATCTGGCCACGACAGGAAGGAAGGAGGGAAGCTCACAAGAGAAATCAAACAGACGAACAAACGGATAGCTTTGAACAAGATTGTGTTTCAAAGCAAACAGATGTCTGATCGGCGAAGGATTAGATACGAGATAAAGCAAATAGACTTCTGATCGGGATACTAAGAAAGCAAATAGACAAAGAAACAACGAATAACTGAAAAAAATAGAAACTCACCCTGGATTCGATCGACGGGATGACAAAGAGGCGTTGAAGATACGTGTTATGGTAAGAAAATGGAGACGCGATAACACACACATCGAAATGGAAAGAAAAAAATATTTACTTGAGCCTGAAGAGGGAGATCGAAGATGAAACGACACGTGAAGAATAAAGGTGATGACGATGACAACAATCGACGAAGACAATGCTGGCAATGAGAAATGGAACGAATGAGTGAGGGAGAGAGGGGTATCCGGGTGAGAGGAGAGTGAGAGAACAACAACGACAACCGGTGGATTGATACTAGAGAAAATAGAGAGATTTGATGGAGAAGGGTGTTGAGGCACATATAAGATAAGGGTTCAACCTTATCTGGGTCAACCCTTTATTTTATTTTATTTATTTTTTGTATTTTTTTAAATTAAAGTAAATTTAATTTATTATTATTATTATTATTATTATTATTATTATTATTATTATTATTAAACAGAAACGAAATTTGTACAACAGATTTTCCCACTCAATATTCTAAGCTACCAAAAGAGATTTATTATCCCTAATTCCCTTCTAAATCATTATTGAAAATTCATTGTATTCCAAATATAGAAAAAATCTTTTGGTCTTGGAACTAATTTTCAATCTTCATTTTTCTTGCATAACTTTGATCCAAAATTCATCTTCTAAGGCTTGATCCATGTAAGTTAGCTCAATTATTAGATATGAAGGCCACATTGTAAAACATATAGTTCTTACACCTTGACTTGGTTCTCCAATTATTTAATCTATTGGATGATCTTGAACAAATTTATAATTTTTGGGAAGCATCCTAAATCATCCTCGTCTTAGAGAGATAATTTTATCATCTAATTCTCTTAGCTTTCTTTCTAAAGATTTGAAAAATTTTATTATTTGAAAACAAAAGCATAACCAAGTAATTCTAGAGAAACTTTCTACTACAACATATAATGTTTTCCGCCCAAACTTCTAGTTTGTGTAGGTTCAAATAGATCTAAGTGTAAAAGCTATAAATGCTTACTGATTGATATTTCACTCATAGATTTAGACTCTATCCTTCTTACTTTAATAGCAAGCATCTTAGAAATTTCTTCACTGATTTTCATTTTAGGAAACCTGACAACTAGATCAAAATTTTCTTGATTAGGTTTGGATTTGCATGACCTAATATATCTTTTATGCCACAAAAAGAATATCCTTATTCTTTACTATTAGGCATTATTTCTAGAATGTGACATACTTTATTTCTTTAGGAGTGAGATCTATAAATCTCTCCTACTAGTCATGTGCGATGAGCATCTACTATCCATATTCAATTTGCTACCCATTGTGGTTCTCACATACATCTACATATTTGGTAAGATCACGTTTTAGATTTGGGTACTCATCTATAAATGGGTCTCTTAAATATTTATTTATTAGGATCAAATGATTTAATTATTCTTGATATATGTGAATGAGGAGCAACATTTAAGATGTTATGATCTAACTCATTCATTTGCTTGTATTATCCTTTTGGGTATTCACATTTGTACTATGTTGTTTCTCTTAGTTTAGGGTCTTCATCTAGGTTGTTTCCATTATCTCTTAGGTGTTTTGTACCTTGGTTTGGGTTTTGAATTTTTCTTTGAAATTAATGTGGCTAAACTTTTCTCTATTACATTCTTTTCTACTAATAGTTTATTATTTTGAGTTTTTAATATTTTGTTTTCTTCTTCAAGATTAATTAATTGATCTTTTAATTTATCTTTATTTTCTTTCTTGAGTTATTGTGATTTTTCTTTTAAGTTCTTTAATTCACTCTTTAATTTTTCATTTTTTTCTTTATGATTTTTGTTGGTTGTTTTTACTTCTTTTTTAATAGATATATATTTTATATATACTTCTTCGTATGCTTTTTGTAATTCTTCTAACTCTAAGTTATCTTTCTCTTCTTCATCTTTTTCTATATCCATAAAGCATAAATATGTCTTTTCCTTGTTGGATTAGAATGACTCACTAGAATCATCCATATCTCATGCGGGAATGATATTTCTCTTTGATTTCTTGGCTCTTTTTTCTTCCTTCTTCTTTTTCTTTTTCTCCTCACCTTTGAATGCTAATGTTTTCTTTTCATTATACTCTTTAGTATTTTAATTCATTTTTCTTAGCATTCTAAAAATATTTGAGACTTTTTCGAACCATTCATTCAAATTACTAATTGTCTCACTAAGGCATAACTTACATATTTGATATTGAGATATAAGAAAACTCATTTTAGAATTATTGGTTCCTTCATGAATTCTCTCTAATTCTTCTCGTAATTCATGAGATGTGGAGTATGAAGACAATTTTTCACACTCACTAAGCATTAAAGAACTAAGAATTAAATACATTGCTCTATGATCCATTTTTATTTTTTTAGGTATTCCTTTGACCATTCTTCCTCATATTGAGAGGATAGATCAAATCCATCTCTAACAAGTCTCCATAAAAGATAGCTTATGGAAATGATATAGGATTCCATCCAAATCTTCCAAAAAGCACAATCCTTTCTATTGAGCATTGGAGGACTAGAGGAGATTGAAACATCACCTAGGGATTGACTAAAATAAAAGGTCATTATAAGATCTTATCCTAAGATTTGAGATTGATAATCACAAATATTTTAGGATTCGCTCTGATACCAATTGTTGGTCCCTTAAGTATGACCACTCTGTTGTTGTACTTTTTGTATACTAGTTTTGATGATGAAAAATATATTTTATTAAATCCCTAAGTCATGAATCAAGGTGGTGGTTTTCAACATAAATCAATTTCAATATCAAGTATTACTTTGTGAGAATGAAAACCAAATGAATTTCATCAAAATCATATTTTTCTAAGTCTGAAAGGTTAGCACCTTCTAAGGAGACATATATGAAAATGTTTTCTTTTTAGAAAACTAACTCCCGGTAATTCAATAGCTAACATTCATTAGCGATAAAATGATTTTTAACGAATTTTTCAAGAAATAGAAAGTGTATATCTTGGAGGTGGTAAAATCGCAAAATCCTAAGTTTCTACTAAAATCCAAATTCTACTTTCTTATTCTTATGGATTTTGATTTTTTTGATATTTTTATTGAATCCAAATGGGGGGTACTTTCTTATTTACATTTATATATTAAAGTAAATGGAAGGTAAAATATTTACATTTATTTACAAAATGTATATATGTTGTAATGTTTTCAAGTTTCATTATGTTGACTATCTTCTTCATCTGTCGACTATGCCCATAAATAGTCGACTATGCCTATTGTTCTGTCGACTATGTATGGTTTCTGTCGACTATATTTTATTCTATCGACTATTCTATTTCTTCTGTCGACTATGTTTGTATATGACATTCAAAATTTTCTTCATATTTCCGAATCTATCGACTATGTGAATGTGATAGTCGACTATGAGTAGTTTTTGTTAGACAATAGTCGACTATGATTTCTTGTCTGTTGACTATGCTTTGTTTTATTTGAAATATAGTCGACTAACCTATTTTGTTTGTCGACTGTTTGTTTCTCAGAAGTCAATAACGGCTAGTTTTTCATTCTCCAACGACTCAATAACGGCTAGTTTTGGGCAAGACTCTTGAGATGCTTATATATACATATCAAGGAGATCAAGAGAAGGCTAATGGATGGGAATGAAATAATTTGAGCTTACTGTTACTCTCGTTTGTATTTACAGTGATTGTGTTTCATTTTTTTCTCTCTTCAAGACTTTGATTTTAACTTGTATTAATTCATTCAAGCCTTATTTTCATTGTAAGAGAACTTGTAACTAAGAGTGTCAACTCTTAGCATCTCGTTTACATTTGTATCACTTTTATTTTCTTAGCTTGTTATGCTAGATGATTTGCTCGTTGAAGCAAGGGGTTGTAATTCTTAGCTAGGTGCTAGAGGGTTTGCTTGTATAAGCAAGATGTTGTAATTCCTAGTCTTGGACTAGAGGACCTACTTGGTTTAAGTAGGGGGTTTTAGTGAATTGTTTGCAAAATCCTTAGTGAGGAGTTAAGGTAATGGATTAGGCTTGGGTTAAGCCGAACCACTATAAATCCTTGTATTTCTTGTGCTTGTGCTCTTTGATCTATTTATCTTTCTAAGCATTTCATTATTCCTCACTTGGTTCACATATTTATCTTTGTAAACTTACATCTGTCATTTTATATACTTCACGTTTTAAATCCTAAAACCTCAATTTGTATTAAAAAGTTTTTCAAGTTCAATTAAGTTTTTAAAATAACCAATTCACCCTCCATCTTGGTGTGTGCTATAGCACTTCTCAGTCTAACACACTCAAGAGGGGGGTGAATTGAGTGTTTAAATTTTTTTTCCCTTTTAATAAATATTATTGATTAATTATTTTCTCTAAAAATATATATAAATTATTTTCTTTTAATTAAATTCTTGTTATTTAATTTTAAACAAATTAAGATTTTATAACTATGTATATGTAAGTTTGAGATTAATAAATTGCAAACCACAATATATAGTAAAAATAAATAAATGAGGCACAAGACAATTTATAGTGGTTCGGTGTCTCCACATACACCTATTCTACTTTCCTAATGTCTCAACTACTCTTGGGGTTCCACTAATTTCACCAAGATTTTCACACTAACTCACCTTGAAAATTAGATACACTTCTAGATTACAATGGGTTTTAGGAAAACCACCAACACAAAGGTTTTCTCCATATCTTACCTTGGAAACTAGATTCACCTAGATTTTAATGGTTCTAGAAAACCTATACAATTCACAATAGTAATTTAAATGTTACAAATAATTTGTCCACATTTGGACACAAATAAGCAATTAAGAACAAATTATACAAGATAAAAATATTTAAATAAATAAATAAACGGTGACCTCAGTTTAAATGGAGAATATTAGATTCGGCTTTGCGATCTCTTTTTTTTCCTCTTGTCTTGTGGCTCTTCAGTAGATGAACAATGAATTTTTGAGAGCCTTAGAATACTTGAAAATTAGCTTGAGAGCTTTTGAGAGTTTTGAATGTGCAATATGTGCAATGGATACTCAAAAAATGAGTTTAGGGGTATTTATAAGCATTTTAGCCACTAAAGAAATGATTAATATGAAATTTGAAATTCAAAAAATGTTTAGACTTTTTCAAACAATAAGAAAACATGTCTCACATTTAATCCAAAATAAATTTACTTTTTATATGAGAAATCAAGATTTGAAAATTCAAATATAAGATTTTGAGATATAAATGATTAAAACCAAAAAATATGTCTAAAAACAATCTTCTTTAATTCAAAATAAATTTACTTTTTGCATGAGTAAGAGCAAACATGTTTAAAATCAATTCTCTTTAATTCAAAATAAATTTACTTTTTGTATAAGAAAGAGAAAACATGTCTAAAAGTAATTCTCCTTTAATTCAAAATAAATATACTTTTTGCATAAGTAATAAAAGCATTTATCAATAAATGAGAATTCAAATATAAACTTTTGAGACATAAATGATCAAAAGAAGAAAACATGCTTAAAGAAAATTCACTTTTAATTTAAAATAAATTTACTCTTTGTACCCACTTTTAATTCAAAATAAATTTATTTTTTTTTATGAGAAAAAAATATATTTATATCATAAAAATATTTTTGTTAATCATCAAAACTTAATTAATATGAATAAGTTGGCTCAACAGTAAAGAATAATAATATTCTTTTTGTGGCATAAAAGATATATTAGGCTATGCAAATCCAAACCTAATCAAGGAAATTTTGATTTAGTTGTTAGGCTTTCTAAGAATGAAATATCAATCAATAAGCATCTACAACTCTTGCACTTAGATCTATTTGAACCCACACAAACTAAAAGTTTGGGTGGAAAATATTATATGTTGTAGTAGATAATTTCTTTAGAATTACTTGGTTGTGCTTTTGTTTCCAAATGATGAAATTTTTTAAATCTTTAGAAAGAAAGTTAAGAAAATTCAAAAAAAGTAAGATGATAATTTCTCTAGAATGATAATTTTTTAAATCCTTGCATCCCAAGAATCATAAATTTATGCAAGATCATCTAATAGATCAAATAATTGGAGAACTAAGCCAAGGTGTAAGGACTAGAGCGTCCTTACATCAATATTGCAACAATGTAGCCTTCATATCTAAAGTTGAGCCAACTTCCATAGATCAAGCATTAGAAGATGAGTTTTGGATTAAGGTTATGCAAGAAGAATTAGATCAATTCAAAAGAAATGAAGTATGGGAATTAGTTCTTAGATCCAAGGATAAATCTATAATAGGAACTAAATGGGTTTTCAAGAATAAATTAGATGAAAATGGAAATATAATAAGAAACAAGGAAATTCCTGTAACCAAAGGATACTACCAAGAGGTTTATGTGGGACAACCCCACGGGTTTGATGACCCTCACCTAAAGGACCATGTTCAAAACAAAGAAATATCTCTCGAATTAGTCCAAGTCGATTTAATTAGGGATAATAAATCTATTTGGGTAGGCTAGAATATTTAAATGGGAAAATTTACAAATTTCATTTCTGTAAAAAAAAAAAAAAAAGGCTTGACCTAGATAAGGACGACTGTATTCGTCCTCACCCTCTTGCTCTCGCCTCACCTCTGTTAATCATCTCCCTCTCTCTCTCACTCTCCCATTCTCTTCCAACAAACACTACTGTAAATCACCAATTTCTTCAAAATCAAACCATCCGATCTTGAATCCAACCGAATTTTCACCGTGAAAGCAGCCATCTCCCTCAAATCTCTTCATCTTCGGCATCTCCCTTATTCACCGCCGTCTCTCTGCCTTTGGTATCTCCTTTGTTCGTCGTCGCCTCTCTATTCTGTAGCTAATCAGATCCACGGCGTCGATCAAATCCACGTGTCTCGAGTCTCCCTCATTCGACTTCATGGTGAGCTCCATTTCATTCATTTTTTTTCTATCTTTGTGATTGGTCTTGTTAGGGTATTTGTTATTCATTTTTTGTTTGCCTTTGTGTTTGTGTTTGTTTGTTTATTATGTCGCCCATAGCGTCCGTCGCAGCCATTTGCATCCTTGTTGCTGTTGCCGCCACTCCCGACCTGCTCTCCAGCCCCCAAATCCACTGCCTCTCGTTGATTCACTCATTGCTTTGCCTCTCTCACTTTGTCACTCATGGTTTCTCCCTCGCTCTCACATATCGCTCTTGTCTATCGTTGCTCTATCACTCTCTACCTCCCTCTTGCTCTCACCATCGTCCTCTCCCCTATACTAATCGAAACCCTAAAAATAGTGACAAGTCATTGTTTTTAAAAATTAATGATAATAATAATAATAATAATAATAATAATAATAATAATAATAATAATAATAATAATAATAATAATAATAATAATAATATAATAAATAAATAAATAAATAAAAAACTAAAAGATCATGTCAGGACTCGGTTCACCGTGCGGTGCCTACAAAGTATTAAGAAGAAAGTGTACCCAAGCATGTGTCTTTGTCCTTTACTTCTGCTATGAAGAAGGAACTACTGGCTTTGCAGATATCCATAAGGTTTTTAGTATCAGTAATGCCTCAAAACTCCTGGCCCACCTTCCAGTTAGTAATCATTATGGGGTTGTCGCTACATTCTTGTATAAAGCTCAAGCTAAGCTTCAAAATCCTATTTACAGTTGTGTCTTCTACATTTTTTCCCTCCAACAGCAGGTCGTCGATCTTCAATTTCATTTAGCTTTATTGGAGGACTTACTATTTGTAAACTTTTATGTAAACCCTCTTAATGTTCAAAACTAGTTTCAAACAGAAATTAATTTAAACCCATATTATGACAATGAATTTTTCTTCGCGGATAATTCAAACCTTATTTGGAAGTTTGAAAACCCAGTCATCCAAGAAGAAAATGGGTCATTTCAATATTTTCAAGAGCTTAGTTTGCAACCTTACCCAGTCGAAACTAGTAGCAGCCAATGACTATTCCCAAGTGATATCGATGAACTTGGATTCGTTGTCTTCAGCAACCATTATCAGCAGTGAGCATCGACGAAATCCAAATCTATCAACATGGGTGACTTAGATTAGTGCTTTGTAGATTTTGTAATGCTATTGTATCCCTTGATTATTCTATGATTACTTTCTTTGATGTTGTATAATCTTGGATTATGCTCGATATTGTGGATTATGCTTGATATATTTCTCTCATGAGTTGTATTGTTATATATCTTTGTTCTCTCAACTCACAATAACTTTTTTATTATGACAAAAAGGGGGAGAAGAATGAAAATTTATGTATGAGAGTCACTTGTAATTTTAAGTTATAAATATTTTTGTATGAGAGAGAAGAACGTATGATACAAAATTTCTTATTTATTGAGGTAAGGAAATTGTATATTTGAGAGATAGGAAATCAATTTAGGCATTCAAGGCAAGTAGGTGCAATCAACGCAATCAGATTTGGCAATCAGGTTTGCTCCTTAAAACTCTTAAAAAAAATATTTTATCTATTAAGTTATATAAAAAATACTTTTATACTACTAGTATTTTTTATAGGGGGAGCTCATAATATAAAATTAAAGGGAGTTCAAAAATATTTTATCAAATTAATCATCTCATAAATCATGTTTTTGTCATCGAGGAGAATGTTGAACCAACTTGCTCATATTGATTAAATTTTGATGATTAACAAAAAGAGAATTTTCAATATGCAAAATATAGTATTTTTAGTGATTAACAAAAAGAGTATTTTTATTAAATATATTAATTATAGTATTGAATTATGTTTAATTAATTTATAAAATATTTTTCATAACATGTGTATTACCAAAAGTATTATTTTCTATTAAAAATATTTTTTATATAATTAATTTATTAAACATTTTTTTTCATATGTGTATGTATTTTTAAAAATGTTATTTTCCATTAAAATTATTTTTCAAAGTATTTCTAAAATGTATAAAAAATAATTTTGCCAAATTTGGATAAAAAATTAATTTTTCACTATTGCTACAATACCGCTACAGTGACGCTACATTGCCCCTCCAACGGTTAGAATTTTGATCGTTGCTACAGTACACATTATCGTTACTACAGTGAACTTGACCGTTGCTACAGTGCTGCTACAGTATTTTCCAGAATGCTTATAAATAGCTCCAAATTTATTTTGGAGAGCATTCTTTGCTCATATTACTTATCTAAAGCACTCAAAAGCTCTCTAGCTAATTTTCAAGTATTCCAAAACTCTTAAAGATTCATTGCACATCCATCGAAGAGCCACAAGGCAAGAGGAGAAAAAGAGATCGCAAAGCCAAATCCGATCTTCTCCATTCAATTTGAGGTTATAAATCTATTTATTTATTTAAAAATTATTTTCTTGTATTATTTGTTCTTAATTGCTTATTTGTGTCCAAGTATGGACAATTATCTGTGAATAATTAAATTATCATTGTGGATTGTATAGGTTTCTTAGAACCGTTAAAACCTAGGTGAATCTAGTTTCCAAGATAAGCTAGGGAGAAAACCTTGATGTTGGTGGTTTTCCTAGAACCCATTGTAATTTAGGAGTGTATCTAGTTTTCAAGGTGAGTTAGTGTGAAAATCTTGGTGAGATTAGTGGAACCCCAAGGGTGGTTGAGACCTGAGGAGAGTGGAGTAGGTGTGTGTGAAGACACCGAACCACTATAAATTGTCTTGTGCCTCATTTATTTATTCTTGCTATATCTTGTGATTTGCAATTTATTAATCTCAAATTCACATAGACATAGTTATAAAATCTTAATTTGCTTAAAATTAAATAACAAGAATTTAATTAAAAGAAAATAGTTTATATATTCTTAAAGAAAATAATTAATCAATAATATTTATCAAAAAGGAAAAAAATTTTAAACACTCAATTCACCTCCCATTTCGAGTGGCCATACCTTAAGGGACCATCACTATGATTTCCAACTAATCCGATTCTATATGTGAGCATGTAATCTTTTGTTCTCTATAAGTACCTCATAACTCGTGTAGTCGCTTTCCAATTATCCATCCCAGGGTTGTTTAAATATCTGCTTAGCATTCCAATAATGAATGCTATATCCAAACGTGTACAAACTTGAGCATGCATTAGATTCCCAACAACTGATGCATAGGAAATCTTCTGCATCTTTTAACTTTAAGGTCATTCTTAGGGATCTAATCAAGACTAAATTTGTCTCCCTTAGCGACAGGGGTGTCCCTTGGTTTACAATCATGTATGTCAAATCTTTTAAGCACCTTATATCGTTTCATCAATGTCACCATTGAGAAATGTTATCTTAACATCCATCTGATATAACTAAAAATCAAAATGTGCAACAAGCACCATAATAGTCCTAAAAGAGTCTTTCGTAGAAATCGGAGAGAAAGTCTCTTTGAAGTCGATGCCCTTCTTTTGGGTAAAGCCTTTAGCTATAAGACGAGCCTTATATCTTTTCACATTACTTTTTGAATCCCTCTTGGTTTTAAATATCCATTTACAACCAATGGGCTTCACATTTTCTGATAATGGGACAAGATCCCATACTTTATTGTGTTACATAGACTTGTACTCCTTATTCATGGGATCAATCCAGTTTTGAGAGTTAGAACCCTGCATGACCTGATGTGTAATATGCCAGATTTTCTAAAGGACTCAAGAATAATTTTTAACTTGGGTCATAGGTGAAATTATCAAAAGATTAGGAGCTTAAGTATAATTTCTTACAGTTTTCAGTACCGAATCAACTATAGGAAATGCCCTGGAGCTTAGATACCAAAGGAAATGGATATGGGATTGTCGAGCGTTTCAAGACGTGAATTATTGTATCAAAATAAATTGAATTAAAAATAGTTTTTGGTACAACTAAAATACAACTATGACTTAGACTAAAAAACTGAATTGTCATAGGAGACTCTCGAGAAGTCAACAAAACCTTGTGAGGGCTCCAATTTTGCATAAGGATCAACCCTGAAATGGTTTCAGGACGAAATAAAGGTTCAGCGAAGGCATAAAGACGAAATCATCCTTATCGAGTAATCCATGAGTTATTAATTTTAGATTTTCAGTGTTATAATGCAAATTAATTTGATGTTTGAGGGTGTAATTGCAATTAGAGAATTGCATAAGTGAAATGGAGATAAAATTTGGGATTTAAATGTGTGATTCTCTTTATAGTATAGTGTAATATATAATATATTATACATTTATATATATATATATAGTTGTCCGTGAGAACCCATGCCTTTGCAAGATTTAGCCATGCCTTGCAAGATTTAGGGAGTCTTTCACACAAAAAGGTATGGGCAGGCAGTGAGGGAGCAGTTGGGAGCCTATAAATAGATGGTGAAGAATGAAGAAATGGGAAGAAAAGCAAGCAGTAACAGGGAGTTGCACAGAGAAAGAGAGAGAGCGGTCGCGAGCTAGAAAAAGATCGGAAGAAAGAGCGAGGCAGCAAGGGTAACTGGCCAATGGTCAATGATTGGTGGCCGAAGTTGGCTGCAATAGCAAGCGGCAAGAGGCGTCAAAATAGGCAGCGGCCATGGCAACTGCGAATAATGCATAAACAGGGGCGACTAAGAGCGGTGGAGGGCGCGAGGGCAACAAGGCGAAGCGGTGGCGGTCTGAGCAACAACTAATGGTGGCGTGGTGGCAGTCGGCAGGCACACGGAGAAGGACCGGCAAAGCTGGGCCTGGCGAAGGCAGTTCGCGCGCATAGAAAAGAAGGAAGGAAGAAGAAGAAATAAAGAAGAAGAAAAAAAAAAGGAAAAGAAAAGAAAATAGAGAAAATTGTAGAAAAATTTTGAGAAATTCTAGAAACTAATTTAGGGCTAGAGGAGCATGCTTGAAGTCAAGAAATTTATCGGGCACGCATTTTGAGATCATAACATGCATACCGAGGAAGTTTGAGAGGCTAAGCTAAGGTAAGTAAAATTTCTTAAAAAATTTCAAAAAATCAGAAAAGTTATTTTATGAATTGTTATAGAGAAATATTGGAGAAAATATTTGAGAAATATTTAGTTTGAATTTATTGAGGAAAAATGAGAAGAAATAGAGGAAAAGTATGAGAAAATTAAGAAAAATAGAATATTGATATTCTCGAATAAATATGATGGGCAGGGTACATTGAGATTTTGACTTGAGTACGTTAGAAACCTAGCATGAGAATTAAGATATTTTGAGATGCATTCAAGGTAAGTGGTTCGACCCATAACCTGATTTTATGTAAATGGTTTTATCATGTTGTCATGTCTTGATGTAAATATGTCATGTAGATTGCATTTACATGCTATTCACTCAAGCCATCTCCTAAATAGGCACACGAAAGTCCTGGTGTTGACTGTCCGTGGTGATTTACACCAACAAACGGAGAAAACGGCATTTCGTATCTATTGGTTAGGTATGTGGTGTCAAATGGGACAACATTGTCAAATTCCTTGTATGCTTGTTGACACCTATTATCAGCTCAAAAGACGTTATTTAATGGATACTCTATCTAAATCCACACTAAAGTAAAAACCCAAACAAAAGGCTTGCATTTTCGAAAAGTAAGCTTGAATAGTAGCAGCAACATCTCCTTCCTTAAGTCTTAACCTTCTTACCCAGTCAAAACAATTCCTGCAATCCTTTCCCACAAACGTTAGGTTCTCATATCCACCAGCTTTAACAACAGTTGAGTTATAACTTTTGTGTAATGGAATTCCAATTATATCATTCGCTTCAAGTTGTCACTTCACATGTTTGCTCAATTGTCTGTTACATCAATATAACCTATATTTGGTTGGATTTGTTTTATGGTTATGCTCAAGATGGACTATGCTTATTCGCCATGTTCCTAAAACATTTGAACATGTTGTCATCCTAGCTTTACAACCTAACTGAATAGTTGGTTGAGGGTTCATAGAGGTGATAGCTTTAATATTTCTTTTACCTTCTCAGCTACAAGCATATTCCACATATTGTACCACCTCATCATCACCTTTCTTCAAATTCCTTCTTTTAACAGGAAAACTAACATGGTAAGCATATCTTTTATAAAACTCAAAAAATTCATTCTCATTATTAAACTTCATTCCAACTTTAGGGACAAGATCACTGTCTTCTCCCAATAATTCGTCATTTAACGTAGGACACTCATGATTTTCGATAATATCCTCATTAGCAATAAAAGTTTCCTCATTATCTTCGAATGACTCTGCAAGCACAATATGATTATCACTTATTTTTTGTTTCCTTTGTGTTGTAAAATAAAATTGATTATTTGCACACAAAAAAATGTAAATAATAAATTCTATTCACGGGAACCTAAATAGCAAATTAATCACAACAAATGTAAATAGTAAATATCACTCAAAGCAAGCTGTTAGCATTACGTTAAATGCTTCATTTGCTAGTTGTTAGCTATTCTAATTTTTATTTAACATCTTACTAATTTTTAATTTTAATAATTGTTAAATAAAAATAAACATCAAATCTGGAATAAATTCACAACTGAACAAAATATCAGCAAAATGTAATGCCAAATAAAAAATAAAAAATTGAATTTCATGAAAGAAATTATATTGTGTATGAGAGAGCTGACTATACTACAAGAAGGAATACTAATAGCATGTCGAATGAACTGATAGAGATGAGGGGTTACTTATAGCGAGAACGACCGGTGACGAGGGGAGAGGGAATGACTGGCGGGCTCAATCTTCTGGACTTTTGATTGATAAAGGAGCGAACTAACGAAGACCAAATCTAGCAAAAACAATATCGTAGTGGAGATCTATCTGAAAATGGGGGTGTCCGAGAGAAAGAGAGAGAGCGCACCTTGCAAATGCCGGCGACAATGGTGGAGCAACGTCTTAGTTTGGTTTTTGGGAACACACACAGAAAGAATGAGGATGAGGATGAGGATGAAGATGAAGGTGTGGACGGGAAAGAGAGAGAGTGCACCTTACAGATGCCGACGCTAATGAGGGATTGACGTCTCAGCTTGTTTTTAGGCACATAGAGAGATAGGGAGAGAATGAGGATGAAGATGAAAGCGTGGCCGACTTTGCCAAACTTAATAGGGGTATATTTGTAATTGTATTAAGGGATATATATGTAATTTTATATGATGTTGTCAACCAAATTGTCGACCAAATTGATCATGTAGCATTATCCATAATATTAATTGTAAGTGATATTTTTAGTGTAGTAATCAAACACTGATAATAATAACATATCAAACAATAAATCTTCCTTTGGGCTAATTTATTGGTCACATGTAAAACTGATCAATTATCATGCATTTATTACCACAAGTGCACATGCAATTATGTTAAATATTTACCTTCATTTGGGCCAATAAATATTCACACAAGTTATAAGCACACAACCGTTTATATTTCAAAATAAATGAATTAATTTCCACAAGAGAAGTCACTTTGGCGACACTACAAAAAAATTCATTATTTAGTGACAAAATTCATCCGTTACTAATCAGAGACGGTTCGGCATCGCTAATTCTATCGCTAAATTGAAATTCTGCTATAAATTTTTTTAATTATTTTTAAATTTAGCGACGGAATACCCGTCACTAAATATTTTTAATATTTGTTTATTAAAATTTTAAATTTAGTGATCAAATTATCTATCTCTAAATAATTAAAATAAATTAAATAAAAAACACATTTATCTAGTAACGGGCAAACCCGTCGCTAAATAATTAAAAAATAAAAAACAAAATGAAATATATTTAGCGACGAGCAATCCTATCGCTAAATAATTAAAAAAAAATAAAAACAAAATGAAAATTATTTAGCGATAGGTAATCTAGTTGCTAAATAATTAAAAAAATAAATGAAATTTATTTAGCGACGAGTAATCCCATCGCTAAATAATTAAAAAAATAAAATAAAATATATTTAGCGACGAAAAATCCCATTGCTAAATAATTTAAATAAATAAAAACAAAATGAAAATTATTTAGGGACGAGCAATCCAGTCGCTAAATAATTAAAAAAATAAATAAAATTTATTTAGCAACGAGTAATCCCATCGCTAAATAATTAAATCAAATAAAATCAAAATAAAATATATTTAGCGATGGAAAATCCCGTCGCTAAATAATTTAAAAACATAAAATAAAATCAAAAAATATTTAGCGACTGGCAATCCCATAAAAAAATAATTTATTTATTTAGCAACGGGCTATTCGTCGCTAAATAATTTAAAAAAAATAAAAATAAATAAAATTTATTTAGCAACCGGATTTCTTTTCGCTAAATAATTAAAAAGTAAAAATAAAATAAAAATTATTTAGCAACAGGCTATCTCGTTGTTAAATAATTAAATAAATAAAAATAAAATAAAAATTATTTAGTGACGGGCTATTTGGTAGCTAAATAATTAAGAAAATAAAAAATAAATGAAATTTATTTAGTGACGGGCAATCCCGTTGCTAAATAATTAAATAAAATAAAATTGAAATTAAATTTATTTAGCGAAGGGCAATCTTGTCGCTAAATAATTAGAAAAAATTAAAACAAAATGAAATTTATTTAGCGATAGGAAATCCCGTCGCTAAATAATTAAAATAAATAATAAATAAATAAAAATTATTTAGCGACATGCAATCTCGTTGCAAAATAATTAAAAAAATAAAAAATAAATAAAATTTATTTTACGACGAGCAATCCCATTGCTAAATAATTAAATCAAATAAAATCAAAATTAAATTTATTCAACGATGGTCAATCCCTTCGCTAAATAATTAAAAAAAATAAAATCAAAATGAAATATATTTAGCGACGAGAAATCTCGTTGCTAAATACTTTAAAAAAATAAAAAAAAAATGTAAATTATTTAGCGACGGGCAATCTCGTGGCTAAATAATTAAAAAAAATTAAAAAATAAATAAAATTTATTCAGCATCGGGCAGTGCCGATGCTAAATGATTAAATCAAATAAAATCAAAATTAAATTTATTTAGCGACGAGCAATCCTGTTGCTAAATAATTAGAAAAAAATAAAATAAAATTTATTTAGCGAGTGGAAATCCCGTTGCTAAATAATTAAAAAAAATAAAAACAAAGTGAAATTTATTAAAAAAATTACCAACAATATTTAATTGAAAAAGGGTCGAAACTAGGTTAATTTTAATAAATGCTATAAGGCTATAACTTTACTCTCCACACTCCATTTTTTCATATGCTGCAAGACTACAAATTATTTAGCGATGAAACAATTTCTTAACTAAAAAATAAAAATTTAAATAAATTTAAAAATTTTATTAAATTTTTTACTGAATATATAAATCTTTCCACCATATTAAGTTGTTTATTGAATATATATAAATCAGGACCACTTAACAAATTGGTATACAATAGTGCATTAGAAAATGAGAAATAATTTTTCAATTTGATGAATTATATGATTCAAAATCTTATCCACTCTAAATAAAACAAGTGTAGAATGAGATATGGACAGCTTGCAACATGAAAAAAAAATTCACTACATTATTTATGCGGGCTGGGGTCGCCATCTGATCAAATTTCACTACATTGTTTGTAATATTCTATAATTCTATATGTATGAATCAATCGACCAACATTTATAAAAATTTCCAATATTAGCACAACTAGAGATTGTATATTTGATAATACTTGACATGTCATACCAAGTAAAAATGAAATTAAAAACCTAACAATTAATATCTAGTGCCTTTAATGAAATAAAGGGGCGTAAAGATTCAATAAAATAATCTTGATCAATAAGAAGTCTCGGCCTACCAGCCTCGGCCCCCCTACACCATGTGTCCCCCCCCCCCGGTGTCCCCACACCACTCCCATTTGTTAGACTGAGAGGTGTTATGACACACACCAAGAAGGGCGTGAATTGGACTTTTTAAAAACTTGATAGAAAATCTTGAAATCTTTTTCAAAACAAATAAGAATATATTGAAATATTTATAGAAACTTGAAAGTCGTTTGATGGAAATGCTAGCAATGCTAAACAAATTAAATAACACAAGCACAAGAGAAGAATACAAATGATTTATAGTGGTTCAGTTTAATCCAAACCTAATCCACTACCTTAGCTCATCACTAAGGATTTTTCAAACCATCCACTTAAAACTCCCTACTTAAACCAAGTAGGTCCTCTAGTCCAAGACTAGGAATTACAACCTCCCACTCAAATGGGCCCTCTAGCTACACAAGCTAGGAAATATAAGAAATATAAAATATGAGAGAATCTAAGAGATTAATCTCTTAGTTACAATGTCTCTCGAAATTAAACAAGACTTAAATGAATGTATATAGATTTAGATCAAAGCCTTGAAGAGAGAAAAATACAACAGTGAAAGCACAAATTTTATAAGCTCGAGTAAAAATGATTTGAACTCTGTAGATCAACTCGTTCCCATCCATTAGCCTCTTCTTGATCATCCATGAGTTGTATATATAGGCATCCATAAAGATTGAAGAGGAAACTAACCGTTTGTGACCGTTGGAATTTTGAAAAACTAGCCATTGGAAGCTTTCTGCAAATGAGGTAGTCAACAGAAAAGAATGTATAGTTGACTGTATTTTCAAATAAAACAAGGTATAGTCGACAAACAAAAAGGCATTGTCGACTATTGCTCAACCAAAACTTCTCATAGTCGACAAATCCTTTTACATAGTCGACAGATCAAAAATATAAAGAAAATTTCGAATATCATGAACAAACATAGTCGACAGAAGAAAAACCATAGTCGACTATCCTAACATGATAGTCGACAGAGGCCATATATAGTCGACAGATCAAACCAGCATAGTCGACTATTTTCAGACATAGTCGACTATCTACTTGGAAAATCTGGAAACTTAACAGATAACGTATAGAAGCACACTTGATTGATACAAAACATCACCACATATTTACATTTCTTTAGTTTAAATAAATGTCCTCATTTTGTTTAATTTATATTTTACCTTCCATTTACTTTAATACATAAATCTAAATAAGAAAGTACCCCCCATTTGGATTTAATAAAAATATCTAAAAAATCAAAATCCATAAGAATAAGAAAGTAGAATTTGGGTTTTAGTAGAAACTTAGAATTTTGCGATTTTACCACCTTCAATATATACACTTTCTATTTCTTGAAAAATTCATTAAAAATCATTTTATCACTAATGAATGTTAGCTATTGAATTACCAGGAGTTAGTTTTCTAAAAAGAAAACATTTTTATATATGTCTCTTTATAAGGTGCTAATCTTCCAGACTTAGAAAAAATATGACTTTGAAATCTCAATATTTGAAATTCATTTAGTTTTCATTCTCACAAAGTAATACTTGATATTGACATTGATTTATGTTAAAAACCACAACCTTGATTCATGACTTAGGGATTAAATAAAATATTATTTTTCATCATCAAAACTAAGTATACAAAAGTAAAACAACACCCTTTCCCTGCCATGCCTCGCCACACGTCCCTCATTTTCCCACGCGAAATTGAAAATCCTCCCCCCCAAATTATTTCAATTCCCCACCCATCTCCCCCTATTTAAATCCCCACCACCATTTCCCCTCCCCCCCTTCTTTGCACTCCTTTCTACGTCTCTCACTCCCGCCCTTACTCTGACGATAAATTTATATTTTGCAATTTAATCGGATATCAATGCTTCTTAAGGTATTTTTCTTTTCTTTTGTTTATATATTTTTAATTTTTTCATTTTAATGGTTAGTTATAGATTGTTTTCTTTTAACTAATATGTCAATTTCATTTTAATATGTCTGTTATTTATATTTATTGCATGTATGTTATTTTTTATTTTACGTTTATATAATTGTATATTTTATATATATTATGTGTATTATGTATATGTTATTGATGATTTATACGAAAAATCATTACAAAATATGTAAAAAAATTATTATGTCAATCAACATTTGTAAATGAAATATAAAAAATAAAATGAGTATACAATTTTTTTAAAATAGTGTTGGACGTAGTTATTTATTAAATATATTATAATAATTTTAAATAAAAGGCTTGATATTTTAAATACAAATATAATGGTATAAATATTGTTATAATGTTATAATTATTGTTGGTTAGTTAGGTATTTATTAAATACAAGTTTTAAAATTGAAAACACAAATATAATGTTATAAAATTTAATAAAAATTTAAAATGATATTTTTTTTTGTAAAAAAATTATTAATTATATATACAAAATTTAATAAATATACAATTTTTTTGTAAAAACAGTGTTTTAAGTAGTTATTTATTAAATATATTATAATAATTTTAACATAAAGCTAAATTTTTTATTGAAATTTAGTTCTTATTTGTTTTTTAAATTTAAAAATACAAAAATAATGTTATAAATATTGTTGGTTAGTTAGGTATTTATTAAATACAAGTTATAAAATAGAAATATAAATATAATGTTATAAAATTTAATAAAAAATTTAAAATTTACATTTTTTTGTAAAAGAAATATTAATTATATATAAAACATTTAATAAATATACAATTTTTTTGGGGTAAAAATACTGTTTAAAGTAGTTATTTATTAAATACATTATAATGATTTTAAATAAAAAGCTTAATATTTGTATTTTAATTAGTTTTTATTTGTAATTTAAAATTAAAAATACAAAAATAATGTTATAAATATTGTTCATTAATTAGGTATTTATTAAATACAAGCTTTAAAATTAGAAATACAAATATAATGTTATAAAATATAATAAAAAATTTAAAATTACTTTGTAAATGAAATATGAAATATAAAATATTGATTATATTTACTTTGTAATGGAATTTATGGATTTGAATTTTGTGTCTATATTAGTTATCTCACATTTTTTTCTATTCAATTAATTAATTAAATTTTTAATTATCAAATTTTGTATAAAAAATAAAATTAAAATTTGTGTTTTTAATTAAAATATTTCTTAATATAATTATATAAATTATAAAAATATATAAATTAAAAAGTTTAAATGTGAACATTCGTAAATGGTAATATTTATGAAAATATTTATTTTTATATAAAAATTAATTTATATAATTTTATTTATATTTTCATTTGTATTTAATTAATGAAATTATTATTTTTTATTTTTTACATTCTTACATGATTTAAAATAATTGAATTTTATTTAAAGTATAATATATATTTTTTATTTTTCATTTTAAAAAATACTTTAGTGACAGGAACCCCCGTCGTAGATCTGTGACTAGGATTGTCGTCGCTAATCTGTGACAGGTTATCCCGTTGCTAGTTAGCGACAGCAGCCCCATCACAAATTAGAAATTAAAATAATTTAATTTTAATATATATTTTTTATTTTGAAAAATAATTTAGTGATGGGAAGCCTCGTCGCTAAGTGACGAGTAGTCCCTGTCACAGATTAGCTACAAAATAATTTAATTTTATTTGAATTTAATATATAATATTTAGTTTTTTATTTAAAAAAATATCTTAGTGACAGGTTTCCTGTTGCCAATTTGTGACAGGGGTTCTCGTCACTGATCTGCGACGGGAAGACCCATCACAGATCAACAACAAGAGACTCGTCACTAATTCCATCACTAAAATCGCTAGTCGCTAAATCCGTGACTAAATTTTAGTGACAATAGTTTTAGTGATCGATTTTTTCCGTTACTAAATTGTTTAGTGACGAATTTTCTTATTTTAGTGACGAATTCTCCTGTCACTAAATTTGACTTTTCTTGTAGTGACTTGTTGTTTCAATTAATTTATTTCAAAATATATATATAAAACCATGCCAATATTCGAATTTAAAATTGTACCAAAATAATCCCATAATTAAAAAGAAAATTTTGATCAAAGTCAATGGTTAAACATTGATTGGGTTAACTGGGTTAGGACTAGACTTGTAATGACCCAAATTTATTTATTACTATTATTGTTAATATTATTATTATTATTATTATTATTATTATTATTAATTAATTAATTACAAGGTGTTCCCAGCAGCTTTTCTCGTTGCCCACCTCCATTTGCTCCAATTAGTTCCTAAGCTATTTTATGCAACCGATTGAGGCGGTGGAATTGTAGTGGATTTTAAGAAAGGCTGGCCACGTGTTCGGCTAAGGATTTGAGTGGAAGGAGGGTGAGAGTTGAGTGATTAGCTGAGTGTGTAGAAGAAGAAGAAGAAGACGCAAGGAGGTAGCAGAGGAAGAAGAGATTTCAAAACAGAGGAGGACGACGGAAGTTGCTGTGACCTTTGTCTCGGGTTCCTGCAAACTAAATAGGCAAGCTCTTCTCCTCTCCCTCTTCGATTGCTTCTCCATCTTTAGTTGTTCTCGGTAATGGCCGGGTTAAATGGGTGCAGTGGGTTTGTTATTCAAGACTGATTATACAACGTTTATATATATACATATATGCAGCGATGTGTTGCAGAGTCCCTATTTGGCCGAGAGGGAGCTGACTGTTTTTCTGTTCGGTTGCTCCTCTCATGTACCTCTAGTGTGCAAGCTCTCATCCTCCCTCTTGCTGTTATTTTTTCTGTGAAGCGGATATATATATATATATGTATCGTAGCAGGTGGGCTGTGCAACAGGGGAGCTGGTTGTAAGTGCATATGTGTGTCCGTGGGTGCTGATATATATATATATATAATTATACGGGTGTGTGCAGCGAGCAGGAGCGAGACCATGAGTCGAGGAGTTCATTGTGAGTTATTCAAGGTTTGATGTCATAGGAGAAGGCCCTTGGCCGAGAGGTTGTTGGGTGTGTGTATCCATGCGTAAGTGTATATATGTGCAGTCACAGTGAGTGTTTGAGTTTGGATAGTGAGTTGTGAAAAAAAATGGCCTTTGGCCGTGAGTCTACAGGGTGTGTGAGGGAGTATCGCTGTGAGTTGCTGTGTGCGTGAGTGTGTGTTCACTGGGGAAGGTTTAAGATAAATAATAGGTGTGTTTTGGGTGTGTTCACTAATGTTTATATGTATATTGCAAAGGGACAACTTATATTTATATATATATGATGCCTATTGGTGTTCCTTAACAGTACATAATTAGTTGTTTACTCAAGTTTAGAATTCCAGTTAATTACTACTCGTTGGGGAAGGGACTTGATATATATATAAATATATATTTAATCATGTTATGGTAATGGTTGTGTGAAGACGGAAGTGGCAGGCACGTCCTTGTGCTTTGGGGAATATAAGTGTTCTTAATATATATATATATACATATATATGTGTAAGTGTTGCTTAAAGTCTATAAATACAACTTGTGGTATTTAAATAAATAATAATAATTATAGATAATATTAGTAAAGAACATGTAATGTTATTTCTATTATTATCTATCTTTCTTAATAATAATAATAGTAATAATGTTAGTAAATAATATGTATTGTGTGACATAATTCATTAAATTAAGGTATAATTTAACATGTCAATAGATGTTATAAATGTATCCAGTGTTTCTTGGCTGTATTCCAGAGAGTTTGTTTACTCTCTACCTTTTAAATGGAATGAAGATAAGTACATTCGAGTTAAACACTAGCTAGTGTCCATTGAGAACGAGGGTAAGTCTTGTAACACTACTTTCCCTATTCTAACCAGTTAAAAACAATAGTATTTTCAAACGCATGTCTTGTATGTGCGAGTCGGGTTTATGCATTTTGGGGTTGTCCATTTAATCTTGAGTGAATGTCACACGACCATGATATTTATTTATTAGTTGTTAAGCACGAGCATTTACATTTGGTGTGTGCTTTACTAGTTGGGCGAGGCTTGGCAGGATGCTTGGCTTATGGGGGTTTTGTATCCTGTTCGGTCTACTACGCCACCCCTTACATGTTGCATTTGCATGAGTCTTGGCGCCAGTTTTGAGATACAGCTGTACGGTGTTGGGCTTTCCCGGACCGAGTTATTAGGGACGCCTCGGCGTGCCCAGTTTTTATTTTGGACGCTTAGGCGTGCCAACGAGTGTGGTCGCTCCCACTCGAGCGAGCTTTGGCTCGTAGTTCAGAGACAGTTGCCTTCATGGCAGTAACAGGTTTGTTATCAGGACTTGGGTGCTAGTGCATTTCTTATTTGGGCCCCAAGATCCAGTATGTGAGCATTGTTACTTTTCAGTTAATACCTGCTTCATTTTATGAGCTTACATGGCATGTTATGCATGAGTTTTAGTCTGTTATGTACTTGAGAGGCAAGTGTACTTTTAGTGCCTATTCTTTGCGCCTTCCTTTCTTTATGAGCTTGTTGAGTCATTTGGACTCACATTGTTTCTCTTCATTCCAGATAAAGGCAAGGACTCGGTCATGGGCGAGTCTAGTGGGTCCCGACTTCTGGGTTAGACGGTGTACAGGGCCATGCAGACCTAGCAGTTGTCAGCCTGGGGATTTCTTTTTGTACATTTTGTCGCTTCCAGACTGTATTTTCTTTAGTTTATTTGGGTCTGTATGATTTATGTTTATTTTGTGGCCGGTGTGCCAGAGATATTTGTTATGCATGCCTGGGCTATGTAAGCCTAGAGGTTAGTTGATGTATAGCGGTTGAGGTTTTGTTATATGAGCCGGGATGGCAAGTTTTCTCTATCAGTTTTCTCTTGGTATTTATCAGTGGCATGCATGATAGGTTCTTCCAGATCAGGTTGTCTCTATTTTAGTAGGGCACTCGCTCTGGTTCTTTGGGGACCTAGGTGAGGGCCTTACATTTGTTGGTATCAGAGCCTGTTTGGAGTTACTTAGGATAAGATGTCCCTGTACACCTAGGTTGTCAGGTAGAGTTAGTCTTTTTGTTGTTGAGTTAAGATTTGAAGTTGCATTCTGCTTCTAAGAGTTGTTTTTTTTTATGTAGGAAGTATGAATACGTGTAGTGGACGAGGACGAGGACGAGGACGAGGATGACCGCCTTTGAGAGGTCGTGGGCAGAGTATACCTCCTCCTGAGGCTCCTAGTGATGCTGGTGGAGCAGGACAGCAGGATACTCCCGACGTACAGGTTGCCTTGGCGAGTCTCGCTCGTGCCGTAGAGGCTTTGACTGCTGCTCAGTTGCGTCAGGAGCGCCAGGGGCGAGGTGAGGCATCTCAGCTGGTAGCATCGGCAGGTGAGGGTAGTTCTGGGGCAGCTCTTCTAAAGACCTTTATAGCACTGCGACCCCCAGAGTTCAGAGGAGGAGCAGATGTAGCCGAGGCAGAAAATTGGCTACTTGAGGTTGAGAGGCTTATGCGTTCCATGGGATGTGTAGAAAATCAAAAGGTTCAGTTGGGTACTTTTCTATTGAAAGGTGATGCAGGGTGCTGGTGGGAGACCACTAGACAACAGCTTGGGAATCGCGCACCCACATGGCCAGAGTTTGTGGCATTGTTTCGTGAGACGTATGTACCAGATTGGGTACATGAGCAGAAAGTGTACCAGTTCATAGAGTTGCAGCAGGGAGAGATGACAGTTGCCCAGTACGAGACAGAGTTTGTTGCTTTGTCTAGATATGCTCCTGAGATGGTGACACCAGAGGCCCGTAAGGTTAGTAAGTTTGAGAGGGGCTTGAGATTAGAGATCAGACATGCCATGGCTGGTGTCCGAGCAGATGATTTTCCTTTAGTGGTGAGACGTGCTCATGCGATAGAGAGGAATATTCAAGAAGCCAAAATGGAGCAAGTAACCAAGACAGTGGTTATAGGAAAGATAGGAGGAAACAGTAGCAAAAAGCGAAGATGGGAGTTTAGTTCTGGTAATAAAACAGTTAAGGCTACAGAGTGCAAGATATGTGGAAGATGGCATCGAGGACAGTGTAAGATAGCACAGGGTAATGTGTGCTACCATTGTGGGCAGCCAGGCCATATGAGGAAAGACTGTCCGCGGAGGTCAGGTGTAGCATCTAGCCAGGGAATCACGTGTTATCGTTGTGGTAAGCCAGGTCACACATCTAGAGTATGCAGACAGCCAGCACCAGTTGAGGGGCAGAGGACTGGGGGTTCAGGTCAGAGGCCAGCACAGAGATCTACAGCGACTAGAGGGCGGGGAGCAACTTCGCGACCTGCCACTATCGACAGCCCCCAGGTATCAGGCAGGGTGTTTGCATTATCAGCTACAGAGGCGGAGGGAGGCAATGAGACTATACAAGGTATTCTCTCACTCTATGGCTCGGATGTTCGTGCTTTATTTGACACAGGCTCCACCCACTCCTTCATCGCACCACGTGTTCTGCAATTGGTACCTATTGCCAGTAGTCATCTACCGTACATTTTATCTATCACGACACCGGGTGGTAGCATGCTATTAGGAAGGGAAATGGTGCCAGATTGTGAGATTATAGTCCATGACAGAGTTATGCCAGGTGATTTGGTGGTGTTAGCTATTCAAGACTTTGATCTTTTATTAGGCATGGACCGGCTATCTCATCATTATGCTAAGGTCGATTGTCGACATAAAGTTATCACTTTTGAGCCTCCCGATCAGTTAGAGATTGTGTACCGGGGTATTAATCCGGTTGTGGCAACACCTATGATCTCAGTGATGCGAGCAGAGAAGCTAATCCGGCAGGGGTGTGAGGCATACTTAGCTTTTGTGACAGTTACTCTTAGGGAAATGAAGGAGTTAGTTGATCTTCCTATTGTTCGGGATTTCTCGGACGTATTTCCGGACGAGTTGCCGAGCGTACCACCCTATAGGGAGATTGACTTTTTGACTGCACTCTCACCCTGCAATTAAAACACAAAACAAAACACAATAAAAATTTTATATTTTATTATTTATTTAGGCGAGAGGTTTATACTCGTCAGTGTACGAGTGCAGTTGTAGTTCAAATTTAAATTTATACTTTCTGGATAAGTCCAGGTCGTCCACTGAGAGATTTATTTATGGCAAAAGAAAAAAAAGAATGTCACACACACGCACACGCATTTAGATGGATTGATAACATGATTTTTTATGATTTTTTTAGATAACAAATACTAGAAAATAAAGCAAGACAGAAGTTGAAATAAATACTAAACGTGAGAATATGAGATTGGAAAGTACTTGAGTTAAGACAATTTCAGTGCCAACCCGTTGATTCCCAAATATTAGCATAAAAGATTAGCAACATTAATTTAATTTCAGATATGAAGATTTGTTATTAAATGCAATTAAAGATAATGATAGCTCTAGTTTAAGCAATCCCCATACATGATATGCGGGATTCTAATTTAAGAAACTACCATAAATTCAATTACAATTAATACACAAAACAACTAAATTAATCATCCGGGTTTGGGTATGATAGCGTTTCCAGTTCTAGTAACTCTCATGCGTGACATGAAAGCTCTAAGTTAGGCTTACGCTCCAATCCAAACCTAGTGATTTTTCAATAATCAAAACACACTCATATTGAAGTTTAAACCAATGTTACTCATTTAAAGCGTAGCTTTCTTTGGGAATCATTGGCGTTAGACACTGTCCTTGCCTTAACCCAAGATTAGATTTAGCTACTCATCTCTATTAAATTAATTGACATCAATTTAAATGACATAATTTAAATAACAGAATTTAAATGACAGGAATTAAAATAGAAGAAACTAACCGGCCATTTAGGCGGTAGATAATTAAAATACAAGAATTAAAATTGCAAGAATTTAAAGGCAAGAAACTAACTGTCCATTTAGGCGGTGAATAATTAAATGACAAGAATGAAAATTGCAGAAATTTAAAGCCACAAATTAACCGGCCATTTAGGCGGTGAATAATAAAGTAATAATAAATGACATAAGAATTTAAAAGAAGAAAGGAAGGAAGTAAGATCACAAGAGAGAATACTAAAGAAAAGGGGAAAGAACAAGAACAATTCTCAAAGAGAGAATTATAAGGAAACAACTAAACTTTGATTCAAGAATAATAATCACACTTACAAATGCAATCAAGTGAGCTATTTATAGGCCACAAGATGCAATACAAACCACACAATTTCAATTATTCAATTAGACATAATTATATCTAATGGGCACTCACACACTTAAAGTTAAATGGATTTTAGCTATAATACACACCTAATATTAAATGGATTTTAGCTAAAATACATACCTAATAAAGCATTCATAAAGTTAAATGGATTTTAGCTATAATATCCACCTAATAGTTAAGTGGATTTTAGCTAAAAAACACACCTAATAAAGCTCTCACATAAAAAATAAAAATAGATTTCTATAAATTGATTTTTAATCTTCATTAGGATTAAAAATAATCCTTGGGCCTTCTCCAAATAATATCTTCCATGGGTTGCTCAAATTGGGCCTTAATTCTTCATGGGCTTAAATTCTTCATGGACTTTAATTTTTCATGTGCTTGATTTCTTCATGGACTTGAATTCTTCATGGGCTTGACTTTTCCATGAGTTTGATTTCTTCATGGACTTGAATTCTTCATGGACTTTAAGTCTTCATGCCTAAAAAATAAAAATAAAAATAATTTAATGTTATTAATAAATTATATATTATATATATGTATTACACATGGCACATATATATATTATATTATATTATATATATATTACATGCATGCACATAATGATGTATATGTATTATATATAATTTTATATATTATTATTATTATTAAATTTTACTTTAAAATTTCATTTCATTCATTTTTCAATTTAAACTTGCATATAACCATAAAATATATATTAATATCTAATTTAAACTATTTTTAAGATCAAAAGAAGGGTATAATTATAACAAAATTTTTATAAAATTAACCACTAATCATACCCCCCAACTTAAACATTGCTAGTCCCTTAGCAATCAGATTATACACCTACCAAACTTTATTCACAATAACTGTATAAATGTAAAAATTTCAAATTCGAAACCGAAATGCATAAAATTAAATAAATAATTTAGCATTCTAAATCAGATTTTTGGTTAAAGGTCATACAATCTCAGGAATGGAAATTAGGATAACCAACACACAGACTTACTCCCTCGAAGTTTTGACTTCAAATCTCACTATGGATTTTCTCTCCAATAAAAAGGATTCCTCAGGTGTACACACAAAGGGGTGCACCGTTATAAGAGTAAATGCAGAACAAGTTCAAAACTCGGTGCCATCCCAAATACAAGGAACGTATTTTCATGAAAGAACAAGGAAATTGACATAGCTTCATGATTGGAATAATGCTCTAGATGAGTAACTTCTGAATTTAAACATGATTCCCTACTCCAAACTCGAATTCTGAGATCACATGATTTATAGCATCAAAAGGGACCAGACTGGGTTGTAATGGGGCTATAAGGTTAATACGGGTTGTCAAAGAAAAGGTAGAGTGTGCAAAGGGTGTGTCGGGATTTTTTTTTTTTTTTTAGCATTTATTTTGAAACAGTTATGCTGAATAGCTAAGAGAATTTGCCCCCTTTTTTTTTTTCTTTTTCTTCTTTTTTTTTTTTCTTTTTTTTTTCTCTTTTTTTTTTTTTCTCTTTAAATATGAAAATAGAAAGACAGATTAATTCCCAAAATCACACTAGGTTGGATAAAATTCATATGGTTATGGGTTAACCGAGAGTAACGAAAGAAATTGTACTACAAATGGCTCAAATGGGATAGCAAGGGAGGTTAATTTAAAGAAAGAAAAAAGGTTTAATAGGCTCAAACTGAAAGAAATTGATCCCCCTATCATGCTTCTCAGTCATCTAAGTCGAAGTTTGAAACCAGTCAAATTCATCCGCTATCATACTAGACATTCAAAGCGAATTGATATTTTGAAGCCATTGAAAAGATAAGATAAACAAGAGAGCATATTTAGAGTAAGTGTTATTTCACTCAGAATTAACGGTTATTAGGCTCAAACACTTACTTGGGTAATAGTCTCCACTTCTGTTGAGGGATCATACAGTGTACTAATCAACTAATTACTGTTACCTTTGACTTTATGACCGATAACCAATTTCTAAATTTGAATCCCTGATGAATGCAAATTACTTATTCTAATGCATATACGTTTTCAAATAAGAAATCAATGCATTCATGTTTCGTATTGC
The DNA here is from genome assembly GCF_014633365.1 of Diospyros lotus. Classification (NCBI taxonomy): domain Eukaryota; kingdom Viridiplantae; phylum Streptophyta; class Magnoliopsida; order Ericales; family Ebenaceae; genus Diospyros; species Diospyros lotus. The sequence continues at coordinate 42,604,574 of NC_068339.1, read as the reverse complement.
AAACTTAGCCGGCTATCAGTGCATAACTTCAAAGCTTTAGGAATAGCATTATTTAAAACACATAATTTTTTTTTTTTTTTTTTTTTTTATAAGAGTAGATAAAGACAATCAATTCCCACAAGACTACAAACTAGTAATTACAAACTCACAGTTAAATATAAACCAGATGATTCATGACTAGACCTTACACCCCCCAACTTGAATTGCAATAATAAATCAGGGTTGTTAGGAATACCTGTAACTCCACAAGTCCATAGATTTGCTGTGAACTGCTAAAACTTAAACAACAAATGAGCACACCATATAGATATATATTTATATTTTCACACCAAAATAAAAATTTCATGCAAGTCATAAGATAAGCAAAATGCGTCTCAAGAGTACAAAAAGTACTCCTTACTCAGCCATCTTATCAAAGACTTTGCTAACAACATTCCACAGTTTTGTTTTTTGTTTTTTTTTTTTTTTTTTTTTCAAGAACACAACCAAAAAAAATCCTGCAAGTTGTACAATAACTAGATGCGTCTCAAGAGTACAAAAAGTACTCCTTACTCAGCCATCTTATCAAAGACTTTGCTAACAACATTCCACAGTTTTGTTTTTTGTTTTTTTTTTTTTTTTTTTTTTCAAGAACACAACCAAAAAAATCCTGCAAGTTGTACAATAACTAGATGCGTCTCAAGAGTACAAAAAGTACTCCTTACTCAGCCATCTTAATAAAGAGCATTTCTCACAGTGATAAATCTAAATTAATCGGACCCCTTGGGCGCTTGTTACTAATTGCCTTAGACCAGTCTATCCGAGGCTCATGAGGATCGTACTGTGGAACATAAGCATGTAATTTCTCTAACAGCTTATCAATGGTGGATGCAGAAATGAGAATCTTTCTTGCTGAACGAGAAATGAACTGTTGGTCCACAGCCTGATCAAGAAAAGAGAGTAACCCATCGAAAAAATGGTTAACATTTAAAAGTCCAATGGGTTTGGTATGGAGATTACTCTTGGCCCAGGAGATTATACAAAAGATTTCTTCAAGTGTTCCAAAACCTCCTGGTAAAGCAATGAAGGCATCTGACTGATAAATCTTACAAGCCATGCGCTCAGACATAGAAGTCGTTTCTATAAGTTGACCGCGTGTAATCCCGGAAATATGTGGTTCAGCTAAAGGGATTGGCATTATACCTACCACAGATGAATTTCCAAGATGTACAGCTTGTGAAACATAACCATTCAATCCACGACTTCCCCCTCCATATACCAAATTAATTTTTTTCTCTCCTAATTTTTTACCAAGTTCGTTCGCTGCAAGTGCGTAACAAATATCACTCCCAAGTTGAGAGCCACAAAGTACACATATGGTTTTAATTTGACGAACGAACTGCCCTTCCATGTTTGTTTCTTTTGTATGTCCTGAAAAGAAGTTTGGAGATCAAAAGTAGCTATACAACAATTCAACAAGAAATAAATACAAACAAAAATCTTGCGTATATATAAGTAGTTGTGATTGTGGCTCACATCTTCCTCTGGTTTTACGTCCAGAAACGGCTTAAACACTTTCTATGAAGTGGGGATAAGCTTCCCATCCAATTTTCTTATAGATTGGCAAACAGGGTCGTTTTTAGTCAGATTCCCAAGACTATAGCGTTGGTGGTCACTTCTGAACTGGGTCCATAAAGCAAGAAGTTCTCTTTGCACTATTCCACACGGATGCGTCTCAAGAGTCAATCGGATATCATCCAGAGACTCCTTACTCAGTCCATCCTTTATGAAACTAATTTTATCTTCTCGATTTATGGACGTAAACCCCACAGATTTGCATCGTGTGTTACAGGTCCATCGAGCACATTTGTAACAACCATTCACTCTTTTCGCTCTTCTTTTCTTCGCAAAACTACTCTTCCCTAAGCCTGGAAAATGCTTAAAACTAGGTGAAGTTTCACCAGCTAATCGAACTTTTGCTTCGATCAGCCAACGAATATCTTCAGGGATGTTATTAAGCATCAACAACCTAAGTCTTTCACACCTAGCAACATAAATTTTTTTCAAATCATTCTGCGGGAGAGATGGATAGTACTTGTGAATTTTTGAGAGATAAAGATCCATTTTTTTTTTTTTTTTAACTATACTAAGAAAAAAAAAGTAAAGAACTATAAACTTTACAAAAGGGATGAGAGTACCTGATCGGAGAATAACACAAAAGAGAGAAGACTGAGCTCAAGAAGGGTGGCTTGCCTTATACAGATATGGAGTCTCTTATAGAGCAATGACCATCACTATTTTACACTCGGCTCGAGGCATGCCATAATTACAGGGTTATGCTTGGCGTCTCTTTTTCAACGCTTGGTGCCTCATTTTTCAACATTTGGCAGTGTGCCTTATCCTTTATAGGGCAGTGTGATTGCACTGCCTAAGAAAAGATAGCTACCACCAGCGTCAATTCTGTCTCTCTCAATTCAAATTTTTTTTTTATTATTTTATTATTTTTTTAATTTTTTTTTATTCTTATTATTATTATTATTATTTTTTTTTTGATTTTTTTTTTTTAATAAATGTTTTGTTTTAGGGGCCCAATAAAATCATACATACCACACAAGACAATATTATCGAGTCTAACAAAATTATTTGCACAATAGATCAGTTTCAAACACCAATAAAATCAAGTACACCTTACCCCCCAACTTAAATTGTGCATTGTCCTCAATCGACAATAAAAGGATAGAAGATAGGCATACCTGGTGGTCTTCAATGCATGAACTCGTATGCAAAAAAAATTTTATTTAGACTGCACACAGAGAAACACTATTTGAATCAAAGTTAATTAAGTAATGCAGAAAATGAACAACTTATATATATAATTCTTTATTATTATTTTTTATTTTTTTCTTTTTTTTTATTTAATTTTATTATTTTTTTTTATTTTTTTTTTTCAGATCTATAAACATCCATTTAACCTAAATGGAAAGGTGGTCTTTTAACGTCAGATTCCCAGACGATAGGAAACTTTCCCTACTCATCAGATGATGATGGATCATCTAAATCCACAACTCCTTCATTCTCCTCAACACTACCCTGGTATGGTTTCAACCTATGACCATTGACTGTTAGAAGCTGTCCTGACTCCGGATTTTCTATCTCAAATGCCCCATATCCTGAGATGGACTTGATTACAAAGGGGCCGACCCATCGAGACTTCAATTTTCCTGGGAATAGATGCAATCGAGAATCATACAAGAGTACCCGTTGCCCTACCTGAAAGCTTTTTCGAATGATGTGCCGATCATGTAACTCTTTCATGCGAACCTTGGCCAATCGTGCATTTTCAAATGCTTCATTCCGAATTTCCTCAAGTTCATTCAATTGGAGCTTCCTGGATAAGCCTGCTTCAGTTAGACTCTTGTTGATCTTATGAATTGCCCAATATGCTTTATGCTCAATTTCCACCGGCAGATGACAAGATTTACCGTATACTAGCCTATAGGGAGACATTCCCAAAATTGTTTTGTAAGCTGTTCTGTATGCCCAAAGAGCGTCTACTAGTCTTAAGGACCAATCCTTACGATTAGCAGCAACAGTCTTTTCCAATATGCGCTTAATCTCCCTATTGGCTAGCTCGGCTTGACCATTGGTTTGGGGATGGTATGGTGTTGCAACTTTATGCAGTACACCATATTTCTTCATTAATCCTGTCACTACTTTATTACAAAAATGGGAACCCCCATCACTGATGATTGCTCGTGGCATCCCAAATCGACTGAATATGTTTTCTTTCAAAAATTTCACGACAGTCCTATGGTCATTTGTTCTGGCCGGGATTGCTTCTACCCATTTGGACACATAGTCAACAGCAAGTAAGATGTATTCATGACCAAATGAATTGACAAATGGGCCCATAAAATCCATACCCCAACAGTCAAAAACTTCTAACACTTGGATCGGATGTAATGGCATCATGTTTCTCCTTGACAGACTTCCTAACCTTTGACATCGATCACAATTTGAACAGAACTTGTACACATCCTTGAACAGTGTCGGCCAATAAAATCCACTCTGAAAAATTTTTGCAACTGTTTTCTTGACAGAAAAATGGCCTCCACATGCAAGAGTATGACTGAAATTGATGACACTTTGTTGCTCATGATCGGGTATGCATCTACGGATGATTTGGTCAGGACAATACTTGAAGAGGTAGGGCTCATCCCAAAAGAATGTTCTGACTTTTCTGAAGAATTTATGCCTATCTTGCTTACTCCAATGGTCTGGGATCAGACCAGTTGCCAGGTAGTTCGCAATGTCGGCATACCAAGGGACAACAGATGATGCACGAATAACATTCACTTTAAACAGTTGCTCATCAGGGAAATTGTCATGAATTGGTTCATCAAATTGTGTGAGATCTTGACTTGGAATCCTTGACAAATGGTCAGCCACCACATTTTCTACTCCCTTCTTGTCTCTGATTTCAATGTTGAACTCTTGCAGGAGTAAGATCCATCGGAGCAGACGGGGTTTTGCATCTTGCTTTGTGAACAAATACTTCAGAGCAGCGTGATCAGTAAAAATGATCACTAGTGACCCTACGAGGTATGATCGAAACTTGTCCAGGGCAAAGACAACTGCTAATAACTCTTTCTCTGTAGTGGTGTAATTCTTTTGTGCCTCATTAAGAGTTTTGCTAGCATAATATATCACATGAGGTTTCTTATCCTTCCTCTGCCCTAACACAGCTCCTACTGCATAATCACTAGCATCGCACATAAGTTCAAACGGGAGGGACCAATCAGGGGACTGAATGATAGGTGCTGAAATGAGTGCATCTTTCAATTTATCAAAAGCATTTTGACAGGCAGGACTCCATTCAAACGGAACATCTTGAGACAACAAATGGCACAAGGGTCTTGTTATGGTGCTAAAGGAAGCAATGAATCTCCTATAAAACCCTGCATGTCCCAAAAAACTTCTGATGTCTTTCACATTCCTAGGGATGGGGAGTTTTTGAATTGTTTCAATTTTTGACCTGTCTACCTCCATCCCCCTAGATGAAACGATGTGCCCCAAGACTATGCCCTGTTTCACCATGAAGTGACATTTTTCCCAATTGAGTATCAGATTTGTTTCCTCACATCTTGCTAAAACCTTTTTCAGATTCTCCAAACAGGCCTCAAAGTTACTTCCATAAACAGAAAAGTCATCCATAAATACTTCAACAATCTGCTCAACCATTTCACTGAAAATGCTCATCATACACCTTTGAAAGGTGGCTGGAGCATTGCATAACCCAAATGGCATGCGCCTGTATGCAAATGTCCCAAATGGACATGTGAAAGTTGTCTTCTCTTGATCTTCTAGTGCAATTTCTATCTGATTGTACCCTGAGTAGCCATCTAAGAAACAATAGTAGGCTTGGCCTGCTATTCTCTCCAGAACTTGATCCAAGAAAGGCAAAGGAAAATGATCTTTCCTTGTCACAGAATTGAGCTTTCTATAATCAATGCACATACGCCATCCTGTCTGGATGCGCGTGGGAATCAGTTCATTGTTCTCATTTTTTACAACAGTGACTCCAGACTTTTTGGGTACTACCTGTGTTGGACTTACCCACTTAGAATCAGAGATTGGGTAAATTATTTCAGCATCCAATAGCTTAAGCACTTCTTTTCTGACAACTTCTTTCATGTTGGGATTTAATCTCCTTTGCATTTGCCTAACTGGTTTTGCTCCTTCTTCCAAGAATATCTTATGAGTACAGATCAAAGGGCTAATACCTTGCAAATCTGAAATGGTCCATCCTAATGACTTCCTGTGTGCTTTTAGAACTTCTATCAGTTGTTGCTCTTGCTGAGGTGTCAAACTTGAAGAGATCACCACTGGGAATGCTTCCCCTTCTCCTAGAAAGACATATTTCAAATCACTGGGCAATGGCTTTCTCTCAGGCGTGGACTGATGGCTATCAGGAGCCATGAGCTTACTGTCCAAGTTCCTTAATGGCTCTAAACCAGGCATCCATGTAGGCTTCTCACTTTCTTTGCTTATGACTTCCACTTCTTTTATTTCTTCAAGATCTTGATTTCCTTCTTTGGGTCTTCTCATGAACTCTTCAAAACAGTCATTGGTCAGTGTTTGGATCAAGTCTACCTCCTCCACTTCACTCTCAGTGTCCTGATGTTTGGCTACCCTAAAGATATTCATTTCTACAGTCATGTTCCCAAAAGATAGCTTTAACACACCATTCCTACAGTTGATGATGGCATTTGATGTGGCAAGGAATGGTCGACCTAAGATGACTGGCACAGGAGGTTGAGGCCCCTGATGCGGCTGGGTGTCCAAAACGATGAAGTCCACTGGAAAGTAGAACTTATCGATTTGTACCAGAACATCCTCCACAATTCCTCGTGGAACTTTGACTGATCGATCAGCCAGCTGAAGGGTCACTCTAGTGGGTTTAAGCTCACATAATCCCAACTGTTGATACACACTGTATGGCAACAAATTGACACTAGCTCCTAAATCCAAGAGTGCCCGATCAACCTTTTGACTTCCTATGATGCATGTAATGGTTGGACAGCCTGGATCTTTGTATTTGGGAGGAGTTTTCAATTGGAGAATGGCGCTGACTTGTTCAGTCAAGAATGCCTTTTCATGCACATTTGTTTTCCTTTTGACAGTGCACAGATCTTTCAAAAACTTTGCATATGAAGGTGTTTGTTTGATTGCATCCAACAGCGGGATGTTGATTCTCACTTGCTTAAACACTTCATATATATCTGCATTTTGTTGCTCTTTTTTCAAATGATTCAACCTTTGTGGAAAAGGTGGTTTGGGCCTGTATTGAATTTCTTTCTCATCTTCTTTTTGTTTTTCATTTTTTTCATTTTTCTCATTTTTTTCATTTTTTTCCACGGTGGATTCATGATCTTTTGGTTCTTTTTCTTCATCAACATGTTGGTTTATCCTAGGATCAGTTGGTTTCTCAATTATTCTTCCACTTCTTAGGGCAGTTACTGCTTGCACTTGTTCATGAGTGTTGGTTTCACTATTTGAAGCTTCTACCTGGTTGGTTTGCCTAATTGGGTTAGGATTAGTTTGGGATGGAAACCTCCCGGGTTCTCTCACACTCAATGTTTGTGTTATCTTGGTCAACTGGCTCCTAATGTCTTCTATGGCTCTGTTTGTTTGGTCTTGATTTTTGACAAGCTGAGCAACCTGATTATTGATACCTGTTTGACTTTGGATGAACTGGTGCAAGGTATCTTCCAAAGATCTCCTATGAGGAGGTTGGTAAGTATTGGATGAAGAACCTTGATTTTGTTGGAAGGTATGTTGTTGTGTAGGGAAGGGAGGTTGAGAATGATTTCCAGAATCATTTCTCCAAGAAAAATTGGGGTGATTTCTATTATTGGGATGGTATGAATTGTAGTTCTGATTATTCCCATAATAGGCTCCACTCTGATTTTGATTTTGTCTCCCCTCAAAGTTGTGTGAATGATTGTTATTAGTCTGCCCATACAATACCTCCTTGAAAGCAGGTAGGGTAGGACATTCTTCAGTTGAATGATCTGTTGCATCACACACAGCACACTTTACTTCCACTTGATTAACAGATTGCACCTTTTTGGGTTGCATGTTTTCAACTTTCTTTGTTAAAGCAGTTAGTCTTGCATTTAAATCGTCACTCTCACTCAGTTGGTATCTCCCTCTAGGTTGTGGATTTTCTCTTGAATCAAGAGCAGATGTTGGACCAACTTCCCAGTTCCTTGTATTCTCAGCCAATGTGTCAAAGAAGTGGAAAGCTTCTTCTGGAGTCTTCTCATAGAATTCTCCATTGCACATTGTAGAAACTAGCATTTTCAATTGGGGAGTGAGTGAATCATGAAAGAAACTGACCACTCTCCATTGCTCAAAAGCATGGTGCGGACAAGTGTGAAGAAGGTCTTTAAACCTTTCCCACGCTTGCGCAAAATTCTCATTTGGTTTACAGGCAAAGTTCATGATTTGTCTTTGAAGAGTAGCAGTTCTGTTGGCAGGGAAGTATTTTTTTAAGAAAGTTGTTTGCATTTCTCTCCAAGTTCCTATAGATCTAGGTGGAAGAGTGCTTAACCATATTTTTGCCTTATCTTTCAGTGAGAATGGAAAGAGTTTTAATCTTATGACATCCTCATTTGCTGTATGGTCCATGCAAGTGCTACATACTTCCTCAAATTCTTTCATATGAGTATATGGATTTTCAGAATCCATGCCATGAAAAGTTGGCAACAATTGGATTGTGCCAGGTTTGAAGTTAAACCTATGATGATTGATGGGAAGAATAATGCATGAGGGGGTTGTCTGCCTAGGAGGATGAAGATACTCCCTAAGGGGTCTGATCATCTCCTGATCAATGGGATCAGGGTCACCGTGGTCACTACCACGTGCAGACATGTTCTGTGGAAGTGGCATGTTCTCATTGTGTTAAGACATGAGTGACTGATTTTCTACAGTTTTACCTGACCTAAGTATCATACACTATGCAAAAATAAAGTAAAAAGAAACAGAGTTACCGAATTTATCAGGAGATGCTTCTTCTTATATTTTGTTTTTCCTTTTTGTTTTTGCCTCAATCTCCCCGGCAACGGCGCCAAAATTTGACTGCACTCTCACCCTGCAATTAAAACACAAAACAAAACACAATAAAAATTTTATATTTTATTATTTATTTAGGCGAGAGGTTTATACTCGTCAGTGTACGAGTGCAGTTGTAGTTCAAATTTAAATTTATACTTTCTGGATAAGTCCAGGTCGTCCACTGAGAGATTTATTTATGGCAAAAAAAAAAAAGAATGTCACACACACGCACACGCATTTAGATGGATTGATAACATGATTTTTTATGATTTTTTTAGATAACAAATACTAGAAAATAAAGCAAGACAGAAGTTGAAATAAATACTAAACGTGAGAATATGAGATTGGAAAGTACTTGAGTTAAGACAATTTCAGTGCCAACCCGTTGATTCCCAAATATTAGCATAAAAGATTAGCAACATTAATTTAATTTCAGATATGAAGATTTGTTATTAAATGCAATTAAAGATAATGATAGCTCTAGTTTAAGCAATCCCCATACATGATATGCGGGATTCTAATTTAAGAAACTACCATAAATTCAATTACAATTAATACACAAAACAACTAAATTAATCATCCGGGTTTGGGTATGATAGCGTTTCCAGTTCTAGTAACTCTCATGCGTGACATGAAAGCTCTAAGTTAGGCTTACGCTCCAATCCAAACCTAGTGATTTTTCAATAATCAAAACACACTCATATTGAAGTTTAAACCAATGTTACTCATTTAAAGCGTAGCTTTCTTTGGGAATCATTGGCGTTAGACACTGTCCTTGCCTTAACCCAAGATTAGATTTAGCTACTCATCTCTATTAAATTAATTGACATCAATTTAAATGACATAATTTAAATAACAGAATTTAAATGACAGGAATTAAAATAGAAGAAACTAACCGGCCATTTAGGCGGTAGATAATTAAAATACAAGAATTAAAATTGCAAGAATTTAAAGGCAAGAAACTAACTGTCCATTTAAGCGGTGAATAATTAAATGACAAGAATGAAAATTGCAGAAATTTAAAGCCACAAATTAACCGGCCATTTAGGCGGTGAATAATAAAGTAATAATAAATGACATAAGAATTTAAAAGAAGAAAGGAAGGAAGTAAGATCACAAGAGAGAATACTAAAGAAAAGGGGAAAGAACAAGAACAATTCTCAAAGAGAGAATTATAAGGAAACAACTAAACTTTGATTCAAGAATAATAATCACACTTACAAATGCAATCAAGTGAGCTATTTATAGGCCACAAGATGCAATACAAACCACACAATTTCAATTATTCAATTAGACATAATTATATCTAATGGGCACTCACACACTTAAAGTTAAATGGATTTTAGCTATAATACACACCTAATATTAAATGGATTTTAGCTAAAATACATACCTAATAAAGCATTCATAAAGTTAAATGGATTTTAGCTATAATATCCACCTAATAGTTAAGTGGATTTTAGCTAAAAAACACACCTAATAAAGCTCTCACATAAAAAATAAAAATAGATTTCTATAAATTGATTTTTAATCTTCATTAGGATTAAAAATAATCCTTGGGCCTTCTCCAAATAATATCTTCCATGGGTTGCTCAAATTGGGCCTTAATTCTTCATGGGCTTAAATTCTTCATGGACTTTAATTTTTCATGTGCTTGATTTCTTCATGGACTTGAATTCTTCATGGGCTTGACTTTTCCATGAGTTTGATTTCTTCATGGACTTGAATTCTTCATGGACTTTAAGTCTTCATGCCTAAAAAATAAAAATAAAAATAATTTAATGTTATTAATAAATTATATATTATATATATGTATTACACATGGCACATATATATATTATATTATATTATATATATATTACATGCATGCACATAATGATGTATATGTATTATATATAATTTTATATATTATTATTATTATTAAATTTTACTTTAAAATTTCATTTCATTCATTTTTCAATTTAAACTTGCATATAACCATAAAATATATATTAATATCTAATTTAAACTATTTTTAAGATCAAAAGAAGGGTATAATTATAACAAAATTTTTATAAAATTAACCACTAATCATACCCCCCAACTTAAACATTGCTAGTCCCTTAGCAATCAGATTATACACCTACCAAACTTTATTCACAATAACTGTATGAATGTAAAAATTTCAAATTCGAAACCGAAATGCATAAAATTAAATAAATAATTTAGCATTCTAAATCAGATTTTTGGTTAAAGGTCATACAATCTCAGGAATGGAAATTAGGATAACCAACACACAGACTTACTCCCTCGAAGTTTTGACTTCAAATCTCACTATGGATTTTCTCTCCAATAAAAAGGATTCCTCAGGTGTACACACAAAGGGGTGCACCGTTATAAGAGTAAATGCAGAACAAGTTCAAAACTCGGTGCCATCCCAAATACAAGGAACGTATTTTCATGAAAGAACAAGGAAATTGACATAGCTTCATGATTGGAATAATGCTCTAGATGAGTAACTTCTGAATTTAAACATGATTCCCTACTCCAAACTCGAATTCTGAGATCACATGATTTATAGCATCAAAAGGGACCAGACTGGGTTGTAATGGGGCTATAAGGTTAATACGGGTTGTCAAAGAAAAGGTAGAGTGTGCAAAGGGTGTGTCGGGATTTTTTTTTTTTTTTTTAGCATTTATTTTGAAACAGTTATGCTGAATAGCTAAGAGAATTTGCCCCCTTTTTTTTTTCTTTTTCTTTTTTTTTTTCTTTTTTTTTTCTCTTTTTTTTTTTTTCTCTTTAAATATGAAAATAGAAAGACAGATTAATTCCCAAAATCACACTAGGTTGGATAAAATTCATATGGTTATGGGTTAACCGAGAGTAACGAAAGAAATTGTACTACAAATGGCTCAAATGGGATAGCAAGGGAGGTTAATTTAAAGAAAGAAAAAAGGTTTAATAGGCTCAAACTGAAAGAAATTGATCCCCCTATCATGCTTCTCAGTCATCTAAGTCGAAGTTTGAAACCAGTCAAATTCATCCGCTATCATACTAGACATTCAAAGCGAATTGATATTTTGAAGCCATTGAAAAGATAAGATAAACAAGAGAGCATATTTAGAGTAAGTGTTATTTCACTCAGAATTAACGGTTATTAGGCTCAAACACTTACTTGGGTAATAGTCTCCACTTCTGTTGAGGGATCATACAGTGTACTAATCAACTAATTACTGTTACCTTTGACTTTATGACCGATAACCAATTTCTAAATTTGAATCCCTGATGAATGCAAATTACTTATTCTAATGCATATACGTTTTCAAATAAGAAATCAATGCATTCATGTTTCGTATTGCAAACTTAGCCGGCTATCAGTGCATAACTTCAAAGCTTTAGGAATAGCATTATTTAAAACACATAATTTTTTTTTTTTTTTTTTTTTATAAGAGTAGATAAAGACAATCAATTCCCACAAGACTACAAACTAGTAATTACAAACTCACAGTTAAATATAAACCAGATGATTCATGACTAGACCTTACACCCCCCAACTTGAATTGCAATAATAAATCAGGGTTGTTAGGAATACCTGTAACTCCACAAGTCCATAGATTTGCTGTGAACTGCTAAAACTTAAACAACAAATGAGCACACCATATAGATATATATTTATATTTTCACACCAAAATAAAAATTTCATGCAAGTCATAAGATAAGCAAAATGCGTCTCAAGAGTACAAAAAGTACTCCTTACTCAGCCATCTTATCAAAGACTTTGCTAACAACATTCCACAGTTTTGTTTTTTGTTTTTTTTTTTTTTTTTTTTTTCAAGAACACAACCAAAAAAAATCCTGCAAGTTGTACAATAACTAGATGCGTCTCAAGAGTACAAAAAGTACTCCTTACTCAGCCATCTTATCAAAGACTTTGCTAACAACATTCCACAGTTTTGTTTTTTGTTTTTTTTTTTTTTTTTTTTCAAGAACACAACCAAAAAAATCCTGCAAGTTGTACAATAACTAGATGCGTCTCAAGAGTACAAAAAGTACTCCTTACTCAGCCATCTTAATAAAGAGCATTTCTCACAGTGATAAATCTAAATTAATCGGACCCCTTGGGCGCTTGTTACTAATTGCCTTAGACCAGTCTATCCGAGGCTCATGAGGATCGTACTGTGGAACATAAGCATGTAATTTCTCTAACAGCTTATCAATGGTGGATGCAGAAATGAGAATCTTTCTTGCTGAACGAGAAATGAACTGTTGGTCCACAGCCTGATCAAGAAAAGAGAGTAACCCATCGAAAAAATGGTTAACATTTAAAAGTCCAATGGGTTTGGTATGGAGATTACTCTTGGCCCAGGAGATTATACAAAAGATTTCTTCAAGTGTTCCAAAACCTCCTGGTAAAGCAATGAAGGCATCTGACTGATAAATCTTACAAGCCATGCGCTCAGACATAGAAGTCGTTTCTATAAGTTGACCGCGTGTAATCCCGGAAATATGTGGTTCAGCTAAAGGGATTGGCATTATACCTACCACAGATGAATTTCCAAGATGTACAGCTTGTGAAACATAACCATTCAATCCACGACTTCCCCCTCCATATACCAAATTAATTTTTTTCTCTCCTAATTTTTTACCAAGTTCGTTCGTTGCAAGTGCGTAACAAATATCACTCCCAAGTTGAGAGCCACAAAGTACACATATGGTTTTAATTTGACGAACGAACTGCCCTTCCATGTTTGTTTCTTTTGTATGTCCTGAAAAGAAGTTTGGAGATCAAAAGTAGCTATACAACAATTCAACAAGAAATAAATACAAACAAAAATCTTGCGTATATATAAGTAGTTGTGATTGTGGCTCACATCTTCCTCTGGTTTTACGTCCAGAAACGGCTTAAACACTTTCTATGAAGTGGGGATAAGCTTCCCATCCAATTTTCTTATAGATTGGCAAACAGGGTCGTTTTTAGTCAGATTCCCAAGACTATAGCGTTGGTGGTCACTTCTGAACTGGGTCCATAAAGCAAGAAGTTCTCTTTGCACTATTCCACACGGATGCGTCTCAAGAGTCAATCGGATATCATCCAGAGACTCCTTACTCAGTCCATCCTTTATGAAACTAATTTTATCTTCTCGATTTATGGACGTAAACCCCACAGATTTGCATCGTGTGTTACAGGTCCATCGAGCACATTTGTAACAACCATTCACTCTTTTCGCTCTTCTTTTCTTCGCAAAACTACTCTTCCCTAAGCCTGGAAAATGCTTAAAACTAGGTGAAGTTTCACCAGCTAATCGAACTTTTGCTTCGATCAGCCAACGAATATCTTCAGGGATGTTATTAAGCATCAACAACCTAAGTCTTTCACACCTAGCAACATAAATTTTTTTCAAATCATTCTGCGGGAGAGATGGATAGTACTTGTGAATTTTTGAGAGATAAAGATCCATTTTTTTTTTTTTTTTTTAACTATACTAAGAAAAAAAAAGTAAAGAACTATAAACTTTACAAAAGGGATGAGAGTACCTGATCGGAGAATAACACAAAAGAGAGAAGACTGAGCTCAAGAAGGGTGGCTTGCCTTATACAGATATGGAGTCTCTTATAGAGCAATGACCATCACTATTTTACACTCGGCTCGAGGCATGCCATAATTACAGGGTTATGCTTGGCGTCTCTTTTTCAACGCTTGGTGCCTCATTTTTCAACATTTGGCAGTGTGCCTTATCCTTTATAGGGCAGTGTGATTGCACTGCCCAAGAAAAGATAGCTACCACCAGCGTCAATTCTGTCTCTCTCAATTCAAATTTTTTTTTTTTTATTATTTTATTATTTTTTTTAATTTTTTTTTTATTCTTATTATTATTATTATTATTATTTTTTTTGATTTTTTTTTTTTAATAAATGTTTTGTTTTAGGGGCCCAATAAAATCATACATACCACACAAGACAATATTATCGAGTCTAACAAAATTATTTGCACAATAGATCAGTTTCAAACACCAATAAAATCAAGTACACCTTACCCCCCAACTTAAATTGTGCATTGTCCTCAATCGACAATAAAAGGATAGAAGATAGGCATACCTGGTGGTCTTCAATGCATGAACTCGTATGCAAAAAAAATTTTATTTAGACTGCACACAGAGAAACACTATTTGAATCAAAGTTAATTAAGTAATGCAGAAAATGAACAACTTATATATATAATTCTTTATTATTATTTTTTATTTTTTTCTTTTTTTTTATTTAATTTTATTATTTTTTTTTATTTTTTTTTTTCAGATCTATAAACATCCATTTAACCTAAATGGAAAGGTGGTCTTTTAACGTCAGATTCCCAGACGATAGGAAACTTTCCCTACTCATCAGATGATGATGGATCATCTAAATCCACAACTCCTTCATTCTCCTCAACACTACCCTGGTATGGTTTCAACCTATGACCATTGACTGTTAGAAGCTGTCCTAACTCCGGATTTTCTATCTCAAATGCCCCATATCCTGAGATGGACTTGATTACAAAGGGGCCGACCCATCGAGACTTCAATTTTCCTGGGAATAGATGCAATCGAGAATCATACAAGAGTACCCGTTGCCCTACCTGAAAGCTTTTTCGAATGATGTGCCGATCATGTAACTCTTTCATGCGAACCTTGGCCAATCGTGCATTTTCAAATGCTTCATTCCGAATTTCCTCAAGTTCATTCAATTGGAGCTTCCTGGATAAGCCTGCTTCAGTTAGACTCTTGTTGGAGCTTCCTGGATAAGCCTGCTTCCTGAGAGTTGAGTGATTAGCTGAGTGTGTAGAAGAAGAAGAAGAAGACGCAAGGAGGTAGCAGAGGAAGAAGAGATTTCAAAACAGAGGAGGACGACAGAAGTTGCTGTGACCTTTGTCTCGGGTTCCTGCAAACTAAATAGGCAAGCTCTTCTCCTCTCCCTCTTCGATTACTTCTCCATCTTTAGTTGTTCTCGGTAATGGCCGGGTTAAATGGGTGCAGTGGGTTTGTTATTCAAGACTGATTATACAACGTTTATATATATACATATATGCAGCGATGTGTTGCAGAGTCCCTATTTGGCCGAGAGGGAGCTGACTGTTTTTCTGTTCGGTTGCTCCTCTCATGTACCTCTAGTGTGCAAGCTCTCATCCTCCCTCTTGCTGTTATTTTTTCTGTGAAGCGGATATATATATATGTATCGTAGCAGGTGGGTTGTGCAACAGGGGAGCTGGTTGTAAGTGCATATGTGTGTCCGTGGGTGCCGATATATATATATATATAATTATACGGGTGTGTGCAGCGAGCAGGAGCGAGACCATGAGTCGAGGAGTTCATTGTGAGTTATTCAAGGTTTGATGTCATAGGAGAAGGCCCTTGGCCGAGAGGTTGTTGGGTGTGTGTATCCATGCGTAAGTGTATATATGTGCAGTCACAGTGAGTGTTTGAGTTTGGATAGTGAGTTGTGAAAAAAAATGGCCTTTGGCCGTGAGTCTACAGGGTGTGTGAGGGAGTATCGCTGTGAGTTGCTGTGTGCGTGAGTGTGTGTTCACTGGGGAAGGTTTAAGATAAATAATAGGTGTGTTTTGGGTGTGTTCACTAATGTTTATATGTATATTGCAAAGGGAAAACTTATATTTATATATATATGATGCCTATTGGTGTTCCTTAACAGTACATAATTAGTTGTTTACTCAAGTTTAGAATTCCAGTTAATTACTACTCGTTGGGGAAGGGACTTGATATATATATAAATATATATTTAATCATGTTATGGTAACGGTTGTGTGAAGACGGAAGTGGCAGGCACGTCCTTGTGCTTTGGGGAATATAAGTGTTCTTAATATATATATATATATACATATATATGTGTAAGTGTTGCTTAAAGTCTATAAATACAACTTGTGGTATTTAAATAAATAATAATAATTATAGATAATATTAGTAAAGAACATGTAATGTTATTTCTATTATTATCTATCTTTCTTAATAATAATAATAGTAATAATGTTAGTAAATAATATGTATTGTGTGACATAATTCATTAAATTAAGATATAATTTAACATGTCAATAGATGTTATAAATGTATCCAGTGTTTCTTGGCTGTATTCCAGAGAGTTTGTTTACTCTCTACCTTTTAAATGGAATGAAGATAAGTACATTCGAGTTAAACACTAGCTAGTGTCCATTGAGAACGAGGGTAAGTCTTGTAACACTACTTTCCCTATTCTAACCAGTTAAAAACAATAGTATTTTCAAACGCATGTCTTGTATGTGTGAGTCGGGTTTATGCATTTTGGGGTTGTCCATTTAATCTTGAGTGAATGTCACACGACCATGATATTTATTTATTAGTTGTTAAGCACGAGCATTTACATTTGGTGTGTGCTTTACTAGTTGGGCGAGGCTTGGCAGGATGCTTGGCTTATGGGGGTTTTGTATCCTGTTCGGTCTACTACGCCACCCCTTACATGTTGCATTTGCATGAGTCTTGGCGCCAGTTTTGAGATACAGCTGTACGGTGTTGGGCTTTCCCGGACCGAGTTATTAGGGACGCCTCGGCGTGCCCAGTTTTTATTTTGGACGCTTAGGCGTGCCAACGAGTGTGGTCGCTCCCACTCGAGCGAGCTTTGGCTCGTAGTTCAGAGACAGTTGCCTTCATGGCAGTAACAGGTTTGTTATCAGGACTTGGGTGCTAGTGCATTTCTTATTTGGGCCCCAAGATCCAGTATGTGAGCATTGTTACTTTTTAGTTAATACCTGCTTCATTTTATGAGCTTACATGGCATGTTATGCATGAGTTTTAGTCTGTTATGTACTTGAGAGGCAAGTGTACTTTTAGTGCCTATTCTTTGCGCCTTCCTTTCTTTATGAGCTTGTTGAGTCATTTGGACTCACATTGTTTCTCTTCATTCCAGGTAAAGGCAAGGACTCGGTTATGGGCGAGTCTAGTGGGTCCCGACTTCTGGGTTAGACGGTGTACAGGGCCATGCAGACCTAGCAGTTGTCAGCCTGGGGATTTCTTTTTGTACATTTTGTCGCTTCCAGACTGTATTTTCTTTAGTTTATTTGGGTCTGTATGATTTATGTTTATTTTGTGGCCGGTGTGCCAGAGATATTTGTTATGCATGCCTGGGCTATGTAAGCCTAGAGGTTAGTTGATGTATAGCGGTTGAGGTTTTGTTATATGAGCTGGGATGGCAAGTTTTCTCTATCAGTTTTCTCTTGGTATTTATCAGTGGCATGCATGATAGGTTCTTCCAGATCAGGTTGTCTCTATTTTAGTAGGGCACTCGCTCTAGTTCTTTGGGGACCTGGGTGGGGGCCTTACAAGACTGGGTCAGGTCAACCCGTCTCGAATCTTGCACCAGCTTCGCTAAGTCCCTTATTTCCTTAAAATAGTTTTTTTAATAAAAAATATTTTTTTAAACATGGGAAGATAAAAATAAAAAAAACTATTTTAAACTAATTTACTAAATTTAATTAATTAATTTACTCTAGGCTTAGCTTGCAACCCAAAACCTTCATAGGCCTCATGGGCCCATGTCTGGAAACCCTAGGGATTTCCTTCCTTAGGGAGCCTGAACGCCCCGGCTTTCTTAATGGTGTGGCCATCTTTTGCTTTTCTTAATGTCGTAACCAGAGACCTACGCCATTACTGAATATAAAAATTTTATTTTAAAAACTGGTATATCCAAAAAAAATCAAATACCATAACACTAAAAGTAAATCATGGATAAAAAAATAATGCGATTCTCAATTATTCAACATAAATAATGCTCTGATACCACTTGTTGAGAAGAAATAAATCTTTATGAAAAACTATCACCCAAATCCCAAGAACAATCATGTCAAATCACCAAGAATAAATAAAATAATAGGCGAAAGCGTACTTGTATCCATTGTTGTGATTGATCAGAACATGTTATGATCTTCCAATTGATACGTAGTTCATGGGAATTTTTCTCTGTTGATGGGGATGTAGAGAGAAAGGAAAACTGACGTTCAATTAGGGACCATAATCCATTATTTGTAATTGAATTAGGCAATTAACAACTTTTAATATTTATAAATTGACCTCTCATTAATTTAGAAATACAAAATCTTATCTCTATACATTAATTCCATGATAACTTAATACCCAATAGCCCAAAATTAAACTTTATAGATCACTTTTAATCAACTAAACTTTAAGATAACATTGCACATTTAAAAAATACATTTGTGGCTTTACATGTCGAATCCTTTAGTTTCAACACAATGAGCTGAATGGAGCTCAACACAATGAGCTGAATGGAGCACAAGGATATGGTTTGGGCTTCAAGCAATAGAATATCAAGCCATTGAGTAGGTAGAGATTTAAACCACCATTATCAATGAAAAATAAGAGACAAAAAGGTAAAGAATTGATAAATTTGTGTTTTTATGTGTTTGTATGGATATTAAGTAAAAAATAATAGGGAAAATCTATAAATTCACTAAAAATTTGATTGGATCTTTACAAAATTCTTTTCTTAAAAAATATACTAAAATTAGAGAGGTACCACATGAACATTTTGTAAAACTAAATGATGTTATTTTGCTTTTATTATGGTTTTGATGATGAAAATAATTTTAATTTTATGTTGACAAATTTGTTGGTGCATCTATCTTTCTTCTCAAGCACTAAAATGAAATTCAATTTATCATGAAAATCAATTTCATCCAATGCAAAAATATGTTTTCAATTTCATTTGGAAAGATATGATATTTTACTCTTGATATTAATATTTCAAGTATGTTTTGATGATGCAAAATATTTCAAGTATGTTCTTATTATGTTTGTACCTCATAATCAATCAAAAATCAATTTCTTGATGAAATAAGACTAAATGTATGTCTTAAGGAGATTGAAAAAACAAAGTGAATCTATTTCATTTGTCGACAATTTGTTTTGTAAGATCTCATAACGGTTAGTTTTTTGAATGCATTTAATGCTCCCAACCACCTCTAATTGTAATGACCCGTTAGAGAGCCTAGAATTTATTTAGAATTAGTTAATTAATTATTGAGGTTTGATTAAGAGAATTGGCCAATTAAATTTTAATGTGGCAATTTAGAAATTTTTCATTGAGAGAATAGCATTTAATTATATTTACTTATTATAGAAATTAAATTCAAGGACATGAGGGTCGTTTAAGGATTTGTTATTAGAATTTAATTATTAAGTAAAGTTATTGTGATTAAGAGATTGATGAATCCATCCATGAGGGGAGTGGGATTAAAGTCTCCTAGTTATGGTAGGAGAAGGGTTTCAAGTCATAAAGGAGTCTGATTTAAGGTTTCAAGTGTATATATTTAATCCATTAGCATTAGTTCTTCTTCACACCGCGTGAAAAACAGAAGAAGGAAGAAGCTTCAATATTGAGATTGCTTAAGAGATTTTCGTTGCAATCGTTCGATCCCATCAGAGTTAGCATAAGGCAAGTATCCTATATGTAATTTCTTTCATTACAGATTCATGTTAGTTCGTTCTCAGTTTATTCCAGCTCTTCATTGAGTTATCATATTTATATCAATTCCAGTGTATATATATATATATATAATCGTAGAATTGTGAGTGCATGAAGAGATATGTGTGATTCTTTATAGTGAATCTTTTAAATATGATCTCCAAATCATGTTAGCAGTGATCTCAGAATACCAAGACTCTTTGTTTCTGGTTCCCAGTTTAATCAGACGATATGTTCATGTATGTATATATATATTCATGCGATATGCCATTACCCAGTGAGTTATGTTAAGCTATGTATAATTTTTACAGTGATTTCTTCCAGAAACGATTGATTTATCCATCTTGATATTATTCTATATCAATTGAGATTATTCTCCCAAGATTTCTTTTGGAATGGTGTAGTAATGTTAAGTCTTTGATTCAAAATTTTGTCTCTATTATCGTGAGTTTTATTTCTGATGAGATTCCAGACATTCGAATGAGTCTTGTGTCATTCGAATGAGTTTTGAGGCATATATTATTAATTATAATAATTTTAATTATATAATAATATTAATTATTTAAAATATTTTTTTATTTTCTTCTTTCTTCTCCACCCTCCTCTCTACTCTCTCTCCCTCACTCTCAGACTCCCGAAACCCATCCCTCTCTCACTCTTCGACTCCACCTTCCTTTCTCGGCAGCCACTTAGATCCGCACCCACCATCGCTGCTGGTGCCGCCTAGACTAATTAGTCAAAAACTAATTATTATTTTATTTTTCTAGTGTTTCTTTTATAATTTATTAATATGTTTGTTAGGATACCTAATTAATATTGGGACTAAAAAATTATGACAAAATATTATAATAAAATATTTTTGTCACTGCATGTCTTTTATTTTTTTTATTATGACAAAATATTTTAATTTTTTTTGGCACCATATTATTATTTTTTATGCCTAATATGATGTATTTTTATGAAAAAATAAATTTAATAAAATTATTGTTGTCATTGAAATTATTTTTGTCACAAAAAATTGAATTTCTTGTAACATACATATTTTTATCATATTTTTTTTTATAATATTATGTTGTGACAAAATATTTTTGTTATAAAAATTATTATTTATTGTGACTAAAAAATTTTGTAATTACATCTTACGTAATTAAATATTGTGATAAAAATTTTTGTGACAAAATTATTTTGTCATATTATGTAAGTTGAATTGGCGCCAAATTTTTGACACCAACTTGATGTGACAAAATTTTGTGACAAAAATTATTTTGTCATTATAAATTATCTACATCATTATATTATGACAAAATATTTTGTCAAAATATTATTTGTCACAACTTTACTCACTTTTTGAATTTGGCATAAGAAAACTCTATTTTGTCACAATTTTGTCACAAAAAAGATACTTTTCGTGACAAAATTTAATCTATCACAATTATTTTTGTCACAATATACTAAATTTCTTGTAGTGCATTCGAATGAATTCTCAGTATTATCGTAAGTTTTTCCCTTATAGTGTATCAGTCATTCGAATGAGTCATGTGTTATCGTATAATTCGTATGTGTTTTTGAAGTTTTGAGTTTGTCATTCGAATGAGCCCTTGAAGATTTGAGTAAGCAGTTACTTTATATAGTCTAGCATTCGAATGAGTCTCTCTATCATTCGAATGACCTGTGAGTATTCCATTCATTCCTTTGAATGATTGTATTGTTGCATTCGAATGAATTGATTTCTGCCCGTTCAAAAGTTAAAAAATTATCGAATTCATTCGAATGAATTTGTGAGTCATTCAAATGAGTCATTGGAAAGATCCGAATAGTCTTGTTATATATCATCTATCATTCGAATGAGTCTCTATCATTCGAATGAGTTTCTGTCATTCGAATGACCTTGTTGTAGTCCATTTTTTTTCATTCAAATGGGCTGCTGCTTCATGCGAATTTCTCCTTATGCTTCAACAGTCATCCGAATAGTATCATATAACATTTGAATGACTTCCAATAAATTCTTAATGCAAGTCTTAAATTTAATATAAATATTCAATTATTTAAATATTAAATTTTTATGCCAATATATGATAAAATCCAGTATGCCATGCCCATACTTAGAAATTGCAGAATCTTTGTATCTCAATATAACTAATAAAAATCGTATACCATGTTTAGCAATTAATTATGACATGATCAACATTATTTTGTGAGATTATGTGCATACATATTTGTATGAGCATTGAGCATGACTTTATATGGAGCACTATATATCGTGTGCCAACATTTATATGAACATTGCATTATGCGCACCAAGCGGCTTGTCCGCGGGGATCCCACTAGTATCAGTTTCAACTATATCTTAGTTATGAGTTGCTCGCCTGATGTCGACCAAGGGGCTAGGGGCATATTGCCCACAGTATGTGCTTACAGTTTTTATGTTTGCAGGATTCAGATCAATCAGGTTTGTATTACAGTTATGTGGGCCTACGTGCCAAAGTTGCATACCTGCATTTAGTTTACAGTTTATGTGCATTACATCTTGTAAATGCCATCCAGTAATTATTATATCTCTCAGTACAAGTTCAGTAAGTACTGTTATCAGTATCGATATTCTTCGATTCAACTTCAGTTATTCTTTTCAGTTTATTACTTGTTGAGTTTTGTAGCTCACCTTGTACTATTTACCATTCCAGGTCCTAGTGGGGGAGTACCAGATGTGGGGCCTAGTAGTAGTGTCCAGTAGTGTGTGTACGTGGAGCCGCTCAAGATCAAAGATGTCTGAGAGTTTATTAGTTGGTGTTTTTATCAGTTTAGGTTTATTTTATATTCCAGTTTAGGGATTTTTCCCTTAGATGTAGTTTATGGTTTTCAGTTGATGTTGACTCGAAATTTTATTTCAGTTGATTGAGATGTTCAGTTGGTATCAAATCTTCAGTTTATCAGTTAGTTTTATCTTATTTCCCGTAGCACCTCTTCTCGGGCAGTTCTAGGAGAAGGGGGTGTTACGCCAATGGTCTAAGTTTTGTCTCTACTCACCATCAACTATAAATAGGAGGTTGATGGCTCATTTAAAGAGTTTAAAAAAATTTATTGTTCAACTACCAAGTGCTCAAGAGCTTTTATTGTGCTTAATTTGTATTCTCTCATTTTCATTGGTAAAGCCTTTGTTGTATTCATTCAATATATCATTCCAAAGCCTTTTATTTCTTTGAAAGAACCTGTAACTAAGAGGTAAAACTTTTAGAATCTCTCTTACACTTGTATTGAATTTCCTAGCAAGAGCTAGAGGGTCTACATTATATTTAGGAGGTTGTAATACTTAATCTTTGGATTAGAAGACCTACTTGGCTCAAGTAGGGGATTTTTAGTGGATTCATTTCAAAATCCTTAATGAGAAGCTAAGGTAGTGGACTAGGCTTGGTTAAGCCGAACTACTATAATTCTTGGTGTTCTTGTATGCTTGTGTTCTTTAATTTCTTTTTATTGTCAAGCACCTATCCATTCCTCACTTGTTTCACATATTAATATTTCATTTAAAAAATTTTATATTTATCAAGTTTTACAAGTTAATTTTAAAAATAACCAATTCACCCCCTTCTTGGTGTGTGCCATAACATTTTCATTCTATCAATTGGTATCATAGTAGGTTCCTATTATTTTTGTTTAGGTTTAATCACCTAGGGACAAGATCCACACTTTGCTAGCTCTTCTCATCATGAAGGTCAAAGCACTACAAGTCCACCTTATTTTGATGGCATTAACTTTAATTATTGGAAAGCAAGAATGCATATCTATCTTATGCATGACACAAGCCTTATGCAAGTTATTAAGAAATGAGTCATTTTGGCCAATATGAAAAAAATGGAGAAGTGGACAGCTGAAGAAAGAATGAATATGGAGACAAATGCAAAGGTGATGAACAATTTGATTTGTGCACTATGCCCTAAGGAGTTCAACCAGATATCAACATGCACGACCATTAGAGAGATTTGGAATAACTAGAGGTAACTCATGAAGGTATAAATTAGGTAAATGAAACAAAAAATAATTTACTTATTCATGATTATGAATTATTCTTTACAAAACAAAATGAAACTATTAAGGATATGTACATTGGATTCAATAATATAGTCTCTACATTAGAATCTCTAGGAAAAATCTATCCTAATGCTGAAAATGTTAGAAAAATATTGAGCAGTCTACCTAGGTCTTGGGATCCAAAAGTTATTGCTATAACAGAAGCAAAGGATCAAGATAATCTTCCATTTGAAAAATTGTTAGGCTCTCTAATGACTCATGAAATTATGATGAAAAGAAATGATGAAGATGAGTCAAGGAAAAATAAAAATGTTGCCTTTAAAGTGGAAAATGAGAATAAAGATTCACAAGATAGTGAAGATGATGATTTTGCTCTTTTAGCTAGAAAATTTAGAAAATTCATGAAACAAGGTAAATTCAACCAAAGAAAAAATTTTAGGAAAGATAAGGAACAAAAGGAATCTAACCCTTCTAATGAGATTCGATGTTTTGAGTGCAAAAAGTTAGGTCACATAAGGACTGAGTGTCCTTTATTAAAGAAGAAGGATCGTAAAGAAAAGAAGATGAAAAAGAAGGCCGTAGCCATATGGAGTGAAGGAGAACTATCCTTAAGTGACGAATCACAAGAGAATAAAGCTACAAACATTTGTTTCATGGCCAATCTTGAGGATGAGGTTACTATGGTGTCAAATGATTCATGATGCAAATAGTTTCTTGATAGTGGGTGCTCAAAGCACATGACAGGAGATCGGGAACTTCTCAATTTCATTTGAAAACCTTGTGCTAGATAATGTGTTTCTAGTTGATGGTCTTAAACACAATTTGATTAGCATTAGTCAACTATGTGACATGAATTATAAAGTTTGTTTTGATGCAAATTCTTGTGAAGTTAGTTGCTCTAGAACTGATGAAGTGAAATTAAAAGGAAATAAAGTAGGAAATGTCTATCTTATATTTTCTAGAATCCTTTTCATTGAAGTTTGAAAGTGGTTTTGTAACTAATCTTTCTCAAAATATTGGTTATGGCATAATAGACTAGGGCATGCTAGTATGAACCTAATTAACAAATTAGTGAAATATGATCTTGTAAATAGTTTTCCAAAGTTAAAATATGAAAAAGATCACATTTGTGGCACTTGTATGAAAGGTAAAAAAAAAAATGTATTATTTAAGTCTATAAATGAAGTATTCACATCTAGACCTTTAATGCTTCTACATTTAGATTTATTTGGACCCATGAGAATATTAAGATTAGGAGGAAAACAATATGCATTAGTTATTGTTGATGATTACTCTAAATTTACTTGGGTGATTTTTCTTGCATCAAAAGATGAAATCTTTAAATTATTTAATTTTTTTTTGCAAAAAGGTTAACAAAGAAAAAGGATTTTGTATTGCCAAAATTAGAAGTGATCATGGTGGAGAATTTGAAAATGAATCATTTAAAAGATTCTGTGAGGAAAATGGTATAGATCACACATTCTCTTGTGCTAGAACCCCTCGACAAAATAGGGTTGTAGAAAGGAAAAATAGATCTCTTCAAGAAATGACTAGAACCATACTTTGTGATAAAAATCTTTCAAAATACTTTTGGGCAGAAGCCGTAAACACCGCATGCCATGTTTTAAATAGGGTTTCCATAAGACCTATTATAAAGAAAACTCCTTATGAGTTGTACAAAGATAGAAAACCAAATATTAGCCACTTTCATGTGTTTGGTAGTACTTGTTATATTCTAAACAATGGAAAATATTCCTTAGAAAATTTGATTCTAATAGTGATGAGGGTATTTTCCTAGGATACTCTTCTCAAAGTAAAGGTTATAGGGTATTCAATAAAAGAACTTTAGTTGTAGAAGAAACAATTTAAGTTATAATTAATGACATAAAAATTCAAGTTCTTAATTCCAAAGATGATTGTGAAAATGAACTTACTCAAAACATGAAAAGACTTTCACTAGATCAAAAGGAATCAAATACTTTGGAGAATAACCTATTGGAGGAAGAATATGAGTATCATGAAGGAAAAAAAAACCAACTTTTCCAAGAGAAAGAAATTATATCAAAGGAAATGAGATATTAGGAGATCTATCTAAGGGAATTAGAACAAGGTCATCCATAAAAAATGAATGTCAATATGCTACTTTTTTGTCACAAATTAAACCTAAAAACATCAAAGAAGCATTGGAAGATGAAAATTGGATTATAGCAATGCAAGAAGAATTAAATTAATTTGAAAGAAGTGGAGTATGGAAATTAGTTCCAAGGCCTAATGACTATCCAACTATAGGAACTAAATGGGTATTTAGAAACAAAATGGATGAAAATGGCATTGTAAAAAGGAACAAGGCAAGATTAATAGTTCAAGGATATAGCCAAGAAAAAGGGATATAATATGATGAAACTTATGCCTAGTTGCTAGGCTAAAAGCTATAAGAATGTTGTTGGCATTTGCATGCCATAAAAACTTTAAGCTTTATGAAATGGATGTTAAAAGCACATTCTTAAATGGATACATAAATGAGGAGGTGTATGTGGAATAACCTCCTGATTTTAAAAATACAATGTATGGAGACCATGTTTACAAACTTACTAAGGCATTATATGGTCTTAAACAAGCCCCTAGGGCATGGTCTGAGAGGCTTAGCAAATTTCTCTTAGACAAGTCTTCAAAAAAGGTCAAATAGATACAACTTTAGTATTCCAAACTCATGGAAAAGACATTTTACTAGTTTAAATCTGTGTAGATGATATAATCTTTAGTTCAACCAACAAATTCCTATGTGAGATTTGCAAATTTAATGTAAGGAGAATTTGAGATGAGTATGATGGGAGAACTAAAATATTATATAGGATTACAAATTAGCAAGAAAATCAAGATATTTACATATCTCAACAAAAATATATAAATGATCTTCTTAAGAAATTTAATGCTCAAGATTGTAAACTTATAGCCACTCATATGGGTGGTTCATCATATCTAGACAATGATGAGTTAGGCAAAATGGTGGATAACAAGTTTTATAGAAGTATGATTGGATCGTTGCTTTATTTGACAGCCAGTAGGCCAGAAATTATGTTTAGTGATTGCTTATGTGCTAGATGTCAATCCAATCCTAAAGAATCTTTAGGTATCTCAAGGGATCTTCAAATCTAGAATTGTTTTACCCTAAGTCAAATGTCTTTGATCTCATAGCATACACTGATGCTGATTATGATGGGTGCAAAATAGATAGAAAAAGTATTAGTCGATCATGTCAATTTCTAGGAAATTCTTTAATAATATGGTCGAGTAGGAAACAAAATAATGTTGCACTCTCTTCCACTGAAGCATAATATGTTGCAGCTAGAAGTTGTTATGCCCAAGTTTTATAGGTGAAACACCAGTTAGAAGACTATAACATAAAACTTCAAAATATTCCAATCAAATGTGACAATACTAGTGCTATAGCTTTAACCAAAAATTTAGTATTTCATGCAAGAACCAAGCATATTGAAGTTAAACATCATTTTATTTGGGATCATGTTCAAAAAGGAGATATAAGTTTGGAGTACATTGATACACATCATCAAGTAGCCGATATATTCACAAAACCACTAGATAGAGAAAAATTCAAATATTTTAAAAGTAAATTAGGATTACTTGTATCATGATGAATGTTTCTTGAACTCTTTTTGTTCTATAAACTCCTTCTCTTAATTAGTATGATTCTTGTAAGAAATGTTTGCTTGTGCTTATGTCATTTCAAAAGCAAAGCATGAATCTGTCAACAGATATCATTTAAATTGTCGATCGATTATGTATTATGCTAAAAGTCATGTTTGATACAAGGGAATCTGTCGACAGATGCCTTCCCATTTGTCGATCGACAGTGATCAAGTTCCTCCATCTATCAACAGATAGTTCCAATTTGTTGACCGACTGTGCCCTAATCTCTCAATCTGTTGACAGATCCTCTTAATTTGTCGACCGATTATGTCGATTTCTATAAGAACGAGGTGACTATCAGTATTTTCTAACCCTAGCATCCTCATATCTCTTTCTCGCCTTTTTCTTTCTCTCTCATTCTTCATTCATCTCCTCATCAAAATCCTAACATTTCCATCTTTCCATTCCTCTATCTTCTCAAATGGCAAGAACCAAAAATCCAAGCAAGAGCAAGGGTAAAGAGAAGGTTGGGTCTAGTAATCCACCTCCAATGCAAAGGCCAACTCTCCAACTCTTCAACAATGCAGATCAAAAAGAGGTATATTCATCACTTTGACACTAGAGAAGTTTTAGAGGGAAGATTTCTTGATTTGGAGTATCTAGAATCGATTAAGTTTCCCTACATTGCCACATTCAAGGAGTTTGGATGGTGGAATTTTCTCACAATGCCTAAGAGCATTCTAGAATATGTGGTTAGGGCATTTTATTCCAATGCTAGCAACCTATTTAAAGGAAAGAAGTACGCTCAAAGATATAAAACAAATATCGGATTCACTCGTCTTAAAGTAAACACAAATCCAATACACAATAGATTTGGAATACCTCTAGATGGGGAAAATTACTTCTCATGGATACAAGACCTAATAAAAGCCTGTCAAAAAGTATACGAAGACACTACCATTACAACGCACATTTTAAACACCACGAGAATGAGTCTGAACACCAGGTTACTCCATTTAATTTGTTGTCAAATGTTAGCCCTTAGAAGTGGTATTTTCTCCATTATGACCAAGTTATAATTGTGGTTAATGCAATGTACTATGGCAAGAAGAAGACCTAATTTATGTATTGTCATTATCAACCAAATGATAGAATCATTTAGTGGCAACAAAAGGTTATTTCCACATGGAATGGCACTAAGTGATCTCTTAGAAAAAGAAGTTGGTGGCGTGGAAGAAGCCAGGAAAGTCTACCTCAACCTAGCTCAATCCATTAATGCCTATACAGTAATTCGAATAGGATTCAAAGCTCAAGAAGATGGAACATGGGTACGCGTGAGTAAAAAGAGGAAGGCTGATAATGCACCCATTCTAGTCGAGCTACCTATTGATGACCCATCATCATTTGCTCCTCATCTTCTTACTCATGAGGACTTGTTGATTCATGGCTTGGCTGAAATCAAATCTAATCTTTCACTTTTTAGAGAAAAAGTGCGTGAGGATCTTTAGAGCATTCACTGTAAACAAGACGAGATCTCATCTCAGATATCCCGTCTCACGTAAATTATGCTATCTCACTTCCCTTTTCCAATTAATGTTGTCCTCATCTCTTCCAACAGCATCTTCATCACTTTCTTCTCAAGACTCCTAGATCTTTTTGTATCACATATTTTGTCTTGTATTGGAACAATTTTTTTTTTTTTTGGTATTTTGAATGTTTATCTTTTTGTATTTTACTCTTGTATGCCTTACCCTTAATATATGCATGAACTCTCTTTTACAAGTGTTTTTCTCTAACCTTTGATCGAGCGCATGAATGTATGTTTCTAAGTTATGTCCTCTTAAGGGGGAATGGTTGCTCAGGGGAAGAAACTCTATCTTATCTTTTAATCTTGTTTTACTTCAAAAGGAATAACCACACCTTTTTTACTATGACAAAAAAGAGAGAAAATGGGAGAATGAGTGAAATTGATTGTGTTTTTTTAAATAGGTTTTGTTATCATAAAAAAAGGGGAGATTGATATTTTACTCTTGGTATTAATATTTCAAGTATGTTCTTATTATGTTCGTACCTCATAATCAATCAAAAATCAATTTCTTGATGAAATAAGACAAAATGTATGCCTTAAGGAGATTGAAAAAATAAAGTGAAACATATCTTAAATCAGATCTCTTAGAAGCAATATAAAAGATTTTTCTTAAGACAAAAATCAATCATTTGTCGACCATTTTAGTATTTTGCTTTTGATTTGTCGACTAATCTCAAGTCATCTGCCAACTAACAGAATGGTAGAATTAATTTGTCGACTAACAAAATGAAAATTTCAAATATTTTAAAATTTTGCCTTGATTTGTCGACTAGCCTATATGGATTTGTCAACTAACAAAATGTTTGCTAAAATATTATTATCATTTGTCAACCGATTTCAATGCATCTGCTGATTAACCCTTAGATTTTACTTGAATATGTTAATTAACATATTTCATCTGTCGATAGTTTGTTTTGTAGGATCTCATAATGACTAATTTTTTGGACGCATTTAATGCTCTCAACCACCTCCAACAGTTTAATTTTTGTCTTTACTCACTATCGACTATAAATAGGAGGCTGACGACTCATTTAAAGAGCTTAGAAGAATTTATTATTCAATTACCAAGTGCTCAAGAGCTTTTAATGTGCTTAATTTGTATTCTCTCATTTTTATTGGTAAGGCCTTTGTTGTATTCAATTGATATATCAATCCAAAGCCTTTTATTTCTTAAGGGAAACTATAACTAAGAGGTAAAACTCTTAAAATCTCTCTTACATTTGTATTGAATTTTCTAGCAAGAGCTAAAGGGCCTACATTGTGTGCATGAGGTTGTAATACTTTGTCTTTGAATTAGAGGACCTACTTGGCTCAAGTAAGGGGTTTTTAGTGGATTCATTTCAAAATGCTTGGTGATGCGCTAAGGTAGTGGATTAGGCTTGGTTAAGCCAAACCATAATTCTTGGTATTCTTGTGTGCTTGTGTTCTTTAATTTTTTTTTTATTATCAAACACTTATCCATTCCTCACTTGTTTCACATATAAATTTTTCATTGAAAAATATTTTATATTTCTTAAGTTTTCCAAGTTAATTTTAAAAATAACCAATTCACCTCCTCTTGGTGTGTGCCATAGCACTTCCATTCTATCAAGGTAAAGTTTTATTGTCAAAACATTTGTTTAAAGTTGATTTATCAAAAATGGTTTTGAAACACTTGAAAATTGTATCCATATTTTAATTTTGAAAACTAGCATGTCAACCATTTTTTAAAAATGGTCGACCGTTTTCTCTTAAAGTGTCCATCATTTTTTAAGCATGTCAACTATTTTTATGCAAGCTCTAGGTTAAGTGCGGTTGACAGCTACTACACTATTTTCAATCGATTGTTTCTTTGAACATGTTAACCATTTTTTATTTTAACGGCTAGTTTTGCAAGTCCAATTGCTAGTTTTATTCAAGGCATTAAAAGAGCCTATAAATTCAGCCCATGGATGCATTAGAGAAGGTTAATAGATGAGAATAAGTTGATTTGAGCTTACAAAAGATTATTCATCTTCTCATAAGTGCTTGTGTTTTAATTTTTCTCCCTAAAAGCTTGTTCTTCATTTGTATCATTTTGTTTAAGCTTAGTATTTAATTTTAAGAGATCTTGTAACTGAGAGTATCTATTCTCAAATCCTCTCTTTGTGTACAATTATTGTATTTCTTAATTTGTGAGCTAGACGGGCTACCGGGTTTGATAGGAGGTTTGTTATAACACCACACTTTCTCGAACGTGTTATAACTTATGACAATTCTGGAATAATAAATTTTTTCTATTTAAAATTACAACTAAACTATATAATTACTCTTATCCATCCCAAAATTTCTATACATTTATCTCGAAAGAGAATCATCATAAACATTAAATGCAGAAGCTAGAATCGAACATAATATCTTAATATAAATCATAAATCAATTCTTACATCCTCATTAACTATAAATAAGGTTATACATCATCATTCCTTAAAACGTTCATAATTCAAAGTAACAGAACTTAAATACATAGGCTACATAACATACATTCAATTCATCATACACTTTGCTAAGTGCCATTTCATGCCTCATTTATCTTCGTTTTTGCTACAATCTCCATCTGAAACGCTTGAATATTTCAGGAGCAAAACCCAAGTTAGATGACAAATCATCTAAGTAAGGGTACAAAAATCATATTTCGTACATGGATACAAAATGTCATTTTCCATTTCATTTCGATTTGAGCCGATCGAACCTTAAGGCTACTCCTCATTTTTACAGCTTCCTTACCAGACCGAGGTGTATGGGTGTACCCTTGGCAGAGCAACGGTCCCAGCCCGTACTCTCAAACCCTTATGCGAATGCATGATTAATAATATCATCGTGTACATATGCACATTTCATCATAGCATATAAATGCAATCTACATGACATATTCACATCAAGGCATGACAACATGATAAAATCATTTACGTAAAATCAGGTTTTGGGTAGAACCACTTACTTTCTCAAGCTTATCGGGATATCTTGATATTCGTGCATTATCTCGAAATACGTGCATCATCTCGATTTGTGTGTCAATCTCAAAATTCACACAAGTCACTTCAACTTAAGCCTCAAAGCACCCTAATCATCATATTTATTTAAATAAGCATTAAAACCTATTTTTCCATAATTTCTTGCATTTTCTTTATTTTTCTCTCTATTTCTTCCTATTTTCCCTCAATAAATCCAAACTAAATATTTCTCAAATATTTCACTATAAAAATTCATAAAATAACATTCCTGAATTTCTGAAATTTTCTAGAAAATATTACTCACCTTAAAGGTTTATCTCTAGAAGTTACGGTTTCACAGCAAGCGTCTTAGGTTTCTGTAGAAAATACGAGTTTCAGTAAACCTAACCTCCAAAACTTTTACAATGGGTTGAAAGGAATTAAATATGAGTCATAATTGAAAATTTTCGATGAAAATGGGCCCCACACGCGCCCTTTGAAGGTAGCCTACTCACATTCACTCGCAGCTGTGACAACACTGCGTCACTTTCGTATTTCGGCCATATTTCCCTCATTTTAACTCCGTTTCAACCCCCGTTTGAACCTACAGCTCTCTCTCTTCCCCCTCTATAGGAATATTAAAAAAAATTGGGCTTACCTTTCCTTTTTTCTGACTGTTTAGGATAAATTTTGATAAAGACCCGAAACTCCGTCAAGACTCGTTCTTCTTCGCTTCTCCTCCGATTCCTTCCCTTCTTCTTACATAATTTTCTCCCTTCTTTCAATAACAAAATCTTTACCTTAGAATCACTCAAGTCTCAAACTCCCTTAGAATGATTTGAGAACAACTCATTGTCCTTATTTATAGATTTCTCGGATCAATCACATGACGCTACTTGTCTCTTGAAAAGCTTTGGACTCCAAAGACTCAAAACTAGAATTGAATGTTGTTTGAAATCCAAATCCATATTGGTTTGAATTTTGAAATCCACCAATCACATGACGCCACTTGTTTCTTGATAAGATTTATACTCCAAAGACTCAAAATTAGAATTAAATGTTGCTTGAAATCGAAAGCCATATTGGATTGAGTTTTGAAATCCAAAGCTAATACCCCACACTTCTTTCAAATGCCACTTTGGCCCTTATTTCAATCCTCAAACTTTGATATTTTACCACATGAACTCCTAATTTAATCCTTATTTCATTTGGGTAATTCTTTAATTACAATTATACATTCAAACATTAAATTAATTCTCATTTTACATCTTTATTACCCTTGGGAATCTTAAATTGCAAATACACCATCTCACGTCCAATTAATTTGCATTACGATACTGAAAATGTAAAATTAATAATTCATAACTTACTCGATAAGGACAATTTCGCCCCAGTGTCCTCACCGGGCTATTGAGTCATCCCAAAACCATCTCAAGGTTGATATTTACGTGAAATCGGAGCCCCCTTAGGATTCTGTTTATTTTCCTAAAGTCTCCTATGATGATTCGATTTTTAGCCTGAATTGAAACTGTATTTTAGCTGTACCCAAAAATATCTCAATTCTGATTTCTTTTGATACCATAAATCCTATCTCGGGATACTCGTCGAGACCATATCTGTTTTCTTAGACAATTACACTCCAGGGCATTTCCTACAGTCGATTCGATACTTGTAACTGCTATCAAGACAATTCTTCGGTATTCTAAACTTATTTAAATTACGTAGCAATCTCACGAAAATATGAGATTTTTCATTTGTAATCCTATCTATTTATGCTAAAGGGTCTACTTGGGATTAAGTATGAGGATTTAGTGGAGTTTTTAAAATTCTTAGTGGGAGCTAAGGGAATATATTAGACTGAGTTTAACCAAACCACTATTAATCGTTTATTTCTCTCTTGTATTCATTTTGTCATTTATTTTGATTAGGGGTGTGCGCGGTGTGGTTTGGCCGGTTTAAACCATTTTTAGCACGCCAAACCGCTAGTGCAGTTTAACGACCAAACCAGACCGTGGTTTACCACAGTTTGAAAATAACTTGTTTAACATACAACCTCCAATTTATTATAAATAACCTGTTTAACATACACTTGAGAAGTGCTATCAACTTGAGAAATACACACAATAGTACCCATTTTAGGCTGCATTTTAGGTTGCACTTAGCCGAATCTCTTATCAACTTAAGAAGTTCTCACTGCTCACAAGTCACAACCTATTTTAGACCCAATAACAACAAACAAACAAACACTAGACATTAATAAAAATACACTCACCTACCTATTAGAGAACTGATATTCGCTGCCAGGTACACGGAACGATCCTCGTTGGTGAGATTGGTGAATCGTTTTGGCCCGAGCTTCGGCCCCAGCTATGTCTCGTAGTCGTAGCCGTCGGTCCTCTCCTCTGCCTCGATCTGTCGTAGCCGTCGGTCATCTCCTCTGCCTAGATCTGTCGCAGCCGGTGGTGGAACTGTGGGTGTGGGCTTCTGACGATAATCCGAGGACGAGGAGAAAGAGAAAGAAAAAGAGAAGACGTTGAGACGATGGACTAGAAGGGTGCAGCAGCAAGGGCGATCGGATTGGGGGGAACTGGGGAAGGGTCGCGCGGGTGGGGGAGGGTGCGCAGGTGAAGGAAGGGGTTGCCGATTGTGATTAGGGTTGCAGGTGAGAGAGAGGCCTCTATCGATTGTGATTAAAGAATTAAGGTTTTGGGTGGGGGAAGGGGTTGGCGGGGCTGGGCTAGGGCGTTAGGTACTTTTATAAAAATATATATATATATATATTTTATTTTCTGGGCGGTTCGGTTTAAAACCGAACCGCCCACTATCCAAACCGCAAATCGAGCGGTTTGGACAGCCTTCAAACCATTTTCGATCGCCAAAAAAAAAAAAATCGACCGGTTCGATCTGGTTTGGTTCGATCTAATCGGTTTCCGTGGTGCATCGATTTTTTTGAACATTCTTAATTTTAATTATGTTTCATCATTTTCATATTTTTTTTTGTTTTAAAACCTCCACAAAATTTTTAATTTATCAATCACCTAATTCACACCCTATTGGGTGTGTGGTGCCATTAATTGTGCCAAACCCAACACGAGTCTTGCTGGCTACAACAAATAACATTACATCAATTGTTTGTTCTATTACGATGTGTAAATTTAGTTCAATAGAAAAATATGCAAATACAAGTTCATCCAAATATTATGAAATTACATGTTTTATTTTTCTTTTTTTAAAACTAGGGGCATAGTTGTCATTTTACCTTACTCCTAATGTTTGTCGAAATAAAAAGGTAGTTGTTATTTTCAAAACCTCATGTGTGTATTTGCAATTAAGCCAAATTTTAGGAATGGTCTTCCTAAATTACTCTTTTCAGTTTTATGAGTATTATTATTTTCTAATTTAGGAAGACCATTCCTAGATTATTTTTTGATTAATAATCTATTTTTTAATTTTATTTTAATAAATTATATTTGAACTGTATACTTATTATTTTGAAACTCACGTTTTAAATCTTTCAAACACTTAAATAATTTGTTTATCAAACAACAAGCACATAACTTTTAAATCCTTCAAATGTTTTTTCAACATCATTAAATTTCAAGATATTTTTATGAATTTATTAAAACATTGAGGTTGTTAATTACTTGATATTTTTTCTAAACATCAAATAATCAATTTGAATGATTTTTCAAAACTCAAATATTCTTATATCACTTGAGTATACATTCACTCAAGCCCTTGAAACTTGTCACGTAAACATCAAGACATTTTTATTTTAAATCTTAAGTTTTTATATGATTATTTGAGTAAAATTATCTTCTAAAGTAATGTTTTAATTTAAACTTGCTTTATGTGTTACTCGATTAACATTTATTTAAGCATTAAGAATATCATCTTAAATCATTCAAACGTATTTTAAGTATGTTTTTAAATACCACAAGTCATTTTTTTTGTATTATGAACCCTTAAGTTAATTCTTGAAAAACCCGACATATTAAGAATATTCCTATTAAAGTTTATGTTTTACATAAGGTAAATAAAAATTTTACATTTGACTGCCACCCTCCATGATTTTTAAAAATACCATATTTCACTATTTTGTTAAAGAATTCACTAAGACCATAAATATTAATCAAACATTAGTCTAATTAGAAGTCAAACACATGGCCTTGTCCACGTGTCCTCGCAAAGGTCTTTATTTATCTATTTTTTTCGTAGATCCAAACTCTAAACGAGCACTTATATGTGACTTTCTGATTCGCGCATCTGACTTAGGACCGTTCATCAATCAGGATTGAAAACGAACGGTCCAGATCTAGAGATCATAGCAAAGCACATGGACGCAACGTAGCTAATTAACAATCACTCGGCAGGGCACCGCCGTACTCCTTCCTGGTCAGGTTTGCCAGAAACCCGGGACCCAAGCCGTTTTTGGTAATTTCACTGTTCACTGTTCATTATTAAATCACATTTTTTTTTCAGGCATAATTTCGAGAGCTCTAATGCCACGAATCCGACAATCTCACCGTCCGTTTCAGATCCATCGACGGCTATCATTCACTCACTCGTAGCGACCTATTTTCCCATATTATTATTACAGATTTATACAGAGGCAAAATCCAACCCTTCTCTCTCTCTCTCTCTCTCTCTCTCTCTCTGCTAGTACTATCGAAGTCGAAAGCCCTCTTTTCTCCTTCTTGTTCGAAATCGATTCCTGTCTGGAGATCGAAAATCTAGCCTCTCTTCGCAACCCAACGATCGCTCTCAACTTATTCAATTCGTTCGTATTCGTACATTCTCTGATCGTATTTCGTTCGATATGGCTAGGATTTTTGTATACAGTTGCTAAAATCATGGCTGTCGATGTCGTTGTTTCTTCTGTGTCGATTTGATGGATTTTTAGGTTTTGTTTGGCGTGGTGGTTGTTTTTTGGATGATCGACTGACGTGTGCATTATTTGTGTATTTGCAGGGAGAGTGATGAGGTTTGAGAAAATTAGGGTATCGCGGGGATGAGATTTGAAGGATGAACGATGCCGGAGCTGCGTAGTGGAGTGCGCAGGGGCCGGGCAGCGAAGCAGCAGCCGAATACGAACGCGGTAGAAGCAGGCGAAGCGATTGCGACGAGAACTCGTAGGCGGCGAGCAGCGGCAGCAGCTCCCCAGGACGATCAGCCGGTCAATGTAAACGTGGTTGCCGCGGCGGAGGCGGAGAATAAGGTTCCGGAGCAGCCACTCCGTGTAGGCGCCGCCGGTGGTGGTGCTGGTGGTATTGGTCGTGGTGCAGGGAGGGAGGAGATAGCGGATAAACCCATGGATGACTATCATAGTGGCGGCCGGAGTGCCGATAAGGCTCAGGTCGGCGAAGATGAAGGAAGCACTGCCCCGCTTCCTGAAAAGGTGAGACTTTTGATTCGCATTTATGTTCTTTTGGCTGCTTTGGTACCTGATCAGTTGCATTTTTTTTTTTTTTTGTTGCACGCTTATGTTTCCTAGAGTTGCTTGCTTGTGATGTTAGGATGATGGGTAGCTTTGACGTATATATTCCAGAAGAACTTATATCATCGTTTATCATTCTTCATCTTGTATTTGCAGTTTATCTTGGGAATGGAATTTTAAGATTTTTGGAGTGTTATTTTTTTAAATATGAAAGTGCGTTATGGTTTGTGAATGACTGGAGAGGGATTTGTAAAAAAAATGTTATGATGATCAGGGTTTTGATTATGCATACTGAAAGGTCTTCTTGCATGGAAAGAGATACCTTTTTTTTAAAGACTATATCTCTTAATTAAGTTCCGGTGATGAATGACCATTTCTCTGTTTTGATCATTAATGGGGTTTCTCTTTGCATCATTCTGGTTTCTTCTTGTATGCCTAAATGCAGTAGTTGGAAAGATTTAGTAAGATCATTGCATTTCCAACTGGTCCCAGGTTTTTGTGAAGATGTATACTTTTAAACGGATTAGTATTGAGGGTTTTATTATCCTTATTTTCTCATCTGGAATCTGGGGAGTAATATAGTCTTTAGAATGAACCGTTATAGAACTAATCCACTGACTGTGGAGTTGGCGACAAATTTAAGCTGGGCTGGTCCTGTATTTTTGACAATTGTCAACATGGTTGTGGGACTGGATGTGGGTACACGTTATCTATTATGATGATGATGTTAATATATGCGTACGGACAAAAGGTAATATGTTAGTGCAGAAAAGCATCTTGTTCGGTATTAACTTCATGCCGGGCATTATATGCATTGTCTTTGACTTCTGACTGTTCTTCTTTGTCCTATTGGAATGTGGCTGCATATGTAGTTGTCAGCTGTTTCAGTTTATAAGTTTTTGATTGGTTTTCTATTAATGATACTATACTTCTCAAGAATATTTTATTCGTCTCTTTACTTTAATGGAACCCTTACCTTCATTGGTTAACATTTAAGAATTGGAATTCTCCAACTTTTTGATACTTGTAAGGTGCAAATTCATGGTCCTTGTGACAGGTAATTTATTTGCAGTAGGACCTGGAATGGTCTTGTGACATTTGAGCTTAGAAGACAATTAAGTCGTTTAACAAGTGAATCAACTTGTCGTGTGGGAGCAAAATTTGGATTTTGCTAATATAATTGATGAGAATAATGACATGCCATATATGTTTTATTGGAAGTAGATGGAATAAAAGTAGTTCATAGCAAAAGAGATATTGATGGGAAACTCTTGGGAACAACGTGGGGTATAATGACCTTATAGAAGATGTGATAATGAATCCATTTAGGTGTCATGTCCCCAAGGGTATAGTAGTAATAGATAATAGATGTATTTCTTTTGTTTGTACTTTTTGTCAGGTTGGATTGAACTGGTTGTACTTAGAAGTAGCTCGTAGTTGTACCTAGAAGGCAACAGCCTTTAGTTGTACTTGATTTGAATATTTGGCAGCCCTATTGGCACCAAATCACTACTATCCAGTATGTAAGACTGACCCAGCATAATTCAGGGGCATGAATTAGGGGTGTCAAAAAATATCCAAAAACCGGTGAACCGGACCAAATCGGATTGAACCATGCCTTTTGGATTAGTTCTATGCTTCAATGGTTAGGTTCTGGTTCTAAAAAATTAAGAACCGATATATTTGGTTTAGTTACTAATTTTTTTTTTTTCAAATCGTGGTTCAAACCAAACTGGAACCGATATTATACTTATATATATTATATAATTTTTTGGGTATATATATATACACATGCGCATAAATAGTATCACTTCTTAGGAAAGTAACGAGATTGATGAACTCTTTTATTTTTAGACTTTTATGCGCTATTGCTATACTAAATGGTCGATATAATCTCATTT
Organism: Diospyros lotus; assembly: GCF_014633365.1. Taxonomy (NCBI): domain Eukaryota; kingdom Viridiplantae; phylum Streptophyta; class Magnoliopsida; order Ericales; family Ebenaceae; genus Diospyros; species Diospyros lotus. The sequence goes on along the minus strand of NC_068339.1, from coordinate 42,564,944 downwards.
GATGAGATAGTCTATGAATTATTTTGTTCTACTTTTACTTCAAGACTTGAAACATTAATGAATTTATGAGTTTATTTTATTTAACAAATTTGTTTGTAATTTCATATTTTGCGAAAATGTTTAAAAATTAAATGTTAATTGGATAGAACCAAAATCGAACCGAAATCGGTCCGGTGTGAGGGATTGGTTATGGTTTTTATTTTTTCAGAACCGTTAAAAATGGTTCGGTCACTAGATTGTTATAGAATTGGACCAATCCGAATCGTTGACACTCCTAGCATGAATGAATACATTTGAAATATTTCTGATTTCTCTCCTCCAAATTCTCTCTATCTCTCTCTTGATCTTTCCCTCTCGCACTTTCTATTCTTTTGATTCTCCCTACATTTCTGCTAAATTTCCGCCTCATTCTTCCCCAAATTCTTACCGATTGGTGAGAAAACCCTGTCAGATCTGTGGGAACTGACTATAGGCTGCACATAGTGGGATTATGGCATGCGATCGTGACAATGACATGCATGCCTAGAACAATCATTGCAGGAGATGTAAAGAATGACTGATATTTTCAAAGGAAAGCCCTAAAACAGTAGTTAAATTTTATTAAATTATTCTGCATATCATATCTGCTGATGCATGACTTTCAGTTTTGCAATCTTGATGGATTAGTGAAAGTTAGCTATGGTTATTAGGATATAATTTTACTTTGGTGTCTTCATGTCTTCTCTTTGAACTGTTTTAGGATTTTCTGTCTGAGCATATTTTATGATGTGACTGGTCTTATATTCTTGCATCCACATTGTAATTCCTGTCTATAAGTAATAAGAAGATTGATTTTTCTTAATCAATAAGTTCCATTGCAAATATGTTTATTGATGTTAACATGCAAAATTGGCTGCATTCATTTCCACTCGTATACCCATATCCAATCAGATAGATATACGTTTGATAATTGTGTGTGAATTAGAATACCACCCCCCCCCCCCCCCCCCCCCCGCGGGCCTTTCCCAAACAAAAAAAAAAAAGGCAAAAAAATTGTAGCTAGGCAATTCCTAGAGTGCTCCATAATCATTACTGCCTCTGCCTTTTCTTGAAAAAGTACCTGTTTCTCCAAAAATCTTCCAGAGTTTCTTCTTAGATTCTAGTGGAGATGGCTGTATGATATTCCATGATCCATACCATCAACACTTGTGGGGTGCCTCCTCTCTGTTGCGCATACAAACTTCTTCTTGAGTCTTGCTTGCTTCAACCTCCCCAACTCAGTACGTTCTTTCCTTCCTGCTGCATGTGCCAAGTGCTTTTTTCCCATCTATCTTATCCAACTTTCGTACTGTTATAACGTATACAACTCATATAAATTGTCTAGATATAAACGACATTCCATACAAAAAGATAAACTATCTAATATCAGCCGTGCAGGAAAGAGGGGAAGAAAGCTTCAACAGGAAAGAGAGTGTGTTTCTTGTTTAACAATAACGTTGTCTTGTTTCTTACTTTGAGTACTTCTGCAGTACATGTGGGAGAGGAGGATGGAATGAAAATAATAGAAAAGCATTCTCCTCATTCAGGAGAGAGAATTATAATGGAATGGAATGAAAATAGATGGAAGCAGTTTCCATTCATATGTCTCCCTTGAATTGGGGAAGAATGGGTGGAATGGAAATAGATAGTAAACTTACTTTTGTGTTTTTACAGCATTAACTTTAATGTTTTTTAAAGTTCAATTTTGTCCTTGACTTAATCGCATTCTGTCTTTTCATTAGAAGGGAATAATGGCCATCTGTTGTTTAATATTCTTCCATTGCTTTCACTAGAAAGGAGAAACATTTTCCATTCTTTCCATTTCATACTCCCCAAATCAGGAGAAAATATTTTACATTCCATTCCATCACTAAATCTCTTCCAAAAAGCCTTGTGATATAATAAATTAGCATTAATCTGCTTTTGGATTATGATATATTTACTTATCAATATAAACTGAAACTTACTCACAATTGATGTAAATAATTTATATTATGTCTGTGTATTCTTTAGTTATTATTCTTTGATTGTTATTTTGTTCTCTTTTTTTTTTCTATCCAGTCGATCCTCTTCCTTCCTGAATATGGTTTTGGTGGTAGCTGAACATATGGCATAGTAGTCAGTATTGTGTTTCATTGGAAGTTGTAGAAGATACTTAAAAAGAATCTAATGTTTATTTTCTTTTCTCATCTCCTCTGGCTTCTGCCCCATCCTCCTTTTACGGTAAATGGTTGGTGTATTCTACTTGTGGCTTACTTGAATTGCTTATTTATATTTGTGTTTTGGATTAGTACTATTGCTCAGTTATATTTTCAGGATGCATCTAAAGAGGGGGAAAAAGTTATATTATCAGGAGAATTTTATGGTAGATGATCCTCTTTTCAGTGAATATTGGATTTCTAAATGGTTTGGTGGCTGCATTTTTTTTTGGTTTTATGCTGGCTTTGTTATCATTTAGATTAGTCTGCTGCACCATAATTGATGAAACCCCACAGGTTGTACAACTGAAGAATTTGAAAAAGAATGAGATGTTAAAAATAGAAAACTTGTGAATATTATGGAATGAGATGCTGCCAAGTTATGGATTACTGGACCACTAATATTTCTTGAGCAACTTTCTCCACTACAGGTTTCAGTTGGTGGCTCACCTATGTATAGGATAGAAAGAAAGCTTGGAAAGGGAGGCTTTGGACAAGTTTATGTAGGTCGTCGTGTGCCTGGTGTTCCTAGTGATAGGACTGGGCCTGGAGCTGTAGAGGTATGTCTTGTAGCAGTAAATTGACTACTTTTCTGATGTATGCTACTTTAATAGAATAATAACGTAACTAAGGCCTGTCTGTCCTAGGTGGCTCTAAAATTTGAGCATCGAAGTAGCAAAGGGTGTAATTATGGGCCACCATATGAATGGCAAGTTTACACGTGAGTGCAACTGGTCGTATGTTTACAATAATCATTGATGGTAATCATAAGATCCATATAAATAGGTTTGCATTTATTTTTCACTGTTTTTTATTTCTTGCACAGCACCCTTGGTGGCAGTCACGGGGTACCTCAAGTACACTACAAAGGTCGGCAAGGTGACTATTATGTCATGGTATGTTAATTCATTCTTTTCTGTACTGGGTTCTTTTATTCATGGTAATTTTTCCTGGTTCTGACTTTAGTGTCCATAGATTGGCTGAATAACAGAAGACCGTTTACTATGCAGGTTATGGATATGTTGGGACCAAGTTTATGGGATGTTTGGAATAACTCTCACTCGTGCGTATGAAGTTTTAAATATGTTTACTGTTTGGACATTTCATAAGTCTCTATTTCATGTTTCCATTCCCTGATTAATTGTGTATTTCCTTCTTTGTTCCAATTATCAGGATGTCCATTGAAATGGTGGCATGCATTGCCATTGAAGCAATATCTATATTAGAGAAAATGCACTCCAAAGGGTAAGTTACCATGTTCTTCTTTCTTTTGATGAAGCTTCCCATTAATTAGAAGGGTAGTTAAATGTGTATTACTTTTCTAATGCTTATTGCAATTGCATGAAGCTTTGGTGCAGGAGAATTGTGAAAACATTCAACCTGCCCATGCAATCTTCTTTTTTAGGTTTTAGTTGGGCAATGAACTTATTTTTTTTTTTAAAAAAAGGATTCAGTTTGGCTATGCTCTCTCTTAATATTCTTATCTGTCCTGTATATGATGAGTTGTCTGGACCAACCATGAAACAGCTAACATTTTCAATTTTTAAATATGTCAGGTATGTGCATGGGGATGTAAAACCTGAAAACTTTCTGCTTGGCCCTCCAGGAACTCCAGATGAGAAAAAACTATTCTTGGTTGATCTTGGATTAGGTACTTTTTTAAGTCAATAAAGTCTTGTGCTTAAGTAGTAAGTTGATAATAATATTTACTTAATATTCATCTCTTAATTCTCTGGTCTATTAGCTACTAGATGGCGGGATGGTTCAACTGGTTTGCATGTTGAGTATGAGCAAAGGCCTGATATCTTCAGGTATCACTTTTGGTTATATAATGGTTACTTATTAAGCAGTTGATTATACCATGGTTGATTGTGGGAAGTGCCTGTCTAGTTTCATCAATGCACCCTGACAAAAATTGCTGCTTTTGCTGATAGCCATTCGGTTTTGGCAGGGGAACAGTACGCTACGCCAGTGTGCATGCTCATTTAGGTAGAACAGGTAGCAGGAGAGATGATTTGGAATCTCTTGCTTACACCCTTATTTTCCTTCTGCGTGGTCGTCTGCCTTGGCAAGGATACCAGGTTGGCCATTTACTTCTGGTGATCAACTTACTTTGGTACTTCTCCAATTTGAAATCTGACGTAATGCTCTGTGTAGGGTGAGAACAAAAGCTTCCTTGTGTGCAAGAAAAAGATGGCTACATCTCCAGAGTCTCTGTCTTGCTTTTGTCCGCAGCCTTTTAGGTTGTTCATAGAATATGTGGTCAACTTGAAGTTTGACGAGGAGCCTAATTATGCGAAGTATATTTCACTCTTTGATGGGATTGTGGGTCCAAATCCAGATATCAGGCCTATTAACACTGATGGTGCACAGAAGGTACACCATGGTTTCACTTCACATCAGTGTCCTGCTCCAGAATGAAGTTGCTACATAAAACCATTAGTTTATGCACTTTTTTAGTTTGTATTTGACTTTTTTCCCACTTTGAAGCTTATCTACCAAGTTGGTCATAAGAGAGGCCGGTTAACTATGGAGGATGAGGAAGATGAGCAACCCAAGAAAAAGGTTCGTATGGGGATGCCTGCAACACAATGGATTAGTGTTTACAATGCTCGAAGGCCTATGAAGCAAAGGTATCTTTTCATCAAGTTTTGTGTTGCACTCTATAATTGTACCTTGGTAAATTATGCCAAGTTCTGCCAAAATTATTCTGATGAATTTGTTTTTCTAATTTCCTTTTCAGCATTTCTTGGGTTTTTGCTCTCTTATATTATTTATTTCATGTTATTCTTATTTCTATCCTGTATCCCTATTTTATCAGAATGTTTGGGGAAATGAAGATAAAATTGTAACATGAGATTGCCTGTGTTGACATGTGGTTTTTAGGTATCACTACAATGTGGCAGATTCAAGGCTGGCCCAGCACATTGAGAAAGGAAATGAAGATGGCTTATTTATCAGCAGTGTAGCTTCTTGTCAAAACTTGTGGGCATTAATCATGGATGCAGGAACTGGTTTCAGTGCACAAGTTTATCAGTTATCACCTTATTTTCTGCACAAGGTGAATAATCTAACATAATTTTATCACTAGCAGAACTTACCTTACTGTGATTGGTTCTCCAACAATGTTTTACATCGGTTGTGAAACTATATTTGAGTTGACAAATTCTTGTGTCTTATGGCAACTTTGAAGGAATGGATAATGGAACAATGGGAAAAGAACTACTATATCAGTGCAATAGCAGGAGCTACTAACGGGAGCTCATTAGTAGTAATGTCGAGGGGTTAGTATAGGATTGTTTGATTCATAGATTTTCTTTGAATAGCTTTAATGAAATATTTGATTTGACTCATCATGATCAAACTGACTGCAGGTACTCAGTATTTGCAGCAGTCGTATAAAGTTAGCGATTCATTTCCATTTAAGTGGATAAACAAAAAATGGAAAGAGGGCTTTTATGTTACTTCCATGGCCACCTCGGGAACCAGATGGGGAGTTGTTATGTCTCGTGGCGCAGGATTTTCTGATCAGGTTGGTTGGGGTATTGCAATGTGGGATTGATCTCATTTGTTCTTCATATCCTATGCTAACTCTTTTTATGATGTTTAGGTTGTTGAACTAGATTTTCTTTACCCTAGTGAGGGCATTCATCGGCGTTGGGATAATGGGTACCGTATTACTGCAACTGCCGCAACCTGGGATCAGGCTGCATTTGTTCTTAGTGTGCCCAGAAGGAAGCCAGTTGATGAAACACAAGAGACTCTGCGGACTTCTGCTTTTCCTAGCACACATGTCAAGGTGAATTATTAACATACAATCGTTGGTTTGTCTTTGTTTCTCAAGTGTCCCTTTGTTTTCATGTTGGGCTGTCGTGTTTTTGCAGGAGAAATGGGGAAAAAATCTTTATATTGCGTCTGTTTGTTATGGGCGTACAGTTTCTTGAGCTTCCAGATGTTTGATGCCCTACATTCATCAGCTTTTCCTTTTGAGGACTGGGCTACCAACTCTAAATCTCGGAAGCGTCATCGTGGCTGCTGCTGGACAAGTTTTGATGAAACCCAAAATTATAATTAGAATTGTAACTTTTTATGGGGATTCTGGTTTGTCCCATTGATCAACCAGAAGGCAAAAGTAGATGGGTGTCTTCAACTATCTGTGGTATTTAAAGTTTGTATAGCTTTTAACGAGTAGTTGGTTTTATGGCTTTTTATTATACCTATTTGAAGCTTTTGGTCTCGGGTTACAATTTCTCTAGTATGCTTTTGAGTTGACGCCCTTATCATATTACATTGTCCAGAAAATTGCCAACCGAACTGAGATATTTCTAGGTTTGTTACATCCCGCTGGGGGCATTTTTGGCTACATTTCTTTCTGGCTGGCTGGCAGGCCGTGCTAACCAGTTTTTGTGGGCTACAAAGAAAAGGGAATTTTGTTGAGGCCATGGAAAGACCACCTGTTCTTAAAAGCATGGTCTGTGTTTGCTAATTTCATTCTTCTTAATTAGATGTGTTAAAATCGTGGGCGACATTCTCGTGTTCACAATTTGGCATTTGGGGAAGAAACCTTTATCAGACGATCGCAATCGTCAAGGAAACACCAAGTTAGCATATTGAACGCCAGTCTTTTCGGTTTCGTCTATGCATATATATATATATATATATATATACACCTGTCCATAGCTGACAACACCATTTCTTCCCCTTCTGTTTTGTTTGTTCATTGGAAACCAAATCATTAGGTCCAAGAGCCATTGAAAATTGGGCAGCCATTATTTTGCTGTAAACAGCTAAATGAACAGGGCATGTATCATACAGTTGAATTTCTGTCTGCATTTTAGTTCTTCCCCATCCCTCCCAAACTGGCTGAGCATTTCATTTCAACTTGGAAGAGCATCCATGTTTGGACTCCACTACCCAGATTATCCACAGGCAATCAATGTTTCATAATTTTAAACATGGAAACAAAGTACCTTTACAACTTGGCGGATAACAAAAGCTTAATTTCGAGTTCTCAACTTAATACTGTTCATCATTTTAACAAGCAAGAAAAATGCATCATGCTGGTCTGCGGCATATTCTTGTCAAGTCAACAGTTTCCTGTCACGCGGAAAAGAAAATGACATGAGAGAAATCAAGGGGAGGAATAAATATCAATAGCTTTCTGTGATATCTCCTAATAATATAGTAAGACTAGTTACGGTTGTATATAACTTTTTTCACTGTTCAACAATAGAATGTCTCTATTACTATCATTTTCATTTTCCTTTTAATTATTATGGTTGGTCAGAATGAATCACTCTGAACCATGACGGGTAAGTGAGATGACATCAAATGGGATTTCTCAGAGTGATAACAGTTCCAATCACCTCAGCTCTGTCGCAGACATAACGAACCAAAAAGATGCACTTGCAGCTAGTGAAATCATGTAATTGCCTCTGAATTCCCACAATGTGTGCATCGCAGTATATTGCATGATCATCAGTTTCCTGGGGTCATGAAAAACAACGTTAAGCTGCTCTCCAGCAGTTGCCAAATGTTACATCAGTAATGTCTCCATTACCTTTTACTCGAGGAGATGTTTCTAATCAAGCTTTCTTTGCCATCTTCAGTGTTAAATAAATTACATAGAAAGGAAAAACATACCCTGAAGCATAGCACCAAGTCTCCAACATTGACACGATCACATTCTGAAGCTTCTAAAGGAATAGAACGTTCACGTAATCCTCTTTTTACATTGACCCATTCATCATGCAGGTTACTAAATCCAGCAAATCGAACACGAACTTCCTGTAATATCAGCACGAGTTAGTGTACAATTGATGCAGACAGTATCAGAACAGACTCAATTAAGTTGTATATGATGTCATAAAATGGGAGCTAGAAAATGGCAAGTCTCTGCCATACTTACTGAATTCATGCTCCCCATTATGCCAGCAACTCACAACACAATTAACATCTCCCGGCCCTCCCTTCTGGGAGGTCCAGGCTTCCAGCTCCATCTGGGCATAATAAGGATTTCCAGTGTGAGGTTGGAGAGGGGGAGCTCAGCGTATGGGATGATCTGTATGTTCTTCCTAGTGGAACTACAGGCCCCACCAAAAAAGGAAAAAGAGAAATGCATATTACAAGAATAATTGCTAGTTATTGTTATTCTACAAATACCCATTTAGTGAGATTAAGGCTTGTGATTGTTGTTTTTGTCTGGTTATCCTAGACATTGTTGAAACCAAGTTTTTAGCATATTACGAATTAGCTGTGTCATTTTCTTCTCCCCAGCTCTGAAGTCTGAAGCAGACTCGTGTGCAGTGTGAATTATGCATTTTGCTTCTCATAAAGGTTTCATAGTTGCTTTTCTCTGCCAGTATTGTTACAATTCCTTCTTTAATGTTCATACTTCCTCCATGTAATCCATGAATATCCAGTTTCCCAAAATTTTATGCGGCCAAAAGGAAAGCTAGTATGATCTTGTGTATTGGTAAATGAATTCCAGGAGTGTGTTTTTATATTTGCTCTCCATATGCCAAATCAAACGTAACTTGAGGACGGACCTGTCAATAGAATGGGTCTGACAAGACCAAGATCAGGTCTGGTCAGTCAGATCTGGTCCACTAATATGAGATCTGAGTCATCTGAGTCAACAGCCCATTTATTTCTTCAAGTGAGTCTAGATCTGGCCCCTGTAGGATCTGAAAGCTAAAGGAGCTTTGGAGTAGTATATCTGCTCATAGGGGCAACATTCCTTGCAGGGTTTCACAGTCCATATGGCATAACCATTGAAAAAATCTATGTTAGATGGAGTGAGATTTCAGAAGCTCAACTGTTGATATGACTCTTGCAGCCTAAGGACTGGAGATTAGGCTATGCAGGCACTGTAGTCAAGAATCACATAAATGGGTGTCAATCTCAACTACATATAATAGAGATCACACCTAGAGAGTAGGAAGATATAGAAGAATGCGGTATTTTCCAGGGATGTCTAGAAAATTCCAGAGAATCTACATGCTTCCTGAATAATCTAGAACACTCTAGAAGTACCAAGAGTATTCTAGATGGTACTAGGGTTCCCTAGAAGATTCTACAGAAGTACAATGTATTGAGAAGCTTATAGCAGCGTGTAAATATCTTTAGATGTACCAATCCATGAATAGGGGAAGGCTTCATTGGTAAAGGAATCCAAGAAAGGTGTACAATTTTGAAGTGTAATACAAGGCCCTTTCCAAAATACGCTTGAGTGTTTCCTTTGCCATTCTCTTCTATGTTCTTTCAATCTAACACTACAATTTTTAGGAAGTAAGGCTGAACTTAGGCTTTCTCCAGTGAAGGAATTGAGAAGCTTAAGTGCCGCACGGGTATTGGAAAATTATGCCTGTGAAAGGCTGTAGCACGTTCTTCTGATGAACGCTAGGGTTTTGAATATTACTATCTAATGATGCAGCCACACCTTACAAGGGACAGTGGAGTGGCTAATTTTGGCCTAGAGTTGTTGATTGACAAGCACAATAACCAGTTTACTTGTAGGCATTTGGCCAAGGCTGATGTGTTCATGACAGCATAAGGCTTACACAGGATGAAAGGCAAGCATGCATATCGCAGAGGACTGAGGTCCCTCCTCTCTCCAAGCAACCTGCCCTCAGGCTACCCTCCAGCATGTGGTCCACCATAACTAACCAACTACAAGCCAAATACTCTCAAGGACTATTCAAGCACAAGAATGTGAAACTACAATCATTCTAATCCTCTACTTCAGCTAGCCAATGAAGGCACAGGAACCTGGCATTGGCTTTAAGGTATCCTAAGGTTATACTCGTGCTATGAACTGCCACTAGTGGCAAAAAAATACCCTATTAACTCATGCCAACAATGGATAAACAAACTTACATATTTTAGAATTCAACATAGAAAGTGTTATAGAGGCGGGTATGCTTACTGGTTGTACTGCACATGGGTGCATGTTTGAGGCTGTGAGGCTATAAATAAGCCACAGCTAGAGAATGGGAGTTCATGTTGAGAAATGAAATGAATCTTTTCTGCTCTGTCTCTCTCACTTTCTGTTACCTTTCTCTCTCTGTCTCTTGAGCATTCTCCCTCTTTCTTGCTGTTTCCCTTTCTTCCATCTGAGTTCTCCCTCCCATTTCTTCTCTCTTCATCTCTTAATCTTCTCAATTCCCATCCTAAAGACTAAACCCTAGCCCAACTAGGGCGTGACAGAAAGCTAGTTCATTTCATTAAATGATAATTCCATGGAAAGGGACACAGGTTCAAAAATACAGAACAATGCATAAATATAACTAACCTAATTCGTAAAGACTCGTGGAAGACTACAGATGTTAATATTAAGTAAAAAGGCTAGAGAAATTGAAAGGAAGCAGAAGGAAAAAATTATTAAAAAGGAACAATGCAATTTTTTATTCCTTTTTCTGTTAAAGTAATGTTTCGTAGCATTGATGAAATTCTAGATTCATATATCAAGATATAAAATATAAAGATCTTACAAGTTCGCCAGAACAAAGAACTCTGTAGCTGAGGAATGCTGCAACGTCATACCTAGAAAGCCAAAAAGGTTGGCAAGTGGTGTCAGTCTAATTTTAGAGTTGAAGTAAGAGTTTTGTATTCCTTTTGATTTCTGCTGCAAATGTAAATTTATGGCGTTACAAACAAATGAAATTATCAATCGCCAAAATACTCTAAACAAGGTATAAATATTGCACTTCTTAAAACTCACTAGTGTTGACAATTAGCAAGGGCTCAATGGCTTAATGTTATGATTGTTGTAAAAAATCTGAATTTGACTAGGATAATATGCACATTAATAACAAAACGGAAACACAATTGTATAATGAAAGGAAATTTGGAAAAAGAATATAGAATCGGATTGAAGTGAGGTATGCTGAAGCAAATCTCCTTAAGATAGATTTCACCCCCTCAATGGTGTTGAAGGACCAATGGACGTCTATCTCCCAAGATACAACACTTCTTCCAAGAATTAGTATAGCACTATACTAACTTTGACGAGCGAAATCAAACTTGATAGTACTCTTCTTGTTGACTGGAGGAAAGAGATTAGAATCTCACACACTTGACAATAATTGAAGTTTATAGAAAGGAAGTATATTGGAGGAGGAAAGAAAGAAATCAATTTACTTGAATTGATTTTGGGATGGAGAAAATAGAATATGGGGGGGGGGGGGGGGGGTCCTATTTATAGTTTTCAAGTGTCTAATCATGAAAGGTCATGTTATTTGACCCAGTTTAATCTTCATCTCTAAATCGCATTCTTTCATATTTGGTCACGACCTGACGGTTCAGATTGCACCATCTGGCAAAGGTACATATCTCTTCCTTTGCATCTTTCACATCCAAATAATGTGACCACTCACTCAAATGGACATATCCACTCACCCGCGTCTCGTATGAACAGTCGTGTCCAGTCTTGGAGACCTTTCCAATTCGCATATTTAAGACCCATTAATTCCAACAATGGTCCACAATGCTTAGGTTTCCAATACAATGCCTGATGATTGAAAGAAAAATGTCAAAGAAAAGCCAAAAATAATGTCTTTTCCTTTCATTCCCTCTCCCTGGACAAAAGAAATTCATATTTGAAAAAAAAAAAAAAAAATTATCACTGGACATTCAAGGCCTGATATGTTGTCGTTTATCACTGGGCATCTAAACCTGCAAAAGTATTTATCAGAGGGTAGAAAGATCTGAATCCACAAGGATCAGCAAAAGTCCAAGCTAACATGTGAAAGCAGTACTTGAAAGCACTAAGTAGAGAGTAGAAGGATCCGAATCCATAAGGATGAGCAAGTCAAGGCTAATATATGAAATCAGTTAGTTAATAATGTATCAAACAATCTCATATTTTGAGACAATTTCCATATAGCTTTCCAAGAAAAGTACAAGAGCACTTTATCAAAAAGGGCACTATAAAATGAACAAGTAAAAAGTTCCCTTTGTGAAGAGTTTCATCCCATCTGTCCTCCCCATGCCTTGTCATTGCACAGCATTGTACCAAGAAAAGCTGACAGTGAGTTTATTTCTTAGTCCTAATTTCTTGTTTAACTCCAAGGACCACACTATGCCATTAGGAGTTATAATGAAGCAATCCATCACCATATACTCTTCATTAGCAGCCACACTATTAGGGATGTAAACGAATTCCCCAATTAACCCCATTTACATGTTTTAACAAATGTTATAATAAGCCTTATGCCTATACCCCCTAATTATGAATTTTCATACTTGTTTTAATTAGGAGGATTTTGAATGGGGTTAATTGGGGACCCATTTACATCCCTATCACACTACAAAAGCTAGGAAGGAAATCTACCAGAGGCCAGTGACTTCACTTCCTATTGTGCCAAAACCAACCCCATCCCCTCGCAGCCATAAAAAGAATAAGATGACTAAAATCACCAAAATCCTCATAATAGTCCCCCTCAAGAAAAACAATATAAGGACACTACATAAGATCTCCATATTCCCCTATGACTCCTATATTTGTGTGCAGCCACTTCCCCAAAAAAATACCATATTAAACTGACAGGCCTAAGAACACCACGCAAGGAATACAAACATGCATTCATACCACCTACAGAAAATGTAACTCTACGAACCTCATCCAAAAGTGCTACCCAAAGTTAACTCAGACTCATAGCACCAAAGAATATACCACCACGCAAGTTTCTAATCCTTATCCAACCCTCACTGCCATCAATACACATCTGTGCACACTTGAGAAGATAAAATTTAAACTCATTGCCTAAACCATGACATAGAAAATGTCAACACCATGGGCCCTGACCAAAAAGTACTAACTGAAGTTAATTCTTGGATTTATGGGATGAAATAATAAACTGAAGACCTTCCTAATAGACTACATATGCAGGATTAGGTTATGATAAACTCCCTTCCATTAGGCCTTGATGTCTTTGCTAGCCCAAAATCTCTCATAAACCTAACCCAAGGTTAGCCTCAATTCTCAAACATAATTTCCTAGCCTGAGTCTACACAATAATAGTGCAGGGTCAATCCTAACCTACAGGCTATTCACATTAGGCCAAAAATATCATATCTTATAAATATGACCTAGGTCAATTTGAAAGAATATATTGGCCTGTACTCAACTAAATACTAGTTCTGGGTGACACTTACATCAATTATAATAACATGAGCCCTCACCCAAAAGTTTTAATTAAAGTTAACTCTTGAACTCATGGAACCAAATGACATAATCAAGACAATTCCTGTAACGGCCCTGCCTCCTGAAGCCCCCGCTAGCATAGAGGATCCGTGAGAGGGTCATTATTTGGATGATATAGAACAATAACGCAAAAACCGAAAACTCACACCAAACTCTTTTAATTAAAAACCATAGCTTTCTAATCACATGACAATTTACAACCACTCTTACATAACCGTACACAACATGAGACGTGACCAAACAAAATGACACCCAGGATTCTAGTTTTGGGAGAACTCTGCACTTGCTACCATGGCTCAACGTCTGGACCCAAACCCCGCTGAACGTACCTGCCAACTCAGCGAATCCCTTACCTAGAATGATGGAAAGCAATGGTGAGTCACAAAACTCAGCAAGCTCAAGAAAAAAAGGCCATAGGTTAAAAATAGACCTTCTCCCAACACCCCATGCAATTCATGTCAATATAACCACATACCATACCATGATTGATTCATGCCTTAGCTCTAAATGCATAAACATAAAGTCAAACTGCACATAGAGGGTCCTTGAGGCCCACATAAGATACACGTACCGGTGCCCAAGTTTCACGTACAAACCTGCTAGCAGCCCAATATAGGCTATCATATCATCATCATTGACATATCATCATAACATAGCATATCATCATAACATGTTACTGTCGTGGATCCGTTCCACAGGCTTACGCCGTGGGCCTCACCCACCTCTCATAACCACTCTTTCTCACCATGCAATGCAACACATAAGAAATGCAATGGCATCTGCAGCATAAACGTGATGTCAAGGCCCCCATAAACCAAGCATCGGGTCATGTTACGCCCACATAAGAACACACATGCAAAATGCTCTAAAAACATATGCTCACTTAAGGTACCCAAGTTGACTTTTAGACCAACCGGGTCATGCCAATGTGCACACATCACCACACATACAAAGAATGTTCCTCCCAATGAATGCAACCCAAACCCCATACATCTAGCTATCGACTGCCACGACTCACAATCGATAGTTAGTAACTCTGTACCCCATACCTTTAGACATACACAGACAACATTAAACTTACATTCTTTAGACTTAACATCTCATAACTTTTTCTCATAACTCTTCATGCACTTGATAACATGAACATCATCATACCATACATGTTCTCGTCTCTTCTTAAACATAGGAAACTGTGTCGTTATACATATTACCGAACACTACACTTTTTCTCATTAAGACTTTTAACACAACCCAAGAAAACCATAACCAACTCTTTTAAGAACCTAACCCCAATGGGTCAAACATCATTCCTAAAGAAAGCGGAGTGATACAAAGCCCTGTGACGGACATAAACAACAACACCAAAGAACCATTTGCTTGACGTATTTCATTGACAATAGACCCATCAATAAAGCACAAATCATAAAATGGTTGCCACGCGAATTTATATTATTATTGCGTGGAACTGAGTCACGGTAAGGGAAGGGATAAAATATGAAGAAACCATGGAGACTTGCATAGAGATTGAAGAACATAAAGAGAGGGTTAGGCGCTTGCACAAAGGAAATAAAAAAGTCGAAGCTTGCCTGTTTAAAAGTGGATCCGACGATTTTTCTACAGAAAACATCAGTTCCTATAAACCAAACATCATATATTTTTATATAGGATTGTAGAGAATTAAAAGAGGAGTTGATATGCAAAATTTCAGGCAAAAAGGGCCCTCACGTGCCCCAAGACGGCTGGCCACGTGCCCTCACTCGCAGCCCCTTCCGACACATGTTCTGCACGTGCCACCGTCTTCTCCGACGACAGCACGCGACCTCTCTGGTTTTTCGACCATATCTTCCTCGTTTTAGCTCCAATTCGACCCCCGTTTGAATCTATGGCTTCCTATCTTCCCCCTTTACAGGAATATAACAAAAAATCGAACTTACCTCGTTATTTTTCGACTGGTTTGGCCTGAACCCCGACGAAGCTTCGATTTTTTTGGCGAAGCCCGTTCTCCCTCGTTTCTTCTCTGATTCCTCCCCTTCTTTTTGCAAATTTTTGCTCTCTTTCTCAAGAACACATCCCTCCCTCTCAATCCCTCAAAATGGAACTCAAAGTGACCCAAAATTATTTTGAATCCTTGATCTTCACATCCATGGCCCTATTTATAGAACTTTCCGACTAATCCTCTTCCGCCAAGTGTCCCACCACCTAACACCACAATCATTACATCGCCACTTGTCTCAGTCCTATCCCGCCACGTCTCAAACTATATTGGAATTTTATTGGGAATCCAAAGCCAAATTTAATAAGTTTTGAAATCCAAAGTCATATTTAATAAGTTTTGAAATCCATTTCATTTAAGTCCCCAAGCTATCCTTGAATCTCACCAATTCCTAGGTCTTTTAGTAAATTACACTTGTTCCTGGGTTTCTTTTTCAAAAATTACACTTATATCCGAACTTCAAAATTATGATTTTGTCCCTAGTTCAAAAACTGAACTTTTATCTCAAGACTTTCATAACCCTTTGAAATGTCCTATTTGAACTTAAAAATCTCGGGCATTACAATTCCAATAAACTATTGATGTGTAATTGGGTCATGACAAAAAATCCCTTCGTAACCTTTCCAATTTCTTATGATAGAAATAGGAGACAAGAACAAAGAATGGTGTAAGTGGCATGGGGGAATAAAACAATCAATCTTAAGATAAGTTTATCTCCTTTGGAGAAGGTATTACCTCTTCCAAGAGGCCAGTTTCACACAAATGTTTTAACTACCTATTCCAAATAGGCTTCAAGTAATCCACAAGTAAGTCCAAATAGAAAGAGGGAAGATCTCCCACCTTACACCTCCCCAACTGATTTCTTAGCCATGTTCACATGACCAAAATCAGCTGAAGACAACATAATGTTGCCCTCAAGAGTCTCAAATCTCTATCCAAAGCCACACAAAAAGGGATAATAAGTATCATTTGCGAAAAGGAGATGAGATTTTTTCAATGAGAGATCTTCAAGTTTGGATCTCCCTATGTTTGCCCACACTTGGTTTTCTAGACTCCATAACACAAGGCTAAAGACTACCATGAATAAAACAACAAAGAACAGAGAGGGTTCCCTTGCCTCAATTCTCTACCTATCACTAAGATACCCCTAGAGGGGGATAAGGCTAAGCGGAGTGAAAAGGGTTTCCATGAGATGGGAAATGAAAACTATTAGCCTCACACAAGGTTAAAGGTACTAAAAAAGCTTTTTTGAACACCATTAATAAGGGACTGAGAATCTAACAGCTGAGAGTAGAATGAAATCCACTTCCTCCATCTAAACCCAGAACTCATCATATCCAAAACAAATAACAAAAAATTCCATTTGACATAATCATGTGCCTTGAATTTGCGAGTGGGATTAAGACTTGCTATGTTGTTGTTGGATAACCCTTCTGAATATATTTTGCAGATGATCCCTGGAGACATACTTTTCAACTTAGCATTCATGCACTCATTAGCTATTAAGACAAAACCTAAGATTTGGTGTCCACCCACAAAAGCATTTTGGTTCTTAGAAATGTAAGAATGGAGATCAAGACCCCCTCTCCCATCCCCATCCTCACATCCCTATCTCCATTGGAAATGTATTTAATTCTTCATATCTATCAAATAATGAACCCATCAAGTACCCATTACCCAATTAATTAATATAAAAATGAAAAAATAATTTAACATAATAATTCATCTCTAAAAAGTATTTGTGTTTTCAACAATTTTTTCCAATATAGATACCTTTATGTCCCAAATTACTACTAAAATATAGAAATCAAAATAATACTAAAAGTATATTAATAGATAAAAGTAGATTTGAAGATTCAAAAAATAAAAAAAATCTCTCCTAAAGCATCATAAGCTCAAATTTGGCAATGGGAAGGAGCAGACCTTGAAGATTAAAAGTTTTATATTTTTTACATAAGACACCCTATACTAAAAGAATGGGACTATATGTAAAAATAATAACCTATTACCATGTATTCATTAGGGTGGGTTCCTATTTCCATTCCTGCAAAAATGGTGTTCTCAATAACCTACTGAACTCTTATTGACAAAACTTCAGCTGTGATCTTGTAAATGTTTCCCACAATACAAATTAGTCTAAATTCTTCTTACCCTACAGCATTGCTCACCCTTGGGATTAAAGATAAAAAGGTGACTGATGAAAAACACGAAAGAGAACCCATTTAGACCTGAGGCTTTGTCTCCATTTAAGGTACTAAGAGCCCAAGCACCCCTTCTTCCATGAACACTTCTCCAGCCTCTCCGCTCCCGCTGCCCTCTAGAGATAAGTGTTGAAATTTAACCTAGCATGAAGATGTCTCCACTCCTACTCAGTGAAGATACTATTGTAGAATATCACCTTTTGAGAAATATCCTTTTCCTCACCACTTCTTCAACTCTCAACTTGCAAATGTTATTTCTTAACCTATTCGCATTAGCCATTTTATGGAAAATTATGGTGCTCTTGTCTTCTTAAAGAAAATCATACTCAACTTTTATTTTTGTGATGTTTTGAGAGAAAAACATTGTGTTCACTTATCCAAAATTGGTATATCTATATATACCAATAAGATACAACTACGTAAAGCACTAAGTACAACCCTATCTCTATTATATATATATATATATTACACATATATATATAACATTGTATATAATCATAGTTCTGAAAGGCGCGAGGCGCAAAAGGTCCTGGAGCCTGAGGCGCGAGGCGCATGAGGCGAGGCGCACCTTTTAGAAAAAAAACTCAAAATCTTGTAAAATCATAAAAAAAACTATCAAATTATCAATAATAAGTCATACATATCATTAATGTTTCATTATCTTCAAATTCTAAACTAACAACATCAAAGTTGATTCATTCATCATGCAATTTGCTCATCCATGTTATTTTTCTTCTTTTGCATGTACTCTCCAATCTCTTGTTTTATTGATGGAGGACATTTTGGAATAGCTTTAGTATTCTCCACAATCAATAAACACTATAAGTCCACAATCAAAAAAATGTTTTCATTTTGAAAAATGCTATTTTTCTAGATCTGGAAGATTAGCGTATTTTTTCTAAGTCTAGAAGATTAGCGCATTATAAGGAGACATAGAAGAAAATGTTTTCATTTTGAAAAACTATCTCCCGGTATTTTGATAGCTAATATTCATTGTTGTTAAAATGATTTCTAATGAATTTTTCAAGAAATAGTAGGTATGTATTTTGGGGGTGGTAAAATCGCTAAATCCTGAGTTTGTACTAAAATCAAAATTCTATTTTTTTATTGTTATGGATTTTGATTTTTTAGATATTTTTATTGAATCCAAATGGGGGGTATTTTCTTATTTACATTTATGTATTAAAGTAAATGGAAGGTAAAATATAAATAAAAGAAAATGTGGACATTTACTTAAACTAAAGAAATATAAATAAGTTGTGATGTATGCATGTTGGAACTGAGAAGAGGGGAGGCTGGAGAGGAAAGGAAGAGAGGATGCAGGCCACGGGTTTCATGAGGCGCACCTCGCGCCTCAGCGCCTCGCCTTGCAAGGCCAGCGCCTTGCTGAAACCGCCTCACCTCAGCCCAGGCGAGGCGCCAAACTGGCACCTTGCGCCTAGGCGCGCCTTTAATAACTATGTATATAATATACTAATTTTAACACTCCCCTTCAAGCGGACGTATGTATATCATATGGGCCTAGCTTGGTACAAATATAGGCAAGTTGTGGACCCCGTAATGGCTTGGTAAGAAGATCAGTCAGCTGGTCATTACAACACAAATGACGTACTAATCTCTTCAGAAATCAATTTTTCTCACAAAGTGACAATCTATCTTTATGTGTTTGGTTCGCTCATGAAAATCACTCTCAAGCGAGCGTATATATATTATATGGGCCTAGCTTGGTACAAATATAGGCAAGTTGTGGACCCCATAATGGCTTGGTAAGAAGATCAGCCAGCTGGTCATTACAACACAAATGACGTACTAATCTCTCCAGAAATCAATTTGTCTCACAAAGTGACAATCTATCTCTATGTGTTTGGTTCGCTCATGAAAAATTAGATTAGAGGCAATATGAAAAACCGTTCGGTTATCACAAATAAGTTTCATAGGTCCTGAATCTCTAAACTTCAACTCCGTAAGAAGTTGCTTGAGCCAAATCAACTCATATGTGGCTAAAGCCATAGCTCGATATTCAGCTTTTGCACTAGATCTAGTCACCACATTCTGCTTCTTACTCTTCCAAGACACTAAATTTCCTCCAATCAAAATACAATAACTCGAGGTAAAGCGCTTATCTATGGGACAACCAGCCCAATATGCATCAGTATACCCAACAACCTGTTTGTCATATGTTCTCAAACAACAAGCCTTTACCAGGAGCACTTTTAATGTATCTCAAGATACGCACTAAAGCGTGCCAATGATTTATCACATGGAGAGTCCAAGAATTGACTTACCACTCTAACAACAAAAGAGAAGTCAGGCCGTGTGATGGTGAGATAATTAAGCTTCCCAACCAGTCTCCTATATCGCCAAGGATCCTCCAATGGCTCCCCCTATCCTAGTACAAGCTTAACATTAGGATCCATAGGAGTATCTATAGGCCGGGAATCAAGCATACCAGTCTCTTCCAAAATATCTAAGACATACTTCCTTTGAGAGATGCACACACCATGGGCAGATTGAACTACTTCAATGCTAAGAAAATACTTCATCCTGCCCAAATCTTTGGTCTAAAAATAAGAATGCAAGTGAGTCTTCAATTGCCCAATACCAACATCATCTTTTCCTGTGATAATAATGTCATCTACGTACACCACCAATAATATGACTCCATCAAGAGAATGGCGATAGAGAGCAGAATGATCATCTTCACTTCTACTCATACCAAAAGACTGGATGACCGAATTAAAGCGACCAAACCAACATCGAGGAGATTACTTCAAACCATATAAGGACTTTTTCAGGCGACATACCAGTCGAGACTCCCCTTGAGTAACAAAACCAGGAGGTTGCTCCATATGCACTTCCTCTTGAAGGTCGCTATGAAGAAAAATATTTTTAACATCCAACTGATAAAGAGGCCATTGCTGAATAGCAACTATAGCAAGAAAAACACGAACGGAAGCAATCTTAGCCACATGAGAGAATGTATCACCATAATCCAAACCAAAAATTTGAGTATAACTCTTAGCAACCAACCGAGACTTTAGACGATCAATAGAACCATCTCTAACCTTAACTATAAACACCCACCGACAACCAACAATAGACTTCCTCGGAGGGAGAGAAACTAGATCCCATGTCTCATTAGCCAACAAGGCAGACATCTCTTCATCCATAGCATGTCTCCACCTAGGGTCAGAAAGAGCTTCAGCATCTGTCTTAGGGATAGAAATAGACGAAAGAGCAGAGACAAAAGCAGAATAAACAGGTGATAAATGGTGATAGCTCACAAAGGTATAAATCGGATCAGGATTACGAGTGGAACGTGTATCACGGTGAATGGGAGCTTGGGTAGAGTCGGAGGGAGACGGAATAATGGCACTATTTGGAGGAAGACATGAGTTTGGAGAAATACCATCATCTACAATAGGAGGAGCAAGAGTTGAAGGCACTGATGGAGGCTTAGAATGACGCTGATAAGTTTGGAGAGGAACAGAAACAGTACTAGAACTAGAGAAGGAAAAGAAGAGACAAGTAGGACCTCATGAAAAGAGGAAGAAAACCCATTAGACGAAGAAGAGAAAAAAGGTGTAGACTCGAAGAATGTGATATTAGAAGAGAGAAAGTATCTACCAAGTTCAGGGGAGTAACACTTATATCCCTTCTGATGATGAGAGTAGCCTAGGAACACACACTTGATCGAGCAAGGAAATAATTTATCATGACCAGGGGAAAGAAGATAGACAAAACAAGTTAATCCAAAGACATGAAGGGGGATAGGATAGATGGGATCGTGAGGAAAAAGTAAAGTATATGCAATGGCCCCATTCAGAATAGTAGATGGCATCCAGTTGATTATATACCTAGAAGTGAGAAAAGCAGCATCCCAAAAGACAGAAGGAGCATGCATGTGAAGGAGAAGTGTTTGAGCAGTCTCAATGAAATGGCGGTTTTTACGTTTAGTCATCCCATTTTATTGTGGAATATAAGGACAAGACAATGCCCCGAGATGAGAGAAAAACCTGAAATGCATGAGAACAATATTCCTTGGCATTATCACTGCGAAGAATTCGAATGGAACGACCAAATTGAGTAGAAATTTTATTACAAAAGGAAGTAAAAAAAGATTGCAATTCAATACGATATTTCATTAAGTAAAACCAAGTATAACGAGAATGATCATCAACGAATGTAACAAAATAGGAGAATCCTTGCTTAGACTTGACTCTACTTGTAACACCCCGCTCTCCCAAGGCGTTAGGTAACGTAAGATTCCGAGGATATATAATTTTTTTCCAAATAGAAACTCATCACAAAAACCGTTTCCCGAAGATCCCGTTATACCTTCTTAGTATATCAACTATGAACCATCAATAAACTAAGATAGGTACATCATCTCAAATGCGGAAGCTAGATTGAAACCTCAATAAATCATAATCGAAACCACTTTATTCATAATATAAAGTCGAACCAACGTTTACATGACATCCTCAAAATAAACAACATAATTAAAACGACATAATATAAAACATCCACTAATCGCCGTCACTCCTCGGCAATTCCCTTTCCCTTCGCACTGCTGCCTTCACTTGGAACGTTTGAATATTTCACGGACAAAGTTCATATTAGATGATGAATCATCTAAGTGAGAGTTCAAAATCATGTTTTCATGAATGAATGCAAGACATGAAATAAACCAACACAACCCGGTAAGCCCTAGCCCAAGAGAATCCCAAAGCGCTTAACCCCTACCACGGAAAAAGAGCAATCTCTCTAAAAGTTATGCCACCATACCGACACATCGACACGACGCGATTCTAGTTTAAGAGGGGCAAGTCAACGCATCTCTCCAATATCTCGGGAACAATCGTTACCAACTCCCGGCCCAGGAGGGTCACATCAACGCAGGAACCCGGCTTACCACATTTACGTTAAAGATTACGTTCCCACTCTAAGCATCCAGAAACCACCACACAATCCCAATTCCAAAAGTTCACATGGACCACCTAGCCATCCTAGTGCAACTTCCCTGACCAAACAGCTTGGCACAGAAACCAAGGCAATTATCCCAGCATACTCACCAACACAAGATACCCTTATTATTCCGTCACGCCCTTAAAGAATTATGGTTACACTATTCAGACAACATCCTAGGCTGACATCCCACATGAACAACACAATATGGGCCACCTAGTCATCCTAGTGCAACTTCCCTGACCAAACGGCCTAGCACGGAAACTAAGACGGCTATCTCGGCATGTACACCAGCACAAAATACTCATGTTATTTCGTCACGCCCTTGGAGAATTATGGCTACACTATCCAGACAATATCTTAGACTGACATTCCATACGAACACACAAAACGCAAGATAATGCCACATTTCACAATTCAATGCATCATATAAACAACATTTTATAAAATGTAATGCACAAGTTCAAAACATTTAGAGACAAATCTCCCTCATAAACCAACCGTCACCGGTTACCGTTTGCATGCAATAAAACCATTTTGCATGAAATCAGAACATTTTTAAAAAGAACAAACACCAAGTTTTTAGGGTAAAACACCCATAGTAAATTAAGTTTTGGAAATGAACCACTCACAACTTAAAACCAAGTTTCTAGGTAGAGCACTCACAGTAAATCAAGTTTTGGGGGCGAACACTCACGGTAAACAAGTTTTGGTAGTGAACAACTCACATTAAACAAGTTTTGGTAGTGAACAACTCACAACTTAAAACCAAGTTTCCAAGTAGAATACTCACCTTAAATGTAATTCAAAATGCCTCGAAATTCGAGCTCAACCTCGACTCTGGTGCCAACCTGCTAAATTCTGAGCCCTAACACATTCCTCGAACTCTAAATAAATTTCTAAAATTTTTCGAAGACTTTCTACTATTTTTTTTCTCTATTTTTCTCTGTATTTCCCTCTTTCTCTTCTTCCTTCTTTCTCTTCTCTTCCCTACCCTTCTCCACCTTGCGCCCAAGCCTATTTATTACCCTCCATGCGGACGCTCCTGCCTTGGCCACCACTTCACATGTACATTTTATAATTGCATCATCCTTGGCCACCACTCTAGATATACATTTTATAATTGCATTATCTTGGCAACCACTCCAGATATACATTTTATAATGTCATCTTGGCCATAACGTACCTTTATGTATATTATATGGTATATCTACAAGAGCGGCCAAAATTGGATGGGAACAGCCGGATATGAGAAACCAGCCACAAGATTTGATAAGTGGCCGCGAGATCTGAGACGGGAGTGGTTGGATCTAGACGGGAGCGACCGGATCTGGACGGGAATAGCTGGATCTAAGAAACCAGCCACAAGATTTGAGACAGGAGTGGCCGAATCAGGACGGGAATGACCAGATCTGGACGGGAATGGTCGGATCTGTGAAACCAGCCACGAGATCTGATAAGCGACCATGAGATCTGAGACGGGAGTGGTCGAATCTGGACGGGAACAGCCAAATCCGGACGAAAGCGACCAAATCTAGATGGGAACAATCAGATCTGAGAGAGTGAGGCGCGAATCTTGGTGATGGAAGATGAAACGGCCACGAGATGTTCCAAATTTGAGAAACGACCAAGAGAGATAGCGGCAATGGTGATGGTGTGGAGAAGAGGCCATCGACTGATGACGATAGAGAGCCCAACGGCGATCGCAATGGAGAGGACTGACTGATGGTGGAGATTTGACCATCGGCAGTGTCAGGTGGCAGCAGCGACGGCCGGTGGTAGTGACGGTGGCTGGGTTTAGAGAGTTTGTGGCTCTGATACCATGTGATGTTTTGATAGAAAAATGTTGAGTTCACTTATTCACAATTGGTATAACTATATATACCAATAAGGTACAACTAGGTAAAGCACTAGGTACAACCCTATCTCTATTATATATATATATATTACACACACATATATATATATGTACAACACTGTATATAATATACTAATTCTAACAATTTCCAATAAATTTCCTCTGCTACCAAAAGCCTAACTACATAGCCTTAAAGACTGTTCTCCAGATCTCTTCTTAAGAAAGCCCTTCAAGGCCTTATTTCGTGACTATATGCTTGCTAGTTGTGATGTACAATGACAGAATTTTCAAAATTAAGTTTCAATTAATGGGTTTCTGTTACAGAAAATATTCGCTAAATGAAACCAGTGATTAGCTTCTTGCCCAAGGAGAATGGAGATGCTTCTTAAGAAGAAGAGGTCATCGAGAGAGAAGAATGTAAGAAGAAGAAACAGAGAAGGAGAAGAAGACTGAATTGATTCTTATAAAAGTTCAATGCTGTTGCCTGAAGGCTATCAAACTAACTCACAACTGTAAACTAACAGGAATAACTACCAACAAACAAAGAAACAACTTCTCAACTTCCCTGTACAAGCAGCAAGAGCTCAGCTCCACAAACACAGCTATAAAGCTCTGCACAGTTGTACTTCAAGTTCCAGCCTTGATCTCCTAAGCTTCTCCTCAATGCATTTAGTCCTATTCCAGCTAGGAACATCTCTTCCACCTAATACCTTTTAGGGATCTTCTTCCTGGAACTTCTCCTTCCTGGAACAATACTACTCTGCTCCCCTTGGTTAGTTATCAGCTTCACTGTAATCACTCAATTCTTTTTCTCAGTTCTGAATAAGTTTTAACTGCAAGCCAGTGATCAGACCTAAGCAAAATGATCTAGGATGAGGAATTTTAGAGAGAAAAGAAAGGGAGAGGAAAACTGAATTCTGATTCTTCATATTCCAAAAGAATTGAGTACAGCAACCACTTATACTAGGAAATTGGAGAAAAGAGTACTTTTGCAGTGATCTTCAACCATTCTCCAACTAATTAACAGTACAACAGATATAACTCTACAACAGCTAACTGATCATAACAACTAATATAATTACTACAGAAATTAAACAAATAATATAACAGCTTTTAGAAATAAACTCATCTGCAACAGCTGGCTGCCACTTGCAATAATTATTCTTGTTAGTACAAATGCTCCTCTGGCATTCATATCATTCCCTGCCCTTGCAAAATGAACCTTGTCCACAAGGTTTAAGTTAGTTTAGAGTAGAAAAAACTGCTGAAAATCTCATCAAACAGCTTCTTCCACTGGTAACCCCAACCACTGCACTCGTACTTGTTTCATTTAACCCCCTTTAGTCCCTAATATCCTATTGCTGACAATGGCTAGGGGTGTGAGGATTGGTTTATTGTTCACATTTAAGGATGGGAGTGGAGTGAGAATTGGCTTGTAAATCAGGTCCTCGACATGTCTTGAGCTGGGAAACATCGAAAATAGGGTGGATCCTACTGTTTTCTGGAAGTTCCAACTTGTAATCAACTACGCCAATTTGTTGCATTACTCTATAGGGCTGTAATTTGAGCCAAATCCAGTTTTCCTTTATTGAAATGCAGGTCATTTCTATACAAATCAGCTTAATTTTTCATTTTATCCCGAGCTTCCTGTAAATAATTTTCTGGTTCCTGAATAAACTGAGTTTTGTTAGCCAACTCTTAGTCAGCAACTTCCACCTTGAATGTAATTTGGAATATTTGCATTCTAAATAACAGTTTGATTGATTTATGTAACTATGTCTATAATTGATTGGTAATAATTCTAAATTAGTAAATAACCAAGTAATAATAGAAAATAAAAAACATGATAAAAAATATGCATTTTGAATATGTATTCTGGTATTTTAAATATTGTGTGCCCAAGAAAATAACCATTTTCAACACATTTTCAGTTTTCATGATAAGGAAATAGTTTTCATATCAACAATTAAATACCTTTTCTAAAAAGTGTAAATGGATATCAAGAAAACAATTCCTACAACTAAACAAGCCTTAAGGGTTTTAAATGATCACCCTTTTTTCTCATGAATTTTACAAAATCATTACAGGGATAAAATCATTTCAAATTCCAAATTCCATGCACAACAGTATAGAAGCACTTGAAATGCTAAGCAACAAACATATAGTTTCAAAGACACTGTCATGTGAAGCTTACCAAGCACCATCCCTCGACGATCTACCTTCAAACATCAATTCCGAGAGACTTGCAATCCTTTCAGCTGCATAAGAATTAATGTCAGAAGACAATCAAGGTAGAGCCAGCAACATAAAGATGGGAAAGTTATGGATGGGGTTGGGATTTTTCCCAAATGGCAGGTTCTGCATGATAGGGTGCAATATACCAAATATTGAAGTGTTCCAAAGCTCATTCAATGTGGAAACACTATATTTCATGCATGTCATGCTGCCATACATCTTGCAAGCAAAATTTTATCCTAAAGTTTGTAAATTGAAAGTTATTTTTTATTTTTTTGCCAATCATCAATTGATTAAGAGGAATAGTAATCAAATACAAGAATGAAATAGAAAGGAGAACTGAGAAAGACCCTTAGACAGTAGCAGATCTGCTGTATCCTATATGTTCTGGGGAAGTAGTACGAATACAAGGGATGGTGCTTTTCTAGCATAATTCACCAGCACATGAGCTGCCTTATTGCTGGACTTGTTAAGAGTGATGGATTGCCCAAAGTGGATTTGCACTTAGCACAGCTTGTATATCTGAAACCCTATCAGATATCAGCCATGGAAGATCTTGGAACCTCATTTTGGAGTATTTCACAGTGAGTAGGGAGTCCAATTCAAGAATAACTGAATTCCAGCCACTTGATAATGCCCATAGGCATGTTTCCTTGGCTATATTATTATATAGTTTCTAAGTAATGACCTGGTCACCTGACCATTATGATCTCTATCTAGACTCCCATCATAAAGTTACTGTAGTAGGAAACATGAAAGTTGATTTTATAGTACCTGGATTGGGAGCCATCCATGGAGATGTATTCAGAATATGTGCTCTGTTTCTTGAGATTTCTAATCCCAGACCTTCAGCAAGTTCAAGGCGCTCTTTCCAATTGGCATTAATTGCATGTTCATGTGCGTGCCTTTGTGTATATAGATGGCAATCGTAATCCACCACAGACGACAACAAGAAGCACAATGATACCAAGCCTTAATCTCACTAGACGGAGTCAAGTACATGAGTTTTAGTGTGCTAAACTCGCTATTCATGACTATGTTTTCTATAGGGTCATTATATCTTATGTGATGTCTGAGAATTTTCCATTTGAGTTTTATTTGGTCTTACTCTATCTCTTTTGCTACAAACATCTTTCAATCTGTTCACTCTCCCCATATATCCAGATCATGTTAATTGTGTCTTTGTGCATCTTATCTTCAATAGACATCACTCCATCCTTTTATAGATAATCTTCTCTCTTTCTTCCCTTTTTTTAGGTATGGTTGCATATTCACCATAACATCCTCATTTCTACTATACTCATATTTTGTACATGTTCTCGCTATTCATGACTATGTTTTCTATAGGGTCATTATATCTTATGTGATGTCTGAGAATTTTCCATTGAGTTTTATTTGGTCTTACTCTTATCTCTTTTGCTACAAACATCTTCCAATCTGTTCACTCTCCCCATATATCTAGATCATTTTAATTGTGTCTTGTGCATCTTATCTTCAATAGACATCACTCCATCTTTTTATAGAAAATCTTCTTTCTTCCTTCCTTTTTTTAAGGTATGGTTGCATATTCACCATAACATCCTCATTTCTACTACACTCATATTTTGTACATGTTGGTATTTAATTGCCCAACATTGTGCTATACAACAAAGTTGGTCTTGTAGCCGTCTAATAAAACTTACATTTTAACTTTAAATGGATTTTACAATTGCATAAAATGTTGGAAGCACTTTTTCACTTTAACCATGATGTTTTAATTCAATAAGTAACATCTTTAATAATTTCACCTTAGTTTTGAAAATTAGATCCAAGATAGTTGAATTGATCTTATTAAGAACTTGGGATGACCGCCCTTGCGCGGTCCCCAGTACTCGTGCCCTCAATTACGCCAGATGAGGTAAATCGTAGGTGTGAGACTTTGTCTTATTGCGCAAAACGAGAATCAAACTCATGACCCACCAAACTGACACCAGTATATCGCTTGCCTGACCGCTCGACCTATGTCCTAGGAGTTGATCTTCTTAAGAACTTATTTTTAAGTTAGACGACTCGCACCATAACATTATCCCCATCTCTATTTTACTAAATTGCATTCCATATATTTGGTTTTCGACATGTACAACTTAAAACTCTTGGATTTTAAAATATCCCTCCATAATTCAAGCTTAATATTCATGTCTTCTTTTACTTATCCACCAAGGCAACATCAAGGTAGTCAAGGGAAAAAGGTGCCCTTAAGGCGCAATGATGTTTGTTGAAAAAGAAGAATAATTCAATCTTATTCAGTCTAAAGAATTCCAGCCATATATACATGCCTATAATTCATATAGGCATCAGTTTCCTAAGTCTAATTAAAACTTCCTAATGATGTTTATCTAATTAGGACGTTTCCCAATTAGATAGATTCCTAACACTAGTTTAGGAATTATGTACAGAAGAGGAATTATACAGAAAAAGAAACTACAACTATACAATCAAATCAGACAAAGAAATAAAATACAAACATGATACAACCAAAATAAGGAATCTGCTGCATATCTGCATATAGAAATCTGCATATTAGGAAAGTTGCATAAAGGAAATCTCTCGTCTTCTAACACTCCCCCTCAAGATAGAGAGTGTATATCATACAATCCCATCTTGCTCAAGATCTTGCGGTACACATGACCCGGAAACCCTTTAGTTAAGACATCTGCTAGTTGCTCTCCTGTAGGGACAAAGGGTGTGCAGATAAAGTCACTCTCAAGCTTCTCTTTAATGAAATGCCTATCAACTTCAACATGCTTGGTCCTATCATGTTAGACCAGGTTATGGGCAATACTTATTGCTGACTTGTTATCACAATAAAGCCTCATAAGCTGATCTTTAGATCCTCCAAAATAATTTTCAGCCGTAGTAACTCACACATACCTAGGGCTATAGATCTGAATTCAGTCTCAGCACTAAATCTAGCCATCACATTCTGTTTTTCACTCCTCTGAGTGACAAGATTTCCACCTAGAAATGTACAATAGCCTGAAGTAGACCTCTTATCAACAAGAAATCCTACATAATCAGCATCATTGTATGCTTCCAAAGACATTTCTCCTCCTTTCTTAAACAAGATACCCTTACCAGGAGTTCCCTTAAGGTAATGGAGAATCCTGTGCATAGCCTTTACATGGCTTTCCTTAGGGCATGCATGAATTGGCAAGCCACACTCATTGCATAAACAATGCCTAGTTGAGTATGAGATAAATAAATGAGTCTTCCTACTAACCTCTGATAGAATTCTTTATCCACTGCCTCCTCTTTAGAATGGTCGCCAATTCCATGATTTTGCTCAATAGGAGTATCAAAGGCCCTTCCCCCCAAGCATACCAATATCCGTCAAAAGGTCCAACACATATTTGTGTTGGGAAATGAAGTTGCCTTCCTTAGATCGAGCCAGTTCTATGCCTAGAAAATATTTCAACTTTCCCAACTCCTTTATCTCAAATTCTTTAATC
The DNA here is from genome assembly GCF_014633365.1 of Diospyros lotus. Lineage (NCBI taxonomy): Eukaryota > Viridiplantae > Streptophyta > Magnoliopsida > Ericales > Ebenaceae > Diospyros > Diospyros lotus. The sequence goes on along the minus strand of NC_068339.1, from coordinate 42,534,779 downwards.
AAACATTCTTTTAAGAGCTTCATTCCTTCCTTATCATCCTCGGTAACAATTATATCATCAACATAGACTAACAATGCAATTAACTTCCCTGTTACTGAATGATTGATAAAAAGGGTGTGATCCCCTTGACTTTGCTTGTATCCCAAATCAAGCATAACCCTCATAAACCTCCCAAACCAGGCTCTTGATGACTGTTTCAATCCACAGAGAGCCTTTTTTAAACGACATACCACATTCTCATCCTTATTTTGCAACCCAAACCCAGGAGGAACTTCCATATAAATCTCTTCTTTTAAATCCCCATGTAAAAAGGCATTTTTGACATCAAATTGAGATAGAGGCCAATCAAACATAGCTGCTAATGACAATAATATCCTGATAGTGTTTATCTTAGCTACAAGGGCAAAGGTTTCAAGATAGTCCACTCCATACGTTTGGGTATAACCCTTAACAACCAACCTAGCTTTATATCGTCTAAGGACCCATCAAACTTATATGTCACGGTAAACACCCACTTACACCCTATAGCTTGCTTCCCTTTGGGCAACTTAACCAATTCGTTTGGTTCTTCTCAAGGGCTGCCATCTCAACCCTCATGGCATCCTTCCAACTTTCATTACTTGATGCTTCAAACACAGTCCTTGGGATAGGGATAGAATTTATGTTGGTTAGGAAGGATTTGTGTGTAAGGGACAGATTTGAGTAGGTAAGGAACAAATGCAGGGGATGTTCGGTGTAGGCCCAGGTCCCCTTTCTAAGGGCAATTGGGATGTCAAGGTCATCAAGATCAAGTTTGGGTTGTTGATGGGTATTGGAAACAAGGTCTGATGTAGTTGGATCAAGACAACTCATAGGCTGGATAGGGTTTGAAATAGGTTCAAGATCTGGACTTGGTTCAAATAAGGCAGCCTGCTCAGGTTGATGATCTAGGACCTTTCTCCTTGAGTATACCTTTAGCGGACTATAAGTAAGCTGAACATTTTCCCTAGGTATCATATTTAGAGAATCCTATGGAATATCCTTTAGATGAGGTAAAGAGTGATAAAAGGATGAAGAAGGAAGAGTAGGAAGAAACAATTCTCCATCACTTCCTCCCAAGAATTCAGTCTCCCCCTAAGGATAGACATTACTGAAATAAGAGCTCTCCTCCACAAAACTTACATCGGCTGAAACCAAAAAAAAGTTTTGAATGGAGGATGGAAGCATTTATAACCCTTTTGTGTAAAGGAGTACCCAACAAAATACATTTGAGGGCTCTAGAATCCAATTTCCCTCTATTAGGAGAGTGATTGTGAACAAAAACTAGACAACCAAACACTCTAGGAGAAAGACCATTAGGAGGCATGAACTCTGGAAGAGCCTTAGAAAGAAGCTGAATTGGACTATTAGAATCAAGGCTTCTAGAGGGTAACCTATTAATAAGATAAGTAGTTGTCAAGGCAATTTCTCACCAATAATGTTTAGGGACATTATTGTGGAATAGCAAGGCTCTTGTAATAGCTAGCAAATGGCCATTTTTCCTCTCAGCTGCCCCATTTTGCTAGGGGGGTATAGACAAAAGATGATTCATGGATTATACCCTTCTCTTGAAAAAAATTAGATAGGGTTTGGTTGAAAAAGTCTTTAGCATTATCTGTTCTAACCCTTTTTATTTCAGCTCCAAACTAATTTTTAATCACAGCGTAGAAGTTTGGAAAGATGGTGCATACTTCTGATTTGGCTTTTAATAGATATAACCACGCCACTCGTGTGTAGTCATCTACAAACAACACAAACCACAAAGCTCCCGAGAGATTAGGAACAGGAGAAGGACCCCATATGTCACTATGAATTAGAGTAAAGGGAAGATAACTTCTATTATTATTGAGAGGGGAATGAAACCCTTCTATCTATGTTTAACAAGTTGACAAACATCACATTGGAAATCCCTAATATCTAATCCCTTGAACAAAGAGAGAAACATAAATTAAAGAACACTAACAAATGGATGTCCTAGGCGAAAATGATGAAGCCAAAGTACATCCTTATTGGATTTAGCTAAAAATGATGCACAGGAAAAATGTCTCTTAGCAATCTGTCCGCTAGGATCTTCAAGATGATAAAGTCCCTCCTTCACCCTAACATGCCAAATCATCTTCCTCGAGTCCTTTTCCTAAAATTCACAAAATGAGGGACAGAAGATGACACCATAATTAGCATCATGGGTTAGTTTTTTAATGGAAACAAGGTTGGTGAAAATCTTAAGGACATGAAGGACATCCTTCAAGGTTAGGTTGTTGTTTATAAGTATATCCCCTATTCCAGCTACAATAGTTAGGGAACCATCGGCCAATACAATTTTCTTAGTGCTAGGGCACGGTTTGTAGGATAAAAACTTGTAACAGGAAGGTGTCATATGGTCTGTGGCTTCGGAGTCGAGAATCCAAGTATCTTTTAAGTGCTAAATCTAAAGCATGTAAGTTAAAAATAATGGAAGTTATACCTGTGAAGGCTAGGTTAGAAATACCTACTCCCGACCCCTTTTCAAGAGTTCCCAGTAGGTTCCTCAGCTTCTCTATTTCCTCCCGGTTAAGCTCCATCAATTCAGCCTGTTTTGTAGCTTTTCCTTCTACAACCTACTAGTTATTGGCCACATAGGGAATCTACTGACTATTGGCCACATAGGCCTACCCCTTTTGTTATCCACCTTTGGCTGGCTTCCCATGAAGCTTCCAGCATTTTTCAATAGTGTGCCTCGGCTTCTTGCAATATGTACACCACAAGTTATCCTTATTTGTGGTTTTACTTGGGTCCGCATCCTTCCTATCTTCTCTAACCCATCTCTCCTCCCCAAGACCCTTTAGAGTTAAAAGGGTTGAATTCTCCATGTGATTGGTCTCCAACATCACTCCTTTTCTGCTTTCCTCCACATGCACTATGGATATTGCCTCATTTAAGGAAGGCAAATCCGTTTTGCCAAGAATCTGGACCCTAACTGCATCATACTCCACATTTAGTCCAGCTAAAAAATCATAGGTTCTCTCCCTCTCCACAAACCTTTTTTGAATGGCAGCATCCTTACTGCACTTCATTTGGATACATTGATAGCGATCCAATTCTTGCCACAAGTTGGCATACTCGGTTATGGATCGACTATCGAGTGCCCTGCTTAGTGGCTACTACCTTGGTTCTAATCTCATATATTTGAATAACATCATTTACCTTTGAATAGGTGATCTTCACTGCTTCCCAGATCTCCCTAGCCGTTACCATTATAAGGAACATCACCGTGTCACTGATTTCTAAAATCATAGAATTCTAGAGCCCGGACATGACTAGAGAATCCTCCTCGATCACTATCCTTAGGTCATGTTCCAAGCAAGTGGCTCAACTTTCCCTTGCCCTTTAGGAACGTCCTAGTGAGTTGGGACCGCTTGAGGTAATTCTTCTCATTCAACCTGTAGGCTAGTTGAATATTTTGCAACTCACCACCGGTTATCGCATCACTACTGGAACTACCCGAGAATGGGACTTCATTGGTGCTACCAAATTCTACGGTTTCTGTCATAACTTAGGTTTATGAAAGAAGATTCTGGCTATAAACAACCGAGAGAAACCCTAGTTCGTTGATAGAACCTAAGGCTCTGATACTATGTTGAAAAAGAAGAATAACCCAATCTTATTCAGTCTAAAGAATTCCAGCCATATATATACATGCCTATAATTCATATAGGCATCAGTTTCCTAAGTCTAATTAGGAAGTTTCCTAATTAGATAGATTCCTAACACTAGTTTAGGAATTATGTACAGAAGAGGAATTGTATAGAAAAGGAAACTACAATTATACAATCAAATCAGACAAAGAAATAAAATACAAACACGATACAGCCAAGATAAGGAATCTGCTGCATATAGAAATCTGCATATTAGGAAAGTTGCATATAGGAAATCCCACATCTTCAAACAATGTTCATATCGCTTGAGGAGCTAGGTGCAAAAAACCTATTGGATATTGTGAAGAACTATAATATTTTCATATATAGATACAATAGGGCCGATCACCCTATTTATACAAGTAAAGATTTACAAAGTAGGAAAGACTACAAAAAGGAAACAATGAGGAAAGGAAGCATAATCAAATCTGTACAAAGAAGTCAAACAACAAACATGGAAACCAATCCCACGATCAATCCCACAATCACAAGAAATTGATTGGGATGAATCTCGATTGATTGATGATTGATTCTTCAACACTCCCCCTCAAGCTAAATAGTATCTGTTGACCATTCCCAACTTGCATGAAATCTCCTGAACTCTTGCTAGTGAAAGACCTTTGGTTAGGATGTCTGATATCTAGTTTTTTGTTGGCATATAAGAAGTAATTATTAAGCCACTGTCCAATTTTCCTTGATGAAATGTCTATCGACTTCTATATGCTTGGTACAATCATGTTGGATTAGATTATGAGCAATACTGATAGAAAACTTTATCACAATACAGTTTCAATGTCTCTTCCAATTTGATCTTGAGGTCATTTAAAATAATCCTTAGCCATAGAAGTTCACATACTCCATGATCTATAGCTCAAAACTCTGGCACTTGATCTCGCAACCACACTTTGCTTTATACTCCTCCATGTGACCAAGTGTCCTCCTAGGAATGTACAATAGCTTGAAGTGGATCGTTTGTCCATAAGTGAACCTATATAGTCAGCATTAGAAAATGCTTCTAGAGTCATACCACCATTGTTTCGAAACATGATTCCTTTTCCTAGAGTTGCTTTTAAGTAATGTAGGATGTGGTTTACAACCGATAGGTGTTCTTTCATTGGGTCATGCATAAATTGGCTGATTATTCCCACAAAATAAGCAAAATATCGGGCCTAGTACAAGACAGATATATTAATTTGCCAATTAACCTTTGATAAGTGCCCTTATTAACTATGTCACCTCCATCTTTTGACCCTATTATGTGATTTAGGTCAGTGGAAAAACTTGTCTTGCTGTTAAGTTTCCCTGTTCAACAAGTCCAAAATATACTTCCTTTGGGATAGGAATATATTATTCTTGGAGTAGGTTACTTCATTACCTAGAAAGTATCTCAACTTCCCAAGGTCTTTAATTTCAAATTCTTATGCTGGATGTTCCCTCGGAGTAACTCTTTCAGCGTCATCATTCTCTGCGATAATAATATCATCAACATAAATTAATAAGGCTACAATCTTACCTTCTCCATTATGCTTTATGAATAGGATATGATCTCCCTAACTCTATTTATATCTCATTTGTCTCATTACCTTTGTAAATCTTCCAAACCACACCCTTCGAGACTATTTTAGCCCATACAAGGCCTTTTTCAAATGACACACTTATTATCTCCAAATAGTTCTTCGAACCTAGTGTCACGGTATAAGTACTTAGAGAGGAGAATGTGCCGTGCAAGTGGCATAGCCTACATGTGTAGGTGGTTAAGAGGTTGGGAAGCTAATTCTAGAAGGGCTAACTATGTAAATAAAATCCCTTCTATATGAAGGACCCGATTCCATGTAATGAGGCATGCAGAAATTGAATTCAAATCCACTCTGACTTTCTTCCCATTTCTATCTCTCTCTCATTTCTCTCAATTCTCTCTCTCTCATTCTCCCTCTGATTTCCATCAGTTCTTCCTTATTTCTCTAGAATTCTCCACCAAATTCTCGAGAATTATTGTCAGATCTCTAAAAATTTGACAATTTGGTATCAGAGCAAGTCCAGGCCAAGGGAATTCAACAAGAGCAACAATGGCGGAAGGGACTAGGATGAAGAATCTTGAGTCGCATGTGCAGCAATTCTACTCGACGGTTACTGATCAAAAAGCCCGAGTGAAATTACTGGAGATCAGATCCAATCGGAACCATGAAGCAATCATGGCAATGGATCGAAAGATGGATACCTCTCTGGGGGCTTAGAGAGAAGGTTGGATGGGATCAAAGAGGAAGTTGGAGCTCAAATCAGGAATCAACTGCAGAATTTCATAGTTATGTTCACCCGCCAAAATCAAGTAAACCGATCACCTAATTTTCCTCCAAGAGAAAGAACAGAGTCGGTCCTCATTGGCCATGGAGTGAGAAATATGAATACGGGGCCCTCTGAAATTGAGGTGGCCCCGAGAGAAGGAAAGGACACTGAAGTGGATCAAAGGCGAGAGGGACCAAGTCCACTCAATCAACCAGGGTTCCCTATGCCAAAAATGGAGATACCCCTATTTGATGGGAGTAATCCCAAATGGTGGGTTAGGAGATGTGAGCGAATGTTTGGTTGGTATAACATACCAGAAGGATATAGAGTGTCATTGGCAGCCACTTACCTCAATGATGTTGGGGATGCCTGGTATCAAGGTTGGTCAAAGGTGAGGGGGGAGTCTCCATGGTATGAATTTGCTGACAAATTGTGTGAGAGGTTTGGGGATAGAAACGGAATGGATGTGGTGGAAGAATTCAATAAGCTCAAACAAGAAGCAGGGGTGCAAGCTTACCAAGCCCGATTTGAGGAGTTAAGGTCTATAATGCTCAACCTAAACCCCCACCTCTCTGAAGCCTATTTTGTCTCTAGTTTCATGAGTGGAGCAAGCAGTCAAGAGTGCTAGGCTGCAAGAGATTATGGTAGAAGCTATAATGAAGAAGCAAAGTCAACAGAGTAAGGGAGTCAACATGGGTTCTACAATACCAATGGTTAAAGGGTATGGCAAGGAGGTAGTAAGGATGAACCCTAGACAGAAAGGGATGACGGTGACTACACTTGTTAACTATTCAATAGGTTAGAATGGGAGGCTGATAGAACAAAGGAGGCAGGCAGGGTTGTGTTTTAAATGTGGTGCCTGGTATTACCCAGGACACCAATGCAAGAGGCAATTGCTCTTGCTAGAAGGTGAGGATGGAGTGATGGGTGAAGAAGAGGAAATAAAAGAAGCAGAGGAGTTAGAAAGGGAAGATAACAAAGAAATTTCACTACATGCTCTCAAAGGGTTAACCAACAACAAAATTATTAAGGTGGAAAGGAAGGTGCAAGAGAGCAATTTGATGATCTTAATCGATAATGGGAGCACCCACAGTTTCTTGGATGAGAACTGCTAAGAAGCTCCACTGTAGACTCACAAGAACCCAACCCTTGACAATAATCATTGCCAATGGCAACAAATTGCTAAGCAAGTCAGCTTGCATAGGGTTTTGTTGGGAAATGCAAGGGAAGTTGTTTGAGGCTGATTTGAGATTACTTAAGCTAAGGGGTTGTGATGTGGTGTTAAGAGTGGATTGGATGAAACAGGTGAGCCCTATCAACTTTGATTTTATCAGGAGGGAAGTGATCTTTGAGAAGAAGGGGAAGAAGTTGACCCTCACGGGCAACAAGAAGATGGGTACTTGGAAGATGATTACAATGAGGAAGCTCTAGAGGCTAGTCAAGCACAAGTGGGCTCAAGTAGCCCAGCTATTTTCCATCCAGGCAATGGAGGAGATAGAGGAAGGAAGTGAGCAAGAAGGGGAGTTTCAGCTGGCCACACACACTCCATATCAGAGTCAATTGGAGGTACATTATGAAAGGAAATGAGGGCTCGAGGCCAAAACCAACAACCAACAACGAGTGGATCTACGAAAGGATTTACAAGTTCTAAAAATTATTTTCAAAACCAAGAACAATATCAAAGCAGCACAAAACAGAAGCGAAAGCAATCCTTACAAGACTCAATATACTCCATCCATATGCTACAAAAGAAAAACCATGCCATAAGGGGTTTTTCTGTATACCTTTTCGAAGAACAAAGATACCGATTGTCCAGACAATGGTTGCTCCTCCTTGTCGTCTGTCTGAGCTCCTACGTCCAAGCTGTTACTCCAAGTGACTAACCCACCTTCTCACTTGTGAATGACCTAGTTAGTCCACGCCCGAGATGCAAGCGAAACCCTCCAATGGAGTTAGGCTAGAACTCTCTCAATGGAGATGAATCGTTGTTCTATGAGTGTTCATCCTTGGGTAGCTTCTTGGCTATCCAATAGCCTCCTTGAATGGGAGAAGAAATGGAGGTGTTGTACCAGCTATCTCTTGGAGCAAGAGCAAGATGATAGCCACAGCAATGGAGAAGAAGAACCAGACAAGAGGAGGAAGGAGAAGCAAAAGGCAAGAGAGAGAGGGGAGCAGCCATTAAAGTTAGCCTCCTCTAAAGCCCTCTCCCTATTAATATCTCAACAAATCCCACTTTTTCAAAACCCTTGCACGCCTTCCGTCCTTCTCTCTCCCATCCTTTGCATGCAGAGCGTCAGGGCATCAAAGGCTCGTGTTGAACCACGCAGCAGAATTCCGATCAACCAAAGATCACTATTTGGTTGACTGAAGTTGACCAGAGGCTTGTTGCCTAAGTTCGATTGATCGAACTGCCTAGTTCATTCGACCTAAGTCGACAGGCGATTTGAGTTCAGGTCAACTAAGCTGCACGATTCAGTCAATCGAACTCAACTACAACTGCGTGGCTCAACATCAGTCAATCATACTGAAAGATACGATGGACCGAAGTTGATCGACTTCCGCCCACTTCGTGATTATTGCATTCTGGCCCCGCTATTAATGAATAATAGCCCTTGCATTATCCAATAATGCCACTAAGGCCCTTACTATCCAATAGCAATCAACCATATACAATAGTGTCCAAAATCATTGTCCCACAATGATGAGGAACATACTAAGAGCAATGGATCACTAATCAATGTATTAGATTCACAGCCATGTAGCAATCGGGACACGTCAACTCCTTAACGACAGCTGATCCCATCGACATAGTAAGGGGATCTCTCCAAATCTCCAAAACACCCCGAAGGATCCTAAGTATCCACTAGCCAAGACTCAGGACAATCCTAATGGCAATGAAGTCTAACTCCATATGAACCTATTAAGGCTCCTCGATTATCGTGCACTATAGTCCTTCCATTGACTAACATCCTGACCGAGTGAGAGACATGGACCGATTAAACTCACAGGACTCGATAACTATGACAGATCCGATAAGGTGTGTGTGGTATAAGTAGCATGTCAGATCCCATCTGACATTGGAACTCTTTTCAATCTCATGCTCACCCTGGCTAGGGGATTTCCAACCACAACCATCAATACAAATTACATAGGATGTACGCTTCCATCCAATGGAGATCAATGGATGCCATCAGTGAACATCTGTCTCCATACGGCATTACTTAGAGACCACACAATGAGCATCCCACCTCTTACACCAGATGGTTCCATTCAACGGTAAATCCTTAACACCAGTGCACAAGACACTATGTCATCTTTGGTCCAAGGACCAAATACACAATCGAGAACCAACGACAGATCATTAATCCTAAAGCCATGTAATCTGTCGCAGGCATCACATTTAGCAGATGTTCTACCAACACCTACCCACATGTCTACTATATGTGTCCCACGCAATATAGCGTGTAACTCACCGCCCCATTCCCATTAGCATCCCATGCTAACAATAGTAGTAGCTCATATGCTAGTCCACTAATCGATATATCATATTCCTTTTTGATAAATCTAAGGATTGGAAATATTTTGAAGAAATCCTAAACTAGAGATCCACGTCACATAGTCTCAACTCCCATAAGAGAATGACCTCTATCAGGAAGTTTAGGGACCCATTCATAAAGATGAGAATGAGAGGTATGAATGAAGATATAACCTTATTATTAATATCAAGAATAAATCAAGAGTGCCATTCACATATATCCTACGTAATGTAAATCTAGCATCTAGGGTACTATCACTAACACATTACTTGCACCAACTTAATATGCTTTTGGCTAAATGTGAGGAACTGTTTGTAGAACCTAACTCCTTACCACCCAAACGAACCCTCGACCACTTAATCAACCTCAAACCTAATTCAGAACCAATCAATGTCAGATCCTACAAATATCCTCCTCATAGAAAACTGAAATTGAAAGAATGGTTAAGGAAATGCTGCAACAATCCTTAATCAGACGTAGCCAAAGTCCCTATGCCTCCCCTATCCTTCTTATCAAGAAAAAAGATGGATCATGACGCTTTTATGTTAATTATCGTTAACTTAACGACCAAACCATAAAGGACAAGTTCCCTATTCCTATAATTGAAGACTTACTAGATGAACTGAAAAATGCCACCATCTTCTCCAAACTGGACCTACGTTCAGGATATCATCACATTCGTATGAATTCTGATGATATCCACAAAGACTGCCTTTAGAACCCATCGTGGCAATTATGAGTTCTTGGTGATGCTATTTGGGCTCACCAATACCCCAACCACTTTTCAATCACTCATGAACCAAGTTTTTTAACCCTTCCTATGCCAATTTATTCTAGTTTTCTTTGATAACATTTTGATATACAACCAAACCTTTAGCCAACATTCACAACACTTAAGAACTACATTTGAGGTTCTCAAGTCCATACAATTGTATATTAAGAGGTCTAAATGTGCCCTTGGTCAGAAGCAGGTAGAATACTTGGGACATGTCATCTCAGGTGCAGGGGTAAGCACAGACCTGAGAAAGGTGGCAGCTATGGTGAATTGACCAAGGCTTACTAACGTTAAGGCCTTGAGGGGTTTTCTAGGGTTGATTAGCTATTACAAGAGGTTAGTGAAAAATTATGGCATCATAAGCCGGCCTTTGACAAAGTTATTGAAGAATGGGGGTCAGAGGCAGAAAAGGCATTTGAGAAATTGAAGGAGGCCATGAGTAAGGCCTCGGTGTTAGGTTTACCAGATTTCAGTAAACCCTTCATACTAGAGACTAATACTTGTAGCACGGGGGTAGGAACAATGTTAATGCAAGAAGGGAGGCCCTTGGCTTATCTCAGCCAAGCCTTGTCCCCTGGACATATGGGACTCAACATATATGAGAAGGAGTTGTTGGTTGTGGTGATGGCGGTTGAGAGGTGGAGGCACTATTTGGAGAGAGGTTAGTTCATAATTAGAACTGACCATGAGAGTCTAAAGTTCTTACTAGAGCATAAGCTTCATACACACCTCTAAAGAAAAGGGATGGCCAAACTTATGGGCCTAGATTACATCATATAGTATAGGAAGGGGAGAGAAAATGTGGTTGCTAATGCCCTTTCCAAGTGTCAAAGAGGAAGGACAATCGACTGCACTTAATGTCATCACACCGGATTGGTATCAAGAAGTAGAGGCTAGCTATGAAGGAGATAACAAAATGAAGGAGTTAATGGAACAGCTAGTTTTGAATCCTAATGGCAGGCCTGGGTACACGTTGAATCAAGGGGTGATAAGATATAAAGGGAGGTTGGTAATTGGGAGCAGTGAGGCACTGAGGAAGAAGATATTGAGTTCCCTTCATAAATCCCCAATGGGAGGACATTCAGGAATTCAAAGAACCTACTACAAAGTGAAACAACTCTTTTATTAGCCTCAACTCAAAAGGTATGTGACTAAGTATGTGTTAGCCTATGACACTAGCAACAAATGCAAGTATGAAATAGTAGCCCCATCGGTCCAATTACAGCCCTTACCTATACCTGCACAGGCATGAGACAATATAAGTATGGATTTCATCGAAGGCCTACCTAAATCAGAAGGGAAGAACTGTATTGTCAACACCGTCGGGACTTACAAGGCTGAGAGCAGAATTCAAGAGAATTCCAGTGACTCGGGAAGAGAGGGAGTGAGGGAGAAAGAGAGATAACAGAAAAGAGAGAGAAAGTATAAAAGATTCTCATTAATCATTGGGAGCATGGCTCCAGTACAATCAGCTTTATAGGATGTTAGGGGATCCTTCTAGAAGGCAGCTGTGACTCAGCATGCCATAACTACCCTGTCGAGGCTCATCCAAGGTGTTACAGAATAGGATGGACCTTTCCACCCCTTTATCTTGCTAGCTACGTGACAAATTCCCCTCTCCTTAAAATATTTCTTGTCCTCAAGAAATTACAAGAGTCCAGCCATACGAGGGAACTGTTTGAGCAACTCCGAAAGGTACTCCCAAGTTGTGTCATCCGGAGGCCGATTGCTCCATTGTACCTACACTTGAATCAAGGGTAAGGACCCTTGGTAGATGACCCTCTTGTCTACAATTGCCATAGGTTCAGATTCCCCTAGTTCTCCTCCTCCAAGTTTGGCGATTCAACACTAACCACTTCATGTGGCCCTACGGATTTCTTGAGTAAAGATACATGGAAGACTGGATGGATGCCCACTCTGTCTGGTAGTTGTAATCTATACACAGAGCATCCAACCTTAGCCGTTATTTGGAAAGAGCCGAAGTACTTAGGTCTCAGCTTAGAAGGGGGCTTGCCCGTGAACAGCTGCTGCTGAAATCTCCTGACCTTTAAGTAAACAGAATCTCCTTCTTCAAAATTCCTTTCAGTTCTCCTCCGATCTGCCATTTGCTTCATTCAGTTTTGTGCCACCATTAATTCTTGTTTAATAATCTGGAGGGCTTCATGTCTTTGCCTTAAGTATCTATCCACATCCCTTTCCACATTGGAGTAGTGCATAACTGCTGGAATGAGCGGCGGTTTGTACCCAAAGAGTGCCTCGAAAGGCAATCGCTTGAGTGAGCTGTGGAAGTTCGAGTTGTAGCATCATTGAGCTAAGGGCAACCATTGATTCCAGCTTTTCGATCTAGAGAAACACACACACCGTAGGTAAGCTTCCAAGCACTGATTTACTCTTTCCGTTTGTCCATCCGTTTGCAGATGATAGGCGGTAGACATATGCAAGTCACCTCCTAGTTGTTTGAACAATTCTCTCCAAAAGTTGCTAGTAAATATCTTGTCCCTGTCTGAGGTGATGGACAAAGGCAAGCCATGTATCTTAACTACCGAATCCAGCAATATCCTAGCCACCTCAAAAGCTGTGAAGGGGTGAGCTAGGCTGAGGAAATACCCAAATTTAGTCAACCCTATCCACCACTACGAGTATAGTGCTCTTCCCTTGAGATCGGGGTAGTCATTCCACAAAATCCATGGAAATTCTTTGCCACGCTTGGTCTGGTATCTCCAATGGCTGAAGTAAACCGGGGTAGGGAACTTGCTTGTGTTTGCACTTTTGGCAAACGGAGCAGGCTAATACATAGGCCGCCACTTCCTTCTTCATTCCCGGCCAATAGAACAACTGTCTCACCTTGTTGTAGGTAACATTTAGGCTGGAGTGTCCTCCAATGGGGGATGCATGTAAGGCTTGTAGGATTCGGGTCCGTAGTTGAGGGTCTTCCCCAATCACCATCTGCCCTTGATACCTCAATAGCCCCGCCTTCAATGTGTACCCTTTTTGTTCACCCCCACTGGCTACGAGACTGGTCATGAGTTCTTGAGCCCAGTGTGTCCCCTCATAGCTACGTGACACCTCTTTGATCCAATCGGGGACAAGTACAGAGACTGCTCGGCACTCCCCATTTTCTTCCCTTCTTGACAGTGCATTAGCCACTACATTATCTTTGCCCTTGCAGTATTGGATACTGTAATCCAATCCTAGCAGCTTGGTTACCCCTCTTCTTTGTAACTGCATGTGTAACCTTTGTTCTCCTAAGAACTTGAGGCTTTCATGGTCGGTCTTGATAACAAATGAGTTTCCCTCCAAATAACACCTCCATTTGTCTACTGCCATGAGCACAGCTATTAATTTCTTATCATAGATACTTAGCCCCAGGTATTTGGGAGCTAAAGCCTGCCTAAGGAAAGCTATCGGCCTACCATCCTGCGCCAACACTGCTCCCACTCTCGTGTCACAAGCATCTGTTTCCAATATGAAAGGCTTGGAAAATTTTGGTAGAGCTAGAATTGGAGCTTGAGTCATAGCCTCCTTTAAAGAACCGAAGGCGGCTGCTGCCTTCTCCCCCCATTCAAAACCATTCTTCTTGAGCAATTCAGTCAATGGCTTGCTGATTATCCCATCCCCCTTAATGAACTTCCTGTAATAGCCGGTTAGCCCAAGAAAACCCCTCAGTTCCTTCACAGTCTTAGGGGTAGGCCACTCCACCATGGCAGTAATTTTTTTGGGATCAGTAAGCACGCCGTCTCCGATGATTATGTGCCCAAGGTATTCCACCTTTCCTTCTGCGAAGATACATTTAGACTTTTTGACATACAATTGGTTAGATTTGAGGACTTGGAATGTGGTTTTAAGGTGGGTTAGATGTTGTTCCATGGTTGGGTTGTAAACTAAGATATCATCGAAGAAAACGAGGATAAACTTTCTGAGATAGGGGCAGAAAATGTGATTCATGAGGGCCTGAAATGTTGCGGGAGCATTGGTTATGTTGAATGGCATTACTAGGAACTCATAGAGCCCTTGGTGGGTGCGAAAGGCGGTTTTGGGAATGTTTGAGGCATTCATTCAAATCTAGTGATAACTAGATCTGAAGTCTAGCATAGAAAAAATTGTAGCTCCTGATAATTCGTCAAGAAGGTCATCTATGATAGGAATGGGGAACTTGTTTTTGATGGTGTAGGTGTTTAGCTATCTATAGTCAACACAAAATCTCCAACTACCATCCTTTTTCTTAACCAAGAGAAAAAGGGAGGCAAATGGGCTTTAACTCGGCCAAATGACTTTTTTTGACAGCATTTCTTTTACTAGATGTTCAATCTCAGCCTTTTGAAACGGAGAATAACGGTAAGAGCGGACATTGATGGGTTTGATGTTTGGTTTAAGATGAATGGCGTGTTCTAAAAAACGGTCTGGAGGTAAGGAAGTGGGTTCCAAGAATAGTTCCTCAAATTCAACCAATAGAGAATGTTGGAATAATCCCCCAGTTTTGTATCTCTCAATCACACTCAAATTCACAACTGAAACTCTCTCAGAATCACTCACACGAAGACACACACAAGATTGGCGATAAAACCAGAAAACAAAACACAAACTGAAGGAACAAGAAACACCAAGAATTTTATCCTGGTTCGGTCTTTAGCAAGACCTACATCCAGACTGCCCTAGGCACTTTATCTTCACTATCTTGAATGAACCTTGAAAAGATTACATGCACTAAATGATCTCTCCAGCCTTATACACAGAACTGCTGAGAGTTTCCCTACCCAAAATACAAAGATATACCCTCTAAGTACTCAAGTAGAACCAGCGCATACTCCTCTCTTCCCCTCTTCCCAAGACGGAATAAAGTTGCTCTAAAAGACTAACACCCGACCTCTATTTATACAGCATAGAGGCGATAACAGAAAAGCTATCAAAAAACTATCGGAAGTTACAACTAACTAACCGATTTAACAAATCTGCTAACTAACCATTCTAGAAACAAACCTTCTAGAATAAAACAAGTGATATACAAATGCTAACAACAAAAGAAAACAACTCTCTCGAGACATACAAGCTAATCTAATACAAGTGATTACAACAAAGAATGTAAAGAGTCAGTAAATTGTACCTCACTCGGGGCGTTGGCTGATGCCTGTAACTTGAACCACTGGCACTTGTATCGGCTGATCATCTTGTGACCATTAGCAACCGTGACATATAGAGGAATGGTGGGTTGGAGAACGCATAGTAGTTCCTTGGTTGTGCTCTCGTCCAAGAAACTATGCGAGCTCCCACTATCTATTAATATCAGAAGTTTCCTTTTCCCAACATTACCTCTGATTTTGATCGTTTTCTCTGAAGGGTGGCTCTCCAAGGCGTGAAGTGAAATCTGCCCTCTTTCCTCCTCTTCTTCCACTTACTTCCCGGTTTCCTCGTCAGGCATATCATCTCCACCTTCGTCATCCTCCCCTTCCATTTGCATTAATGCTCTTTTGCACTGGTGCCCCACTGTATATTTCTCTCCACATTTAAAACACAAGCCCATTTGTCATTTCTGATCCCATGTAAGGGACCGTAAGGGATTGGCTACAATTGGGGCCTTTGGTGGGTAGCTTCCCTTTTGCACTTGGGAATTGCCAACCTTCTGACTCCCCCCTGCCGAGCCTTGCCACCCCACTCTAGACCCTTTTTGTAAGAGTCTGTGCTTTCGAGCGAAGGGCTCCAGGGACAACTCATGCAAGCGAGCCTTCTCAGCCGCTTGCCTGACTATCGCCGGTTGTAGCATTTTCACCATGGGTCTAAGCTCATCATTTAGTCCGCTAAGAAAGCTAGACACAAAATACTGCTCGTCTAGCATTGGGTGGGTGTGTCCTAACCTCGATTTCAGCTCCTCAAATCGGGCCTGGTACTCCTCCACTGTCCCATCTTGCCTTAGCTTATTAAACTGTTCCACCACATCCGTCAAGCTTCTTTCACTGAACCTGGCACAAAATTCCTCTACAAACTCTGGCCACCTCCATTCCTATTGTCTAGCACTCCAGCTTTGAAACCATGAATCTGCTACATCGTTCAAGTATGCAGCAGCCGTGTTGACAGGTTCACCAAGTTCGCACATTTTATTGGCCTAACTCATCCCTATTCAGCCCAAGAAGTGGCCAAGACCTTCTTGGATCAAGTTATGAAGTTACATGGAATTCCAAGCTTGATAATCTAAGGATAAGATTTTCACCAGCTTATTTTGGCAAGAGTTGATGAAGTCCTTGGGGGAGAAACTTAAAATGTCTATAGTCTACCATCCTCAAACAAATGGCCAGATTGAACGAGTAAACCAACGTGTGGATGATTACCTATAGTGTTTATGCTTTTTGCACCCTAAGGGGTGGCATAAGTGGATTTCTCTTGCAGAGTGGTGGTATAATTCCAGCCACCATGCATCAATTAAGAGGTCCCCTTTGAAGCATTGTTCAGTTACCAGCCCCCACTACTCCCAGCAGTAGGAGAACACACCACAGTGGCTACGATGGAGGCATATCTAGAGAAGAGGCAAAGGGTGTTGCAATAGCTCAAAGAGGAGTTAGCTCTGGCTTAGAACTGCATGACGAAAGAGTGAAAGGGAGTTCAGTGTGGGAGAGAGAGTATATCTGAAGCTCAGGCTAGCCCATCTCAAGGCAATTGCTCGAGGACAAATGACCAAGTTAAGCCCCAAATACTATGGACCCTATCTAATTGAAGCCAAGGTGGGGAAGGTGATGGATAAATTATAGCTACCCGAGGAGTCAAGAATTCACCCGGTCTTCCATGTCTCCTTACTCAAGAGATCGATGGGAACATAGCAAGTAGACTCTAGCATACCTCAACTGTCTAGAGATGCGGATGTTATAGCAAAGCCTAGCTCAATACTAGATCAAAGAGTCTTGTACAAGCATGGAGCTCCCATCATACAAGTGCTGGCGAAGTGGTTCAATCTCCACCAAGACAACAACACTTGGGAATACTTACCTGACTTACT
The DNA here is from genome assembly GCF_014633365.1 of Diospyros lotus. Taxonomy (NCBI): domain Eukaryota; kingdom Viridiplantae; phylum Streptophyta; class Magnoliopsida; order Ericales; family Ebenaceae; genus Diospyros; species Diospyros lotus. The sequence continues at coordinate 42,517,511 of NC_068339.1, read as the reverse complement.
GAGGCAATTTCCCCAAGCAACCAGTCTACTCAACATTTCTTGAGGATAAGAAATGTTTCGAGCAGAGGGGAATTTATCACAATATAAGTACTTAGAAAGGAGAATGTGCCATGCAAGTGGCATAGTCTACATGTGCAGGCAGTTAGGAGGTTGAGAAGCTAATTCTAGAAGGGGTAACTATGTAAATAAAATCACTTTTGGCGAGAGTGTGGTCGTGGGATCCTCTATATAAAGGACCCGATTCCATGTAATGAGGCATGAAGAAATTGAATTCAAATCCACTCTGAATTTCTTCCCATTTCTATCTCTCTCTCTCTCTCTCCCTCTGATTTCTATCAGTTCTTCCTTAATTCTCTAGAATTCTCGAGAATCACTGTCAAATCTCTAAGGATTTGACACCCAAATGGAGGCTCCATATAAACTTCCTTTTCCAAGTCACCATGGAGGAAGGCATTCTTAACATCAAAATACAACAATGGCCAATTAAAATAAGCAGCAAGAGAAATGAGTATTCTAACTATATTCATCTTGGCTACATGAGAGAGTGTTTCTTGATAATCTATCACATACGTTTGTGTATATCCTTTTGCTACCAATCTTGCTTTGTATCTCTCGAGAGCCCCATTAGATTTGTATTTCACTATAAACACCCATTTACATCCCATTGGTTCTTATCCTTTAGTCTAGGTATAACCTCCCAAGTTCTGTTCTTCTCTAGTGCTTTCATTTCCTCACTCATAGCAAGTGTCCAATTCTTATCCTTCAATGCATCATGAACCAAATTTGGGATTTTTGTAGTGTCCAATGAGGTAAGAAAGGCTCAACACTGAGAGGACAATCTATGGTTGGATACAAATTGGGATATGGGGTAGATAGGATGTTTTGTGCATTCCCTGGTGCCTTTTTTTAATGCAAAGGGTAGATCAAGATCATGAGACTTAGGTTCTTCTATAGAAATTGGATATCAATAGCGGTATTACCTTCATTTAAGCAGGAATCTTGAAATTGAGTTGGTTTAGGATCAACTTCCTTCCTTTTTTGAGTAAACGAAAGTTTCTTGTGGATTCAAGGTTGGTTGTTGTAATTTGGCCATGTGTTCATCACAATCAATATCTAACTGAATTGGGGTAGATTGACGAGATAAGGTGGAAGGTTGCGACGCAAGGAACCCTGGTGAAGGGAGTGAAGAAGGTTGGCTCGATTGAGAGAGTGAGGGAAGGTTTAGATGAGTGTCTGGAGTGAGATCCTCATCTTCACAATAGTGCTTCCCCTGAAAATGAGGTTGGGGAGAAAAGAAAAAGGGGATATCTTCGTGAAAGGTAACATCCATGGAAACAAAAAGTTTATGAGAGGATGGGTGATAGCACTTATATTGCTTCTAAGTGTTAGAATAGCCAAGGAAAATACACTTGAGCGCCCGAGGGTCAAGCTTATCACGATTATGTTGATGAAGATGGACATAGGTTATGCACCTGAAAACCTTAGAGGCAAAGTGGAAGAAATGGGTACAAACAGGTAGTGTTGCATTAGGAGCCGAATAGGACTCTTGTTGTCAAGGGATCAAGAGGGTAGGTGGTTAATCAAATGAGTTACAGTTAGCACGGCTTCCCCCCATAATTGTTTAGGTACTCAAGACTGAAACAACAAGGAACAAGTGACATTTAAGAGGTGACGATTTTTCCTTTCAGCCACGACATTAGTTGAAGTAATCCTTGGCATTATCAATCAAAATCGTATGATACACACCTCGAATTGGGTTTTGACCATTTGACAGAAAATATGAAGAATAGTAGAAACTTCATATTTGTCTTTCATGAGGTAAACCCAAGTAACTCTAGTATAATCATCAATGAAGGAAACAAACCATCGAGCCCCAATGCAATTGCGAACCCTTAATGGACCCCGCACATTACCATGGTTTAAGAGGAAAAAGGTAAAGCAGACTTTTCATTAACCAAAGGAAAAGAAGTTTTGTGATGTTTAGCAAGTTCACAGACTTCACAACGAAGATTGTCAAGAGAGACATTGTGGAATAAGGCGGGAAACATAGTTTTTAATATGCTAAATGGGGGATGGCCAAACCAACAATGTTGTAGTAAGATCTTGGAAGTAGTAGCATGAGAGGAGATACCTTATTATGAGAGAGCCAATTGTTGCCCTAATCCATTAGAAGTGCTCACTGCCTCAAGATAGTAGAGTCCATCCTTAACCTTAGCAAATCCAATTTTCCTCCCTGAAGTTTGGTCCTGGAAAACACTATGTGGAAAAAAAATGTAACATTGCAATTCAAAGATTTAGTAATTTGGCTAATGGACAAAAGGTTAGTGGATAGCTTTGGAACATGAAGAACATTGTTTAATGAAATGTTTGGGATGAGATTAATGTTGCCTTGACCAGCAATTGGAAGATGATAGCCATTTGCAACAGCAATCCCCTTATTTCCTATAAGAGGCTTATAGGTTTCAAAAAAGGTGGGAGACAATGTCATATGGTAGGTTGCTCCCGAGTCAAGCAAGAATCCATGAAGTAAGATGTGGACTTTCATTAGCATTAAAGGAACAAGCAGAGAGACACTTACTAGAAGTGGCTCCAAACAACATACCAGTGTTAGGATCAGCCAAAGTAAGGCTAGGGTTGCTGATTGCAGAAATTGAAGACATCTTGTCAAGACGGGAGACAGAAGAGATGGGTCAGCGAACCGATTAACCTTGCTAGGAAATGTTATAGGTGGGGCCCTCACAAATCTGAAAATTTTTGAAGCAGAAAAAAGAACCAAAGATCAATTCACAGCAAGGTCGCAGCAACACGTCAGAGCAATAATGTCGCAATGCCGAAAACAGCAATAGCAGTGGCCGCGAGTTACAAATCTAGTGACCCTTTGTCTTCCCCACTGCAAGTAGTGGTTTTGTCGGAAAACAGGAAGTCACAGTAGTAGCAACCAGAAGATCCACGACCCTTCGTCTTCCCAGGTGACAGTGAAGTGGTCAGGCACAATGGAGGATGCAGCCAGCAGATCAAGGAAACCCCTTCACTGACGTCATGACCCTTAGTATTCCTGCTTTGGACACGCACAAGGATGATGGAGTTCCGGCAATAAAGGCCTGCACTTGAAGGACCACACTCCGCAGAATTGCAACGGTGGCAAAACCGTGGAACGTAACAGCGATGGTTAAGGCCAACAAGGAAAAATGAGAAACCCTAGAAGCAATGAGGGCTAAACAAGAAGTATGCGATGGTGGCAGTGAAGGCCAAAGGGACAAAGAGGGCTGGGAAATAGGAGAAGGCAATGAAGGCGGGAAAAACGCCCAAGGAAGATTGCTCTAATACCATGTGAAGAACTATAATATTTCCGTATATAGATACAATAGGGTCGATCACCCTATATGTACAAGTAGAGATTTACAAAGTAGGAAAGATTACAAAAAGGAAACAATGAGGAACGGAAGCATAATCAAATATGTACAAATAAGTCAAACAATAAACTTGGAAACCAATCCCATAGTCAATCCCACAATCACAAGAAATTGATTGGGATGAATCTTGGCTGATTGACAATTGATTCTTCAATAGACATTTATCAAAATGTGTTGCATTATTTTTAAATTTTCCTAGAACTAGATATATTCTGAGACCTGGAAGACAACTGTCTCCATAGCTGCATCATGCAAGTTCACCACTAAAACAAATTAAAGTCAAATTAGAAGGTTAAATAAAAATTGAAAATCAATTGTACAATTAAAAGCATATTTATTATTCCTCTCTGCCCTTGGATTTTTAATTTAAAGAAATGTGTAACTCAAAAATCAAAACTTGACTATTAATAAACTTCCTAAAATAGATATTACAAGTTTTTATTCACACTTATTTCCTAACATGTAGAACTCGGATTATCTTCGTGCGCATAAATACAAGATAAAATTTATCTTTCTATGGGTCACTATTGTAAGTGTCCATGTTATTTTAGTCATTTCTGTTCCAGTGCATTCATGTTTCTTCATATCAATACCCATGCTTCTTAGCCTTGTAAAGGCAACCTTTTCTTGTAAGGGTTAAACTGATAAATGGGGTGACATATATGTAATCTATTTGTTGAAAAACACTAAATCAGCACCTCCACAAAAATCACACATAAAATTGATAAGTAAAGAAAAAGCACGTTCAGAGCTAAAGAGAACCTTTAGATTTTAGAGGAGTTTCAGGTGTAGTGCTCACTATGGCCAACTCTAAGGAAGGATGAAATTCGCCAGGTACAATCAGTGAAGTGGTGGGCTCAGCTGTGAGTCGTCCTTGTTTATCTTGGAACCAACTTTGAACCTCGATCAACAAAATTTTAAGATAAGGACTATTAAGGGTTTAAATTAGAATACGATAAATTTTGAATATTGAGAGAGAGAATGAGAGAAACCTGTTCCCATTTTATACAAGATTGTCCCCTTCGATATCTAGAGCCACTGCACAGAATGGGGCATGCCAAGGGCGAACAAAGTTAACCAAAATTAACATTTTTACAAGAATTTTCTCTACAAGCACAAGCTTCAGTTCTTTACCTAGAAATGTGGTCTATCATTGTTGGTTGTAATAAGATGTACATAAGTTGGACTCACCTAAATCTGGCAGCAACCTCTTGACAGAAGTCTCGACTCGAACGATCTACTCCTTCTTGTTTAAATAATTTCTCCATTTTAACAATCTATCACAGATTGAAATATATTAGTGAAATCCCCACAAGACATGTAGTGATGCAAAATAAAGCTAACACATGCTTCAACTCAAAAGGAAACCCATCCTGGGGAGAAGATTAACCGATCAAGAGAGTGTCGCGATAGTGTAAAAAAATGCAATCACAGCACAAGAAATCCGAGAACAATAAAAGGCGAAGGCACTTTGCACGACGTAGTTCAATAATAGAAACGATGAGCAATGGCAGATTCTTGGCCAGGTGGGAAGAAAGGGGGGATAATTCAAAACTTTTAAGAAAATTCAAGCGGATTAAGGTGCGAGAATACTGTGAAGTACATTTACCTCAGACAGTGTAAACTCAGGAAATTCATCCCCCATTTCTGTTGCCCCTGACCCATTCATCCTCAGAGAGAGAGAGCTCTCGTGGTGTGGAGGGGTTTTCACAGGGTTTTTCTTCTCTGAAGAAGAACGTACAGACTTGACGGGAATTTTGAATTGAGGCTTTTTCTTGTGGTGAGTTACTGAGGACGATTCGAGCCCTTTCTCTTCTCATTTTCTATTATATTATAAATAATTTATTTTTTATTTTAATTTTATTTTAAAAATCATATCTACTCCAATAATTCTTATTCTCTTCTATATTTAATTTTTTATTTTATTTATTTATTAATAAACTTCAATTCTATTTTTTTTATCTTACATATAATTTTAACTATTATAAAATTTTATTATTTATTTTATAATTTAATAATAAATAGTACAATATTAAATATTAATAATATTTAATATATTTTTAAATTAATTTACTAATATTTTTTAAAAAAATAATCACTCAAATACACATACACACAAACTCAATAATTAAATACATAAATTAATAATTAAATACACAACTATACAACATCACTCATTCAATACATAAATAAACAAAAAACTCAAAAAAACCTCACAAACGCGAAGCTATTTTGTGGAGTTGTTCTGCAAGCCGCCGATGGTCACAACCTACCGCTACTCATCAATAGTCCCCATTGGTTACTGATGGGCACCGCTGGTTGCCACAACCTCCATTGGTCTTCGCAATCACCAGATTTAGCCGATCATTCTCTTATTTGGTCGATGTCATCCTCTTCTCCGGTTGATCATTTTCTTTTTTTCTCTATTAATGGCCATTAGGGAGGGGGAGAAATGGTGATGATGAACCTCAAAGAAATCATTCGCCATTGCTGGCAACTCTTTTCTCTTCATCGAAAATTTGGCGATTGAAGATGACAATGAACGCTGTTGGAAGAGAAAAATCGAGGGTGGTTCGCCAAATTTGGAGATGGCAATGGGGATAGGAACTGCTAAAGTCAACCTTAAACCATCTCCAATCTACTTCCCTATTTCAATTCTTATTATATTATAAAAAATTCACTCCATATTTTGCCTTGAAAATTGTACGTGTTCTAACCATACTCTATACATATAATCAATAATCAAATACACAGCATAATCAGATATACATATACACAAATCAATAATTAAATACACATATACACGTAATTAATAATCAAATATACAAAATAATCAAATAAATAAAACAAGAAGGAAAAAATCACAAACCCAATCAAATAAATAAAGCAACGCCACCGATCATTCAGCACGTCGCTGCTGACGACTCTTCTGATGGTCATTGTCGCTGCTTTCGTTAGTTCTCATCGTCAATTCCACCGATCGTTCTTTTGTTAGTGGATGTCATTGCTTCCGCCGATCATTCAACACATCTTCGTGGGATTTGCTCTCGTCGCACTTGCAACTTTTATTGACAACCAATTTCGCCTTCCCTGCATGCGTCGGTCTTTTTTTCTAGCATTGATGACCTTTATGGTGGGGAGATATAGCGAAGCTTGAGGCACGGATTTGGGTCGTCAACCTTGGCAATGGTTTTGAGCTTCACTAATTTTTTAGCAATGGCGAACAACGTTAAAGGGCTGAATTTGGATTTGGATCACTACAAATGACTTGGCGATTAGAGATGGAAAAGCCGTTTGAGATGGCCTTATGCCATTACCTCTTGTTTAGGTTTTTGTTTGGTACGTTTTCATTTAAGTCTTTGATAGGTCTAATAAATAAAGTGTTATCAATTTTAATTTAATTTATATGTATTTAAGTGTTTAATATAATTTGAGTATTCTAGAGTTTGTTTGATATTAAAGACGTGACACAAATGAATTGCATGGCCCTATCTTTGTCAGTCCATTACGAATCAAGCTTAGTTTAACATGTTATCATAGTGAATCAAGCCTAAACAAATTTAATGTATAAACTAGTTCTTGACCCATGCGATGCACGTGATACAATATCCTAAAAAAACATGTATAAAATAATAATTCAAAAAATGGAATGCCCATTACAACAAGTTTAATATACTACATGAATTAGTGAAGAAATAATAATTTTATTTTATTGTTATTAAAGTAAATTTAGGAAGACTTCTTTGTATACAACATTTGTGGTCGAAGTTGTTTGTTCACTCTCTTTATCATATATTAACATCTTCAACCCACTACAACTTGTGACTCTTGATATTACAACGTACAATTGCCCATGAGTAAATATAGGTTTCTTAAAAAAAAAACCTACATGGGTCAAAGACTGGCCTTAACTCTTATTGATAGTCATGGCGTACGAAACAATCATGGGAAACTATCTTCGTGAAATTTGAAATGCAGCCTTATATCGAATGGAATCAGCGACATTCTTGGAATGAACACTTTATGCCCAGCATTAGCACCCGACAATATTGTAGCCTCCAAGACATGACTTCCAAGTCTTGTAACAATTAGCCTAATCCCATTGCAAAGTCCGACGGTATGATCAATGTTCCTCAACAACATAACCGGAATACCAAAATTTAATGTAACACCCCCTTCTCCTAGAACTGCCCGAGAAGAGGTGCTACAGAAAAAATAAAATAAAACTGACTGATAAATTGAAGATTTGATACTAACTGAACATCTCAATCAACTGAAATAAAATTCTGAGTTAACATCAATTGAAAATCATAACTACATCTAAGGGAAAAATCCCTAAATTGGAATATAAAATAAACCTAAACTCATAAAAACACCAACTAATAAACTCTCAGACATCTTTGATCTTGAGCAGCTCCACGTACACACACTACTGGACACTGCTGCTAGGCCCCACATCTGGTACTTCCCCACTAGGACCTGGAATGGTGAAAAGTACAAGGTGAGTTACAAAGCTCAGCAAGTAATAAACTGGAAAGAATACTGAAGCTGAATCAAAGAATATCGATACTGATAAAAGTACTTACTGAACTTGTACTGAGGGATATAATAATTACTGGATTGCATTTATAAGATGTAATGTACATAAACTGTAAACTAAATGCAGGTATGCAACTTTAGCACGTAAGCCCACATAACTGTAATACATATCTGACTGATCTGAATCCTGCGTACATAAAAAAACTGTAAGCACATACTGTGGGCAATATGCCCCTAGCCCCCTGGTTGACATCAGGCGAGCGACTCATAACTGAGATATAACTAAACTGATACTAGTGGGATTCCCGCGGACAAGCCGCCTAGCGCCCATAATGCAATGCTCATATAAGTACTGGCACACGATATGTAGTGCTCCATATAAAGTCATGCTTAATGCTCATACAAATGTGTATGCACATAATCTCACAAAAATAATGCTGATCATGTCATAATTAACTACTAAACATGGTATATGATTTTTTTACTAGCCATATTGAGATACAAATATTCTGAAATTTCTTAGTATAAGCATGGCATATTGGATTTTTATCATATCTTGGCATAAAAATTCAATATTTGAATTATTGAATATTTATATTAAATTTAAGACTTGCATTAAGAAGTTATTTGAAGCCATTCAGATGCCATATGATACTATTCGGATGATTGAGGAAGTATAAGGAGCAATTCGAATGAAGCATCAGCCCATTCGAATGAAAAAAATGGACTACAGCAAGCTCATTCGAATAGCAGAAACTCATTCGAATGATAGATGATATATATAACAAAGGCTATTCGGATTTGATCAAGGACTCATTCGAATGACTCACAAATTCATTCGAATGAATTTTGACAACTTCCAACTTTTGAACTGGCAAAAAGTGACTCATTCGAATGAATGAATGGGATACTCATGGGTCATTCGAATGACAGAAAGACTCATTCGAATGCTAGACTATACAAAGCAACAACTTATTCAAATCTTCAAGGGCTCATTCGAATGACAATAAAACTCATTCAAATGATAGTCTCAAAACTTTAAAAACACATACGAATGATACGATAACACATGACTTATTCGAATGACAAATGACTCATTCGAATGATTGATACATTATAAGGGAAAAACTTATGATAACACTGAAAACTCATTCGGATGCTTCGAAACTCATTCGAATGACACAAGACTCATTCGAATGACTAGAATCTTATTAGACATAAAACTCATGATAACAGAGATGATATCTTGAATAACAAACTTAATATTACTACACCATTCCGAAAGAAATATTGAGAAAACAAATCCCAATTGATTCCAAACAAACTTATGAATGATTCAACAATAATGCTGATAAGAATCGCTGAAAGTAATCATGCATGATCTGGTATACATACTCATTGCTCGTGCATATATATATATATATATATATACACTGACTGTAACATAAATCTGAAACTTAAACAAAGAGTTGCTGAAACTGATGATCAAATGCTAAATACGATCCTGTAAGAAAGGTTTACAGGGAGAAGAACTTGCCTTTCAAACTCTCTGATCGATCGAATCGATGCTTTCAATGAAAATCTCCCTATGCCAAGACACTGCGATGCTTCTTAACTCTCTGCCTCTTCTTCTCTCTTTTGTTTTTCACACGGCGTGAAGAACTATTGGCCATCAAACTCTCTACATGTATACTTTGAAGCCCTAAAGCCCATCTCAATCTCCTAATATAACTACGAGTCTTCTAATCCAATCCTCTCACGGATGGATTCATTAATCCCTTAATCACAATAATTATATTTACTAATTAAACACTAATATCAAATCCTTAAATGACCCTCAATTCCTTACATTTAATTTCTCATAATATAAAAAGAATTAAATGCTATTTAAAAGCTATTTTCTCAACTAAAAATATTCTAAATTGCCACATTAAAATTAAATGGAAAATTCTCTTAATTAAAATACCTCAGTAATTAATTAAATAATTCTATATAAATATTAGGCCCTTTAACTGATCGTTACATTTAATCTCAACTCGTGGTTAGGACACCATAACATTTGATATTGTTTAAAAATTATGTGGAATAAAGATCTTTCAACAAATTAACATTTGTATCTGACCTGCAAATCGTATATTAGCTTAAGTATGTCATTCCTTCACAATCACTAATAGAAACCATGTAATCGTTCACTAATAGAATGGCCTTACCTTGCAAGTATGATGTATTACCAATGTTGTTTGAAAATGACAGGTAAGTGGTCTCAACAATCGATTCAATCTTACTACCGAACCTATGTATCAAAATATCATCCAGTATTTCCACAGTTGCATGTCCATCATTTCGGCCACCTAAAATCCCATCACCGATGCTTGATATCCATTCAAAAAATTATTTAAAGTCAGCACTATGATAGTTATCAATGAGATTTTGGAGTCTCATATTCTTTGTCAATTTCAACACCTTGTAGTGTCGCCACAAATAAGACGAATTAATTGTTGCACACACAATATATTGCCTACTACCTTTAGGTATAACTAGTAAAATCTACCTGAAATCCCCACCAAACACCACAGTTTTTCCTCTAAATGGCTGGACTAAACTTGATGGATTTTTGAATCTCATAATATCTCGCAGACTTATGTCAAGTGCCTCGAAGCAATATCTATGCATCATAGGGGTTTCATCCCAAATAATAAGCTTTGTCTTTAATATCAATTTAGCTAATGGACTCCCCTATTTAATGTTGCATATGGAGTCTTCGGTTAGATTGAGAGGGATCTCAAATCTTGAATAGGTTGTTCTACCACCGGGCAAGAGCAAAGATGCAATTTCACTTGATGTCACATTTAAGACAATTACCCATTTTGATCGCAAACCTATAGAAAATGGTTTTCCATACAAATATTTTTCTCGTGCCACCGTATCTGTATAAAAAGAATACACTACCTTGATTAGACTGAACAACACTCATTATCGTATCATAAACATTTCTCTGCCCATTTGTCAGTCTGGAAACAAACAACTTGTGATCTTTGGCAAGAGACCTTCTATCATATCGCATCTCATCATGGATAAGCCTATTTTTTGAAAGTGAAATGTCGACCTCATACAAGAATGGCATTAATTTAAAATCATGAAGACTCTTCCCTCTACTACGCAATATCTTTTCAATCTCCAAAAGAGCATAATTTTTTAATTCTTCTTCACTCAGTCTCAAATCTATGGTCATTTAAAACAACTAAATAAATAGTTATAAATTTGAAACATATAAGTAAAACTCAGACAACATACAAAATCAATACGAATGAATTTTTGCATAAGTAATTTATGATATTAGTTTTGAATGGAAAAAATAAATCTAAAACTTTTCATCAACATGTTAAGTGATATTATGATCATCGATTCGTAAAAAATTATAGAGTACCTTCATGAGCTAGAATCCTCTGTTGTCTGTGAATGATATTGTCAAATAGTAAACCATCGTTGTTCCCAAACATATTCAAGTCTCGACAAAGAATCAGATGCCAACAATGTTGCGAATAGATTTCTCAACGATTGCATTGAACCCCAATAACTTGCTTCGACAATACTGTCTATGTACTCTTTATCGTCATCCAACAAACTTAGCGCATAGCAAGCATCCCTGAATGAATCGTACTACACACCATTAACACACCTAATCTCTTCGTAGCTCTTCGAACCTCATATTATATTGAGAAAGGTTTTCAAATAATACATCTCTTCATACCTTGGAGGAGCGTAAAATATACGTCCTATTGAATGTAACGTTGTCTTGGAAGCCATTTTCTCTATTCACGTTTCCAAACGAATTTAGTTGGAAATTATACGTATGTAAGTTCTCTTTCAACTTTATACTTTTTGTTAGCATCCATCCAAGTAGTGAACATACTTTCCTTAACCGAATGATGACTCAGAACATCATCAATATGATCATAGTCGGAAAAGAATATATTTTGCTAGTTTGGTAGATGAAAAGACAAAACCAAACATCATTCAAGTTACCTCATAAGATGATATATATCTGCAATAATAGTACATGCTTATCTCATCAACTTGCTTATTAGTGTTTTCATCTGCAATGGTCTGATAAAAACTGGTTGTGACACGATTATGGCCTTTGTTCACATATACTTGAAAAGATATTTAATTAATCTGGATTGATTGCACCATTCCACATTTATGTGAGCACCATACTTCAATAACAGGTAACGATTATGGGGAACGACAAATCTATTGTCAAGATCAACGCCACTCTTGTTGATAGTTCTACCGTTATCTCGTTGTCTATAAATCGGGTACCTATCGTCGTTAACATTTGTAAACTCTGCAAATTTTTTTGGAAAATGCTTAGAGCATTGTCCATTAACCATACATGTGGAGTTGTTTCTCAAATAGTCGCATGGACCATGAATTATTAGATCTCTTACTGCAACATAATATTCAGGATTAATTGATTCATCAAGAATTTTCGCGAATATGATGCGGTCTATGTCATCTCCAGTTGGGCACTTAGCATCTTAAGACAAAAAGAGCAACATATGGGCATGGGGCAAGCCACGCTTCTGAAACTCAATCATGTAGACAATTAAAAAACAATTGAAAAAAAAAAAGAAATAATGTGAACAAAATGTCGTACAAAGTCTCAACTAACATGGAAATAAAATTATTAATTATGAACGTCTAAATAGTTAACAGATGTAAATTTACCTACTATGACCATCCCAAATACTTTACTTTGCCTAAGATCTTTCATCAAATGGTCCAACTTGACCTTGAATATTCTGCACAATATGTCAAACCAATCCTCTGATTTCAAGCTTCTACTTTCTAGGGAGCGGATAACCTCTAGCCATTTCGGGTTACACGTAAATGTAATGAAAAGGTCAGGATATCTAACCCAACAACAGAAAACCATTGCATCTTGATAGTTCTGTATCATGTACCGCGCTCCACCAATGAAAGTAGATGGTAGAACAACTCTTTTTCCTTATGTGGATGGATTAGTCTCATCTCGTAATAATGCGTCAGCCAAACCATTGTAAATGTCACATCTCAACTGCTTCTGATGAGTGTGCACATAATTCAATCGAGACGTCTCGACCATAGTGTACGCATCGACCAAAAATTGATGGAATAACTTTATGGAGAATAGTATGTGAGGCGATTCACAATCCCTTTCCTGCAGTATATATGAAAAGAATTCCCAGATGCTTAAATTTTTTCGTGTACCAGATGATCCTAATCTTGGATTCTTTAACTGAACGTCTTCTTTGTAGCCATCTTGGTCGTACGCGAAAAGCAATGGGTACTGAAGCCCAATATATGAAGGATTTAATTCATTAATTTGCTTAAGAAGTCCACTTCGAGTTTCAACAAGTATATCCCTCTCACCAAGTGCAGTCTCAAAATCACCGGGTACCAAACCCACAACCTCTTCAGCTGATGGAAGGTTACACCTCATTCCATCTGCATCCCGCTTTCCAATTAATCTAGGCTTTACTTCAGAGTAATAAGGTTTTCACATACTTTCACCATCATTGACAACTTCACAAGGACATTGTGTTTTATCAAGCATATCTTGAAGATATTTAACAATATCTGCATGGAATTTAGTTGTCTCTGAAGTCTGTCTACACGGAGGAATAGAAAATTCAAAAATTATGTTGGTACATCGCATTAAAATAATATTGGCATAACAAACTTTTATTTATAAGATTGCTTACCCAACAACATTCATACGGTTCGCAACTTCGTTCGTAGCCTCGTATATGTATAACTGAGCAAATTTTGGTGTAGATCCTTCTATCGGCAACAAACTACCGATCATGTGATAGTTTTGCCCGTGCAATCTAAAGACCGGAGGGAATTTACCATGATTGACACTTGTGGCAATCTTTTCGCCCATTGATGTGAAGGAAAACATCATGTTGTATGCCCTTATGTTCGCCAGAAAATGTTTGCTTTTATCATTACCAAAATAAAATAAATCAATAAGAACCTAAGGCAGAGTAAGCTCTACATTGCCTTATGCAACACAAAAAGGTATTGTAATATTTTCTCACCATTTCCTTGTACTAGAATATGACTCCGCAAAACTCGTATCTATTATTGGGATCTCTTATATCAACATACTCTGAACAATAACATAATCGATATAAGATTATTTTAGCTGAAATAAAAATAAGAAATAAAGGAAAAAAGAATAATAATAAAAAAAGGAACCTCTTTGGACACACTAATTCCAAAGGATCTACATAACATTTTATGGCTCATCGATTAGTGAAGCATAACAGAGTTATGGTAAGTTCCTCTTTTAAGTTCTTCACCAATTTTTTTCCCAAAGTTGGTAATTCAGATCCTTAACAAATATGTTAAAATGACAATAATAATCATAAATGTTGTTTTGATTTTTGATTTATTTATTTTTTGTTGAAGGCATGTGGATCTAAAGGATTCATGAGAATCTATCAAAAATTTACCTTAAGGACAATGCAAAACAAACACTGTATCAAAAAAAGAAAAATAAAAAACAATTGAAAGTTTCAGACACATTAAAGTTATCGTATCTAAGCTTGACATGTGTGCTACAACCTTTAATTATGCACAAATTGTAGTGACAACATGCATGTTTTGTTTATAAATACTGTTTGGAAAAAAATAATTCAACCTTAACTAACAATTTATCTCTCATTTTTTTTTTCATTTCATTCAACTACAAAAAAGGTATATCAAAAAGCAAGATGGGGACATCTCAAGGAAGTGGACCATTCATCCACTTAAAAGTTACAATAAAGGAAGTGTATTATCCAAACGGATAAATTCAGAATATTCAATTTGCTTCGGGTAGATCTTCCAAACTTTGGTGAGCACCTTAATCATCAATCCGTCAATATTATGGTTTACATATATAAAACATAAATATGTGGTAGTTATGTTAACCTGGATCTCGTTTAATGAAGCTTTTGTTTTTTGTTTTATCTTTTAAAACACAACATCGAGGAACACACCACAACCAACAATGCAATGGATTGTTTCGTGATGAAAACAAACTCATTTTGAGGAGCACAACGTGGGCAATAAGTACACACAAATGTTATCAAGGTTAGTCCATCATTAGAATAAATTTAGTATGTTACTATGTGCCATATAATAGATGAAATATATATAATTAAAGTCAATAGGAGGCATAAGTTGTTTGTTGCGCCTAATTTCATATGGCTTTACTAAGAAAATAAGGTTGTGTTCTTTTTGTTATTTTCAATTCATTTTTAATTTTTAGTTTTCTAAAATAATGAAAACCCGTTCTTTTTACTGTTTTTAAAAATGCATTTTTAAAAAAAAATTATAAAAAAACTCAAAACAACAAAAAGTTGTTTTGAGTGTTTTCATCCAAAACAAACTCTAAACTTAAAACATATTTATTTATTTATTCATATTTTATTATTGTAATGAAAAAAAATATTACAAAATTCCTTAACTTTAAAATGTATATATTTTTTAATAATATATTAATATTAAATATTTAATAATCAAATTTATTGAATAAAATATTATTAAAAAAATATTTTTAAAATTTCAAAGAGAACGTGTTTTCTAATTTTTTGTTTTGAGAAATAATTTTTTAAAATAATAAAGAGAACGTATTTTCAATTTTCTAAAAGCAAACTACTAACACAGAAAACTGAAAATGAATTCAAAACTCAAAATTGAAAATTGAAAAGTAAGGAAAACGCAGCATGTGTGTGGATTTATACATTCTCATTTTTTCATAAACTTATTTGTTGGAAAATAAGTCTACAACATGGATATTTATATTGTGTAAACACATAAGTAGGGTAATCCAATTTTGAATGTAAGAAATGGTCGCTCGAGCATACGACACTAATAAGGGTGGTAGGAAAAGACGAAGGAAACAACAAACATTCTAAGTAGTTTAAACCTAGTTGTACACAGTAATAAAGAAAACATTAGAAGATGAAAACTAACATGTTGGTTGAATATCCGAACAAAGAATATCGCCACCTGTATAACCAATTAGACAAATATAGGAGATAATCTACCAACAAAATGATTTAGATATGCTTAAGAAATGTGTAGAAAGAAAAATTGGATTAATTAAATGCACCAGCAGCTCTGTATGTATGGGAAGATGGTACATCAACACATGACTTAAATGACATATGGAAGCACATGGAGTATGAAGTGGCATTTTTTTTTCCATATTCATGATTTTCAATTATTTATGTGTAATTGTATTTAAATTATTATCAATGAGTTATGTTGACCCGGATCTCGTTTAACGAATCTTTTGTTTTTTTGTTTTTGTTTTATCTTTTAAAACACAACATCGAGGAACACGCCACAACCAACAATGCAATGGATTGTTTTGTGATGAAAACAAACTCATTTTGGGGAGGACAACGTGGGCAATACGTACACACAAATGTTATTAAGGTCAGTTCATCATTAAAATAAATTTAGTATATATGTTACTATATGCCATATAATAGATGAAATATATATAATTAAAGTCAATAGGAGGCATAAGTTGTTTGTTGCGCCTAATTTCATATGGCTTTACCAAGAAAATAAGTGTGTGGATTTATACATTCTCATTTTTTCATAAACTTATTTGTTGGAAAATAAGTCTACAACACATATATTTATATTGTGTAAAAAGATAAGTATGGTAATTCAATTTTGAATGTAAGAAATGGTCTATGGAGCAGACAACGCTAACAAGAGCCGTAGGAAAAGACGAAGGAAAAAACAAACATTCTAATCAATTTAAACCTAGTTGAACACAATAATCAAGAAAACATTAGAAGATGAAAACTATCATGTTGGTTGAATATCCGAACAAAGAACATCGTTGTATAACCAATTATACAAAGGAAAAACAAATGTAAGAGATAATCTGCAAACAAAATGATTTAGATATGTTGAACAAATGTGTAGAAACAAAAATTGGATCAATTAAATGCACCAGCATATGCATGGGAAGACGATGCATCAACACATGACTTAAATGACATATAGAAGCACATGGAGTATGAAGTGGCATTTTTTTTTTCATATTTATGATTTTCAATGATTTATGTGCAATTGTATTTAAATTATTATCAATGAGTTGTATTTTTTACAATATGATAATTTTCATATTTCGAAATTCTTTACGTAACACATTTATATGAAAAAATGCAACGTAATAATGTATTTTTTAATATTATGAACTTAGGATTTGGGATTGATAAAGTTACAATTGAAACATTGTAAATGTTGATACCTTTTGTCAAATGAAAAATATTTATGTAAAAAATGTCATGACGATCAACTATTCTTATAAATAATTTACTTATGTCAAAAAGATTTCATAAATGATAGGAATATTAATACATTATGTTATGGTAGGAATTCAGTGAGTCAACTATGTGCAATAACTATCTTATTGTGTGGAATTTGTTGTATAAAGAGTTCTAAATATGCATGTAAATTCAATTTTTGATATATTAAAACTTGTTGTATTCAATAAATTGAATTGTTGGTTAATGAATAAACAGTCAAAAGGAAAGGGTTCAATGACATTGGAACTTATGCTAATATATTTTTTTCCCCAAACTATTACTCTACTTACATTCTTTTTATATATATATATTTTAGCATAATTTAGGCGAGAAAATATGTGAGGGAATTATTTGTAATGACTATCTTACTTATATATATATATATATAAAGATAA
Source organism: Diospyros lotus (assembly GCF_014633365.1). Lineage (NCBI taxonomy): Eukaryota > Viridiplantae > Streptophyta > Magnoliopsida > Ericales > Ebenaceae > Diospyros > Diospyros lotus. The sequence continues at coordinate 42,499,796 of NC_068339.1, read as the reverse complement.
GTTAAATTTGTTCTACAAAAAAAAAACTCTTCTCAACTAGGCTCCATTGGCCTATCAATCCTTGTAAGGCACAAGACGAGGTTGAGGTGCCTTTACCCTAATCCTTATATAATTAAATTCAACGAGTTTATTAGAAAATTTATCTATACACCTTAGACATATAAAACATTATATTTGTAATTGACCTTAGCTAAAATTAACCATCAAGGATCATTTAGTTAATATAAAGTCCTCTCAAATTCATTTAACATATAATTTTATCAATGCTCTTTTGTACTATTGAGAAATGTATTACTTATTTTTATGAAATTTTCTTCCATAGTCATCTAAACCTTAGTTAGGTATAGACCAATTAAATATTAACTCCATTTACATACATGTTTTAATAAAAATAATTAAATAATCCTTATATCTATATCCCCTAAATGTGAATTTTTATATTTATTTAATTTTATATATTGTTAACTGCAAACTCATTTACATCCTTAGGTAGGTAGGTAGTTAGGTCTTTATTATGTTAAAAATAATTTAAATAAATTTCTAAAATGATCTATGGTACACATATACAAATAAAAAATATATTTTAAATATTATTCACATAATAACATACCTTTTAAAATGACATATGGATCCACCTTTGTCAATAAGTCTATTATCGTTAAAACTTCAAAAATAAATCAAACACACACCCATACCATCATCGTATTTGGTTTTTGGTGTAGTTCAAGAAAACATAAATTTAAAATAACAGACGTCTTAGGCCACATAAATTGAGAATCCATAAACAAAAAATACATTTTTCTATGTTTGCATCATTATTTATATTTGTCTGTATTTTTTTTATATTTATACCTAAACTTGAGTAATGTATTTAATCTCTTATTCTCATTTCTATTAGATAATTACATATTTGTATTCATTTAATTTATTTAAAATTTATTTATTCGCCATTTATCTCAAAATTTCAGTAAAAATTTAGGGTTGCTACATTTTATAGGTAAAATTATTGTTTTAATTGACTCAGTTAAATCTTAAGTTCAAATTGTCTCACAGGAGTGAATTGTCTTATAAGAGTAAATTAATTGTTTTATTTTTTTTATATTTTTTGCGAATACAATAATTTTTTTTTTTAATGAATTAGGTCCCGCATTTTCAGTGGGCTGAAGAAAAGGCCAACCATACCGGGCCAAGTCAGGGCCCACTTGTCTTTTCCCGTGGGGTTGTCTCTTCCAACAATCAGGCAAAGCTTTGGACCTGGCCCTTACAATCCCTTTTCTTTTCTTTTATTTTTCTAGTAAAAGTTAAACGAGTGTGAAGAACTTTTGAGTGGTAGTTAATAAAGGAGTTTTAGCTATTTATTTAAAATTAAAATAATTGTAAAAATTAATATTTTGAATTATAGAGATAACATTTATTTGAATATTTATTAAAATAAATATTCATCTCATTCAGAAAATAACAGTGGCGGAGTCAAGAAATAATTTTAGTCTAACTCAAATTATAATTTTAACCCTGGTCAAATTATAAAAATTATAATTATTTATAATAATATATATAAAAAATTAAAAAAATAAAAAGTCAGTTGAGATCTTGGCCCCAACTGGCCAAAACATGACTCTGCCACTGGAGAATAGTATTCATTTTCTCATATATTTATAGTTTCCGAGTTATAATAAAATTTATAGTATTTTTGTTTTTTTTAAAATTCACTTTTACTTGAGATCATAGTGATTATGCTAATACCAAGTAACAACTCTTCAAAAGGGTTGTTTTGCATCTCTCCCTCCCCCCCTTTTTTTTTTTCTCACGGTTTTAACCAATTATATAGCGATTTATGAAAAAAATAATAAAAGGATATAATATAGAAGAAAAGGTGAAACAATCACTCGGAGGACAAATCACTCAAGCGGGAGCTGGCTCTTCCCACTGTTTCACTGCTTGAAGACATAATAAACCAAAAGTTGGAAAACCAGAGCCATAATCAGAGCCAGAATGGCTTGTTGACCAATTGATATAGTTTTCTCCTTGCTCATCGTCTCCAAGCTGTTGCCAATGCGTGGGGGAGAATAGAGAAAGGCCATTGAGATGCAGTAGTCTTGGTCACCAAGTTCGCCTTTGAAGATTGGCCTTCCAATCACGTGCTTGTATTGCCCGCCACTCCATGCCTGTAAAGATGGGTGCATGTCACCGTTGAAAACTGAATAGTGATCCGTACAAAGAATTGCCATGATTTGGTTCATCAACTTGAATAGAGTATGCCCGGCATCATGATTAATCATAAAGTACTGACAGCTCACAAGTGTATTGAATTGAAATGTTTTCAAGTACAGCGTGGTTAATTATGGCGGTCATGTTGTTGTGTAGATAAAGATAATTTGTGAGGTTGGGTTTTATGTAATTCATCCTATTTAAATATGATTAAAGCTTGATCTTGATGAGTTGTCCTCACTATCTTGTTTATGGAACCTACTTGATTAATTACCCATTCATCAACCTAACTTTCAATAATTAATTAGACACACCTTCATTAACGCAACAAATAAGAACGAACACTGAAAACTATTAAACTAACATGTAAGAAAACTAAGAGTAAAAATCAACAGACCTTAAGAATCCTGTTTCGTGATACATGAAATATCAAATTAGGCTAATCTACAGTTTGTTCTTCTGTGCGAGAGGCTCGGTACATGCATGAAATTTCGTGGCTTGACAAATAGATATATGCACAAGCGATAATATTCATATAAAAAATTACCTAAAAAATGTAATTCTTTCTATGAAAATGCATAGATGGGATATGGGATTACCTGTATCTGATCTCCAATGGTGATTACTATGGCATCCGTCTCTGGGCAGAATGAAACCCAGCCTTTCTTGTAGTAAACATGAAACTCCGAAGAGCCATAGCAGAAATGCAAACCTAGCGAATGGGAGCAATCCGAGCCTCTTATCAGCATTCTAATAACGTCATATCCCAGTGAATTGTCCCACTGATCAACCGGAGAATTGAAGAAATGTTTGTAGAGATAACAGAGAGATCCAGCAAGGTCTTGCTCCTGCGTCACGCCGTTTTCACATCTTGGCTTCGTCGCAGTGTTCTTCTTCAGAGCTAAGATAATCTCTCCGGCTAACTTCTCGATCTCCGACAGAAGTTCTTCCATTTTCAGGCTGTTTTGCATGGAGAATTGAGGCATTAATTACATGATCATTAGTGGTTCTAGAAAATATTCTGTTCAGTTATGCTTATTGCCATAACAATGTATAGGTTCAGGTCTATACTTTTGCTGCAATGATGTGATTTTGAACATTAGTTAATCTATTGCAAATTGAAATCAAAATTAATTACTGGAAATGCAACAATGGAGACGTTGAATGCTGATTGTTGATTTACCTGAAATTTGAATATTCATGTGGCCAGATTCCCTCCATTTCCAACTTCAAATTCTGGTCTCTGCACCAAACGAACTCTTCACTCATCTCTCTCTCATCTTCTCCGAGGAACTCCTCGAAGCCGTAGGGTTTCTCCGAAGACCTCGAAACAGCTTTCTTCTTCTCCGGCGGTAGCGTGAATATTCCGGCACCGGCCGTCAAGATCGACTCTACGAATTCGCGCTTAATTCCGTGGTTGATGATCTGAAAGCAACCGATCCGAGCAATGGAGTCGAGGATTTCGGCGACGGAGCTGTTCTGAGGCGAGTTCAGGGAGCAAAAGTCTATTTTGGGAGGGTTCTGGATTGACTTTTGGCGAGGGAAGATCCGGTCGGGCAAGATGAGGTCGGGGACGCGGAGAGAGTTCTGGAGGAACTCCGTGAGGACATCCTCGTTTGTGAAGGAGGACCGCCGCCCGGAGGCGATCGGAGAAGGCGGCGGGGCGCGGAAGTCGACCGAGTGCCGATCCGCAGACGATGATTCCGGCGAGATAGCCATCGGAGGTAGCGATCAAGGTTAGTGAGATCTTAATTAATTGCTCGGTGACTGTTTGTTTGAGATACATAATACAATATTCACAATCCTTCCAAAATCTTCTTTCATTCTCTCTCTCTCTATCTGTCTCTCTGGAAAAGAAAAAGGAGAGGATGAAGCAGCAATCATGGCGTGTCCCTGCGTTGCCTCTCCTACATTAGACGACCCACCACTTTTTCTTCTTTCTCCACTTTTCCTTTCCCTTTTTCTCTTCGGCTTTACAGCCTCTCTGCTGCTGTTGGCGGTTGCTGTGTGAGCATCTCCTCGGATTGATGCCGGTAGCCATTGACTCAAACGACTCACTTCTGAGTTGACTCGGAATAACAGATCTAACACATATTTTCTCCTCACAACATACCTTACCGGGTAAAATGTTTAAAATATTGCTAATATAATAAGGACGTGAGGAATAGCTAAAATATTTAAAATATTTAAGTAATATAATAAGGACGTGGTTTTTTATTTTTAAGATATTCTGTTTATCTTGTTATTTTTTTATTTGTAAGGTAATGGGTAACATAATAAATGTATTTTATTTTTAGATAATATATATTTATTATATCTTGATTTTAGTTATAAAATATTTTTATCAATTAATTAAACTATTTTATTACTAAAATAAATATAATAATATATCTTATTTAAAATAAAATATATTTATTATATTTTATAAAAAACAATATTAATAAATAATATTTTTTCCCGACATCGACCGTAAATCTAATTCACGCTTTGGACACTGCCAACCAACGTTGAACCCACACTGCGGCACAAGGCAGATTTAAAATGCACCCCTTTATAGTTTATACAATAATTATAAATAAGTTTAATAATTAATTTTTATAAATTAACATATTATAAATATTCATTTTAACAATAATATTATCCTTATCTTATAGACAAAGTATCGCTAATCAATTATTTCATAATACATTTTTTTGTTAAATAATATTATTTATATAAGCCAATTCATGTCCTTATCTAGGTTTTGTTATAAATAAATTTAAAACAATATATTCGGTTACTTTAAAGAGTGTTTGGTTTATCGGTTTGATGGTTTATAAACTGTTTAATGAGGTGTTTAAGTGCACTCACTAACATTTAAGTTAGGTAGTGTTATGGGCGATCTCTGGAATTCAGCTGACGAGCTGGACTCGATTGCGCAGGGCGAACCCAAAATACCCAAGGCACAATAGGCCGGCCGGAGTTCCTTAGAGACTCGCCAGGCCTAGAGATCGAGAACCACCAATGAAGTCTCACGGTAAAAAGTCAGGTCACCTGAAGACAGCAATCTCGCTCTAAGCAAGCTCACTCAAAACAACATCCCAACATCACGACTTCCGCTTCGCCGAAGGATGCGCCAAATATTAGAACAGCTAGGAGACCGCGAGATTATCGGAAGCGATATACACCTGCCTATCAAAAATAATTCAAATCCCTGAAGACAAGGAACCTATCCCTGATATTCCGGAGCCGATAAGGAAAGCGCCATCAACGGAATAGACTCCTTCCATATTTAGAACTGATTCGAATTGTAAACAACACGACTCTATTTATAGAGAAGAAGACGCCACTGTAAAGGGATCGATCACAAAATTGCATACTGTGACTCTGCCAGAATAACCAGAGAACAGCCGTGGACTAGGCATCATTCGAGCCGAACCACGTAAAAATCTTGTGTGCTTATTGTTGGTTCCTTTGCTTCTGTTCCTTACTCTTCGGCATCTGTTATTGCATTGCGGGCTCTCGAACTTTGGTTGACGGTTCTCGTACGTCAACAAGTAGCTTAAACGCTACTAGCATAACATTTTGCAAAAACTAGTGGGGGGAGTTTTTGCAAAACGTTGTTAATTTATAAGTTTCGTCTATCAATTATTTTACCATTTTATCTTCGTCTTTTTGGTTAATTTTTAGTCATGCCCTTATTCTTCAACCTCTGCCTCCTGCTGCCACTATCGGCCATTGTCGTCACCCCCATCGGCCATCGCCCACTATCCCCATCTGCTTCAATTTCTCAGCTTGAACACCATTTTTTTGCTGCCATCTTTCTTCAGCTTGAACACTTATTTATTTTTTAAGGCATTTTTCTCCTGTGAAAGATTGACCATCTCATAAATATAATTTTTTTTACAGAGATTCCATCTCATCCTGCATTGCTAATAACCATTTTTCTTTATCCTTATGAGATACAACTTCTTGAAAATTCTTTGGTTCCTCATCTTCAGTAAGTAAAATTTACTCGAATTCTGGATATCTTGTCGACGGAATCCGACCTCGTTTAGATCTACGAACTGCTGGGTTAGGAGGTTCACCATTATCTGATTTTTGTGATGGTCCTACAATTTCTGGTGTAGGGAGTTGTGGCTCCCCTTGTTCAACACTTTCTGTTTCTTCCTCTTCTTCTGGTATTTTTTCATGCACCAAATCATTATTTGTGGCAAACTGTGTTGGTACTGGTTTTGAAATATCTTCATGGGCATTAGAATCTAGATTCTGAGACATTGTTGGCTTTTCAATGTCTTTTATCATCTGACTTTCATGGAATACATCTCTACTTCTGATCACCTTCTTCTCCTTTGGGTCTCATAATCTGTATCCGAATTCCTCATCTCCATAGCCTATGAAGATACATGAGGTTGTCCTTGCATCAAGCTTTTGTTTAGGCTCATTGGATATATGTGCAAAAGCTAAGCAACCAAATACTCTCAGGTAAGCATAAGAGGGATTCTTATAAGACCACATTTTCTCCGGAATTTCAAAATTCACTGGTGCTGACGGTGATCTGTTAATTATGTAGCAAGCGGTTTTAACTGTTTCTCTCCAGAATGGCTTTGGCAGCTTAGCCATACTAAGCATACTTTGACCATTTCCATAATAGTCTAATTCATTCTCTCAGCTACACCATTATGTTGAGGATGCGTAAGACCGTATTCTCATGTTGGATGTCGTGTCTCTCGCAGTAGGTATTGAACTTTTTGGAAGTGTATTTGTCTCTATTATCTGACCAGAGACAATTCAACTTCTTTTTTGTTTCACGCTCTACCATGGTATAAAACAATTTAAAGTAATCAAATACTTGGTCATTTGTCTTTATGAAATATACCCACATATTTCGAGAAGCATCATCAATAAATGTTAAAAAATACTTGTTTTCGCCTAACAATTCAGCCTCTAAAGGATCGCATACATCAGAGTGTACAAGATCAACCAACTTTGTTCTTCTTGTTGAGGAGTAACTGAAAGAGATTATATGATCAAAACATCAATTGGACGTGATTTAAAAATTTGAGTTTGAAGAACATAGGCTATGCTCTTCAATTTCTTTTTAAACTTTATGTTCTGATACCACTTGTTGGGTATCCAGAGATTATTATCAATGAAAGAAGAGATAAATTTGAAAGAAAAACAAATCTATTTCACCAAAATAGAATCCTAAGAAGATTTACACAAACTCGCTCTATCTCAAAAACTCACATTCTCTAACCTTTCTATATCTCTGGATACTCCCAAGATATGTAACACAGGAAGGAAGAAGGTATTTATAGGGATCTAAGAATTGCCTAACTTACCGGTAAAGAAATGAACAGTGGCTAGATATTTTCAAACTTGCTGTCAAAATAATAAACAGTGGCTGGATATCTTCGTGATTCTGCCCCTTGTAAATACCGTCCACCCCCTTGCGCGTTGAAGCGACCCCCCTGGACGTCGATCTCATCAGAAAATCAGCTCTCTTAGATTGCCTTTTATGCTGTTTCAGGGACCAGCATCTGTGGACCTTGCAGGGCTTATGGCATCATTAAAATTAGTGGGGGAACATTGGCTGAGCATACGTTCCTATTCTTTGGAATAAACTTAAAAACACTGTAGTCTATCCCACATCGGTCTTTAAACTATATTTTGAAGTATTTATAAAGAGTTTAGTTAGCACCCTCAGGGTACCTGCCGACCACACGGGACGGCGTGAACGGGCTGCAACCTCAATCTTGGTTGAGTTCTCAAGCCCAGGAAAGTCCCCGGGCCATTGTCCACAGAGATGTGGGCTCGGAAACGAGTGATTTCGAGTGCGAAGTCCATTTGGGCTGAGACGTGTGCGGAGCCCGCGGTCTTCGCCCGAAGTTGATTGGCCGATTCTTCTACAGTCATTCACGCGGCTCCTTTGGGCCAACTGAACGGGGCTTACGATCTTGTGTGGTTACCTTTTTATTCTTATTGACAAAACTTTAGCTGTGATCTTGTAAATGTTTCCCACAATACAAATTTAGTCTAAATTCTTTGTACCCTACAGCATCACTCACCTTTGGGATTAAAGATAAAAAAGGTGGCCCAATGAGCCCATTTAAGGTACTAAGAGCCCAAGCACCCCTTCTTCCATGAACACTTCTCCAGCCTCTCCGCTCCCGCTACCCTCTAGAGATAAGTGTTGAAATTTAACCTAGCATAAAGATGTCTCCACTCCTACTCAGTGAAGATACTATTGTAGAATATCACCTTTTGAGAAATATCCTTTTCCTCACTTCTTCTTCAACTCTCGACTTGCAAATATTATTTCTTAACCTGTTCACATTAGCCATTTTATGGAAAATTATGGTGGTCTTGTCTTCATAAAGAAAATCATACTCAACTTTTATTTCCAATAAATTTCCTCTACTACCAAAAGCCTAACAACATAGCCTTGAAGATTGTTCTCCAGATCTCTTCTTGAGAAAGCCCTTCAAGGCCTTATTCCGTGACTACATGCTAGCTAGTGACAAAATCTTCAAAATTAAGTTTCAATTAATGGGTTTCTGTTACAGAAAATATTCGCTGAATGAAACCAGTGATTAGCTTCTTGCCCAGGGAGAATGGAGATGCTTCTTAAGAAGAAGAGGTCATCGAGAGAGAAGAATGTAAGAAGAAGAAACAGAGAAGGAGAACAAGACTACTCTGCTCCCCTTGGTTATCAGCTTCACTAATCACTCAATTCTTTTTCTCAGTTCTGAATAAGTTTTAACTGTAAGCCAGTGATCAGCCCTAAGCAAAATGATCTAGGATGAGGAATTTTTGAGAGAAAAGAAAGGGAGAGGAAAACTGAATTCTGATTCTTCATATTCCAAAAGAATTGAGTATAGCAACCTCTTCTGCTTGGAAATTGGAGAAAATAGTACTTTTGCAGCGATCTCCAACCATTCTCCAACTAATTAACAGTACAACAGATATAACTCTACGACAGCTAACTAATCATAACAACTAATATAATTACTACAGCAACTAAACAAATAATATAACTGCTATTAGAAATATACTCCTCTGCAACAGCTAACTGCCACTTGCAATAATTATTCGTGTTAATACAAATGCTCCTCTAGCATTCATATCATTCCCTGCCCTCACAATATGAACCTTGTCCACAATGTTTAAGTTAGTTTAGAGTTGAAAAAACTGCTGAAAATCTCATCAAGTAGCTTCTTCCCCTGGTAACCCCAACCACTGCACTCATACTTGTTTCATTTAACCCCTTTTAGTCCCTAATATCCTATTGCTGACTGTTAAATAAGGTGATTCAAAATGTATTGGAATGATTTTTATCATTTATATTTTTCATGTGCATTCTGTTTGCATTCTTTCTTATGTGCAAATTGGGTTTTCATTTTACTATATCTAATATGCTGTTGACATTTGTGGTTATTAAATATCGTGGGCCAAAATCCCTTCTTAATGTGGACTGATTTCTTGCTGCTATACAAGGGTTCTTTGATACCCTAATCGATATTGTCTCATTCTCTCTTTCTGAAACCTTATTTTTTGACGTATGAAGAGAGACACACTCTCGTGAATCCCTTCCTTCGATCGATCGGCTTGTTTTAGTAAGATCTACTTGTATTGCCTAATCTCTGCTGTGAGAGATTGAGGTAAAGAGACTATTTGTACAAGTATTTTCTGGCTATTAATGATCTGTATTTATATTTCATTTCTTTAGTTTTTCTTTGCAATAATGTATTTTTTGTGATCTTGTTATAAATCGATGTAAGCTGTTGTAATCGAAAAAGTATTTAATAGATTGATTAGAGGCGGAGCCTTTACCGTGAGTAGGATCCTTAGGATCCGAACACGTAAATCTCGTATTCTTATGTTTTATATATTTTTTATTTATCTTTCATGATTTATGTTTGATCTTGTGGTTTGGCCGACCAACACCGACAATGGCTAGGGGTGTGAGGATTGGTTTATTGTTGACATATTAACACACACACACTCCCACCCACTATTGCCCAAAATATTATAAATCCTTTACATCAATAAAAAAAACTGCAAAAATATTATTCCCGCTCTAGCAGTGTTAGGCTGTTAGCAAACAAATTTGACTGCTACTAGCACTTGCTAGAAGAAGGAAGGGCAACAACAATTCAAACATATGTAGTGGCATTCTGACAAATCTTTTAAATTAGCTAAGAATCATCACGACATTAATCAACAAAGAGATGGCACAAAATCTTGGCCCAACAACATCGACATTAATTCCTTTTTTTTTTTTTTTTCACCAGCAACTAGTTCTAATCTGCAAGCACTCATAGTTGCTCACCACAAAATTTTCCGCAAACAGAAGGGGTAAACTTCAGTTCCAAAGGAAATATAGCACACGCAACCCCACAAACTCATTGCAGTTTATCAATAGTAGCTGATTACAGAATCTAAACTTGAAGCTAACTGCGGAACCATATTTTCACTTTTGCATGCTTTTGCCACTTGGGATGTCCATATAACCTTTCCACCCAAATATTTCCAGTAAAGGAATAGTCTTATCATATACACCAAAGTGTTGGAGAGGAATTCACCTTTCAAGATCTGTGCCGGAAGCACGAAATTTCCAGTATCCAGAGGAAGTAGACAGCCCTGCTTTCCAACGAGACTATGCTTGCCATTGCAGGGGATAAAGAGGTCATGCCAGCCAACAAGCACGAACAAGTCAGACCACCCGCTTTGGATCACGAGCAGCTGCCAAATGATCCTCCAATTTGTACAGGGGCGCGAATTTGTCTTCGTCCGTCGTCGACCCATCGATCATCCGCGATCGCCAATCGGATCCCACATCGGACCCTGAATGCTTTTGAAGTCTGGATATACAATTCAGTAAGCTCACCCAGGCTACCAATCGACCACATGGGACGGTGTGAGCGGGCTGCGAACTTAACCTTGGTTGAGTTCTCGGGCCCAGGAAAGTCCCCGGGCCATTGTCCACAGAGATGTGGGCTCGGAAACGAGTTACTTCGAGTGTGAAGTCCATTTGGGCTGAGACATGTGTGGAGCCTGCGGTCTTCGCCCGAAGTTGATTGGCCGATTTTTCTACAGTCATTCACGCGGCCCATCGGGCCAACTGAACGGGGCTTACGATCTTGTGTGGTCACATTTTTTTTTATTATTATTAAACGTTTTAAATTTATCAACGGGTAAATTAGTAGTCCAGTCTCGACAAAGTTTCGTAAATTTGTAATATTTTTATTACTATAATTATTAAATTTTAATTATATATTTATTAAATTCTGTTAAAGAAAATTAATATAGTATATACTAAGATAAATTTCAAAATAATTTAACTATAAGATTTATGTTAAGTTTATAATACCTCGAGAGCCCAAGATCAGATTTAAAAATGAATTTTAGAGAAATTAGTATATATATTGAGGATAGTAAAGAAAGAAATAACACAAGTTGGATACTTTTTCGTACCGAACGTGGATAAAAACTTTCGAGTTAAGTGTGTTTGACTCATGGTAGCTCAAAAATGGGTGATTTCTGAGAAGTTCACGTAAGCCCATCAGGATAAGTTGATATGTTCCTTCTTATCGCTCGATGCAGGATGTTACAGGTGGTATTAAAGTTGACCCTTGGAGAAGGCGGTCAGATGAGGGCATGGAGTGATGCCGAGGCATGAAGGCCTAAACAAGAAGCGACTCTTGGCAGGCTTCTAAGATAGCAACCCCCAAAAGAGAGAAGATATATGGCCAGTTGTAAGGTCACATGAAGAAAACGTCATGAGCTCAACGGAAGAGAATGTAATACCCTGATGACCCAATATCAGGTCTAAAAAAGGACTCTAGATAAGTTAGTATATATATCGAGGATAGCAATAAAAGAAACGTCAGCTGAATACCTTTTGGGTTGAATGTGGATAAAGAACTTTCGAGTTAAGCGTGTTTGAGATAGGGTAACTCAATGATAGGTGATCCCTAAAAAGTTCGCGTAAATCCAATAGAATAAGTTGATTCGATTCTTTCTATAGCTGGATCTGAGGTATTACAAAGTTTATTATTAAGTGATTTTTAGGTTTATTTTAAATGTATCACGATATTTGTATTAAGATAATTTGATAAAAAATGAAAACAGAGATTGAACTATAACAAAAATAAAAATTTGGTAATTGTGATGTTAAAAATTAAAATACGGGAATAAATTAATTTTGAAATACACAAATTATTTGGTTTGAACTCTTATAAAATAATAGTACTAAATATATTTTATTTAAATATTTTTATTTACATTCATTAAAAGTTGCAAATTCTCTTGAAATTATCTTTAAAAAATAAAATGAGAAAATAGAATGTAGAAAAGAATTTATTTTAATATAATTTATTAGAACTAATAACGTAAAAATCCATTTAGTTTTGAGCAAAATTAAAATATATAGAGATTGCATAATTTTTTCAGATTTTATTTTATTTACTTATTTAAAGTCATTTAAATAATTGAGCCATACATCATTTCAATAAAAAATTGGAAAATGAAAGAAAATTTATTCAAATTATTTTAATCTGATTTATTATATTTAAATTTAATGTGATTTAATTTACATTTTTTTTGTAAATAATATAATTTAATGTGGTATAAATGCTACAGCTTGAACTTTATGTGCATGTACATACGTATTAACGGATCTTAATAGATAAATTTTATTTTTATTTTAAATTTATTAAAAAATATTCATTATCATGTATTTAGAATTATATATATATAACAACACATAATTAATTTATAAAATCACATCAATGTGTTAATTTAGTATCACATTTTCATTCTGCTCGAATGACTCCTTTAATTTGGGGTCTTGTATAAAGTTTCTTTTTTCTTTAATATAATCATTAGAAGTGTTGCAATCTTTTTATAATGTTGTATGAACTTCAGGTCCGGAACTATAGACAAATCAAAGAGTTCATTGTCTCGGGGCCCATAATTATGCCAATATAGGGGACCATAAATTTGAAAATAAATTTATTGTTTTGTCCATGTGTCAAAATGACCATTTTATCCCAATATTAATCACTAATTTATTTGTGAATTTTTATTGATTTGTTGGACTATAATTTAAAAATTAAGTTTAAAGTTATTATTGCTTAAATTTAAAAATTAAATTTGTTTGATATTTTTGCCTCTAAGAAGAGTAGGTGCGTTCTCTTCACTTTTCAATTTTTAGTTTTGAATTTTGAATTCATTTTCAGTTTTGGTAGTCAATTTTTAGAAAATTGAAAACGCGTTCTTTTTGTTATTTTGAAAAATTATTTTTCAAAACAGAAAATTAGAAAACGCGTTCTCTTTGAAATTTTAAAAATATTTTTTTAATGATATTTCATTCAATAAATTTGATTATTAAATAAATTATAAATATTTAATGTTAATATATTATTAAAAAAATATATACATTTTAAGGTTAATAAATTTTATAATATTTTTCCATTATAATAATAAAATATAAATAAATAAATAAATATGTTTTGAATTTTGAGTTTGTTTTGGATGAAAATACTCAAAACAACTTTTTGTTATTTTGAGTTTTCTTTACAATTTCTTTTTTGTTTTTAAAAATGTATTTTTAAAAACACCAAAGAGAACATGTTTTCATTATTTTAGAAAATTAAAAATTAAAAATGACTTGAAAACAGAGAACGCAACCGTAGTTTTTAATTGATCAGTTAGAAAATTTTTGATTTTATTTTGATATGATATGAATATTTTTTTTATATTTTATTATAAAAAATAAAATTTAAATGTACATTCCGATTCAGAGTCTAATGAACTTACAATATTAACTTGTAAATCCAAAAAAGCCTATTAAAGCTTTGATTGTTTTGGATTTTGGCCACTCAAGCATAGTTGATATCTTTCGAAGTCCACAGCTACACCTTTACTCTAATAACATGTCCCAAATACTTCACTTTCTCTCGATAAAAACTGTTCTAAATCTTCAAAGATCTTCTACCAGCTTTGAATGTGATCCTTAACACCAAAGAATACATTTTCATTGCTTGACTCCAACAATATGTTAAGTAAGGACTAAGTAAACAAAAACTTCAACTATTTTTTTTTGTGTGCATTTTTTTGTGGGTTATGCTAATTTTTTGTTTTGGAGATGGGTTTCATTCAACAATCTAAGAAAATAAAAACACATAAAATTTATTCACCAAGACAGGGGGCGGATGCATGCATGAAGTCAGGGCAGCTCATAATTATTTTTTTTTTAATATAAAAATTAATTTTTTAATATAAAAAATAATAAATTTTGTTAATAATTTAGTCAAAAAAAATTTCAATCCACTCAAAATTTGTGATGTGTAATTTTATACCTCAAAAAAAATTTTTAGCCTCCCCTTACATAGATTTCTAAATCCACTCATGCCAAGACATAATGCACAATGATATGGCTATACATGCATGTATGCTTAAAAATTGAGTTTTAATGCAATAAACATAAACTTTACATAAGCATAAATTTCAAGGATGTAATGCAATTTATGCCAAATGAACAGTCTCATGTGTAATAAAATGTAAATTGCAAGGGTCTGAGGCAATTTGAACAAAATCAAAGATCATATGCAGAATAAACTAAAAATATCAAGTTTATGTACAATAACCTAAAACTTTTGGGGTAAAGGAGTCACTTGATAGCATTTAAAACTTTTAAGAAATTTCACACACAACCCCTTCTTCTCTAGGAAACTGCCTCCTCGCCAAGCCCTGTTGCTGCTATCGTTGCCACCAAAACCCTTTGTCGATCACTCATAAGTTGTCACTAGTTACTATTGATGTTTCTTGTTATCTAAAAATCTAAAATGTTACTGAACTACTTTTAATTTGTCTTTTCAAGGAGATTTGGGCCATTAACTACTTAGTAATTATTGCTGTTTTTTTTTTTTTCTCCCTTTCTTCTTCTCTTTTACTCGTGATTTTAAAATTGAAAGAGAAATAGACAAATCTCTATAATTATTTTTAGTTACTTGAACATGCCATAGTTACTTTGCCGGTCATCATCTGACACTACCGCCCGCCCCGCCCCCTCTAAATTATTTTTAGTGACTTGAACATGCCATAGTTACCTTGCCGGTCATCATCTGAGACTACTGTCCGCCCCGTCCCCTAAATTATTTTTAGTGATTTGAACATACCATAATTATCTTGCCGGTCATCATCTAACACTACCCCCCATGAGAATCATTTTTGTGTCGTCCACCCTTGCGTCCATCAACTTCTTCAAATTCAATTTTCATTTTTACTATTTCCCTATTTTTTTTTTTGGCCAATCTTAGTTTGATTTTGTTGAATTTTCTAAGTTTACAGTCATTTCAACCTTTCAATTGCCTGGAACCAAATCTCAATATCTCATCGCAGTTCCATGAATTGACCAATGAGTTTGTCAGCGTTCTTTTTGATTTTCTTTAATTTTTTTTCTTCAAATTTTTAACTTTAATATCTCATGGTTAAAAATTGACGTTAAGTATACCAACGTGTGTTTTTTCTTTCATGTTATCCATAGAAAACAATAAAACGATTTGATCCAATTGATAATCGTTTGCTCAAAAACAGTTTATCCAAATTTTTTGTCATGTCTTGAGCAACTTTTTCTATAATAATCTTTTGAGTTCAATTATTTTCGATGCAAGATTGATTGTAAAATTTAGTTGTACTATTGTGTTCTCAATTATTCTTATTTCAATACCTATCTTTTAGCTTGTTTCAATCCAAGATTATTTAAATTTTATTCAAATTCAAAATAAATTATTTAACTAATCCGTCATCTGTTTTACTTAACTTGAAGTCAAACTACTTTTAATTTTTATTTGTTAATTTTCGACAAACTTGGGTCATGCCTACATCATAACACACAATCTATAATGCCAGTATTGGGTCCAATTTAATTTAACTTACTTTAATCCAATTTTGAACTCAAAATAAGCTCAATAAGTTAGCATAGCATAAACTCTTGATGCCAAAACTAAGAGATAGTTATGATCACGTAATCACATTTATAAAATATTTTCTAACTTGGATAAATAATAAGATAAATATAAAATTTATACCGAAATGACCATTCAAAAGCACAAAACTATTTCTCTCATATACTACACTCAACCAAATTGCCTAGAAGATCCCATTAGCGAGATTTAAGGGGATATTGCTGTATTAAGCTTGTCATGAATTTGATAACAAACAAATTTTACCGCTACTAGCACTTGCTAGAAGAACAAAGGAAAACGACAATTCAAACATATGTAGTGCCATTCTGAGAAATTTTTTTTTTTTAAATCATAGTATTTTTGAATTAGCTAAGAATCATCACGACATTAATCAACAAAGAGATGGCACAAAATCTTGGCCCAAGAACATCCATGATCCATTCCTTTTTTTTTTTTTTTCACCCGCAACTAGTTCTAATCTGCAAGCACTCAATAGTTGCTCACCACAAAATTGTCCGCAAACAGAAGGGGTAAATTTTAGTTCCCAAAGAAATATAGCACACGCAACTCTACAAACTCATTGCAGTTTATCAATAGTAGAATAGTAGCTGATTACGGAATCTAAGCTTAAAGCTAACGGAAGAACCATATTTTCACTTTTGCATGCTTTTGCTACTTGGGATGTCCATATAACCTTTCAACCCAAATATTTCCAGTACAGGAATAGTCTATCATATACACCAAAGTGTTTTGAGAGGAACTTCACCTTTCGAGATCTGTGCCGGAAGCACGAAATTTCCAGTATCCAGAGGAAGACAACCCTGCTTTCCAACATGACTAAGCTTGCCATTGCAGGGGATAAAGAGGTCATGCTAGCCAACAAGCACGAACAAGTCAGACCACCCTCTTTGGATCACGAGCAGCTGCCAAATGATCCTGCAAGAAGACCAAAGAGAAACTTCATTGATCATGCCAAAACAAGGACTTGGTTTTAAAAATAAAGCCATTTTTCTCCTCAAATAATTTAATAGGACTCAAACCTCAAGTCTCTTTACTGGAAGAATGTAACCCAAGGAAAAAGGGATGCCAACTATTTCACACAAATAAATTCTCTTTCCAAATTCCAGTAATAACACAAATCACATCACAGGGAACCCCCAAAAAAAATTAATTTTTTTTCTGCAAAAGGGCAACATTTGAGGAAAAAACCTTTCAACAATTAGGTTCTCATAACTAGGATTGATAGACTCTTCTAACAAAGTGCAGCACCTGTGTGGGGCACCCTAGCCTAGTATGACATGAAATATGCATCTGATACTCCCACTTGGATTCTATATGAAGCTACAAATAACAACCTCTATACCCATTTGTAATTGCCCATTTTATCTTAAACAATGTTTTAAATATCGAATTGGACAAGACAACTAGTACCAGACTAATTCAACCGGCCGGAAAAAAACTGATCAATATTTAGTGAATTAGCTGGTTCAACCAGGAAGCAGATAATCCAAGTTTGTTTAACTACTGGATCATTCTTTCTTTCCTTTCTTTTTTTTTTTAGGGTTTTTTTTTTTTTTTTTTGTGGGGGGGTGGGGGGGGGGGGGGGGGGGGGGGGGGAACCAGGGAAGAAGTTGATGAAGCAGAGAGGAGGGGGCAAACCATACTGGTTTAGGACCTGCAATACCTCCTTTGCTGCCGTAGGAATTCATCAAGTCACCAATGAAGATGGCAATGTGGCAGGCAAGTAGGAAGGCTTGAAGCCATATAGGGCCTGAAATGGAAACATCTTGATAGCACGGATTATACCACCATTGTACTAAGGAAAGCCATCTGTGCCAACTATGTGGCTGTGCGAGGCAACAACAACATAAGTTTCAAAGCATTGGTTTACCCTTTACGTTTGGCTGTTTGTCTCTAGGTGGTAGGTTGTGGACGTGTGTAGACCGAACCCCCAATGACTTAAACAAATCCTACCACACAAGACTAGTAAAAACCCTATCCTGATCTGAGACTATAGTCTTTGGCACCCCATGTAAGCCAACTACTTGATCCAAAAATACTCAAGCAAACTTAGTGAACCGATCTACCACTAACATTATATAGTTTTTGCCTTCCGTCCAATCCTTCCTCAAAGTCCATGGAAAGATAGCTCCACGCCTGCTCCGATATTTCTAGGGGCTGCGACAACCTTGGAGTCGCCATCAACTCATGCTTACAACGCAGACACATGTCACACGACATCACATATTCCTGTACATTCCTCTTAAGGCTGGGCAAATAGAACAACTGCTTGACTTTGTGGTAAGTGCTTCTTATGCTCGAATGACCCCCCCACCGGTGATCGATGTAATGCCTGTAAGATTTTGGACTTAAGCTGACTGCAGTCCCCAATCACGATCTTACCATGAAATTTGATCAACCCACTAGATATAGTATACCCCGATTTACTAGAGGGGTAAGTAGTAGCTGCTCCTGCAAGTCTTTCGTCCACCCAGCTAAAGAATAGGTCTCAATTACCTCTTGCATCCAATCTGGAATGCTGGTAGTAATAGCTGTGACTGACCCTTCCTCAAAGTACCGAGACAACGTATCTGGGACTGCATTTTCTTTTCTCCATTTGTATTGGATTGTATAATCTAACCCCATCAGTTTACTCATTCCTCTCCATTACAACTGAGTTTGTAATTTCTATTATAGAAGGAACTTTAAACTTTCATGATCGGTGTGTATTACAAAGGCCTCACCTTCCAAATAATGCAGCCACTTCTCAACCGCTATCAATATCACCAACTCCTCCTTATCGTAAATGCTTAGCCCTACATGTTTATGGCCTACGGCTTGACTTAGAAAGCTATGGGTCAGCCCCCTTGCATAAGAACAACCCCCACTCTGACACTACTCGCATCTGTCTCTTTACATAAACTGTTGGAAGAATTTAAGGACCTCTTTGCAGAACCCTTATTCTTACCTCCTAGATTTGCTTTTGATCATGCCATCCCACTTAAACCCAATTCAAACCCCATCAGTGTCCATTCCTATAGGTATATGCCCAAGCAAAAGACTGAAATCTAAAACCTTGTTAAGGAAATGTTAACAACAATCCATTATCCAACCTAGCCATAGCCCATTTGCTTCTCCCGTCTTTCTTGTAAAAAAGAAAGAGGGTTTGGGAGATTCTGCATTGATTACCGTCAATTAAACTCAATAACTATTAAAGATAAATTCCCTATACCCATAATTGAAGACCTAAATGAACTCAAACATGCAACCATTTTTTCAAAATTTGACTTCCAGGCTGGTTACCATCAATCCGTATGAGATCGGAAAACATTGATAAAACATCCTTTTGGACACACCATGGGCACTATTGAGTTCAATTTTATGCCTTTTGGTTTAACAAACGCCCCGCAACTTTCCAATCACTGGTGAATCATATTTTTTTAGCCTTTCCTATGCAAATCCGTCCACGTTTTCTTTGATGATATACTAATTTACAGCCCAACCTCCGACATCTCATCCATCTCCTAACTGCATTTGAGATCCTTAAGTTTAACCAATTATATGTGAAGAAATCGAAGTGCATATTTGCCCAAAGGCAGGTTGAGTATTCGGGGCATATCATCTCAGCCCAAAGAGTAAGCACAGACCCAAACAAGGTGGCAGCTATGCAGGATTGGCCTCGGCTTGCAATGGTGAAGGCAGTGCAAGGATTCCTAGGGCTTACGGGATATTACCAGTGTTTTGTGCGAAATTATGGAATTATCAACAAGCTGTTAGCGAAACTATTATGAAAGGATAACTTCCAATGGAATTCCCAAGGCGAAAAGGCATTTCAATAGTTAAAAAGGGTGATGAGTCAGGCCCTTGTTTTGGCCTTACCTGTTTTTGGCAGCCCTTTGTATTGGAGATGGATGTGAGTAGTGTCAGAGTGGGGGCTGTTCTTATGCAAGGGGGCGGACCCATAGCTTTCCTAAGCTAGGCTTTAGGTCCTAAAAATGCAAGGCTAAGTATTTATGATAAGGAGTTGTTGGTCGTATCGATTGCAGTTGAGAAGTGACGACATTATTTGGAATGTGGGCCTTTTGTCATATGCACTGATCATGAAAGTTTAAAGTTCCTTTTACAGCAAAAATTACAAACTCAACTGCAGCGGAGAGGAATGAGTAAAATGATGGGGTTAGATTATACAATCTAGTACAGACGGGGAAAAGAAAATGCAGTCGCAGCTACGTTGTCTCGGTGTTTTGAGGAAGGGTCAATAGCAGCTATTACTACTATCATTCCAGATTGGATGTAGGAGGTAACCGAGAGCTATTCTTTAGCTAGGTGGACGAAGGACCTGTAGGAGCAGCTACTGCTCGACCCCTCTAGTAAACCGAGGTACACTATATTTGGTGGGTTTATTAGATTTCATGCCAGGATCGTGATTGGAGACTACTATTAGCTTAAGTCCAAAATCTTACAGGCATTACATGGGTCACCGGTGGGGGGACATTTGGGTATTAGAAGCACATACCACAAAGTCAAGCAACTGTTCTATTGGCTTGGCCTTAAGAGGAATGTACAAGAATATGTGATGTCATGTTACGTGTGCCATCATTATAAACATGAATTGATGGCAACTCCTGAGTTGTTGCAGCCCGTAGAGCAACCGAAGCAGGTGTGGAGTTGTCTTCCCAAGGACTTTGAAGAAGGGTTGCCAAGGTGGGAAGGCAAAAATTGCATAATGGTAGTGGTAGATCAGTTCACTAAGTTTGCCTAATATTATAGGGCTCTCTCATTCTTTCACGGCCCAAGAGGTGGCTCGAGAATTTTAGGATCAAATAGTTGGCTTGCATGGAGTGCCAAGGAATATCGTCTCGGATCGGGACAAGATTTTTATGAGCCTTATGTGGCAAGATTTGTTTAAATCATTGGGGGTTCACCTACACATGTCCATAGCCTACCATCTAGAAACAAATGGTCAAATAGAAAGGGTAAACCAATGCCTTGAAACTTACTTACGCTATCTTTGTCTAGCTCAACCACGTCAATGGCACAGATGGCTTTTCTTAGCACAGTGGTATAATTTGTGCTATCATAGCTTTATCAAGATGTCTCCATTTCAGGCCTTATATGGCTACAAGCCTTCTTACTTGCCTGCCACATTACCATCTTCATCGGTGGCTGCGGTTGATGAATTCCTACAGCAGCAGCAGGAGGTATTGCAGGTCCTACAAAAGGAATCGGTTCCTGCCCAGCACCAGATGAAGCAATTTGTTGATCGCCAACACAGTGAGAGGGTATTTTCCGTTGGGGACTTGGTTTATTTGAAATTACAACATGCTCACCAGTGAACTCTCACTAACAGCCAGATATCTAAGTTGAGCCCCAAGTTCTTTGGCCCTTTCCCAATCGTGGCAAAGTTTGGAACCGTTGCATATCAGCTACAGCTACCAGCCAACTCCCAGATACATCTGATTTTTCATGTATCTTTGCTCAAGAAGTTAGTGGGGGCACAACTGGTTTCCTCTACCCTGCCGGACTTGGGTTCCGATTCTTTCCCTCTGGTGGAACCAGCCTTGATATTGGATAAAAGGGTGATCTACAGGCATGAGGCTCCTATTACTCAGGTGTTGGTTCAGTGGACTCATCTCCACCCCGACGACAATACATGTTAATACCTTCCTGATCTGTCAAAACAGTTCCCACAATCAGCCAGGCTTCTCTCACTTTCTTGAGGACAAGAAAGTTCTACACTGGGGGGTAATTGTCAGGATCCTATGGGATTCCAGGGAAAATTTGTATTTTTACTTACTACAATTGTAACAATAGACGGTTTAGGCTGTTGGGTGGAGGTTAGATGGTGTAGGCTGTTGGTTGGCGGTTAGATGGTTAAAGGGAGCTGTTAGTACTGTTAGAAGGTATAACAACCAGGCTGTTAAGGTTGTAACTACCGAAGATTGGCGGGAAATGGGGCTATATAAGGGCCTCCCTATTCAATAAAAGCATCAACAAATTTCATAACAGAATCATAGACTCCTCTTTCTTTCAATTTCTCTCCCGAAATTCCTCTGTTTCGTCTTTCCTTCATTCTCTTCTCTCTCTTTTTCTCTCTAACCCTAATTCCCCTCATCCGAGGAGAATTCCACTGTCAGGACACAAGGTCCTGACAAAAGTCTAACCCTAATGTTGAAAAAATTCTAAGTTTGGAACATAATCGAAAATATAGTAAAAAATGAGTTTTTTTGGGGTAATTAACCCTTTAAATTTATTTAGTTCTTTAAAAATCCAGTTCAACCAGAGTCTGACTGTTCACCACTGATCATTTTCCTTGTTGAGTCAATAGTTTGACGGATTTTCAGAACATAGATATTAAAATTCAAAACCATTTAAACAAAATAAAATGTGGCCAAATCTAAGTGTGCTTGGGCGTGAAAACAGTATAAATTCAAAACTCTACTCACATACCCTAGCCTGACACCCACATACAGGAATACATATAACCAGTCTTATTGTCATGCTAAGTAACTTGATTCTAGAATCTCTCTTCAAAACTGTAGCTTAGTATTTCTACCTTCTATATCTGGCTAAATTGACTTGGGTTTCAAAAGTCTTCCTCACTACGAGGGGCTTCTCCACAAACAAATATGTAAATGCCTACAAAAAGGAAAAACAATAAAGTCCAATAGATGACACACAGTTAAAATTATGGAAATCTCATGTATGCAAAAATCCTTGCTCTATTACCCTCCCCGCTTCTTATTTCCTTCTTTTTTGGGGGTTGGGTGGTGGTTTGAGAATACGAACAAAAAAATAGCAGAAGGAAGAGTTCTTTTACAGTTGATGTATGCCCAGAATAAAAATATCCTATAGAATCTATAAACACAATAAGGGAGTTTAAAAATTCCTACAAAGCCATATTGTAAAAGCCAGATTCAAATTGTGAAATGGCATGCCAGTTTCCTCAGCTATCCTATTTTTGCTGCTTCTAAATGCATCACCTAATGCACAACAGATCCAGCATCCACACTTTTGGCCAAGGGCTTTAGCCAGTTTCTGCAGAATAGACACGTTACCTATATGCCTCATTTTGCCACTAGACAAATCCCAATATTTCAAAAACATAAGAACAAAAAAGCAACGAATCATTGCAAAGAATTGCAATAAGGACATGACTGTTAGCAGGGAGGTGTCAAGCTAAATAGATACCTCAACATTGATTGGCAGCTTATATGTTCCACAATAAAAAATCTACAACTACCAGATTTTTATGTCATTACCTACCCCCATCCTAGCTATGATTTTGTGACTGTTGGACTTGGAAGAACAGAAATTTTCAAAAGCAACATGCTCAAGTAGAAGGATGTTAACCAACTCTCAAATCAATATGAGGAAAGGATTTCAATACAAACTACTGTACTAAGATGCTGGTTCTCAAACTTACCGAGATAAAATCAAATGCTTTGGTCTCCTCTTTCCTTGAAGTGTTCATCATTGTCATCGGGATTTGTGTTGGAACAGCTGGATTGAAAATATCAGGAAGAGGGGATGAATGTGCCTCTCCTTTGGTTAGACCAGCATGATTGACACTAGCATCTTGAGATTGAAGGTTTGCCATTTGCTGGAAGTTGGACACTGTTGCTAACAGCTGCTGCTGGGCAAAGAGATTTCCCATGGCACCATAATTCACAGGCTGAGAAGAAAAACCAGGGTTGACCATATATCCAGGTGGTACATTATATCCCATAGGGCCCAAAGGAAACATAGAATTTACATTCATCCCCATTGCTTGAGTTCCGATTAGTCCATTCCAAACACCATTATAAGGTTGGGGGTTGGGATTCATAGTGGGCTCTGGGAAGATAGTCTCAGAGGATGCCCCAGGGGAAGTTTCTTTTGGCTCCATCATTAAGGAATTCTTATTGATTAATAAGCCAGCTACCAAATGGCTAATGTCTTTTTTAGGACCCTGCTCCTGCTTGGGAATTTCAAAAGTAGGACCAAAAATGTCAAATGGCTTGGGTCCACTTCCATTAGCTGCCACATGGACCTCACCAGCTGGTTTATCAACACTCAATCCTGAAAAAATATCAGTAATTTGATCTTTCTCGTCATTGGCATGAAATGAAACATCGGCAAATGGGTCATCGTCAATTTTCTGTTCACTGGCAGCTGTACAAGTGCCCAAACTATCCCCAAATAGATCATCAAATATAGGAGCAGTGGATGTTTTTTGATTCACAATTTCTTGATCACCCTGCATTTTAAGAAAATCTTCTCTACTATTTGAGTCATTGGGACCACCGGTGTCTATTAGGTCAGGCATCTGAACAACAGGTGTCTCAGCCTGTATTGGCTTTTCTGGATGACTCATTACACTGCCGGTCCGTTCTCCATCCAGAAGGCTCAACACCTGCACGCCAAAAAGTATCCATTTAAATTAAAAATGGCTCCACATATAAAATTATTCCATGGGCTCACATAAGACACATGGGAAATAAAGAATTGTATCACATTTTTGGCAAAAACATAATCCGCTACTCTTTTTAGTAAAATGACCAGGTGAAACTGAGAAATAAATAAGATGCGTGTTATTGATTGTAGGCATGGAACAACAACGCTGAGCAAGTAGCAGCTCAATATCCAGTCTTTCTAAACAGTTGCATGTAACATACAATATGTATATGACAGATCATGAGGAATCTACATCTATGCCCAACACTGTTTGGAATTAATGAATTTGAAATGTGGAATTGATTGATAAATGAATTCTACATAGAATTCATATGCAAATAGATTCTCATGTTTGGTATGGCACAACTTAAAATATGGAACTTCAATTGAATTTCCTAAACCTACGTTTGGAATAAATCCAAAATTGAAGTTTTATTTGAAAAAGAAAAGGTTGCTGAGGGGTAGTTTTTTCTATAAGTTTTGCTTGTTTGAGCTTTGTGGAATTCATTTAGAATTTCGACCTATTTTGATAGAATTTGATTATGTTTAATTCCATAGAATTGAATTCGTAGAATTCAAATGAACCTTTTTTTTTTCATTCCAAACACAAATTTAGAATTGGAAATGAATTCCAAAAATTTTGTGGAACCATTCATTCCAAACAGGTTGCTGAACATTCATGATAATACGAACGCTCTTAGAATTTGCATCTTTGCAGTGTTTGGAAATTGCACAATCAAACTGTGTTGATTTTAATTTAATTAAAGAAATAAGCAAATTAAATAGGATATTGCACCCTCTCAAAGCAGGGAGTTTCATGCACTAGGAATGCCCTTTTTAAAAGAATAAGCAAGTTAAACAGGAATGATACATATTAATTCTACCACACACACACACACACACTTAATGTAGGTCCTCCTCCTATGCTGAGCACTGACATGTCTAAGAGACTTCCACATCTGCCTCCCCCAAAAAGACTACAAAAGCCTTTAATAGAATTAGTAAGAACTAAAACTTTCTTTAGAATTAAAGCATCTTGTTGGAGTCCCTGGTAAAAGAGGGTTGGCAAGACAGCTGTAAACGGTTATTCTGGAAAGATTGACCTTAGTGGTGCAAGACTGTAAATGGCAGATTCTATGAAGGCAATCAAGGGAGACAACAAAGCAATTAAATCTAAAGAATCGTGAATGTATATGAGTTGTAATTAGGATGATTCTTGTATATTCTTTCCTTTTGTTTAAGATTCCTAAGTTATAAATTATGAGGTCATCAAGGTCATCTGTCAGAAGCTGTCCAAACTTATGAGGGGCCACAACTAGAACCTGAAAAGGCTAGTCTCTCAAGGGAAAAACTAACTTCTAAGTCTTTTATACAACAACTGATGAATAAGATGAAGATGGACTCAAATACCCCTTCTACATCACACTATGCCCAAGCAAGTACAACTGGTAGTGCTCCTACTCAAGGTACTGTTACAGCATTCTATTCCTCAAGTTCTGTAGAACAACCAACCTGGATCATAGATTCTGGGGCTTCAGCCCACATGACTAGTTTATCTAATTCCTACTTGACCTACACCCCATGTTCTAGTAGGGAAAAGGTTAGAAATGCATATGGTATACTCTCTCCTATTTCTGGAAAAGAGATTATTAACTACAACAAAAACCTCAACCTATCATCTGTTATTCATGTTCCTAATTTTGCAAATAACCTATTATTTGTAAGTTCTATCACAAATTCCTTAAATTGTAAAATTCCATTTTCCCTACCCATTGTGTTTTCCAGGAGGGAAGCACATGGAAAACGATTGACTCTAGTAAACGGGTTGATGGTTTGTACTTGTTGGACAATAAATCATTCTCTCAGCCTAAAGATCAAGCCCTAAAGGTTCATCAACTAACCTTAGCTAAGAAAGAGCTAATGTAGTGGCATCAAAGATTAGGTCATCCTTCTTTTTCAATGATAGGGAAGATTATTCCTAGTATGTGACGCAACGTGTAGCGCGTGTGTGAAAAAACACACCAAAATAAACCCTTGAAAGAGCAAACTTCAATGGCCGAATCTTGGCTTTCAAGAAGACGCAAAAACAAGACTATTTTGCTAAGAAAACCCAAATAGATTGCTGAAATTTGATTGATTAAAACTTGATTACAAACTCTAAATCCTAGGCATATTTATAATATTTGGCTAATCCAAATCCATCTAATATTTGTAAACAAAATCCAACTAAAATCCTAATCCAATATGAAGTAGAATCCTAAATCAAGTAGAAATATGAAATTAAATCTTAAATCAAGTAGAATTCTAAAAACTTAAGAAATATTAAAATATTGTTCCGGCGTGGTCGGGTCGACTTTGGGTCGGGTCTTGATTGGTGATTGCATCATTCACCTCCACTTGAGAAGAATTCGTCCTCGAATTATAATCTGGGTATGACAACTCAACGTCCGGCAAATACAAAGAAAGATCAGCAACATTGAATGTTTTGGAAATACCCATATGATTTGGCAAATCCACAACATAAGCATTATCATTGATCTTTTTTGTAATCTTGTAAGGACCATACTTCTTTGACTTGAGCTTGTTCTGTTGTCCTGTAGGAATCCGTTCCTTCTTCAAGAATATCATGACTTCATCTCCAACCGCAAATACCTTGTGCTACCTATGCTTGTCAACTGCTGCCTTGTACTTCTTATTCGCCTCGTGCAACTTTTGCTTGACATCTTCCTGAACTGCTTGAACGTGTTTGGCTAAGTCACTAGCTGCAAACCTGGTACCTTTGGTAATTTTACCAAATCCAATGCATGATTAGGAACTTTCATGTATACGATAGAGAATGGTGATCTTCCTATTGAGCTATGCACGGCGTTGTTGTAGGCAAATTCCGCTTGAGCTATGACTAGGTCCCATTGTCTTGGCTTGTCTTTGCAAACACTGCGAATCAGATTTCCTAAGGTACGATTCACCACCTCTGTCTGTCCATCAGTTTGGGGATGTGCTGTGCTACTGAAATTCAAAGATGAATCGAACATTCTCCACAAGGTAATCCAGAAGTGACTCAAAAACCTTGTATCACGATCCGAAGTAATAGTTTTAGGGACTCCATGTAGTCTAACAATCTCCTTGAAAAACAGTTTGGCTGTAGCTACTACATCTGCCGTCTTCTTGCATGGGAGAAAGTGCATCATCTTGGAAAACATGTCAACCACTACAAAAACAGAATCCATACCTCGTTGGGTTCACGGTAGACCCAACATGAAGTCCATAGACAAATCTTCCCAAATAGCATTGGGAACATGCAATGGTATGTAGAGACCGGCATTAGAAGAGTGCCCCTTAGCTGTTTGACATATATAACACCTAGCCACAATAATAGAAACATATCTCCTTGCTCTTGGCCAATAATACCTTCCCATAACAGCTTCAATAATCTTGTCTCTGCCAAGATGCCCTGCTAAGCCACCACCATGCAAATGCCGAATAATTTTCTCACGAAGAGATGTGCAAGGGATGCACAACTGATTTCCCTTCATGAGAAACCCATAATGCACATCGAAATCTCCTGATGGTTGCTGAGACATGCATTGTTCCCACACATGTTTGAAATTCTCGTCTGTCGCATATAATTCTTTCAAGCACTCAAACCCAACAATCTCAACACTAAGGGTCTTGATCAAATCCACACGCCTACTCAAAGCGTCCGCCACTCGATTATGCTGTCCCGACTTATGTACAATTTCATATGAAAATTTATCGATAAAAGCAGACCATCTAGCATGCATATCACTCCTCAATTGCCTTTGGCTACTCAAGTAAGAGCTTGGTGATCCGTGTAAAGAACAAATTCTTTGGCAATCAAGTAATGTTCCCATGTCTTAAGAGCCCTCACTACTGCATAAAACTCCTTATCATAAGTAGACCACTTTCTTCTGGCTTCACACAACTTCTCACTGAAAAATGCAATTGGTCACTTCTCTTGGGACAACACAGTACCTATACCCACTCCACTCGCGTCACACTCAACCTCAAACAATTTGTCAAAGCTTGGCAAAGCTAAGACAGGAACGGTACATAATTTCTCTTTTATCAAGGTGAAACTTTGCTCTTGTTCTTCACCCCAATGGAACTTTCCTTTCTTTAAACACTCAGTAATTAGAGCCACAATACTACTAAAGTGTTTGATAAACTGCCTATAGAAAGTTGCTAACCCATGGAAACTTCGCACATCACTGACATTTTTAGGGGTTGGCCACTCTCTAATAGCTCGCACTTTTTTCTCATCTACCTTTACGCCCTCTTTGCTTATAACAAAGCCCAAGAACAACAAGCTCTCACTCATAAAAGTACACTTCTTCAAATTAGCATAAAGTTTGTTTTCCCTAAACACACTCAGCATCTCCCGAATATGCCCCTCATGCTCATTAATAGACTTACTGTATATCAAAATATCATCAAAATACACCACAATGAATTTACCAATGAAAGGGCGTAATACTTGGTTCATTACTCTCATGAAAGTGCTTGGTGCATTGGTTAGTCCAAAGGGCATGACTAACCACTCAAACAACCCATCTCTCATCTTGAAAGCTGTCTTCCACTCATCTTCAGGTCGAATTCTGATTTGATGATAACCACTTCTAAGATCAATTTTGGTAAAAATCACAGTCCCATCAAGTTGATCAAGCATGTCGTCAAGCCTAGGAATTGGAAATTTGTACCCAATAGTAATTTTGTTTATGGCTCTACTGTCAACACACATCCTCCAACTCCCATCTTTCTTTGGTATCAATAATGCTGGCACTGCACATGGACTCATGCTAGTCTGAATGTGCCCTTTTCTCAACAATTCCTCTACCTGCCCACGCAAAATCTCATTCTCCCTAGCACTCATCCTGTAGTGTGGTAGGTTAGGCAAGCCAGCACCAGGAACCAAGTCAATGTGGTGTTGAATATCTCTCATAGGAGGTAGCTTATTAGGTAACTCTTCAGAAACCACATCATGAAATTCCTCCAACAATCCCTGCACCTCCACTGGAATTTGGTTCACCTTCGGTGGCTCACTCACACTCTCTCCCTTGATAACCAATAAGTGAACCTCTCGAGTATCCTTACACTCCCTCATAAACTCAGTGTGTTTATGTGTAATGGTAAGAAAATTTCATCCCTCCACTTTAGAAGCTTTGGTTTGATTCTTTTCCACTATGGGTAACAAAGTATAACGCACACCTTCTTTCTAAAGTTGATATGTGTTCTTCCTACCCGAGTGCTTAGCATCCACATCAAATTGCCAAGGCCTCCCAAATAAAATATGGCAAGCATCCATATCAACAATATCACAATTGACTTCGTCGGAGTACTTACCAATGGAGAAAGGCACCCTGCAACGTTCATCCACATGTATGCCACCAACTTCTTTGATCTATCCAATCATGTAAGGGCTTGGATGTTTTTCAGGAGTTAACTGCATCTTTGCCACCACATCTCTTCCTATGATGTTCTCCTGACTTCCACTATCAATAATCAACTCAAAGATTTTTCCTTTCACCGTTCACCTCGTGCGAAAAAGCTTATGCCGTTGAGTAGTATCTTCAGTCTTTTGAGATAGCATTAACCTCCTCACTACACAGGTATATTGCCTATGTCCATAATCTTCTTCGTCATCCTCCCCATTAGGCCAGCAATATACTTCCTCTTCAGCAACATCTTCCTCTTCCTTTTCTACAATGTTAACTGTTTTCCTCCTTGAACAATCACTAAATCGATGCCCAACCTCATTGCACTTGAAACATTTTAAAAGAATAGGCTTTGCATAAGGATTAGGGGATTTTGGAAGATTAGAAGTAGTACCTCGAATGTTTCCCCCCGTTGTAGCCTTATTAGGGTTGATTGTATGGGGTGGATTGGAGGGTTGCGCTCCCTGAACCGACTTGCCTTTATCAAAAGCTGCTTGTTTATTTTTCTTCCCACTATACCGATGATAGTTGTCATTACGAGCTCTCTCACTCAACATTAACTTAGCCTTTAAAGCTAAGTTCCTTGCTTCTTGCACACCCAGAACCATCTGAACCCCAATTTTATCACGAATAACAGGCTTCAATCCATTCAAGTAACGAGCCGCTTGTTGATTGTCACTTTCCGACAATTGGTTTCTCTCCGCCAATTGCAGAAACTCAAAGGTATATTTATTCACACTCTTCATTCCCTGTGCACATCTTTGATAAGCTTCAAACATATATTGTTCATAGTCAGGGGGCAAAAACTTACCTCTTAACAGCTGCTTCATTCGTCTCCATGTCTGAACTGGCTGTCGGCCTTCCCTCAATCTCGTTTCTCTTAATCGCTCCCACCAAACAGATGCATCGCCCTTCAACCTGTAAGCCACTAACTTTACTTGTCGTTCATCTGGGATCTCCATGTATTCGAAAAAACGGTCAACCTCAGTGATCCAATTCAGGAACCCCCAATATCAAGATCTCCACTAAAGGTAGGAATATCAATTTTTAGTTTATACTCATTGTTGCCCCAGTGGTTGTGCTGATGCGCATTCCTCCTAACCCCTCTACCAACAGGGTTAGCTATTGCTCGACCAAAATCATCATCTTCATCGCTATCTTCAATCACTGGTCTTCTAGGATTAACAAAGACATAATTAATAGGTGGTCTTCCCGTTCTGGCTTGATTCACCCCATTATTTAGGTTCCTGTCATCATCAACTCGTAGTAAGGTGCCCAATTGGTTGTTAAGTTGCTCCAATCGCTGCTAGATAGTACGAGTTACTTCCCGCTGTTTTTCGATTGCTCTCCAAACTGCGGACAACCCCTGATCACCATCATGAGGCTGGTTGTTACTGTTACCTTCAAGATTGGCCATCTGATTGGTTGATTAACCACTCTGATACCACCTGACGCAGCGTGTAGTGCATGTGTGAAAAAACACACCAAAATAAACCCTTGAAAGAGCAAACTTCAATGGCCAAAGCTTGGCTTTCAAGAAGACACAAAAACAAGACTGTTTTGCTAAGAAAACCCAAATAGGTTGCTGAAATTTGATTGATTAAAACTTGATTACAAACTCTAGAACCTAGGCATATTTATAGTATTTGGCTAATCCAAATCCATATAATATTTGTAAACAAAATCCAACTAAAATCCTAATAGAAATAAATCCTAATCCAACATGAAGTAGAATCCTAAATCAAGTAGAATTCTAAAAACTTAAGAAGTATTAAAATATTGTTCCGGCGTGGTCGGGTCGGTTTTGGGCCAGGTCTTGATTGGTGACCGCATCAGTATGAGTAAACAATGTAGTAATATCAGTATATTATGTGAAGCTTGTGAGTTCGATAAACAAACAAGAAGTACTTACCCTACACTTAATAAAAGGAGTTCTAAGCCTTTAATGATTGTCCATTTAGATGTTTGGGGACCTAGTAGGGTTAAAACACTTGTTGGATATAGGTGGTTCATTACCTTTATAGATTGTTTTAGTCGAACAACTTAAGCTTATCTTATGACACAAAAAAGTGAGGTTGGTCATTGTTTCATATCATTTCACAAGGTGGTAACTACTCAATTCAATACAAAATCCACGTTCTCAGAAGTGATAATGGCTTAGAATATAAGGATATACTGCTTTCCAAGACTACCTTCGAGATCAAGGAATCATAAACCAAACTAGTTGTGTTGATACCCTTGCTGAAAATGGTGTAGCAAAAAAGAAAAACAAACATCTTTTGGAGGTCACTAAACCTATGCTCTTAGCTATGCATGTTTCCAAAGTTTACTGGGGTGATACAGTTCTCACTACTGCCTATTTAATCAATAGGATGCTACTTACAACTCTCAATTTCAGAACAAATTTGGAACTTCTAATAAGAGTTTATTCCTATACCATCCCTCCCAAAGTGTTTGGATGCACCTGCTATGTATGAAACCACTCTCCTACCATCAGCAAATTAGACTCTCGAGCTCTCAAACATATATTCATTGGTTATTCTGCCACACAGAAAGGGTAAAGTGCTACCATTCACCTACCCAAAAGTTCTTTGTCAGTATAGATGTCACATTTAGAGAGGATGAGGGTTATTTTCAGTCCAATCTCTCACCTCTTTAGGGGGAGAATATTAGTCCAAGAAGAGGTGTCCATGTAGTGGACTGAAACTGCTTTTGATTTGAGGGCAGAAGGTGGAGAAATTACTAATTATTTGAGGGTAGACGGAGGAGAAGCCGCACTGATGGTTTTTATAATTCAACTAATTTTGATAGATCTAGGTAGGAGGAAGATCCAAGAAATCTTGATTGACAACAGGGACCAAACAGACCTGAGAATGGGAAGTGTTTTGACTTATTTTCAGAGGAAACAAGCCCATCAACAAAGTCTACCTAGCCAAGAAGATTCCCAAGACATCACTGATCTAGGTAAACACTCTACTGAATCTAAACAACTTCCAATTTCCAGTCAATTTCCAGCAACTAACCCTGATCTTGCTAATCTTGATGCTACAATTTCTAAAGCTAAACCTATTTCTGACTCTTTATTTAAACTCTCTAATTTGTACCTTCCTATAGCTATTAGAAAAGAAGTTAGGAGCTGTACACACCATCCTATCTCCAAATCTGTTACTTATGATTCTCTGTCTGCCGCTTATAAGAATTTTCTATCCTCTTTAGAATCTGTAATAGTACCCACAGATTGGAAGCATGCTATCAGTAAACCATGCTGGAAACATGCTATGGAAGGGGGAATGAGAGCCCTAATGGAGAATAACACATGGGAAATCACTGAATTGCCACCTGATAAGAAACCAATTGGTTGTAAGTGGGTTTTCACTATTAAATACAAGGTAGATGGAACGATTGAAAAATAAAAAGCAAGGCTGGTGAGTAAGGGGTTTACTCAAACCTATGGAGTGGACTATGAAGAAACTTTTGCCCCAATAGCAAAAATGAACACAATACGAATTCTTCTATCATATGCAGCTATTCTAGATTAGGACTTACATCAGTTGAATGTAAAGAATGCATTTCTACATGGAGAGTTGGAAGAAGAGGTATATATGAAAATCTCACCAGGTTCCAACAATTCGAAGAAGCAAGGGAGAGTTTGCAAGTTATAGAAAAGGTATGCATGGAAATCCCACCAGGTTTCTACATGGAGAGCGGGAAGAAGAAGCATGCATGGAAATCCCACCAGGTTTTTACATGGAGAGTTTGCTCAAGACCATTTCTATATGGTCTTAAGCAATCCCCCAAGGATTGGTTTGATAGGTTTAGCAGGGCTGTAATAAGACTTGGCTATTAGCAAAGTAATGCTGATCACACCATGTTCTTTAAAAGAAAGAAACACAAGCTAATTGTTTTTATTGTTTATGTTGATGACATAGTAGTGACAAGGAATGACCATGAAGGAATACACCAATTGAAGGAATACTTGGGGGTGAAGAATTTGAGTTCAAGGATCTTGGGCAACAAAGGTACTTCTTTGGAAGTGAAGTAACCAGATCAGAAAAGGTCATCTTTATTTTCCAAAGAAAATATGTTTTAAATTTACTGACTGAAACAAGCATGCTAGGATGCAAGCTTGCAGATTCATCCATTGAAGTAAATCACAGACTTAGAACTGATGAAGGAGAAAAGGCTGACAAGGGCAAGTATCAAAGACTAGTCGGCAAGTTGATATACTTGTCCCATACAAAGCCAGATATTGCGTATGCAGTAGGGGTTGTAAGCCAATTTATGTAGAATCCTAAGTCAATTCATATGGAGGTTGTCTACAAGATTTTAAAATATTTGAAAAAAACTCTTGGGAAGGGTTTACTATTTTCTAACCATAACCATCTGAATATAGAGGGATACATGGATGCAAATTGGGCTGGATCCCTAAATGATAGAAGATCAACCTCAGGTCACTGTACCTTTGTTGGAGGTAACCAGTCACATGGAGGAGTAAGAAACTATTAGTTGTGACTAGGTCAAGTGTTGAAATTGAGTATAGAGCGATGGCTCTAGACGTATGTGAATTATTATGGGTGAATAAGGTTATGATAGAGCTAGAATTGCCTAAAAAGGAACCACTCTTATTATATAGTGGCAACAAAACTGCAATCAACATTGCTAACAATCCTATTCAACATGATAGGACTAAACACACTTAGATTGATAGACACTTCATAAAGGAGAAACTAGTCAATGGACAATTGTGCATCCCATTTGTTTAGTCAAGGCATCAGCTGGCAGATACCTTCACCAAGGCTTTACCCAGCAAGAACTTCATGACTATGATATCCAAGATGGGTATGGAGGATATCCATACCTAAGAAGAGGGGGAGTGTTGGAATCTCTGGTAAAAGAAGGTTGGCAAGACAATTGTTATAGCTATAAACATATGGTTATTATGAAAAAGTTGACCTTTGTGGTGCAAGACTGTAAATGGCAGATTCTATGGAGACAATCAAAGGAGACAACAAAGCAATCAAATCTAAAGAATCGTGAATATATATGAGTTGTATTAGGATGATTCCTGTATATTCTAACTTGTAAATTATGAGGCAATCAAGGGAGACAACAAAGCAATCAAATCTAAAGAATCGTGAATGTATATGAGTTGTAATTAGGATGATTCCTGTATATTCAAACCTATAAATTATGAGGTTATAAATAGAGAATAATCCAAAGGGGCAATATGTCTTTTGCCTACAGTTTCAAAACCTAGTTGTTGCGATTTTTTACACATCTATATCTCTCAAAGGGGTACCAAGTTAACAAGACCAAAATAGAGTAAATCTTAAATTTAGTAGAGAAAATTTGGATTGCATTACATTCATTTTCTCACTTCAAGTTGAAAATAGACTTTTTATAAGATAGAATGCACAAAAATAAGAACATGACCATTCTCTTTGCTTTATGATACTGCTCAAAACAACGGGCAATCTTGTACTATTTCCACATCTCTCCCCCTCCCTCCCCCTCTCTCTCTCTCCACACACACATGAAAGAGACAAGAGTTGGACAAAGAGAACAAATGGATTTTCAATCAGCATAATACCAAAATTATTTTAAAATGAAAATTTATTACAACTACTCATCTTCTTCTTAAAAAGAAAATAGAGTTTTAAGATTTGAGGCCATAAATTTCCTTCACATCATGCACCATTGCACCCTCTATATCAAGTAAATTCAGCTCTTTCAAATTGTCAAAAGTTTCCTTATCTAGGAAGCGCTAAGTTCATTAAACTTTTTATTGGTAGCTTGATGAAACACCACTAATGTGACCTTATTATATTGCACCCTAAGCCACCCTGATGACCCCCCCTATGGCACTCTATATTCATTGATTGACGGATATTTACCAACTTTTCCAATCAAAGGGCCAAAAAGTTAATCAAACTTCAAAACCGTTCCTCCTCATCATCATTAACTGCATCTTATCCTAACCAAGTTAGGATAAGTGGAAAAACATTATATGAATACTCATTTACTTCTAAAAGTTACATTGACAATACAAGTTCATGCAAAAGAACGAGGCAAAATTTTAAGCCAAATGCCCTTCCAAATGAAACCCTCCAGTGATGGAAGGATGAAATAAAGTTCTAACACCATCTTCATATGGAATAGTTTCATGAAATGGTGATAAATGAATATAATTGATATGTTTATATTCTATCACATAGTTGATATTGCGAAACCAACCTATACAACATGGAAACACAATGACTTCAAAATCATTCCTATAACGACAAATTAATTATTGAGTGACAAACAAGTCATTAGCCATTATTTTGTCTATAATATGAGAATTAGGTTCAATCAATGCCATGAAATTATCAAGAGGCAAAGGACAAACTTCAATTAGGCAAATGCTTAGGGGCTGTTTGAAAATGCTGTGGGAAATTTCCATTTCATTTCATTTGTGTTGATTCCATTTTGCTAGGAAAAATGGTTTAATTTTGCTGAGATGTCAAAAAAATGAAAAGAAAAACTGAAGATGCTGTTTGATTTTCCTAATCTTTTTTTTTTTTTTTCAAAAGACATGACAGAATTAAATCTTTTATTTTATTAAACCTACAAAAATGCATCAAACATCTAGAAAAATCAGAAAATTTGGGGGAAAAAAACAATCTTGGCAACAATGGAGAAAAAATAAAGTAAAAAAAAAATCATTTTATTTTGTTAGAGCTAAAAAATTCAAAAAAACCAAAAAAAGTTAAACTCAAAATCAAAAAATTCAAAAAGAAAAAAAAAACAATGAGAGAAGTGCCATGTCCATTGATTTCTATATTACACACGAGAGAGAGAGAGAGAGAGAGAGAGAGAGAGAGAGAGAGAGAGAGAGAGAGAGAGAGAGAGAGAGAGAGAGAGATCAGGGCAACCATGGGGTTGCCAAGGTGGAGGTGAAGAGAAACATAGGTTGAAGATGAAGGCAGAGATGAAAATTAAGATCAGTGATGAGGCCTCGTCGGTGGGAGGTGAAGGTGAGAGTCAGTTTCAGCTTACAGATCTGGATTTGATTTTGTGTGAGAAGAAGGAATGAATGCAACAAAAAAATGGTTTTTAATAGCTGCTATTTTTCCATTTCTTTGCATTCCATTTTCATTTTTTTGGGATGGAAAATATAAATCAAGCATCATTTATTTCCACTTTTTGTTCCAAAATTATGGAAATGAAACATATACTTTTGAAATGCAAATGAAATCAAATCAAACAGCTCCTTAAATACCTCAAGCATCAATTCCCTTGCTAACATTTTATACAATTGTAAAATTTCTTTTTAAGCTAAAAGGGAAGTACAGAAGGTTTTGTCATATGCCTATAGGATCAGTTTTCTTGTATTACACAGAATATTGAGTAGTTAAGCACTAACATGGACAACATATGAGCATGATTAAGATGAAAAATGTTAAGGTAAGTGTGTGACAATCTAAAACAAGAAAAAAAAAATGAGAAAATGAAATTATCCAGAGTATAGTTAGAGTGAAGCCTATTGAAGCTAAGATGTGAGAAACATAATTAACATGTTTAAATATGTTGGGGAAAAAAACAAATAGATGGATCTGCAGAGAGAATGAATAGAATGAGAAAAATTTTGTAGCAAAAGAGGTAGATAACAGTTAAAGAAAACTTGATAGAAAACTCTTAAGCATAACATGAGATATAATGGCCTAAAAAAAAAGAAAGATGTGGTCATGGACAGAGAATTATCGAGCTAGAATTCATATAAACAACCCCACCTAGTGGGATAAAAGGCTTGGTACTGTTGTTATTGTTGTTGAAAATGTGCCAAATGAATAAAGATATAGTTGAGATTGTAGAGTGTTAGGACAAGTAAGATGCACATATAGTTGAGATCTTTTCGTTGTCTTTTTTGTTTTTTGGTAGTCCCTTTTGGTGTTTTCTAAGGTACTTGTGAAAAAAGACAAGACAGAGAATTAATCCTTTTGAAAGCCATGAAAATTCATCATCACCTTTAGCCAAGCTCTTATATTGTTTTGTAATAATAAACCCAATTAAGGAGGGCATGGCAACAATATAGTAGCCCTTCTCAATAGGTAAAAACTCCCTATGGCTAGAAGAGCCACCACCTTAATGTTCATCTCCAAGGCCATCCTACTAAAATTTGTCTTTGGAAATCAAGACTAAGAAATGCAAATATGGAGATAGGTTCCTGATAACACTATCGTGACATGCCCAGCACGAGAATTTCCACAATTACAAATAAAGGTGACAATGGCAAGAACATGGCATTAAAAATCTTTAAACATTTACTTGTAAAATAATAACTATATCTTATATAATAAGTGAATTTCACATCATTACATCAAGGGACAACGTATTTACCCATTAAACAACGAACTATCATTTTTCATATTCTACAGATGAGAAATAAGGGTAAACAAAAAGCCTATAATCTCTCTCCATAGAGACTTTTTTTAACAAATTGAAAGTTTTGAATTTATAAATATTATAAAGTCTTAAAAGAAGACTGGTTAATATTCATAAATGCTAATTGCTTTTATTTCATTTTAGATGAGAAGTTAAATTTTCAAATTTGCAACTTTCATATGCAAAATAGACCATGTGTCTGAAGTGTTTAAAATGGGTCCATCAGGTTATTAAAATTAAAAAAAAAAAAATCCATTTAGACAAGTTTCTGACATATTGTAGGAGTTTTAATCATAAAAGTGCCCGTGCTTGCTAAAGCACCAAGGTTCCAAAGCCAGGTTGCTGAGCAGGAGATGTTGATTGTTCTATCATTAAAGGTCGGTCAATTTTTCTGCAATCTAATTAATGCCAATGCAGTCATTAATTGAGCTATACATAAAAATATTGGATATCTACCCCTATACTTTGGTTAATCTAACACTGATATGCAAAGTAGTCATCCAATTTGTAATGAATTTTATGTAAGAGAAGCATTTAAAGCTAGCAGGTCTCCAAGGATATTGTTCATCATCACGATTTCTTCTTTACTTATATTTTTGGTTTGACAAGGATGGTGGTTCTTCAGGCCATTACTCCCCTATTTTTGAGAGAGAGAGAGAGAGAGAGAGAATAAATGTATCAATACAAAGTAACTCACCTTGTTTGACTTTTCTCTCAAAGAAGCTTGAGGAGACTCTGTACATTTTATGACAACATCTTTATTTTCACTAAAATAAGATGCTACGATAGCAAAATGCTCGATGTCTTTTTTCTTTAAAATTGCCTCAAGAACACAGACAGCTTTCATGCGGACCTGAAAAGTAATAGTGTGTATGAGTATGCAGCCCATGAGGAGAACTCTATGTTAGCACATGCAAGTTCCAATTATACATTGTGCAAAACCAGTATATCAACATGAAAAAAAAAAAAAAAATACATGCCTGCCACAAAGGAGAGCCAAGCTTTGATTCTAGGGCATGACTTAAAGCCAATTCATCAAACTTTGAGGCCTCCACAAGGAAAGCCTGAAGTGCATCTCTAGTGGGTTGTAGTCGTACACCGCCAGATGTTACAATGGTCTCCAACAACCTCTCCTCACGACT
Source organism: Diospyros lotus (assembly GCF_014633365.1). Lineage (NCBI taxonomy): Eukaryota > Viridiplantae > Streptophyta > Magnoliopsida > Ericales > Ebenaceae > Diospyros > Diospyros lotus. The sequence goes on along the minus strand of NC_068339.1, from coordinate 42,460,178 downwards.
CTTATTCTTGTTATTACTTGAGCTGGCATTCCCATTAGTCATTTCTGTCTGGTTAACCCTCAACTCCTGACCCCATGATCCAGTATTGGCATCTCTTGAGAAGCGGGAACCACTTTGTGCTTCATTGCCATGCTCAATTTGATCATATCTATCTGGGTAGTCGATCTCCGTAGTCAATGACCTCCGAAGATTAGGACTCCTGTAACTTCCAGTGTCATTCTTTCCCTGTGATTGTGCTTGTGTTAAACTAGTAAATCCCTGCTTTAGTGTAGCACTTCCAATACCAACAACTTCACTTAAAAAAGATTTCTTATCTTCTGATGGCATCTCAAAGTTTGTATTCCCAAAACCTTGTATCCGTTTGTTAAGATCCTCAGCAGGAGCTGGTTTATTGTCATCTGTAGAAAATATAGCAGATATGGCTTCAGTGGCTGAATCCCGCACAGCTTTATTGAGAGCATCCCCCTTCAGAGGATCCGGCTGGCCCTTGTAATGAAATAACTGCCGCACAGCTGCTGAGTTTCTCTGCATCTCCCTTCTGAACTCTGCACCAGACTTTCCTACTGCATACTTGATCAGCCTCAAAGCCTACAAAAAGTCCAAAAGAAAGAGCACCAAGATCCATAAAATTTGATGTTGGAAGCATAACTAGATCATCTATTAGGTATTATGATTGTCAATCAGTCTAGGGCACCAAACTTGAATCAACAAATATTATAACAAGTTCGAGATGGATGCCAATGAATTGGATTTCATATGAAAAAAGCTGTGGCACGTGGATTCTCATATAGAATCCTTTCAAATGGTTGAAATTCAAAGATTTGCAAATCTCAACATCTCTCTTACAAATTCATTTCTGTTAAGTTAGCCATCTGCCCTACCACAACTTATAGAGAAATGGTTTATTGGACGCAGCGGACGTAACTGATGTGATGAAAAATCAAACTACCACACAAAAGGCAAAACGTAGAATCCTCTTCCGTACGCAGCACAAAATTCAGTATAAAAAAAACTCAGCTAATTAGATCTGCTCGATCAAAATTTTATGGTATGAAACGGACCAACCAGCATAGGGAGAACACAAGAATGTATGAGAAATTGAAGCCCAAATCCACTTTCCACCATGCAATTCAGAATACAGCATACATCGAATTGATCCGCAAACTTGAATTGCCAGAATAACAATCTCCGGAAATTAACTTGAAGAAACACAATACCTTTTGTTTGACAATTGGGCTCTTATGGTCAAGGCGTTTCAATATGAACTCCGAGACTTCCCTAACAATACTGCCATGCGAAGAGCGAAGAAGCTCGCAAATCTCCTCCAATTTGTACACGGGCGTGACTTTGTCTTCGTCCGTCGTCGCCCCATCGATCATCCGCGATCGCCAGTAGGATTCAACGGCTCTCCTGCTCGAATCCATTTCTAGAGATCCACCAAGACCCTAGATTTCCTATCTACGAACAAAGCCTCGGAGATTCGCCAAGCCTGGATTCAATCCGACAAAACACTAGAAAAATTGAATGCCAACACACCGATCAATTCCAATTGCAATAAAGATTTGAAACGCGTAACAGATCTTTAGATGGCAATCATTGCAGTTCCAACAGCGGAAGATTTGGTGACATCAAGTTTCCAGAGAAATTCAACAATTACCAGTAGCTCAGGATTAGGGTTCCCGGATGAGAATTTGGACCAGAATTTGGGGGAAAATGAGAGAGAGAGAGAGAGAGGGAGAGAGAGAAGCTTCTTGCGATTCCGGACAGTTTTTGGTACCCAATTTGCCTGGCAGGCGGTTCACGTCAAGGCTTGAAAGAATGACGAGTGGCGACCCCACCGCGCATGAGAGCCTCGGTGGCTTCTAACGAAGCCGCTACTGGGCTTGTCGTAAATGCCCTATGGTATTAGCCCAAAGATTGCACTCCGCGGCCCAATTATCAACCCAGCTATTAGGGGTGAGTAAGAAGGGATTAATTCGTTCAAAGATGTTAAATTAAATCAACTTAAATATTTAAATTAATTAAACTGATATAGAACTGGTCGACTATATTTTGACAATTTTAAAACTCACTAAAGTGATTCGATTTTTGAGTATCGGTAAACCATCCATTCAAAAAAATTGTCTTCGTTGGTCACAAAATTATGAATGTATGTACCTTACCCTCAAGTTCAGCAAAAATGTTTCATAATTCAAATTCAATCCTGTGAACTCATACTCATCGTCCCAAATAAGATAAAATTTTCTTGCGTGCATGTGCAAAATTACACGGATATTTAGTTAGCTGTACTAGCTGCATTTACAACATCATCAGATTCATCCACAATCATCTCATCCCTGAACAGAATTTTAAGATGGGGAAGAACTCTAGGAAGAACATGTAGATCTGCTAAGTTAACACTCATCAAATCAAATGCGATGCATGTTTTATGCATATGAGTTTCATCAAAGACTGGTATTTTGGGGTATCTTTGGCTGAAGTGGGTAAGAATGATGCGGTACGCTCCGGCAGAATTCCCGACTTCTATCGCCTCCTTCGTCGTGCTGTGGTTTCGCGCTATAGCCTCGTCCAGCAAACCATCCTCGAACGTTGCCTGCAAACCGAACCTCAAACCATCAAATAAGGAACAATCCAGACGACAGAATTGCTAACCAAAGTATCACAAGAACCTCATCACTGAAGGCGGAATGTTCCAAAAAAGTATGCTGTGTGCTTAGGCAACTTTTCTAAGAATTAAGGTATCTCAAGGAACTAATAAGCTCTGAGAAAATGCACAATGCCATGCGAAGACTTGCCTCGTGTATTAGAACCGTTGCTTCATGAGACGCCTTAATTAGTTCTGGGCATGGCCTGCTATCACCGGAGTACACGATCTTCCACCCTGGTATAACTTCCCCAGCAGCATTGGTTCGATCTGCTGCCTTCAGGGCAATGCCAAATGCCTGTGGACAGTGCACGACAGGGAAACTCATTAAAGTCGCCAAACCTGCTTCTTTTAGCATTTTCTGCAAGTGCTTTGAGATGGGAAAAACTATGCTGTTGCTTGAAGGGCTATTGGGTCGCTTCCAATAGCTCTGCATATGAACTCCTTCAGCGAACAAGGTAGAGTTAATGTCTTTATTTGTGTCCTCAGAAGCAACTGAGCTCCCTGGAGGGGAGTTGCTATTATTTGATTCAAAAGCGTCCAATGAAGCTTCTGTGGTGTGCCTGCAATCAAGGAACTGCATATCTAGATCTTCAAGTATTTGATACGCATCTAAAAATCTCTTAAGCTGCCTGGGGCCAATAACGAGCAAAGGTTCGTGTGGTTCTCCCCTCAACAAATCACGTCTGAGAGCAAGTATTCTTGCTAGACCTGAATGGTGATCAGCATGAATATGTGAAATCCAAATACACCTTAAACCTTTCACAGCATCATTAGCGCCCTCAATACCGAATCTGTAAGGGAGAAACATAAAATTCCTGGTGTTAAAAATTATGGAAAAAAAGTTGCAATGCTGCAATGCATTTGAAAATTACTGGACTGCGTTTATTACCTTCTTTTCAGCTGTCCGAGGGTTCCTTCACCACAATCTAAGAGTAAGCTTCCTTTTGAGAAAAGGTTGATGAAGATAGAACTAACATTTCGGTACTTAGAAGGTTGGGAAGAACCAGTTCCTAGAAGAACAATCTCCATGTCTTCCCTTGAAATATCTTCCAAACAACTAGGAATTGTATTTTCAATCAACCATGGCTCTTCGATTAAAAGATTGTTATTTACCACAGGAGTCACATGCTCTTCCATCCATTTGTTCCCCTCCCAGAATCGGGTAACTTCCCTTGCAACATCTACAATCTCCGGAATCTCTGAAAGTAACTCATCTATAATTTGTGAGTGAGAAATTAAACTCGGAACACCAGATCTGTCTACTCCAAGCTGAGCATAAGGACGCAAATGGAACTGTCCAGACAAAAATGAGCACAAGATTACTCAAAGGGGTAAATCATCAAATAAGAACATGTACTTGATTTAGAAAGGCCATATCCTAACTCAAAATTATCTTTTTCTTGTAATAAAAAAATATTAGGAACGAATGTTTGGATATCCAGTGAGCAAAATTCTGAAATTAAGTATCAAATATAATCATTGGCCCATCATGTATTTCAAACTGATCAAGCATGCCAAAGGAAATCTGAAACCAGTCAAGAGGAGAACTCCAATACACCTTTTCAGTAGAGGAGATTTTGATTCTACATTAACTACAAAAAGACAAACATTTCCAGGCATTTACTGAACACTAGTTAAGGTAAAGAAAAACGTCAGGACAAGAACAGCATTTCCAATGAGACTTGAGGGAAGCCCAGGGAAAAGCTGGCAATGAGAAAAGTTTCTGACGTTTCCAAATTCTGAGTTTTTATTGGCATCTGTAACCTTTACCAAGGTTTATATAAATATCGAAAATATTGCATAAGTGTGGTTTATTAAATGCCACAAAAGGTAAGAACATGCTGGATGTAAGAACATGCTGGAAATGTGCTGTCATTACCAGCATTTCAAGCCGCCAGGAATAATCACAAAAACATAGGTAATTTTTCCCAACATTTATAACATATTTACTGGTGTTTATATAAATCCTGGTAAATAGATAGAAATGTATTTCTTAAATGTTGCAAAAGGAAAAAAACACCGGATATCTCAGCCATTAGTGGCATTTTCTACTGACATGCCAGTAAGAGTCACGGTGTTCTGTTAAATACCAAAGAAAGGAATAAAACCATTCTTGATGTTTCCAGAAGCTAAAAAAAATAGTTCAAGAAAACATAGGTTTAAGTCCTAAAAATGCCAGAAAAGGCTTAATACAACATGACAACCCTACTTCTAGATTTCATAATCTGTTCTGGAGTTTCAACTTTCAAACCACATTACCAATCCACAAACAATCACCGAACCAAAATACTGGTATCTAAACACCATCAGTGAACAAATTAACCCACAATAAACAGTCATTATCAAACTCTATTGGCATATCCAACCAACACATTCACAATCAAATGCCAATTGTTATTTGACCAAAACTATCACACTCAAAGACCACCTATGACCCACTGTCAGGACCCTAGGTTTCAAATCTAGGATTTCTAGTTGGCCATCGTGAAAGAAGAAAGAAAGAAAGAGAGATGAGAGAAATTAGAGAAAAAATGGAGAGAAAACAGAGGGGGACAGAATGGATAGGAGAATACGAGAGAACTTGAAATTAATTCAATAATGTCTCGATACAAGGTGGAATAGACTTATATATGGCTATCCACAGCAGTTAATCGGTAACATTGTAACTGACTTTATTAACAACTTATAACAGTTGCAGTGGTTCGTTGTTGCCAGCTACCGTAACTGTAATAATTGCAGTTGAAATAACTTTTAACAGCTTTCTGCTATCTTCTATCTCCTAATTCTTCTAATCACAACACCACCCAAGCAACATTTTCAAAACAAACTTCAACTACTACCCAACCAACATATTGTCCACCTATAGCTACATCCTTTTTCTATTTGATTGTACTGAAATGAAATTGTAATGAGAATTACATAATATTCAATATGTTGGTTGGATAGTACTTGGACTTTGCCAATGAAATGTTGGTTGGGTGGGTGGATGATAGATGGTGTTTGACTGTGATAGTGCTTGTCAAATAACAGGTAGTATTTGATTATGATTGTCTTGGTCGAGTAACAGGTGGGATTCAATTGTAAATGAGTTGGTTGGATGACCGTTAGAGTTTGAATGAATTATTTGGATGATGAGAAATGGTTCATTGTGAGTTAATTTGTTGATTGATGGTGCTTCAATATCAATATTTTGGTTGGGTGATTTTATTTGTGGATGATTTGAATGTGGTTTGAAACTACATAACAGTTTATGAAAATTCGCAACCAAAAGCCAAGTTGGGTTACTATGTTGCATTGAACCTTTCCCTACGTTTTTGAGGACTATTACCAGCATTTCTTAACTATTTTAGGCATTTCTACAAACATCAAAAATAGTTTTATTCCTCTTTCTGACATTTAACAAAATGTCATGACTAGAGGCTTCCTGGCGATTTGCTAGAGAATGCCAGTCATGACAGAGCATATCCAATGTTTACATACCACTTGTGGCATTTAAAAACCATGTCTGTCACATTTTACTGGGGTTTATATAAATGCCACAAAATAATGCTCTAAATGTTGAGAAAATTTACTGGCGTTTTAGTAATTATTCCAATGGTTTTAAACACTGGTAATGGCAGCACACATCATAGTTGTCAAAGGTTCAAGGGGCACTGAGGCACAAGAGTGCTTGGAGCCTAGGAGTGAGGTGCAGGCAGAGTCATCTAGATGCAAGGTGCACATTTAAAAAAATCTGCATAAAAATACTTATACATCATTATTTTCAATATCTACCTATAAAGAGGTAAATGCAAACTTATAAAATCATAAATAAGAAATAGGCAACACTATTTAACTAAACAATAGGTTGTTTTACTGTTTTCTCAATTTTTTAAATTTTTTTTTTATGGTTGTTACTGGTTAGATTTCCACGAGTCCATAAAAAAAAAAAAAATACATAGGACCAAAGGTATGTACCTTGTCCCTTGAGGTGAGGTCCCCTCAGCCGAGCCAAGGCCAAATCAAGGATCAGTGGGACCCTAGGAAATAATTAGTTTAGTGGCCTTCTAAAAAATAATAAAAAATATTTAAAAAAAAAATTGGCTTTTTGAGATGCAAAATCACTAATTAAATTTTTGTATTCTAGTTTAGAAAGTAAATCTTTTTCAATTGACAATATAGCCAAATTACTTAATCTTTCTTGTGACATAATTAAACATAAATAAGATTTTATTAATTTTAATTTTGAAAAACTTTTTTCCTGCTAACATATGTATAATATAGATATACATTTTTTGGGGGGCCCTAGGCATAGGCCTTAGTGGCCTATGCCTTGAGTCAGCCCTGAGCTGAGCCTTGAGCCTAGGCACGCCATTGACAACTACGGCACACATTCAGCATTTTCTAACCTTTTGCAGTGTTTAATAGACCATGCCTGTGTCATATTTCTGGAGTTTATTATAAACCCTGGTAATGGTTTTAAAAAAGTCTATAAAAATTCCCTGTTAGTATTTAATAAAAACCAGGAAATGTCTGTTTTTTGTGGTGTTGGATATGGTTTACAAAAAGTGGATGTAGGTGTGGTTGGCACCAAACCACTATAAACTTTCTTGTGTATTTTGTGTGTTGAGTCTTCATTTAGAAATCTAATTTACATACACACGACAAACTAAAGAGAACAAAAGAAATTAAAATTATGTAGCGGAGATGAGGATGTTAAGATGGATGTGCGGTCATACAAGAAAAGATAAAATTAGAAATGAAGTTATTCGTAATAAGATAGAAGTAGTGCCAATAGAGGAAAAGATGAGAGAGACTAGATTAAGATGGTTTGGTCATGTGAGAAGGAGACTAAGAGACGCTCCTGTGAGGAAAGTTGATGAAATGGAACAATTAATCAAAAAAAGAGGTAGAGGCAAACCTAAGAAGACTTTGAGCGAGACATTAAAGTTTGATATGAAGTGTATGGATCTCAATGAAGATATGACAAAAGATAGAAATACATGGAAGTCTAGAATTCATGTAGCCGACCCCACATAGTGGGATAAAAGCTGGATATATTGTTGTTGTTGTTGACTCAATTCACCCCTCTTGTAACAAACATCAGAAACTAAGGGACCAGCAACAAGATGAAGTCATGAACAGAGTCCTAAAGCACAGAAGAGCAGCAAGGATACACATCAATTTGAACAAATGTGGCTTCAACTAGATAAATATACTATCATACCTTTAGGAGATTTTCAGCAGTGATGTTTTCACAAGGCCTTAAAACAGGAACCTGGAAGAAAGGAACCAAGGCACTGCTCAATAATTAGGAAACACACTAAAATTTTACAGTCACGAAACACATGCAAAGGAAGATAAACTGATCATTGCCTTCTAAAGATGTCACATCCAAACAGACCTTACTGAATGGCCTGGAGTCAGGTGCCGAGCCATTGGAATGCTGAAGAGACCAAAAACCAGGAGATGGAAATAACTGGGGACACAGGTAATTAAGTCGTGCTGCAAGCCTTGCACTGGATTGTAAAATAGGAACCTCTACATTCTTCCTGCGCTAACAATGAAATAATTGCACGATTACTCCAGTAAGAATGATGAAACAATGCAGAAGAATGACTTTGTATCCATTCAGAAAAGGAAAAAACTAACATTTCATGTCCAGCCATTATATGTTGGGTACCACTGAATCTTGTCATCCATTTCTGATAATCAACGGTGTTTATGACAGATGCAGGACTTAAGTGAATGATACAATTGACAAGTTTGGAAGTCCCTTCTTGATTGCCAGACATATCTCCATAATAGTTGTCAAGAAACTGTAAGGACAACATCTCTTGCAAATGACATGATGTTGGGCAATCAACAATGAGTATGATAGGGCCCGGAATAGAAGGACCCAATACGTCACTTGGATGAACCTAACAACAAAATAAGTCAGAGACAGAGAACCAAAGCATATATGAAAGCAATAATTTTTCAACCCACCATGATATTTTGCTTATCTGACTTCACTGAATTCCCCAGCTGCAGTTCACGATACTTTGGCCCAGGTTTCAGTCCAAGAGCAGCTGCTTTTTGGGGATCAAATTTGCCCTTAATTTCAGGTAACTCACAAACATATACAACAGATATGTCACCAGGCTTCACAACAGGTCCTACTTCCTTATTTGTACTTCTTGGTGAAAGTGATTCTGAGTATTGATTTCTCCTGACTTCTACATTAATCTCTGTTGTATTAGGTGACAGAAGCTCTACCTTGTTGAGCTCAGATGCAAAAGAGCTTGGTCGCAGAAGCATAGCTGATATTTTAACAACTTCATCATCAATGAGAACAATGGGGTCAGTAAACTTCCCTGGATCAGGAACCGAAACCCCATCAGAGCCAGGTGATGGTCCAAAGCTGTGTGTGTGAACCATGGCTGCCTTTGGGATGAATGACCTCATGGCATCAATTAAATACTTGAGATCAGAGGGGCCCCAAACATTGACCTTCAAAAAAGTAGCAATCATATATGAGAATCACATAGACCATTTTTCTATCTAATCCTGTTCCACAGCAAAGTAAAAAGAAACTATTGATGCATCAAGCTAATTCATACTCACAGACATTCCATCATCTCCCATGCCAGCCAATGTCAATAAAAGACCTGCAAGGTAGAACAGAGACCAAGTGTTTGTAGGCTCTCAAAACTATCCCAACTATATAGAAAGCATAATACTACTGATTTTAACATAATTTTTCAAAAAAAGTAAATAATTATTTACAGGAAAACATCCATTTTTGAGTGAATTTTGAAATCTTAACTAAGATACAGACCTGGAAGCCCACCCGCCGTCTCTGAACATACACGAGAGAGAAATATGTGATCAATCTAAAGAGAGGCAAGTTATCAGTACGTTCACCCAGAGGCAGACAAATGATATCAAGTCAAAGGAAACACTATCTTAAGATGGCAAGTGCAAGATGAGAAAGAAATTATAAAACTGGCAGATTTATGATACCTTAGACAACTTAATCTTATGCTCCGTGCAGAAGCGTTGTAATCCCTGGAACAGGAACTAAATAGTAAGAGATGTGGCTGCTATGAAGCTCCACATTATGCTCTTCAAGAATTAGATAAAAAAATCAAATTAGAAATTAACAATCTGATTCCCATTGTTTTGCAAGGCATCCAAGGGTCACAAAAAGCTGTTATGCATATTGGATCAATCACAAGGCCAGTAAAAGAACAGAAAAGGACAATGATTAGATAACCAAGCATTCTACCATATCCAATTTGGGCATGCAGAAACTTGTCAAAAAGAAGATAAGAACCCTAGAAGTTAGGAATGTTCGAGCACATGATTTGCTAAAAAAGCAAGCCAAGCAAATATAGCCATTCTGATCACTTTTACAGCAAGTGCAATGAAAAAACCAATTTCACACATGGTCAAAACTGTTTAGTAGGGAACTCTTTTTTAGAGTTCAATTTTAGGTTATGCACATATAGCAACACTTTTCTACATCCATGCAGTTTATTAATGACACTTTATTTATTGATTTGTAAATTTAGCAAAACCAAAAACCAAAAGATATATTGGTTTTAAGTTTCTATCCTTCTTATTCCTTTTGTTCATAAAGCAAAACCGAAAATCAAGAAAATATTGAAAGATGGTAAAGATGTCTGATACCAATGCCCACAATGACATTATCATCATTTACTAGGAGGAGAACATGTGTTGTCCAACCATCAAAGTGAAATCTCCACAAAATGGAGCAAAATTATCCAACTCCTTGTTGAACTTAAACTAAAACTTTACTCTCGGTATACTAAACCATTGGTTGAAACTTGAAATTATATTCCCCCCTAGTGGTCTTTCTGTTCAATGAAAAGTTAAGGTGAAAAACTCAAAACTATTTACTAGAGAGGACATCTCTTTTCATAATTTTTGTCACTCACATTAATATTATGGTAGGTATTTATTGAAGATTGATTATTCATTATGCAACAACATTTTATATAGGTTTAATTCTTGATAATAATTTGGTGTGTATTAGTACCGCAGTTTGTCATAGTTACAGTTAATACAAGAATCGTTATAATTAATAAATACTCAATTGTAAACTTTTACATATCAATGAAGATGAAGCAATAATTTCTTTCTAGTCTTTGTACTTCTGGAACACGTGACATCTCACATTCACATGAAAAACACCATGTTCCTCTTTCTATTAAAAAGGTATGACCAAGCCCTCAAAGTTCAAGGTAAGATGAAAGTAATTTTCCAAACAAGGTCATTCAGATAAGCGGTTTAGTTAATAACAACATACAGACTGACAACAAACCGCAAATAACATAAACAATTAAAAAAGTATAGAAATATAAATAAATCATTACCATGATCGAAAACTTTCTTTTTTATCTGTTAAAGCATTTGCCTTAGATTAGCATTAAGACTCAGGAGAGAAGAGAATCAGAGAAGCATTCCGATATAACAAGGGTTTCTAAAAGACTGTTAGTTGTATGTATCAGTTGTAATGGTAACCGTCACATGTTTTAAATGGCTACCAGTTCCTTGTAAAGTCCACCCTTTATGGATTATAAATAGAGGGTCAGGGGGTCTCATTTGAGACACTGTTTTTCGTTCTATATTGAGAGAGCAAGAGTATGTACTGTATCTGTGAGAGAAAAGTGTGTATAGCTTTGTAATCTCCTGGAGAGACAGCTTGTGTATAGGGCTGCGAGTAGGAAAGAGTGCAGTGCATGTAATCTGTCAACTGAGTTTCAAGATAGTGAAGAGAAAGGATCTAAACAGTCTGGATGTAGGTTCTCCTAACTGGAGATCCGAACCAGGATAAATCCCAGCCTCTTGGTGTGTGTGTGTTCTTATTTTTCAAGTCCTTATTCGTGTTCTATTGTTCATCAATTACGTGTGAGGTATATTTCCTTTCTTGAGGGTTGAATGTTGGATGTTTTGAAGCGGAAATTGGATAACATTATCCATAGATAATACAATTAGTAGACTAACAAGTACCTAGTTTTGAATAGTAAGCAATACTTACTTCTCCGGCATTAAATATAAATCTTTGTCTGTCAAAGAAGAGCAAAACTGATGGTGATGTATCCTGGGTATCCATTCCGGTCCCCATAATCTGCAACATACGGCAAATAAAAGATAAGATCTTCAATCCAAAAGCTGCAGACAAAGTCGACAAATTGCTTGCCAACCTAGGCATTTAAAATCTTTAGAACAGAACCCATTGGGCAACACACAACATTTAAATACTGACATAGAAACGGTTCTAAAACTCCGAGGCTCCAATAAAAGCAACTGAGAAAATAATTTCATAAGTCCAGCTCAAAAGATTAGCCAGAAGAAAAAATTAAGTCTTCACCAACAAAAGTGCTTCCAGCTAAAGAATAAATTGCCCTATGAAAATCAAATGATGGCTCCCCCATTCAAACATACCTTTCACCCAATTGAACCAACTGCCTTAGAAGCAATCAATCACTTTGAACAAAAATTGGACCAATTCGAGCAAGAAACTAATGAAGCCCAGAAAGAACAATGAACCCGATTAAGAGGACTACTTTAATACCTCGAAATCTGTTCCACATACCTGAACATAACAAATAGTATTTACAGGATTGAGCTTGCGTTCCTTCAATGGGAGGACTTTTCGGGGCCTGTCGCTCTTATCCGTGCCCTCAGCCCGCCTCTTGTTAAACCCGGCAACACGTTCGGCCTCCTCCATGGCCACCCCTTTGTCCTCCTCCATGGCCACCCCTTTGTCCCTCTTCTGAATTTCTCTCAGAGAAGTGTTGCTCCTGCGGGTGAGGCTGAGAGGCTGAGAATGGTGGGGCTGTCGTCTCTTGGGGCGGAAAGCAGAGAAGGCGGTAAAGAAAGAAAGTGGCCGGCGGGCGGGAGAAGTGAAAGAGAAGGATGGGGGAGAGAGAGGAGAGGGGCTGAGTAGAAGGCGGCGAAGATTTGGTAAATTGCGGGGCATTCTGCGAGTGTTTGGTATGGTGGTTTAACCCGGATTTTGCATATACAAAGAAAAACATATACTGAGCCCACTCTTGTCTGGATTCGGAGTGGCCCGGCTAAGCCACTTTTTAGGCCCACCAAACCACAGAGAAATTATTTCGTCCCTTCGACATATTACGTCAATACATAACGAGGGTTTCCACTTATAAGTTGCTCTCTTTTAGAAGGTGTTTGGCTAACTAGTTTGACTGCTTATAAGCTATTAATTTAGGTTACAAGCTGAGTAATTTATTTTTTGAAGTATGACAATATCTATCAGGTCAAACGCTATTAAACTTAAAAGTTAATTGACTAACGTTTGGCAAAAGCTTCTCTAACTTTTCACAAGAGCTTATTGCCTTGACCGATTAAATTACTTATTTATCCTCAAATAAAATACACATTTTTAACCTATATCCTTCTTCATTCCTCTACTTTCTCTAATTCTGTCATCGTCAAACCCATCTCTGCCCACCACCATCACCATCATCTATCACCATCGCCCTAGCCGATCGTCCATCACCTCCATTGCTTTCTACGTTTCCATTTCCATTCACTATATATAAATATATATTTATTTATTAAAAAATAATATTTTTATGAATTTTATTTGTATTATTTAACAATATATTTATTTTCGTCTTTTTGTCAAATTCTAATAGTTTATTTATCAATTTTTTCAAATCAAACACATAATTATTAATTGATAGCTTAAAAGCCCATATATTCAAACACATTATTAGCTTAAACACCGGTAAATTTAACATACACTTACTAAACTTTAAAAATATAACTATTTACTCACTAAATTTTGTTTAACGTCAACTATCCATCACCTATTACATCTTGCAAATTGAAACTACTCACGTGATTAACGACATTTAGAAAAATTTAACAAACATTCATTGAACTTTAAATATGTAACTATTTAATCACTGAATTTTGGATTGTTACTTGTCGACGTTTGATTTCGGCCGACCGTGATTCGTTTTGGACCGCGGTGAGTCAATCCAAAAATACCGAGAAGGAAGGAAAAAACCCCTCCCCCCAAAATTCCAAGCGTGTACACCAGAATCTTTTACGTGGTTCGGCCAGAACGATGCCTAGTCCACGGCCGCCATCTGATTATTCTCCCAGAGTGGCGGTATCTGATTATCCTTTTTTTGTCCTTCTTGCCCCTCATGGTCTATTTGATTCTCATTTATATTGAGGGGCTTTTACAATTTAGATAATATATAAAAATACAGTGATTGTATAATGGGGGACAAACAGTTCTTATCGCCTTCGCAAGACCGGGAGTGGGATCCTCATTACGAGGGGCATGGGCTGTTACAGATAAAGTGATCGGACCCTACCTCTGACTTCTCAGCAGCTTTGCCGCTCATGCGAGCTGGAGGTTTTAGGCCAGCGACCTGGATGGGCCAGCGATCTGGAGGATATTTCAGGAGCTCGTTAGTCGATTGCTCCGAGCTCGTTGGGGGATTACCAGGAGCTCGCCATATGCTCGCTTTACGAGTTCCGGATCTTTGGTGGAGGCTGGACCTTCCTTGATGAGGTCGTCCGGGCCTTTTTGGCCTTGAGTGATTGGGCCGGTCTATCGGACCGAGTCTGGCCCATGCGGGGTGATACGGGAAATACATATAACATAAGCTCCCCAGTTCGCGGCACGATCTTCGTGCTGGGAACTGACGCGTGCCAGCTGTTCTTCCATCCCTCCGACTTCTGCCCAATCACCTTAAGTCTCGTAGTTCCACGCAGCACGCTTTGTCGGCAGCGCATTTAATGCGCGCCCCCTCCCCATTTCTGCGCATGATTACACTCGTGGGACCCACAAGCTGTTGTGCGGCCGCTGGATGCGGAGCATGTGATAAGTCGTCATTTGATCCGACGGTTGGGATGGACCAGGCCGTCAGTATAAATAGTGGGGAGTGTCCACCCGCTTCTTCTTTCACGCTATTTTGAAACTCCCTCAAACCTTTGCCTCCCTGCTTTCTCTTTCCTCTCTCGAGGCCTCCATTATCGCCGTGTTTTCAGACGTCTGCCGTTCTCGTCCGGTGCTTGGTACGAGTCCCCATTCAGACGTCAAGCGCAGCTTTTAGGTAAGTTTGTCGTGACTTTCTTCTTCTTCTTGTGAGGCCGTCCACCGTTGGTTAGCCGTCGGTGGTTTCTCTGGCTTCGTCGATCGATGTCGTTCTCATTTTTGGAGAAATGGCACGATTCGGTTTGGCGTTTGCTGGGCCTTTGGGTCCAATGACCTTAGGATTAGCTTTTCATGGAACACTGGGCTTACGGCTGCAGCCTCTCCGCCCTAGGCGGTACCCCTTTTGCGAACCGCTCGGCCTGGAAGACCTAGGGGACGTTTTTAGGATTTTTCTTCTAGTTTCTTGAGGTCTGGTTCGCGACTTGCGACCTGACTGTTCTCTCTTTTCCTTTGTAGATGTCCGACCAACACCGTGGAAATTCAGGTCAAAAGCGCTGCAATTATATCGTAGGAGAAAACGACACTTCGAGCTCCGAAGATTATCTCATTATAGAGGGCCAAAATCTTGGGGGTGCGAGCTCGGGGTGCAGGGAGGTCGCCGTCCCGACCTCTCGGGAAACCGAGCTGAAGGTTCAAGATCAGATCGCTGGTGGGAGTGCTGATCTTGCGGTCTTCAAGAGATTCTCGTCCAAGGCCAAGCTTCACGAGGTGATGACTTGTGCTCAGGAGTTTCGTCTCCCCAGGACCTGCCGAATATACATCCCTGCTTCGAGCTCCCATGCAGCCTACCCGCCAGCCAATTTCATAGCTATTAGCCCCCAACACCTCGAGTCTGGCTTTAGGTTCCCAGTAGCCCCATACCTTATCGCCCTCTTGAACGACGTCAAGCTCGCCCCCTTCCAACTAACACCGAATTCGTATGCCCAACTTACTTCTTTGGCCGTTTTATTCCTTATAAACAAACTTCCTCTCCCTTCGCCAAAACTGATAAGATTTTTATTTTCTTTCAAAAATGCCAAGGACGGGTTGTATTACCTGGCGGCTCGTCCTTCTCCGTACAAGGCCGCCCTTCCTCAGGGTAAAGAAAAGGGGAAGTCCAACGTGGGCGATTACAAGTCCAGTTGGTTCTTCGTGTCTTGCCCTTCCCTTTCTCTACTTAGGAATTGTAGCTTCGCACTGACCCCTGGTAAGAGAATATGAGCTCTCATAAATCTTTCCTTTGTTCCGAGAGTGCTTGTTTTAACTTGCTCATGCTTTGATGCAGATTTTGGGGGGAAGAAACCGATTTTATCGGCCGAGGAGACTGATATCCTTGGCAAACTTGTGGCTGCGGAGTCGAGCTCGAAAATTCTTGAACTTTCGGACGAGCTACTTCGCGAATACGAGCTCGCCCCTCCTCTTGGCACCGAGACTATCGAGGGAGATCATTTCAGGGACTTGGGTGCGGAGATTCTCCCTTCCGGCTTACAGCTCGCTGAGACGAACAGTTCAAGAGGGGAAGCCGACCAAGACGATAATATGGTTGATCTCGAGCTCCTCCAACCGAAGCGTCATCATAGGGCGAGGTCGAGCACTTCGTCCTCCATGACCCCGAGCTATAGCTCGCGGGATGGCAGGTCGGAGCAGCCGCAGCCGCAATCACGCCCTCAGCAGCAGCAAACCCAACAGTCGCGGGGGGGGGGGGGCAGCAGGAGCAGCGGCAAAGAACATTGCCCCGTCATCCCCAACAGTCAAAGCAAGCTTATCTGCAGCTGGGGCATCGGCCCCCTGCCTCCAGAGACCATGGTTCGAGTGGAGCCCGTGGGAAGGAGGTCGCAGTGGAGGTTCGAGACGCTCCTACCGCCAGCTCGAAACGGAGATCGGACCAGCTGCAACAGGGGGAGGATATCAGGGCCAAACGAGTCAGGGTCCGTGAGAAGGAGCTGGCCGTGGAGGCCCTGCCAGGAGGGGTCTTTGTTGGTCCCCTCCTGGATTCCGTGCTCGACTTCCTGGGTCCGAACTCGAAGCCCCTCGACGACCCGAAGTTAAAGGGAATCCCCCTTTGTGACTTTGTCGCCCGTCACAGCCTGGTTGTAAGTAGGAATTCTTCGTACCTTGGTTTCTTAGCCTACTTTTTTAATGAGCTAACATTTCTTCTTTTGCAGACTTCTCTTGCTGCTGTGAAGCTCCGAGCTCAGTACAAAGATTTTGAGGAGCAGCTTCAGTCGGTGAGCATGTCCCGTCAGGCCGAAATAGCGAAGCTTAAGGACGAGAAGAACGCCCAAAAGGCCGAAATAACGAAGCTCTCGGACAAGAAGAAAGATCTCCAGGTCGAGCTCCTTGCCACTCAAAAGGAGGTGGAGGGTTGCTTGACGCGTCTGAGGATGGAGATCCAGAAGAATAAAGATCTCGACGAGGAGCTTCGCAGGTCGAAGAACATGTGGGAGCAAGCCAACTTCGGGCTCACCGGCGAGCTAAATGGAGCGAAGGCGGAGTTGCGGAGGGCTGAGGAGCGACTCAAATCAACCGAGGCAGAGCTTAGGGCGGCGAAGGAGGAGCGGACACGGGCGGATGATCGTGTCGTCCGATGCGAAGAGCTTGCCAAGAGGACCATTGACAATATAAGGGCGGAGGTCGGAGAGCGGATGGACGCGGCGCGTAGGGAGACCAGATCTGACACCTGCTCGGCATTTCTGTACACCCTTTGGGTGAACCATCCTGAGATGGATTTCTCCTTCTTTGGTGCGCAGGCTGTCGAGGAGGTGGCTCGGTATGCTACCGAGGCCGCGGAGGATGCTGATAATGCCAGTCCCCTTGACTCATTTTTGGTCGCAACGCAAGCTCCTCAGGTCGGGGCCGAGCTATCCGGGGTCGCCGCGGCTCAGCCTGGTGAGACTGCCAAGGAGCCTCCTGTGGAGGTTGCCGAGGTTTGCCCAGCCGGGACTGTCGAGGTCGATCTCCAGCCGACCCTACCTACTGAAGCTCGCCCTGTCGAGATTGATCCTGTAGAACCGAACGCCCCTCTTAGCTAGGATTCCCACATGTATTTTTTTTTTTTTTTGTAACGTGAGCTTCATCTAATAATAAAAATTGGCATTTTGTGCACGTTACCTCAGATTTCTTCACGAATTCAAGTTAACTCTGACGAGGTTTTGGCATGACGATTCTTGAATCAATTTCGATGAGGTGACTTGAAAGTAACTTCTTCATGGTATAACTTGAAAATCATTTCAACAAAGCTCCCGTATTTTTGAAAGATTCACTGATAAGAAACTTTTGAGTATGTAACTTGATAACGAACTGTTCGAACATAGGTCCAGGTAGATCCGGAGTTTTATCAGCTCGTAGACTAACGCTCTTTAACTAGCTCGTTGATGATAGTTGTAATAATCAGTGCGAACACTCATACTTAGTCAATTTTCAGGAAACCCCGTTCAGCATATTTTGACGAAATAACGAGAGCCTTCCCGAGATATATGTAAAGTCGGATGGCCTTGTGATCTTGTCTAACATGTAGTGGCTGAGAAGCTCGTTATAGGGCGTGTGCCTGGTAGGTCGCGAATGCTCTATTTTTAGCCAAGTTAAGACGGACCTCAGCTGATAGGGTCCAATACGCAAAGTTTGCTAGGATATGAGATTATGCCATGGCCTCGGCCGGCATGTTGAGGCTTTAATAAGTTTTCAATAAATTGGAAGCGAACACTCAGGTAGGTCAGAGACCATGGCTTTAAGCCAAGATAGGAGGACCCCAGCTAGTGAAAGCGCAGCCTGTACCACCAAGTTATATGTTCAGGCGGGTCATAGAGTGACCCCAGCTAACACACCATGGCTTGTTATCTCGTTTGACTTGTACGGCCGGGATATGTGTCCAGGTAGGTCGCGTTACGGCCTCAGCTAACACCCAGTGGCTTCTACAAGTTTTATTTGAACTGAGAGGGAACACCCAGGTAGGTTACAGACCATGGCTTTAAGCCAAGATAAAAGGACCTTAGCTAGCGAACCCAAGCTCGGGGTTACTTGTGGAAGCGGTTACTCAATAGGTTCCAAACCATGACATAAAGTCAAGATGATTGGTTCTCAGCTCGCAAACCACGACCTGAGGGAGGGACCAAGGTGAATGCTCGGTTAAGCCGTTGACCGTAGCGCCGCGGCTAGGTTATTTAAGCCTCAGCTCGCAAACCATGGCTTCTCGACCCCTCGTTACGGGGGCATTCAATCGAATACCAATAAGAATAAAGTGCAATGAAAGTTCATAAATTCTGACCAGAATCATGAAAGTCATTCGTAATGAAAAAGACGGAGCATAGGCAAGAACGATTATATTTATCTGAAGTAAGGACGAAGGTGTTCTGCGTTCCAAGCTCGTGGGAGAGGGAGGCCGTCCATGTTTGCCAGATGATATGCTCCGTTATTCAAATTTTCTTTGATGATAAATGGACCTTCCCAGTTAGGACCTAAGGTGCCATCGCTTGCCGCCCGTGCTCCTAGCAGTACTAGGCGTAGTACCAGATCTCCGACGTTGTAACGTCGGATTCGGACCTTCCTGTTATAGTATCGTGCCACCCTTTGTTGATAAATGGCGATCCTCACGCGAGCTACATCTCTTGATTCCTCGAGCAGGTCCAGATTAGCCGCCAGTAGCTCGTTATTGTGATCTGAGCTGAAGGTGGCCCTTCGGTGGCTGGCCACTTTATTCTCAGCGGGGATCATAGCCTTCGACCCATACGCCATTGAGAATGGGGTTTCTCCAGTGCTGCTTCGGGCTGTTGTCCGATAGGTCCATAGCACTGTTTGCAGTTCATCCACCCAGGCCCCCTTTCTAGCCTCAAGCTTTGTCTTCAGGGTCTGCTTGATTATTTTGTTGACTGCTTCGACCTGCCCATTGGCCTGGGGGTGATCAAAGGCGGTGAAACTCTTTTGAATCCCCATTGACTTGCAGAATTGGATGAATTGCTCGCTGGTGAATTGGGTTCCGTTGTCCGTTACTATTTGCTGTGGCACTCCGAATCTGCAGATTATGTTATCCCATGTAAAAGCTTGTGTCTTCGCACTGGTGATCTGTGCGAGCTCTTTGGCCTCTGCCCATTTGGTGAAGTAGTCAACTGCCACTATGGCATGTTTGCATCCTCCGCGAGCCGTGGGCAGCGGCCCGATTAGATCCATGCCCCAAATGGCAAAGGGCCAAGGGCTGCTCATCTGCTGCAGGTAAGCCGGCGGAGCTCGCGGAACCTTGGCGAATCTTTGGCACTTCTCGCATTTCTTGACTGTCTCTATGGCATCTTGCTTCACGGTGGGCCAATAAAACCCTTGTCGAAGGGCCTTTTGTGCCAGAGAGAGTGCCCCTACATGATTACCGCAGTGGCCTGCATGAATTTCTTCTAGCACAGCCTGGCAATCGGTGCCGTCAATGCACCTCAGGAGCGGGGCTGAGAATCCCCTCTTGTACAGTCTTTCATCGTAGATGCAATATCGGGCGGCTTGAGCTCGCAGGCGACGTGCTTCCAGCTTGTCTTCCGGTAGTTTCCCGTCTTGCAGATACTCCAAGATGGGGGTCATCCATGAGTTTTGGGGCACCGTAATCAGTAGCGTTTCATCTCGTTGTTCCGTGCTCGAGGTGGCCAAAAAATCGACAGGTATGTCCCCCAAGAATTCTGCGTCCCGGGCAGTTGCTAGGCGAGCCAGAGCGTCCGCATGAGAGTTCTGGGAATGGGGGATTTGATGCATTTCATATTTTTCGAAAGTGGCTAAAAGTTCACGTGCCTTCTGTAAGTATGCTGCCATCTTCGTGTCTCTGGCCTGGTATTCTCCCCGCACCTGGTTAACAACTAGTTGAGAGTCGCTGAAGATCTCCAAGAATTTAGCTCGTATTTCCTTTGCCAGGCGGAGTCCTGCTAATAAGGCTTCATACTCGGATTCATTATTGGTGGCCAAAAAACCGAACCTCAGGGCGCAGAGGATTTTGTGACCTTCGGGGCTTATTAGCATAACCCCGGCTCCCGCTCCTTGTTCGTTCGATGATCCATCGACGTATAGTTCCCAGGACGGTCCTTTCAGGTTTTCCGGCTCCTCGTCAATTGGCCCAGTAAACTCGGCAATGAAATCTGCCAACGCTTGACCCTTTATCACCGTCCTTGGTTTGTACTTTATGTCGAACTGAGCGAGCTCAATAGACCATTTTAGTAAACGGCCTGAGGTATCTAGTTTTTGGAGGATTTGTTTCAATGGGTATTTGGTCAGGACTTCGATCTCATGAGCTTGAAAATAGGGTCGCAGCTTCCTTGATGCCACTATTAGACAGTAAGCCAATTTTTCGATTGGTGCGTACCTTGTTTCTGCATCGATTAGGCTTTTGGAGACGTAATAAATGGGGTGCTGCACCCCTTCTTCCCCCCGAACGAGGGCCGCGCTGAGAGCCTGTTGGGATACTCCTAAGTACAAGGTCAACCTCTCTCCCTCCTTAGGTTTGGCGAGCAGTGGGGCCCGTCCCATATACTCCTTTAGTTGTTGGAATGCGAACTCGCATTCTTCTGTCCATCTGAAATCTTTCTCCTTTTTTAGAAGCTCGAAGAACGGGGCACACTTGTCAGTTGCCTTTGAAATGAAACGGCTCAGAGCCGCGACCTGACCATTGAGGCTTTGCACCTCTTTCTTTCTTATGGGCGACCTCATGTCAAGCAGAGCCTTAATTTTGTCTGGGTTGGCTTCAATGCCTCTGTTGTTTACCATAAACCCAAGAAATTTCCCAGAGACTACACTGAAGGCGCACTTGAGCGGGTTGAGCTTCATCTGATATTTCCTGAGGACTCCAAACGTTTCTCTTAGATCGGAAACGTGGTCCGTCACTTGCTCGGATTTTACCAGCATGTCGTCAACGTATACTTCCATGGTTTTTCCGATCAGTGTTTCGAACATCGTATTGACCAGCCTCTGGTAGGTCGCGCCAGCATTCTTCAATCCAAAGGGCATGACCTTGTAACAATAGAGCCCCCGGTCGGTTATGAACGAGGTGTGCTCTTGGTCCGTGGGGTTCATGGGGATCTGGTTGTAGCCTGAATAGGCATCCATGAAACTGAGGAGGCGGTGACCAGCCGTTGCATCCACGAGCTGATCGATTCTGGGGAGGGGAAAGCTGTCTTTAGGACAGGCCTTGTTCAGGTCGGTGAAGTCGATGCAGGTCCTCCACTTCCCGTTTTTCTTTTTTACTAGGACCGGGTTGGCCACCCAGACCGGATAGTGGGCTTCCTTGATGAAATTATTTGCCAAGAGTTTGTCCACTTCTTCTTTAAGAGCGGTATAACGCTCCGGAGTCATTGGCCTCCTCTTCTGGCGCACTGGCCTGTAGCTTGGATCTACGTTGAGCCTGTGTGACATGACTTCTGGGGCGATTCCCACCATATCTTCGTGGTTCCATGAGAATACATCAAGGTTAGCTTTAAGGAAATCTGTAAGTTGGGATTTTACCTCGGGGGCTAGACTCTTGCCTAGCTTGAGGTGCCTTTCCTCGTCTGCCTCGCCGACTGAGATATCTTCGAGCTCTTCCATGGGCTTTTCGCAGTCGACCTCGCGTGGATCCAGGTCCTCCCATCGGCCGGTTGATCGCGGGCCGACTTTTGCGATGATATTTACTTTCTTTCCCTTTGCTCCCATTTTCAGGGCGTCCTCATAGCAACGTCTTGCGAGGTGCTGCTCGCCTCGTACACACCCTACACCGTCGGGGGTCGAGAATTTCACCGTAAGCGACCTGGTTGAGGTGACTAGATCCAGGTCGTTCATCGCCGGCCTTCCGAGTACGACGTTGTATGCTGAGGGACAGTCAATTATTAGGAATTCTGCCAAAGTAGTGGCCTGGCGATTCGCATCCCCGATGGTGAGGGGAAGGCTGATCCGACCGACGGGAATCACTGCGTCTCCCGTGAACCCATAGAGTGGCTCTGGGGACGAGCTCAACTGTTCTGGTCCCAAACCCATCTGATCGAAGCATGCTCTGTACATTACATTTACCGAGCTGCCCGTGTCCACCATTATCCTTCGCACTTCGGAGTTGCCGACCTGGGCTCGTATAACGAGTGCGTCGTTGTGCGGCCAATTAATGGACGTCTCTGGCGTCTTCTTCCGAGAAAAACATCTTCTCTGGGATTGGGTTACCCCTAGGCCGCTTCGCTGGAACCGGCTGTTCGCCCGATCTCGCTAGCAAGACATGGTTGGCCTCTCGTATGTATTTGTCGCGGGATTTGTGGGAGGATCCAGCGAGGTGGGGCCCGCCATGGATCGTGTAGATGGTTCGTACAGCCGGTGATTGGTCATCATCGGTGGGAGGCTGCTGCTGTACCGGCGGCTGGCTTGGTTGATTAGTCGGCCGCACCACGTAATCTTTCAAGCGACCTCTTCTTATCAGATCTTCGATGGCGTCCCTTAGGGCCCAGCATTCCGAGGTGTTGTGACCCGCCTCGTTGTGGTATGCGCAAAATTTTTCTTTGTTTCGGAATTTGTTTGGGGTTCTTAACGGGTTGGGCTTCCCGAATTCCTCTTTGTTCCTTTCGATGGCAAAGATCCTTTCTTGGGGGTCTGACAGGGCACAGTAGCTGTCAAAGCGCTGTGATCTACGAGGTCGCTCATCTCCTTCTGCCTTCCGAGATCGCTTGAACACTTCATTGCTCGAGCGCTCCCCCCGAGCTTCTCTTCCGGTGTCTCCGTTGTGCCTTCTCTTATTCTGGCTGGAGCCCCCAGCTTCTTCCCTCGACCCGACGGGCTTCTTCGTCCCGAAGGCGTCTTCCCATCGGATTTCCTTGGAAGCTCGTTCATAGAATTCCCCCAGGTCTTTGACTGGGATTCGATAGATGCTCTCGTAGAGCTTTCCGTCTTTTCGGAGGCTGGCGGAGATCGCCGTTAGGATACTTTCATCTGAGGGATCCTCGACGTTGCTCACCTCGCGCCTGAACCTGGCGATGTAATCCCTTAGTGGCTCGTTTGCTTTCTGGAATACGGTGGCGAGGTGGCGAGCTGGCGCGAGCTGCCTCCTTAGAGCCCTGTATTGGTTAAGGAACCTCTGTTGGCACTCTTCCCAGCTGTTGATGCTACGAGGCGGAAGGCTCCTGAACCAAGCTCGGGGGATGTCTCCTAAGATTGCTGGGAAGGCGCGACATTTAGCCAGCGAGCTGGTTGTCTGTAGATCCATTTGCACGTTGTACGCATCCAGGTAATCATAGGGGTCGTTGTCCCCATTATATTGTGGCATGCTCGGGACCTTAAACCTCCGGGGCAGGGGTTTGAGCTCAATCTCTCTGGTGAACGGCGTCCTATCCCCACGGCCATTATTCTAGCTGCGGACTCCTTGTCGTTCTTCCAGCTGTCGCACCCTTTGATACAGTTCTTCCACAGTTGAGTCCGGTCCTACTGATTGCTGGGCTTGCGATCGCCTGCTTCTTTCTCGGACTGGGGAGCGGTGAATTGGGGACGGATAGTTATCCCCGATATCTTCTTCCGCGGGTGGGTGTCTCTCCTCCCGCGGTTGGCGGACCCTGCGAGGCGACGCAGGTGGGTCGTGGACAGCCCGTGCTTGAGCTTGGGCCAGAATTCTGACCGCGTCAGCGAGTTGCATTACCGTATTCTCCAATGCTTCCTGGCGCTGCTGCCAGTCCCGGATCGTCCCTGTCCCAGTGATTTGGACAGTAGGCTGGACAGGGACCCGTGGTGGTATGCCGGGAGCGTCTCCGGCGGGCGGCGGCAAAGGAGTATCGGCTGTCGGGGCAACGGGTCCTCCATTTGGTGGTAAGTCTCGTGGTCGGTCGTGGTGATTTTCAGGTGGGTCAACCGCCGCCTCGGAACTTCTAGTATTCCTTCCTCTAGCCATGGCTATTGATCAGAGCAGCCCCTTCCTCTAGCGCCAAAATGTCGACGTTTGATTTCGGCCGACCGTGATTCGTTTTGGGCCGCGGTGAGTCAATCCAAAAATACCGAGAAGGAAAAAACCCCTCCCCCCAAAATTCCAAGCGTGTACACCAGAATCTTTTACGTGGTTCGGCCAAAACGATGCCTAGTCCACGGCCGCCATCTGATTATTCTCCCAGAGTGGCGGTATCTGATTATCCTTTTTTTGTCCTTCTTGCCCCTCATGGTCTATTTGATTCTCATTTATATTGAGGGGCTTTTACAATTTAGATAATATATAAAAATACAGTGATTGTATAATGGGGGACAAACAGTTCTTATCGCCTTCGCAAGACCGGGAGTGGGATCCTCATTACGAGGGGCATGGGCTGTTACAGATAAAGTGATCGGACCCTACCTCTGACTTCTCAGCAGCTTTGCCGCTCATGCGAGTTGGAGGTTTTAGGCTAGCGACCTAGATGGGCCAGCGATCTGGAGGATATTTCAGGAGCTCGTTAGTCGATTGCTCCGAGCTCGTTGGGGGATTACTGGGAGCTCGCCATATGCTCGCTTTACGAGTTCCGGATCTTTGGTGGAGGGTGGACCTTCCTTGATGAGGTCGTCCGGGCCTTCTTGGCCTTGGGTGATTGGGCCGGTCTATCGGACCGAGTCTGGCCCATGCGGGGTGATGCGGGAAATACATATAACATTACTAAAGATTTACTAAACTTTATTCAACGTCAACCATCCATCACCAGTTATATTATCGTCTGATCATTACAAAAAAATTAGCATTTAGTGGTGGTTTTAATCGTCGCAAAGAGATTTAGCTACGGTTTTCAAAACTGTAGATAAATTAGGTGTCGTAGAGCATTTAACGATGGTTTTTAGCAACCACCGCTAATTATATTTTTTGTGGCAATTTTTAAACTTCCGTAAAATAAGTGATTTAACTGCGATTTTTAAAATATTTAATAACGGTTTCAAAATCGCTGTAAAAAATTTTTTAAAAATGAATTTTTAATTTTAGCAATGGGTTTCAAAATCGTCGCAAAAAATTAAAAAAAAATAAATTTTTAATTGCTCCACTTCGCGCAAGCGTGGGTGGCCAGGCCAAGCACCCGAGCCTAGCCTTACTTGCGCCCGTGCGCCACGTGGTAATACTAGAAATTAACTTCCTAGCCTTCCCTTCCCCTAGTTTCAAGCATAGGACCTCCCTGACACGTGCGCATGCACAAACCATCTGATCTACGAAATCTCCTTATTATATATGCGCGCATATAAATTAGATACTAATCCAACCATTATTTCTTAAAATTATATTTTATATTTTTTAATATAAATTTAAAAAATTAATTAATTGATTATTTTTTAAAAGAATAAAGGAATAAATTAAAAATAAATTATTTGAGTTAAATTAAATAAATTAATTGATTAAAAAATAAAAAAAGATTTTATATATTTTTTAAAAATTATTAAAATTTTATATATTAAAATTTTGTTAAATTTATTTTTATTTTTTTAAATTAATTTTTTAATGAATTTTGAAATTAATTTAAATTCAATTTTTAAAATTCTTTTTAAGATTTTATATTTATTTTTATTAATTTAATTTTTAATTATTTTCTTAAGTAAAATTTAATTTTTTAATGAATTTTACAACAATTTTTAAAAATCATTGTAAATGTTAATTTAATTTTAATTTTAAATTATTTAATTATTTTTTAAATTTAGAGGCAATTTCTCAAAAATTATTGCTAAATTCAAAATTTTAATGAATTTTGCTACAATTTTTAAAAATTGTCACAAATGTTAATTTAATTTTAATTTTAAATTATTTAATTATTTTTTTAATTTAGTTGCGGTTTATCAAAAACCGCCACTAAATTCAATTTTTTAATAAATTTTGCGGCAATTTTTTAAAATTATCGCAAATTTTATTTTAATTTTAATTATTTAATTATTTTCAAATTTAATAGCAGTTTCTAAAATCACCACGAAATTTAATTTAATTTTTTAATTATTTTCTTAATTTAGCTGCGATTCTTTGAAAATTACCACAAAATTAAATATTTTAATGAATTTTACAACGATTTTGAAAAATCACTACAAATACCATGTTTTGTAGCTATTTTTAAAACCGCACCAAAAAATTAATTTTTTTTTGTAGTGGATCTTGCAAACAAAAAATGCCCACATGATTAACGGAATCTAAAGTGTCCTAATTAAATATTTATTTTTTGCTAACTCAGCTTCAATAGTGGTGGTCGCTGCAGACCCCTCTATCCTCTTGCTACCTCACCTCTCATTGCCTCGTCGTCTCACCTTTTGTGCACCAATAGTCACTATTGGAGCAAGGGAATGAGAATGAAATGAGAGAAAGAGCGATAAAAATAAATAAAGAGACAGGGTGTTGTTGAATTGGTCAAAAATAAGGATTTGATTTAGTCACTTTGGATTTCGTTAACCATATGGGCATTTCTGTTTGCAATATCAGATAGTGATATAATAGAGAAATGAGTATTTTTTTAAAAAAATAAGTATAAATAGTTTTGAAACGAGAAATATTTCTCATTTTAGAAACATCAAAGTGGGCTCTCCAAACTGTTTCCGTGCTTCACTGGTTAAAAAAGATCACAAAATATAAAAAAAAAATGATTATAATATTAAAATTTTAATATAATCTTTATTTTTTAATAAAAATATATTTTGAGAGAAAAAGAGTAAAATGATTCAATAAACACAAAATTATTAAAACTTATCCTTTCCCCTCCCAAGACCAAAATGTAGAAGAAGAAAGGAAAATAAGAGGATTGTTTCCCTAATATATTTTCCTCTCTTTTTATTTATTAAATTTATTCTAAATGAAGAGACTATTATATTATTTTTGAAAAAAATGAGAAAAATATATTTTTAGAGTTAGTAGTAGTTTAAAAAGGATTATTGTGGATTTTTTTTTTATATTCGAAAAACAGAACAGTCCCAGAGATAGGATGAATGAGCACCACACAACATTCCAAGCGATAGCCCAATATAAATGGCATTATCCATATAAATATCCCAACTCAATAAAACCATCTCCCATTGCCATTCAAATATCTATCGCAAAATGGGAACGTTACTCCAATTTAATCCTTACGGGTTGTCCCCTCAAACCTTACTCCCCGCAAACCCTACCGCCAAAATCTCCAAATCCCCCATACGCTTCCTTGGCTTCTCCAGAGCAAGGATCAGAGCCGTCGGCACAATCCCCGCCGGCGGCGAACCGGAAGCCGCGGCACCCCCCGAAGAGTCACCCTCGGTCACCTTCGCATTCGTTCATGTCGGTTAATTAAGATCCATCCATCCCATATATATGCTGGCCGGCTCTTCGAAGAAGAAGTCGATTAATTAATTGTTACTATAACCGTTGGTTCATGTAATTACAATTGCTGATCGATGATTTATCTGGTGTTTTGCTTCAGTCGGTGCTGCTTCCCGATGGGACGCCGGACGTGCATTTCCGGAAGGCTTGCGGCGGGCAGAAGCTCAGAGACATCATGTTGGATTCCAATATTGAATTGTATGGGCCATATGTAAGACGAGCTCGCTTGCCTTTCCATAAACAATCGCCATTGCAGTGAAATGATTCATGTTGAGCTTCTGAACTTGCGAATTAAAAAAGCGGTGTTTGTTTGTACTGTGAAATTTTCAGTCCAGGCCGCTGCTAAACTGTGGGGGAGGAGGGACCTGCGCCACATGCCTTGTTGAGGTATGACTGGTAACTTCCAGTTTGTTAGGGTAATTCGACCCGACCCGACATGACTTGAATTTTTGTCATATGCTCTGTTATTAAAGTAGATTATTTATGTTTATATATTTATCTTCATGCAATCAGCTAAATGTTGCTTTCATTAACTCAATTTCTGGCAAACTATTGGTTACACCCTTTCATTAACTTAAGATTTATTAACCAACCAACTTTTTTTTGATAGATAGATACTTTTATTGTGTCAATATAAATATTTTTTCATATATTTAATTATCTTATAAATACACTCATCAAAACAGCAAATATTACAATCATCAATACAGCAAATATTATGATATATATTTATTTTCAATGCTTTCGTTTAAATATGCTATTATGTTCTTATGAACTTTTGGTATTTTATTATGGTATATATATATTTTTAAATTTGAATATGATGTTTTTAATTAATAATGCTTAATTAATGTCAACTATGTGCATAAAAATTTAATTTGAATTCATAATGATATTCTTAAAATTTTTAAATACTATTTTTAAAAAGTGTTTAAAAATATCAAACACATCAATATTGCTTTTTAAAAACTTTGGTTAATGAAAAGCCACCTAACACAACCCATGGTTTTATGAACGATTCTTTGTGATGGATGGTTAGGTCATTGAAGGAAAGGAACTGCTAAGCCCGCGAACAGATAAAGAGAAGGAGAAGCTCAAACGGGTAATTATCAATTCAAGTTAATTTTATTTATTTATTTTTTCTAAATAAAAGTGATTAAATTGGATTCCAAAAGATATTTGTTTGTAAAGTAGTACTTGCAACATCCCATTCAACCAATTAGGTTAGGTTTAACAAGTTAATCACATTTCGTAGGACTAATAGTACCATTGATTAGATTTTAATGTTAACATTATTAGTTACTTCATTTTAAAATAACTTTATAATATGCAAACAAACAACAAACCCTTAATAACACTCACAACTCAAGAGACTTGAGAGCAAAGATGTGTTACTTTGGAGGAGACTTGGAATTTCAAACATTTATTCGAGAACATCTAACTCTCATGTCACTTAGAGTGTCATTCTAGTTGTAAAATTTAGTTTCTCTCCATAAATTTTTTAGTTTGTTAATAATTAATATTATTTATGTTAATTATCTTTGTTTATAAACATCTTCTATATGAAGTTAAAAGGCATATCAGGAGGAGTAAGAAGTTTCATTAGTTTTTTTTTAATCTTCTTCTATCTCTTTTATTAAAAATTTATTTTACTCCATTTACTCTCCCACATGATCAAAATATTTTGATAACATCTCCCACATTTTATTTTTAAGAAAAAGTTACAAGTGGTAGTCTTGAAGTTTAAGGTAATTATAAGAATTACTTTTGACATTTAAAAAAATACAATAAGTATCCTTAAAGGTTAATATTGTGTCGTAATTTTCTCCCTACCATTAGTTAATCTTAGTTAACTATTTTTAAATTATTAAAATATTCTTATATTTTAAAAATTTATATATATATATATATCCATTTCC
Source organism: Diospyros lotus (assembly GCF_014633365.1). NCBI lineage: Eukaryota > Viridiplantae > Streptophyta > Magnoliopsida > Ericales > Ebenaceae > Diospyros > Diospyros lotus. The sequence goes on along the minus strand of NC_068339.1, from coordinate 42,430,431 downwards.
TTCTCTAGAAATCAAACAGTCGTCTTCATTAAGAAGTTGTTGTCTCTTAACTTTTTTCAACACCTTTTGCTCTCTATTTTTTCTTTGGCCACTTTATCGTCATCACCACCATCTTGACCATTATTGCCTTTAATTTTTTTCTTATATGTTTTTCTTATTTACCTTTTTCTTCTTGCAACCTAACTACATTTGCTTTTGCCACATTTGTGCAACCATCGTCACTAATTGTCTTGTTTTCGTCCAACATGAGGCAACTCTCATTTCTTCTTCTTTTTCTCATATTTCATTCTTTCTTTCTCTATATGTTTTTAGCGATCAAACCTAGATGTAGATACACATTTTGTTAATAGTAAAAGAGATTATTATTATTTTTAAAATATGAAGGGTATTTTTGTAATTACATTAAACTTCAAAGGTAATTATTTCAATCTACCCTATTTTTAATTAAAGCCCCCTTCAACCTTATAACATATGGTCTTTATTTTAAATTTTATACTTTTTTCTTTTTGTGATCATACATCCACCATGAGATTTTCATCTATTTTTTGAATCATATAACAAAAATAATTTTATAATATATACCCAAAAAACGTCTTAAAATCGTTCAATAACGCAAAAGAGATTTTTTTTCTTTTAACGATCCTATTTTAATTATATAATAATAATTAACATCCTTACTAATTTTTATTTTTATGATTATTTTGAATGATTGATCCAACATGCCTCAACTAATAAAATATGTACATACATTGACTTAAGGGAAATAATTTTTTTGTACGAAAAATATAATTAAAGTGTTAAAATAGCATTATTTACTTTAATAAATATTATTCATATATAAGGGCATTATAATTAAAATTCAAGGGTGCTTGTGGCATTTTCAAAATTTCAAATTGCAGAATCCGAAAAATTGGAGGCTTGCTTGTCAGACTACAGTTGGCAAACCAGATTCTAGGGGCCTGGTGTGTACTCTCTCTCTCTCTCTCTCTCTCTCAGCCAGTGTTAAAATAAATAAAATAAAATTATATTAAAATAAAATGAAAATATTTTTTAAATCAAGATAAAATTAAAACCTATTTTAAAATTTTTATTAAATTATGTTTTAAATTTATTAAAATATACTTAGATGATACATGCATTATTTTTTTTTATTTATAAGGGTCAAGATAAATTTATTAGAAAAATGAGATAAATTTATCTAAAAAAATTCAAATAAAAAGTTACGTGACTTATTTTTTAAGAGTTGTCAGATAAATTTAACAAATATAATAGAAAGTACTTTTATATTAAACGTTTTTTATATGTCACTTTTTTTGTTTTATATCTTGATTAATAAATACTATTTTAATAAATTAATTCATAATAATTATATATAGGGTTAAATGGCATAAATCTTTGGTTATTTAGTGAGATCCATTTATTCTCATGAAATTACAATTTCCATGTAAAATAATAATATTCCTTAAGAAAATTTATGTAAAGAATAATGTGACAATAACAGTGTGATCAAATGCAGGTTGTGATCCAACAACTGCCAGAGTGGAAAGGGCATGAATGGCATTACAATACTGAGCCACCTTCAGAACCCTGAATAGTGAATAATATGCTTTCCCTTTTTCACTTTTTACACCTGAAACTTAATTTCTTCCAATTAAAATTCAGTGATTTTTTAATTCAAAGAACATCACCTTACACCCAGTCTCACTCTCAAACATTCATTTGCTGGTAAAAAATTAGGGTTACAGATTCCCGCAAATGAACCCCCCCCCCCCCCCCCCCCCCCTATCTATATAGAATTTGTGTATTTAAGTACATTTTTTCAATAAAATACAGTTACAAATTAACACCTAGAACCAAAGAAATATTAATAATAAGAAGCATAAATTCTACCCAAAACCTTTGACCTCTAGTGATTCGTACGACACCAACCATTCATGTATTTTTTGGTAGATAGCAAAAGGCTCTTTTTCCATTAAAAAATGAGCCAAAAATACTCTTCATCTCTCCTTTTGTTACCTAGAAATTAAATAGCCGATTAGTAATGAATTCTTAATTAGCGACAGAAATCAGGTTGTTGGAAAAATATTTGTCGCTAAAATTTCGTTAACAGATTTCTCTACTCCATTGCAAATTAGTGACTAAATTTGTGACCATTTTCTGAGCACCTCCAAATTTTCAACCATTTTTAGTCGCAAAATCTGTCTCAAAAATTTACATTGAAGTAATGTTACACGTTATGCCGTTTCATAAAATGTATAAAGGATATCCTTTTATTTTTAATATTTCTATAAAAAAAAAGGGATCTTCACAAAACCCAGTTAATTTTTTAATGTTTTTTTCGAATTTCTGCTACTATATCAAAATTACCAGCTACCAGCCAAGCATGTCTTCTTGTACCATTCTTAGAACTCTAAGCACGTTTTCTTACCTCAATAAGCTTGTCGCGCATTAAAAACACCATCTATCTGCAATCAAATTTCATCAGCAAGAAGACACATGTTGGGAACAGATTACAAAATCTTTGGTTTTTTACAACTTTCAATCTCAGATTTTCGATGAACAGAATAGGAAGCAAAACATTCATACACAGAACCGAAAATGAAAACAAAAACAGGCATGAGAGTTTTTATCGTAGTTCACCTCAAAACGAGACTACATCCACGTTGAGCTCGATAGAGAAGAGCTCACTGCACTATGAGATGAATCCAAGATTACACCCACATGAAACTCTCACAAACCCTCAATACAAACAATGGTTCGAGAAAACAAAAACGCCAAATAATCACTTAATACAGATTAGAGGCAACCCTATCGAACCATAAAATATAATCTATACAATCATTTACAGAAAAAGAAATAAAGAGCAAACCAAAGAAGAACCCTAGCCAAAGACGAGAGTCTTTAACCCAAAAACAACCCGATCTCACTTTCTCTTTCTTTTCTTTTCGCCTTTTTCGTAATTTTCGTCTGGTCGGTTCACATCTCGAGGTGAGGTTAAAAGTGATGAAGAGCAGCTAGGATTGAGTCTCATAAAGCATAGATGGATGGATGAGATCACATCGTGCAAGCACAATTGATTATTCCAACAGAAGTAGCAGGCGAGCAGGGAATAAGATCAGGCAAGAGAAAGCAATCAAGCGCCATCAGGGAGTTGCTGATGGTTGCCACGTGCTGCATCCAGCAGCTGCCAAATGGCAAGCTGCAGTTGCAGCACATGGCCCTCCAACCAGCCAAAAGCAACGACGCCGTTTGGAGCTTCACAGCCAACAATCTCCACCTTGAAGCACCAAACAGCAGGAGAATCCGGACTTCATGACCAAGTGCAACATGCTACAATCCTCTCATTCATAGCTCTAGTTGATTAGATCAACCAATACCCATATGCAATAGGTCCAAGCAATGCTTGAACTTTGTTGCATTTAGCAACTTTGTACCCATATCCGCTGGGTTATTTTCTGTAGGCACTTTTAGTATAGAAATAGTGCCATTAGCAACCAAATCTCTAACATAATGATACCTGACATCTACGTGCTTTGTGCGTTCATGGTAGACTAGATTTTTGGTCAAGTGAATCGCACTTTGACTATCTGAATACACCTCAGTCTTACCTTGAAGCATGTGAATTTCCTGAAGTATACCTTGAAGCCACACAGCCTCCTTTACAACATCAGTCACTGCTATATACTCAGCCTCAGTGGAAGACAGAGCAACCAGAGGCTGCAGTTGTGATTTCCAACTGATGCAATTTCTACCTAAGGTGAAATATAGAGCAGTAGTGAACTTTCGGGTGTCTCTATCCCCTGCAAAGTCGGAATCTACATACCTAACAAGATCAAGAGTACTAAATCTCTTTTTGTAAATTAATCCAACATTAACAGAGCCATGTATATATCTTAATAAATATTTAAGAACATCCCAATGAGGTTTACCTGGGTTGGACATGAATCTGCTAAAGGATGATATAGCATAGGCTAGATCAGGCCTAGTACTAATCATAACATACATGATAGTTCCAATTGCATTAGCATATGGAACATTTTCCATTTTAATGATTTCAAAGTTAGACGTTGGGCATTGAGATTTAGTTAAGACAAAGTGTCCAGCTAATAGAACACTCACTGGCTTGCAATTATGCATGTCAAACATTTTTACAGCTTTCATTAAATAGTCATTTTGATGAACTTTTAAGCTGAAATTTCCTCTATCCCTTTCTATTGTCATTCCCAAAATTTTCTTAGTTGACCCTAAGTCTTTCATGTCAAAACTTGTGTTTAACATCTGTTTCAATTCATTTATCTTAGACTTAGACTTGTTGATTAACAGAATGTCATCTACATATAACAATAGATAAATAGGGACATTGGAGAGAATAAAATAGAAACAGTTATCATATTGACTCCTTACAAATCTAATTCCTAAGATAAAATTATCAAACTTTTTATACCATTGTCTTGGGGATTGTTTTAAGCCATAAAGAGATTTTTTCAGTAAACACACATGCTCAGGCTTATTTGAGTCAATATATCCAGCAGGTTGGGTCATATAAATTTTCTCCTCTAAATCTCCATGCAAAAATGTTGTTTTAACATCTGATTGTTCTAATTCAAGGTCAAATTGAACAACTACTGATAGCATCATGCGAATGGTTTTAAATTTAACTACAGGGGAGAAAATTTCAGTGTAATCTATACCTTCCCTCTGTGTAAACCCCTTTGCCACTAATCTTGCTTTATAACTAATCGAGTCAGTGGGAGATATACCTTTTTTTAACTTATACAACCACTTACACTGAATCAACTTCTATTTCTGAGGTCTAGGCACCAACTCCCAGGTGCCATTAATTTTAAGTGAGGACATTTCCTCATCCATGGCTTGCTGCCACTTTACACTTTCCTTGTAGCTGACAACCTCCTCATACATGGAAGGCTCACTGCTTCTTAATTCCAGACCTACCACAAGGGCACAAAACACTAAGTCTGAATAGGCATACCTTGCAGAGGGTCTAAAAACCCTCCTGCTCCTATCGCGGGCTAGATGGTAGTTACTGAGATCTTGGGGTGAGCTGAGATGCTCCACCTCAATCTCAGGTTCATCTTCTTGTTCCTCTTAATCATCATCATGATCAGATGTTTGATTTTCATTTGGGACTAGAACATCCTCTAGGTTGGATTCTATTGGAGTAGCTGGAGGAGAACCTTCAGCCTGCTCCACCTCAATTTGAGACCCTCTTAGAATGATAAAATCATCTGGACTTCTATTAATGTTGGTTTCTTCAGAGTTTACAATTTTACAAGGGAAAATAGCTTCATTAAATATGACATCTCTACTAATAATGATTTTTATCCCACCAGATTGTATTTCCCATAATCTAAAGCCTTTGGTCCCTTTTTAGTAACCAACAAACACACACTTAATGGACCTAGGATCTAACTTACCTTCTAATTTGTGAGCATATGTTTCACAACCAAACACCCTAAGGTAATCAAGATGTAATTTCCTACCAGTCCATTTTTCTTCAGGGCATTTAAGGTTTAGGGCAATTGAAGGACTTCTGTTCACTAAGTAGGCTGCAGTAGACAAAGCCTCTCCCCAAAAGGATTTTGGCATATTAGAGGTGAATAAGAGGCATCTAACCTTTTCAAGAAGGGTTCGGTTCATCCTCTCAGCTACCCCATTTTGTTGGTGTGTATACCTCACAGTCCTATGTCTAAGTATTCCTTGGATATTACAAAATTCATCAAACTCTTTGTTACAAAATTCCAGACCATTGTCTGTTCTTGAGACCTTAACCTTTCCATCTATTTGATTTTCAATTATGTTCTTCCAGGTTTTAAACTTTTCTAGAGTTTGGTCCTTAGTTTTTAAAAGAAAAACCCAAACCTTCCTAGTGAAATCATCAATAATAAAAAGAAAATACCTATTACCACCGTGTGTGGGGACCTGAGAAGGCCCTCATAAGTCTGCATGTATATATTTTAGGCATACCTTCGCCAGGTGAGTTCTCTTATGAAAACTCAGCCTGTGTTGCTTGCCTAGAACACGTGGCTCACAAAAATCAAGGGACCCAACTGGCACTGAACCAAGGTAACCTTGGTTAGACAGTGCCTTAAGATATTTCAGGCTCATATGGCCAAGCCTCAGGTGCCACAGTTCTGTCTTATCAATTTTTACTATGCATGCAGAATTAACATTATTAGAGGGAAAATAACAACCACCCAAAACATACAATCCATTTTTCTTAGCTCCAGTTAGGATTAGTTCATCTCCTTTAAACACATGCATGGATCCATTTTCTGCCTTATATGAGAACCCTAGTTCATCTAATGTGCCAAGAGATATCAAATTCCTTTTTAAATAAGGAACATATCTTACATCAGTTAATGTTCTAGTTTTGTTGTCATGAATCTAAGAGATATGTTTCCTATACCTTTAACCCTACAGGATTGGTTATTACCCATAAACACTGTTCCAGATTCCCTTTTATCAAATTTTTGAAACCAATCAATGTTATGACACATATATATGGAAAAAACAACCTGAATCCATGATCCATCATTATCAATAGAAAAATCTGAAACAGTAAGAATCTCAGCTAAGCAATTTGAATTATTAGGATTAGCATTTACATTTCCCCCTTGCTTTTGTTTCTTAACGAAGTCCTAGCAGTATTTTTTGATATGTCTCTCTTTCCCACAGTGATAGCATTTCCATTTTTTCTTACCCTTTTTGTCTTTCTTCTTACCTTTTTGCCCTGACCCACTAGCATGATCATTATTACCAGTAGGATGTTTTTTCTCATTCTTCCCTTTTACAAAAAGATTATTTCCAGATTTCTTTGATGTTTCTAGTTCCAATTCTCTAGCCTTAATGCCTGAAATAACAAGGTCTAGACTAAGTACTATGCCAGTATATCTTAATGCATGTTTAACAACATCATAATCATCAGGCAATGCATTTAACAAAATCATAGCTTCACTAGAGTCACCTAATGCTTGATTAGTACCTCTAAGTAACAATGCAAGCCTAGTGAATTCGCCTATATTCTCATCCATTGTCTTAGATGTACTCATTTTAAAGTTAAACAACATACCTTTCAAGTAAACTAGATTAGGTGCAGAGATTATAGAAAACAAGGAATCTAATTTATTCCAGAGTTCTAAGGGAGTAGACATACCATCTACTTTGCCAATCACACTATCACCCAAATGGAGGAAGATCAGATTGAAGGCTTCATCTCTGATTTCCTCTATTCTCGCAAGTTGGTCTGCAGACTATTTGAGATCATCCGTCTCAAGTGCTATAAGCACTTTATGGTAAGAGAGCAATACTCTCATATTCTTTTTCCAGTTTCCAAAATCTCATTTTCCATCAAATATACCGATTTCAAATCTGGTAGAATTCATCTTTGTCTTGCACGAAGGTAACCTAGAGGGCTCTAGACATTGATGAGAATCAACACAGCAAACACCCGCTGACACGGACTCTCTCAGAGAACCCTAGATTTGAAAAATGATTGAACTTACAGTAATCCTAAGAGCCGAACTTAACACAACTCTGATACCACTGTTGGGAACAGATTACAAAACCTTAGGATTTTTACAACTTTCAATCTCAGACTTTCGATGGACAGAATAGGAAGCAAAACATTCATACAAAAATTGAAAACGAAAACGAAAACGAAAACGAAAACAGGCACTAGAGTTTTTACCGTGGTTCACCTCAAAACGAGGCTACATCCACGTTGAGCTTGAGAGAGAAGAGGTCATTGCACTATGAAATGAATCCAAGATTACACCCATATGAAACCCTCACAAACCTTCAATACAAACAATGGTTCGAGAAAACAAAAAGGCCAAATAATCACTTAATACAGATTAGAGGCAACCCTATCGAACCATAAAATATAATCTATACAATCATTTACAGAAAAAGAAATAGAGAGCAAATCAGAGAAGAACCTTAGCCAAAGACGAGAGCCTTTAACCCAAAAACAACCCGATCTCACTTTCTCTTTCTTTTCTTTTCGCCTTTTTCGTAATTTTCGTCTGATCGGTTCACATCTCGAGGCGAGGTTAAAAGCGATGAAGAGCGGCTGGGATTGAGTCTCATAAAGCATAGATGGATGGATAAGATCACATCGTGCAAGCACGATTGATTATTCCAACAGAAGTGGCAGGAGAGCAGGGAATAAGATCAGGCAAGAGAGAGCAATCGGGCGCCATCAGGGAGCTGCTGATGGTTGCCATGTGCTACCATCCAGCAGCTGCCAAACCGCAAGCTACGATTGTAGCACGTGGCCCTCCAACCAGCCAAAAGCAACGACGTCGTTTGGAGCTTCACAGCCAACAACACCTTCTTTCTTTGTAGGTTCAAAGCTAAGCTAAGTTGTCCCCGTATGACATAAATGATAAAGCTCTCATGTTTTTTTGAGTATAGTAGGGGATTAACTTTTGGTAGAGCAAAAATGTCTCATTGGAGATTGATCGGGTGTCGAGTGTATAAAGTTGCAATTATATCTAATTTACCTGAAGGCCGAATTAGGGGAGAAGATCGATTCCCACCAAAATTAGATAGGTAAAGTCCGAACACCTAAGTTATAAAAAAAAAAAAAGAAGTTAAATTTGAACCTTATTACGTGATATTTTTAAATAATTGAATTATTTTGGTCATGTATCAAACTGATAAAATAGGCATTATATGCTAACAAATATATGTGGGGGAAGATTATACAAATTTATGAATTGAGACTCTTAAAGCCTTTGGATGACTACTTAACACGAGAGGGTTTCTGTAATGTCATAGTAAAGATCAAGTGTATTTGTTTTTTTTTTTTTACTTAACCATTAAGGGCTAATTTTTGCAATAAGTCTAAACATCAAGGGCATCAACGGCAAAATTTCCAAAAATTAATTAAATTTTTAAAAATTTATTTGTTGGGACGTACTGTCTATAGCAAAATTCGTCCCAATTTAGCCATAAACATTTCCAATCTTGGCCGAAATTTTAATTAAATAATTAAAAATATATTTTTTATTATTCTAATTTTGGATAGATATTTTCATTACAAAATAGTCTCAAATTAGCGACATAGGTTCTTCCGTCATTAATTTATATCAGAAATTTTATTAGATAATTAAATATATATATTTTATATTTTCCTATTTTTCGACAGGCTTTTGTGTTGCAAAATTAGTCTTAAATTACCAACAGGAGTTTTTTATTGCTAATTTTCGTTGAAAAGTTAACTGAACAATGAAATTTATATTTTCTTTATTTTGCAATGACTTATTGCTTTGCAGATCGGTTGCTAAATTTCCTATAGGATTCGTTGCTAAATTTTGCAACGATATTATCCACTGCAAAATTGTTAGTATTAATTTGGTCCCAAATGGATCTCACATTAGCAATGTAATATGTTTATCAATAAAATTTCGTTATTAATTTATTGTTTTCTTATAGTGTCTCTCACTATAATATCTTTTTTCTTATACATAATCGAGTCTTCCTTTTTTTCATCTAACTAGAATCACTTTTTTTGAGAAATTATTCGTCGCCTCCAAAACACCTCATAATTTCTCCTTACTCTCACAATAAAATGGTATGATACTCCATAAGTTACACTATAAACTATATAATATAGTTAAAATATTCAAAATAGTTCACCTAAAATGATGAAATAAGGCGGCGAGACAACGTAAAGCGATAAGGTGCATGACTAAATATCTTTTACCCAACACGGTGAGGTGGCACAAGCCGCTGAGACATAGTAAAGTGAGGCGGTGAGGTGCGAGAAATATTTTTAACTTTCATAATATATTGTGTAATCCATGGAATAATTATAGGATGGTCCCTAATTATGTGGTTAACAACGGTGGAAATCTACTCCAGATAAAAGCGAAGGACAAAAGTCAAGTACATGGTCACCGGCTTCTCAAGAGATGCCATTTGAGTGAACTCTCAACTGAACTGAAGTGAACTAATGAAGAAGAAGAAGAAGAAGAAGAAGAAGGAGGAGGACAACCCAATATTCAAACAAAAGCACGCACAGAGAGATCAAACCAAATTAAAGATTCAAAAGAAAGTAAGAAAGAAAGAAAAAGGAGGGGATCCATCGAAAAGAAATATGAAAGATCCCTCCTTTTATTAATTTAGAAGTCGCCGGAGAGAGGTACATGATCGCGTTGCATGAATACGATCGGGTAGATGATTCCGGCGAGCCCCCCGCCGACGAGTGGCCCCACCCAGTAGATCCAGTTGCCACTGAAGTCGCCGCTGGCAACTGCCGGCCCGAAGGAGCGGGCCGGGTTCATCGACCCGCCTGAGAATGGGCCGGCCGCCAGGATGTTGGCTCCCACGATGAATCCGATGGCGATGGGTGCGATTGTGCCGAGCGAGCCCTTCTTTGGGTCGGCTGCGGTGGCGTAGACTGTGTAAACCAAAGCGAAGGTGATGACGATCTCCATAACCACACCTTCCACGGCTCCCACGCCGGCGGCCAAACTGTGGATTGGAATTGCCTGGAGATTAAACAAATTAATTTCCTCCAAATCAAAACCCAATCAGTAATTTAATATTCATTATCTAATTACAATGAGCTGCCCCAATATCATTCTTTTTATCTTAAGAAAAATGATTTTTAATGGAAAAAAATACAACCAGAGTGTAATTAATTAGGCTTACCAAGCCACCAGTGACAAATTTAAGAAGGTAACATGCGACGATGGAACCTAGGAGCTGGGCAACCCAGTAAAAGACGCCGGTAAGGAGGGTGATCTGTCCCCCCAGAGCCAAGCCGAAGGTGACGGCGGGGTTGACGTGGCCGCCGGAAATGTTGGCCCCGATGGCGACCGCCACGAAGAGAGCAAATCCATGGCAAATGGCAATGGCCACCAGCCCCGAAGGGTCCAAAGCAGCATCCGATGTCACCTTGTCTGCAAACGTGCACATTAATTAAACAACAGAATAGATCAACTGATGAATTTATTGAATATATATAAATATATAAGGGTGGTGCATGTATGTATGTATGTATGTATGTATATATTATTTCAGTACTGAAAGCTATGGCGGAGCCAACACCGGCGAAGACGAAGAGGAGGGTGGAGATGAACTCGGCGAGATAGGCCTTGATAGAGCCCAAGCTGAAGGAATCGTCGAAGCGCCCAATAGCAATGCCCGCCATTTTAATTTGGAGGAGGAAGAGCTGATCAGTAAAGTAAAGCAATCCCTAGTTCGGGCTAGCTAGGAGCAGGAGGAGGATGAATTTGGATGAAGGGAGAGGCTTGAGTTTCAGAGGATGGAAATTGAGTCCTTCATGGACTCGTATATATAAAGAGGAAAAGAACTTGGATCATAAACCAACGTGCTCATTTTGTTTATCAAAATATATTATATTACTAAGACATCATTGTCACAATATTTATTTACAAATCTTAATCCTAATATATATTAGTGAGTCAATTTAATAAATTTTAACTCACTAATTATCTGCTAATGAATATCAACCTAGATATCTTCAAATAAAATATTATTATTATATTTCAAAATAAGATAAGTGCCAAATATATATACATATATATATTTATATGAAATGGAAGACATGTTCAAGGATGTCCACCAATTATTAATGCTACCTTGTGGGAGAGGCTTATTGATTGATTGATAGAAACATGTCAAAATAATTAAAATATCTCTTACTCGTTTTATAAACGGATTTCCTTTCTATCCTCTCTCTCCCCTTTTTATGGTCGCTTCCAACAATTGCTTTTCTTTCATTGTCTCATTTTTCTCACACCTATTATCATTACATCTACCTTGATGGAGAGGAAAGATGCATCAATGGTCAATGCGTAAGAGGCGTGATGTTGCGAGGCAAAGGCGATAAGAGAGAGGTAGCGACATGCAATTGTTAGAGATAGCCATAAGAAAGGAAAGAGAGAGAGGGGACACGATTATGAAAAAGGAAAAGAAAATAAATTTGTAATGTAGTAAAGAATATTTTTATTATTTACAATCAATTGGCAAGACTATCTGACAAAGTAGCAATGCTGGTCCACCAATAGGGTTTAGGGTAAATCCAAGCTATCACAAGACCCTTGCTTAATTGGCGTTTAGAACATTAGAATTGTCCAGAAGCTCATCAATGATAGCCGAGAGGGAGAGGGAAAAAGCGTTTTGATTGATGGGGTCCTCCGAGAGGGAAAAAGAAAGCCAAATGATGACGAAGAAGAAGACGACAATTCATGGCGGTGGTGGAAACGCTGCCTTTTTAATTTGGGCCACAAATTGGCACCGACCCATGACCAGTCTTTGAGTTTCATAGAACAATGTGTGGTCCAGTCTAGGATTAGATCAACTTAATTATTATATCTAGTGATGATAGTAATAACAACAGTAGTGAGTATCTAACTCTTTCTTAATTCTGGGGGTTTAGTACGTATATTAATTAGGGTTTGATAATGAGGAACAGTAGCAGGCCGGGCTGGATAAGAGAGGAGTCTTCAAAAATTATTAATTAGGTAGAAATTGGTTAACTTTATATGCAAAAGGGGATGGGTTCTGGCTTTCTGTCTCCTCCTTAATTTCTGTATTTCTCTGTAGTTTATACTGAATAAAGAAAAAAAGAAAGATACTTTCCAAGGTAGAATGTCTGAAGCTCTATAAAGGATGGGTATTTAAAGTTTTTTTTTTATTATTATTATCAAATTATCGTTAGCTTTTCGTCTCTCTTTCTCACAAGTGCATCTATAATTTTCATCTTATGTATACAAATTATCTTAGTTATTTATATGATTTTATGTTCATCTGAACTTTTTCATCTCAATTACTATTAAATATTTGACTTTTAAGTTATTTTATTTAATTAATTATAGACTGTAATCTGGGCTATATACATGAATCAAGATAAAGCTCAATTTAGTTTTGTTTGGGCTTTGTTTGTTTATTTTTGAGAGCATTTCAGCTCAACTTGTTTATTTATGATTTGAGTTCTATAGAAAATGTTTGAACTCAGTTTGTAAACAATTTTTCATATTCGGGCATGTTTCGGGTTTGACTCATTTAAACTAAATGAGAAGAATTGGAGGTTGTTATGAAGCTTATTCATAAGCAAAAAGTTATAGAGTTTGTTAATGAATAAAAATACAATTATTTATAGAAGACTTGTTTTTTAATGAATAATTCATACAATTATATTATTTAATAAAATAATAAATTTTGAAGTATAAAAAAATTAAACCCTAAAACATCTTAGATATATATATATACTCTTATTAAATAAACAAATAAATGAATTTTTAACGAATTTTAAATAAACAAGTTCGTAAACATAAATAAATTGGACAGATTTATATTCAAGCTTAGCTTGCTTATTAAAAGATCTTTAATTTTTTGTTGAAATTCATTTATTTACTTAATAAACAAACATAGAAGATTAAAAATATAATCTTATTTGATTTGACTTTCAAGCCTATTTTAAATAAATGCATTCACAATTTTACTTGATTAAAAAAAGAAATATAGAAGATTACTTGATTACATAAGACTTTATACTCGATTAAGATAATATAATTTTTGATGTGATACATCTAATTAGTATATTATTCGAGTAACATGAATTAGTACTTGATTAAAAAGATTAACATACTCGATTTATTTATAAATTTTACTCAATTATTTTCTCTATCATATGCTAATTCTAATACACTATTTTGATCATCATCACCGACAAATGTCTCTTTATTTTTTAATCAAATCAAAACTTAACAGATAACTCAACTCTTAATTATCCAATTAAACTCACTTTTAAGTTAAAAGAAAACTTACAATCATATAAAATACTAAGGATACCTTCTCCACAAAGTATCATATGTGCAAAGAGAAGAAAACAAAAAGAAAAATAATTGATCTTATGTACCTATAAAAATATATATCAGACAAGTTACATGTTACCTTATAATTTTTACAGGAAAAAATCCCAATTCTAATCATTATACTCAAGAGAAAAAGGAAATGTCACATGCCACGCCATCATGCCTATATCACTAAGGGAAAATAATTCCACTTAATCATACTATACATGGCATCATGAATTTTATACAGTGTTTAATATATTGGTAGCATATATAGATAGTCTCAAGTTTGACAATAATAAATTTTGGGTAAATGGGAGCCAGCTCCAGCTGTAGCTTCCACAAGACAAAACTAAATTTAGCAATTCTAAGGGTCGAAACATAAGAGACGATGCATTAAGGAAGTTCCCAGGTGAACAGTCAAACAAATTTGTGCCATGCAGACACGAAGTCATTGGGAAAAAAAGGCCAATCTGATAAGACTATTTTAGTTAGGGCAAATGTTATACTTATCAATAAAGTTCACAAATAAATTTTATAAATTTACCAAATACATATAAATTTATAATAATTTTATCTAAAATTTATAATAATTTATACTAGCAAGTACATTTATTATTAATTTTGTTTGAAAAATTGAATGTAAACATGGTATATGAAAACCATATTCAAAATGGATAAAACGTACCGTTATACGCAATGAAATTATATGAGATCTTCGGTTGAATTACTAGTTCGGTAACAAAATCATAGAAATCGCAAATTGTTTACGACCCACAACTTAAAAGCCTCACTTACACAGAGATTGCTTTGAGAGTTTTCTTCTTTTCTTTTCTTTTTTTTCTACACAAGTCAGAGACTTATCGTGAGTACACTTTCACACATGCATGTCACATATATATTGACATGAACGAGCATGCTTATGCAACAATCTGCCCACAAATGGTAGAAAATGGGTTCAACTGCAAGATTGCAGTTGTCTTCGTCTAACTGCGCACAACAGGTCTAGATCTGGAGCTCTCTTTGAGCAATTCGACCCGAGTTCATAACTCGGATTCATAACCCATATTTGTTACATCTCTTATTTCCACGTAATGAACTTCATATATCCATATACTCTCATTTTTCCATAAATTTCATATATACAGATAAACCGTACAACTAGCATACTCATTTATTTCAAGAGCTTATTACTATACAATTATTAGATATATATAGCAACTCCATTCTTTAAGTAAATTCTATATGCTATACCCCAGATCCCTTAAGTCAATTAATCACTTGCTTAATTTATTTTGTATTCACAATTATAATTCAACAAATACTTATAATTGATCGATATGTGAATACAACCAAATGTGACACTTAAATAGATCTTTCCTTTTTTCTGAAATCTTTTCATCATAATCCAATTATTTTTCTAAATATACTCCATCCAATCGAATCACTAATGGTCTTTAGTAACATTCCAAGCTAACAATATTGAATTATAATTTAAATATCAAACGATATTGTACAAGATCCTTATGAGCTTGAGAGTCTCACACAACTAAAAGAAGATATCCATATATTTTGTTACCCTATTATGGTCAAATTTTACACACATGATATGAAACATGTGATATGGTATTATTCTCATTTTTTCATAAAACGTATGTCTCTTATTATATAAATACCATACATGTAAAAGTTCAAATACACTTAGTATCTAACTTGAGTCTATAATTTTATTTTTCACATATTTGTTAAACATGATTTCTACTTGACATTCTTAAACAGATAAATTGACTTGGGCACATCAATGATCTGTCTAACACAACCAACCTGTGTAACCCAACCGAAAGAGACGTAGGAAACATTGAAAAAAAGATGAGACATAACTGGAGGAGACGCAATCGAAGAGAGGAGTTAAGAAAATGCCAAAAAATTGTCATGTCAATGCGTATGCGTATCATTTACTAACTAAATATTTAAATGAATGATTTTACACAATTCATGAGCACATTTAAAAATACAAAAAGTTCGAAAGCATAAACATACTTTCAACTAGATTCAAGAACACATTTGAAATCATAAAAAGTTAAAATTCTATGAGAAAAAATGCAAAAATTCAACAACATAAATATGTTTTTGACCAAAAGAAAAAGATAATTTAAGCCTAATATTATTTTATCTCTTAAACTGAAATAAATCTATTCCACCTCTGCAAAGTATTAAATAATCCCGCTTTGGTGGGATTAATTTTTTTATGCAAGATAGAACAATTTTGCACTCCAATTTGTCTCTCTCTCCACTAATATCAAACAATACCTTATTTAAGATTTACGATACCAAACAAAAAATAAAATTAATTTAAATTTATGCCTCCTCAAAACTTAAAATACTAAAAATATTAATATTATTTTATTCCATTACTAATTTAACTTATGCTTAATATTTATTCTATTACTATTTAATTTAAATACCAAACTATACGAATGCGAAGCAACAGTTGAAGAACCAAAGTGGCAGACAAAGGGGAGTAAAAAAACATCGTCCTTGCCCACCTACCAAGCTTTGATTGATTATTCATATAGCTTTGGTCGTAAGGTTTGAACTGGCAGCCATCTCTCATTTCCATCCCAGCATTCGCATTCCCGTCCCCGACCACCTCGAGTATTTTATTTTTAACTCCTTGTCTTCATTCATTGCTGTTAACTAATATAATATACACTCCTCCAATGTCTACTTCGTAACCCAAATCATAGAATTTGAGGCAATTTATCTATCTTTTATCTAAGAAAAAGTCTTCCAATGGAAAGTGCACCGAGGGCCATCGTCCAACCCCATATGTAAGGTTTGGTCTTCCTCTTCGTCATTTGTTACAAACGCAATGAGCATTAAATAATTTGAGTCATGTGGGCCTCTGCTACAACAGTACGCGAAGAAAGCTAACAGACTCCTATGCAAAGTAAGACACAAAATAGAATAAAAATGGAAATTAGAAGATCGGGTAGGAGGCGAATTGAATGTGGCAAGGATATGGTAGCTGACGCATAAAGAGTACTGCAAAGGTAGGCTTGCTTCTTTACCATGGTTGCCCCACAGGTGCTAAATCAATCCTTGTCAATCCCGTAACTAACTCATCCTTCAACCTTAATTCACACATTTGGGCACTATTACATGCCGACTCTAAATTAATGCAGCCTCTTCCAAAATGGGTACAAGGCATTACTTTACCTGCGTGTGCTTATCTTTGTAGACCTCTGCAAGGAGGCCATCCCTTCCAGGGTTCATATATACTGCACATTATAAGAGTAGGTAGCAGAGAAAATCATCATAATGGGTAATAGCGGAAAACAAGATTATAATGGCGAATAGAGAGGCTATGGAGACACGACCTCCTAAATCTCAGTCCAGTGCACTCCTGTTGCTTCTCAAGTTTAGGCAGTTGGGGACTCGCAATGGCCCTCAAAGTAAGAGATGATGGCCGGGAAGACGTACCAACCATTCACTAGGAACAAAATTAACTACATTTTCTGCTAGTGATCCCTGACCGTAGGAAGGATGGCAAGCCTTTAATTGCCTTCACAGCAGAAAAAGGTCCCCCACAGTAAAAACCTACCTACAAAATTAGGACACTCTTCTACAACCTCACATTCATTTAATCTAACAGCTCAGCACCATTTCTAACCCTTTCAACTCACCAGCCATGGAGTTCTTTGCAAAACAAACTCATTGGAACTTCATGGACGAAGAAAGGAAGAAAATAAATTTACCTAGGAGACTCTCCTTTGGTAATCAAGAATCAGACTCCCACTTTGCTTCAGCAAGAACATCTTCTGCATCTGCAACATCATTTCCGCTATGGCCTACAAGCCCTGAGACACCATGGACTCTGTCCCCTATTCGCACCTCTCCTACTCCTCTTCTCTACCATTGCTTAGCCTCCCTACATCGCCATGAAGGTAACATCTTTTCTATTGCAATCTCAAAAGATTTTATCTTCACTGGCTCTGAGAGTAGTAGAATACATGCATGGAAGCAATCAGACTGCACTGAGATGGGTTATATTAAGGCTAATGCTGGTAAAGTCCGGGCAATCTTGGCTCATGGAAAGCTGCTCTTCACTACACATGGTGACTTCAAAATACGTGTATGGGATGTGTCCTTGACACAGAATTTTCAACCAAAGAAGATCAAAACTCTACCCCGAAGAAGCTCATTTTTCCTGTATCCAAGGAAGAATACTCATCAACACAAGGACATCATCTCCTGCATGGCTTACAACTATGTAGAAAAACTATTATATACAGGTTCATGGGATAAAACAGTCAAAGCATGGAAGATTTCAGAGAGGCAATGCGTTGATTCATTTGAAGCTCATGAAGGTATTGTTAATGCTATTGTGATCAACCAAAATGATGGGTGCGTCTTTACCTGCTCCTCTGATGGCACAGTAAAAATATGGAGGAGGGTATTTGGAGAAAGCTCGCATATTCTCACCATGACATTGAAGTTTCAACTCTCCCCAGTTAATGCCTTGGCATTGAGCTGTTCACCAAGTGCCTGCTTTCTCTACTCTGGCTCCTCAGATGGGCTCATAAACTTCTGGGAGAAGGAGAAGATGTCAAGTAGGTTCAATCATGGGGGATTTTTACAAGGTCATCATTTCTCTGTTCTTTGTTTAGCAGCCATAGGGGACTTAGTTCTCAGTGGTTCTGAAGATGCAACCATACGAGTATGGAGGAGAGAGGAAGGCAATACATTCCATTCATGTCTTGCAGTCATGGACGGCCATCATGGGCCAGTAAGGTGCCTAGAAGCTTCTTTGGAAACAGAAGATACTGTAATAGGACTGTTAGTATATACTGCAAGTTTAGATCAGACCTTCAAGGTTTGGAGAGTTAAAGTTTATCCTACGGAGAAGGTGAACACAGAAAACTCAGTAGCAAACAGTCAACAGTCAGAGATTGCAGAATGTCAAATGAGTCCAGTGCTTTCGCCTTCCTGGGTAGAGAAGAAGATGCAAGGCAGCCACTTTTAGGGAGGACTATAGTATAGTATATGGGAAGATTTGAACTTTTGTAAGTTAAATTTGACATATACATGTGGTCTGTAGTCTGACTCTCAATATCATAATAATGGATATAGAAGTGACAATAGACTTTGTTTCTCCTAGGTCAACTCTTTCCTTGTTATGCACAGTTGAGCAGAAAACAGAAGAATGCATTCTACCAAATCTGACAATAATTTACTATTCAACTTTCTTAATGCCTTCGGTACATGGATTTCTATGAAATTGTCGAGCTCTAATGTCAGGCATATAGTTATCAATGGTGTAAAGGGTGCTTGGATTCAAGGCGTGTGCTTTGGAGATGCAAGGTACACATCTATCCAAAATGTTTATAATATGCTTATTTATCATTGTTTTCAATTTGTAACAATGAAAAGGTAAAAACAAAATCCAAAATCATGAATGACAAGTAACTAACACTATAATAATAACTAATATTACTTCAACAAATCATGAATGTTAAGTAACTAACACGATAATAATAACTAATATTACTTCAACAAATCATGAATGTTAAGTAACTAACACGATGATAATAATAACTAATATTACTTCAACAAATCATGAATGCTAAGTAACTAACACTATAATAATAACTAATCTTACTTCAACAAAGTACAAGAATAAAACCAATAAGCATTATTCAACACAAGTTGATATATCCAAAAAGAAGAACAAACCAAAATGCAAACACAATAAATCACAAGTAAATTTAAACTATAATCTAGATTCTCATGTCAGTTATTAAGAATTACACACTATCCTTAATCTTTATCATCAAACTTTATCATCAAATTAAAGGCTGATGTATTCTTCTTCATCAACTCCTCAGTTTCCTTCAAATCAGTCTCTCTGTCATCCATGAGCTACAATTGAGTAGACTTAGAGGCACTTGCAAAAGAGTATTAAATTTTTTCTTTTGATGAAGAGGCAACAACGCTTGCTTTTGATCTTTTGTTTGATGGACCCGCTCAATCACTCCAGTAGCCTCACAGCAACATTACCCCTCTCTCTCTCTCTGGGAGTACAACTCTCCCCATCATTAGCCCTGCTCGAGTTTCTTCCCTCCACAACAGCATTGGAGCCTCTCAATACCTTCTCTTATGCCTTGCACCCTCCATCCTCCACCCTCAACTTTCACCTACTCAGTCGTCCCTCTTTCACAGATCATTCCCCAAATATCAGTCTCCATAAAAGAACCCTCCTGATTGCTTTCAACTTGAGCTGCAAACTGACAAGACCCAAATCAAAATTTACTCTAACCTTTGTCTCATTGGGCGCATCCTCAGTCCATAGAAATTCAACCCAAATGTTCAAAACTCACTTAAGTTAAAACATAATTCTCCCATCAACAGGATGCGCAGATGGTTGTTGGCAAAACTCCATGGAATGTCATGGTGAAGCTCCTGATTCTCAAAGATCGGTCACCAGATTTGAAGATACAGGAGCTCAACTTCTCTATGGCTGAGTTTTTATTCAGATTCAAGGTTTTTTCCCCAACAGGATGAACTCATCAAATGCCCATTCCACTGCTGCAGTGATTGATCATCCTCTCCGGGTGGATGAATAGGGCTACAAGTGAAAAGAGCCACTCATGAACAGCTCAATTAGGGCTTGTTTTCAGTTCATTGATTTAGTTAAATATATAAACTTCAGGGATTTTTAAGCTCATTTAATAAACAAGCTGAGGTTGAGCTTTAAGCTGCTTGGCTCATTTGGGCCATCAACAAGCTCGTTTATAAGCTTATTCCAAAATAATGTGTTTATAACTGAGAATTTGTCATATTATTTATATATTAAAGTACACTAATTTTATATGTTACTACATAAACAAGCCTGAATTAAGCTTAAAGTGAAGTTTAAGATTAAAGCTTATGAAAAGGCTCACTCACCTAATTAAATGATCCGAGCTAAAGCTTGACAAAATTCTAAATAAGTGAGCTTGAGCCTCAATTTTGAGCTCAACTCCAGCTCGTGCCCAAGCACAAAAGACAGATAAAATTCTAAATAAACAAGCCTGAATTTTTATGGGTTTGGTTTGGCTTGGCTCCTTTGCAGCCACAGGATGAAGTTTGTACTGCCATCAATGGCTGGACTCATTGCCTAACAATGCAAGTTTGCTTCAAAGTAGATCTCCCTCTTTGCTTGGGCTTCACAATCAAGAGCATGCCGGATCAAGATCTCTATATCTCCATCTCATACGAACGACTTGTGGATTTCTGATACAAGTAAGGCCAACTCACACATCTTCAGAATTCCCAGAGGCCACAGCAAATCACTCCCATCTCCCTGATCTTGTCTTGGCCTCATCTCAAAGCTCAACCCATTCGGAATCCCAATCTTGAATAGGTCAAAAATCCTGGTACAACCTGAACCAAGAATATCCTACTTCCTGGCATCCTGCTACAGAGGAAACTTCATTACAGTTCACTCCTGGGTTGAATCTTAAACCACTCCCCTGACGATCATCACCCTCTGATGGCTATGTTGGCAAGGTCCAACTGCAGGACCATTGAGCTGATCACTGAGTCGTCTTATTATTTTACATCCACAAAAGATACTATACCACTTGTGTCCAAAGGGTAAGAATATACAGATGACATGTAAAAGTGACCCTACTGCCCAGCTCAAGGTAAGAAGTTAGTTTACCCAGAAAAGAAGTAGCTGAGGCCTATGCATGGAGGAAGAATCCTGGGGAAATAGATCCATGAATGCACAGAATGTTGAATTCATCAAGAGAATATATATAAACAAAAAATACAAAAAGGCAGTTAAAAATGAGACCATCTAGGGCTTCTCCTTCCTTTAAGCTTTTTCCAACAAGAAGAAGCAGAATTGCTCAAGGCTCTCCATGAGATGACATGATAACTGACATTTGTTCTCATCTAGGACAGGTAGAAACTTCAATGTTTGCCACATACCCCTGCAACTCTGCGGCTACCCTTAATGCATTTCTTTCACCTTTTTATTCCTTGATGAGCGGAACCTCCCAATGTATTTCATATCAAATATCAGATGGAAAGAAATGTTATGATTACCCAATTTGGTTGCACCAGTTCAAAACCAGGCATCTCAAAACAACAAAGTAATGCATGCATACTCTTCAAGGCTTGCATGTTTGCATAAAAAAGTTCAACTGCATGATTACGGGATTATAATGATTACCAATAGTAACACAAACAATGAAGTCTGAACAATTTAAAATTGTGGATTATATGCCTTGCTATAATAGAAAAAAGAATATTACAATAATCATCACCAAAGAGCAACCAGAAACTATTTACACTTTATTCCAACTGAAAGTACTGAATCCATTGTATATTCATGGGAAATAAATTGATCAGGTTGCATACTTCACTAAGAATGGAAGAACAATATCCATTTTTGTCAATATACAAACCTCTGTGAAATAAAATCAATCCAGTTGCATACTTTCAGGAAAAGGAATGGAAGCACAGCAGTGGTAATATCCATTTTCATCAAATGCAAACCTCTGTGAAAGATGAAGTTCACGGATAAGATACTCCCCCCATTCCTCAGAACCAAATTGCTTGAAAATCCCCCTTGCATCAAATGAATCCAACTTTCTTGTCCTTTTCTTCCTGCGTAATTCAAGTTACAAATATTAAGCAGACCGTGAGAAAAGAATCAAGCATGGCTTGAAGGGAGAAGAACCTGAATACTGATAGAAATGGTATGAACACAAATAAATAAAGAAAGAGAAAAAAGAAAGGGCGGTTAAGTATAGAACCGTTTCCTGTGCCTTGCATTCATCACAGTGGCATGCAACTGCAGTTCACAGAACAGTAAGGCATTATAACTGAATTAAGAGACAAATCAAAACACAGATCAAAAGCACAGTACTAAATATGCGTACATACACAAAAATATAAGTTTGCAAGTTTAGCAGTGAGTAGGGTATGCAGTTGGCAAGTAAAGGTAAAACAAATAGGAGACTAATACCACAAGCAAGCAGAAAATGTTACACCGTCCAAAATCATTTAAAATCATTCATAAATGTGCAAGGCCCAAAGTTAGCACATCCCAATGTGCATGTTATAAGAAAATAATTTACCATGTTTTGTTGACTTTAAATGAAGGCACTCCCAGCCTTCAACAAGTAACATGCAGTGCTGCACTGTAGCAGGTCAAACATGTAACACCAAAGCTGCAACAGCATCCATAGCATAAAACTTGCAAAATTCTCTCAGGACAAAGTAAACCACAACTTAAAACTAACAAGGACGGGTACAATCATAATGGATAAACAATGTTACCCCCATATTACCTAAAAAAATCTTTCATTAGCCACAATACTTTTTTAAACCAAAACAATTATTGAACAATCAAAAAGCACTCGTGCACAATTCAACACTAGACAATCAGAAAAAGGCGATGTAAAACTCAATGATTATCATGCTTTGCAACCAAAAATGCCAAGAAGGCAGAGCGTACTCAATCTTGACTAAAATTAGGCAATGCTAACTCAATGATTATCACAGCTTTTAATCTATACCAATGCAGGAAGTAATGACCCGACAGTTTAACATAGAAGAAAAATTGCCAAAAAAAAAAGTAGCAACTAGCAAGCATTGTAAAAATGGAAGCATTCTCAAAAATAAAATAAAAAGAAAGAAAGAAAGAACAAGGGAAACCATTTAAAGGTCACATGTCACACCTTCAATGTCTGCGCAGCATCTTTCTCAAGAACAAGACCAGCTTCAACAAATGCACCAATAATGACTTCTAAGGAAGCTCAGGATAAATAATAGAACAAAGTACAATTGCAAAGAATGCAACAAGGAAGTAATTTTAAGGCATCAATAAAAGAGTAGGATACGACAGACATGTAAAAGTCTGCCCTCACTACCAATTTCTTCAACAGGAGCATAGATGACACGCGCTTTTGCTGGTGAACCTCTCATGCATTCCTGCAAAAACCAAAGATTGAATTCATAACACCACATGAACCAAAATAACATTTTGCAGAGGTGAGAAGACACGAGTCTAAATGAGCAAGTAATGTAACAGTCAACTAAATTTGACCATTCAATATAAAATATTCTAAAACACCCCTTCCCCCACACCCTGGCACAACAGACATAAGCAGATGCATGGGCAAGTAATGTAATACAACAGCCAACCTCAATCCATCAACCACTTGAACTAAAAGATAGACCCCCCCATGCAGCAGGGTTCATGCAATGCACACACACGTGTAGATAACCAACCTTTCACAATTTTCTAATTAAGATGGACTGATAATAGTAGCTTAACAATAAGAAATAAAAGGCCCATGTCAAGGGAGGACGGCTGGTATATGACAAGGGACATAGAAGAAAAGCAATACTATAGCATGCTGCATTACTTAATAAACAGAGGCCACAAAGGGACTCTATTCCATTGGAACACACTCAAGGGGAGCTACCATGCATATTTGCTTAGGCTAGTCCATGGGGAGAGGACTGGGGAGAGAAAAATGTACTGAGCATTTTAAGCACTTTCCTCCCTTCTTTCCTTCAAATTTGGTGAGGAAATCAAAAGAAAAATGTTTGACAATTTAATATTCTTAATACAAAAAATATGCCTTATTATTTAGAGAAAAAAATACAAGCATTGCTTAGATTTACATGTTTAACGTCTTCACCTCTTTTTCATTCATAATTTTTATTTTAGTCAATTGAGAGGAAAGGAATTTTCTTCCCCTTCCACTCATCTAACCAAACAAGAGGAGAGACATGAGTGGACTGCCATTCACTATATAACTTAGATTTGCCTTCAATTTCCTCCCCCTCAATCCAAACAAAATGTAAGAACATAATATCTTGCATAGAAATTAAAGAAAGTCAGCAGTCTTGACCAGGATTCCAACTGAACCAAGATAAGGATGGAGAAGTTTCCAGGTTCTCTGATTTGTTCTTAATAGGAGCTTGAAGATTTCTAAATTGCCTGATATAACCCCTTCTTTTTTTTTTTTTGGCTAGGTGTGATGACTTAATTTACTTGGCACAATAGAAGAACTACAACAATATCAAGCCTTAATCCCACTCTGGGATGAGCCACATGGCTTCTAGTTTACCAACCATCTTTATCTCCAAGGCCACTGTTGATTGCCGTTAGAAACTCAAGAGAAAGAGAAAAGGAAGGCTGCCTTATCGTGTGTAAAGAGTATTGGAAGCTAATCCAAATATTTTGTTTTTTAGAAATCTCTAAATTCAGTTTAGGATACTTTCTTAATTTCAGTTTAGGATACTTTCCTAAGTTGTGTTGTTGTAATCTTTCCTAAGTTGTCAATACTCAACCCTATAACTAGGGTTGTATCATTATGAGATTAAGGAATGAATTATTTCATTTTCACATGGTATCGGAGTCGTGTTTCTAAAAGTTTTTTTGCTGGCCTTCATTGCGTTCTTCACTAGCACTCTGTTTTTCTCTGGCCTTCATTGCCATCCTTTGGCCGTTAGAGCCATCAATTCCTACTTGTTGTTCTGCCTTCAATGCCCCATCCTACTCCTTTTAAACCACCAGTTCAGCCATCTATCCCACCAAATATGTCAGAAATCTCCGAGCTTGCTCCATCTATGACAAGGGAGACTAATCCGTTTGATCAATCAACGGGAAGTCTTCCTACCAGTGATCTACCAGGGATGCATCACTCCTATTGCTTGGATGGCAAGAATTACCTACAGCGGACACAATTGGTGAGGACTTTTCTAAAGGGTAAAGGGAAGATAGCTCACTTGACGGCACTAGGCCCCAAGGTATTAGATCCCAGATTCCCAGCGTGGGATATAGAGGATTCCATGATCATGTCATGTTTGTGGAATTCTATGCAACCGGAGGTAAATAGAAACTGCATGTTCTTGTCTGCTACAAAAGATATTTGGGAGATCGTTAGATGTACATATTCTAAGGTTCAAGATGCCTCAATGATTTTTGAGATTAAGACAAAGTTAAGTAGTACTAAGCAAGGGGCCTTAACAATAACTAAATACTACAACAAAATGAATGGATATTGGCTTGAACTCGACCACTACCAAGATATTAAAATGGTGTGTAGTGAAGATGCAGCCACCCTTAATACTATTCTTGAGATGGACAAAATTGTGGAATTCTTGGTAGGTCTCAATGCAAAATATGATCGGGCTAGGGTGCAAATTCTTGGAAGAGAAAAACTTTCATCTCTTAATGAAGTTTTTTCTATTGTCAGAAGTGAGGAGTATAAGAGGATAGCTGTGAACTTAGAAAGAGAGAGAGAGACAACCCTACTTAGAGGAAATTTTTGTGTATTAAACTAATAGATATCATACCTATATATACAAATACTAAACGGGCCATAGGCCTCAAGCCCTTACATAAAGCTAACCCTAGGTGTAATATACAAACATAAAAATCATCTCTATATACAACTCAACACTCCCCTTCAAGTTGGACCATATATATCATATGCACCAAACTTGTTATAAATATACCCAATTCAATAACCCCTGAGAGATTTAATAAAGACATCTGCTAGTCATTTGGATTGACAAAATTTGTGGTAATATAGCCAGATAAAATCTTTTCTTGAATGAAGTGGCAATCTATCTCGATATAGTTGGTCCTCTCATAAAAGATTGGATTGGAGAAAATATGTAACGTATCTCGATTATCGCAAATTAACCTCATCTATGATATATCTCTAAACTTGAGCTCCTGAAGCAATTGTTTTAACAAGATAAATTCACATGTTGCCAAGGTTATAGCACGATACTCTGCTTCTGCACTTGACCTTACAATCTCCTGCTTTTTACTTTTCCAATATACCAAGTTTCCTCCAATCAAAGCACAGTATCCTGAAGTAAATCATTTATCAAATGGAGAACCTACCTAATCAACATCAGAATATCCAACTACCCAAGTATGACCTCTATTCTCGTACAATAGTCCTCTACCTGGAGCTCCTTTAATATACCTGAGGATTCGAACAATTGCATCCCAATGGCTATCACAAGGAAACTATAAAAACTGACTAAGAAAGAAATGTCAGGCCAAATGATAGTGAGATAATTAAGTTTTCTAACTAGCCAACGGTATCTCCCAAGATCTGCAAGAGGCTCCCCCTATCCTGGTAAAAGCTTTACATGAGGGTCCATAGGATAATCTATAGGTTTACAATCAAGCATCCCAGTTTCTTCCAGAATATCTAACACATACTTTCTTTGAGAGATAACTACACTTGAATTGGACTGAGCAACTTCTATGCTAAGAAAGTACTTAAGCAAACCCCAAGTCTTTAGTCTAAAAATGATGGAAAAGATGTTTCTTTAGTTGAACAATATCATCCTAATCATCACCTATAATGACAATATCATCCATGTAGACAACCAAATATATACACCTCCCTTGTGATGTGTGTTTGTAGAAAATCGAATGATCAGACTCACTGTGAGTTATACCAAATTCCTGAATAACAACATTGAAGCAACCAAACCAGGCTCGCAGAGACTATTTCAACCCATATAATGAGCGACGAAGTTTACAAATCAAACCAGACTCCCCCTAAGCAACAAACCCAGGAGGTTGCTCCATATAAATCTCCTCCTGAAGCTCACCATGTAAAAAATGCATTCTTAATGTCTAACTGATATAACGACCAATGGCGTACAGCAACGATAGAGAGAAATAAATGCACGGAGAACATTTTAGCCATAGTAGAAAAAGTGTCACCATAGTCGACCATAAACTTGAGCGTACCCCTTTGCAACCAAACGGGCCTTAAGCCGATCAACCTGCCCATCAAGACCAACCTTGATAGTATAGATCCACCGACAACAGACAAGAGATTTCCCTGGCGGCAGTCATCAGCGACTCGAATGGCGGAGGGGCGATTGGAACTAGGGTGGGTTAGGGTTTGTATAGTGGCTCTAATACCATGTGAACTTAGAGAGAG
Organism: Diospyros lotus; assembly: GCF_014633365.1. NCBI lineage: Eukaryota > Viridiplantae > Streptophyta > Magnoliopsida > Ericales > Ebenaceae > Diospyros > Diospyros lotus. The sequence goes on along the minus strand of NC_068339.1, from coordinate 42,402,593 downwards.
AGAGAGAGAGAGAGAGAGAACCATAGTTGGAGGAAATTTTCGTATATTAAACTAATGAATAATGCTAAGAGTCATGACTGATGATGGTGTCATCAATTATGTGACGTCTCCTCATTGGAGAAGGTTAAGGAGACCATGTGTCATTGTCTCTTCTTCCTAGCATCTCCTCCAATAAGGATGCGACATAGGTCATCAGTCATGACTCCTAGCATTACTCTAAACTAATAGACAATACACCTATATATACAAATACTAAATAAGCCATGGGCCCTGACATAAAGCTAACCCTAGGTGTAATATACAAACATAGCAATCATCTCTATATACAACTCAACAATAGCTATGCTCAATGAGACTAATTCTGAAGGGTCAGCTATGATGACCAATAAGGGAGAAGGAACTAGATTAAAACCCCAACAAGGGAAGTTTGATGTGCAATCGAAGTCATAGAGTCGAGAAAGATTATGGTGTACCTATTGTAAGAACCAAGACACAATAGAGAGACCTATTTTAAACTACATGGAAAGGAGGCAATGCTAAATAAGATAAGGGTTTCAGGAATTTAACCATAAAAAATCAAGCCTATCTTTCAAACAAACAGGAGGAAGTCATGGATAAGGCAAAATTAGTTACTGGAACAGACCTAAACCAACTAAATGCAGATGAAATCAGCAAACTCAAGAGTTCTCTAAAAACTATTCATGATGGATCATCCTCTCTCGCTCAACAAGGTACTTGCTTTCACTCTAATTCTCTTATTGTCTCAAAGACCAATAGGGATGACTTGTGGACTCTAGATTCAAGGGCTATTAACCATATGTCTCATGATTTCACTATTTTTGACACCTATAAGCTCTGGGAATTCTTAAACATATCACCATAGCCAATGGGACTTCCATTCCTATAAAAGGTCAGGGCAAGGTCACTCTTAGCTGATATAATTGTTTGTATAGCAATGGCACCACAACCCAAGAGGGGGGGTAAATTGGGTTATTTTAAAATTTTGATTTAACTTAAAATTCTTTTCACTAAAAAATAAGATTTTAATAAAAATGAGTGTAAATGAGGATTGTTTTGCACAAAGAATAAAAACAAGAACAAAAATAATAGTGGGAGACAACGATATATAATGGTTCGGCTAAACTAAACCTAATCCACTCCCTTAGCTCCTCACTAAGGATTTTGAAACAATTTACTATATCCTCTTATTTGATCTCAAGTAGGTCCTCTAGTCTCCAAGACTAAGAATTACAATCCTCTTACTTATACAAGTAAACCCTCTAGCAACAAGTTAGGAAAAACAACCTACTACAATCGATGTAGGCGCTATAGCAATCTTGCTAGGAAATGTAAGAGATATACAGAAAATAAATTCTAAGAGATGAAGCTCTTAGATATAAGATCTCTCAAAATAAACACAAGGCTTGAAAACAAATAATACAAAAATGAATGCAAAGCCTTTCGAGAGAAAAAAAGGATGAAATAATTGAGCACTTAAAAGATTGAGCACTTGTAAAAGCTTGTAGTAGAGTCACTTAGATCTCTTGAATGATCCACAAGACTTCTATTTATAGTGCTTGGCGAGGGATTTCAAAACTATGGTCGTTGATGGTAGATAGCCGCAATTAATGACTTGACGAACTAGCCATTGGAAGACTCTGCACGAGAAAAAGTCGACAAATTCAAAGAATTGATCGACATGTGAGCTTTCAAATTTGAAAAATGGTCAACGGTTTATGAAAAACGATCGACACTTTCAATGGCAAGCTACCAATAGCATGCTTTATGTCGGTCGACAGCCAGAACTATAACAACCAAAACGATCGACAATTTCATAGTTTGTCGACATTTTGCACCAAAACACCAAAACAGTCGACAGGTTCCTAGAACCGATCGACAACTTGGACTTTTACCTTTGAAAAATTTTGCTCCATTTTGACCAATGGTTCAAAACCAATTTTTGAAAATCATTTAGGAGATTCATTTAAGTCATAATACTTGTTTTTGCAAATCTCCATCGAAGATATGAATAAAGACAGTTCATTTGATTTGATTCTCATTTTAACAAAATAATATTGAAATTGATGTTTATTTGAAAAACATAAACTTGACTTAGGGTATGAAACAATTTGTTTTTCATCATCAAAACCAAACACAAGAGTAAAATATCATTAGCTCTATTCTTCCTGTTAAACAGGTTTTGCATGGTCCTAACTTATCCACCAACCCGATTTCTGTCCATCACCTTACTAAGGAACTCAACTATCGTGTTATTTTTTCCCTTATGCCTGTGAATTTCAGGAAATGGACACTGTCATGTACCGTGGGGGTATAAGGGTGATTTTGTAATAAAATGTAAGTGAGGGACGAGTTAGGCATGAGTTAGTTAGCTGCTGAGGGAGTAGTACAAAGTTTGTTGCTGCTATTCAAACTTGTACATTCCCTATAGCTGTAATCTGTTACAGCTTGTGAGAGAGAATCCCAGCTATATAAGGATTCTCTCCCTTCCGTTAATGGCATTGAGAAATATTATCACTATTCCATTGAATTCTCTCTCTCCACTTCCTTACTCCTCCCTTATTCTTTCTGTTTTCTCCCTTCCACTCTCTAAATTCCTAAGTCAGTCCCTCGGGACCTGACATTCTAGTATCAGAGCATCCTTCTTGGGCGTCGAGCAACCACCATGGCAGACGGGACAAGAATGAAGCAGATGGAAACGTAGCTACAACAGAGGACGACAGCCATAGCGGAGGTACAGAACCGAGTGGCATCACTGGAACTATCGATTGGAGCGGGAGTCGATTCCAGAATCGACCAGGCAATGGAACGTTGGAGGATGGAGAGTCGTGAGCAGAACACTCTCTTTCGAGAGCAAATGATGGAACAAATGCAAATGATCGTGCGAATGTTCACTCAACAGCAGCCATTGAGGCTATCTCCTAAATTTCCTCCGCGAGACCGGACGGAGCCCATATTTCCAGGAGTAGGGGTAGAACCTCGACCAGGAGGAGCGTCGGAGTTCGAGTTCAATACGGACACAATGGGAGAAAATGTAAGGGAACGGAGACCGGGAGTAACGGCCCATCGACACCATCCGAACTATCCCACACTGAAGCTTGAGATTCCTTTATTTGAAGGAGAGAATCCGAGGTGGTGGTCGAGAAGGTGCGAACGAGTATTCTCCCTATATCAAATTCCAGAACAGCAGAAAGTCACCATGGCTTCAGCTTACCTGAATGATACGGGAGATGCTTGGTATCAAGGGTGGCTCGCGGTCAAGGAAGGGAGCCCTTGGAGTGTGTTCGTAGAAGATTTGTGTGTAAGGTTCGGAGATAAGTGCATGCAGGACATTATCGAAGAGTTTAACAAACTCAAACAAGAAGGAACGATACGGGTATATCAGCAAAAATTCGAGGAGCTTAGATCGCTGATGATGATACATAATCCTCAGCTTTCCGAGGAGTATTACGTCTCGAGCTTCATCAGTGGTCTAGGGGATGAAGTTAGACCCATGGTGAAGATGATGCAACCGCACTCGGTGAAACAGGCAGCCGAGAGTGCAAGGTTACAGGAGATGATCGTTGATGCCATGACCAAGAAACAAAGGAATTCAGCGAAAGGGGTGATCACGGGAGGTTGGCAAGCTGGAAATAGGTTGCCACCCAGAGAAGGTGGGTTCCAAGGAAGAGGTGTATTGGCTCTACCGGCCAATAACTCTGCTTCCGCCCAAGGAGGAAGTCTGATGGAGCAGAGGCGCGTAGCTGGCCTATGCTACAAATGTGGAGACAAATATTTCGTAGGCCACAAGTGCAAGAGGCAACTACTGTTGTTGGAAGGGGAAGACGAGGACAAGGAGGAAGAAGAAGAACTTTAGGAAAATGAGAAGGAGGACCAAGGAGAGATTTCGCTGCATGCTTTGAAGGGGGTTAACCACAGTAAGGTTATCAAGGTTGAAGGAAAGGTCAATAGCAATCCGATTATGGTCCTCATCGATAGTGGGAGTACTCATAGCTTCTTGGATGAAGCTGTGGCAAGAAAATTGGGATGTAAGGTCAGTCCTTCACTGCCATTGTCAATCACAGTAGCGAACGACAGCAAGGTGTTGAGTCAGTCGGCCTGTAGGGATTTCCATTGGGAGATGAATGGAGAAAAATTTTCAACTGATTTGAGGTTGCTCAAGCTAGGAGGCTGTGATGTAGTGCTGGGGGTGGATTGGATGAAGGGAGTCAGTCCAATCAATTTCGATTTCAACAAAATGGAAGTGACTTTCGAGAAAGATGGCAGCAAGAAGATTCTAACAAGCAAACCAGAGGTGGGAGTATGCAAAATTATCTCAGGTAAGAGGTTACAAAGGATACTCAAGAGCAAGTTATCACAGGTGGCTCATCTATTTTCTATCCATACCATGGGTGTTACCCTCGGGGAGGAAGGAGAGGAATTTCAGCGGGCGCGCACGCTGAGCAGCACCACCCATAGTCCATGGCAGGTACATGAACTTGACTCCCTTAACATACTGCTAATTGATTATAAGGACCTCTTTTCTGAACCAAGTTCCTTACCTCCCGAGCGACCCTATGACCATGCCATTAATCTGAAGCCAAATACTGAACCAGTAAACCTAAGAGCATATCGTTACCCACCCAGACAAAAGACTGAGATAGAAAAACTCATAACAGATATGCTAAAGAAGTCCATTATCCAAACTAGCCATAGCCCATTTGCATCACCTGTATTGCTTGTTAAAAAAAAGGATGGGTCATGGAGGTTTTGTGTTGACTACCGTCAACTTAATGCTATGACCATCAAGAACAAGTTTCCCATCCCAATTGTGGAAGATCTCCTTGATGAACTAACCAATGCTTCAGTTTTTACCAAGTTAAATCTCCGATCAGGCTATCACCAAATTAGGATGCGGCCTACAGACATTCCTAAGACAGCTTTTACCACTCATCAAGGGCATTATGAATTCCTTGTAATGCCCTTTGGCCTAACTAACGCTCCCGCAACTTTTCAAGCGTTAATGAACAAAATTTTCGAACCATATTTGCGCAAATTCATCCTAGTATTCTTTGATGACATTCTAATTTACAGTCCCTCCTTTGCACAACACCTAAGCCACCTGAAAATCACTTTTGAAGTCCTTAGAATCAATAAGCTATATGTTAAGGAGTCAAAGTGTACTTTTGCCAAGCAACAGGTTGAGTATCTTGGGCATATTATTTCCGGTTCAGGGGTAAGCACAGATCCAAGTAAGGTCACTGCCATGGTAAATTGGCCTCGGCCTCAAAATGTGAAGGGGTTGAGAGGATTCCTAGGGTTAACCGGATACTATCGCCGGTTCGTTAAAGGTTATGGTATAATTAGTCGGCCTCTCACTAACCTACTGAAGAAAGATGGATTCAAGTGGGATGATACGGCTGAGGAGGCTTTCTGCAAACTTAAGCACGCTATGGGTGAAGTACCCACTCTAGGATTACCTGATTTTAACAAACCGTTCATTTTAGAAACTGACGCCAGCAACAATGGGGTTGGAGCAGTCCTGGTTCAGGACGGCAGACCCATAGCCTTCCTCAGTCAAGCCCTTGCTCCAAGACATCTCGGATTGAGCAGATATGAGAAAGAACTGTTGACAGTGCTAATGGCGGTGGAAAGATGGCGACATTATCTTGAGGGAGGAAGCTTTGTAATCAAGACTGACCATGAGAGCCTCAAATTCTTGTTACAACAAAAGCTGCATACTCAACTACAACGCAAAGGGATGACAAAGCTCATGGGTTTGAATTATGTAATCCAATATGGGAAGGGGAAAGAAAATCTTGCAGCCGATGCTCTATCCAGATGTCTTGAAGAGGGAAGTACAGCAGCCATTTCAACCATTGTTCCAGAATGGTGCCAAGAAATCGCTGCTAGTTATCTCTCAAGTGATAAAACCCGAGAACTTTTACAGCAGCTGGCCGTGGATCCTTTATCTAAACCAGGCTACACTTTGAGTAATGGAATGATTAGACACCAAGGGAAGTTGGTGATTGGGGAAGAGGAAGCTCTAAAAAAGAGAATTATAGAGGCACTCCACGCCTCTCCTCTAGGGGGACACTCGGGTATTGTGAACACCTATCATCGAGTTAAGCAACTCTTTCGGTGGCCAGGACTCAAGAAGGATGTTATGGAGTTTGTGATTAGGTGTGACACTTGTAGGCGGTGCAAACCAGAAAATGTAGCGCCACCTGGATTACTTCAACCCCTAAATATTCCTGGGGGGCCATGGGAAGATATTTCAATGGATTTTATAGAATGATTGCCAAAATCAGAAGGCCGAGACTGCATCATGGTAGTTGTGGATCGTTTTACCAAATATGGGCACTTTATGGGACTGATTCATCCATATACTGCCCAGGGGGTTGCCAAAATATTCCTAGACCAAGTACTGAAACTGCATGGAACACCCAAAGCCATAGTTTCTGACCGAGATAAAATCTTTACTAGCCGGCTGTGGAAGGAATTGATGGGGTTGCTGGGAGTAAAACTGAAGATGTCTAGTGCATACCACCCAGAATCTGATGGACAAACCGAAAGGGTTAATCAGTGTTTAGAAATGTATCTCCGGTGTGTTTGTTTCCTTCAACCCAAGACCTGGCACAAATGGCTTCCACTGGCCCAATGGTGGTATAATTCCAGCCACCATTCAGCCATCAAACGGTCCCCATTTGAAGCCCTTTATGGTTACAAACCCCCACTTCTACCAGCATTGGCTGATCACTCAACAGTGGCATCCCTAGACGTATACTTACAGCAACGGCAGCAAGCTTTGCAGGAGATTAAGGAAGAGTTGGCTACTTCTCAAAATCGAATGAAACAATTTGCTGACAAAAGGAGGAGTGAAAGAGAATTCCAGGTTGGTGATGTTGTGTATCTTAAGCTGAAACCAGGCCACCTAAGGTCACTACTTCCCAATCCCAGCTCTAAATTGCATCCAAAGTTCTATGGACCTTTTCAAGTGATTGCAAGAATAGGATCAGTAGCTTATCGTTTGCAATTACCAGAGGGATCCAATATACACCCAGTTTTTCATGTCTCCCTTCTCAAGAAAGCAGTAGGGGCACAACCAGCAAGCTCTATCCTACCAAACCTTCCCCACATTGAAGCTCCTCTCCGGGAACCTATAGCTATACTGGATAAAAGAGTAATTTACAGACAAGATGCACCAATTACTCAAGTCCTCATCAAATGGACTGATCATCACTTCGAAGATAACACGTGGGAGTATCTGCCGGACATTCTGAACCAGTTTCCGCGAGTGGCCAGCCTTCTCCATATTTCTTGTGGACAAGAAATGTTTTGATGGGCGGGTAATGTTATGTACCGTGGGGGTATAAGGGTGATTTTGTAATAAAATGTAAGTGAGGGACGAGTTAGGCATGAGTTAGTTAGCTGCTGAGGGAGTAGTACAAAGTTTGTTGCTGCTATTCAAACTTGTACATTCCCTATAGCTGTAATCTGTTACAGCTTGTGAGAGAGAATCCCAGCTATATAAGGATTCTCTCCCTTCCGTTAATGGCATTGAGAAATATTATCACTATTCCATTGAATTCTCTCTCTCTACTTCCTTACTCCTCCCTTATTCTTTCTGTTTTCTCCCTTCCACTCTCTAAATTCCTAAGTCAGTCCCTCGAGACCTGACAGACACAAGGAGGATGATTGGTGTTGCGGAGGAGTGGAATGGGTTGTATGTCTTGAAGAAAGAGAGTGTTTTTCCTAAATGGGCTCAGCCTAGGCTAGCTTGTTCGTCTATTGCTCTCAAACACATATGGCTTCACCATTTTCGCCTAGAACACCCTTTTTTTCCATTACTAAAAATTATATTTCCTACTTTATTCAAGAATTTAGATACTAGTACTTTACATTGTGATGTATGTCAGATATCGAAACATCGAGTGTCTTATCCCATTAGTAATAAACTGTCTTCTCATCATTTTTCATTGATTCATTCTGATGTTTAGGGGCCATCTAGGGTTCTTAATTGTTTGGGGGCTAAATGGTTCATATCTTTCATAGATGATTATACTAGAATAACTTGGGTATATCTTTTAAAAGAAAAGGGTACTATTAGTACTGTTTTGCCTCATTTTCATAAGATGATCTCAACTCAATTTGGCTCTCCTATTCAGAAATTTCATACTGATAATACAAGGGATTAATTCAATCAACACTTACATCAATTTTCCCAACAAGCAGGGATTGTCTATGAATCTTCCTACATTAACACTTCTCAATAGAATGGAGTGACCGAAATTCTAACTCCTTAAAAAGAGAAGTTTCAGAAGAAGAAGCTCAAGATAACTATCTCATAAATTCTGATAATGAGATGATTGAGACAATCAATTATCAGGATTGAAAGAAGGTAACAGAGAATTTCTTAAGATTGAGAAAGAAGGTCCCAAGAATATTGTTCCTTTGCCTTTGGCTCCAGAGAAGGCTGAGAAGTCCATAGCTTTGGGTAAATCAAGCATAAAAAAAGGTTAAGACAATTCCAACAAGAGAATATCTTACTGTTGTTCTGAATGTTTTTGATCCTGAACAATATGACAACCTTGTTGCCATTTCAAATAGTGTAGACCAGTTTTTGGTGCTGGTTTTAGCAGAGCTAAGTAAAGCAGGTACTTCAAGAGATGTTATTTCCTCTTTCATTCATAAGATAAAGCCAAGAAGGAGAGAGAAAAAGAGGGAAAGAGAAAGGCACAGGAAACAGAAAAGGATGAATCAGATAGTGAAGGCAGGGATTGGATGGAGAAACAATGGCCAGTTGCTTTGATTTCTTAGGGACAAGAAATTTGTAAGGGGGAAGGAATGTCACGACCTTGAATTATGAAGTTCCTTTTTTTTCAGTTGTTATATATTCTTTTAGTTATTATTTACAGTTATGTATTAGGGTAGTTACGTGTAGTGGAGTGGTGGAAATGGAAGTGATAACTATTGTAACTGCCACAAATAATTGTTGGTTAACTTTATATATAAAGTTGTACACCACGGTGCTGAGGTAGGAATGAATTGTCAAGAAATTATTGAAGAATCTTATTTCCCCCCATTGTTCTCTCAGTTTCTCCCAATTTCTCTCAATTATGTCTGATTCTCCCTAATATTTTGTATGTTTATCCCTCAATTATGTCTGATTCTCCTTAATATTCTATATGTTTCTCCCTCAATTCTTCCTATTTCTCCCTTAATTCCAATTCTATCTTCAAAGAAAACATTAGTAAGGAATAGGTTCCTGACATTCTATATTCCATGCTTCTATTAGAATTTTATCCATCCAATCCAACCACTTCATTTTTTAGCATTTTCATTGCTTGTTTCACTTATGTCAAGCAAATATATATATATAATAAATATAGAACAAGTAGTTTCTATTCTCCTCAAATATATAAAATGTCCTAACAAAATATTTATTTTTCCCCATATTTATTGAATAGCATAGCTCCTTCTTCTCTCTTTAATCACCATCTTATTTATCAGCATCTTTTGGTCTCCGTCTTTTATACACTTCATTTGTTCATATCTTTTATTTTTCTCTCAATTACTTCAGCTAATCTTTGTCAAGTTGGTAGTACAAATTTTCACTTTTTTTTTTTTTTACTTTGCCTTTCTAGCTGCTTTCTTTGCTTCATTCATAGCTAAAATATAATATCCAAAGTCTTGCAGCAACTTCTCTTAGACTTGATTTTTTCTTGTAGTCCCTCATCCCCATTAAGAACTTTTTGGTTTGGGGCGTTATCCTTGGACTATCTTAGAACAGTTTTTGTCATATTTCAAATAGCAATAATCAGCTCATTCTACATTGGATTGGCCTTACTTTCCACAATTCAATCTCTTCTTCCACACACTTTTCCTTGACAATAAGTAGTTTTTCACCTTTTAAATCCCACCATTTGATTCTTAGACTTAGCTTTGCATCATCCTACATTTTTTGATATGGACATCAAGTACTATAAACCTATGTTAAGTGGTTAGGCACTATCTCATTATAACTTCACAATCTTTACAACACAAGCAATCCTATTATTTCATAAGAACAATCTATTTGGATAGTCAGTAAGCCAAGCACAACATCCATGTATATTACCCAAAAAAAAGTTACAGTAAGTTATAGCCGATATCCCTGAGGTTTAACAAAAATACAAGAGGTACCCCCATATCCTGGAATTACACTCACCTCCCTTGACTTTGCAGAACTGGTAACACTTTGCCCCTACTGCTAAAATTTAGGAAGTACCCAAAATGTCCTCACTCTCTGTCTTTGCCCTATCTTTCTACCTCTCCCTCTCTCTCTTTCAATAGTCGAATTTCTCTCACCTTCCCTCGTCTCCTCCAACAACAGTAACGGTGGTGGAAACTTCCATCCCCCCCCCCCCCAACTCACAGTAGAGTTCGCTAATCCCAGGGATGACTGGATTCAACCATTTCTCTCCCTCTTTCTCCCCTTCCTAAACACTAAACACAAATAGGTTGAACAATAATCTGGGGCCTGGGTTCAGCACCATGTTGAACCCCACTTGGGTTTAGTGGTGGCAGTCACCATCACCCTCTGAAGCATAGAAACGGCAAAAACAGATCGAAACGTTTTTCAGGCCGTTTCTATAATTTGCAAAACATTTCATTGGTGTTTTGCAAATTACAGAAAATGGCCGAAACGCATTTCCGACGACCGATAAGTTCTAGTGTTCAGTCTTCTTCTTTCAATTCTTCGTGTTTTCGAATCCTGAAGTTCCTCACCGTGCATCATGGCTTGCTACTCCTTCGCCATTCCCTCACTTTCAGTTGCCATTGCTTCTTGCTGCTCATATGTGTGTGTGTTGGAGAGGGGGGGGGGGGGGGAGGCCAAGAGAGAGAGAGAGATTAATCGAGGGAGAAGGCTACTATGTTGTTGGATGGACAGAGAAAAATGAAAGAAGACAAAATCGGAGGAGCCAAGAAAGGAGATTTAAGGGCGCTGGGGCTGCTGCCTTTTTCCTTAATGTAAAATATATTAATAATACATTATAACATATATAATATATATTTACATGCAAATATCGACAGCCAAGGGGGGAACAATTCCCCTTTATCCAATTTTGTCCTTGTAGGCGCAATAATGCACCTGCAGCAGCCCATCTCCTCCATTGTCTTTTCTTTTTTTCAATTTGATTGACAATTTTCCAAACCCCTTTGCAATTAATTAATTAATACTTCTAATATAATACATGTATAACAACTATACATAAAATATTATACAAGAATTAATTACACGCACATTTCTCATAATATTAGTTGTACACGTATTACCAAAATAAAATTGTACATTAACTTTAACATGTTGTATTTTTACTTAAAATCTTCTAAGTAACTATTTTTTTTTATAATTTTCTATATTAAAAAATTATATTTACAAAAAAAAAACTATATTTTTTTAATTTACACTTTATCCTGTGTTTCTGTTTCCTACTTTTTTGAAAAAAAATGTTGTTTCCCTGTTTCGATTTCGTATCGGAAACGTTTCCCATTTCCATTTTCATGCAACCTAGCCATCATCATCAATGAATTTTTTAGAAAATATAATATTTTAAAATATATATTTATAAAAATTTGCATATATATAAACAAAAAATTATAGATAAATATATTTTCTAATTACAGGAAAATAGAAAATATACTTATATATATTATAATGTATATAATTATATATATTCAAATTTTTATATTTTCTATAATTAGAATTCTTTATTAGAGAGGGAGGAGAGTTTAAAAAGGAAGGGGTAAAATGGCCAATTTATGCTATTTTTTAACAGCAAGGGAAGTCATTGTCATTTCCAAAATATTGGGGGTATTGCCTATATTTTTGCTTAACCTCAGGCGTGTCAGTTGTAATTTACCCAAAAACTTATAAGAGGCTACATGGGTGTCACCATCAAATACAATAAATAAAATGTAGGTATGTTATTAAGGGCACAAATATCGAGTCAACAAAATAGTTTGGCTTCTACCATGAGGGGTTTAATAGTTTTGGATGACAATAATTTCTTTCATAAAATACATGATTCTGTAATTTTTTTCCAATTTTTTCACATTCTAATAGAAGCATAAGTTATGGAACTTGACATTTCGAGTATATAAATTTGGAGCAATTATGTCCAAACTTTAACTGCCTGAAAAATTAAATTAGTTGAATATCATTTTGATGCTGCTTTGAACCTCAGCTCCCTCATCCCTAGGGAGCGATAACAAAGTCATACTGTTGATGGTTTTGCATATTTACTTTGAACTAAAATGACACTAATCATTATATGCTTTTGACTGGTTTAGTCATGCTAAGCCATGACACTGTATTACAATCTACAATCATGATCCTATCACTCCTTGAAATCCATTTAAATAAGAAAAAAAAATCATCACAAACATGATAAAAAAATGTGATAAGCTACCAGGAATTAGTGATAGAATCTTACCAGCCCCTTAAGTCTAATAGAAATAGGCCGTCCATCCAAGGCTTCCAATACTTTTGGGGAGATGCTCTAAATGGGACATAGAACAAGCTTATCTTAAACAGGAACACTTTAAGCCAAGTATATGTTTAATTTATACAATATCACCTTCAAAACCTCAGCAGCTGCATCAACTCTGTCGTTGTTCCACAACTTCAACATAAGTACAGTCAAGTGAAATGTTTTCGGTTTAATAAATATTGATCTCTCAATTCCCAAATCTGTCATGTTAGAGATATGTCCACAAAAATCACGTGAGAGGAAGAAGAATAAGAGGGACAAAGCAGTAAGTAGGCAAAGTAAAACCATCAAGGGAAAAATGTTGCACACCCTTGACCCCTTAGAGCACTCGCGCACGTGTGTGTGTGTGTGTGTGTGTGTGTGTGTGTGTGTGAGAGAGAGAGAGAGGGGGGGGGGGGGGGGGACCACTGTAGTTCAACTATAAAAATCATGAAATGCACTTAAGGTTATATTTTTGCTTCCAAATGCAACTGACACAAACATTCCACAAATGGGATGAAGCTTTTTTCCATACCAGACAAGGTAGAAGGCTTCAACACTTTCAGTTCAGATGAGTTTGATGCTTTAGGCAGGTAACTAATGCGATGTATATTGGTAATATCCACTTTAACATTTTCATTATCATCTTCAACTTTAAGTTTAACTGCAACATCAGGTCGCTTATCTAACTCTTGGTCCTCGTCAATATCTTCATTTGAATCACTATCCAGATTTTCATCCTCACCAGGACTGTTTGCCCCAAGAACAGACTGCTGAAAGTGGACAAGCTTATGGACCAGTTCAGGATGTATAGCCAATGGGAGTGATATGAAGTGAGAGTAGTCTAGGTTTGGACTTTTTACTGCCTGCTTCAAGATAAGCATATATAAATCATATTGTTCAAGAATTCCTTAAAGGAAAATAAAATAAAAGAATCTAAATCATTTATATCTCTGACCAAACATATTAGCATTCAATGAGAGAAACATCAAAGTCACAAATGCAAAAGATGAAAATTCTAGACGTTGAAAAGAACAAAAAGGCAGCAACATTTTCAGCATATGGCACAAATAGATAGACAGCCCTTCAGGGTCCAAAAAGAAATTCAATTAAACATTTTTTCCTTTAAGCAGTTGGTAAAGCATCAGTGCTTCCACTTCAATACGCTTTATATTGCTTTACTAAGCCAGGTAAACAAGATGGGGCATGGACTCCTAAAAGAGTGTAGGTCCATAACTTAAAATCAGATATTACAAGGTAAAATTTGATTACCTAAACAAATTGTAGTACATTTTTTAAGATACATAATGTGTTTGGCAAACTGACCTCGTCAACTATAACTTGTACTTTTTCTGAAGCTCTAGACACACTTTCAGCAGAAATTCCTTCAATTACTGCAGCAACGAATTGTTCAGAAGTTACTTGTACATAGGCAATAAGAAAAGTAAAGGCAATCAAAATGGAAACCATCCTGAGCAGCCATTGGATAGGATAGCACATCCAGTGTTTCAAAACATAGTGCCAAGGAAAACATGCCAAGCAAGTAAAGCTTAAGGAAGAATACAACAACCTCTAGGGATGAAAACACATGCAGAGGGCTAAAAGAGATGAAAGGTAGTCAGTCATAAAGCTAAAACACAAGTGAAAGGGGGTAACAAGCTTGAAAGACAATGTCAACATGGTTGCATATGCAAAGACCAATAAAAGTGACGAATTATTCAATGGAGAAGTTTAAACACAGACGTGGTTCAAAAATAATGCCATAAAGTGAGTGAGTCTAGATGGGATGGAGGATGAACTTGTCCCAGAACACCCAATTTTAGGGGGGGGGGAGAGTTCAATGGTCTAAAAATCGTTCTCAAATGAAAATAAAAACAACATGAAACAATGGTTGTATTCAAAATTTAAAAAAAAAAAATCATTTTGGAAACGGCAAAAATAAAGAAAACAAACACACAAAAATATAAACAATCGTGCCTTACTTTTCCTTCACACTTGTCAGCACTGGTTGGCTTTTCTGCTGATTTAATGTTAGGCCCAGTGCTGGAGGGCCATCAGGCCAGCCCAAAACATGTTGTGGCTTAATTGGACAGAAAGCATGATTTATGCGACCTAGGTCATTGAACTTCAAGATTAAGGATTACCATGCTCATTATTGTTGAGTCAAAAAAAAAAAAAATAGATAACCCTACATGTCAGCTAAGACCCTAGTGGCTTATCAGTAGCTAAACTAACATATTTGGAGTATGACACGAGAAATAATCTCAGCTTAGAAGAGTGACAACCAGGGAGCTGATTATCTATAGCTAGATATAAAAATGTAACAATCAAGTAATGTGTAAGAAGTGGCATACTGATGGCATCCTCCTTTGATGATGGAAATACAATTTTAACTCCCGTCTCCTCTTCAATATTTTTCTGTGTGGATCCCCTAAGCAAGGAATTCAAGAAAGTTAGTGCCAAGACTCTGTCTGTATTAACTGTGTATGTACTTGTCCAAAAAGAAAAAAAGATTGTGTTGTGTTAATTAGCCAACCCCACTTAGTGGGATTAAGGCTGGTGGCAGTTGTTGAATGTGTTGGTTTAATTAAGTTTAAATCTGAGTGACATCATGATAAAAGTTATTACCCTTTTCCTTTGATGAAACGCATTAAGGCAGCTCCTACCTGCACAGGAAAAATGCAAATGCATGGAGGATCAAAACCACAAAAGGGATTAAATTTTAAGAAGGTGGCCATTCAACAAATATTCAGAACAAAGAAAGGAAGATAATGTACAGCTAGGGTTTCTGATGTCAAGAATGGTGATGGTAATAGCATTTCATTAAGTAATACCACTGAGCTAATGTGAATGTTGCTGGTAGAGAGAAATTAAACACTCCCAACCAAGCAAAGAGATGCTACAAGCAAAGGATCAACAATACCCTTGACAGCTTTCTTCAACTGCCATGCCATCAATAGCATCTGAAAACACACTACGCATTGAGAGATGGATTGATAAACTAAAATCAGAAGTGATTGACCGATAGTTCTTCCAGATTGGCCCATGTCATTCTATATATATTCTAAAGCATAATTTTAATATATAGTCAAGCACGATAACTGAGCTACGGGCCAAAATTGATATATTTTTCTTAGCATTCCTCCTTATAGCATGCTCAAGTCCATTCAAGAATAAAAAAGGAGAAGTAGAAAAAATTAAAAGACCAGCTCTATTGTATGGCATAGAATGTTGGGCAATAAAGCACCAACACGTGCCAAATATGAGTGTAACACATGTGAGGATATTGCAATGGATGTGTGGCCATACGAGAAAAAATACAAATGAGATTATTTGTAATAAAGTTGAAATTGGTCCCTAGTGAAGATAAGATACGTTCAAAATGATTTGGTCATGTAAGAAGAAGACAAGGGCTCCTATGAAGAAAGTGAATGGAATGAAGCAAGCCTTTAACAAAAAAGGTAGAAGAAGACCAAGAAAAACTTGTTGGAAGAATCTTAGGTATAACATGAGCTATATGGACCTTACAAAAGATAAGGTCATTGATAGAAATGATTGGCAAGCTAGAATTCATGTAGCCAACCGTACAGAGTGGAATAAAGGTTTGTTATGTTATTATTGTAGAAAAAATTACACCAGTGATAGAAGTCCAATGTCAGATCATGATATATTGAATATTTCTAGGCTCAAGTCTATTTTGCAAATAAGAGAGATAAGTAGAAAGAAAGTCCAATATAAGTGGAGACCAGTGCACTGAACCCATATAAAATATTGAGCATTTCTTGGGCCCAGAGGATGAATGAAATTGAAAAGGAATGATATAACATATGAGAAGAGGTTAGTGTGAGCAAAAAATAACCATACTAAAACCTCTAGTTGCAAGTTTTAGAGTTGCAAAACCAAGTTTATAAATTGGAGCACTGTTCCAAACATCTTACCCTTCCAACACCAGCAACGGCAGGAACCTAAATATAAGTTTAAACATTTATTCAGAGAGTTCGTAAGAAATTGACTACTTAACTTCATTCTATATTCCAGTTGATTCATAACAAGAACAATTGCTGATATGCAAATCATTCTTGTCTCAAGTAATTGATCTTCTTCATATTAAAAGTGGCATGACAATATTCTATAGCAATCTCAAGTACATAACCCTGAAACAAAAATCCAATGCATTGCAGCCACAGAGGTGTACACAAGTATAAAGCAAGCTAAAAAAAGTGGCATTTGGAAAACCAAAGGTATCAGGCCTGATCAAATACTTTCCAGATTAAAGAAATTGTAAGTCTTATCTTTATTCTGCATTTGAGAGTATCCATCACTTACTTTTACTGAAACTGAATGCTTATCTTCAGAAGGCAATGATGCATTTTCTGGTGCTGTACCTTCACCATTACCCTGAATGGTTTCAGAACGAAGAGTTGGGCCAGCTGGTCCATCTGCTGCTTTGCCTTCATGATGGGTACATTGAGTATCAGATGCACTGTTAAGAATATGCACTTCTTGGACTTCACTTCCATCTTCTACCTTTCCACCATCATCAATCTCATGCAAATCTTCAGACTCAACCCGCAGCTCCTTCACTGAACGTTCTGCAATAGTTTGCACTTTCTGAAAAAAATCTACTTACTTGTCCTCAAACCGATTCATCATCATCACAACCCACTAAGTAGGGTGGACTACATGAATGCTAGCTCTCCAATCATTTCTATCCATGGCCATATCTTCTATAAGGCCATTATATCTCATATCATATCCTATGTCCTCAAAACTTATTACTTGCACAAAGTATAGGTGAAATGTTCAGTTGTTCATAAAAAAATATATACAAATATCATTGCAGAGGATGAAAGAAAGAATAAAGAAATATGACAGACCTTTTCATTACATAAATTCCAATGGCCAGTGAGAGCAAAAGGCTCCTCAACCTTTGACTTCAGTCACATGACAAAAGAGAATTATGCTTCTCCTTTTACAAGAATTACCATGAATGAAGGTGGGGAGAGAGAGAGAGAGAGCAAAACAAGGGACCCTAATGCAACCAGGGAACTCTATCAGCCAAAAGCTAAACGACATGCATCATTTTAGCTATTCCATCATGGTAAAGTTCACTCTTCATTTTCTTTAATGAAACTAGTAAATACGTGAAGCATGAAGAATAAGGAATTTAACAGCTGAACAGAAAAGAAATGCATGTGGCAGAATCTAAACTAGAAACCTCACCCTGGGCCAAAGTAGATTGCCGAAGGACTGGTCTCCATATAGGAGTAATAGTTCTTCGTTTTTTCCTATCCATAAGGCCTTGACTATTCTTTATCCAACCAATTTTCCCCTTATAGTTCAAACCATGATGAAAACAACATTCCTGTCATGCAAAGTAACAACAGAACTAACATTAACTTCAATAATCTTCCAACCCTTCTATGAAAAGCTTCAAAGGATGTGTAGATGCTAAAAGCTACAATGGGAGATATGGCCTCAAAAGATTCATCTCAATAGGGTAATATCTTTCCTTTTCTGAAAGATGCTAATGTGATTGTAAAATTTCGTCTTTTATCTGGTTTGCCAGTCCAAGATGAAGCGATATGTTGGTCTATGCTCCTTTTTGGAGACTAAGTACAGCCCTTATCCAGTTGACATGATCAATTGAAAATTTGAAACAGTTACTGAAGGTTCCAATAGCATGGAGGAGACTGTTGATAGTGAGAAAATAGTTTTTGGCCATTCTATCCGGTAATTGGGAAGACAAACTCTTCCATTAAACGCTATGTTTGGATCTTGGATTAGTGGAGAGGCAAGAAATGGATACCAAAAAAAATGAACTTCTTTATTATTAGATTCAGTTAGACAATAACAAGAAATGATTAGATATTTTGTCAAAAAAGACTTAAACTTTGGCTTGACTATTCAAAAAAATAAAACGTACAGGTAACTTTCTTTTGTTTCATTTACCTTTAAATGCCAGTTCCTTCTCTGTTTGGAATGAATAAACCTCAATTTTTTTAATTCATTTGCAATGAAATCAACATACAATTCATTGAATTCATTGCAAATGAATTATTACGTTTGGAATGACAACCTAAAATATGGAATTTAATTGAATTCCACAAACTTATGTTTGGAATGAATCCAAAATTGAGGTTCCATTTGCTCTTACTACCTAAAATGCCCTTGATACAATAACCTTATTAAAGTATAGAAAAAAAATGTTAGAAAAAAGAAAAAAAAACATATAATACATATTTTTATATTCTGCAATGTATACATATAATTAAATTTCAAAATTAATTCTGGAATTAGGAAATGACTAAATATATTGTCTTCAATAATTTAAATAAAACCAAATACAAATAAAATAAAGAGTTAGAATAAAATTATATACACAAGGACTTGGCTTGCAATCCCCGGTAGCGACGTCAGAGTGGTGAGCGTCGGCGTTGGTGACAGCAACAGAGACTAAGATCAGTGGCGACGGCAGAGAGAGAAGGGGGTATTTTTGTCCACAAACAAATTTTATAAAGTTGTGGAATTCATTTACAAGTTCCACTTATTTTGGTGAAATTTGGTTTAGTGTAGTTAAATTCCATATTTTTTTCATTCCAAACAAAAAAGTTGGAATTAGAAATGAATTTCACAAAATGTTGTGGAATTCATTCATTCCAGTTACGTACAAGTAGCTTTATTTTCGTTTCGTTTACCTTTAAACACTGGTTCCATACATACCCCTTTCTTTCAATTTTTTTTTTTAAAAATTATATTGTTGCACATTTTAATTGGAAACAAGTAATGTGCACTATAGAAACAGAGAACAAACCTTCAAATATTGAACTGGTTTTGATGTCCAACACGAGTTTGTAAATTCCCAAGCACGGTCCACCCTGCAAAAAGCAAAGAACAAAAATTCAATCACAAATCATTCATTCCGAAACCGCAAGATATATATTCGCACTCATGTATAGGTGAATCACGAGAGTAGTTAACATGCAGAACGTTGAAAAGAAACCCTAATTGCCCGAAAGAACGAGATAAAGTGGTTAGAAATGCTAATAAGCTCGTCTAATTGAAAGTTGAAAGGGCTAGGGAGAGGGGGGGGAGTACCTGAGGAGAGATCTGCAAGTGCAAGCTTTCATCGTCGGCGGCGGAAAATCAACGTTTAAGATCAATCTTTGACGGTGTTCGCGGCTTTACACGTGTGCGTTAGAGGCGCAATTGCGGCCACGATCTGGTCACGTGTCGGCAACCATATATATTTTTTTTATTACACCTCATTATTAACGTCTTCAACAACCTCGCTTCTAAAACTACACTGAGAAGTAAATCGAGAGATATTTTTAAGTAACCAAGGTGGTAGATCTTGACACCAGTAATATCACCCTCAAGATCCTCCCCAAAAAGAAATATTCTGCTTCCTCTAAGAATCAAATCCACATTGAAAGTCTCCAAACAAACTTTCAACATGTCCCTTTGCCACTCGGCTATTCTCTGGAGTGTCAGCGACTATATCTTATGAGGTAAACCCACATTGAAAGTCTCCGGACAAACTTTCAATATATCCCTTTGCCACTTAGCTATTCCCTGAAGCGTCAGCGACTATATCTTATGAGGTAAACTAAGTAGTTTAATCGCAATAGATTTATAAATCTAAAATAAAAAATTATCCTTGATAGTTTAAGTGACTGAGTATCGATGATCATAATTTTTGTTTCTTTTAATAGTCAGTCTTTCATTAATATTTAAGTTTAATTCATTATTTATTATTTAATATATTAATAAAAAATAATATTAGTTTAATATATTTTTATTCAATATGTTAAAGAAAAATCAATATATTAAATAAATTGTTACATTTTGTTAGCAATTAAACATCATGTTGAATATGAAAGTAATTCGAATAAATATTTTAATCTTAATTTAATTTCTTAAATATTTTTTTGAAAATAATTTCTTAAATATTTAATAAAGTATGATAATTTAAATTAAACTAAATATGATAATATTTATATAAGTTTAATGTATAATCAAACAATTATTATATTTATGATTATATGGTAAAACTAATTTGTTAAAATGTTATACAATTATGAATATATAAATATTATAATTATAAGAAATTCACGTTATGTAATTTGAATCTCATAAGTTCACTTTTGCTAATATGTTATCTAATTTATAATATATAGATATTATAAAAAAAATAAAAGCTATTACATAATTTATATTGAAACAACAAATCTTTAACCAAATTTTATCAAACCAAAAATACATTGGAACATAAAAGATAATCTTGGTTTTGATAAAATTAAAATAACAGATAACATAGATAAAGTCATCCTGTATAAATTGTCAAAAGATACCATGATAAAAAATTTAAAAAAAAATTCTCGCTTCATAATTTTTCTTGCTTGTCCTTCCGCATGATGCTTGGCACTTAATATTGTCTTTGCCAACGATCTCTCCAATTATATATTTAATAAAATTTAAAAAAATATATCAATTATAAAGGCATTAATAATTATATAATCAATTTTATACTTATTAAACAATTATTTTTAGTCTAAGTTCAATTGTACTCAAAATATCAACAAATGATCTGAAGATAAAATTTTATATTGAAAAATTTTAATCCATAGCATCTATAATAATAGTATTTGTCATAAAATTTAACTTGTACTCGTGACTTATAATATTGTATTTCATATTGTTGTATTTAAATATAAAATTATGCATAAAATATAATTGTTCTTCACAAATTAATGTTTTGAAAGACCAAACTAATGAACCATTAATCCTTTCATCCTAAAAATTTGATGCCAAAATCTATATAAATAATTAATAATAAATTTATAAGAAAAAAAATCTAATCATCATTGAAAATCATCTCAATGCTATCAATTTATGACTTATCTTTAAAGCATGGAATCTCCCAAAGCCTCACAACTCAAACTTTCAAGGTCTATTGCATCTTGCTAGCATTTATTTGATTGACAAAATCAACTATTTCATCTATATTTTGAAAAGTTACTTTAAAAAGACTTTTATTAAATTATAAAACATTATATAACATGAAAAATCTCGACATGAATTTTATATTTATCCACAAAAATTATTACATTTGAATAACAAATCATTAAATATTTACATTAAATGAACGGTAGCAATTAATTAATTATAAAAGTAAAATAAATTATTATATTATATATATTTATAATTTATAAATATAAATTAAAACTCTTAAATGCAAGAAAGCATGGTTTTTTTCAATGCATGGGTATCTTAATTAGTATTGAAAAACTCGTGCTTAAGTCTTGTATTAAATTAAATATAGTGACTAATTAATTTTTAAAGTAAAATTATTTATTATATTATATATTTATTTATAAATTATAAATATAAATATAATTTAAAAAACATGAGTTTTTCAATGCAAATTAAAAAATTTCTTGAAATTTAATTTATGTAGTGATAATAAAAATTTAAAAATAAGAATTTTGACTTATTTTTCTTTCATTATACACTAATTTTCTTCCATAAGTTTGAAAATGTGATATCTTAAATCTTAATTAGTATCGAAAAACCCATACATTAGTCTTCAAAACGTAATATCTTAAATCTTAATTAGTATTAAAAAAACTAATGCATTAGTCTTGCATTATTAAACTAAAGGTAATGATTAATTAATTATCAAAGTAAAATTATTTATTATATTATATATTTAATTATTAATTATAAATATAATATAAATTAAAACTCCTAAATATAAGAAAGCATGGGTTTTCCAATGCTAATTAAAAATTCTCTTGAAATTTTTAATTTTTGATATTAAAATTTAATTTTTATAATAATAACACAATTTTAAAAATATGAATTTTGACTTATAAATATAAATATAAATTAAAACTCCTAAATATGAGGAAGTGTGGGTTTTTTAATGCTAACAAAAATTCTATTGAAAATTTTAATTTATGATCTTGAAATTTAATTTATGCAATAATAATAAAATTTTGAAAATATGGATTTTAACTTATTTTTCTTTTACTGTGTATTAATTTTATTTCATAGTATTAAAAATGTGATATCTTAAATCTTAATTAGTATTGAAAAACCCATACATTAGTTTTGAAAATGGAGGAAAAATAGTTCACATTTTCAAGACTATAAAAGAAAATTAATACATAGTTATTGATTCATTTAAATATGCAAGTTTTCCTCCAGGATTACTGTGATATCTTTGGCAAACTCACAAGAAGTTGTTCGGCTCTTGTGAAACATCGTGGCATAAGGGTGGCGTGTCATGGTTGGATATGGGGGATGGCAGACTCAAGTGTTGGATGGCACAGGACTGTTGTGCCAAGGTGGCAGCAAGCATGCGAGGGAATGCAACAAACCTGCGACAATGAGCCTCCATGGCTGAGGCGCCCGCACACGAGGAGACGGTTGGCATGGTAGCACGTATGGATGCGGTTGGACCCGACTAAGTAGGGCAAAGGCCACAGGGCAGCCATGCGGACTGTGAAACGTGGGACACTCTCGCGGGCTAAGTTAGCCGAGATGTGCAGGACACGGGCAATCCGCATAGCCTTGGCTGGAGCCAATGCCAACAGGCGGGAATAGTTATAACACCCGCGCACTCTCGCAATATGCGGGGCACATCCTTATGATGTGCGCCCACAAAAGCCATGTGCATGTGCAATTGAGGTAGTTGCAATAGGTGTCAGCCAGGTAAGCCATGCAACACAACATACAATTTTCCCACATGGTGCTTGCGACCCTTGTAGGTATGAAGGAACGGTTATGGGGCATAATCGCTTGTAATTTTGTACCTTATATATGTGGCTAGATTGGTGATTTTGGTAGTTTTTAGAGAACAAAGCCCATGCTATTATTTGTATTCATGAATCTGAATATAACGTTGAGAAGTTTTATTCTGTGTATTTTTTTGTTTATATTGTGCATAAACCCCATAGGGTTATTGGCTGATTTAAGTGGGCAAACTTAGAGTCATCATAAGATTACTGACTGTAATTCAAAGCTAGTCTTGTGGTTACTGACTGTAATTCAAGGCTAGTCTTGTGACAATTACTACCATACAATACATGGTTCCTGGTAAGTTTCATGTAATTAAGATATATTATATTTTTAAGATTAATGTAGGAGTTTTTCAATATTAATATATTTATAAATAAATATAATATAATAAATAATTTTACTTTAAAAATTAATTAATCACTATATATTTAATTTAATGCAATCTTTGAAGGGAAAACAATTTATCATTGATTGCTACTTGGCAAATTAGTTAAGTAGACTATCCTATTTTAATATATTAAATAATAAGATAAGATTACACCATATATCACTTTTGAGGGCAACGTCTAATTTACAGGAATACCCTTGTTTAGAAGTTAAATTTGTTCTTCTAATAAATTATTTGATTTGTGATTAAAATAATAATAAAATCAAATTAAAGATATCATAAAATTATATATAATACTATCTCATTTTTTATTATATAAAATATTACTTAAAATTATAATTATGTGTCTATTGTGTAAATATATATGATGTATTATTTAGTATTAATTATTAAATGATCAATTTGTTCATTGACTATAAAAATATATATGTTTAAAAATTATAATTTTGAACCCAAAAAATATATTTTTTAACTTTAAAATATTTTATAATATTATATATTAACTAAAATGGCATATCTAAAAATATTTTCAATCACACATTATGTATATAAATATTAATTTTTATGACTATATATAAATAAGATTTATATATATAAACGTGAACATATTATACTTGTATCAAAATTAAAATATTAAAAAAAATTGGGTAGCTTAGAAGAAATAATACTTAGTGAGAAAGGTAAAAGAAGGAAAAACAGTTCAAATAAAGAAAGGGCAAAAGGGAAATAAAAGATTAGAGATGTGTTGTCAAATGGAGTAGCGATTATTCAATAAAATTCTGAAATCTTATTTTTGTATCTCAATCAAGCTACAAGCAATTATAAATAGTACATCAATATTACAAAACTAACTAACTATTCGTAACCAAATAACAAAATTATAACGGCAACAACTAATAACAATTAAGTAGTTAACTAAAATTTGTTACTCCCCTTCTAGATAGACCATGAATATCGAGAATTGCCATCTTGGCTAATAAAGGAAACAACTGAGCAGTTGATAAAGCTTTAGCAAGCACATCAACTAATTGATGCTGAGTGTGGATAGGTAGAATCTTGATGAAGCCTTCAGTGATATTGTCTCGAATGAAGTGACAGTCAATTTCAATATGTTTCATTAGCTCATGGAATATAGGATTTGTAGCAATGTAAACTGCTGCTTGATTATCACAAAAGAGCAAAGCGAGAGCTAGAATAGACACTTGAAAATCCAATAGAAGTTGATGAATCCACACAAACTCACTAGCAATGGAAGATAGAGCATGATATTCAGCCTCAGCAGAAAGAACGAGGGATAGTACTCTACTTCATAGCTTTCCAAGACACTAGAGAATCATTAAGGAAAATGCAAAAACCAATGACAGGCTTCCTTGAGTCCAAACAAAAGCCCCAGTCGACATCAACAAGTGCACGAAGCTGAAGAAAAGAAGATGTAGAGAAGAAAAAACCTTGACTTGGTGCAACTTGATATTTTTCTCTTGAAAATTAAAATAGTTTTGATAATGACGCTAAGTTATGAAAATCAATCATATAATCTAAATGAATAAGTTTGAGAATTTAAACTCAATATCATTTTGATAACTTCAACTTGCGTGTTGAGTATTTGAAATTCAAAATTAATATCATTTTGACAATTTCAACTTACTTTCAAAAGAAACAAAGTTAGGAGATATTAAGTGTTCAGTTTTTCTAAAGTGAATAGTCAACTATGTGTTTGTGTTTTGTCGACTATGATTGGCATCTGTCGACTATGTGTTGTGTATCTATCGACTATGCCCAAGCATCTGTCGACTATATTTTGTTATGTCGACTATTGTGCAGGTTCTATCGACTATAAAAACTCTTTTGTCGACTATTTGTGTGTATGATGTTATAAATTTTCTTCATATTTTGAATGTATCGACTGTGTGAAGGTGTTTGTCGATTATCAGTTGATTTGGTTGGTTATCTGTCAACTATGCTTACTTGTCTGTCGACTATGCCTTAGTTTTATTTAAAAATATAGTTGACTAACCTCTTTAGTCTGTCAACAGTTTGTTTCATAGAAACTTGTAACGGCTAGTTTTTGGCACATTTAATACTCGCTCAACCACCACAATGGTCGGATTCTTGTATTTATCTGCCATCAACTATAAATAGGAGTTGAAAGAATCGTTTGAGGGCTGTTGAACACATTGAATATCTTCAACTACCGAGTATTCAATTTTCATTGAGCTTTAAATTTTATTCTCTCTGTAATTTTCTTTTCAAGGCTTTGTATCTACACTGTTGCATCCATCTTAAGCCTCTTATTATTGTTGGAGAGAACTTATAACTAAGAGTTGTACTCTTATATTCTCATTCTCACGTTTACTGTATTTGACCTAGCGTAAGCTAGAGGGCTTATTAGATAGGGAGGTTTTTGTACATTTCCTAGTCACGAACTAGAGGACCTACTCGGATTGAGTAGAGGGTTGTTAGTGGATTTATTTCAAAATCCTTAGTGGGTAGCTAAGGTAGTGGACTAAACTTGGAAAGTCGAACCATTATAAATCAACGACTCTTGTGTGTTGGTGCTTTCTGTTTTTGTTTGCCATTATTAGCATCTTTATATTCTTTACTTAAATTATATATTTAACATTTCATCCATAAGGATTTCATATTCATTATTTACAAGAAGAGATTATCTTTACACGGTTGATACCTCATCGTGCCATTTTAAGGTCTTGAGGTTTAACGAATCCGTGGTCTTCACAGACGACGTCTATGTTTTAAAAAAATTATTTTATTATACCAATTCACCCCCCTCTTGGTGTGAGCCATAACATTTCATTTCTATCACAACTTTAAGATATTGTAGGAGATAATGAACTGCATAAATACGAAGGCATCTAGGCTGAGAAACAAATTGACTAAGCTTGTGAACAACAAAGGTAATATCATACAGTAAAATAGTTAAGTAGAGTAATGACCAACAAGACTTCAATACACAGAGACGTTATAACGACCCGCTCCCACTTACGGGCGCCACCGGTAAATAATCAACCGGATTACTCACCCGACGAACCACAACTGAAGGGGTTGGACTATGTTTTAACAGGAAACGCCCTAGGTGGGAACTAGGCTTCGTCCTTCCCTTCGCTCCACTCAGGAATCTGTCTCAACTCAAACAAGAAAACTTAGCGGACCGAGACCCGAAACCCGAGTAAGCTTCACCTCTCTTCAGCTCACCTCATAGCAAGCCAAAGGTGACTCAGGCACAAAGTTAGCATAACAAACATTTCGCTGAGTATTGGGGATTTATGAGAACATACCTCGCTAATCTTTACTCGATCCGAACTTGGCTTCAACAACTAAAGCCACATATACAACACGCAAACTCACAATCATCTATCACACCATTATAATTACAACAACTAGATATCTCTAGTGCTCAATATTGCTTACATTCAATTACATAAATACATATATGAAAATACACAACAACACATCTCAGGCAATAATGCTAATTGCCACAACAGCCTCCCGACACCATCCCTGCTTGCATCTGGACTCGCATCATCTACACATGAGGTAAAACCTCATGAGTCACAAAGATTCAGTAAGGGTGCAATGCATGTAAATATGAATATAACCATGATTATGTATGCCAAATGCATGCAAATGAGGCTAGGCCCATTCATCCTCATAACCCTCCATGGTTTGAGGTATCAACCTATCAACCTCCACAACACTAGTCCTCTATATGGCCATAGGTCCACTAGGTCTCACATCACGCAAGATAACTACTACATGCAAATGCTTCATAAAAACATTATCAAACATATTTACCAACTTGCAAAGCCACCTCCACATGGGGCCATCCCTTACCTGGCTCGAAGCTTCAACTCTGCCTCGGGCGAGAACATCAGCCCGAACTCTAAGAACTACTAGGATCACCGCTTCCCCGGTCGAACCTAGATACAAACACACATAAACCCAACTCCATTAGCATCCAGCATTAAACCAATGCCCTCAACATCGCCACACACCATCAGAATCATCCATCAACAACTCAGCAAAAATAACACCAACCACGGCATAAACCAGCCATCAACAACTTTCCAAACAACCCCGACATAGGGTTTAATCCAACAAATAATTATTCTACATTAACTCGCTTAATGCAAATAATTTGGGAAGAAATATTAATTTACCTCAACTTATTTGGAGAGAAATTCGAAAAACGCCTACACTGACGTTGTTTCTCGAGCTGCCATTTGCGCACAAAATCTCATTTTCGAGCTTCTGACACGCTCCTCAAGCCCCAATTTAATTTCTAGAACTTTCCCTCATTTTTCGAGAATTTTTCAGAATTTTTCCTTATTTTTTCATTTATTTCCTTTTCTTTTTATTTTTTTATTTTTATTTTTTTCTTTATTTTCTTTCTTCTTCTCCACCTTCTTTTCCTCTGTGTAATATCCTAGTATTTTTATAATAATAATAATTAATTTTTTTACATCAATTAGAGATTATAATTGAAAAAAATTAATGGGTTTAGAGTTAGTGGGCTAAGTTGGAAAAATAAAGACTAAGTAAATGAGCTTAGAGTTAGTGAGCTAAATTGAAAAAATAAAGACTAAGTAAATGGACTTAGAGTTAGTTGGCTAAGTTGAAAAAAAAATAAAAGGCTAAGAAAATGGGCTAATTAGTAGGCTAAGAAAATATGTTTAAAATTAATTAATTAAATAAAAGAATAATCTATTTAGAAGAAGATTTAGTGAAAAATAATTAAGGTGACAAAATAATTAAAGTTAGTGAGTGAAATAATTGAGAAATGTTGGAGACAAAGTAGGGTATGGACAAATAATTAAAGATTATGAGTGAGATTTAGTGGAAAATAATTAAGAAAGATGACAAAATAATTAAAGATGATGAGTTAAATAATTGAGAAATGTGGGAGACAAATTAAGGTGTGGACAAATAATCAAAGATAATGAGTGAAATAATTAAACAATGTTGGAGACAAAATAGGGTGTGGACAAATAATTAAAGATTATGAGTGAGATTTAATGAAAAATAATTAAGAAAAATAACAAAATAATTAAAGATGATGAGTAAAATAATTGAGAAATGTGGGAAACAAAGTAAGGTGTGGATAAATAATTAAGAATTTTTAGTGAGATTTAGTGGAAAATAATTAAGAAATGTGACAAAATAATTAAAGATAGTGGGTCACTACAATTATGTTAAGCTTAATTCAACCTCCTATAAATAGAGAAAACTTGAAAAGTTTGAGAACTTAAATTAGAAGGAGAAAGGTTAAAAGAAAGATTTGAGAGTGTGAAAGAGATTTGAAAAAAAGAAAGAAAAAAAAATATATAGAGAGAGAGAGAAATACCAAAAGAATTCATAGAAAAATCCTATAGGTTGGGTTTAGTAGTTTGTGTGAAAATTTGTGATAGAATGCGTTGTTGGATGCGCAAATCGAGGCTTCGTCGCAATATAAAAGAATACCGAATCGCTCCGCGGGAAGATGAGTTATCTTTAAAAATTTCTTAAAAAAATTTAAAAATATGAGAATGATATTTTAGAATTTTTGATGATGAAATTGGAAGAGAAATGCATGATTGGTATTTATTATGAATTTTTGAGGCAATAGATGCTTGAAAATCAAAGAGAAAATGAGAAATAAATAGAATATGGATTCTGAAAATTATGAGAAAATTTATGGGGCATAGGAATATTGTTTTATGAATTATTGTGAAGAGAAATTGAGAAAATTTTATGAGAAACTATTTATTTCATAATCTGAAGGAAATAATAGAAGAAAATGGGAGAAGTTAAGAAAATTAGAAAAAATTATAAATCTGATTTTCTTAAATAATTATGATGCCCAGGATACATCAAGATTCATAATTGAGTATGATTGGAAATCCGACGCGAATTTTGAGGCAAAATTATGTTAGGGGCAAAATTGTCTTTTTACAAGGTAAGTGGTACTTCCCAACTGAATTTAGTTTTATGAAAATACTTGATTTGTAAGTGGTTCAATCCAAAACCTGATTTTACGTAAATGATTTTATCATGTTGTCATGCCTTGATGTGAGTATGTCATGTAGATTGCATTTACATGTTTGATTTATGAAATATGCATATGAGCATGATGAGATTCACGGTCATACGTTGCATGGGTTTGGGATTAGGTACTGGCTCTGTTACTTTGCCAAGGGTGCACCCATACACCTCGGTCTGGCAGGGAGACTGGAAAAATGGCGGAGAATCTTACGGTGCAGTCGACCCAAACATGAGAGTTATTATGTTATGTGCATTGCATATATACATGAGTATTAAATATTTTGTATCCTTACTTAGATGATTCATCATCTAACCTGGGCTTTGCCCCTAGAATATTCAAACATTCCAGATGAAGATAGTAGCAGAAACGATGATGAATGAGGCATGTAATGGCACTTAGCAAAGTGCATGATGAGTTGTATGATCAATTGAACGTATGTTATGTTGCTCATGTATTTAAGTTCTGCTATTTCGAATTCTAAATGTTTAAGAAATGATGATGTAAAACCCTATTTAGGGTTAATGTTAGTTGAGAACTTATGATTAAGTTATGTTGAGAAATTTATAATCTCGTGATGTAAGAGCTGATTTTTTATTAATGTTATGATATTAGGTTCGATTCTAGGTTCCGCATTTAATGTTTATGATAATTCTCCTTGGAGATAAATGAATGAAAATTTTGGGACGTATAAGAGTAATGATATGGTTTAGTATTAGTTTTAGTAGTATATATATAAAAAAAAATTATCCCAGAATTGTCCTGAGTTATAACGCGCTCGAAAAATGGGGCGTTACACTCTGCCTTCTTCTCCCGCGCGGCCACTGCTCATCTTCTTCTTCCTCACCAAGCGTGCGCACCAGCCTTGCCGTTTGCGGCCATTTCCGCCCCCGACGGCCACCACTGGTCGCACCTCACTGCCCTTGACCAGCCTCTTCGCACGCCTCAGCCGCTGCAACTGTCATGGCTAACCTCCCATGCCCGCAGCCGTTGCTGCTCCAGCCGAAACTAGCATCGTCGGTCGGCAAAGACGGCCTCCGATGCCGCTCGCTACCACCTCTAGCAACTTCCAGCTGCCGCTAGCCATTGATCGATCACCCTTGCACAACGCAGAACCACCTTGGTTGCTGCTCTTCTTCGTCGGCCATGGCAGCGGCTGCCATAGCCGGTTGGGCTTCAAGCTTTCCCTCACACTTTATCTCCCACTCTCGACTCAACTCCCTTTCTCTCGGCAATGCTCTCTCTCTCTCTCTATCTCTCGCGAGCTCTCTCTTCCTCACTCTCTGGTTTCCTTCCCCTCAACCATTTCAAATTCCAGAGGCAACACGCGAGGAAGCTTCCTCCTCACACACGTATATATATATATATATGTGTGTGTACTAATTACATATAAACCCCACTAATTCTCATTAATTGCACTTGAGAACCCCTTAATTCCACTTAAGAATTTTAATAATATCACTTGGGCCCTCCAAGCCTAATTTAATTATCCTTAAACCACACCGAGACTTGATTTCTTCAAAAATTAATAATCGACTTTACTCGATAAAGCCAATTTCGTCCTTGCGCCCGCACGGGACCTTTATTCGACCCGAAAATGCTTTAGGGTTGCCTTATTCACAAAATCGGACCACCCCTAGGGTCCCTTTAGCTTCCCGAATGTCCCCTGCGACCATTTGGTATTGGCACCCATTCAGACTTATATATAATTTATTCCGAAAATTATTCCTAATCGGACTGTTTCCAGCGTCATAAACCTTGCCTCGAGACGCTCATCAATCTCTTGTCCTCTTCTCTGGACATCCAAGTCCCGGGGCACTCCCTGCCGTCAATTCGATAATTTTATTAATTAATTACTCGAAACCGATTCTTGGACTTCCCGAACCACTCGAGATCCTGCCAAAATAATCAAAATTTATTTATTTTTTTATACCTTGTAGTATGGGGTATTACAGGCGTCCTCAAGCATATCTTCCTCAAAAGAACTCAATTTAGTGTTAGGAGCCATAGGCAAAGAAGTTGCCTTACATATCTTCAAGCAGCTACAAAGTATAATGATGTTAGAGAAGAAAATGCCTTTGGCAAATTGAACAATTTCCAGATCAAGAAAATACCTCAAACGACTAAGATTCTTAAGTTTAAACTGACTATGAAGGAAAACTTTGAGAGATTCTATTATTGCAACATCAGAACCCGTGATGATAATAATATAAACATAAACAATAAGAGCAACAAAAGCAGTTCCAGTTCCCCTTGGTGAAAAGAGAGTAGTTAGACTTAGATTGATGAAAGCCATGTTGAATAAAAACAGTAGAGAATTTAGAAAACCATTTTCATTTAGGCTTGTTTTAAACTGTAGATTGATTTGTGTAATTTACAAACCAATCACTCCCCATGTGAATGAACATGGGCCTGGGGTTGATAACCAAGGGAAAGATTCATGTATACTTCTTTAAGAATATCACCATTAAGGAATGGATTATGAACATCAAATTGGACTAGGGACTACTCGTTGATAACAACAATGGCAAGTAAGACTTTGACAGTAACCAATTTAGCAATGAGAGAAAAAGTATCAATGAAGTCTAAGCCTTTTTGCTAAGTGTACCCTTTAACCACTAAATGAACTTTATATAGTTTTATACTGCTATCAGACTTATATTTAATTTTATATATTCACTTACAACCAATAAAATGCTTGTCTTTGGGAATAGTAATAATTGATCAGGTCTGATTAAGCTGCATAGCATCTAACTCAGTGGCCATAACATCTCTCCAATGAGCATATTGCATGACTTGATAATATTAAGGCTCAAAGGTGGAAGAAACGATAACAAGAAAAGAACTATGAGAAGGAAAAAGATTGGTGTAGGAAATATAATTGTGTAAAAGGTATGGGGTTATGATAGAAGGTGGAGGTTTGCTAGTTAACATGTTACAATGGAAATATTGAAGATAAGATGGTGGCACCTTGGAATATCTACGAATACGGAGAGAAAAAGTAGGGGTAAGAAGGTGAGGATTGTATAAAACGGAAGGATCCTTAGCAAATTCTAGAAAAGTAGTATTATCAGGTGATTGTATAGAAGAACAAGGCAAACAATAGCTGGTGTTGGAAAAACTAAATTAGGAAATAGATCAACCATTTCATTAGTAGGCGTGATAGAATGAAAAGGAAACAAGTGTTCATGGAAGACAACATCATTAGAAACAAAAATGGATTTAGATGTAATGTTATATAATTTGTACTCTTTGATACCTGGTGGATAGCCAATAAAGACACAAGTTTTGGCTCTAGGATGAAATTTAGTTCGATGAGAAGGCAAAGTGGATGGAAAACAGAGACTGCCAAACACTCTAAAATAGTCATAGTCAACAAAGGACTTATAGTAATTGATAAGGAGTATGATGATGCAAAATAGGGGCCGGGGTCCTATTGACGAAAAAAAATTGTTATAAGAATACACTCACCCCAAAATTTAACAGGAACCCGGGATTGGAAAAATAATGCTCGAACCACATTGAAAAGATGCTAATGCTTACACTCTACAACTAAATTTTGCTTAGTCTCTTTATACAAGAAAATTGATGAATAACTCATTTAAAGGTAAAGAAATCAGTGAACTGTAATTCATGAGCTAAAATTTGTAATCACTGTGTTAAATTGAGTTTTAACAAGAAAGAAGAACTTGAGAATGATGGAACTAACATCAGATTTGTGCTTCATGAGAAAAACCCCAAGTATCACAAGGTTTACTTGTATGAATGAGTCATGTAGCAACTGACCTCTAACTTGTGTGAATAAGTCATGTAATCCCATCAAGAAAGACATGACATATTTCATTTAATAATGCTCTGTAATAGCTTTAGTACATCCACAATAACATTTTCCACATGAACAAACATATATATATATATATATATATAATTGTTAAGTTCCTGCCAAGTAGTTTTTGAGTTCAGTGAAATAGACACTTATGGAAAGTTGTCCCTATGTAAGATTCATCAACTCACATCGTAGTTGAAAAATACAAGGTCCATTACTCTTGTAACACCCCAGACTTTTGTAACATCTTATGTATGTGAAGGAATGAAAATATTTCAAAGATAATGGAAAACACAGGCTTAGAAACCCATTTTTTCCAAACTAGGGTAAAAGTGCCGAGTTCTAGGAAGTATGGGGCAAAAGCGTAATTCACCAGAATCTTTTGGTATTCATGTAATAAATCATATTCTCAGGGGCATGAGGGAAATTTAAGGGTAACCCAGGGACTTAAGGGGCAATGATCAAAATGCAAATAAGAAAAACTTAGAGCCAAATGCGTAATTTTTGAAACCTTGTAACTCGATTGTTAAAATAACATAACCGGATGAACAAATAGCTAGGGTTAATGATGAGGCATAAATCCCAAGGCGCTGAGGTGTCACCCAAGTAGCAAAAATTATCATGATGCACAAATCTCAAAGTGATGTGAGTCGCAATATGATTCGTCGGGATTTTCTATAAATAAAAGCCTCTGGGACATTTGTTTTCAAGGCAACTTTGTGGCCTCTTTGAGGAGTGAAAAGTGAGAGAGAGATTCAAGAAAAAAAAAAGGAAATTCTATTAAAAAGTCTAGAGAAAAACAACCACGTTAGGAAAATCGGATCACCACCGAAGTCCCTGTCAAACTACTAAAAAACTATAAGGTAAGTTTAATCTAATTTGATAATCTCGTAGAGAGGTGAAATAAGAAGCTATAGGAAAAAGTGAGGGTCAAATCAAAGTTAAAATGAGGAAGATATGACCGAAAAACCAAAAAGATGCGAGGCTACGTGATTTTTAAAGGCGACACGTGCAACTCACGTGTCAGCAAGGGTTGCGCGTGTGGGCACGTCAGCCATCTTTTGACAGCGCGTAAGGGCGCGTGCATGCTTCGTTTTTTGTGAAAATTTTCAATTATGCCCCTCATTTAATACCCTACAACCCTATGTAAAAATATTTGATGTTTAGGTCACGAAAATTATGTTTTCTGCAGAAACAACCCTCTATGAACAGTAACCGTGCTGTGAACAGTACTACCGAAGGGTAAGTTGCCAAGGTGAGTGGTTCTTGCATCTTTTGTGTCATCTTGGCCATTCTTTGATTCATTTATGTGATTTTTGTGGCTTGCATATCATGTGGTTTTCGTTATATAGCATATTCTTTCTGTTTTGTCATGCATCACGGCGATAGTGTGGCTAGTTGACATCAGGGCCATCATGTATGATTTGGGGATCAAGTCATGTGCCCGGGGAAGGGCTAAGGATGTTTGGACATGATGGATCAACGAAGATGATTGCAACATCCCAACCTTACTACCACACAAAGGGGGGAGTTCTCATGTCATTTTGCATACTACATATACACGTACATTAATTTCTTTTCTTGAACCACTCACTAATATGTTCAAATCTTACATTAGCATATTCAAACGTGTCAGGTATCTCGGGTCCCAATTCTAGCAAATGCAAGGAAGTGTTGGATGTTTAGTTTAATAATTTTCATGAAAACATTGTACACTTTTATTGTTGTATTGTAAATGGCCACTAAGATGCCTATATTATGCGATGTATATTGTGTAAGCGTGTTCTTACCATAGTTCCAAACTCCATGTACTAATAGTACTATATGAGCTCGGTTGAGGGTTTTGTTAGTCCCTTAGGATATGGCCCCTCAAGAAGGAGGTGAATTGAGTGATTAAAATTTGTCTCAATTTTAATAAATATTCTTGATTAATAATTTTATTGAAATATATATATTTGATAAATATAATAAATTATATTTGAGATTAATAATAAATATAAGCCACAAGATATAACAAAAATAAATACAATGAGGCGCAACACAATTTATAATGGTTTGGTGTCTTCACACACATCTAGTCCACTCTCCCAATGTCTAACCACCCTTGGGGTTCCACTATAATAATTTCACCAAGGTTTCCATACTAGCTCACATTGGAAACTAAATACACACCTAGATTATAACGAGTTTTAGGCAACCACTACACCAAGATTTTCTTCCTACCTTACCTTAAAAACTAGATTCACCTAAATTTTAATGATTCTATGAAACCTATACAATGTACAATAGTAATTTAAATTTTACAAATAATTTGTCCACACTTGAACACAAATAAGCAATTAAGTACAAATTATACAAGATAATAATATTTAAATAAATAAATAAATTTGTAACCTCAAATGGAGAAGTTCGGATTTGTCGTAAAAGACTTGAAGAACTTTTCTCCTTTTGCCTTGTGGCTCTTCGGTGAATGTGCAATAATATTTCAAGAGTCTTGGATTGTTTGGATGTTTTGCTTGAGAGTGTTTGAAATATTTCAGGTGCTTTGGATATGCAATGGAAGTACTTGGATACTAAAAAAAATGAGTTTGGGGGATATTTATAAGCATTTTAGCCACTAAAGAAATGGTTAATATGAAGTTTGAAATTCATAAAATGTTTAGACTTTCTCAAACAATATGAAAACATATTTCACCTTTAATTCAAAATAAATTTACTTTTTGTATGAAAAATCAAGATTTAAAAATTTAAATATAAATTTTTGAGACATAAATAATTAAAACAAGAAAACATGTCTAAAAGTAATCTCCTTTAATTCAAAATAAATTTAATTTTTATATGAGTAAAAGAAAACATGTATAAAAATAATTATCCTTTAATTCAAAATTTAAAAATTCAAATATAAACTTTTGAGACATAAATAATTAAAACAATAAAACATGTCTAAAAGCAATTCTCTTTTAATTCAAAATAAATTTATTTTTTGTATGAATAAGAGAAAATATTTATATCATAAAAATATTTTTGTTAATCATCAAAATTTAATTAATATGAGCAAGTTGGCTCAACAGGTTTGATATCTAAATTCCTATTGGGATGATGCATTTCTAAATTAACCAGAAAACCTATAGTTTTGCTTATATTTAAGGGATGTGTATTACTAGTTTATTTTGTCTTGAAATGGAAATCCTAACTTGTCTAACTTTCAGGTTCGATCATTTGCTTTTGCCAAAAAGGATTTCTATAACGCCTATTTGTTGTAAGAAATTTGTGATCATAACGTAGTATATTTTATGATACGGGGTGTTACAACTCTATTGATAACGCTCCTTAAGATCTATTGAGATATCATACACCAATTCGAAATAGATCACTTGCAGATTTCTCCTTAGACATAGAGTTAAGAATCCAATAAATAACAATGTTATTATTGCGGATTCAAACATTAAGAAGCTAATCATCACTTAGTGGTTGGCAAATGGATCCATTAATGGATCCTAATTTATTACTTATCGACAACGCAGTCATCATAGCACGACTCCACAAAGCGTAATTGTCTCATGTTAGTAGTTGAGAAACTAAGAGAAATCCAAGATTATCATAATGATGAAGGAAATATGTATTAGAACCATCATTAATGGCGGAATTGCTCATTGATGAAGAAGACAAATTTGCATACGTTTGAGCTACTATCGCCATGGAAATGTGAAAACGGATAAACAGTATGGTTGAAAGACAATCACAAAAGAATGCATGTTAACGTACAACAGAAATGGAGAACGTAGAGATCGATGGAGAACACAAACGGAGGTCGACAAGGATGGCGAAGAAGAAGCAGACTATTGCTCTGATACCATATTGAATAAAACTCTAAAATCTTATTATTGTATCACAAACAAGATGCAATCAATTATATATAATACATCAAGATAGTAAAACTAATTAACCGTTCGTAACCAAAATAATAAAATTATAACTATAACAATTAATAACAGTTAAGTAGTTAATTAAAATTTGTTGGCGGCAGTGATCGGCAATGGCTATGGCAGAGGAAGAATTGTGCCTGTGGCACTTCTTACGATGAGAGTGAATGGCAATGGTTTCACTACCATGAAGTGAAGAAGGTGACAGATACGGAATGGTGGTGCGAATGTGGGTGAAGCCAAAGGAGGAGCAGATCAACACAAGAGAAGGGCAAGGCAATTAATTGCTCAAGAATAGTCTCGATTCAGGCGTCGAGGTTAAGTTGACATTTGGACGTTGGCACAAGTTTGTCCAACCCACAAGGCATTAAATAATCACAACACTAATTAATCCTGACTTATTGTTTGAAACCAAGAAGGGTTGTGAATGTAATGCAAGTAGAGAGATTCCATGCTGGATCATCCACTGAGCCTACTCGTGGACCACTACGGTTTAAAAATTAGAAACAGTTAGTCCTCCTTCATTATTAAGAAATCGTTAAATTTTAAAAAATATTTAAAATGCCTAAACACTCTATCTCTCTCCCCATAGAGATGGCTGAGTTTAAAACCTAACCATTAATAAGTTTTTTAGGAATCATGTCCAGCTATAGATTATGTGGCGCCATAGATGACAATTATTTTAGTGGTCATTTACTAATATAAATAAATAATAAAAATTATTAAAAAATTATTTTCTTATTTTTAAGATGTAAAATTACTAATTAAATTTTTGTATTCGAGTTTAGAAAGCAAATATATTGTATTTTTTAAGATGCAATTATTTTGTATTTGATTTTTGTATTTTAATTTAGAAAAAAAATATTTTTTTATAAAATTTAATATTGCATGTGTGTTTTTATTTATATGATTATAATTTTTTTAAATTTTTAATTTTAAAAATTAATCTAAATCATCAATATTAAAGAGAATGTTCTTAATTTTTTTTAGAATTTAAATATATATTTTTTAAATTATCATCGTCAAATAATTTTAATTTTTTTACATTATAAAAAAAATAAAAATTATAGAGGGTTTTAGTAGTCTGTCCTCACAAATGATCAAAGTTAATCAAGCCTGGGAATGTTAAAGAATAATAAATAAATAAAAATGAACAAGAGCCCATAATATTTTTTAAATATACTTAAAGAGCCCATAAAATCAACTTAAATACACTTTAATTTTTTTTTTTTAAATTATGCTCCATTCTTAGTCATCCTACTCCTAGAACTACACTAAAAAGGTAAATCGCGGAATCTGCTTGAGTGACCAGGGTGGTAGGTCTTGACACCAGTGATGTCACTCTTAAGATTCTCTCCCAAAAAAAAGTATTCTGCCTTCCCCAGAAATTAAACCCATGCTAGAAGTTTTAAGGCAAACTTTTAGTCTATCCCTTTACCACTCGACTATGCTTGGGGCGCTTTAATATCCTTTCAATGTAACTATAATACAACAAACACCTGATCACAATGTATGCGACTCCACTGAAATTGACTTATCAACTCTTTTTCCTGTTTCTGTCATGCGCGGCCAGCCAACTGCATCTCCTCCTAGTCTCCATTTCCCATCTTCCACCTCTGGCGTCGAGTGTCCCTTAATCTCTAGTGTTAACATTTCTTGTCTTTCTCCGAGCATTTCCTCTTTCTCTCTCTTTTCAACGTCTCCTATCATCCTTTGATAAGTGGTGGAGCCATGTTTTGGCCAGTTAGGCCTTGGCCCTAGCTGATTTTTTTATTTTTTTAAATTTTATATATATATTATTATAAGTAATTATAATTTTTATAATTTAAACAGAATTAAAATTATAATTTGATTCAAACTAAAATTCTTTATTGACTCGGCCAGTGCCTTTGACGCCTCATTCTCTCTTTCATCGACATCTCTAGTCTCTCCCCGCCATCTCCTTTGACCATTCGACATCTATTATATATGCTAGTCTCCTCTGGCTCTCCTTTCTCTTTCTTTGGCATCTCCTGTCCTGGATCTCTGCTATTCTCAATTTTGGGGGGCCCTAAGGCCTATGTGGCTCGGCACTCGTAGGACCAAAGCAATTGTAGTAATGTGGTAAAAATATATATATATTTTTTCCTGCTAAAACAAAATTTAAAAAACTAATAAAATTCTAATAAAACAACACGGTCTCTATTCTGCAACGTATTCCATACTTGAGAAAAAAGCTGCAAACAGTATCCCAGCGGAAGAAGGCAAGAATAGAGCCATACCCAGAAACACATTTTGTCATCTCAACAAGGAAAGAACCAACCCACCTAGCTATAAGCGTTTCAAAAGTCCGTGGATGGACGAACATTTCATGATGATGAGCCAATGGTGTGCCCAGGACTGGTGTTCGGCTGCAGGCACTCCTCCGCGGAGTCTTATGTCATATCGGCTTTGGTGATCGTAGGCATCGTTCTCGGATTGCGCGTGCTTTGTTACACCGTTTACCGTCTGCTGAATAGGCAGCCGCGTCATGTCATTGCCGGCGAGGTACCCAGTTCTGATGATGGGACGGAGATGCAGCCACAGAACCGAGACAGGCCGCAACTCAGAGCAAGTTTGTGATCTTACTGGCTCTCACGCCGCTCATCTAGTTATTGTCTAGTCCTACCGACTTAGAATAGATAGTATTCCATTTCCAGCAACTTGCTAGCTAGTTGCTCTAGTTATCATGCATGAAACTCCGATCGTGCTGTTCATGTATTTCCCATCCAGTGTCCGATAGAATCCTTTGTGAAAAATATAAAAATTATCGTAAAAGAAGCTGTTCGTGTATTTGATATATTACAATATATTTTTGTAATTTTTTTTTTTTGTATTTGGTAAGTGGCATTTTAGTATATGCATTTTTGTTTTTTAATAATTACATTTGTACACAATTTTATAATAAAATAACTCGTAATAATAATAATAATATATAGTCATTATTACATTAAATTTACAATATTTTAACAAATAACAATTACAAAATGTCATCACCTATTCATTGTGACGCAAAAGAATCAATCCATTTAATTTACAGCCCTAATTGGGAACTGAATATTGCTCTATATAGTATTGAGGCAAAGCACATTTGACCATTAAAAACAATTTTCCCTTCTAGCTCACTGTACATTTGCACCTTCCAATCAAATCAAAGCATCAATCTCCAACCTCCCACCGCCCATCGGACCCTCAATTCAGCTCAAAGTACTCAAAACTATCCTTCTGTGCCGAACTCCGATCGGAGTTTCTCCCGCACGTGACCCGCCACACCTTCAGCACCCCGTCGAGGCTCCCGGTGCAGACAGTACAGCCCTCCTCCGCCTCCTCCGGCAACCGCCCCGGAAACGCCGCCACGCTCCTGATCGGCCCCCGGTGCCCCTGAAGCACCGCCACGCAAGAATGCTGCCCGTCCTGCTCCCGGACCCAAACCCGACCCGTCGAGTCCGCCGAGCCGCTCACCACGTAGTCCGCCATGCTAGCCAGGCACATCACGGCGTGGGTGTGGCCCTGCAGCGAGCCGCCGTACTGCAGCTGGCCAGAGAACCAGCCCTTGAGCCAGTAATGGATGTAGCCGTCGGTGCAGCCGCCGTACAAGATGCCGCCGTCGACCGTGAGAGTCAGGGCCTTGACCGGAGAGGATTTGGCAGGCAGGGTGACGGTTAGCGAGTGAGGCCTGTCTCCGCTGCAGAAGTTGCGGCGCCACACTCTGACGGTGGCGTCGTCGGAGGCGGTGTAGAGGACTCCGTCGTCGGCCACGGCCACGGCGTTGATGGGCTCCGAGTGGGCTTGGATGCTCTCGATGCATTTGTGGTCGGAGATTTGCCATACTCTGACGGTTTTGTCGAGAGAAGCTGAGTATAGGATGCCGTCCGATACGTTGATTGCCAGCGACGATATCGGCCCCATATGCTTTGTCTGTCAATCAAATTCACGGCAAAAAATGAAATTCTTTATATTTGATAAATATTTTTTTTGATAACATTTATATAATATATGTGGCTAATTATGCACGCAAAGAATCTGTTGAGATGTCCTCAACAATAATAATAATAATAATTATCTATACTATATATATATTACTCAAACATATATGTTTTATATATTTTGAAACAATTTTCAAATTAAAAATTCGGAATATTGACTTATGCGCCGGGGCGGGGGCTTAATGATTCAATAAAATAAAATAATTAAAAAGAATGAGGAATTTATGGAAACAATCCTTTGGTTAGTTAAGCGCGGCCCCACGGCCCATTACCGCCGTGGACAGGCGCCTCGCGGTGTTGGCTCTGTACCGTATATCTATGCGTAATTAACACACTCAACAACCCAGAAGATAAACCTCATAAATGCAGTTTAATTACCAGTTTATCCTTGCCGGTGATGTAGCTCCGGACGTAGCTTCCGGTGCGGGGGATGGTGGCTAGGCGGACATGCTTGGCGACCCCTTCCCAAGTCCGGCGCCAAACCCTAATCTTGCAGTCGGCGTAGGCGGCGTAAACCTTGTCGTTGGAGAGCTCAATGGCGAGCGCCATGCAGGCCTTGGTCTTGAGCTGGCCGCACTCGGTGAACTCCGGGAGCTTCCAGACGCGGAGGATATTGGATTCGGAGCCCGTGTAGACCAGGCCGTTGGCGGCGGCGATGGAGAGGATCTGGCCATCCTTTTTGAGGACGGAGGAGATGCAGCGGTGGGAGGCTTGGAGGTCGTTGTCGGCGGAGAGCTTGGGGGACAGGAGGCGGCCTGGAGAGGAAGGCTGGGAGGTGTGGAGGCCGGATGCCGGAGAGAAGGATGGGGAACTCAGGCGAGACGGCGACGTACATGGGAAGTCTGAGAAATTGGAGGCGGCTTCTTTTGTGGAAATGCTTCTGAAGAAGCCGTCGGTTTGGGGGCCTCTGATTGCGAACGATGGACCTGGCGGCGAGTTGGGACAATCCAAAGATGCCATCTTTCTCTCTCTCTCTCTCTCTCTCTCTCTCGTGTTGTGCAGAGCTTAAAGTCCAGAATGAGCACGATTTCGTATCCAGAAGTACTAACACACGCACACACACTCGTAATTTATTTTGGGGATCGAGTAATATTTACGACCAAATCAAACAAGATGGTATTGTTTTTTATCACCTTTAACTAAAAATGATATAATATGAGATATAAAATTGTCTCTTTCATCACATTTTTTATAAAATAATTAATCACCATTTTTTAAAATTAAATTTGCAATGTTTTAATTGGTTTTCATTATAAAAATGTAATTGATTTTGTTTTTTTTTTTCACATTTTTTATGTTTATCTATGCAATTGTTTCAATTACATTAAATAAAATTAGTTCTCTATTTTTCGTTGTGCACGTGTATTAAATTTAGTTTTATATATACATATATATAGCCAAATATAAATATTTTTTAATTATACTAAATTTTTTTTTTGACTAATTAGGATAGTCACCTCTAATTGTGCGTTTAATTACAATGGTGAAATTTGAGTGAAAATAAAATAAATTTAAGAGAATTGAATTATTTATAATTAAATTATAAACAAAATATTAATTAAATGTGTTTGATTGGCTTAATTGAATTTCAAATAATTGTCTAAAAATAAATCAAATATACTATACCAAATATTTAAAAAATCAAATATATATACACAAATATACATACATAGCTTGAGGATGTTATCACCATCGTTGCCCCTATCATCGTTGCCATTGCCTCCATTACTGACCATCGTCGTTGCCACTCTCGTTCGCCCTTTCTCTCACTCAGTTCTTTTCTCTCGTTTGCCATTTCTCTTGTTTAATTCCTCGTCGTCGCTAACATCGCCACCATCATTGCCTATTGCTGCTGAGCTTCCCCCATCGCCATCGTCGTTCACCCCTTGGTCGCTGTCTCTCTTAGACAGCCGACCGAGCTTCCTCTTATCCTCGTGACTGCCGACCACACTTCTCTTCTTCTTTGCGATCGTCGGCCACTTTTCTTCTTCTTTGCCTGATTGCTACATCTCTCCTTATGTTGATTTTCCATTTCTCTAGAAAATCTATTCCAACCCCTTCGTGAGAAAATGAATTCCAGTAAAAATGAAAAAAATGGATCACGTGAGTCAAAGTGAGAAAATATTTTTCATAAAAAAATTAACTA
The DNA here is from genome assembly GCF_014633365.1 of Diospyros lotus. Lineage (NCBI taxonomy): Eukaryota > Viridiplantae > Streptophyta > Magnoliopsida > Ericales > Ebenaceae > Diospyros > Diospyros lotus. Next base: position 42,358,954 of record NC_068339.1, on the reverse strand, counting down.
ATCAAATATTGCAAAAGCTATAATTTAGGTAGAAATTGATTATTTTTCATAAAAAAAGTGTGCAATCAAACATACCCTAAAAATAATATCTAATGAACCACCCCTATACTTCTTAAAATTACAATAAGTATTGTGAAAAAATAAAATTACCATTTTATCCATACATTTTCAAACTCCCTTTACTCTATCTCCCCATCTCTATAAAAAGGACATTGCCTGCCCCACGAGCGTAGCACAGTTGGTTCTCAGGTAGCAGATTGCATCCAATGATGCAGGTTCGAGTTATGTTAGCCGCAGTGTGAGAGTTTTACCCTCCTATGGGGGTGGCTCCTTGTGGGCACCATGCACTGTGCCTCCTATCTGGTGCGCCACTGTGTACCGTAATTAACCTCTCCCACGTGCATGGAGCAGTGTGTAAGGGGCCTTTAAGGTGAGGAATTTCACCATTTACACCCAAAAATGACATTGCTTTCTAGTCCAACAGGATTAGTCAAACTTGTTGGATGAGTGGGCCAAAATCTTAGATTCACCCTTGCTGATATGTTAGGGCGAAAAAATTTATGGGCAAATGCGAAGCTCGAGTGAAGTCATAACTGACACGTTGTCTCTCGTTAAAGCTATTGTCATTGACTAGATGTACATCATTTTTGTATATTTTAAGTTACACAAAGGAGTATTATAATTAAAATATCCCTTGTCTTCATGCGCCTCATGAGGGACTTTTTTGTCATTAATACACTTTTTATGTAGTCTAAGATGTACCAACAACATTTTTCTTATCATTGTGTTTCAAAAATTCCATGGCCATTCATCTTTCTATTTCTAGTGGAATTTAGTTCCCGACACTAATGGTAACGGGTAATGGCCAACTATCGTTACCATTTTATTTGGTTCAATTAGATCAACCATTATTATCCAATAAACAAGTTAAAATCTCACATTCACCGTCATTTTGACATTAATGGGTGAAATCATCGAAATAGTATTGTTTTAACATTTTTACAATGTTTTTTATCTTAAAATATTAAGAAACATAAAAATATATATATTTTTTAAGTCGTTTTCATAATTTTGAAAATATTTTAAGATCATTTCACCATATTGAAAAAGTATTAAAAACATGTTTCTGTTGCCTGATCACATTTTGCTCTTGTATCTATCCTCTTGACGATCACATTAATGATATAAACATTTTATATTTATATTTATTTGAATGAATGATATAATTTATGTTTTAAGTTTAACTGAATATTTATTTTTTTATAAATTTTTATATTAAAAATTATATTTATAACAAAATTATTATTTTTTTATTTATGCATTTCTCTGGTATTTTTATTTTTTATTTTTGTTTATAAAATATTTATTTTCTTATTTTTATTTTATATCATATTTGTTTTTCGTGCGTTACTGATGCTGGCGTGGCTGCATTTTGCTAATGACTAATGAGTCGATAGCGCGGGCCGTTGTTTATGGGCTTCGTGGAAAACTTGGGCTGGGACTTGATCACCAAACATGCATCATTGGGAAGCCCAAGACTGTGTGGTTTACCATTTGTATCCTCGCCACAACAATGTCATGTGCAATCCTAATGCTCATGGCACAAGCAAACTCCTGGGAAGAATCGCAGTAAGTGAGATGAGCCCAAAGATGCTGGAGAGAGTGCTGTCTGCCCGTAGGTCGCCGCAGGCTACCGGCGACGGAGACGACGACGACGGCGATGAATCCAAGACCAGAAAGCACATGTCGCCGCTCACACGAGCCACCAACTACTTGGCTAGGACAGGTTACTTCTGGCCATGCCTCGTCCTCGTCCTAGTCCTCCTCCTGGTCTCCTCTCTCGCTTTTCACTCCCGTAATCTCGTCTGTGTCTCCTCGTCTTGCGATCCTGTATCTCGTATGCGCTTCTTCGGCTACGAAGATCCTGAATCAGACTACGGATCTCTCGGCGTGCCTTGGTGTAAGCTTTCTCTCCCTCCGATCTGTTAACATTTCCGCGCTTCGTCGATTTTGTTTTTCTAGTGTTTGTCCAGATCTAAATTGCTAACCGTCGAATTTAGGTTCCAATATGCATATTTCTAAGGAGTGTTCGTGTCATTTAGCTTCTCGATATGGCAAAATGAAGATTGAAGCTCAAGTTTAATGCATTTGATATTGTTTAATTCCACAGCACTTTTGCCCCTAAGCGTAAATGTTGATCACGCTTGCTATTTCGGAATAGTTGTGTGTGCATGTTTTTGTGAAGTGTGTTGATACTGATAATGCTTTGAGTAGCGTTGGGGGCATGATTGGGTGCTTTTATGAACTTTAAGTGCCCACCATTGTATCTTGAGCTAATTCCTCATAGAACAACCTCATGGACGGCTGTAATTGACAAATCCTATGCATCCTCATTAATTGTTAAATAATATTGAAAGCTCTTAATCCATGTCACTGTAAAATTGATCCATTCCCCTCAGTAGGCATATTGACTAAAACTTTCTTACAGGGCTTCAATTCTTTTTCCTAACCCCTTAAATATCATTGTGATATTGAAATATATTCTCGAATCTATATATCTTTAATTTTTAGGTTTATCTTCATTGCTGTCTGAAGGATCAACATTTACTTTTTTGCCAGGTTGCATGTTCATGTGAAACAAACATCAACTATAAGAAACTAACAAACTTCAGATGCCGAGCATCGCACATCACATAATAACTAGCATTCTTTAAAGATAATATTAAAATGTGAAAAACTTTTTTCATTATGTTGATATCATACAAATGTAATTTATTTTATTTTATTTTATTTTTTACTTATCAAAAAGAAAAGAAAGGTATATGTAATTAAAAAATGAAGGTATTTTATTATTTTTAAATTGACCTGTAACATATGAATTGTTGATAAGTAAAAATCTTGTCAGTGTTGTGGATGTCCATATCCCCTATTTGTAGCTTCTTAATTTTAAGTCTTTTTGTTGTGTGCATTCCCTTGATATTTGTTAATGCAGTCCTCCATTACTTTCTTTAAATAGAATTATAGAAGAATAAGTTGTTGGTCTTTTGAACTTATTTTTTCTTGCTGGGTCATTGTCTATAAATTGTGATACTTTTTTGCTCATTGGAGACATGCACTCGGTCTTTGAGCCCCTTGATGGAAATATAAGTAAATAATTGAAGAATAATGAAAGGAAAAAGCCATTATTTTGGAATACAATACTCAAAGAAGAAACATTTTATAAATGCTGAAAGATTATGTTGCAGATTATGACCACTCAGTTTGTGGAAATCCCTTGGAATCTCTTATATGATCCTTGTTCTACCCTCCCATTCTGTATGTTTTTGGTTGATAATTTTTCTTTTATTGTTGCACATTTATTTTTTGTTTGCTTGCCATGAGTTCTCATTTACTTTCTATCTGTTATCTTCCTTTTCTGCTTTTGGTAATTGCTTGATTGGTTCTTCCACTGAATTTTAAAAGGTAATGAATTAATGAATATTGCAATTCAATTTTGTTAAGTGATTTAGGTTCTATAATTTGATTTAATTATTCAGTCACGAGGATCTTACACTTTGTGCTCATTTAATTGTTATCCTTGGCAAAAGGCAGATCGAAACATGGAAAAACTGTTGAATGGACAACCAAGGATTTACTCAAGGGTTTGGAAGAGTTTGTACCAATATATGAAACACGACCCATAAAAAATAACATGTATGGGATGGGTTTTGACCACAGCTTTGGTCTTTGGTTCATTGCTCGATGGCTGCAGCCTGATCTGATGATTGAGAGTGGTGCTTTCAAGGGTCATTCGACTTGGGTTTTGAGGCAAGCAATGCCTGACAAACCTATTGTCTCCCTTTCACCTCGCCATCCTGAGAAATACCTTAAAAAGGGACCTGCTTATGTAGATGGGAACTGCACATACTTTGCTGGAAAAGATTTTGTGGATTTTGGCAGTGTTGACTGGGGCATTGTGTTCAAGAAACATGGAATTACAGATCTCAGTCGGGTTCTTGTCTTCTTTGATGATCATCAGAATGAGCTAAAAAGGTGATCATGTCTTATTGATAATCCAAACCATTATCTATCATTAATCTGCTTATATTATAATTCACATTTGTTAATAAACATACATATGTGATGTTAGTAATCCAGTTTTTCTTTCTCACCTTATGCATGCCAGTGCACCATCCCTGCTAATGAGTCAAATCATGTTTCCTGTTCATATGTTATGCTGATCTGCAGGCTCAAGCAGGCACTAAAAGCTGGCTTCAGGCATCTTGTTTTTGAGGACAACTATGATACTGGAACCGGAGACCATTACTCATTCAGACAGATATGTGACCAATTTTATATAAGAGGTGCTTCTTCTGTCATTTTTACTAATTATCAGTCCATATATGAACAATTAATGGTTTTACAGTGTATGTTCCTTGAAATGCATGGAACTCCTATCAAGGTGAAAGAGGTTATATATATGGTCAATTTTACTGGGTAATCTTGGCCCAACCACTCTTTGACTTTTCAAAGTCCATAATTTCCCTGTTGGGGGTGTGTGGGTGTTGGGGGCTTAATTTTTCTTCCTTTTCCTCCCATAGTTTGCTAGTGCCCCTAAGATTTTTTTGCCTATTTGTTTTTTCTTTCCTGGTTTGGAAAAAGCTGATCTCAACCTATGAAAGAAGCTTTGGAGTCTCTAATTAATTTGATTTTGTCTAAATAAAGGAATATTGTGACTTCATTGAGGCTACTGAGGGGTTTATGAACAAGTATGCAAAATTTTGCAATTATATCATGTACCCAACGTGATGCGGTCACCAATCAAGACCCGGTCCAAGGCTAACCCTACCCAAACCGGACAACCCAGAACCGGCCCAAACAGTAGCGCCGGAACAATAGCAAAACTTTATAAGTTTTAAGATTCTACTTCATGTTTGATTAGGATTTTATTTCTATTAGAATTCTAGTTGGATTTTGTTTACAAGTATTAGAAGTTAGGGGTTGTAATAAGTTTTTTTATTTAATAAATTCTAGCAAACTAGTTTGGTTTTTTCCAACAAGGAGCTTCGGTTCTTGCGCTTAGTTGAAAGTCCAGTTTTGGTCATTAAAGTTTGTTCTCTCAAGGGTACTTGAAGCTTATTGTTTCAAGGGTTTCTTTGTGTGTTTTCTTTACACAAGCATTACACGTTGCGTCACAACGGAATTATGTTAACCCTCAGTTATCTATTTCTACTTCTCTATTTTGACTGCATCTTTACCAGGTAGTAAAGTATTTTCGTGAGTGCATAAAAAAAAACAAGAAGTTGTTGTTGGAATCCTCGTCGGATTGCAAACATGCAGTGCCTTGAACTTCATGCCAACAGTTGAAGGAGGTTCATGCGCACAATCAATTAGAAAGCTACATAAACTTTTCAATGCCTAAGTTAGAGTTGTGCTTGAGCTAAAAGAGGCGACAATTAGAAAAATAGGAGAAATATGGTTACATTGGTTTATACTTGGCTTTGTTACCTTTTATCATCTTATACCTTGAGGTGTAATAACCATATGGGTAAGTGAGGTCAGTCGGTGGCCAAAGCTAGTGGGGGTCAATCAATCACCCCATGATTCCATATCATGGGTTTTCATGTGTCTTCCCATTTGCTATGACAATAACCATCTCCCATGATTGGTAAGGTAACTATTCTTGTTTGCCATGTTGGTGGGTGTCTTCATCATGGTTAGCACCATCAATTCATGGCTAGTGGAGTCCATGAGTAACCATCACGGACAATTGTGTCCAAGTGAGGGTGGTATAAGGCAAGTAGTGTGTGCATCTTATGGTGTTTATCCATTAAGAACTTCACTTAGAATGTTTTCCTATTAGGCATATACGGGACTTGATTTGATGTGTCCCTTACTCATGTGGCAATTAGTTCACAATTTCTCCCCCACATTAGATGGCCCCCACTTTTGTATCCCAGGTTGACTCTAAGAAGTAGCAAAATAAAAACTTTGTTTGCATCTTTTGTCATTAGTTGGCCATGACATATTTTCTTGTATACATGTCAATCATTGCCTTATTTGAAACTGATGGCAATTAGGAAACATATATGGTAGTATTCAAAATTTGGGAGTAGTTAGCATTATCTGATTGTTAGGGAATCTGAAAGAGAATAAAGGAGTATACCCTCATTCCTTTCTCACTATAAGAGCGAACCTTCCTCAAAGTTATATTAATGGCTAACATTTATAGCTCCCCTAGCGTTAGAGAGAAATTGAGCTCCTTACTTTGCTTAGTAATGGTGTTCCCCTAATTTTTAAGAATCTGAAAGGGAAACCCTCAAATAAGACAATTTGAAAAGGTGTTTCTCTAATTGAGCAAGAGAAATTTAAGAAAGTTTATGGGGTTTCCTCATTCTGGAACATTCAATTGTATGCGATCATCATGCTTGTTTTCCTCTGTCAAGCATGCTATGCATATATGAGATCACTTTCATGTTCAACTTCTGTATACCTCTTAGATTTAGAGTCATGAAATTGTTGGAGTTCATTAAGGTGGTGCTTTGCCAGCTCACACCAAATGCATGCAAATACTTAATGGGTTTTGATTGTTGTGTCATAGGGCTTATGTGGAGCCCTTGCCCCCCAAGTTTTTCAACTTCTACTTTGTTGCTTGTAATGACAAGTTTGGTTGGGTCTCTTTGAAGTGTAGAAATTGCTTAATTTCTTAATTTGCTTGTAAAGCAAGGTTGTGGAAGGGCAAGTACTTTTTTTACCCTCTTTGCTGCAACAATTAGTATTGAGCTATTGAAATTGATGGATCATCACTCAAAAAGTGCACACTTATTCGGAAAGGGTGAAGGACTAGGTAGCTTTATTAAATAGGCTTGTTTAAAACTTTGTTGACTGTTGGTTCTTTGAGTGTAATCTTGTAGTTGTTGGCTTGAGTGGGCCCATTAGTTTGTGTCTCCTCCTTGTGTTGTATGTTGACCCCATTTACCCTATCATAATCTCCTATTTGGATGACAATGTTTCCTTTACCAATATTGTCCCTCACACACCTAGTTGCTTCAGCTCATAGAATGTTAATGGTGCTCAAGGCACTAGAGAGATCTCAAGCATTTGCTAGGAAGTTGATATCCCCTTTGAAGATAAAGAAGACGAAGAAGATGATGACATGAAGAATCCTTGACCACTAATAACATTCTGTGAGCTGAACCGACCAAGTGTGAGAGGAACAATACTGGTAGGGAAAATGTTGTCATCCTTTGCATCTCAAGTGTAAAAGAGATGAAGATAGAGCAAAGGTAGTCAACAAAAAATATGAGGAGGCATATACTAATGGGCTTGCTCAGGTTGGTAAGCACAATGTTAATGTAGAGAACCATCATCAAGTGTTCAATAGGCCTCCTTAATAAAGTTACTTGTCTTGGACCCTTGCTAAGGGGGTGCACACATTCTTCCAAGGGATGATCCATTGATTTTTAGTAGCAAATACTAACTATCATAACAAGGTGGGCTAAAAAAATACGTACTCTTCCCTCCCTTGCCTTATTAATAGACTAAGGGATGAAGCATTTCTACACTTTAAAAAGACTCAACCAGACTTTTAACTTCCTCTCTTTTTGTGGAGTTAAAGGGAAACCCTCCCAACAAGACAATTGAAAAGGTGTTTCTCTAATTGAGTAAGAGAAATTTAAGAAAGTTTATGGGATTCCCTCCTTTTGAAACATACAATGGTGTGCAAATGTTGTTGCTTGATTTCCTATGTCAAGTATGCTATGGGTGGGTGTACTAGATTGAGTTAGCTTTCACCTATGACTCTCATATACCGGTTATATGGAGAGTCATGAATTTGTTAGACTTTATCAGGGTGGTGCCTGCCCAGCTCACATCACATGTTGTCACACCCTTAGGGTTGAGCTAGGGTATGAAAAGGGAATTGGGAAGATTAAGAGAAGAATTTGGAGGGAGAGATAAGATGGGAGGGATAGAAACAACAAGAAGATGAAGAAGATTAGTGTCATGTACTAACAAGTAAGGGGGGATAACTGTAATTAGAATGTAATAGAAGGGAAAAGTAGTATATGAGAAAATATGCTGTAAGGGGGTTGCACCAAGTTTGTTGCTGCATTGGCAGCTGGTACATTCCTAGCACATGTAGGCGGTTACCCGCACATGGGGGAGGTTAGGATCAAACTATAAAAATCGTTGATCCCCTCCTCGGATGTTATCAAAAATACATAAACAAATTTTGAATCTCTCTCTCTCTCTCTCGTTCTATCTTTTCTCCTCCCTAAATTCTCTCTTGTTCTCCCTCTTTCTCTCTCGATCCTTCCACTGATCGAGAATTACTTGTTAGATCCTTAGGGAGTTGACATTTTGGTATTAGAGCAATGCTCTTGGGCGTTGATCGAATTCTTGAGAATTCATTGCCATGGCTGTTGGAACGAGGATGAAACAAATGGAGTCTTAGATATAGCAGGTTACTGCAGTGATGGCGGAGATGCAAACGAGAACGGGAACTCTGGAATCCTCTGTCGAAACAAGGGTGGATAACCGGATTAACTGAGTGATGGAGAGGTGGCGTGAAGAGAACCAGGAGCAGAGAACCTTGCTACGGGAATAGGTGATGGAGCAAATGCACTAGTTCATGAGGATGTTTGCGTCCCAACAACCGGTAAGACTCTCAGCTAGATTTCCTCCTAGGGAGAGGTTGGAGCCAATCCTTCCCGGAGTGGGAATGGAGCACGGACCAGTAGGATCATCGGAGTTTGAGTTGGAATCGGAGATTATAGGGGAGTATTGCTAGAGAAGAGGTCGGGAGCTCAGGCTAATCGTAATCATCCGAGCTTCCTTGTGCCAAAACTGGAGATTCCACTGTTTGATGGGGGAGAATCCAAGATGGTGGATAAGGAGGTGTGAAAGGACAACCCTGTATCAAGTGTAGGAACAACAAAAGATCACTCGGGATTCTGCTCACCTGAACGATATGGGAGATGCATGGTTTCAAGGGTGGATTATAGTGAAGGAAGGAAGCCCCATGGAATGTTTTTGCTGATGATCTTTGTGAGAGATTTGGGGATAGGAGCATGAGTGATGTAATTGAGGAGTTTAATAAGCTCAAACAAGAGGGAACAGTGCAGGCCTATCAGCTCAAGTTTGCAGAGCTAAGGTTCTTAATGATAGTGCACAATCCCCATTGAGTATTTTGTGTCAAGTTTTATTAGTGGCCTAGGGGATGAAGTGAGGCCAATGGTGAAAATGATGTAGCCTCGAACAATTAAGCAAGCTGCTGAGAGTGCAAGGCTACAAGAATTGACCATCGAGGCTTTGATGAAGAAGCAGGGGGGTCAAACAAAAGGGGTGATCCCCAGGGGATGGTAGGCTGAAAACAGAATGTTGGTAAGGGATATGGGGCACAATGGTAAGGGTGTACTAGCATTGCCCTTGACCACACCTATTCTTACAAATGGAGGAAAATTGATGGAACAAAGACGTTAGGCTGGGCTATGTTGTAGATGTGGAGATAAGTTTTTCTTGAGGCATAGGTGCAAAAGGCAGTTACTACTGCTAGAAGAAGAAGATGACGAAGAAGAGGAAGGAGGGGAGCCTTCTGAGACTAAAGGGGAAGATAGAGGAGAAAACTTATTGCATGCCTTGAAATGGGTGGCCAACAGTAAGATCATTAAGATGGAGGGAAGAGTAAACATTTACCCCATAATGGTACCCATTGATAGCGGGAGTACCCATAGCTTTTTGGATGAAGCTGTGGCAAAAAGGCTAGGGTGTGAGATCATTCACTCTCAACCCCTCTCGGTATCAGTGTGCAAGGGGTTTTGTTGGGAGATGAATGGGGAGGATTTCATAGCTGACTTGAGGTTGCTCAAGTTGGGGGGTTGTGACGTGGTGCTTGGTGTTGATTGGATGAAGGGGGGAATTCCAATTAGCTTCGATTTTAATAAAATGGAGGTAACTTTCGAGAAAGATGGAAGAAGAAGGACCCTAACAGGTAACCATGAAGTGGGGGTATGCAAGATGATTTCGGGGAAGAAGCTACAAAGAATGTTCAAGAGTAAGTTCTCTCTGGTGGCACAACTATTCTCCATTCATGCCATGGAACCTATAGGGGACAATTCAAAGTAAGGAAGAGAAATAACAGTGACTGTGAGTAGCCACTCCCATGATCAAGGGAAGGTACATGAGACTTGACTCTCTTAATATACTTTTAATTGAGTTCAAGGACCTCTTTATGGAACCCAACTCCCTTCCACCTGAGAGACCCTTTGACGACACTATAAATCTTAAGCCAAACACAAAACCGGTCAATGTAAGGTCTTACCGTTACCCACCAAGACAGAAAATCGAAATTGAAAGACTCATCAAAGGCATGTTGCACAAGTCTATTATTCAACCAAGCTACAACCCTTTTGCATCACCCATATTACTTGTAAGAAAGAAAGATGGTTCATGGATGTGGAGGTTTTGTGTTGATTATTGCCTACTAAACGCCATAACCATCAAAGACAGGTTTCCTATACCTATTGTGGAAGACTTGCTTGATGAGCTTAAATATGCTACTGTTTTTACCAAACTAGACCTTAGATCGGGCTACCATCAAATTTGAATGAGGCCTAAAGACATTCCCAAAATAGTCTTCAAAACCCACCAAGGGCACTATGAATTCTTAGTTATGCCCTTTGGTCTCACCAACGCCCCAGTTACCTTTTAGGCGTTAATGAATCGGATTTTAAGCCCTACCTTTGCAAATTCACCCTAGTGTGTTGATGTTTTGCATTGAGAAAACAATTTAGAAGGTTAAGAAGAATAGGAGATGTCTAGAGTGTTTAAAGTGGTTGGTTTTATTCTAAGTTGGAAGAGTCCAGCTTAGGTGTTTTATTCTGAGGGGTATTTTGGTCTTTGTGTAAGTTAAATAAAAACCTTGTAATTACCGCCCATAATGTCTATAAATAGGAGACATAGGGTAGGGTAGTCACAGATGATCATTCATTCTCTATGATCGAGTGCAGTGTGTGTGAGAGGAAAGTTTTGTGTCCAAGAAAATCTTTGTAATCTCCAACTATGTTGCACGGAAACACCTCATACGAGCCGTTTCCCGTTTTCAAAACGTTTTCGATTCCCGTTTCGGACCCTATTTATGCCTATTTTTTTAGAAGAATGTCTGTTTCCACGTTTCCATTTCCTATCAGAAACGTTTCACGTTTCTGTTTCCGTGTAACATAGATCTCTAAGAAGATTGTACTTCGGTGGAATAGAGATGGAAGAGTGAGATATTAATCATTTCAAAAGTCTTTGAATACGAGTAAGACTGCTGTAAAGAAGAGAGGGAATACTTTGTGTAAAGAAGAGTGTTTGTAATCTCTTGAGTGCAGTGAATTCGTGAGTTAGAGAGGAAGAAGAGAGGGACTTCTTGTAACTGTTCTACACTTGGTTTCTAGTGGAATTGCTCTCGTTCTTGGTGGCTAAATGTAGGGCCATTTTCGTGGCTTGAACCAAGATAATTGTTGCACCTCTTGTGATTGTGGTTTGATTGCTTCATTTCTGTTTTCATTCCTTTAATTATGTCTTTTCATTACAGTTGCATATTTTGTGTTGTTTGAGATTGATTTCAGGTGAGGCGTATGAGTGAATTGGCAACTAGAATCATTGATTGAGTTATCTAAGAGATCCTAAACTTAATAGTGTTTTTTGATGATATTCTAATCTACAACCCTTCTTTTGCTAAACATCTCGACCACCTAAAAGCCACTTTTGAGGACCTTAGGCTCAATCAATTATTTATCAAGGAGTCAAAATATGCCTTTGCACAAGGACAAGTGGTGTATTTAGGCCACATTATATCTAATGCAGGGGTAAGCATTGACTCTAGCAAGGTGGCAGCCATGGTTAATTGGCCAAGGCCTCACAATGTCAAAGGCCTTAGGGCTTTCTTAGCACTAACTGGTTACTATCACCGGTTTGTTAAGGATTATGGCTTCATCAGTCGGCCCCTAATGGAATTGTTGAAGAAAGATGGGTTCTATTGGGATTCTAAGGCAGAGGAGGCTTTTTACAAGCTTAAGAAGGTTATGAGTGAGGTGCCTAGTTTGGGGCTGGCCGACTTCAATAAACCGTTCATTCTTGAAACGAATGCTAATGCTAGTGGGATTGGGGCTATGTTGGTTCAAAAGGGTAGGCCATTGGCTTTTCTTAGCCAGGCACTAGTTCCAAGGCATCTTGGATTGAGCATCGACGAATAGGCCATTTGGAGGGAGGTAAGTTTGTGATTAAAACAGACTATGAAAGTCTGAAATTCTTGCTATAGCAAAGGTTGCATACTCAATTGCAACAGAAGGGGATGACTAAGTTGATGGGATTGGATTACACAATCCAATATAAGAAGGGAAAAGAAAACCTAGTAGCAGATGCACTATCCAAGTGTTATGAGGAGGGCAACTCTACTGCAATCACAATAGTAATCTTAGATTGGTGCCAAGAAGTAGTTTCAAGTTATGAAGCAAATGGGAAAACCAAGGAGGTTATTCAACAATTAGTGGTTGATCCAACGTCAAGGCTCCGGTATACACTGACCAATGGCTTGATCAAATATCAAGGGAGGCTGGCTATAGAAGCGCTACATAACTCCCCCATAATGGGACATTTAGGCATTGTGAAAACCTATCACAAGGTTAAACAACTCTTCCATTGGCCAGGGCTAAAAAGGTACGTAATGGAATTTGTGTTGGGATGTGATACTTGTAGGAGGTGCAAGTCAGAGAATGTAGCTTCTCTAGGGTGTTATGGTAGCTAGCCGAGTGATATAAATAAATGTGTAATTCGGCTACTAGAAATTGAATTTTCGTTTAAGCATAGCTGGTAGAATGTTCCAACATGCTGTAGCCAATTTGTAAGCACACATGGCTTGGGACCAACCATTTTTGGCGCCCAAGTTGTCGAATCTATATAAATAATTGAACAAGGTGCTAAAGCCACATATGTTGAATGAAATTGGAAATGAGTTTCCCTCCAATTCTCTCTCTAAACTTCTCTTTCTGTTATGATCTCTCTTTCCCTCCCAAACATCTCCTAATTCTCAACCAACTCTCGTTCTCGATTCCTTGAGAACTCTATTGTCAGACTTGTAATCTAACATAGGGCTATTATAGCCTTTGGAAATTCCAAGGGGGCCTTTGGAGAGCATCTCAATAGATTTCATTGAAGGACTTCCCAAGTCAGGGGGAAGGACTGCATCATGGTTATAGTGGACATATTCACTAAATATGGCCATTTTATTGGATTAACTCATCCCTAGACTGCCCAAGAAATAGCTAAGGTATTTTTGGATCAAGTAGTGAAATTGCATGGGACACCTAGAGCTATAGTATCTGATAGAGACAAAATTTTCACTAGCCTACTATGGAAAGAGCTAATGAGGCTATTGGAGGTCAAGTTCAACATGTCTATTGCATTCCACCTGGAATCGAACGGCCATACAAAAAGAGTTAATCAGTGTGTGGAGATGTACTTAAGGTGTTTTTGTTTTCTACAACCCAAGTCTTAGCACAAATGGCTTGCCATGGCCCAATGGTGGTACAACTCCAGCCATCACAAGTCCATAAAGAGATCTCCTTTTGAAGCTCTTTATGGCTACATGCCTCCTTTACTACCAGCCTTGGGAGACTCTTTGACAATTGCAGCCCTAGACACTTACCTATAGCAAAGGCAACAGGCCTTACAAGTACTTAAGATAGAATTGGCTAACTCCAAGAATTGTATGAAGCAGTTTGCAGACACAAGGAGGAGTGAAAGAGAGTTTCAAGTGGGGGAGGTAGTGTATTTGAAGCTTAAATCGGGCCATTTGAGGGCCTTACTCCAAAAACCCAGTTCAAAGTTAAACCCAAAGTTCTATGGACCATTCCCTATTACCGCAAAGGTGGGAAATGTGGCCTATTGACTGCAGCTACCAGAGAGTTCTAATATCCATCCGGTGTTTCATGTCTCACTTCTCAAGAAGTCAATGGGAGTACAAACAGTGAGCTCAACCCTGCCTACTTCTCCAAATGCTAGTGACAGTGTGAAGGAACCTACAACTATAGTGGACTGAAGAGTAATCTACAGGCAGGGTCACTCAATTCCTTATCCAATGGTCTAACCTTCATCCGGATAATAATACCTGGGAGTATCTTCTAGATATCCTCAAGCAATTTCCTAGAGTGGCAAGCCGCCTCAACATTTCTTGAGGACAAGAAAATTTTGATGGGAGGGGTAATTGTCATGTACTAACGAGTAAGGGGGGATAACTGTAATTAGAATGTAATAGAAGGGAAAAGTAGTATATGAGAAAATATGTTGTAGGGGGGTTGTACCAAGTTTGTTGTTGCATTGGCAGCTGGTACATTCCCAGCACATGTAAGCAGTTACCCGCACATGGGGGAGGTTAGGATCAAGCTATAAAAACTGTTGATCCCCTCCACGGATGTTATGAAAAATTCATAAACAAATTCTGAATTTCTCTATCTCTATCATTCTATCTTCTCTCCTCCCTAAATTCTCTCTCGTTCTCAATCCTTCCACTGATCGAGAATTACTTGTCAGATCCTTAGGGAGTTGACAATCAGATGGGAGGGATAGAAACATCAGCAAGAAGATGAGAATCAGGGAGAGAAGATAACAAAGAGAGAGACAAAAATATTCAATTCATTACTCATCCTACTTCCTTCCTACAACTAAGGTTTAATATATACCTCACAGCCATGCCACGCCACGCACCTATGTGCAGTACATCCTAGATTCTAACTTCCTCTGGCTATAAGATAAATAACCCTAACAGACTAACTATAGGACAAATAGCCCTAACAAAAAATAAAAAAAACAGAAAATTAAAACCAAAATTACAATGGCTACCCTTGGCATGTGATAAATTTTCCCCTTTGAAATGTTTTTTTGTCTCCAAGAAACTTATTATTGTCAATCCATTGTTCCTTTATCCAATTCCGGCTAGTTCTCTTGCTTTGTTGTCTTCCTCTAAACCTTCCATATGCAACAACTGTCTTCGGCATTGGTGGCTTGGACTGAATTTGTCTTGCATTTAAAGCATAATCCAAGTCTTCTCTTGGACTCCATAATAGGAGATTTGGTAGCATTAGGATGCTCTTTTCCCTGAGTTCGATTTGAGGCTGTTGTCCAAGCATTTTCTCCCACCTCCTGACCGCTTTGAGGATACCCTTCTGTTACAGTTTTGTGCTTTTTAAAAATAGCCTCCAATGCAGGCTCTTGCATTCTTGTCGTCTTCGTTGCCTGTTGCACTGTTTCTGGTTGCATCATCTTCACAATTGGTCTTAATTCGTCATTCTACCCACTTGCGAAACTAGACACAAAATATGTTTCATTCAAGGTCAGATAAGAGATGACCACTAATGATTTAAGCTCCTCAAACCTGGTTTGATACTCTTATACCGACCTGACCTACCTTAGCTTGTTAAATTCCTCCATTATGTCGGTCATGGTTCTCTCCCCGAAACGGACACAGAAATCCGACGAACTCTTCCTAAATTAGAACAATCCTTCTGTCACTCCAGCCTTGGAACCACGAGTCTGCTATGTCATTCAAGTAAGTGGCAGCCAAATTTGCCTTTTGGCCATCTTCCACCCGGTAATGGTGGAAGAATCGCTCGCAACGTCAAACCCACCAACGTGGCTTGCTTCCCTCAAATGTCGGAATCTCCATCTTTAACATTGACATATGGTCCTCATTGGAAATTTTTCGGTCGTTCCTCCATGCCCACCAAGTGGTTAATCGATGGTTTGCCCCTTGCTCCCGTCAATGTTGGGGTTGTGTTCAACCTTAGAGGGAAGTCCATCGAAAGGCTAACGTTTGGCAACCGTGAGAACAAGTTCAACACGGTGCTTAGTTGCTACCCGATTCCAGTCCTATGGCCCTGGACATTTGCTCGGAGGTTGGTGACTTCCTCCCACGTGGCCACACCTTTTGCTCTTGTTTGACCCAACTCCTCCTGGGTTTGTTGTAGGCCGACATCCATCAGGTCCATCTTGTCATCAAGCTACTCTTGGTGTTGTCAGATTCTCTGCTCCAGAGTGTCCAATCGTGTTTCAAAGAGCTTCATCCTCATCCCTTTTGCCATCGTCGCCTCCTGGTTGCCTTGCTTAGTGTCGCCTCTCTAGAACAAGTTGGAATCTTCTTCCGATCAAGATGGGCAGCTCTCGAAGGCCATCGGTTTGCTTCACCAGTATGGGTTGGAATCTTGACTAGTATGGGTTGGAACTTCTGATCGGGGTGGGTAGCTCTCAAAGGCCACCGGTTTGCTTAACTAATTCGTTGCTAAGTTGTGCTTGAATTACAACAATTTTGATTTGAATCCGTTTCTGGCAACTACCATGAACCACTAGTCTAAATCGCATTTGGAGTTGGCCTTCAGAAATCTGAACCTAATTGCTGTGGATTTGCCTGAATCCAATCGATGATTGAATGGCTCTGATACCAATTGTCACACCCTTAGGGTTGAGCTAGGGTATGGAAAGGGAATTGGGAAGATTAAGAGAAGAATTTGGAGGGAGAGATCAGGTGGGAGGGATAGAAACAACAGCAAGAAGATGAGAATAAGGGAGAGAAGATAACAGAGAGAGATACAGAAATATTCAATTCATTACTCATCCTACTTCCTTTCTACAGAGCTTAATATATACCTCATAGCCACGCCATGCACCCATGTGCCGTACATCCCATGTTCTAACTTCCTTTATCTATAGAACAAATAGCCCTAACAGACCAGCTATAGGACAAATAGCCCTAACAAAAAATGAAAAACAGAAAATTAAAACCAAAATTACAATGGCTACCCTTGGCATGTGACACATGCATGGAGATACTTGAGGAGCCTTCTATTGTTGTGTCATGTGGTGTTTGTGGAGCCCTTGTGCGAGTTATTCCACTTTTACTTTGTTTCTTGCAATGACAAGTCTAGTTAGGTCTCTTTAACGTGCGGAAATCACTTCATCTCTCAATCTACTATTGCTAATGTGAGGTCATGGAAGGGTAGGTACTTTTTAGCTTGCCTTGCTTTGTATTGGGCTATTGAAAATTGATGAACTATTGCTCGAAAGAAAGTGTGCACCCCTTTGGAAAGACTAAAAGATTAGGTAGCATTGTTAAGCAGGTTTGTTGAAAACCTTGATAATAGTTGGTTCCTTAAGGGCAACCTTCTAGTTGTTGGCTTGAGTAGGCCCATTGGTTTGTGTCCTCATTGGATTTTTCGTTGAGTCCATTTGTGTCCATCTCTTATTTGGATGACGACATTTTGCCTATAAATATTGTTCCTCACACCTAGTTGCTTCAGCTCATAGAACGTTATTGGTGCTCAAGGCACTAGAGAGGGAGTAGAGGAGGCCTCAAACACCTATCAGGAAGCTGATATCCCCTTAGAAGATGATGGCGATGAGGAATTCTTGAACACTAGCATCGTTCTGTGAGCTGAACCAACTAAAAGAGGAACAATATTGATAGGGAAAATGTCGTCATCTTCTTCATCTCAAGTGTAGAAGTATATAGATAGGAGATGAAGATAGGTAAATGTGGTTAACATAACAAAAAATATGAGACATGCTAATGGTCCACTTAGGCTGATAGCTACAAGGTTACCTCAGAAAACTAATTGTTATTAATGTTTTCAACAAGCCTACTTAATAAAGCTACCTCGTCCTTAACCCTTTCTGGAGAGGTGCTCTCTTTCTTTCGAGTGATGGTCCATCTATTTTCACTAGTAATTGTCATGACAAGGTGGGCCAAAAAAGTATCTGCCCTTCCATGACCTTGCCTTACTAGCAAATTGATGGGTGGAGAAGCAACAAAGTAGAAATTGAATAACTTGTCTGAGGGCTTTATAGACGCCCCATAACACAAAAATAGAAAACCTATCAAATATCTCCATGCATGTGATGTGAGCTGGGTGAGCATTGCCCTAATGAACAACAACAAATTGTGTACTCTCCACATAAGGGATATATGGAGGCCATATTTTAAGCTATCTCATACATGCATATGATGCCTAACGAAGGAAAACAAGCGGCAAGATTCATATACCATCAAGTGCTTCAGGCGAAGGAAACTGTAAACTTCCTTAAATTTCCCTTGTTCTATTAAGGAAACACCTTTTTGTATTGTCTTATTGGTAAGGTTCCCCTTTAATTCCACATGGGAGCCTTATTTTCTTTAAAGGCAAAATGAGAGGAAGTTAGAAAGGGCAGGAAAAAATCCAGCAGACAACTCCCAAAAAGAAAAAGATTGGGGTTAAATCCTTGCCTAATAGGGGGGGAGTTGTTCCCATCCTGCAGATTTTTCTTAAGAATATAAATAACAAAAATATATATACAAAAACTACATAAAGTGGTGTGAAGAGTTTATGGAAAGGAGCTTACTAGAGTGAGAAGACGTCATTGCTAAGCTAAATAGGAAGCTCAAATTCTCTTCACTTTTCCAATCTTTAATGCTAAAGGAGTTTGAATGTTAGTCACGAATGTAACTTTGAGGAAAGGGAATATTCCCTTGCTTCTTCTCAGATTCCATTGATCAGATAAGACCAACTATTTTTAGATCTTGAATGTGTCTTGATGCGATTCGCATGCATACAAGAAAATAATAATACATGGTAGGCTTATGATTAAAGACACAAACTTTTTTGTTTTCCTCCTAAACTCCAATACTTGGACAAGGGGGGGATTTGATGTCGGAAAAAATTGTGAATTAGTACTGAATTGCCAATTGACCAAGGGAAATGTCATATCAAGTCCCACATGTGCTTAACAAGGAAACATCTTAGGCAAAGTTCTCGATGGATAAACACCCTCAGGGTGCACACACTACCTACCTCATGCCACCCTTGCTTGAAACAAATTTTGATTGGACATGAAGGATACTCATGGACAAGGACACAATACTCATTGACAAGGACTCAACTTTTTGTGATGGCAAATGAGATGGTCACAAAAATAGTTCACTTATTGATCATAGTGCATCATTGTAGATGGGTGACGATTATTAGTCATGGCAGGCAATTATCTTGCATGGAAAACATGAATGGTTATCCTAATGGTCATGGGGAGATGATTACCATCAAGATGGGTGACAACATGAGAGAACCCATGATCTAGAATCATGGGGTGACTGGTTGACCTCCACTGGCTTCGGCCACTAGGTGAGCTTGCCCACCTAGATGATTGTTACATGTTAGGGTATAAGATGACAGAGAGGGTAATGAAGCCAAGTACATGCTATTGTAACTTTGAACGAACTTTCTGCTATTTTCCTAACTGTCGCCTCTTTCAACTCGGGCAAAACTTTGACTAAGGTATTGGAGAGTTTATCCCTTGGCATCACCAAGGGTAACTTTCTGTTGATTGCGCACAGGAAGTTCAACTGTTGGTACGCGACTCAAGGCATATCCTTGGCTGATTACTTATGTATACAAGGTATGTCTAGAAAATTAAGTTGCTTTTTTGATAATTGAGCAAGAATTACTCTTTTGCCTAGGTTTGGTTAATTTGGTAAAATTCACCTATAGAAACCAAATGAAAAGAAACTCATTTACTTGAAGTAGTCTTAAAAATTTGAAAGTAGTCTAAAAATGTAAAATCTTGACTTTTTATATGATTGTTTCTATAAATAAATTTTAAATAAGAAAACAGGAGATGGGGGTTAACCCTGTACCAAAAAGTGGAAACCTATCACTTAAGAGAACAGAATTGCTAAGAAGGATGATTATGGATGCATGACATTAACTTGACAGGATACAAATATAACGACACCAGGATCAACATGTCATTTTGGCTTACTGTTTTGTTTAGCTTAAAGACGGAAGTGATTCAAAATGTTTTGGGAACACAAGGGAACCAAAAAAAAATGGAAGCATATGACAAGATTTGGAATTTAAAACTAAAAATTAAACAAATCTTCATTTAAACTTAGATTTTAAATAATTATCATGGAAAATATAATTACTATTTTAATAGTAAAAAAAAATAGTTTTTTTTTTCTTCTAGTTTTAGATATCCTACCAGCTTGTTATATAAGTTTTTTCCCTAAAGAAAAGAAAAAGAATAGGATCTACTGGAAATCAGTACATATTAGATTTTTGTATATAAAAGTTTTAACTAGGTAATTAGCTTACAAAGAATTCTAGATTCAAGTAATAGTAAGAATCAAGAAAAAGAATACACAAATTAATAGTTGTGAAAGTCCTTTAAAGCAAGAGGATAAGTGTCTCTCTGAAATAAACTGTAGATCATTCTTTGGCACTATATATCTTATTTGAATAAACTTTTAAATTTGATTTGTTTTCATAATATTTATTTTAACATAAATGGTAAATAGAAATAAATGTTATTGGATATTTATAGTAACCATCACAACTCATTATTTCAGAAATGTTCATACAGTTTTAGTGAGTTCCAATAAGTTTCGTTATGTTTTTCTGAATATGTAATTTTGCTTATTTCACTACTATTTCATGTTGACCTCCTGGGCAATGGAAAATATGTGGTCATTCCAACAGAAAGGAAATGATATTTTGTTATTAGGCTGACACGGTTTTCAAAATCATATTTGACAATGACAGAGCAAGTCAAATAATTGATTAGACAATCTTATATGTATATATGTTAATATAGCTAGAAAAATTATTTTTCATATAATTTTTTTAAGTTTTCAGAGGAAAAAGGATAGGTAAATGTGAATTCACATCGTTTTTATTTTATACTTGATTTCAACTTATTTTATTAAAATAATATTGTGTAATTTGGTTAAATGATGAACACAATGTCTTCTGGCAGGCACGTGTCTCCCCAAGTGTCCTAAAGGTATCTAGTAGTGAAAAGTTCAAGAAGTAATAGAAACTTATATGACAAGTATCATATCATCCAATTTGGTTAAGTGAAAAGTTTATACTTGCACTTTCCAATGAGTATCAACATCCAACATGGTGCATCAACTTCATTGGAGTGTTTGTAATTCTTTGAGAAAGAAGTATTCTACCTGAAACTGAAAAATGGAGAAATGTGAGAGGTTCACTTTAAAGAAAAAAAATTCTTACTCTAATTTCTTTTTAAACTGATGTGCCATGAAACACAGATGGAATGATCACCGAAATATGTCTCTGACTGCCCCTAGGAGCACAAGAAATTATCAGAAAAGTTGGTATCACCCACCCTACATTAGAAGTAGAAAAAAAAAAAGTCCAAATATTGCAATCATTGTTTAATGAAGCGACACATTATTAATCTTGCCATCCTTCTTCTGTAGACAGCCTTAATCCATTACAAACTGACCTTGTCACCTAAAATTGCCAATAGTGGGAATGGAAGAAGCAAAGCAGTCAAAGACCCCTAAAAAATGGCAAAAGAAATTGAAAGAGAGACAGAAAGAAAGAATACCTGGAAGGGGCTGTCAGCCTCCATAATATCTTCCAAGATAACGTTCTTTCTACCTTTGTCACAAAGAGTCTTGTAGAATGAAAATGAATACAAGAAAAGGCTCTTGCTCTTGTTGGTGGATGCTAAACCTGTTTGTCCTCGCCTTTGTCCTGGGTTTGAGCATGAACAATATCAAAACAGCAAAAAATATATATATTGATAGTTAAACAAATAAAAAATATAAAGTATTCAATTTTCCAAATTGTGGGAACCATACCATGTCAATAGAAAGGAGAGAAATATTCATTCACAATGACATTCTTATCTCTAGCTAACGAGGTTGAAGAACTTATGAAGCAGCCCATGCAACCCCTAATTATCAAGTTAGAATCTCAGTGGTCCCTATAAACCTTACCTCAATAGGAGACATAATGCTTCTAGCAGTCCACTCCTTGGGACACTTATCCTCAATGACCCTCTTTCAGAGACTTATATCCCGAACAGATCTCCACATCCATTTACCCACTGATGGATTCTTTAGAAACCTCAACTGGCCTATATTCAATCATTGCGAGCCAAGGGCAAGCAATCCTTGTCCTGATTATTCAAGTTGTACTTGAATTTGTCAGCAAGACCTTTCAAAAGTAAATCTTGTTGCAATCTTTTCTCTACAGTCTCATTATCCGACCCTCATTATCCCCAAGGTGGGATAATGAATGAATATATCTTAAAAGTGGGAAATGTAGATAAGGTGCTCCTAATAAGAGTGAGCCTCCTGCCTTTCGACAAATATTCTCTCTTCCAAGGGTTAGCCTCATTCACACCTCAATGGCCTCCCTGGTAGGGAGGCCAGCTTCATTATAATATATGGTGCCAAGAGGGAGGCTTGAATATGTCAGTATGGATCTCACTGTGCACCTGAACAAATTCACTGAAACAAGTGATATGATGACAAGAAAGATTACACATTATGATGGATTAACTTTGAACCTAGAAACTGCCTCAAAGCACAGGAGAGTTCTCTTGGGAAACTGTAAATCCTTCTTGCAAGGCTCACAAAAAATCACGGGGTTACTTGCCAAGAGTAGTTGTGACACTCTAATGCTGTTACCCTCCCTGTTCCCAACCCTGAGTCCACTAATCCAGCCCAGTCTATCTACTCTCAGAAGCAAGAAACTGATCGTGCCCATAGCCATGATAAACAAATGAGAAAGAGAATCTCAGAGGCTGTTTAGTTGTAGAAAATGATTCCCAGTTTTCTATTTCCAATTTTCTATAAAATCACTTTGGAAAATGGGTTCAAATGTTAAAAATGCAAGAGCGAATTTCCAATCTAGAAAATTAGAACATATGCTCAAAAAATGAGAGATGTTTTAATTTCTTTTGTGTACCTTGTGTTAGAGAAGGAGATGATGATTTGTGGAATTTTTTTTTCCAAATCTCCAAATTAATTAGGAAAACTTAGAAAACTCATTTTAGGAGTTTTCCAAGTTTAGCTCAAGTTTGGAAAACTGTGTTTTCCAGATCTTCATTTTCCATTTGGAAAATTTCTGTATTTGAACAAGTTTTCTAGTTTCCCGTTTTCTGTGGGGTAATTTTCTGGAAAAGTAGGACTGTTTTCCACAACTAAACAGTCCCTCAATGTCTCAGAGCTCTGGAGTTATGGATTAAATCCCTTATGGCACCATTGGCTAACACAGAGTATCTTATATTGGTACAGTTCTTAATCCATGATCTCTACTTCAACCCAAATCAAATCTCATTTTATCCGGAATGTAAAGAATGAAATCCCAACAGACACGGTCACAAGCCTTCTCAAAATTGAACCACAACTTAGACCCTGGAGGTTATCCCTCTGATGAGAGTCAGCATGATACTAGTGGTGGCCTGCAGAACTGTATTATTGCTGTTTGAATTGTCCTTTGCACACGTTGGTGAATTTTTGGCATGCAGCCACTGATTTGATTCTAATTGGAACTTCACCTCTTCTGTGATCATTGTAGTTATTGATTACAATTTAAACCTGTAAGGTTATCATCTTATCAGATTCAGCATGATGTTCTTGGCAGCCTGAAGAATTGTATCATTGGCTTGTGAATGGAGTCTGGTCCTTCTGTATGTGTTGATGAACTTTGGGCATGTGACCACTGATTAGATACTAACTGAAGCTTCCAGGATTATTATAGTTGGACCGTGTTATTTATTTATTTTTTTTGCTAGGTGGACCATGTTTTTCTGTACTTTATCATCTTGGTCATGAAAAAGAGCAGTTACCAATTGCAGAATTATGGCATCCTCTCTCTCTCTCTCTTGAAACCATGCTTTATGCCATTTCCAACTTTATCCAAAGTGTCAAATCATAATTGGATTGTTATGTTAGGAGACAATCGCTATGAATGGTGAGCCTTCTCTAAGAATCATTCCAATATTTTCATGTCTGTCTTTGAATTTGGCAGATTCCTTGAGTCAGTTGTTTGGGAACTTAAAATTGGTGAGAAATGTGTTCAATATCACAGTTCATAATGAGCTTAACAAATTGGAATGTCGTGAAAGACCAAATAAGACATCTTCAATTTCATAAGATTTGATTTCAAATATTTACAGGAAAAAAAAGATTTGATTTCAAACCCGAACCATTCTGAATCTTGATTGACAAGATGCTTGTATGTATTTGCATTCATACTTATATAGGCTTTTGTGGCTTCAGGGGGTGGGCATAGTTGCTTTAGAGATAGCGATGAAGCCAGGATACGATCAAGAAGGAAGAAGTTCTGGGACAAGGCTGTGGATATAGAAGAACTATGCGGGCCTGGTGAAGCATGGTGGGGCGTTCGGGGGCGAATGCGTGATGACTTCAACCACAGTAACAAGGCAATCACCTACAAAGAACACTTAAAGAACAGCAGGTTCGTGGAATCAGTGTTGGATGTTTACTGGGAGCTCCCGCCGGTGGCTGGCTCGTCACTGACTCATCAAACAAGGTACGATCCTGCTCGTGCGCCCAGCCCCATTGTTGAGGATGGTAGGTTTGGTCGGTTTCAGAGGCTTGGCTTGTCTAGACTTGACACTTCTGTATTCAACGGATATACTCAGATGGCGTATCTTCAAATATCTGGACAAAACCTTAATAGCGATTCCTAGTAGATGTCAAGTTAGTTGTTTGGCTTGCCAATAGATGAAAACTTGAGATCCACTAATACTCTGATATCTCTGCCAGTTTTTGTTAGCATATTTCCTTTCTAGTTCAATGCTATGTTAATTTTTTTTTTTTTTTTTTTTACTACTTTGAGAATTTTCTTTCTGAAATCACTAACACTTAGCTTAACTGATTTTGCGTTTGTGATGAGACACATTCATTTGCGCATTGCTTGCGGCTAATACTATGTTGAAATTATAAGCTAATCGGAATCATGTCGTTGCTTTTCCAAGTGATTATGGGGAACCCAAACATTCCTTTTGTAGCCAAGACGCAAATAAGGTTCCCCCAGTGGAAAATATTTTCATATAAAAATAATAATAATTCATATTTTCTAGTGTTGGGCTTCTATTGTGATATATCGAATTGAAACAAAAGAACTGAAGAAACTTACCCTCCTGGATGCGACTGCTAGCTTTATACTTGTATATAAGATATGTACATTAAAACTATATTATGCATATTCTTTGAAAAACATGTTTTGCTTACAAAATATTTCTTATCTTTTTTTTAAAAAAAAAATTGTAAATTTAAACTATCTAACAACAGTCTTTGTCTATCTCAGCTGGAAAAAAATCTATGTATCTGCATAGTTTTGTCAAGCTATAATTTTGATCTCAAAATAAAAAATAACTTACCGTAATTTTAGAGACTAAGCCATTTTTCAAATTTTATTGTAACAAAAATATTTTTTTTCTCATTTTTCTACTCTTCAAAACTAAAAATTAAGTAAAATCAAGTTTTTACTTAAAAAAAAAAAAAACCTAGTAACTCCTACCTAGTTACTCAACTCTAACTTTCATGTGATGTTCACACCAATAGAGATAGGATGAATTTTATATTTGTTGTTGTCAAAATACAACAATTAAAATTTTTAAAAGTAGGATGTCTATGGATGCTGACGATCTTGGGATACAATCGATGTTCGGTCACTAAGATAAGATACATTTTCGAAGGGCTTGTTTGACTGATGTTGGGCTAGTGAACTATTCGAAGAGTTTTGAAAAGGTTTGGAGAGTCCTTCCGAAGGGTATTCCGGAAGCTCTATCCCTAAGGTATGGTGTCATGGCAAGCGATGATCTTTTGGATGGCCAAAGGTCTTTTGATATAGGGCATTTTAGAAAGAGACTTTTGAAATGGCCTTCTGAATAATGCTTTCCAGGGAACTTAAGGATGCGTAGGAGATGGCTTTCGAAGGAACGAGCAGGGTCTTCTGCAAGAACTTGGTCACAATGAGGTCTTCCAAAGGAACGAATGAAATGCTTTTGAAGAGACTGTGAACAACGAACAAAGGTTAAAAAGCTTGCGAGATTCTCCTTCTGCGAAGACCCTCCAATACTTAAGTCAATAATAGAAGAAAAATAATATTACAGAAAGAAAAATAAGCTAAATTTTGGAAGGAAAATGAAAATGGTATACCGATGTCTGGATCTCTTTTTGAGAATTGTAGCTGAGCTTTTATAAGGCTCACGCTTCGAGGCTGGTGGCCGAGGAGCACGTGTCACTGATCTAGGAAGACATGTGTCATTTTCAAAGATTTCTTCCGAAGAGCGCTTCCGAAAGCCTATTCCAAAAAACCCTCCAGAAGGCCTATTCCGAAAGGGTCCATCGGACGTGTGTGGGAGGTAGTTGCATTGTCTCACAAATCAAGCATATGAAGGCTACTTTGAGCTTCAATATCTTCCTTTCTCTCTTCTCTCCACGTCTCCTATCTCTTCTCTCCACTTTCTTAGGTCACCAATGGCTATTGGTGATGAGTTAACTCACCATGATAGAAAGAAACCCCATTGTATTTTGGAACCCGATCATCACTTGTCAATGATGATTAATATCACATGTAAGATAGAGTTATTAGTCTTCTTTTAACGCTGATTAAGAATGATAATTTTTGAACGTATTAGCAATGAATAATACTAATCTATCTCTCGCCCTCCCTCTCTTTTAACTTTCTTGAATTTCTCTTTTAGAAGTGTCCTCCATAATCTTGGTTTGAAATTTTTGAACCCAAACTTTGGATTTGAAGAACTTGTTCAAAACAGTTTGAAGAAGTTGAGATGGCACCAAATCAATTCTTCAAAGGTTCAAAGTTAATTCAAAGGTTCTTCATGCCCAATCACTCCCATTTCTCTCTTCCTTTCTCTTTGTCTTGGAACCCACTAGTGTGAGGTTCTAGAAAAAAATTGCCCTTTTTATTTAAATTTTAGGAGAGTAAAAAGGGAAGAAAATATTTTAAAATTTTGAATATGATTATTTGTCGTTACTTAACGTAAGAGAACATGTGTTATATGAGAATTAATATAAAAAAAATCATTGTTGTTTTAAAAATACAAGGATAATTATTACAATGTAAACAAATCTCAATGATGGTTAATAAAACTTACTCTTAAAAATATAGCTTATTAACAAAAATATAGATAAAAAAATGATAAGATATAAAAAATATTTAAATTTTTGTCATTTTTAATGTATTTGTTAAATTTATATGATGACATTTGAAAAAAAATTATATGACTTCTTATCTGACATTTTTCAGATATATTTCTCTCTCTCCCTCTTAAAATAAGTATATCTTAAACAAACGTTACAGATAAGAAAAAATTATACTTATGTCTTTTAATGCATTTTAAAAAATTTAACAACTAATTTAATAAATTTTTTAAAATAATTCACAACTATATCCTAAATATTCCATATGTTGATCCAAAAAACATTTTAAACCTTATCTTAGTATGACCTCATCTTACTCATTTTAACAAACGCTACATGAAAATATTATTTACATACTAAATATAAGCAAGAAAGCACAAGTGACCTTACAATACAAATTTCTAAAGTTACATTTAAATAACGAGATCTCAAATAATGTTATTTCAAGCTGTGTCCAAATTTAAGGTAAATTTTCAACCTAAAAATCCAAATGCTTCAACTAATTATGATTTAAAATTTCAAAATGAGAAATGATATAATAATGATGTAATCAAATAACCCCATCCAAATACAATCTCTAGTATTTGTTTAAGCTTACATTTCACTTTTTGTTAAGAGTGAAAATCACCACCCCGTTCTCTCAAATTATATATGCCATACGCAATCAACACTATAATGTAAGCTCCTCCCACTGATGTGAGCAAATAGCAATTAGGAGTATAAAAAAATATCCGAAAATCGGTAAAATCGAATCAAACTGAATCGAATCGAATTGTGTCTTTTGAATTAGTTTTATGGTTCAACGGTTAGGTTCTGATTCTAAAAAATTGAGAACCGATATATTTGATTTTGTTATTAGTTTCTTTTTAAACTGTGGTTCGAACCGAACCAAAACTGATATTATACTTATATATATTATAATTTTTTAAATATATATATACATACGCATAAATATATTATTACTTATAATTTTAATCTGCTAATTTTTGTTTATTTCTTTTTTTTTGTTGGTTATTATTATTTATGAACTCTTTTATTTCTAGACTTTTATGCACTATTACTATACTAAATAATCGATGTAATCTAATTTGATGAGATATTCTATAAATTATTTTGTTCTACTTTTACTTTGAGATTTGAAGAATTAATAAAGTTATGAGTTTATTTTTATTAATAAATTTATTTGTAATTTCATATTTTACGAAAATATTTAAAAACTAAATGTTAATTTGATAAAACCAAAATCGAATCGAAACCGGTCCGATGCAATGGATTGGTCATTATTTGATTTTATATATGTAATGATTCAATTATGATTCTTATTTTTTCAAAACCATTAAAAATAATTCGATTACTAAATTTTTATAGAACCGAACCAATCCGAACCGTTACACCCCTAATAGCAATCTTTTAAAAGCATTATCTTTAGGAGAATAGCAAGCACTCAATTTACATAGACCAATTTCTCTTCTAATACAGGAATGCAGATTGAGTTGAGCCAACCAATAGAATAACCTAAACATCTGGACATCCTCCATTTATATGTCTCCCTAAAATATGCCTACAGCTTAAAAACATCACCATATCCTGGAACAGACACTGCCATCTAGTTAAAAACCCTTTGGTCTTCCCTTTCTCTTTTTAGCCTTACCGGTGCTTAGTTCCGGTTCTTACACTTCTCCATGGTCCTTGGAGCTGCAAGCAACATAATCAGCCAAATTACACATGGATTAGAGACATGCAAGAAATAGAGACGAGGATGTTAAATTAGAGACATGCAAGAAATAGAGACGAGGATATTAAATTAGATGTCTAGCCATACAAGAAAAGATAAATTAAAAATGATGTTATTCGTAACAAAGTTGGTGACTCTTATTGAAAATTAGTTGCATGAGAGATATCATTAAGATAGTTTGCTCATATAAGAAGAAGAGCAATAATAGGGACTCTTACAAGGAGAGTGGATGGAATGAAACTAGCAAAAAGGTAAAGAGGAAGACCCAGAAGAACTTAGAGTGATACTCATATATAATATCAATTATAAGGGCCTTAAAGAAGATAAGGCCACCGACCCCACATATTGGATTAAGGTTTGATATGTTGTTGTTTAATGCATAGATTAAATGTTAAACAGAAAATTCAACAATTCCAGGTACTGAACTGGAACATAGTTATCAGATACATTTAGGTCTTGTTCGAATGATGCAACTTCGTAGGGTAGAAGACAAGCCACGAATATCTAGAATTCAACTGTGTTTAAATGATGGGACTTCTAAAATAAAATAGAAGCAATGCATATCATATGCTATAGGATGAGAATTGTAATACCTAGTCCAATTGCCTCCGAACCTTTCATGATCCTCAATCTCTTGCATGTATCAATGAACATACTGTGATAACAAGTAAGAACAAGCTTAGCTGATGCATATTCACAGCAAAAGCTAAAGAACAATATCAATTAACAACTGATAGTAAGGCACCAAATTGAAATTTTGAACTGTTCAGTCCATTTCTCTTCACAGCATAGAAACAAAGATTAACAATTTTCTGAGATGCTGAACAGGAATTTCAAGGACAGACAATTGGAAAGAGAACTTACTCCCATGGAACATCGCCAACAAGCATCCAATCACTGTCCTTGTCTTCATATGTAAGCACATACTCAGAGCCATGGAGAAGATCCATCAAATTACTTTCACTAAGCCCATCTTTCCCTGGAAGTCCTTGTGAACTGCACTGCCCTGTATAGCGCAAAACACTTACCAAATCAAAACCCAAAACTATAGAACATTTCATTATATAATCACATGATCACTGCATTAATTCTGTCCCTAAGCAACCATGACTCGGTGTATAGATTAGACTAGAATACATGAATGGTTAAGAGTTTTATCTATACAATTGCTATTACATTGTTAAAAATCATGTCCTGCATACAGGAGAAGAAAAACAATATTCTGGACTCTTGCTAAGAGAAGCGCAAAGACCTACATTTTTGTGTGTGTATATTTATAAGAAACACAATCTAGAGTGCTTTTGAATTTAAACTGAAATATTCACTCAACAACAGAAGTGACAAATCGCCTTCATTCCATTTACAACAAATAATGACAAGAAAAAAGAAGGATGAAAGCAAACAAATAGATCAATATGTCAATATCAATGTGTGTTTTTTGTAAAGCTAATTTTAAGAAATGTCTTCAGCCAGTATATACCCAAATTCAAAAAGGTTGCAAAAATAAATATGTAAAAGTATCATTTTAGTATTTACCCCGTATACCATACAAATGTTACATTCTGCTAGAAGTCCTTTTGACAAATAAATTCTCAACCACCAAAAATCATGGCTTTTTTGAGTAGTTCATTCAATTTCACAACTCAAGGCCTACTAATAAATTTAAAAACAGCAAATAAGATGCACTGCATGCTAAAAACGTGCAGGATGGAACTTTTCCTCAATAATGAAGCAGGGAACCTACAATATTTAGAAGGTTTGTCTCTATCTGTACCATAAAATATCCATCTTGTCATTTATCCAAAAAGTAATCTTTCAATTTGTTTCAGTAATTCTCTTAAAAGATTATCATCTATGCTTTTTGCAAGATAAAATATAAAATTTTGAATTTCATCAGATAAAATGAACTATATCAGCTATTGCACATAGAAACAATGACATCTTTACCACAGAGAGAGAGAGAGAGAGAGAGAGAGAGAGGAGGGAACAGAAAGAGTTACCAATTGTAAAGCAACTGAACATCTTCTCAAGAGCTGATGAGAGTTCTATATAGTTGGAGTATGTTGTCAGATCAACTTTCCTTAGGTATGGAGCACCATCCATGCTAACTTTAACATAAAGGCACCCGGATCCTGCCTTTTCATCCTCGTTAAAGTTCTTTGCAGAATTTGTTGCCATGGTATTCTTCCGAAAAGATCGAATTGGGGGCCATCCTACCACTTGTGCCCTGTGACAGAAATATAACACGTGGTCATCATCTACCATATGACAAAAACACAAATATACATGAACAAAAAAAAAAGAAAAAGAAAAAAAAAAAGGAACAGAACAACAATTTAATTACGTTGGGATGAAATCGACCTGCCGTAATGGAATTGAAGAAAAGGGATATGACTAACCACTCCCAAGAAATTTTCTGGTGAACTAAATCGTGATCGTGAGACATAAATTGCAAGAGGATATGTGTGCGCGCGACGTGCACGCAGGCATGTATGCCTGTATCACAAGACTGCTCATCTCTACATAAATACCTATGTATAAATTGCAAGAGGATATGTGTGTGCACGCGCATGTGCAGGCATGTATATCTTATCCCAAGACTGCACATTTCTATATAAATACCCATGCATGTTATGGATATTTTTATATGCAACTACAACTCAAGAAAGGGACTATAATAAAATCAGAGCTAACACTTGAACAGGAAGGAAGTGCCCCAGGTAAGATAGCATCATGAATATCAGGGTAAGACTACCCCAATCTGCAAGTCTTGGCTCAGCGATTGAGGAGCAAGGGTGGCTACAGTAGGTCCAATGTTCCAATTTTGCCTAGTCGAAATAAAGAAAAAAAATACAACTCATTTAACGGAGACAGAAGCGGATGCAAATTTTACTTCAGTTTACAAGAAAAAGGTACAAAAATAAGGATACGAAGTTTCAACTTTGAAGTCGAGTTTTATATTTTGTCTTGAAGAAAATCCCAGAAAAAATTTCCAGATCGTTGAATCAATACTTAAGTCCCCCCCCCCCCCCCCCCCCCCAAAAAAAAAAAAAAAAAAGAAACAAGAAAAAAGTCTAACAAGCCCAGATAGTCTAAATATCTTACGCTTGGCTTTCAAAATACAAGGATTTCAAAGCTCGAAATTCTACTTCCTCTTCCAATACATTTCAGCAACCAACACAGCAGAATACCACCAAATCAGGTGGACGGGCAGGTGGGAAATGGAAAGAGATAAGCAGAGGGAAAGAAAATCAAAACCCAATATGAGCGGCTGTAGAAGTTGATAAGCATAGAAACAGCCACACATAACAAATTATTAACTCTCTTAAGGGCACAATTTCATGGAAAGTAGAAGAGTTTTCGAACGGAAAGGATGAAAGACAGAAACTCACTTGGCAGCAGGAGCAGTACCGTGCTGATTCGCAGGAGAAAGCTGGGTATTCTTCTCTTGAACAGGTTTCGGGGAAGGAGGAACAACTCCTTTCAAGCTAGTCCCAGACTGCTGCGCACTGCTACTCTCCAAACCATTTTTCCCACCCCTAGGAGAGAACAAAGGGGCACATTTGCCCAAATCAACCTCAGATCCGCCATTCCCAGAGAAAACCCACTTGTCAGGACCATCAATGGCATCAGAAAACCCTCTTTTAGCACCAGAGACGAAGTTTTTCAGAGGGCTGGGAGCATACCCACTGCTCTTTTCCTCCAAATCCTTCCCAAAAAGGGACACCCCAAGTCCAGCCTTCCTCTCAGGAGACTCTGAACCGGGCAAACCAAGCCTCAGCTCCGTCTCCTTCAAGTTCAGAACATTGTTCTTCTCATCCTCAGAAGACACGGTTGAGGATGAGACCTTATCGCAACTTCTTTCCATTGAAGAAGGCTCTGACAGGCCTATATAATCATGCTCTAATGGTGTAGACATCAAACTTTCAACCCAGAAGAGACACACCCAGGGAAAACCTTGAGAAGCTACTCAATAAAGAAGATGAAAAGAAAAGAAAAGAAAAGAGAAAGAGAGAATAAGCTTGACTGAAAGCACGAGGGACGAGATAAAGGAGGAGAGGGCTCTTTCTGATGAGTACCCCCAAAGTTGCTGGTTTTTGTTGATGCAGAAAAGAAGCTTCTTTGGACTTTTCTTTAATTTGTCATCCCCACTCCATATTATATTGCAAGTTTGCAACAAGTGTAAAAGTAATTCGACATTAGTAAATGGAGGAATATTACGCTACTTTCTTTTCAGAATTACAAAACAAAAGCAATGTCGGCTCAAAATAAGAAAAAGGCAATAATGGAGGAGCACAGCAGTACTATAACCCCCAGTTGATGAATGCACTGAAAGCATTCCACAGGTCAAATTCTAATAACAATTTAAAGAAAAACTGATTAACCCTCGTGCTAGTTCAGAGAAACAAGATTTACTCAGTAAAACAAACATCAACCAGTTCTTTGAACAAAAAGCCCGGAACTTTTTGTAATTTCGAGTACTAATTAATGTGGTTGAGGCCAAACCATTTAGGTCCACTGACAGTAGTTGGTTGGTGAACCAAACCACTAGCTAAGACACACTTAAAAAAAGGGATATAGATGAGTGTCTAATGAATCTTAATTAATTTATTTAAAATTAAAATAAATGTAAAACTTTATAATTAAGAGATATAAACATAAAATTTATTTATCAAAATAAATATATAAATAAAATTAATTAAGAACCCACTTGCATCCTTACTTAATATTTAATCTCGTAGTTAAATCTTGTTAATCAAACTAAGTAGTGTGAAGATCAAATCAGCTAATTTTACAGTTATTATTATAAGGATAAATTATAATTTGTGCACCTTTTTTGGTGCCCAACGCTTGCATTTTGCAATACCGGCATCCAAGTAACAGGGCACAGGACTTTTATACGGTTTGCGGGCGTGCGGATTAGTGTTTTCTGTCTCCTTCACAAACCGGCAATTCCACCGACAGGTCACCGAGAATCCCCCGGCAAGATCATGTTACCACTTGTCAATTATTATTCTACTTTAATCAACCACGCTAACATGCGCCCCTCCTACGCTAAACTGCGCCCAAGCAGATGCGCAGAGATTGGGGGGGGAGAGAGAGGAATCGCACGGAGGAGGGAGATGGAGAAAGGATAGAGATAAGCGCGAGATGGAGAAGAACATACTAAGCAGAAGAAAGCGATTGGTCGAGCCCAACGCAACACTGTCTCAGTGTTGAAAGTCCCCTCTCTCTCTCTCTCTCTCTCTTTCTCTTTCTCTATCTCTATTCTCTTCGAAGTTTCAACCTCATAAGACAAGAATTCATTCCAGTCCTGCATTTTTGAAGGATAGATTTGCTTAGATTCGTTCGCAAATGTGTCAAAAACCGAATCGGATGCTCTCATGCTGAAGAAATTGAAATCCAGAAAATAAACGGCTGTATTGAAGAGGACAACATACGAACAAAAATCCCTAGAAATCTGTGGACTCGCTGCCAAAGCCGACCCCAAAGATCAAACGCCCGAACTATCACAACTTCACAACACGGACATCACACACACACAGAGATTTAAAAATATATATATATATATATTAAAAAAACGGCAGTTCTGCATCAGTAAACTCTGCCCCATCGGAGAGTACTGTAGATTCCGTTTGGCTCCCGAGAAAACGAGGGAAAACAGACAGGAAAATAGAAGAGAACCCAACCCCCACCCAGAAAAAAAAAAAAAACTTTTACACTGGGACTATTTGTTTATTATTAATTTTTAGTATTATTATTGCCTTTTATTTTGGGTGGGGGGGGGGGGGGGGGGCGCTCGTGTCTGTCAAATCGTGGGGACGAATCCACAACCAGAAAAGCGGACAAGCGTGCGGAGGGATCGGACGGAGGAGAGCGAAATACGGAGAATGGGCTAGTGAGATTCGTCCACGTCATCATATGTGGTGGTTAGGGGACATAACGGCGTTTGAGTTGTTGAGTCACACCCGGCTCCTTATGTATTCATTGAGCGGCCGAGCCAGCTCAACGACCGGAAGACGACGGTCAACTTCAATCGCTTCCGCCCCAACCAAACCAAACACGAGCACTGCCTTTACTACTACTACTACTACTTCTTCCTCCACCTACGCTTCCACGCTGCCAGCTCATCCGTTCTTATAATTTGGGTTCTTTTTTAAAATTATTAACATTTTAATCAATAAAACAAATTAGATGATTTAATCTAATTAATTAATTAATGGGGGTGCGCGTGATAATTATGGGAAGGAAATTATGTTTGGTTATGTACAATATATAATTGAATTGGGTCTTGGGTGGTGGTGTTGTATATGAATTAAACTGTGGAATTTGCGTTAGTAGCGTTACTTTTATTATTATTACTATTACTAGTCTATTAGATGGATCATTGCATTGGCTCTTGACGTGCGCATTATAAAATTGCAAGCCCAATATATATCTCATTGATTCGCACAATCGCTCGCACCCCACTATAAATTCACACGCCGGCCGGGATGAATTTAATTTGTGTTGGTAACATCTATCTATATTTTATATAGATGTATTTCTTAGAAATAATTGTAAGATTCTATCTTTAATAGAAACGAAAGGGTGGTTTGAGCTCTATTAATTAAACCCACGTGCTCGGACTAAATTATTCCAAAGAGGGTAGGGTAGTCTAATCCCATAACTAATTAACATATAGAGTTCAATATATATATTGTACCAAATAGGGTAGAGTAAGAGGTAAATTAAAAATTTATAAGACCTAAACTCGATCAAAACTTTAAATTTATCAACCAAGTAGCTAGCAGTCACTATGCTTGGCACCTTCTAATTGGGTGGGATTCCATTGTTGGAGTACTGTTTTTCCACGTTAAAGATGGGTTTGGAGGTTGAATTAATGCTTGATTGATTCCGTATTGAATTGACCTAACCATGAGCGTGTCAACATACAGCACCAGCCATGCATGCTCTCTTTTTATTCCCTGTGTTTTAGAAGCCATTGACCAGTCTGTCCGCGGGCATGCATGCTCCCTGGACCAAACCCAAAAATTGTTGTAAAATGCAACAGTTTAGAGGACTACCCATGTATTGTATGCCATAAAAAGAATACCAGGGTTGGACATTACTCATCCCCATGTTTATTATTTTTTCTATTAGCGCCATCTTAAACGCAAGAGCTAAATTCTCGTTAAGTCAAAATTTAAGGAGAAAATCATTGAAAATCATCTTCAATGGCCCGGGCCTCTTATCCAGCGATTTCCTTCACAAATTTGTATGGAGTTTCAAATAGTTCCTTATAGTTGAGGAGTGAAAATTTGCTCCTCAACTCTATTTCTTTAATAGTTCTCTATTGTAGCTCTAAAATTTAAAGAAGACTCCAGCGACGAGCAACAATAACGGGGGCGATGATGAGGAACAGTAACGGTTGCCAACAACGACGAGACAAACAAAATGACAATCGAATCTAATTATTGATTTTGTGTATGTATTAAAATTATAAATAAAGTAAAATAAATAGAATTAAAGTTTATAAAAATAAATAAATGGAATATAAAGTGAAATAAAGAATGTGGGTTCGAGTCCGCACAATTTTTGAGACAAATTAAAAATAAAGAATAATTTATTTATAATATTATAGATACTGAAATAAAGAGATAGATTAGATATGGTCTTATATAATACATGTCATTTGTATTGGTATAATTGTGTTTTCAATACCATGCAATAATATATTAAATTCTTATTTAATTATGTGTTTGCTTTCTTAAAATTTCAACAAATAAATATATCTTGCTTTTTAAAACTTTCTAAAATAATTTTGAGAACTAAATAATAAAAATAAATTCCCATATTTAAGTTGAAAGGGATAGTTTTATTTTAATTAATATTATTGTTATTATTTTGTGTACAAAAGAAAACAATGGTTTTCAAAAGTATGGCGTGTTTGACCAGCCTTTCGTGGATTGAACATCTTGTCCCTATTGTTAGGACAAAGCATGTAAACGTGCAGCATTAATGGCGCATTGCCAAAGGCAACACTTTCTGTGTAAGTGGGCTCCAAACAAGCCCTTTGTGCCCCCCGGCGACCTTTTTCACATCTAAAAGTATAAACAAATTTTGAAAGTTATTTATTACGTAATGATGAATTATAACATGGGCTTATAATTATTGAAAATACCTATATCATATTTGTTATGTTATAGGTAAAAGTCTATTAAAAGATATTAAAATTTAAAATTAAAAATAATTTTTTAAACTAAAAGTCGTAAATTTTTCGTAAGTTGTGAGTTCCATACAAATGTGCAAATTAAATAATTTTTATATTTAAAAATTCATTCAAATATTTAAAAAAAAAAAGAACAAGTAATTATTTATAAAGAATTTTATTTTTATTTTTTTTAAATATTGAGATAAATATCATCCATAAGAATTCTAATTCTAATGCATTCCTAAATGCTAGAATTCTAATCCTAGCTGAATTAAAAAAAAATAAGATAAATATTATCTGTAAAAATTTTAATTCTAACAAGATTAAGAAAAATTAAGATAAACATTATCTATAATAATTCTAATATCAGATTATTTAAGATTATTCTATATTTCTCTATAAATAGATAAATACTCATTCATGAAAAGATACGTCTCTGATACTAATTTCAATATAATTTTTATTATTTTTAGTGTCTGACTTAAGTATCGAAATATTTGCGCGGTGACCTCTTCGCGTCTTCTGATTGTTTTTTTTTTTACAAATTCAAACGACTCGACGACGATATTTTTCGATAACTAAATTTATTATTGTATTCAGACAACAATAATAGTATTTTATATTTTTAAATAAATTTATTTATAAAAAAGTTTATATCGATATGACGTAGACATTAGTATTTTTCTTTAAAAATTTTGGCTGAATAATATTCTATATTGATTAGTATTATTTTTTGAGAAAAAGATAATTTCACATTTGTCCAAGAAAATGAGATTGTCTCTAACAAACGATTCAATCTTATTCTCCACGAGGAGTTATTTTAGGATAAAATAATATGATCATCTCCATGCACCTTAATTATAAGCCAAAGTAAATCATATCATTTTGGAAGAATCTATGCCGACACAACTTTACCATTGGCTAAGGAACATGTGTTGAAAGAGACAATCTCATATCAGTGTGAGCCACATGAAAGTTGCAAATTATGAGGACAAAATGACTCATCGTTTTCACAAGGGCTATTTTTAAAACATAAATCATGCCCATATGCTTATAACCCAGATTGGATTTAGTTGAAAAAAATATTTTTTAATTTACATAAAAACAAAAATTACTACCCTTAAAATTAAATTTTCATGAAAAATAGGTCAAAATATGTTTTAAAGGGTTATATCATGAAATTCAATTTCATGAAAAATGCAGTGTGTCAAACAGTAAATGTGAAATTCAATTTCTCGAATATGATATTTTTCATGAAATTTTCATGTTATCAAACACATCCTAAGTTTATGAGTCGAATTTTAGACCCATCTTACTTTTTTTTTTTTTTTGTGCAAGTAAAAATTGCATAAAATGAACGAAATGTCTACAGTTTTAAATCGGGACATATCTTGAGCCTCACAACAATAATAGGAAGAAAAAAAAAACAAAACCTTCTTAAATGAGAAGTAAAAAGAGAAAAATAAGACCTATATACAATTGTACAAATATCAGAAAACGTTTTTAACAAATGACCATATAGACAATGAAACCTTGATGATGAACACAAGCAAAAAACGACACATCATGAGAAACCCTAAGGATTACCCTAGCTTTGGTAATCTAAGGTTAACTATAGTGTAACCAATCTAGAGATACTCACTAAAATAATCTTTTAAGGTGACCTACTCATATCTTAAGTCACTGTTTTACTTGTAAACTTATACAAAGGCTTTGTCAACCCTCAATTACTAAGCAACTTGAGCCAACAAAGTAGACATCCAACAAATCAAGGCAACCATCAAATCATAAAAACCTCCTTCAGCATTAGATCAATACATTTGCACAAGAAATTGATGTAGGAGCATATTGTTTAACTCCCGATTACTTCCTAAATAATGACTATGGGTGTAAAAGCATATTCACTAATCAATCACTGTTTTACTTAAAGGTCGATGCAAACCCACTACGCTAAAATAAGTGATGAACGTAGGGTTTGATCTTGTACATTACAATAAGACTCTTAATAATAATTATGACTTACATCGAGCATTTCTTAATTACAAAGAAAAATGCTCATGATCACACTAACAAAAAATCGTTAATATTGGCTTCCAAAAGATAGTAGTAATATAATATATATATATATATGTGGGATAGTTTGAGGGTCCCGGGGGCGAAGATGACAAGCTTAAACAGAGTGAAAATTGAAAAGTGATATTCGACTTGTTCTTACTAGCATCGTAGTAAACACTCAATTGCATCTTTATGGCTTTGACCTTAAGAAAAAGGTGAGGTGCGGTGTGGTCCATCGTGAGTGATGCTACCGCTTAATGCTTACCGTCGCCGCCGCCAGATCAGGCCACTATGATCCACACATCCCTATTTATTCACCGCTGCCACCATTCTATCGTCGTCCGTTCCGTTGAGGCTTTAAAAGGATATCAGCAGACACGTGTCACAATTCTATTTAATTTAATTCTTTATTATATTTTTACTTAGTTTTATTTAAATGATTGAATATAATATATTTTGTTAATTTTTAATTGAAGAATAAGTTTTGAAATTTAATATATATGTATATATTGCAGAATAAAAAAATATGTATATATATTTTTTATAATATATTTTTTTTGTACTTTAACAAAATTATTATATTAAAAGTATTTTAGAAAGTTAGAGTAAACGAAATTTTAATTTCATTACAAACATAAATTTGTGGAATTTTTCTAAAAATAGTTAGGACTCCCATTCTATAAAAAACAATATTAATCAAACTAATTTAAGTTAAAAATATTCCTAATCTTTATTTAATATGGTTTAGTGAATGCCATTTCTTGCCTATGGGTGTTTTAGCTGTTTTGAAAAAGTCAATAAAGTAATTTGGCAAAAATTAAGATTGCGTTCTTTTTGTTGTTTTCAACTAGTTTTGAATTTTGAATTTTTTAAAATATTAAAAATGTGTTTACTTTACTATTTTTAAAAATGTATTTCAAAAATAAAAAAAATATTATAAAGAAAACCTTGTTATTTTGATGTTTTCAGGAAAAACATACTGAAAACACTCAAAACATAAAAACACAGCACCCCACACCCCCTCCCTCCCAAAAAAAAAAATCTTGCATACCTGCATCTCCCCCATTTCTCCTCTTTTCTCTCCAAAACACTCAAATGTCACAAACGCAAAAACACAACACTGCCATCGCCATCATCGCTGTCGACCTCACTCACCACCGTCGTCGATCGCATCTGCCACCAGCCATGCAAGCTTCTGTCGATCGGCCACCTTTTTGCTCCCCTTGCATCGCGTTGACGTCACCGCCCCCCTATATTCAATTGTCGAACGGTCGAGCATCACGCTCACCACCGCCCCACCGCAGTTGACCGATAACCCTAGCCATCGTTGCTATTCGAATCACAACTCCTCTCCCTTTCATCAATCGTTACTTCCTTCTATGATTGATTTCTTACTGTTGTGGCTCCTCATCTTCTGTGTTTTGATTCTGATTTGATTTTTTTTTTTTGGTTTTATTTGAATATTAAACTAAATATGTACTATGATTTTTCTGTATTGATTTTCCTTTCTAATGATATTTCTAAGATTTTAGATTCTTTCTATGATAAACCAATATTATGTTATTTTGTAATTTATAATTCTTTTCTTCAGTGTCTCATGTTGTGTGTAATTTAAATCTTGAAATTAACATAAGATTTTAATTTGTAGGCAAAAATAAATTTATCATGCAACTAATGGTTAAACCAAATTGAAATTTGCTTTAAAAAGTATTTTGCAATTTTAATATATTACATACGATTAGATTATAGTTATCTCTTATATTATAGTTTAAATCATTTGAATCAAATTTATAATTTATTAATAATTGTTTACAATTTACTTTGAATCAAATTTATTGAATAAAATATTACAAAATATTTTTTTAAAATTCTAAAGTAAATGTGCTTTCTAATTTTCTATTTTAAGAAAAAAAATTTAAATGACAAAAAAAATGTATTTTTAAAAATTTCAAAACAGACACTTGAATACATAAAACTAAAAATAAATTTAAAACTCAAAATTGAAATACAAAAAGAACACCACCTAAAGTTTTTGGGGGTTTTCGAGTTAAATGTCCATAGTTTAAAGGATGTTCAGGTCAAAGGATGAAAATATAATCAATTTACTTATGGA
Organism: Diospyros lotus; assembly: GCF_014633365.1. Taxonomy (NCBI): domain Eukaryota; kingdom Viridiplantae; phylum Streptophyta; class Magnoliopsida; order Ericales; family Ebenaceae; genus Diospyros; species Diospyros lotus. Next base: position 42,317,856 of record NC_068339.1, on the reverse strand, counting down.
GATGGTATTGTGACTAATTCGGAAAAGTCGTAGCGATTAATTTAGTAAAATATAAAATTTAAAGCGTGTCTAGGTCAGAATATAAAGTTTACAAAGTGTTTGGATTAAAGGCTGAAATTTTTGAGGTATACTATTAATTTATTCTATAAGAAATTATTAGAAATTTACAAAAAAATTGGTTGAGTCTATTTTATAATTGAAGTAAACACCAGTGAACTTCGTATAAAAATTCAGTGTAATGGCCCGCCTCTCGGAGCCCCCGCTAGCATAGAGGATTCGTGAGAGGGTCATTATTTAAATGATATCAAACAATGACACAACTACAACGCACTCACAACCCTTTTAGAAATCATAATTTTTCTTTAATTATACATCTCATAATCGTCTTTACAAACCTTTCATCACTTGGGCCCACCTAGGCTTACATAACATACCTCCATCTCACAAACATAAAGCATTACTTTCATCCAGACACACGACACCCAGGATCTAGGTTTGGGAGAGTTCTACACTTGCTATCATGACACGCCGGTCTGGACCCAAACCTCGATGAATGTACCTGGAATGATGTAAAACAACATGAGTCGCGAGACTCAGCAAGCTCATGAAAGAAAAGCTGAGGGTTTAGGATAGGACTCTTCCCATAACACCCCATACAATTCATGCCAATGCAATCACGCCATGTCATGAGCTATACGTACCTTACTTCTACATGCATAACATAAAATTAACTGCACATAAGTCACACATTGGCACCCGGGTCCCACATACAAACCTGTTGTAGCCTAACATAGGCTACCATTTCATTATCCATAAAGACCCATCTTTTCCTGACATGGTCGGCTTTTCTTGACATTCAACATTTGATTTTTTCCTAATATTTGTTACATCCTGACATGAGTCGGTACTCCTGACACCTGGCACGATACTCCCACCCAGAATAACAGTTACATCCTGACATGAGTCGGTACTCCCGACACCTGGCACGGTACTCCCGTCCAGAATAACAATAACAATAAAACATGCACTGCAACACATAAGAAATGCAATGGCCGTTGTAGCATAAACGTGATGATAAGACCCCCATAAACCAAGCATCAAGCCCTGGTACGCCTCACATAGGAATACACACATGTAGCATGCTCTAAATGCATATGCTCACCTAGGATACCCAAATTGGCTCTTAGACCAACCGGGTCATGCAAATGCTCATACATCCCATCACACACAAAGCATGTCCCCATGTGAATGCAACCCAGCCCTTTGTAGCACACACATCGTGAAATGCACAAATCAAGACGGGAATCTGGAGTACCAGCTCTTTTGGCCGTCTAGCGCTTATCGTAACAACCGATGACTGGCGCCCATACATCCAGCCATCAACTGCCACGACCCATGGTCAACAATCAGTGGCTTTGTACCCATACCCTTAGACACACTTACTGACACTATTAACTTTATATTCTCTAAACTTAACATCACACAACATCTCTCCATAACTTTTCATGTACATAACCATATAGCATCATGATACCATTCTCATTTCCTTCTCATTCGCAGAAAACCATTTCAACTTACATAATAGACTTTTAACATCTTTCCATAATATCATATTATTTCCTAAGAACCTAGCCCCCGTGGGTTCGGCATCATTCCCAAGGAAAGCGGAGCGATACGAAGCTCCGTGACGGTCGAAATAAAAGACGCCATGACATCCTTACTTAGCTTATCCCATTAACAATAAACTCATTAATAATATAAAAGTCATAAAGTGGTTATTAAGCGGATTATTATTATTTATGCGTAGAACCGAGTCACGGTGAGGGAGGGTTTAGAGTACAAGAAACCTCAAAGACTTTCACGGGAAATAAATAGCGCGAGGAGAGGGTTAGGAGCTTGCCTGAAAACGACTGATTTCAGCCTCTCTTGTGCTCCTGATGCAAAGTAAAACGTTTCCTATCAAATAATACAACCGTGACTTAAATTAGTTAACTCTAAAGCGTAAACTGTATAATCTAACCGTATAAAATCTATGATTTAAACATATAACACTTATATTAATGTTACCCACTTACCTGGATATTTTAAACACCAATTAATCACTAAAATCCTTAATTTTCCTCACTTTTTTCTTTCATTTTTAGCCGTCGTGCGCCTGCTGCTCTTCTCCATCAATTTCTCTCTTTCTCTCCCTCTTTTCCTCTCTGTTTTGCCTGCAAAATGACCCTCAGAGCGCTCTCGTTTAAGGCCTTTAAAGGCCCCCCATGCTTGCTGCCCAAGCCTCATCAATTTATATCACATTTGAGTGGCTTTTAAGCCATACAAAAGAAAGGCCATGAAACGGCCACGCACACACCCACAAACAAGTATATATATATATATATATAATTAATTAATTTAATTTAATTTGATTAACTCTTTTATTATTATTATTATGATTTATATTATTATTGTTATTATTTTTTATTTTATTATTTTTATAAATACATCTAATTAATTTAATTAATCACCTTAATTTCTTATTTCTTCAAAATATCATAAATAACTATTTTCTCAAAAATCTCCAAATATTCTAAAATATCCTCAAACACCCAAATTAATTATTTTTACTTGTCTCCAAATTTTTGGGATGCTACATTCAGACTTTATACTTTTAGCTATTTAAAAGAAAATTCTGTTAAATATTTATTAAAAATGTTGACTTTTGAAAACTTCCAACTTAGCTTCTATAATCTTCATTGAGATTATAATTTTACTTGTTTTGTTGACAAATTATATGCTTGAATATTTAAAAAATTTCATTAGATTAAAGTGTAGATGTTGTATGTGCCCTAGGAAAGCCAAAAAAACCAAAAATCTTATAAATACCACAATAAGACCGAAGACTTTTTTGAACAATAGTCTTTTGGAAATTCGAAGAGTACTCTCCAAGCTAGCCAAGCCCTTAAGTTGATATAAGCTTAGGACTCCTCTTAAAGAGTTTTTTGGTCTCAAGTTACTTGATGACTTCCAAAGAGTCTTCAAAGAAACCCATTAGGAAGATGCTCTTTAGGGCATTCCATCCCCAAAGGTATCTCCAAGCCCTCCAGCTTCATCCACAACATTTATTTTCGAAGAGTTGGGTCACATTTATTTGTGTTGTGTGCCCTAATACTAGATTTAAATGATGTTTAGTAGGTTTGTAATAAATACATTTGTTATATCTTTGAATATATTAATAAAAGACAAGTTTATCTTGATTCATAAACTCTCCAGTTTGTTATATAAACAAGTCCCTAAATCTTTTGTTTGAGAGTCTTATTATTAAAATGTTAAGAATACGTGATGAGATTTTATAGTAACAAGACTTCTTAAATGATTCATGGTCCTTAAATTAATTAGATGGGGACTCTGATTAGTTGAATATAGATTACCAAAGAGCTTACTACCTTAATTAGTTTGAGTTATCGATGGTAAAGGTGGTAAGTCACATGCCATATGACATAGAAATGTCTCTAGCAAAGTCGTGGGTAGTTGTTGGAGAACAATGCACTGAATGTGACGTTGATGACTAATCACATGATATTGTGGATAATGGTCGTGTCGTTTAAGTTGCAATAGTGTAGTTGATCCTTAAACTTGAATTGATACAGTTGTCTTGTGTATTGATGTACGAGATTTGCTAATACGTTGAACCATCCAATAACGATGTGGGGATGAGAGATCCATCTATATGGTTTCATTTTACTTGTGTATGGAGGTAGATGTTTAGGGATATGATTTAGCACCCTTGTCATTATTGATAAGGTGAACATCCTATGTGGTCTACTATTGGTGTGACATGACAGTCTCTGGTTAGGGTAGATAAATTATCAAGAAATGTGTTTTTTGATGTGTCATTTAATCATATTAATAAAACCTGATACATTGTTATTGAGTTTATGATTTTATTATTTGGTGACTCTCGTTCATTCGGGATGTTAGGTAATAAAAAGATTATAGCACATAGTAATGGTAAACTGTAATAGTCTCATTTGAAGTTAGATTTTAACGTCTTCTATATTATCATGGACCACTGCTAGGTGCTTCCCCAAGACCTCATAGATCATCACTGGGATATGAAGAAATTCATATGATAGGTCAAGGTGTTGGCTAGTACCAAATAGGTTTTGGTGTTATCTTGGCAAGCCGGTGCACTGAGAGTCAACTGCCCTTAATAGTTACTCGCATGTCGACTCTGACCCAAGTCATACTCTAAACCCATCAGGAGACTACTCATTGGGGGACTCTTATCCAATGATACCCATTCAGGACTTCACAACATACATACATAAATACATCATTCTATTCCATGGCATCACTTGACTTAGGCATCGAAGAGCTTGTGTGAGAGAGTTCTTCACATACCTTCTAATTGTTCTTGTGCTATAGACCCATTGAAAGACCATCCAGTTAAAGACTCATCAAAGAGCAAGGCATTCAGAAACTCCCCAAAGCCATTTGAAGACACAAGGCACTCTCTTTGCTCTTCAGACAATGGATTAATTCACTTTCTAGTTAGGCAGTCGTTAACCTTCTTTTATTGTTACTAACCTTATTTTCTTGCCAAGACTTTGCTAAGTTATTTCGTATGATATATAAATTTAATTGTTGTATTTAGGAAACAACAGTAGATAATTAATTAAATTTACAAAATATATGCCAATTTATATTTATATAATTTAAAAAATTAAATAATAAATACACACACACACATATATATATATATGTCAATTAAAAACACATTATATGGTAAGAAAAAAACGTCAAGCCCTTATAGCCTAGTAGTATTTTTCAAAAGTATTCTTCTTCCTAATAAATTTATTGTTGATATTTATTTAAATTGCATTAACTATTTTTGTATTTAAAAAAAATGACACCTACCATTCTTAAAGTTAACACAATATCAAAATTGATTATTTTACCCTTTCATATGAACAACTTCTCCCATGTCTCTCTTCTCTAAGTCTTATGTGTCACTATTTCTCTTTCATCTTTAATTCTGATGATCTCTGTTTGCCTTATCTTCGACTCTTTATGGTTTGAGGAACTCGCCGACCATTAGTTTCCAAGTATTTCTTTCTTTCCTCATTGAAAACCCAATCACTTTGTGGGGTTTCTAGCTAGGTTTGATGCGGTTTCTATTGAGGTTTGTGTGTGTGTGTTGTTGGCTATGTTGATTTACTTGACAAAGACAAAGAGCCTAGATCATTCAAATCGAGTTTGCATAAAATTGAGCCCAAATATGGGTTTGATTTAGGTTCATTCAAATATGAAAGAGAAAAAGATAGAAAGATGGATAGAGAGAAACCTCAATCATTTTGGTGAGTATTATCCTTTTTCTTTTCCTCGTTCTGATTGGCATCCCAAATTTCTCGTCAACGTGAGTTTCGACGAATCACCCATATAGTGTTGGGTCCTAACCTCATGTTAATTCACAATTGGTTTGTCGAAACCTATAGTGTGGATTTCAATGAGTTAGGTTTAGCTAATTAGCTTAGTATTTATTTTATTTTTTATTTTTTGTTTTTGTAAATTTAGAAAGTTGAGACGGGTATTTTGGAATTCTAACAAAATTAATTGTAGTTAGTGAATGAGATAAATGTATGTGTTATACTATAGTTAACTTCAAAGGATGTAGATAAAGCTCAATAATAAATATATAAATTACTCAAATCATTAATGACGTAAGACTAAATTCACGAAACGACCTCTTCTAGTTTGAGAAATTATAAAAACGAGATTTAAAACTAGGAACAATTTACCCCAACATCTACAAAATTCAAATTTTTAAAAACATCTAGAATGTCTATTTTTTCTCTCTCTTCCATCTCTGGTGCCTATCTCATTCTTCCTTTTCTAGTAATAATAATAATAATAATAATAATAATAATAATAATAATAATAATAACGACGACTCTTTCTATCATTTTCTCCCTTTTACGAACCCTAGCTAGGCTTTGCTCCCCCATTTCCCTATCTTTCCTCGTCCTCTCCAAGTTAATAAAGTGATAATGACTTTACTAGCTTTTCTCTATATCATTGTTCACTTTTTCCTTCAATTGTTCTTACAACACATGAGGAAAGCTTGATGGGCTATGCATTTCACTGTCTTGGTAGAAGCCCAATTCCTTCCAGCCCACGTAATTTTTTGTTTTGTTTTCCTATGGATTAGCCCACGTAGAAATAGAAGTGAACACTTAAGCTTCTTAAATTATCACTTTTAAGTTGTAATAATCAGGTCATTCAAACTATTTTTATTATCATTTTTTGAATTGTTTTTTATTAAATAATATTATATTATTCTAAATTTAATAAAAACAATTGAAATTTTTGAGATTTGAACTCAATATCTCAAATTCATACATGACATTCGAAATTATTCATATGATTGTTAACGTGTTAGGTTGATATAAATTTATCACGAACTCATAATCGAATCGAGCTTTATCGAGTCCATAGAAATTGAATCTAATAATTGAGCTAATCCCTATATTATTATTATAGAATCAAACCAACCCAGTGATTTAGTTCTTGGTTATAATTACATGTAACAACTAATATTAGTGCTCAACAAATAATTTGCAAAAGAACACCACACACTGCACATTGGTTAGCAATTTACTTCAAATAGTGACATATAACTCACAATAAAAAAATTAATAAATTCATAAAGTATATCAAATAATATTAAATGTTTACATATTTATATTATATATTTTTAATTTATATATATATATCTATATCGAACGAGTCAAGTTGGATCCATAGATCCAAAGACTTGGACTAATAATTGAATCGATTTTTATTTTGTGTAATTTTTGAATTAAGATTGAAGTGATCTAGTAAGTAAGGTTTGTTAAAATGAGTAAACTAATATTATATTAAGATAATGTTGGAATGTTTTATGGATCAAAATATGAAATGATTAAGATAAGTCTGAGAAACATTATAATATTTTTATCAAACTGTTTGTTAAATTTTTTAGAATGTATTGGATGACATATACGTTATTTTTTTTTTTGTAAGGTTAAAAATATGTTTATTTGGAAGAGAGAAAGATAAACATATTTGAAAAATGCCAAATAAAAAGTCACATGACTTGTTTTTTAGGGGTTATCAGATAAATTTAACAAATACAATTAAAATTATTTAGTATTTGTTAATCAATATATAGACTAAAAAAAAGTAAAATATCCAAAACATTCAGAACAAAAATGCTTTCCATTGTGTCTGTTAAATTTATCTGGCGATATTGGAAAAGAAGTTACGTGACTTCTTATATATTATTTTTTAAATATATTTATTTCTCCCTCTCAAGATAAGTATATCTTGAACTTTACAGATAAAAAAAATGACACATATGTCTTCCAATGCATTTAAAAAAATGTAACAAATAATTTGATAAAAATATTAAAATATTTCTTATTCTTATCTTAATTATTTTATATCTTAATTTAAAAAATATTCTAATCTTCTCATAATACAAATTTATCTTCCCCCGTTAACAAACTTAAATGAATTTAAAAATTATTTGAATTATCGTCTTTGCGTAATTTTTTATCGCTATATTTTCGATTTTGATAGAATAGTTAAATTATAGATGAAATTTTATATTATTTTATAAAATAATAAATTAAACTCATGGCGTCGTAGTGATGTCAATTCCAATTTATCGTGGTCCTGGGGCAATTTAAAGAGTACTTTTGGTATAAAAAAACCGGTGCTTTTGTTCATCCGACGGCGGAGGCAGCGTATTGAATGCCGTGTGCGGTCTTCGTCGATTGCACAGTGACCGAGCACCGTCTAAGGTTCGGTGAAGCCAGCTTCTGGAAGTTATTACTGTGCTAGGCTGCAATTGCTTGGGCGCAGGGAGAGAGGGAGAGAGAGAGTGGAACAGAGGAAATGCTGAGAGAAACCCTAGCTTCATCTTCATCCGCTGTTGATAATCATCCACCGGCTGAGGACGCTTGGGTCCAAACCTACCACAGACTTCTCCCCCAATGGCGATCTCTCCCCATCTCTCACCAGGTATCTCTCTCCCTTCACTTCCAAATTTGTACTCTCCTCCAATTGTCTCGTCTCGCTTAGGTTTTTCGTTGGAATTTAGATTGTTTATACATGACTTGGGATTTACCTCGCCTCAGTATATCTGAGTTTCCAGTTTGCTTGCACTCTTGGGAAATCTTATCTGGAGCAACTAATTAATATTAGCTCCTAACTATTAAAAGGAAAATTTGGGAAAATTATTATCTCCCGAGAGTGTTCATTTGAATACGTTCCTTCCGAAACTTGTGTATGTAGCTATGTTTCTCTGCGAGAGTTTTGGAAATTATAGCTTTTGTTTACTCGAAACGAATTATGGAGCTCGGAGTGGCTACTTCACAGTATGGCATCTAAATTAACACCTTTGTTTGTCGTGGCATGGGCGTTTCGCAGCTAAGTTAGATAGCCAGGGAAAGTCTAATGCATTCTTCCCATGCTCCCCTTCGGAAATATAAAAAGAAAGAAGACGAGTTTAAAAATTGCTGACCCCGAAATAGATGTTTTATCTGTTTTATCCTTGCTCCCCTTTTTCTTACTAAAAAATAATTTTTTTTTTGGGTGCTGTTATCCACAGCCAATCATCCCTGTTTCAGTATCTAGAGTTAATCAGGTTGATGCACAGCGGCTTGACGTTGAAATGTCAGCCATGTTAAAGGAACAGTTGGTTAAGGTCTTCTCTTTAATGAAGGTTTGCATTTTGTGCTTTATTTGGTTGTTGTTGAAGATTTCTGGTATCGTTCATTGGGATTTAATGTGTTTCTCTTCTTTTGTTTGGGATTAGCCAGGAATGCTATTTCAATATGAACCAGAACTTGATGCTTTCCTTGAGTTTCTTATATGGAGATTCTCCATTTGGGTTGATAAGCCTACTCCTGGGAATGCTCTCATGAATTTGAGATATAGAGATGAAAGAGCTGTTGAGATGAGAGGAAAAGGTAAGAACTTCTTGCATTGTCTTATGATGTTTTTGTAGACTAGTAATTCTGTGGTAAAGTTTCTATTATATGATTTGAACACTAAAGAATGAGTTGTCCTTGAATGTTCCATGATGTGTTGGCATCTCATTAATTTTAATGATTGATGGGGGTTTGCAATCACTCACTGCTTATGGATCCTCCTTTGTCTTGTCTCATCAAATTAATTTTCACATTAATTGTACTTGATAGCATAGATAGGCCAATTTTATCAATGTAACTATCAAAAGAGAAAAGGTCAGCGGTATTGGTCCACCTAACTACAACTTATCAAAAAATACCTTTTCACATATAATAAGTTTTCATCAGATGTTTGTTATAGACAAGCTAGTGTGAGATTTTACAACAGCTTAGGGTGTTCATTACATGTTGATCAGAAGAGATATGGGCATCTCTTATTTATTGTGTATCTAAACTACCAAAACTTAAAGTAACTTCAATGCTTATTAATGGATTGTTGATCTTTAATCTTGATACACACATCTAGTTTAGCAATGAAAACCTTCTCGTAAAAAAGCTATGAAAGGTTGAACAGATGGCCTGGCTTTCAAGCCCCTTTCATTGTGTGTGTGTGTGTGTGAGAGAGAGAGAGAGAGAGAGTTTGGAAGGGGGGGGGGGGGGTGAAAGGATCTTATAAAAATTACGTACTGACAAACAAGAGAAAAAGAGAGGATCTTGTAAAAGCTAACACCATTGTGACACCTCCAAAAGAAAAGTAACTGGTTTCCACTGTCTAAATCAACTGAAAATAAATCATCTAGAAAGTACATAATGAGAACAAAACAAGGAGTGCCTATCTTCATGCTCAATAAAAGGGAAAGGTAATGGATCCCTTAAGAATAAAAATTGAATTTTGTATGCCCTAAAAGGATCTTATTTTTGGGTAAATCCTACCCAGGCTCCTTGTGGTTTGGTCCATTTTCGATGAGACCCCCATTGTTTACTTTTTGGCATTTAAGGTCTGTATACTTTACTTTTTTTTTTAACAGACACCTCTTCTATTACTAATACTGTTATAGAAATATGAGAATTCCACCCCCCCCTCTATCTCTAACTCTCTGTCGTCGTCAAATTCTGCTGCAAAATTTGCTATATTAATCGAGCTTCAACCCCATAGATAATCTGCTATATTAATCAAGTTTCAGCCCCAATTTCTACAGATTGGAGAGATGATATAGAGAGAAAAAACCAATTTCTTCACCTCCTTTGACACTTTAGCAAAGAATGCAAGGTCTCATCTCTCTTCATGTAGTAGTCGAAAAAAAGCTCAATCTTTTCTTGAATCCTTGGCTGTATGCTGAAAATGACAAGTGGGTCTTGGTTATATTTCATTTTCTGTGCTTATAGGCCTTGCTTTTGTTCAAGGAACAAGGGACTCTTTTTTCCCCTTTCTGTGCCCTGACTTGGATAAAGAAAAAGAAAGATTGTAGATTTAAAGAGAAAAGCGAGGCAGGAAAGAATGGAATGTAGAGAGAGGGAAAAGTTCAACTGAAATTGAAGAAGAAGATTGCATATTCATAGAGAGAGAGAGAGAGAGAGAGAGAGAGAGGGTGATGAAATGCAGACAGAGGGAAAAGATCAAAGTGCAGTTGAAGAAGATGATTACAGATTTAATGACAGAAAAGAGAGGTAAAAAGTGGAATATAGAGAAAAACAACGGTGACATGTGGAGGGAGTTGCAGAGAGAGAGAGAGAGGATTTTGTACTTCTTTAATGGTGTTGGTAATAAAAAGGGTGTCCATGTTAAAAAAGTAAAGCACACGTGTGAGATTACCTACCTATGCTTTCTCAATGTGTGAGAAGATGGGATAACATCAGGTGCAGTTGGCTAGAAAACGAAGTTGACTGTGGGAGGTGTATTTGACCTTTACACTACCTTCACTAAAAGTCAGGTCTTCCTTTTGTCACAAAAGGGCATCATAGAATTAGAAAAGGTTGTCATGGGTGTCATACCCTTCTAGTCTTCCTTGGATAGTCATGAAGTGGCCATGATGTAAGCTGTAAAAGACCAACATGGATTCAATTTTCCGATGATGAAGATTGCATCTAAAATGTGTCCTTATTAGTAGCTAAAACAACAACATATGAAGCCTTAATCCTACTATGTGGAGTTGACTACAAATTTTAGCTTGTTAGTAATTTCTATCTATGGCCTTATTTTCAATTAGACCCTTGTAACTCATTCATACCTAAGAGTTCTCCCACTATGTTTTTCTTAGTATTCTTCTACCTCGTTTATTGAAGGCTTTTCATTCCATCTACTTTCTTCATATGAGTTGCCATTGGTCTTCTTGCATGTCTAGACCATCTTAATTGCGTGTCATGCATCTTTTCTTCAATCGGAGCCACTTTGTCCTAATTGTGAATAGCCTCATTATCGTAACATCCTCATATTTGCTACATTCACATTTTGCACATGTTGGCGCTTTATTGCCTAAATGTCATGATCCTAGGGCTTAACCTAGGATCAGCTTGGGAATCAGAAGAATCCGATTCAGCTACGGCAAAAAACAGAAGGAAATTAAGGAGGAATTGGAATAATGAGGGAAAGATTAGAAAAAGTGTTAGGGGGATTAGAAGAACAGAAAAGGGGGAGATGAAGATCAAGAAAGGGGAGAGAATTTGGAAGAGGAGAAAAACAGATTTTAATTCATTAATTTCTTGGATAAGGAAACAAACCATTATAGCAACCTTTTATAGGCATATTTTCCTTCTAACAGCCTAGCACATGCTCCCATGTACCTCTAACCACTTGCTAAAATATCCCTAACAAACTATTTTATCCTATGAAATAATACCCTTTTATTGCTCATAGGGTTATGACACTAACATACAACAAAACTGATTTTGTAGTTGTTTTATGAAAATTTCCTTTTAGTTTTAATGACATCTTATTATCACCATAAAATTATGGGTGCACTTTTCTTTTTTAACTATCATGCCTTAATTTTGTGGATGATTGATACAATTTTACCCTTTTTTGGGATGATTGATACAATATATCTAAACTGATCTTTTTTTGGGATGACTTCATTTTCAAGTTTTAGGACAACGTTATCCACACTTATATTTTTACTAAACTTGCATTTCATATATTCAGTTTTCAATTTTTTTAACTTAAAACTTCTAGATTCTAAAGTTTTCCACAATATCTAGAGTTTAGTATTCAGGCTTTCTTTTGTCTTATCCACCAAGATGATGTCATCTGCAAATAGCATACACTAAGACACCTCTAGTTGAATATATTTTGTGAGTCCCATCTGTTACTAGGGTAAAGAAATAAGGGCTTAATGTAAATTCATGATGTAATCCATTGTAATTGTAAGTCTCACTTTCTCATTCATATGTTTTGACATGTGTTTTTGCTCCGGGATACATGCCTTCAATAATCTGTATATAAGCAATTTAGATTCCTTCCCTCTATAAATTATAAGAGTACAGGTGCAAAACGGCTGGGTCACCGTGGGCGACTTGACCTGACATGATTAGTGTTGGGTTGTGCTGGACTGAGGCCCTTAGTGCCTGCCCCGCTGGGAGGGGGGGGCAACTATTCCATTTACATTTTAAACTCTCAATTCTCAATCATCTCTTTCTCCGTAGACAACAGAGGCAGTTAGTATACCACAAGCCATGGTGTCAGCTAGCATAGGATATATCTTTAGTTCTTTTCCATGGTCCGTGTTTCATGATCTCTCTCTCTCTCTCTCTGTGTTTACAATGGAGGTGTTAGTATACCACGGGCCATGGTGGCAGCTAGCATAGGATATATCTTTAGTTCTTTGCCATGGTCCGTGTTCCATGATATACTGATCCCTCCAGTGTTGAATCCCAGGAAGCCTAGGCTTATCTTAGGAGCATTGTAGATGTGCATATGTTTTATGGTCAACACTTTTTTATGTTTTCAGCCATGACTATTTCTCTTACTTAGTTGAAGCTTGTAGCCTTATACTGATAAGTAATAACTATGAGAGCAATAGTCAGGACAGAAATCCAACAACCCAGCATCATTTTGACCCACTGTATTTTGTAAAAAAATATTTTCCCAAAATTAAAAGTGGGCCAAAACTGTCTGGCCCTGCACGATCCATTTTGCATCTCTATCTAAGACCCTTTACAAGACTTCTTTAGAAATTTGTTATGAGTTTGTTTTTTTTTTTTGGGAAGTCTATGAACGCCATGTCTAAATCCTTTTGTTTATTTCTACGTCTTTCCATTAGGTTTTGTAGCAAGTATATAGTTTGTATTGTTAACCTACTAGGTATGAAACAAAATTGGTTTTCAAACACCTTGGTTTCTTCTATTAATCTTTGCTCAATCAATCTCTCCCAAAGTCTCACAGTGCAGCTCATCAGATTGGTTCCTCTATAATTTTCACAGCTTTGAATATCTCCTTTATTATTAAAAATAGGCACTAATGTGCTCTTCCTCCAGTCATCCAACACCCTTTCTGATTTAAGGGTCACATTAAATATTTTTTTTTTTTCATTGACAAATGCCCTCTTCTCCCATGCATTTCCATACTTAAATTGGGATAATGTCTTGTCCAATTGCTTTGCTACTCATCTTTTAGAATGCTTATTTATTTCATTTGGATATGCATGTCTATAGAACATGTAATTCCTATCTTTATCTTTGCTAAGTAAAGGGGTAAAATCGATTTCCAGAGATACTTGTGTCAGGAACCTAGGTTTAACATAGGGTTTTAAGAGGAAATTGGAAGAAACAGAGGGAAAGAGAACAGAAAGGGATGGAGAAATCAGAAGAACAAAGGAAGAATTCAGAAAGAAATAGGAGAGAGAGATTAGGAGGAAATCTAGGAGGAAATTGAGAGAGAATTGACAGGAGAGAAGTTTAGAAATCTGATTATCATTCAACTATTGCCATTCTCTAACTGATCTATAGCCTATTTATAGGTTTTTCTATCCTTTCAGTTACAAAATACAATACAACTGAGAGGTATAAACTGCTACAGCAGCAAAGTACAACAAAAAAGAAATACATCTAATATACAATTACTATTATATCCTTGGGGTGGTGACATTCAGGTGGCAGCTTGAGTCAGTTCCACGCTGTCCCCTAGAGGGGGATTTGCGTCATTGCATACCCCCATAATATGCACCCCTTGGCTCAACCTACCATGCAGAGACCGTCTAAGAGATTGATCATATCCCCTGTTAGGCTTCAGTGGCAGCCTCATAAGCCCTTGACCTCTTAAACCTAGATCAGGCATAGGGGCAACAATTTGTGGTTGTGGGTTGTGTTCATGTTGTGTCAACTCATGAGTATAACAGAAAATAGGTCAACCCAAACATGACATGATTAATTAAATGTGTCAGACATTTAAATCCGAACATGACCTGTTTATTATGTGTAACACAGCATGGCCCATATAACTTGTTTAACATGGATTAACTGTTTTGTTATGAATGGATTTTTTCATAACAAAATGGCCATAATGACAATTTTACTGCTGAGTACGCCTTTCAGTGGACTGATTGTATGAACTAATTTTGCCAAACAGATTCTGCCTCAATTTGGTTGCCTGAGTTGCGAACTCAGCTGAATTGCTCCAGATTTGAATTTTGGGCAATTTGCCTCAAATCAGTTGCCTGAATTATCTCACAGTAGACTAAATACCCTGTTTTTTCAAAGTTTGATCTTTTTTAAGTTCAAAACAGGAACTCAGAAACCCTTTCAAGTTAAGTTCTTTCTTTCAAAACAGGAACTCAGAAACCCTTTCAAGAGAAGTTCTTTCTTTCATGAATTTATCTTTGAAGAGTATTACATTTTTCTTTGTGCGCCAAGGCTATTGTTTTCATTTCGAAAGATATATCATTTAAATTTGTGATAGGATAATGCCTTGAGAAGATTTTGGAAATGAGTGATGGTCTCAGAACTTCATTTTTGAGCTCAACATATGTCAAAACCAAAATCTTATGCACCTTACTCTTGATGCATTCAAATCCACTTGTCAATATGTGATTGTCCAATTGAGCTTGTGTTGTCAAGCTTTAAGATATCATTCAAGTTACTCAATCACTCAAATAGAGGTATTAGTGACTTAAGTTGTTTTGTTGTCATCAAAACCTTGGGTTGTAACCTTGACTCGTTCATTCATTTTGACCCAACATTCCCGCCCCGCCCCCCCCCCCCGCCCCCGTTTTTTTTTTTTTTCCTTTTGGTGTTATTTGGTTCTGTAGTACTCAGATGTAAGTCAACTCTAGCTGGCCTTTCTTAGCTTAATCCAGATTATCTTGAAGTTCTAACTACTCTCCTCTTATTTCTATAAGAGTGGAAAATTGCTCATATAAATGTTTTCAATGCATTTCTATTTCTGAATGAGCTTGTCTAATGCATATGGTGAAATATAATACGAGTGGTAGACTGACACTCATAAAAAGAAGTGTTAAACCAGGGACACATGGATGTGATGCTATCTATAAGTTTGAAATTTGTTTTGTGATGCTACCTGTAAGTTTGATTTGGATTATTCTTCTTTGTTCTTTGATTTGGCAAGGGGTGGGGTACATATGAACTGAAAGTATGGTTATTTGAAGTTCTTACCTACAAGGCTCTCAGAGTTGCTCAAGAATTTAACTGTCGAAAAGTAAAAGAAGTTCTTCCTCTTGCGAAAGTGTTCCACATTTGAGTAATTGTTTGCTGGTGCAAACTATTTAGGTGTTTATGCTGTAGTTGATGCAGGAAAGTTATTCTATTTACTTGAATAGAAAGTGCTTGTAATGTAACCACTTTAGTTCTTGTAGCTTGGTATATTTTCTGTCAACAGCTTTGCTTGGCAGCCTCCTACAGTTCAATTTATCCATCGAGTGTCCTTCAGCCTTTTTAATTGTATTGTAAGTGGCGTTTTATTGTTTCTGACAATTCCAGTTAGAACGGGTTTGGAAGGACCTGGCCTCACTGTTGCTCAGAAACTGTGGTACTGCATTGCCACTGTTGGTGGTCAATACATCTGGGCTCGATTACAGTCATTTTCTGCTTTCCGTAGATGGGGTGATTCCGAGCAGGTAATTCTTTCCAATATTGTACAACAGCAGCAATCCCGGCTATATGAATTCTAGCTTTCCCACCATTTCTACACATGACACATACACACACACAACAATTATGTCCCATAAGAAAATTAAAATTCCTCGATTCATCATTTGGAACTTTTCAGACACCACTAGCCCGCCGAGCATGGACTTTAATTCAACAAATAGAAGGAATTTTTAAAGCTGCTTCATTTGCCAACCTGGTTATATTTCTTTACAGTGGAAGGTATGTTTTTGAGTAAAATCAATTAATGCAGCCTTCAATACATTCTAGACATGTAATCATGAATGAGGAGATGGATAATCTGTACTGCAAATGCTCAATTGCATAATCTTGTCTATGAAAGCAGATGGGCACATATAGTAATTGCAAGAACAATCTAATACTTGTAAGTCGGTTTTTCTGTTTTGTTAAAGGAGTGTTTTTAGGTTTGAAGTTTTAAAGTGTAATTGACAAACACCACAGGTCCTCCCTCAGAAGTGCTAACTGGAGGTGACGTTTTTGGGTTAATGGGACCAAGTAATACATCCAAGTGAGGCTCTCTAATAAACTACCAATGTGAAATTGGGGCTCGATGAACTCCCCTCTTCCGTGCTAGGCCAGAAATCCCACTTGGAATTGGTCCCAGGTTGGCTGCTGTACTATCAGTAACCCCATGGGTCCCTACCCCCCACCCAAAAGTGCTAGTTGAGGGTGACTTTTTGGTTCACGGGACCTAGTAATATGTCCAAGTTCTCCCCAATAAACCACAAAATATAGGATTTTATTATGACACTTGTGGTTGGGAGGTAAACTCCTCTTGATAACTGGGATCTGGTAATGCATTGTCTGTATGTTTTAAATAAAGAAGAAAGAGTTGTAAATGACTTCACTTGTAAGTCATTCCATGAAACAACAAATAGTGGCTTCCATAAGATACATCTTTCTTAATTATTTTGCTTTTGAAATTTTTTCCAGTGAAGTAAATAGGTTTAACCTCTGATTGGAATATATCTTTTACACTCTTCAATTGTGCTGTTATACAAATGTAGGTATCGGACTCTTATTGAGAGAGCATTACAAGCAAGACTCGTCTATGGGAGCCCTCATATGAACAGAGCTGTCAGCTTTGAGTATATGAACCGTCAGCTAGTGTGGAATGAATTCTCGGTAATTTCTGTTGCAGTATCATCGATTTCAGCAGCTTGATGTTCAGAATACGTATGCTACGTTTTGAATGAATGAATTTGAAATGTGGAATTCATTTATAAATGAATTCTACATAAATTCATTTGCAAATGAATTCTCATGTTTGGTATGACAACTTAAAATGTGGAATTGAATTGAATTCCACAAAGTTTTTGTTGGAATAAATCCAGAATTGAAGCTTCATTTGCTCTTACTTCCTGAGATGCCCTTGATACAATAACCTATTTTTGAAAAAGAAAGGTTGTTAAGGGGTATTTTTGTTCACACAATTTGTTTATGACAAAATGTGGAATTTATTTGCAAATTCCATCTATTTTGGTGGAATTTGGTTTAGTTAAATTCAATTCTGTGGAATTGAATTCCCAGAATTGAAATGAATATTTTTTTTTTCCCATTCCAAACACAAATTTTGGAATTAGAAATGAATCCCGCAAAAATTTGTGGAATTCATTCATTCTGAACTGGGTGTTAAGCGTGTGATTTTGAATTCTATTGGTTCTCTTCTGTTCTAGTAAAGTTGGTGACAAATTATGGTAATTGATTGAAAGTTATAGCCTGCTTTCAGTTCTGAGATGCCTTTTCTTATCTATTGAATTCTAATAAGTACAGAGATGAATTTAGATATAGATATGGAAATGGACATGAAAACCAACATATGATAGTGATTTGGAAAAACCAAGGATATGAGAACTGACACATGATACAGTGATTTGAAAAAAAAAAAAGGATGCATGGATATGACTCCAATATGATAAATTGTTTTCTTTATATTTTTTTGTCAGCGATGTTTGTGAATATAACTGGCAGAAATCATTAAAAAGGATTGGAAAAGTGCTATTAGAATTTGTCATGTCCCAAGGGTATAGTAGTAATAGATGGTAGATGCATTTCTTTTGATTGTACCTGCTATTAGTTTTGATTGTATCGGCTGTACTTAGAAGTAGCCAGCAGTTGTACCTAGAAGGTAGCAGCCTTCAGTTGTACTTAAATATTTGGCAGCCCTGTTGGCACCAAACCACTGCTACCTGGATCAGTATATAAAACTGATCCAATATAATTCAAGGCATGGACAAATATTATTCAATCAATTCAGATTTCTATCTCTCTCAATTTCCCTCCCTTTCTCTCTGTTCTCCTTAATCTCTCCCTATCTATGTTCTTCCTGAATTTCCTCCCCCCCCATTTCTTTTGATTTC
Organism: Diospyros lotus; assembly: GCF_014633365.1. NCBI lineage: Eukaryota > Viridiplantae > Streptophyta > Magnoliopsida > Ericales > Ebenaceae > Diospyros > Diospyros lotus. Next base: position 42,299,381 of record NC_068339.1, on the reverse strand, counting down.
CCCCTTCCTTTCTGATCTATCTATCTCGATTCCTCTCAATTACCTCTCAAAGCCCTAGGCTAAACGCTAGGTACATGACAAATTGATATCAGAGCAGTTGTTCCTCGGCTATTAATTTCTAATGGTTCTTGGTGTGAATTCCGAATCTACTTAAAGATAGAAGAGATAGATCGAAGCCAAGCAAGTAATCCTCAGGAAACAGAGCTAGGCGATTCAGTGATCTCAGCAGCTAGCAAAGTTAGGCAATCTTTGATTAATTCATGACAGTGAATTTTGGTCATTCCTATTTGAAATTAAAGGAGAAGCAAGCCAGGTGAGTTTCGACTGTGATTCTGGTGAACTCTCTTAGCTGCGACAGAACTGTTAGACTTCTGCTGCTGCTGTTGTCGTGATTCAGGAAAGCTACCTCAGAGAATTGGCTTTGTAACCCTGGGCGATTGCTGTTAATTCGTTAGGAGAACTGATCAGAGCAAGGTCCTTGGCCGGCGATCTTAGTTGCAATCTCACTTCTGATGGCAGATGGCACTTGGATGAAACAAATGGAATCTCAATTGCAGCAAGTGATGGCAACAATGTCAGAGATGTAGATCCACATTGGGACCATTGGGGGATCTCTAGAATAGGTGGTGGAGAAGAAATTGGACAGTGTAATGGATCAGTTGCGTGAGGAGATGCATGAACAAAACAATCAGATGCGCAATTAGATGCAGCAGTTCTTGGTGATGTTCGCTAGACAAATTCCGGTAAGACTCTCCCTTGAATTCCCTCCTAGAGAGAGGTTAGATCTGATCTTACCTGGGAATGGAACTATCCACAGAGTTACCGGCACCTCTGAATTTTAGGTAGATCCGGCAGTAATTGGAGAGAATACACTAGAGAAGAGGCAATAAGTGCAGGTTGCTCACAATCAGCCCAGCTTTCCTATGCCAAAAATTGGAGATACCCTTACTCGATGGATAGGACCCGAGATGGTGTGAAAGGATGTTTAGTCCATACAATGTGTCGGATTAGCAGAAGGTCACCATGGCCTTTGCCTACCTTAATAATGTAGGGGATGCTTGGTTCCAAGGTCAGTCTAGGGTTGGAGTTGGCTGCCAATGGGCAGATTTTGTGGAAGACTAGCGTGAAAGGTTTGGGGATCGAAGCATGATGGATGTGGTAGAGGAATTCAACAAATTAAGGCAAGAGGGGCTAGTGCAGACCTATCAACTCAAATTCAAAGAGTTGAAATCACTGATGTTGAACCTTAATCCCCACTTAACGGAGGTCTACTTTGTCTCAAGTTTCACAAGTGGCTTGAGCAAAGAACTATGACCTACAGTAAATGCTTCAACCAAGGTCTGTCAAACATGTTGCGGAAAGTGCAAGATTACAGGAAATGACCGCGGAAGCCATTATAAAGGAGCACCGGCTCCTAACCAAAATTCATCCTGCAAACAATTCACACCTGGAAAGAAATCCAAATCATAGGGCTTATGCTAACCCTAATTTAGCCAATTCTCTTTTGGTGGAACAAAGGAGACAGGCATGGCTATGCTCTACCAATTCGGAGAAAAATTTATCCCAGGCCACAGGTGCAGGAAACAGTTATTATATATGGGAGGATGGAAAAGAAGAAGGAGAGCAAGTCGGGATTGGGTGAAGCAATGGATCAGTTTCTGCAAGTTCTTGGGGATAAGAACTCTCTCTAGGAGGGGGAATTGTCGTGTCCCCAAGGGTATAGTAATAATAGATAGTAGATGTATTTCTTTTGATTGTACTGGATGTACTTAGAAGTAGCCAGCAATTGTACCTAGAAGGTAGCAGCTTTCAGTTGTATTTGATTGAATATTTGGCAGCCTTGTTAGCGCCAAACCACTGCTACTGATCCAGCATAATTCAAGGCATGGACGAATATTATTCAATCAATTCAGGGTTCCATCTCTCTCAATTTCCCTCTCTTTCTCTCAGTTCTCCCTAATCTCTCCCTCTGTCTCTGTTCTTCTTGAATTTCCCCCTCATTTCTTCTGATTACCCCCTTCCTTTCTGATCTATCTCCCTTGATTCCTTTCAATTATCTCTCAAAGCCCTAGGCTAAGCCCTAGGTACATGACAGAATTGAAAATGTATTACTAATCCTCTATGAAAATACTGCTCACTATAATAGTGATTACATATAACGATATTGAAAAAACATTTCTCCAACATAAAGATGTCACTCCATCCATAATAATGATAAGATAGACATCATTTCAATGTACCGAGATAAGTAATTATTTTACGTAGAGTCCTAATTATGGGTCATTTCTTTTTTGTTCCTTACATGAATGCTTATTCTATTTGCAGATTTACCCCTAATAACATCTAAAATCTATTAAGAACCATGTGGAGCCCTATTGTCTCCAATTCATGACCATTCATATCCATTGCATGTCCTAAATGTTTCTAGGAACAAAAATAATGATGAAAAGTTTACGGAACACTATGTTGCATATCTGACATGCCTGATATGTTCAAACACTAATAGGACACTTGAAATGAACTGTAATACTCACTAATAAGCTAATTGTTGTGAAACATATAAATTTCCATTATGTTGACTCAGAGAAAGTTTTTACTCTGTTTTAAGGTCTTTTGTGTTGTCATAGGAAATGTATTTACTTAATGGTGCCAATTGTTTTCTTAATTTAACAATCTTAAAACTTGTTAGCATGATTACAATCTTAAAACTTGATTTATTTAGTTTGGTAAGTGATGCTTCATTTAGGTAATTAGAACTAGATTTTTCTTTTTTGGCTGAGAATTAGAACTTGATTTAATGTGCAGGAAATGTTGTTGTTACTCCTTCCGCTTCTCAATTCATCATCCATTAAAAATTTTCTTCGACCATTCTCAAAGGATAAATCTTCAAGTTCCGGGGGGGATGAAACTGTGTGTCCAATCTGCTTATTGAGTCCAACTGTTCCATTTCTAGCTCTCCCCTGTCAGCACAGGTACATACCATGTATATTTTCCTTTCTCCACTTATCATTTTGCTTCATGTAGGTTAATCACTTTTTACTAAGTCCAAATAAGTATTCATCTCAATTTGACTCTAGGTGTATCCCATTACAGCTGCTTTGTGGGGGCGGGTAGGTCACAATAATCCTGCTCAATGTATGCTCCATTGAAACAGAAATATGGTAGCACTATTCAAGGATTTTAACTGTATATGCTTAGTGATACCTTTTTTAGAGTCCAATACAACTTAATCATATTCATATCTTATTCTATGAAACTAAAAGAGGCTCAAGTACCTGGACCAATAGCTTATTGCACATCTAGGTTAATGTAGAACTGGAATGTAGATGAATTTTTCCATTATGTTCAGTCCAGGTTCAAGGGGACTGGATCGAAGCTCTCAGAAATATATTTCCCTCTCTTATTTCACCAGTAAAGTGGGTGCCACCATAAATCCTAATGTATGATATACCTGATTTTCTTCTGCCTGATGGTTAGGGATGAATGATCTATATTTAAAATGCATTTTTATCGTATGTATATATATATATTATATTTGTTTCAAAAAGTTTCCCGTTAAAGCTTTATTTGAATATTTATGTGTTTTATTTGCTGGCAGCTACTGCTACTACTGCCTTCGAACACGGTGTTCTGCAGCTCCATCTTTCAGGTGCTCCAGGTGCAATGAGCCAGTTATTGCCATGCAACGGCATGGTGGTTCAATAAAAAATATTACTTGGGAAAAATAACTTCACGAGGTTGGGAAAGAAAATGAATGAAAAAAGGGCTAGGACAGTTACAAATCCATATTGATGTATAAAAAATGCCCAAAAAGTGGCATTACTATTCAAGTAAGAAAACAAGTTTCCATGGGAAGTCACTTGGTTCGTTTCTGTAGAGTAGCTTTCATTCTTTGGCAACTTTATATATTTCATTCAAGCTGCCACTTTTCTGAGTGTGCTTCTTTTAACTCTTCTTGCTTTTCTTCTTTCATTATCAGTATTAACTTGGCCCGTTTGAAAGTTAAATTTGACCTCTTTTTTGTCTAATGACTCGAGGGGGTCCATCCTCTTTTACATGCCGGAGCAAAGTAAAATCAGGTGGCTGGCTAGTCCTATGTTTTTGGAGGTTGCTGCCATTATGAGACGAAACAGTTCGTATCCTATGGTCTTGATCTTACCCCTGGATTTGACTTTCATTAGAATATTGTGGGGGCAATCACTTGCACACTTTCTATCGGCATGTATAATTGTTATTGTCTCTGTTCTAACTGTTTATTAGACATTAGACAGTTGGGGTGCACGTGTAGAATTTGATTAGAGTAGTTTCTGGCTCTAATCAAATGTTCTTTTCTTCCATCTTTACAGCAAGGATGTTGTCTTTAGCTTGGAAGATGCTGTGGATTTGTGATTTGATCTTTACTCTGTTAAAGGTAAAACCCCTTATTCAGAGGGGTGTTTTAATACATATATATGCAACTTGTTTATTGTCAAGTGGGTCAACCTTTTGCAACTTTTGAATACTTTTACATGAGATACGGCTCCCTCCTAATGATTAAAGTAGCCTACGCACAACATATTTTGGAGCCTCTGAAATTTGAACAATTAGGGCATTGACTTTTATGCTTCTCTGTACAGTTTACTAGTTCTGGGTCTCCATGGTTCTCGAGTGCCAGGCAAAATTCTTCTTGCCAGACATCATTTTGTATTGGCTGCTGTCTAAAACTGTTGCAGAAAGAAGCCTTGGCTTTCTGTTGGGTATGTGGTGGGATTTAGGATTTATGTGCAGTGTCCTTGATTTCCCGAGTCAATAAAGCAAGAAATGGAGTCAAATTGTATTCACTTCGCTTTGATGACATGCACTTCGGGGTGTTGGAGGGGACCCCCCCCCCCCCCCCCCCCCCCTCCCTCCAAAGAGTGCTCCTAGAAAATACTAATAAAAATATTTTTTTAATCCACGAGATTTTTTATTTTGCGAGGGAGAAACTATGAAGGGTTGTATTTTTACTCTAGTTTTTTTTTTTTTTTTGTTCTTAAATCTGTTATTTACAAAATATAGATAGTAACTTTTACTATTGTTACTAACTTCCACCTTTCAAGTCCCCATCTAAAGAAAGCATAATAGTTATTTCTCAAGTTACGGACGCAGGTTAAGCACATCACTTTGCGATGGGTTTGATTTTTGTTAGAGGTCTCTGGCTATTTAGATGCTCTGAACATGTCATTTATATATGTTTAAATGCGGGAATCACTGGTAATATAATTCCCTATAAGATAATGAGAAGAGAATGGTCCTTCGTGTTCTGCAAAATAGTGAAGTCCATCCAGAAGGCCCCTCATATCTGTAAGCAGACGGGGCCACCCACTGGCATGTACAATAAATCTGTGAAGATATATGTAGAACTCTACTGTTATGGTCGGCCCACTTCACTCGGCCCTCTCTTGCTCCATCCCTCCATGGCTCTGAATTTGTTTAATTTTAGTTCTCTATAGAGTTAAAGTGCTTGTGCTCCATTTATTTCAGCGTTGAAGCTATTTATACCCGTGTTACTATTACAACAGAAGAGTTGAAAGTCACTGAATCTTTCAACGTGAATTCATTCTACCCAGTCACAGACATATCCATCCTAGAGCCAGAATTTGTTTGGCCTACTCCTCCACCTGTTGGAATTGAGTCTCGTGAACTTTATAAAATGAATTTTAAAATCATAATAAAATAGCCCACATCATCATCATCATCATAAAGGATTGTCTTTGAGGTGGGTCTTTTCTTGGTCCAACTTAAATATATATATGTGACTTGGCTTGCATAAAAAAAAGAAAAAAAGAAATTTGGGCGCCTTTGAACATCCAATTATCCATTGTTGCAAAGTGAGGTTTGGAGCCACCTGGTTTGCTAAGTGGTTTTGCTTTTACTGTAGGTGAAAGTTGTGTGACCAATTGGCATGTAGAGTCAAAGAGGGGTCTCCTACTTGGTCGAGTTAGCTAAGAAAAGAACAAAAAGACAAACAAAATAGAAAAATAAAAAAATAAAAAGGGGGTAACCACTTTGTTCAAATGATTCATCATCAAAATCTTTCTATCAGATCAGGATATTTTAACTTTTATTTTTTCTACCTCACCAAAAAAAAAAAAAAAAAAATCATCAAAGAGCAATGGGGCTTAAATCCTATTCTTGTACCTAAAATAAAACTTGTGTTTGGATATACTCATTTGACTATCATTTAGAATTTGAAATTTGAAAGATTTTGGACAAAAATACTTTGGATTTGGGCTCTTGTCCAGCTTTATTAATTGGTTGTTTGTTAGGTTGAATTTTTGATTTTTGGGTAAATTTTATAAACTTGTTATGATTCACGGTATGAGATTCCTCTAGTCGAAAATTTTAGCTTTTAATGTGAGGTTTATAACATCTTGAGAATCCTCCCTAACTTTTGAGGATAGCTCTAGCAAGAGATGTAACCTTTTGAGGGGGTTTGATAGAAAAACACTCATTTTGGTATTTTTTAAAAGCAACTCTTATCCAATCCATATTAAAAATTAAGTAAAATAAACTATTTTACCTACCTGCATTTGATTTTTCCCTCTTCTCTTTTAACCTCTCTCATTTCTTGTGGGTCGCCAATGAAAGGGGAGAAGAATAATAAATAAATAAATAAATAAATAAATGAATGAAAGTCACCTCCATCTCCATCGAACTGTTGATCTTGGATGAAGATGAACTGGGTTAGCACGAAATCAAACCCAGAACGAACCTGAGTTTGCACGATCAAAACAAACGAAACCCAATCATTTGATCTCAAGAATTAATGAACCATACCCAAATTTGGGTCCTCTGTCTCTGTCTGTGTGTGTGTCTCATCCCTGTACTGAAAGGAGCCTATCGACCCAGATTTGGGCTTCTTCAATAGCTTTGATGGAGGAGGAACTAGTCTGTTTTCTTTCTTCATCCACAATGATGGCCAGTGACGGCAACCAACCACAGCCACTAAATCTTTTTATTTTTTTTCTTTAGAACTACACCAGAAATAAGAATAAGGTTGTCAATGGATTGATTTACTTCGATTTTTGCCAAAATCATAATCAAACTAAACTTAAACTACTAAAATCAAATTCGAATAATTACTTATTAATTTTAAAAATTAAAAACCATAATCAAATCATTCGATTTCGGTTTTGGTTCAGTTTTGATTTTGAATCATAATTTTTTAAATTTGAGCCATAATCTTCTGTCAGATTTTATTTTTATTTATTAATTACTTTATAGGTGTTAAATATTTTGTATATCTGTAATGCATTAGTTAAAATATTTGTAAAAAAAATATATTAGTCAATATATATATTATGTGTATATATAATATATTAAATAAATAAATATATTATATATATATTCGATTTGGTTTGGTTATCTATACATTCGGTTTGGATTTTAATTTAAATTTAATGAAAACTATAACCAAATTATATTAATTGAAACAGTGCTTCAATTTTTCTTCCAAACCAAATTATTACCCAATCAAATGGTTTTTAACCGTGTTGATCGATTCGATTTCGATTCGATAATTTCGGTTGTAATTGCCATACCTAGATAAGAAGATGAATGATATTTTGAATATTTTTAAAAATTAACAGACGTCTATTCATCATTGTATAAAAGAAAAAGTGATACAAGATACATAAAAATTTAAGGAAAATATATGATATTTTAAATATATTAAAAGGTAGAGCAGTTCAATCACGAAGCCATCTATAAGGTTGTCACTAAAGTCCTGCATTTACGAAAATTCCAAAATTTTGTAATTTATATATATTTTTATTTTTTAATAATAAATATTTTATTAAGAAAATTTGAGTCTAAAATAAAATCTAACTTTCAATTCAAATTTCACACAAATATACGGATACCCAACCCAACAATCAATTTATAATGTTTTGTTTTCTCCATTTTATCTTCTCAATTTTTACGTTATCTCTTTCTATCATTTTTAATTTTCTTTTCTCAATTTTTATCATTTCTTCTTGAATATCTCATAGATTTTAAGACTATAAATTTATTTTTTATTATAAATCTTTTAATTGTAACCCTAAAAAAATCTTTTAATTATAAGAAAAAAATTAGTTTCAAGAAAAAATTAATTTTATTTTTCTTTATTTATACAATAGGTTGTTTAGATTCTTTTAATTTCTTAGATATTATATTTTAGTTAAAAATTTACTATTGTTAAGAGATTATCTATTTTGTAATTGATTGAATTTTATTTTTTTAAATTTAATAAAATAATAAAATTTTTCATAAAAATATATTATTTATTTTTTTACAAAAAAAATTAAAGAAAACTCCAACATTAGTTTTTTAGTTGACCGACTCTGTTAAAAGAGGTTGTGTTATTTTATCAAGGAATCATGTTAGGTGTACACCCATTTTGTACATCTTGGACTATATAAGGGGGTATTATGACCAAAATATCCTGCACCTCTATGTGCCTCATGAGGGATTTTTTTGTCATAATATTTCTTTATGTAGTTCAAGATGTACAAAATGAGTGTACTAATAGCATTTTCCTTTTATCAAATATTGGATGGGAATGATCAATATAATTCATCCTTGGGCGCGCATATGTATATATATATATATGTGTGTGTGTGTGTGTAAAAGCAAAACCCACCCTAAGTCTAAAACAACATACCCTGGTTACTATACCTCAAATCAAGGGAATTGTAGGCTCCACAGACCATTTGTTTTAGGCCTGAAAACATTGCCCACCAGCCTTTGCTGCCCCACTTTACAATAAAGCTAAAGCAAGAATAAAAAAGCAATTGCATAAACAACAATTCAAATGAAAAGCAAAAAAATTAATACAAAAGACGAGTCCCCAACTCCCACGACTGTGAAAAATTACACAGAGACTGACTTTGTTGTTGACACAGAACAGACATGGGTTTCTTCAACCCCTTCTGATGATGAATGATGAGAAAGCAAACACACAGACAGAGGAGTCTGAAACCTCCAACAAAGGCTAGCTCGTTTTGGTGCATAAACAAGGAAAGATCAGGACAAAGTTGCACAACTCAAGTACTGAGAAAGCTAGCTAGCTCATAGAGCAAAAGGAAAGAAACATACACCAAATGTTGTTTTGTTGTGTTGAAGCCCCCCTCATCAATTCATGTTCTTAATCTGGAGAGAGAAAGAGACAGAGAGAGAGATTAACAAATGATGGCAGGAAGCCCTAACTGGTGGAGCATGAGTTCCCAACCTCATCAGCAAGCTTCTGCTTTCTTATCACCATGTCCAGCTCTCTTCCCTCAATATGCAGTTCCATCTTCTTCACTGCCTTCCAACTCTTTGCCTGATCATCATAGTCAAGACTTTCCACAGCCATGGAACCAACTACTTATGTAACTCTCTCTCTCTCTCTCTCTCTCTCATGGCTTTACTTAAATTTTAATTAGTTCAAGATTCAGACTGTACCACCAACCCTAACTTCATTAATTATGATAAGATTAATCAAACCGTAACATGCTTGATCTCCTTCCATATTATCATCTCCTTTTCTCACTTTTCTTTTTGATTATCTCCCTACATGATTGGGAGCTTTTGCAAACTTTCAACTTCTTTACCCCCTTGGAATTATTTTTCTTGCAGATATATGGTCACCTTTTCTTTTTTAAATTTTTTTGTGATGAATCTTGTGGGTTGTTTTCAGGGGAGGATTGGGGAACGATGAGGATCAAGACAAGGTTGGTTTGAGTCACTTTCAGTCCAAGAAATTGGAAAATTGGGAAGACCAAATCTTGATAAATAATCCATCTTTAGGGGTTCCTATTGTTGATGTAAAGCAAGAAGTAGTTCAAAGTAGCCCAGTACTGTACGGAAACGGAGACGATGAATTTCAACAAGCACTTCCTTCTTGGTCTAAAGTAGCCGTTACCACTATAAACAACAACAACAACAGCAACAACATATTGGACTTCTCAAACTGCAAGAGAGGGGGCAAAAATCAACATGCTGATCATTCTTCCGAGGTGAGAAAAGATATACAACGCTTGAATTTTATGATTGTATGCAGGCTTACAGACAGGCAAAAGTGAAGCTAATTATCTAATTAGTGGCAGAAACTGCAAGTCAATTAAATCTGTATGTTATTTCTTCAAAATCCATCTCGGATTCTTAGTTTTTCACTGTTTGTTGGTTTGTATCAGTGTGATAGCACAGTCACTGCTGGGTTATCTAAGAAGGCTAGGGCTCAGTCATCTTCAACCCAACCACCTTTAAAGGCAACACAATCTCTCTCTCTCTCTCTCTCTCTATATATATATATATACAGCCCACAGTAGAACAAATAATAAACGAAGTGAACTAATTTGAGATAATATATATGTGTGTGTCTGTATAAGCAGGTGAGAAAGGAGAAGCTGGGAGACAGAATAACAGCCCTCCACCAATTGGTTTCCCCATTTGGAAAGGTAAAACCAGGCACACTCTTCTACCAGTTCTTGAGCGCCATGGATGAGAGCAGAAGGAATATATGCAGTAGTTATTTTATGATGAAACCCATAAAGGAGAATTTTCATTTTCACTTAGTTGGCATCAGAGATAAAGCTCCTGTAATATTTGCTCTTTATTTCCCCATCTGGGATTGTCTCTTTAGCATCAAAGAAGGCCTGAAAAAAAAAAAACAAATGACTTGGGGGAGTGTTTTCTTTTCTTGCTCTTTTGCAGACTGACACTGCTTCTGTATTGTTAGAAGCAATTGGCTATATCAGATTCCTCCAGGGTCAAATTGAGGTGATGTTTCTTCCTACCCCCCATCCACACACACACACACATATGCCCTGCAAGTTAACTAAAAAACTCAGTGAGAGGAGCCTGCTCTTAAAGTTCCACTCCTCCATGCTTTTCAGACATTGTTCCTTAAATCCATCATTTTTAATTTTTTCCTTACAACTTGATCCAATTAATGCAGGCACTTAGCTCTCCCTACATGAGCAATGCATCAAGGCACCAACATTCTGCTGTAAGCAGCAGCCGTATATTCCCATTTCCCATTTCCCAATGCCAAACCACTGTCCTCTCTCCCTCTCTCTCTCTCTCTCTCATACACACATTCTACTTTGTATGACATTAATTGATTAATGTTAGAGATTTATTTAATGTCAGGTTCAAGGAGAAAGAAATTGTGCATTTCTTGAGGACTCTGCGCAGGTATATATGCTAGCTTTATTGGATCCGTCACACACCAAAAAGAAAGCTGGGAGAGTTATTGTTAAAGCGCCTTTTGCCATCACTCTGTTCAGAAAGTTAGATGTTTAAAGAAAGACATCTTTATCTTAAATAAACTCAAAAACTGTTTAAAGTTTCTCAGTAGGCATGCATATTTGGGAAATTCTTAGTTTGAATTTCGAAGCTGCTGCAGAAAATGGATTAAAACTAACCAGTGCTACTCTATATTTCCCTTTTCTTCTAGCTGCTGTTTGATAATTGCCTCAAAAGAAGAGCTCCCAAGCAGGTACCTTTCCTATATATACATATTCTTTAGTTGGAACATTATATGTATATATATGATTTTTATATTGATTTGTTTTTTATATGTATATATATAATTTTAGGGTAACCAAGATGGTGCAAAGGACTTAAGGAGTAGAGGGCTGTGCTTGGTTCCTATATCTTGCACTCATCATGTTGGCAGTGAGAATGGAGCTGATTACTGGGCTCCAGCTCCTGGGGGAGGATTTTGAATATTATAGGGGCAATTTGTTAGGTTGCAGCGGCAGCACACTGAAGCTTCCATGGATGGGAGTGATATATATATCTATATAACATCACGAGCAGTGATCCATCTGATCTGATCTGAGGCTGACTGCTCATGATGCTATTGTGCTCTCTATACATTGGAAACTAATAAAGTGTGCTAGATATATATAGTACAATTAATTTCTACTTGTATTCTAAAATCATGAAGAGCAATGCCTCTTTTGACATGCATCTGATGAAGTTTGTTTAGTACCATGTTCATTAGCCTTCTTAAAGACCTCAAGGGACAACATTGTTAACTTGGAACAAGGTTTTAATTAATGGTCAAATTTCATGGAAGATTAATAACTTGTGTATATAATTGTTAGTTTAGCGTGCAAAGTTTAATCAACCACATAGGACTTGATACCTTTAAACATAAGGAATTAATGGTTCGAGTCTTAAAATTAATTGTTGCATGCAATTTAACAAGCAGTCATTTGATACAAGTATACTTTCTCAAGCTACATAGGATGAGCTGTGCCAAATGTCTCAGCTCATCAACTTATTGGCTGAAAATAAATTTTTGCGAAGGAAATATATTGAAAAAAACAACTTAGCTATCGATTTTACAAACCAAAGATATTTGGTACAACAAACTAGAGGATCCCCCAAGAGAGGAAAGGAACAGCCAAACCAAAAAACAAATCCCAATGAACTAGCACACAAAAATCTAGCAACACTAAGTCCAACGTTCGATCAGGAAACTTGATGGAGATCAACCAATGAACAATATAAATAGATTCACATATCAGACTCGTTTCTTCAAGAAACTACGAGAAGTAGAGAACCACACAAAGGGAAGGTGATGACTTTTGACTCCATGATATAAACCCATTTACCAAGGAAGAAATAGTTCAAGGGGCATCGACCATATTTTATGAAAGAGCTCTGTTAGAAATAGCTTATGAGTTCCAAAAATGGGATAAAAAAGACCATTGAAGGTTAGTGCATTCTCAACTAGAGGCTATATATAGATACAAAAGTAATCACAAGACTAGGAAACCCTTGGGCCATAAATAAAAATGACCACTGTATGATGCCGAACTTTTTTGTTTTTAACGGAAACTATACAGTTAAATTTGTTCCAAGTTACCCACTGAAATTTGTATTTATATAAGTATGGTCCAAACTTATATAAATACAATTTATAATACACCGAAGTTAATAGTTAAATAGTTCGAAGCCAGCATTTGAAGTGCATTGAACTAGACTTACGTCGGGAAATAAGGGGAGGAGATATAAGATCGAGCTCAGTGCAAAGGCCAAAGATTGAGCTTAGTGGGAATTAAGGCCGAAGATTGAGCTCAACAAAAGACTAAAGATTGAGCTCAGCGGAGCAGCCGAAGTCCAAGCTCAGTAGAGAACCAAAGATGGAGCTCCGTGCATGGAAGGCCAAAGTCCGACCAAGCTCAGTGGAAGGTTGAAGTTCGAGCCAGTAGAAGGCTAAGGTGTGAGCCTACTAGGAAGCTGAAGTCCAAACTAAGCCAGAAACGAAGTTCAAGTTCGACCAAAAATTGAGGTCCCATGCCACAAAAATTTCCGAAGTATGTTTGGAGTTTACTCCAAATTAAAGTTGGGGCTCCTTGATGTTTCCAAAGGAACTGAAATGAGGCAGAAATAGTCTCATAGTTAGATGACAACAAATGTAGGGAGATGGGGATGTATGATGTTATAAAGGTGGTCATATATAATAGGTGGTTTTACATAGGAGGGATGGACAATCAAGAATTCGAATTAAATTTCCCAATAGACAAACATACTAACACACCTTACCAATAGTCTATATATTTATTTTCTTAATTATATAACAATTGAAGAGTCTCCCTGCAGGCTTAGTCATATTCTTAAAATTTCTTTTTTAATTGGAAAAAAAGAATTAATATGTATTAATTATTTATACATTGCATATCATGTGCACATTGTTTCAAATTTTAATTATTTTTTCCCAAGTGTTGGTGCAGACAGCCTTATTATTTTATCTTGTGTTCTTTCTGCCTGTGAAAATAAATTATTGTTTCCACTTCCATAGATAATTAGTGTTTGGCTCTCCATTGCATGGAGATAATGTTTCAAAAAGGCACTTAAAAGTTATTAACCCTCGAAAATCTCATTTAAGCGCACAATATTCTGTACCACACGTAGGATCAAACAGTGGAGAAATGCTTTCAGCACCCATATTTGTTCTCCAATTGAGTGAAAGGGAAAGGCCCATGCTGTAGTAAAAGCCCAAACAAAGTTCAAAAGAGTTGGCGTTGATTGTCAAATGCCACGTTGTAACTAGGATTTGTGGGTAAAAAGGAACAAAGAAAAGGGTCTTTTTTTTTTGTTATGTAAATACTAAAAGACCCTTATGTTGTTGCTCACGTCCGACCCACCTCTCTGCTAGTCTGCGTTCGACGTGGGCAACAATTAATATAATGTATCTATTCTATTACATAAGAAAACATTAAATTTAGCATCACCAATTTAAGACCAAAACCTGATCGACCCCACTACTGTTGGCTATGTTGCTGATAATGACTGCTTGGTTGTTCCTGCTAGTGGCTGCTTGGACTGTTGTTTGCTCCTACTAAATTCTTTTAGGTAGTGTTTGTTAGTAAAGATATAGAACGAAAAAATTAAGATATGAAAAGTATTATAGATTTTGTCATTTTTAATATATTTGTTAAATTTATCTGATAACTCTTGAAAAAGATGTCATGTGACTTTTTAGGCTATCTCCAACCCATCTTCCTATCTCACTCCCTATTATATTATAAACAAATCACTCTTTATTTTTAATGTCTTGAAAAGTATGTGTACTACAACGCACATTTCCTATCCTCTTCTCTATTTCACTTCCTATTTTATTTATTTATTTTAATAAACTTCAATTTTATTTATTTTACTTTATCTATAATTTTTATACATACACAATATCAATAATTAAATATACAAATTAATAACTAAATATACAAAATAATCAGATACACACATAAACAAAATTAATAATTAAATATATAAAATAATCAAATATATACATACAGAAAATTAATAATTAAATACACAAATCAATAACTAAATACATAAAATATTCCCAAAGAAGACATACGTTATGCTCAGTCTTCCTCGATCTACTTCACCCTCGCCATCGTCGTTGCTCGTCGCCAGTCGTCTTCTCCTTGTTGTGGTTTTGTGAGTAAGTCATTGGGTGAGGGAACAACACTGCGATGAATTTGGAGAGCAATATTTGGCTTTTCATATTTGTGGAGCAATTTGAAACTCCACAAAAATTTTGAGAGTGACAAGACAAGTAGAGAGTAGCATTGTAGCAGAAATTGTGGGGATTGCTCTCCAAATTTTGGCTTAGCTTGCATTTTGTCTCTGCGTTGAAGATGACCTTATCTGACATTTTTCAGATATACTTATCTCTCCCTCCCTCAAGATATGCATATCTTAGATCTTATAGATAAAAAAAAAATGACGTACATGTCCTCCAGTGTATTCTAAAAAATTTAACAAACAGTTTAATAAAAATTTGAAAATGTTTCTCAACCTTATATTGATCATTCTATATTTTAGTCCGAAAAACATTCTAACTTCATCTTAATATAACTTTATCTTACTAATTTTAACAAATGCGACGTTAATATATAGTTATACTTAAAAGTGTATATAAATTTATATATATATATATGCGCATTTTTTTTTTTATAGAATTCCTGAAATTAGTTTGGATTGCAAAATGATCAATTAAAATGATGTTGTGATTTGCAATTTGCAGTCCATATATACATCTGCAAACTACTCTTTTCTTCTCGCTTTCCTTCTCTTCTTCAAACTGCTTTGCTCTTCTCTTTTCGTAGTCCTTCTCCTTTCTATTGATTTGCTTTTGTTGATATTTTGATGATAAAAAAACTTTGTATTTTTTAAATTAATTGAAAATGAAGAATCAAAACCATGACAAAGGATAAAAGTATTCCAAATATGCTTTAAATGGAAACAAAATCTTTTGTGCCATGGATTTTCAATTAAAAGACAATATTGTGTTCTTAAAGAGATCGAATTTATTTTGAATTCAAATGATTTATAAAAAAGTAGAGTGTCAAAATATTTCCAAAAAAATAAACACAAAATTGTTGACCTTACTTGAAAAATGGCCGAACGGTTTAAGCCTTAGGTGATGGGCTGAGGAAAGAAGGCAAAACAGTTGATAGGTTCTGGTTTTTACCTTTGAGAAAAAAAACATTCATTTTAGGAAATAGATGACTAGTTACTAATTAGATAGTCGATTGATTTTTCAAGAAAAGTAAACCATTTTTAAAAGAGGTTGACCATTTGCCCAAAGCTGTAAGAAGATTTCAAATTTTTCCGTGGAAACAGTCGATCGATTTAAAAAAATTGTCGATCATTTTTTCACTGACATATTTAAATAACTAGTTTTTACAGACATTAAATGATTCCAATAGATCGTCAAACTATTATTACGGTGTGTTTGATAGCATGAAAAGTCCATTAAAAATGTCACATCTGAAGAATTGAATTTTATCTTTACTGTTTGATATACTATATTTTTTATGAAATTAAATTCCATAGTATAACCATTAAAGCATGTTTTGACTTATTTTTCATGAAAAATTCCATCTAAGGGGGAAGTGGTTTTTGTTTTCCATACAAGTTGAAAAATATTTTCTTTTTCAAGTAAATGTATCAAACACACCCTTAAATTTAAAGCACAAATGAAATTTATAAATACCAGTCCAAAAATGTACTGATAGAGATTACTAACTCATTCAAGATTACAAGGGTTTTCATCCTTCTCACAAGTGCTTATTCTTTCAACTTTTCTCTCTACCAATGTTGCATCATTTGTATTATTTTGTTAAAGTCTTATTGTATTCTTAGAGAGATCTTGTAAGTGAGAGTTTCAACTTTTAGATCATCTCATTTATTTTTATATTTTGTTGAAATTACTAACGATTTGTTAGAGAGCTTACTTGCTTATAAGTAGGAGATTGTAAATTTCTAATGATTTATCGGAGAATTTACTTGGATTAAGTAGGAAATTTTTAGTGAGTTGGCAAAATCTCTAATGAGTAGTTAGAGTAGTAGATGTGGGCGGGTTTTGTCGAACCACTGTAAACCCGTGCCTCATTTCTTTTTTTAAATTCAATCTTTTAGCTTTGCGGATCTTGATTTATACTTATTGCCACCTTGCACTAAAAACCTATTTTTACTCAAAAAGTTTGTAAAAATTCACTTATTTTTAAAACACACAATTCATCCATCTCTTGTATGGTGACATTATTAGTGTGCCAATCCAACACTTTTTTCCGGCGGGGGGGACCGACGCTTATCAGCAATGCGATGGGAAGGACCAACAGCGAGGCAACCCAGGCAATCTACAGATTTGATGGGAAGGATCGACGGAGAAGCGATGACAAAGATTGATGATGAGGCAACCACGAGTCTACAGTCTACAGATCTAACCGCAATGAAACGTCAACGAGGCGACAGGAAGGATGGACAGATAGCGAGGCTACCACGACCGGTCTGCATATCTGATAACAATGGAACAGCGGTGCGATCCTTCGCTTTCCCGGTCACCACGTGACCATTGGCCTTCTCGATCACCGGCGTGATCCTTCGCCTTCCTTGGTCACTACTACATCAGTCACCTTTCTCGATTACCGCTGCTTCACCTTTCTCGGTCCGTTGGCCGTTGCATCTCCGGTCTTCTCTGTTGCTACTGTTGGCGTTACAATATATCAGATTTGAGAGGTTTCTTATTTTTGCTGTATTTTATTGTTGGATTTGTTGTTTAGGATTGCTGTGAACAGACATTTTAATTGCTACGATTTGTTGATATGAATATATTTTAATTGCTCAAACTTAACTATCCCATACACTTGATGTAAATATGAACATATTTTAATTTGCAGAGGCCAAATGTTCACAACAACTTTTGTATATTGCAGTCCAAAATAAATATAAGCTGTAAACTAAAGAGCAATCCAACTGGTGATTTGAACATCAAACTTATTCCTTCTGTTGGATTGCCATGACAAAAAATAAACAAAGAGAAACAAGAACCAACTGAATGGTGAACTAACTGGATCAATATATAAATTAGGGTCTTTGTGAGATCTTAATTGAGATACAACCATTTGTAGATACAGGTGATTTAAGGCAAATTTAGTGCCAGCCGACTGAATCAATCTTTCTTTCAAGTATGTAACCTGTAGTCTCTATATCCGTCCATATACCAAGTCTAAGAAGAAGCACCTTTATTATATTGTTGGATTTGTTGTTCCAGGCTCTTGATCCTTCAAATTGGGTATGTTTTTTGATCAAAATGTGCTTAGTTATGTGTAGCATCATAGGAGGGATTGAATTACAAATCTGAAATGTTGAATTAATTTTATAAAAAGAAAAAAAAAAACTTAAGGAGCCCAACTATGTCTCAAGATTCAATCCTTATACTAAATGTTGAATTACTTTTATCTCCTGAGTTAGAATTTAGTCCTTATACTAAATGTAAAATGTGCACAAAAAGAATTAAAATGAGATGTTCTGTCTTTGCTGATGTTCCACCTCTTTGTGTGACAGTGGTTTGATGGCTTCTCCTTTAGCTTCTCCAACCATGTTTCAGGATTTTGAAAGCAAACTAATAATAAATGAGATTGATAATGATAATTGTGTGGTTGTACATAGGGTGAGGAGTTTGTCGACGGACTTGAGGATCTAGCAATTGAAACATTTGTTGGTGGTGAAAACGAAGCAGCATAAGTTATATTGACTGATGCTGAGGTCAGTAGAGGGAGACACCATGTAGGCATGCAATTTGCTACGAGTGATGATGCTTTTGGCTTTTATAATGAATATGCCAAGAATGGGATTTAGCATTCAAAAGGAATCAGCAAAGAGATTGAGGCCAGATGGACCTATTGCTTAAAGATATTAGGTTTGTTACATGGCGACGTACAAAAGAAAGCTTCAGATTCAAACTAGTTAGAAACATGCTCGTCAAAATCAAGAAGGTTGTGAGTCTTTTGGATGGCTGTTCATTTGAAAATGGAGTATGGATCATCAAGCAATTTTTTGATGAGCATAATCACGAAATGTTTACCTCCAAATAAATCAAGAAAATTGCCCTCTCATAATAAATAACATCTGCTACCATGTGTCAAAGAGTTAATGGATCAATATTGGTTGGCAAGATGTGGTTCGTCGAAAATTGCATAGCTTCTGAATGTCATTGGCGATGACACCTCAAATATCAACCCCCAGACATTGTTCAAATCACTTTATTAGAAAAAAAAAAAAAGAAGTAACAATATTGGTTGTGAGTGTATGATTGTTATGCAACAATTCTTAAACATGACTACCATGAATGATATATTTTACCACTCTATGGAGATTGATGAAAATGGTGTTTGTAGGAGTAATTTTGAGGTAGATGGGAGAGTAATTTTTAGATAATCAAATATAGTAGCTCATGTGAGAGTTTGTAACTGATTAATCTTAGTTTCCTTCAAAGAAATCTTAGGATTAAGAATACCTTTAAAAAATCTTATGTTATAGATCTTTGTCACATATTCTTAACAATTTAAGAATAAAAATCATCAGGATATTTAGAAACTCGTTCATATATAAATGGAGAGCTATGAATGAAAATATGATCATTTAAATAACAAGTATATATTATTATGCTCAATATTCATACTAGATATTATCTAAATATAGTATTAGGGCACTAATACAAACATAATCGTGTATGAAAAACTCAGTGACGTGGTAGTTTTTGATGTTGCTTATAAAATCAATCAATTCCTTCTCCCATTTGCACTATTTATTGGTGTGAATCATCATGGACAATTAGTACTTTTTGGATGTACCCTTTTAGTCGATGAGTAAGAAAAAATATTAGTTTGGTTGTTTGAACATTGGGCTATATTGCATAGGAGGTAAAACGCCAAGAGCAATCATTACTGACCAAGACCAAACTATCTTTAATGCAATTAAAAGATTTTTTCCGAATACACAACATAGGTTTTGCATATGCCATATCTCTCTTCATAAAGACAAACACCTTCGTTTATTGTGATCTTCCTACAATCTAGGTTTTGATGAACATTACTATAGGTGAGGGATGAGCAAGACCAATGAAGAACCCAAGTGTGTAGGGGTAAAGTTGAAGGAAAAATATAAACATGGAATTTGAGGAGACATTGATTGACAACAATGCAATGAAAAGAAATCTTGAAAGTGGTTAGAAAATATATACGATAAAAGGTACACTTGGATTGATATACATCTAAAAGCCAACAGAGTGAGAGTATTAATGCATTTTTTTTATGGATTTGTGAATTCTATGATTCCATTACTTGAGTTTGTTGAGCAATATTCAAGTACTTTACAATGTCGTCATGATGAAGCAAAAAGTGAGGACTTGATGACAATGAGAACCAAACCCCATTTTTAGGACATGCATCCATTAGAAGCGCATGTTGGATAGTGTACACCAGAAAAATATTTGCTAAATTTCAAAATGAATTTAAAGAAGTCATTTGCAATTGTTCTCATGATTAAGTGAACGACAACGATGGAGTCACATCATATGGTGTTTTGTATGAAGTAGATGAAAAAGTAGACTCACATATTATACGATGCATTCAATTTAAAAGGTAATTTAGTTGTAATTGAGAGAAGTTTGAGACTACCGATATGTTATGCCCACATATTTTATATATAATGAAGTATTATTACCGAATGAAGGCAATTTTTGAAGACTACATTTTGGATTAATGAACTCTTGCTTGTAGGCATAAGAGTTTGCATGCTTAGGTGTGGATTGATCAATGCATCACAAGATACCTAGGTTATCCCCCTTCTTGAAAATTGGAATCTTCAAAAAGCTCTAAATGAAATGCACAATAGAGCAGTGAAGTATCCTGATATTTGCATTGTTACTCTCCAATGGTGGAGGATTTGATGAAACAAATAAACAAAATTAGAATTAGTAAGGCACAATAAGATTATGTTGGCAAACAAAGTAACATATTGATAGCGCTTGTTGCCCAAAAAAACACCTAAGAGGGAGTGAATTGGGTTTTTGAAAAATATTTAACTTTTTACTCTAATTAAAAATTCTTTTTGTAGTAATCTTTTTGTTGTAATAGATACAACATAAAATAAAACAATCAACCGCACAAATATAAGAGAATTTTTATAGAGGTTCAGCTCTTTAAAGAGCTTAGTCATCTCTCCCAAGCACAAAGCTCGAGGTTTCACTAGGGAGGATAAAAATAACACTAGCTTTTGGTATGGAGCTAAACCAACAGAAAATCCCTTGTCTAAGCAAGACAACACACTAGCATATAACTAGTAATAACCCTTCACACAACAAGTGAGTAAAACAAACAAACCTACAACCAATTTGAGCCAAATCGAAAACAGGTAACCAATTATCTTTCACAATAGCAAATCTTCAACACTTGGACTTGCACTCTTGTTTTCAAAGCTCTTTGAAGTTTGTTCTCTTAGTCATGGACTGCTACCTTTACAAGTCACTTACTTTGAATATATATGAAAATTCTAAATTCTAGATGCTACAAAGAGAGGAGAAAAACAAATTGAAATTCAAAAAGCACATAAGCTTTTCTAGAAAATATTCTAACTTTTTCAGCAATTGTTGGGATCAACATCAACACAAGAGTGATTTGCATAGAAAGATAAAAGATAAGAACTGAGGGGACAATCTGAGACATAATTAAACATGAGTTTTATGGAGACAAAAAGTGTTATGGAAGTTAGAACAAATCAGAATCATTCAAAAGTCATTCAAAAAGATAACTTTATCAAAAAGCATTTTGCCTTTAACACATGAGAAGATCTAAACAAAATAATGCAGTATAAGGGTAAAGATAAAGCATGGAGAATAACCCTTGGGCATATACTGAAAGAGAGATTTAGAGAATTAAGAATCAGAAGCTATCGCAAAACTTTGGTCGACTGAAATTACATCTTTGGTTGACCTAAGTTGCCAAGTGGGTGGAAAGCCTCACTTCGGTTGAGATAAAGGTTGACTGAACTTCATAAGCCAACACACTGATTGACTTTGGTTGACTGAAGATAAAATTTCGGTCGACCTAAGTTATCCAGTAACATTAGGCAAAGGTTCGGTCAACTGAAATGCGAGACCAATCTTTCTAGCCTACTTCGGTTGACTGAGGCTAAATGTTGGTCGACCAAAATTACTTAAATATGAAAAATAAAACATATCGAAAGTATAGGAGATATAAAAAATATTTTTGTTATTATCAAAATCATTTATACTAAACCTCTAAACCTCGAGCTTTAACAACACTCAATCTATCTTGCAATGTGCACTTTCAACTAATATAACTATTTGGGATCCAACAAATGTTAAAACCAAAGGATAACTATAAAAATCTATAAGAATTTCATTAGGAAAAACAATTTTGCAAGCTAAAACTCAAAAAAGGAGACGGACTTGTGGTGTGTGTGTCATAGGAAATATCATGATATTAGGACTTGTCGAGTTACTGAAGAAAAACTGTAGGAGAAGGTATAATATATGACTCCTCTTTGTTTTTTTGTTTATTACTCGAGTAATATAGAATATTACTTAAAGTAAGATTTAGAGATTGTTTCTTAAGAAATTAGTCGAGTAATAATTATAGTATTTGAGTAAGATTGATTTTAGGAGAAGTACATTCAATTCTTTTAGTTAATATTCAAGTAATACATTCTGATATTTGATTAAATTGATTTCTTAGTAAAATACCCAATACTCGAGCAATATCTCATCTATATAACACTGATCTTAGTATTTGCATAAGTTAGTCGAATACCATTTGTTGACTTGGGCCAATACTTGAGTAATGACTTCTTAGAATCTTGATATTTGATTATTTCTTTTGTTTAGCCTTTAATATTTGATCTATTGTTTTTAACACCTTTAATATTACTCAATTTTCTACTAGGTTATGAGAATCGAAAATGTTATAACCGTTAAATCTTGATAGTTCATTTCACAACCTATAAGATTAACTTATAGTTTGTTTTGTTAAGTATCAAAACCTCTGAGAATCATGCAACTGATTCAATATCTTTTACTTGGATAATATATATAAATATATATATATTTAAATTTTATATTAAAAACAAAATATATATATATATATATATATTGAACCGGTCCGATCTTCTATATGGAATTTTTAAGAATTTCAATTCAATCTAGAGACAATCCAATTTAGTATGAACCATATTAACACCTCTAGAGGGTCCAAAAATATTATTTTATAAATTTAAAATTGTGAATTTAATCTTTAAGCTTTGGATAGTTTCAATTTTCACATCATAAAGTTAACTAGCGGAGATATTAATAATTCTGTTAACAAAATTATTTTAAGACATGAGTTTAAAAGAGATCGAAATTTATTTTATTTAAAAGAGCTCATAATAAATTAATTAATAAAAAATACAAGTTCAGATATATTTTGTTTTGTATTTTTCTTATTAGAAACTATTTCTCTTTGTACTGTATTTTACATGCATGGGCAAAATGGACAACCCCCCCCCCTCCTCCTGGGGTAGCGTCATGCTTGGTGCGATGGAGATGACATAAAGGGTTTGGCGCAATATTTCTTTTATGGGTGTACAAGTCTTTTTACTTTTAAGTTGTGTAAAATTTAAAAATTAAGTAATATTTAACTTAATAATATATTTGAATAGATGTGTCTTAAGTCATCAGTTAAATAGTTATATTTTGTTTAAAAAAATTGATAATCTATCAAAACTTATCAAAAGAACGAAAATAAACATGTTGCTGAATAATACAAATAAAATTTATAAAAATACTAATTTTTAATAAAAATAAATTATAAATTGATATCTAATTGATAAAATTATTACAATTTCACGTTGATAAATTATACATAAGTATTAAAAAATATATTAGTATAATATATATTACATATACAGAGAAAGATGGAGATAGGCGATTGATGAAAGAGAAAGCAGCGAACGACGGAAGAGGCGTGGGTAGCGAATGACGACGATGAACATGGAAAAGGCAGTGATAAAGACTAGAGGAGGCAGTGATGGGGATGAGTTTAGAGGCGACGACCGATAATGACGAAGGATCGAGAGGCGGCGAAAGCAACGATGATGGCCGAAGCTAGAGAGAGGCAACAATAGAGAAACAATGAGATGAAAGAGATGGGTAGATTGAAAATTAAGAAGTTTCGTTATGGCAAATCTTTTATTTACTTGGTCAATGTAAAAAGCTCATAGGAGTTTATTTGAAAAAGGTGGGGTAGCTTTTCTTAAATGCGGTTAAAATAATTTATAAGATTGGTAGCGTTTAAATTCTTAAATATTATTAAACATGTAAAAAAAAATAAATTATATAACTTATAAACTAATTCTATAACTTATAAGTAATCAAACGGTAAACAAAACACGCTCGTATTTTAATCCTCCGCAAACCTCTATCCAAACAAAGCCTCCGGAAATCTCTCTCCATCGGAATCTCGGAAAGAGCTGCGTTTTCCGTCCAAAGATGGCGGCTGCTTCTAAGTGGAAGAACACTGCGCTTCTCGTCATAGACATGCAGGTCTGAGGTCTCTCCTCCCCCCCCCCCCCCCCCCCCTCCAATTCAATTCCGCTTTTTCTTTGCCTTCTTCACGTTTCTGATGTTTCTTCTCCAACAACAATCCAAACCTTTTTCTTACTTCTCAATTATCTCAGCGTTCTGGATGCTTATTCTATTGTCCTTTCAAGCTATCCGCAGAAAGATTTCATTCTTCCAGATGGTTTGATGCGCGTCGATGGCGGCCAAGCAATTGTCCCCAACGTCATCAAGGCCGTAGAAGTTGCTCGGCGGCGCGGCATCCTCGTCATTTGGGTACCTTCCTCCTCATCAATCTTCGTTTCACACTTTCTTTGCTTCTTCAATATGATGCTCTCTGTTCCCTGATTCTTGCTTCCGATCACCATGTTCATTCCTTGTTTCTCCCAAATGTATTCGAATCTAATACATGTTACTTTGATATTTTCTACCTTCTTCCACTAAAATTACAAGTATTTTACTTGTACTGCGGGCAAAAAATAAACATCATTATGATATGAAAGGCCTTAACGAGTCATGTTTCCATGTTATGCAAGTTTGTTTCAAAATATCAACCATGTCAATTTTCTTCTTTCGTTACCATATGATGTAATTATTTATTGTTCCGTACTAAGATGGTGTTGGAACTTTATCTTATAATTCCGTGCTAGGGGTTTTATCAAGAAAGGCATTTAGTGTAAAATTCTATCACATTGTTCAAATTTAACTTAGTTAAAATAAGATGCAGCTGATGATAACAATGATATAAAAGACCTTACAAAAGATAAAGTCGTGAGTAGAAATCATTGGCAAGCTACATAGTAAGGCTTGCTATGTTGTGGTGATGTTTAAGTAGTGTTTTTCTTTGCACTTAAATGATTGGTTGAGAAATTTGGCTATAGGTTGTCCGCGAGCATGATCCACTTGGAAGAGATGTTGAGCTCTTCCGCCAGCACTTGTACTCGGTCGGGAAAGCAGGGCCAACCTCTAGGGGTAGTGTTGGTGCGGAATTGGTTGATGGCCTAGTGATTAAGGAAGAGGATTATAAGGTCGTAAAGATGCGGTTTAGTGCATTCTTTGCTACACATCTTAATTCATTTCTGAAGACTGCTGGGATTGATAGTTTGGTGGTTGTTGGTAAATGCACCTTTTGTCGTATTCTCATATTTACTCCTGAGTGTTCTTCTATATATTCAGCTTTTAATTCTTCAAATCTCTGTTTCTAGGTGTTCAAACTCCAAACTGTATAAGACAGACCGTCTTTGATGCTGTAGCATTGGATTACAAATATGTTACAGTTATTGTTGATGCCACAGCTTCTGCCACACCTGAAATACATCTTGGTAGGCATTTATTCCTGATTTTTTACTCTAATCATGGATCTCATATGACATGTTTTAACTAGTAGGAGCCATTTATGAAATTCTCTTCACTTGGAAATGCAATGCTTACTTTATCTTGTAATTATTGTTAGTATTTTTGGCTAGGGTGATCCTCTGTAACAATGGTAAGGATGCGCCTCATGCTGTAGTGACACCCTTTATTATTATTTTTGGCATCTCTCTTGATGTGCTAATATTAGGATGTCTACAGTATCACACCACATTGCATGTATTTGCCTCATACACGATAGTCAAGTGTTCCACATTTCCTTAAGATTAAACAGATGGCATAGATTAAATCTGCATTGTACTCAATCCGCATTTCACATTGATTCTCAGACAGTCAAACTTCCAGAGTCTCTCAGTTCATATTTACATTGATTTTTGGACTGTACATGGTTCAAAATCTCATCATTTGCCCTGAGTAATGCTATTGAATATTACTCACCATTGGATCTAGTTCCAAAAAAATTTCTTTTGTGTGCATGATCTGAACTTGGGGAGCAGCAAAGACTATGGACCTCTGTCAAGGATAGCATTTATCCATTTATATAATCTTCCTGGTCTATGTTCTTTTTTTTTTTTTTTTTTGTCTTTTTCGTGATCCTAACTAATTGCACCTTAAAGCAGAACTCTCTCTTTATGCATTAGTTAATTTCACAGAACATGGCTGCACCATGCAATTGAAGTCATCTATGTTTCCAACTGATATTTTTCTTTGTTTTCAGCCTTCCATTTATTCATTGCTTGCTGTTCTTATCATATCATCATCTCTCCAATTGCTTTTCTGTATCATAACAACATTGTAAATGCCAGTATACTACAGGAACTTATGCTCTTAGCTGAATCACATGCTAGTAAAGGAAGAAAAAAAGCAACTTTCATCAATAAAGAAATATATATATATATAAGCCTAATTCAGCTGAATGAAAGATCATCAAAGCATTTTTCCAAAGAATTCTCTCCTTTCTCTCAATTTCTCTCTCTCTCTCTCGCCTACTTCTGTTGTCTCTCTCCTTCTCTGAATCCTCCTCACATTTCTCCCTAAGTTCTGCCCTAGTCCTCTCAATTAGCAAAGAATTGACCTTGTCAAACCTGAAGACCTGACAATAAGTACCAAATGTGCCAATTCCACCTAGAGGGGATTAAGGTTTGTGATCATTGTTGATAAGTACAAAATGTGATTGGTATTGCAATCTAACATCACATATAAAGAAGCTTAGCTTGATGTAGAGTCCGTTTTGATATTTTTTACTAAAATTTCGGAGGTGCTCTAAAACTTCCTCATTTTTCTTTTGTGTGTCAGTGTGTGTGTGTTCCGGGGGGGGTAATTGAAGTCTTGTTTGCCAGCTAAAAGCATCAAAAGAGACTGAGTGTAAAGGAAGATATTACGGATCAAATACTAACCAACCCTTGTTAAGTTGCGTAAGCTAAATGGTGGAGAACTTTACATCAATTTTGGATATGTCCGTGTGTATCAAGGAGAACCTAGCTTAGGTTGTTTTGAATGTCGTAAGATAAGGAAGATTGAAGTTTGGTAATGGACTAACAGTCCGTCTAGGACGGGAGAATTTTCCAGCGCGCACCTGCTGAAAACAATAAAATTTGAGAATCAAGTCATAGTGATTATTCTACTGAGTCTGTAAGGGAAGCCCTATTAGAAGTGAAATATTAACATCTTGAGCTATATATGCTATGTTCTATGGGCTTTATGTGTTTTTCAAAATTACAGTTTCCTTCATTAGCTAAAGCTAGCAACTCAAGTCACATAAGAAGCAAGTGGCATATGATGGTATATGTAGAATAGCACTTATCAGTTGGTAACAATGAGAGGAAATTTGATGAAACAATACTAGGTCTAGGGGATTGAGATGCTCATATTTTCTATCAATTTGAGATCCGCCTTTCGAGGTTTGGTGCTAAAACTTGGCATCATGGTAAATGTGGCTAGGTTATCTAGATAAGACAGGTATAGATTGGTAGGCTTAGTTTATCTAGCCCTACCTTTTTTTCTGCTGATTTTGAAAATGAAGAGCACTTTCATTTTCCATTAAACTGCTTTATTCTGAGAATAATAAGTTTTCTATATGATTTGAAAAGGTGCACTTAATCCTTTTTTGTTATAAAAGAATAACAATAACACAATTGCTGAGTTTATTTTTCAGCGGTCACTTTGATCACCCATATGCTGAATTGAATCCTCCACTGGTTGGTTGCATATTGCTGGCACTCACAGGATTTTCTAAACCAAATTCCCATTGCTCCGCTAGCTGCATTTTCTTATTATATTTTCTAACTTGTTAGTTTTTCACAACAGCATTTCATTTCTTCAAATTTTAGGTGATTTATATTGCTGAGTCTTCTTTTGGCTGGTATCCAGCATTTGACTAACACCAAAAACTATATTCTTATTCCAGCAAATATTTTTGATATGAAAAATGTTGGTGTTGCAACCCCCACATTGGAGGAATGGTGCGAGTCTGATGACTGATATATTTCACAAGGACAATATCGACTTAGGTGAGCTGTTTCATGTAACCCTTATCAGGTTGCTGTATGTGCAATATAAGATATAGGTTTTCCCCTATTTTGTGCAGGGAAAAGGAGAATGGCAAACTGGAGAATGATTAGCTTGGTGACTGATGAACAGGGAATTGTCTTTGTTTCTGTTAATAACTGAATTGTTGTATTTCAGTCATGCTTCATATAGTTGTACAATACCTGCTGTTTGCATTTGTTCACAAGATGAATATCAATAAACTTTCTTAATGGCTGCTAAACCAAGCCCATTAATGTTTGGTTGGCTTATCCATCCTTGCAGGTTTAGAAGCTTAGCTTCAACCATTGATTATCTGCCTACTGGGCCAATTCTACATGCACAAAGAAAGAACATTTAACTTGCCTGTGAATTGAAGAAACAACTGAGAAGCGAACATGGAAGCACTCTCTAATGCATTAACAAACATGTTTAAAATAAATAAAAAATGATAACCTAATTTGTAATCAGTCAATCGGTTCACATGTCAAGGAATTAAATATATGCAATTCGTCATATCCATTTCCAACCCTATCAATTGCTGTGAGGGATGATGCTTAAAAGTGAAGGTTGCTTCTTCTTTGTGATTAGAATGTCAACAGGTTTGAGTTGTAATAAGTCCTTTCATAAAATAAATAGAGTTAAAATTGCATACTTAGGTAAAACTGACACTCAGCATAATCATTGGAAAGTAGTGAGTCATGTGTATTGATGTCGCAAAGCAAAGAACCTTGTATGCTAGGAAAGCATTCTATTATGCTTAATTCTTTAATCCGAGGTTGCTTTTTGACTAGAGTTTCCAAGCATATCTTTCTTGTGATTGCTCCAGTTCTAACTGTTTGATAGATCAATTCACAGATCTTGAAATTGGCTACATATTTGTGGTAATTTGATAGTTAAGTTAAAGTTGGAGCCCATCAAAGGGATGGAATGATGTATAGAGAAATAACATGCCTTATCCTGGAAAATACAATGAAATGAGCTTTTAACTGACAAAACTAGAAACAATCTTCCATCTTATTAAAACACAAAATACAAAAATAATTGTTCAACCAAAAATGCTTTGCCTCCCAATAGAATGAAGATCACTGCATTAGATTGATACCCTTCACAAGCAGCGACTCGTGAAAGATCTCTGGCTTAGTGCTTAATTTTCTTGCTTCTCAGCATCTTCTGCAGAAACCAGGACAATGTGGCAACCACAGGGAAGCAATGCTACTCTATAAATTACTGCTGGATGTTGAAGCCACTGGGAACAATTTGCTACAAAAAAAATTTATTGTTTCTCGGCAGCAAACGTTTTCTTCAGTTCTTTTTTGTTCACCTGGAATTAGAAATTATATATCATACATTAATTTCGAACAAAATTCCCCTCAACCTGTAGGGGCTGAAACAGACAATGGAAAAAAAAAATGTATAAACAAAATACTGGTAAGTAAATATTCACCTTTCCCATAGCATTACGCGGAAGAGTCTCCCATAGGAACAATCGAGTTGGTAGCTGGGAAAAGCAGTGCATGCGGTAATTAGAGTTGATGCTCCATTTTCTTTTAGGTAATTGAAAGAATGGTTTCATGTCAAATTTGACATGAAGCCAAGAGAGGAGACCCAAAATACTAAAATGAAACAATAAGAAGCAAAATGTATAAATATTACAGAAGAAACGACTTTGTCCTTTCCTGTTTTTATTTGTTTTCGTTGGGGCAGAGGTGGGGGTTTCCTTTTTCAACCTTGTCAACAGAAAGACGAACGTATTGGGAAAATTTTGTAGTTTGGCTCATGGGCAAGTGCACCAAAGCAAGTGCTTGAACGTGAGTAGATTAAGCGCAGGTCAAGAAACATGCTATCGTAAAAAGCAACATCAGTGCCCAACATTGACTTTGCAGATCATTTGAAAGGGAGTTCACTTTCAGATAATTCATCTGCCAGTGCATTTTCGGGGTGAAACATTATTTCATGTATTAAATAGTTCATTTTGTAGACCTATGAGAAAAGAGAGCCGACCACCAGTGCTTACTGAAAAAGTTTTGGCAAGTCCAACAACAGTGATTGGTCACAATTTTAAGCTTAGGAAGCAGTAAGGACACGGATAAAATAAGATACCTTGTATGGTGCAATTCTCTCTTTGGCCCAGGTGCAAAGTTCTTCCAAGCTAAGAGCCGGCTCCAACTCTTCCTCTCGTTTTTTCTTAGTCTCTTCCTCAGGGACAATTATTGCAGAAACAGCTTCCCCATAGTCCTTGTCCGGCAAGCCCAACACACAACACTCTGATACAGCTGGATGCTGCAGAAGGAGGTTGATTAAATGCCACTATCATATTTACTATCATGGTTTGTTCATGTTTGAGAAGGATCCCACTAAAAAAGCAATAATAACCTGTGCTGTAAATGAGAGGTTATGTGCACCATGACCTCTGAAACAAACCAAGCATTTACCTCTAAAAGAGCTGATTCAATTTCTAATGCTGATAACTTGTATCCACCAACCTTCATAATATCAGCGCTAGTGCCTGAATGAGTAAATTTAATCTTCAATGAAAATAAGCAGGTTGCCTAAGCAAATGAAAAGAAAATAAGCAGGTTGCCTAAGCAAATGAAAAGAAAATAAGCATAGGGGGAAGGAAGAGATGAAATGCATAAAAATTATGTGCTACCCTAATGGCATAAACGTAACCAAAAACCACCATCAAAGTAGACCATTCCTCCCCAACCATCCTCCCTCACCCAGAAAGAAGCCACAATGAGCAGTCCACACAGGAAAATGACAAGTACACAAGCATGCATCAAAATTCAAGACGACGTTGTTTATAAAGGTACAAAAAATTATGTTCAAGATAAGTTTGTTCCGCTTAACAGAGTTTGGACGCCTAAACAAAAACGTGTCATATAGAGCACTCAACTGTATCAGAGTATCACTAGCTTCTTCCTCAGACTTAATAGTTTAAAAGTGAAATAGAAGTAGAACTACAACAGAGTCCCTTGGTGTAAAGTTCACAATTCACAAGATTCAGGGGGAAAATATTTATCAATAGAAACAATTGCTATTCTTGCTAAGAGGAATTCAAAATTATGAACCCCCGCGCAAAGCATATTTTTACAACTCCATACCAAAAAGATCAGGGGCAGCAAGAAATTTATGTACTTGTCAGCAACAAACAGAGTAAATCATTACTGCATGTATATAGGGATTATAGAACATGAACTAGTCAAGTAGGCGTTCAAAGAGATATATGCAGATATATGTAGTTATATATAACCAGCTGCAATCAAACACAGAGAAATCTAAGCATCTTACGTCCCAAAATGACATAGTATCCATCTTCATCCACTTTAACAGCATCCCCAGTCTTGAAAAACCCACCATCAATGAAGGATTCCTTTGTCACCTAAGAGGTGATTAGATGCAATCATGAGAAATATAAACATAAAATCATTTCTTGTTTGTAATACTTAATTGGCATTTAGTTTAAATATATGGTGCTTAAGTGACGCCATAGTAGCATCATAGAAGCTAAGAGGAAGAGGAGAAGATAAAGATGGGAAAAGATAAGGCAAAAAATTCAGTTCGTGCACTTTAGTGTTGTTCAATTATCACACATTATAAATGATGCTTGGCAAGAAAAGCTTCATAATGCAAGTTCAGAATAGGTGACAGTGTGTGAGAATCTAGGTTACAGTTTCCTTCTACAAGAAAATTGTTGAATTGTTAAGTGCCATCTCATCTACAAGCTTAAACTGGTACATTGAGGGACTTATCTTTTACATTATTATTTTTACTCTCAACACAACCCCTCATGTGTAGCCAGGCTCCACTGCATACCTAGTCTAAGCATGTGCAACAAAGGAAATATTGGATTAACGATGAGGTTTAAACTCGAGACCTTTGCTTGCACTAATACCACATTGAATTGTTAACCACCAACTCATCTAAAAGTTTAAGCTGGTAGATAGAGAGCTAACTTATCTTTTATATTATTATTATTTTTTACTCTCAACAAAAATGAAGCAATTATGGTGCTTGAAAACTTATCATGTCTGTTTCTCTCATGTCAAGTTCAGAGCAACATTGGAGAATCAACAGGTAATGGCTTACATTGGGTACAAACAAAAAGCAACCTTTGGGACATATAGAATGTGTTTCTCAACTAAAACAGGTTATGAGTCTCATGACAATGGTTTGGATATGTATCAAGAAAATATGTGAAAGAAAGAAAAGGAATAAATTCACTACAGAAAGCTACCAGGATTTTGATCTAATGCAAAACAAAAAAAAAAAATCAGATAGAGAAATAAAAAATTGTAATAAATATCAGGGAGAGAGAGGAAGGGCCTCTGAGCTTGAAGTCAAACTAGAAAGTGAATATGCAATTATACAATGATACAAGTACCTCAGGAAGTTTCCAATATTCCTTAAACAATGACGGGCTTCTAATGCAAAGCTCACCCACTCCTGTCATATCATCCCCAGTACCATCTTCCACAAGTATTTTGGCCTATCATAAGCCAAGAAATGTTACCGTATAAATCAACAAAGTGTGCCATCAAGGCACTTAGATAAACTGAGACCTCCCTCTAAATATTATTTCAGTTTAAAATTGCCTTCGGGGAAAGATTGAAAAACATCAACTCAAATTTATAACCATCAGTCTCTTCAGCATGTCACGACTCTTTAGCGCACAGCTGTTTATGGTGTTGAATTCTGTAGTTATGAATCTCACTAACCTCCACACCTGGAAATGGGTGCCCAACAGTGCCTCCTTTCCTTAAGCCTCTCAAGGGATTGGAAATGGCCATGACAAACTTAAAAAAAAAAAAATCAAATAATTAAGAAGCACATAAATGAGTATCCCTAAATAAATAAGTGGAGAACCCTTTGCTGTAAAGCATATAATCCACCAAAAGAAATTATGTAGGAAGACAGCACACACCTCAGTCATACCATATCGTTCTAAAAGGCAATGTCCAGTTATAATTTCCCATTGTTGCATGACAGGATAAGGAAGTGCAGAGGAACCAGACATCTGGAATTAGGAAACAAACTGCTTAAGTTTTATCATAATAAAGGAGTTAACAGCTATATGTACGTATAACAGCCAAAATTTACAGATCATCAACTAATAGTAGATATGAGGACCATAGTTCCAATGTGAAATTTTTAATCAAATTTCCCTACCATGAGACGCAACTTGCTGGCAGCTAAAGCAGAAGCCTCTTTCAAGTCTGGATCCATTGCTTCATAACCTTGAATTAGTCGAGTGTACATTGTTGGTACCTACATTACGAAGTGTGAAAATCACTCTATAACAACCCTTTTGAGGTTTGGAAATTGAAATTCGCAAGTTCATGAATACATGCTTCTTAGTTTGTTTTAATAATGTATTATTTCATCTGAAATGACTTTGCCTATGGATTGAGTAATTCCATCAATACTTCTACTGTCGATGGTATTCCTCCTATTCACACCTAGTCCCAAGCCTGGATAGAGGGCTGTGTTAGACAGCTGAAAGCCAACATAAAAATCTCTTTATCATGAACTCTAAACAAAAGAATAAATTGCTAAGACATAACACTCTTAGTGGCACGCTGTATTACTTGAGTGCAGTGAAAAATGAGCTAAAGTTAAACTTACAACAGTTCTTGCATTTTTATGGACAAATGCAAGAAAAGAAGTTATTCCAGGACCCAAGGCTAAGGATTAGATCATGAAACAGGGAAATCTATGGAAGTGGTTGATGTGATGTTTAGGAGAATAATTAAGAATATTTGCCTTCAAAAGACGAGACAGGCTGGCAAAAAAGGTTAAAGTATTGATTGAGCTTGGATATGAACTTTGATATTCAAGGAACGCACAAGGAATGAAGGATTACCATGGATAAGAGTTTCAAGGATGAGGTAGCGAACATGAAGAGGTTGAGAGATAGGATTATCACATTAAAGTTGCTCTAAGAGAAGAGATTTTGAATATTGTTAGTACGCATGCACCACAAGTTGAGTTGACAAAAAATATAAAGACAATTTTGGAAGAGTTAAAGGGATTGTTGCGAAGAATACCAAGAGAAGAGATCATTATTTCAGGCAACTTAAATGGTCATGTTGGTAAAGAAGTGAATGGGTAAAAAGATGTGCGTTACGGTTATAGCTTTGGAGAATAAAAATAATGAGGGAAGGTTATTTTGCATTTGGCATCACATATGATCTCATCATAGCTAATACTGCATTCAAGAAGCGGGATGAACACTTGGTCAGAAAAGAATCAATTATAATGAAAAAGGCTATTAATGTTATACTAGGAGAGTACCTAACCACTCAACATAGGCTTATAGTCCTTCATGCCCTTGTAAAACATGGAGTTAGAAAAATGACATAAAAAAAAAAAAAAACAAAGCACAAGAGATTGAACTATAGAAGGTAAGACTAACCTACTGTGACTTGAGATGGCTGCTACTATTAAAAACATGACAGAACCGTTTTAAAATGGGAAAAACAAACTGAAAAGAGTTTCGATTGTGGAATGGAGAGGCAAAAGAAAAATTTAAAACCAAGAGAGCTAGCTATGAGACTTCACATACATGTTGCAACGAAAAAAACACAAAGAGAACGTAATCCATGTCTTCTCCATGAATGTGGACAAATGCATTTCTAAAACACATAATTCATATTTTGTTTGGATTATATCAAGGATCTGCACTGAGCATTTACCTCTTGACCCTTGAGATGGACAAAATCACAAAGCACATCCAAGAAAAATTGCCTTGGTGTATGTCATCAGATGAAATTGTTTTAATGGATGAAATAAATGGAGTGCATTTTGAGCTTGACTTATGGACTAATACCTTAGAATCTAAATGTTTCAATATAAACATGTCAAAAATCGAATATATAGAATGTAAGTTAAGTAAAAATAGAATGTGGATGATGTTATGATGAGACTTGAAAATCAAGTGATTCGTAGAAAAGATTAATTTAGATATCTCAAATTAATTTTCAAAAGAAAAGGAAAAATTATTGAGGATGTCACTCAAAAAATAAGGTCAAAATTAAAGTGCAGAAGTGTGTCCAACATTATCTCCAATTTTATAAAATCTCTCTAAGTGGATAAAAAGGAAATTCTAATAGAAGGCTATAAGATCATATTTGTTATATGGCTTAGAATGTTATCCAGTTTAAGCACCAACATGTGCAAAATATGATCATAACTAAGATAAGAATGTTACAACAGATGGATGTTACAAGGATGTGTGACAATACAAAAAAGACAAAATTAGAAATGAGATTATTTATATAATAGAGTGTCACCGTATTAAAGTTAACATGCACCAAACCCAATCAAAATGGTTTAAACATGAGAGAAGAATACCAACAGATGCATTGACGAGGCCAGTGATTGGAATGAAAGAAATTTGTAGCAAAGGGGGTAGAGAAAAAAAAAAGTGGAAAACTCTCAGATATGGCCTCACAAAAAATATGATCATGGATAGAGTTATTAGAGAGCTATAATTCATGTTGTTAATCGTACTTAAAGGGATTAAGGCTTGTGATTGTTCTTGCATTATTTCATCTGAAGTATTTTCCCATGTCACCAGTGAAAAAGGAGTAAATAAAAGTTGCATAGATCAAGAGATTACCCTTCAACTCTAGGGAGTTACATAGAAGCTCGCAACCAAAGCAAAAAGGCATAAAGGATAACATTACATAACCAGCACCCAAGAAACAAATTAGTAGGGTTATTGTGTATGCCACATACAGAGTCCACTGCTATAAATATTATAAAATCAGAGGGCAAAAAGGAGACGACAAAAACTAAAATGTGAATATCTGATTTTATTTTTTCTTAGCCATTATGCACCACATCTCATGATTCTTACTTTGCCAAGCTACAGTGTGCTGTTCGCCCAGATATTTATACTCGGGCAAAGATAAGACTCCAGAGTAAAAAATAGTTAAAGAAAGCATGAGCATCCCCCCCAAAAAGATAAGATTACAAATAACAAGCTTCCTAATTTACATCATGAAATAATTGACTTACTCCAGTAAAAACAGTTATAGCGTCATCTGCCTTTGTCCCATCTTTGGGATAGGATTCACGCCATCTCTGCCAGATTCCTCTCACACTAAACTTTGGAATGAACTCAACCTTCAACCAATAAAACAAATATGTAATATGTTACAACTAAACATGCTCCAACATATAGAACAAACAAAAGGAAAAGATGTTTAGCATAAAGAAGCAATCAAAGTCTGAGCCCATGCTATGTGAACAAATATATATATATGAAAATGGAAAGGAGTGGATTACCGTGGAACCTGCATAGAGAGGGGCAAGTAAAGCATTGAAAAGCCCATGAACATGTACGGAGGACAAGTTAAGGATCAATAAAATCTGACCTTTTAATTAAGTTTTCCTAAAGCAAAGAATCAAAAGCTGAATACAGGTAATAGAAATTTTAACATAGAGAAATACTCAACTAGTAAATATCAGAAAGCAGGTTTTCATCATAAAAATAAATGTTTTTTTTGGATATGATGTAATGGGAGACAGTGCAGAAATTGATCGGCAGAAGTATACTCCCAAGCATTCGTCAACATTTGGGCCTGACAATGAGCCAGAACACAACAGTTAGTGCCAAAATCAATTGCTAGGCTAAGAACTTAGAGTGAGAAGAAAAACAGGTTGCAAAAATCATGAATGAATAGTTTCAATATGTAACACATAGTGCATATTTATACTGAGCTGATGCATGATGACAAGATCAAATTCAAGATAATAAAAAAAAATGCTACTCAAAATATATGCTCAGAGGAGCAGATTATCAACAAATGTAAATCCTAGCTAGTACTATTTCTGGTAAATTTCCAGCAAGATATCACTAGATCCCTAATGATATAATATAGTAAGAAAGCATTTCTCCTTTTTCTTTGCACCCAATACAAGAACATCAAAAGATTGATGCATGATATACACTTCCTCTAAGAGGGTACCTATGTAACTTCACACCTAATTCACATGTATTAATGAGGAAAACTCCAGTTGAACTTCATGAAACCATCCTCGCCACCTCATTATTATGCTAAACAACTGAAGACTAGATTTCAACATATAAAACCTCCCCTCCAATAATAATATCTCCTCTTCAGAGCAAAAAACAGAACAAAAGATAAACTCTCTCTCTTTCTCTTTATACCTAACATATATAAATGAGGAAGTTGATATCCTAGTTAAGAGTTAATGAAGCAACCTTCACAACAATAACAAAAGAAAAAACCTCTTGTAGAAACATTGAATAAAACGGCAACAAGGAAGTGCTAAGTTTACAGTCTTAGTGGTGTTCAGATAAGTACCTGTGTTAAAATGCCTTGGTGTGTGTGAACAACTCCTTTTGGTTTACCAGTGGTACCACTTGTGTAAACAATTAGTGCAGGGTCATCATCTGTATAAACCAAAAAGAATGACCAAAACAATGTTACTATACCCATCTAAGCCAGCTACAACATAAATAAAGCCTAAAGGTACCACCTTGTATCTTCTTCGAATTGTCAATCCTGTCCAGAATTTTACTGACATCCATTTCTCCAGTTCCTGACTTATCATGCTCAGTTGTCTTTGAAGGTATAAACGGTACAGGAGGAATAAGAGAAAAGCGAGCAGCACTTTTAGTTGCAACATTTTGCATGAGCTCTGCATGGTCTTCAGTGCTCAAAATCATAGAAATATCCTAATAATGAAATTGATATAAGAGTTTGCACATATATTTGGCAAAAAAACAAGATGAAATCACAGCATTAAAAGATTGCATGCTGCAACTAAAATGTAGTTATCTTGATTCAAAGTGAGTTAAGGTCAGAAAAAAGTCATTTATACTGAAGTTACCAAATTCTGAGGGAGCAGGCCACAATGAAATTGTAAGGAATATAATTTGATGAATAAGTGGTCTGCATGTGCAGGGATAACTCCACAATAGGGTATAGTTAATGCATGATGCATCTTATCCATTTACACATAAAAACAGAGCGATTAGAGAATAAAAATTCTCAGGGGGGAAAAAAAAGTTAGTGAAGGGACAAGAAAATAGAGGGCATGCAAAGACAAACCGAGTCATGCATCACATGCAAGAGCTCGGCCTCTGGATAGCTTAAAGCAAGTGGAACAGCAACAGCTCCACTAAACCAAGTCCCCAGCATGCAAGCAACAAACTCAGCAGAAGGTTTTGCCACAATTCCTATTCGGGCTCCACTAAGATGGTCATTTTGTCTCGTTCCATCAACCTGCACAATAATTGCTTCACATAAATTTCAGAAAATTGTACATATGTAAAAGAGGATGAAAGTAAATTTGATAGCACGATCTTAGCAAGCACCCCCTCCCCAGGGGATGAATATCAAGTTTAATCCAATATAATTTCCAATATTTCTTTATTAAATGAGTCGCAACTTTTATGCACCTCCCAAGCACATAAGAAGGAGATGAAGGAATATATCACATCCAACTCACAGTATCTAAATCAGCATTGCATAATAGCCTTGATATCCTCCAGGCAGATGAGATAAGATGAGAATAAGTATAGCTCTTCTGATCAGCCCTTATAGCAATGGTTTCACAAGATGAAGAACCCAGTCTAGCAACTGCTTTAACAACCTCCATGAATGCACTATGATCTACAGCTGTGGTGGAGGAAAACAAACAAATGCTATTTAATTAGATATCTCCTTTCTTTCAAGTCAATTATACTTCTCATTAAATAGCTCATCATATTTGTTAACCTTTACAACTAAATTACAAATCAACAATCTAAACATAATGACATCTTTTAAAATATGTGAAAAACGTTTGGTAAGATATCTAAAAGCTCACATTCAATGTATTGCAAATACAATAATGTACTTCATCCCTAAACGGTATTCACTGCCTATGTTGGACAAGCTGCTGACAGGGAAGTCCTATATAGCCATTGGATGGAAACAATGTAGTTCCATGCTGCTCTATTGCATCTCTAGGTAATTTATATAGCACAAAAAGTAGAGCTTTTAGAATAACACCTGCTCTACAGAATGTCCAGCTCTAGAAACCTAGACATGAGATCCGTTTTTAGATATCATAACGGATATCTTGAGCATTCATTGTTTAAGCATCAACTTTTAGTATCACAGAGAAGGAGTTCCAAATCAATCAAATTCAGCACAGATATCAGCCATATAGGCATTCCCGACAATTAAAATAACTAGCACTCAGAGAGAGACGACTCCAAATTGCAGAAACTCAAACAGCAATTGTGTATGGGAGAAACATCAAGCTCCAAAACCAACTCAATCAGTTCGTCAGAAAACGCCACGCACATATCAGAATCCAATTCCAGAACTCCCCAATCCCCTAAAACATATATACATACATACACAAAAACACACAAAAACTCAAATTATGGATACAAAATACAAGTGCAAAGATCATAGAAAGGCTATGAAGAGAGGAAGCGAACATGAAAAGCGGCGACGAGAGTGAGAAAAGGAGAAACACAAGGATGCGAAGCTTGAAGAGATTGGGGGTTGTTGAAGGCATAAGAGGCGATTCGTGAGGGTGAGGAAGTGGTTGAAGACCTTAAAAGACCTCATTTTTGGTTGGCTTCTGATGCTCCCATTTATTATGGCGACCCACCAGTTGTCTCGTCACGTGGCTTCCTTCCATTTCATTTTTCGCAAATTCATTTGTGACGATTAGGTAGTTGCGTCTCTGAATTGAGTTACGGAGAAGAGAATATCCGAAAAGGAAAGAACTCATCGGCCGGCCGGCCTCTCCCGTTTGGCGCCGGCCGTCCGGCGAGCCAGTTAGGGTTACAGGAAAAAGATTTCTGGTTCCTGGTTCGCTCGTCCGTAAGCAATATTATTCTGTAATTAATACAAACGAATATTAAGAGCAGATCTTTTATAATTTTTTCTTTTTTTTTGGGTAAATAATCTTTCACAGTTTTCAGTTTTTTATCTTTTTTGTGTTAATTTAGATTCATTGATGAACTGATACACGGGACCATAAAGCAGATGTCGTTTGTGAAAAGAATCACTATTACATTGTTACCGACAAAGATAAAATTTTTATCGTGTCTCAAATTGCAGCAGAATATAATATATATGTTATACATAATTTAAATATTTGAACAATACGCATATTTAATAATTAAATATATAAATAAACGCAAATCTTTTGTTTGATGTAAGATTAGAGTACAGGTACTAATATATCTACACCTAAATATGCAACAAGATACCTTTTCGATAACCTCTTCATATGCTAGACACAAAAAATATATATATCATTAATATTCGTATCTCAAAATTATATATATAATAATTATATATATAATTTTTATGATATTTAAAAAAAAAAATCAACATGTGTGCAAGAGAAAGACGGAGGTAGCGGACACTGCCCCTTTTATTAAAAGAAATCACCCCCACCCCCCACATTTTTTTTTTCTTTCAAATTGAATTCTCCACACAAATCCGTCGTCCCGCAATCATGATTTTATTATGTATTATGTATTATTTGTGATCCACCATCTCTTATTGTGTAATTAATAATTGATTTCACGCTATATATTATGCATTATTATTATATACTATACTGTACACTAGGCATGATTAATCACACAATATCGATACCAAATACAACACTATATAGTATGTGACTTTCTAGATTCATTATCCGCTAATAATCAAATAATACTA
This sequence comes from Diospyros lotus, assembly GCF_014633365.1. NCBI lineage: Eukaryota > Viridiplantae > Streptophyta > Magnoliopsida > Ericales > Ebenaceae > Diospyros > Diospyros lotus. The sequence goes on along the minus strand of NC_068339.1, from coordinate 42,258,359 downwards.
AAATCATTTTCGATATCGGTCAACCCTTTGACCCATCATCGAAACTTCTTCAAATTACCAACGAAGTTATTGGTCTCTTAGGGTATGGCCACTTAAGATGAGGTGAATTGAGTGATTAATTTTTTTTTAATTTTAATAAATATTATTGATTAAAAATTTTATTGAAAAATATATTTGATAAATATAATAAACTATGTTTAAGATTAATAATAAATGTAAGCCACGAGATATAAGAAAAATAAATAATATGAAGTACAACACAATTTATAGTAGTTTGGTGTTTCTACACACACTTAATCCACTCTCCCAATGTCTAACCACCATCAATGGGTTCTAGGCAATCACTACATCAAGGTTTTCTCCCTAACTTACCTTAAAAACTAAATTTACCTAAATTTTAACGGATCTAGGAAACCTATACAATTCTCAATAATAATTTAAATGTTTACAAATTATTTGTTCATACTTGGACACAAATAAGTAATTAAGAACAAATTATACAAAGTAATAATATTTAAATAAATAAATAAATTTGTAACTTAAAATTGAGAAGTTCAGATTTGTCGTAGAAAACTTGAAGAACTTTTCTTTTCTTACCTTGTAGTTCTTTGGTGGATGTACAATAATGCTTCAAGAGGCTCGAATTGCTTAAATGTTTTATTTGAGAGCGTTTGAGAACTTTCAGGTGCTATGGATATGCAATAGAAGTACTTAGATGATAAAAAAATAAGTTTGGGGGGTATTTATAAGCATTTTAGACACTAAAGAAATGGTTAATGTAAAGTTTAAATTCAAAAAATGTTTAGACTTTCTAAAACAATAAGAAAATATGTCTCACATTTAATTTAAAATAAAATTACTTTTTGTATGAGAAATCAGGATTTAAAAATTCGAATATAAGCTTTTGAGATATAAATGATTAAAACAATAAAACATGTCTAAAAAAAATCTCATTTAATTCAAAATAAATTTACTTTTTGTATGAGTAAGAGAAAACATGTCTAAAAATAATTCTCTTTTAATTCAAAATTTGAAAATTCAAATATAAACTTTTGAGACATAAATGATTAAAACAAAAAAAAATATGTTTAAAAGCAATTCTCTTTTAATTTAAAATAAATTTACTTTTTGCATGAGTAAGAGAAAATATTTATATCATAAATTTTTTTTTGTTAATCATCAAAACTTAATTAATATGAGCAAGTTGGCTCAACAAATGGCAACGAAACTTATTTCCAATATATGTCTACATATACCAGCAATACAAAACCACATAGATGAACATTCCTACCTTCCAATTTGATGATTTGATTCATTAGCAAATCTCAAATACCAATACACAAAACAACCATGTTGGTTCAAGTTTAAGAATCAATACACCATCGCAACTTGATGACTCAACCATTATCCACCATGCTATGTAGTCAGTTATCGGTGTCACATTCAGCTAATCATTCCCTAACAACCACTCATAGGTCTACTAGCAATATCTCATGTCATATGACGCATGTACACCATTCTCCCATCAGTATCCCTATATCAAACGAGATATTAACTTCTATGTTAGTCCATACTCGATTAATCGAAGTCCTCATCCAAAGAATATAAGGACTATGAATGGTTTAAGAAGTTATGTTATCAGAGAATTCTGTCACAAAGTCTTAACACATTGAAAATAAGATTCTTACATAGAAGATTTAGGAACTCATTCATATAATTGATTAGAGAAAATATAAAGAAAGAAAACCATGCATTTTATTATATTTATACAAAAAATACAATTAATGTATTAAAAAAGCTCACTAAGTGTCATCCAAATCTAGTATTAACACATACAACACTAACAATTTCGACATTTTCAAAAAGTTGAAAAACGTTTCTGAGTCATTTTTATAATTTAAAAAATATTATTGCGACTGTTTTTGTAATATTAAAAAATTATCAAAAACGTGTTTATATCTCTAACTCAAATTTTTTAATTTTTTACGAATCCATCCCTAACCAAAATTTTTAATTTTTTTTAAGAATTTGTTTGAATTCATTATGGAATTTAGGTTTATTTTTTAATTAAATAAATATTTTTATAATTTTTTATATTAAAAATTATATTTACAAAAAAATTCCTATAATTTTTTATTTACGTATTTTTCCACATTTCTATTTTTTTTTAAATGTTACTCTCTCATTTCTATTTCGTATCCTATTTTCTTTTTTTGTTTTCGTTACCGTATAAATACCCAATAAATATATATAAATTAATTAAAAATGGAGTTCCATATTCAATTTATTATTTTTGTTTTTTTGGTTTGACTATTTTTTTTATTTATAAAATTTTGAAAACGAAAACAAAATCTAAAAAGCAAACTCCAGTCAAATGGCCCTTTAGTTGTTTATTCTAAGTTACTTGTCACTATTTAAAGCATCACTCATTATTTTGTAATGTGCTTAGGTACACATTGTTTTTCTAGTATTGATATTATTTTTTTTATAAATTTTATATAAAAAAAATTTATGCTTAGTGAATTATTATATATAATTAGAATCAAGAATCAAACCAAATTAACTCAATTTTTATTAAATTGGAGATGTTTAATTTTTTTTAGAGATTGGTTTGGTGCTGAGTTTAATTTTATGAACCTAATGAATATCAACTCACTTTTAAATTAGTATCAAACTTAAACTAATTCAACATATGAATACTCTAATTATTATAATTGTTCTCTCGTTATTCTTTTTATCCAATAAAATATATGTATAAAGAAAATCTTTAACATATTTTATTGCCTAAATTCAAGATAAAATTAGATTATATAATCTCTTAAATTATATCATTACTCTTAATGATAAAGGGTTAGTTGGACAACAATTTAAAGCTTGAAATTGAGCATCAGCCAAGTTGATTCATTACGAACAATTTTAAAATGACATATGATTGTACAAGTAGGGCACAATGGTTGGACATGTAATTTAGGGACTCCCATTGTCATAACGTGGCACTGCCATGTTGACATTAGGGGTATAAATGAACCAAGCCAAGTTTTACCTAGCTTAGCTCAACTCGATAAATTTTATCACAGGTTCAAGCTTGAACTCGAGTTTGAGTCGAGCTTGAAAGCTTGGCTCGAGCTCGAGCTCGATTAGCATAGCCTGAGCTCGAGTTGGAATTTATCAAAATTTTATTTAAAAAATTTTAATAAATTAATGTATAATAAAAATAAATATCAATATGATAATCAACAAATATATATAAATAAACCCAACCTAATAATCAACAATTATAACATCGACATGATAATTAACTAATAATAATTTTACAAATTACAATAAACATAATATCATTTACCGTATAAAAGGATAATCAAATTTGTTATATAGTTATTTTCAAAATACAAATATAATCAAAATTATAGCACAACAAAAATATTTTCAATTCAACTTCAAAATAGCTACTCCAAATATCAACATGCAATTTGAAATTGTAATATTAATCAGTAATCATAATTATATATCAACTTACAAACTACCAACACATCAAAAGTTTTCAAGAATCACATATCTTGTTTTGTTTCATGTGGTAGAAGAATCTTAGTGATGTTATTCTATATATAAAAGCATAAAAATTAATAATTTTTATTAATATCAACTAATAAGGTGCTCATGAGTCTATAAACAACTTAGCTCGCGAGCCTTTATTCGAGACAACTCACAAGCTTATAATTAAGTTAGCTCATGAGCCTTTATTCTCAACTCACGAGCCAACGAATCAAATTTTATTAAATTTAAACTTAACTCATTTATAAATCAAGTTTTAAAATTAAGTTCAAATTTATCTTATTTATCTTAACGAATAAATTTAAATAAACTTTTATCGAGTCTCATTTACGCGCTTAGTTGACACATGATAAATCAAATTGGATGTAAGGTAAAAAAACCTCTTTCTTATCTTACCCATGCTCACTCTCACTCTCACTCTCACTCATGAGCTTTTCTGTCTACTCCGTTGCACATCAATCAAACAGAACTGTTCCCCACTGAAGTCTAATCTGTCTGTCTTGCATTCACGCGTGGAACAAGTAAATTCCAACACCAGGCGAAAGCCTAGAGGAAGGAGCTTCTTTGGCAGCTCTATTAAGTACAAACGCTCTACTTTGACAAATTGCCATGCTGCATTACTTTCCATTCCACCTTCTGTCTCCACTTCACTCTCTTTTATTTAACTCCTTTCTATTTCCAAACAAAGCCTTAATGGAAAGGGTTAGCATGGTTCAATGTCATCCACGCTAATAACTGGTGTAATATGATGATGAGGTTTTATGCCATCTACAGCTATTTGCTAATCTGATTTTGCTTCCACTACTATGATAAAATTGGGGCAAGTACTTGAAGCTCAAGTCTTTCTCGTAGGTGACACATTCATATTTGGTCTTTAAGCATAAATTTGAACACATACGTACAAAATTACATGAAACTTTAAACTTCTTTATTATAGGACCAAATCCCAATTGCAGAGATGACAAACCACTACAGCCGGCTAATTTTCCCTCTAATTTACTCCTGGATTTCCTAATTCCTACCAGAGTCAAAGATAATTAGGTAAAAGCAGTCGGGGACTGACTTTATTCATGACCAAGCCACTTCCTCCACCAAGATGAAGCATTAGTTCTAGTTGCAGGAGGAGTAAGGAGATTGAGCATGGTTTCCTTCTCTTTTGGAGTCAGTGGAACACCTCTGACAAGGTTCAAAGCCATGATGTGTACATTAGTCTTTTGCCTGTGCTTGTTGTAAGCCCATATTCCTCCAGCTGCACCAGCAACAAGAAGCTGTTCCAAAACCCAACATTTAAAAGTCAGATTCTTTTTTATGTTTTTCTTTTCCCCGGGGGGGAAGGCGGAGGGTAAGAGAGATCAAAATGGTTTCCTAGAACTGACCGGAGATAGCCACAAAGCAGCAGTCTGCAAATCAAACTTTGGCGCATAAAGCACCGTTTCCCCAAAATCATCCTCAAGCTTTTTGTAGACCTCTTTATCAGTTTTCCCAGACCGAATTTCATCACGAATTAACTGGATATAGACAGATAACCAGTATGCAGGTTAGACTTTTAGTTTGATATACAGTAAGAGGCACGTTAAGAGAATGAAGAAAAAGTATGAAAGAAAAATCATTGCCGGCACTGTTGAATTCAGTCCCAAGTACACGTAGGTATCAGAAACAAAAGCAGCATTATATCATTTTTTTTTTTTGCCAACAGCAGAATAATGTTCATCATTTGGCAGTTACCAGAAACCCTTACAAGTTAACAATAGTTGCCTAAACAAAGTACGACTCTTGGTTTTTATATATGGTGAGCAAACAAAGCAGTACTATTACTTTAAAAAGTGCACGAACCAGGAGAAAAGAGAGTTGATATAATTCCCACCCCCACCCCCAGTAATTTTGTTTGTATCTAAATCATTGATTCATTTATAAAGAACTGCAGATTAGAGATACCTTATTCCTAACTGCAAGTGGGATGAAAATTAATGAAATGTCTATTGGTCCCAGAATAATAATCCACTGCCCTGGAAATAAATTATGCAAGAACACGACACACGAATAAGAGTGCAACATAAGGGTTGATGCCTCCTGTTCCTGTTCATGTCAATATTATAATATGGTAGAACATCAAGAGAAGGTATACACAAGAAAAGCTGTAACTGGAATTACTTCAAGTCATTCTATGATCAATTTGTTAAGCCAGAAAGAAAACACAGAAAGAGGTATCCTAATTTTGTATGTCAGGTAGCTTGATTTTTCAGAAACACTGTTTTGAAAATGAAACTACTTTCCCTTCCAATACAGACGAAATATTAAACCCCTAATTCAGCCATCTGTTAGACGGTAAAAGAATTAATGTTGTCAACTGTGTAAATGGATACAGGAACAACTTTGTGCGGTTGGCCTAAGGCAATATGAGTTGAAAGTCACTTACGCAAACCACAACATCAAAGGAAAGAAACAGACAGAAACCAGATTTTCATGATCATAGGACCAATTCTGAATGCTCATGAAGTTTTTACTCGTCACTATTCAGGTAAGTGAGACACCAATAAATTCAACTCTTTTCTAATGAGACACCTCCTGATCTTAAAATTTCCAAAATATAATTTATCTTGTCCACTGATTCCATTATGATATTTATACTGACGATGCTTACAACTCATTGTTGGTGTTGACCATCAAATCAAGAGAGACCGGCAAACTTTTTCCGGCTTTTCGTTTGTGTGTTTGTTCATCTTTACACCTAAATATCCCAAGCTCAGATAAAAGAGGAGCATTGCAATAGGTAAGTGACAACAAGTGCAAGACTCCATTGGATCCTTTGTTCCTAACCTGAATTGACTTGCTTTGTTTTGAGTGAGTGATGCAACAAATAAAAATACATGAAAGAAAAAGCTACCTTCCGGAGAAGAATTGCAATATCGGCTTGGGAGTCTTCAATGGACTGACTGCCGCACTCAGTGCACCGGACATTGTGACTAATGTTTCTCGCCCGGGCTTCAACCACCTGAGCCTTCTTTACTGCATCCTCTTCCCTCTCCATCTAGGCTACCCTCCTGCTTCAGCTTGTACAGAAACTAACACAAAACCTAAAAGGGATATCAATCAAAACAAGCTAGAGTAACTCCCAATTCACGAATCTTCAACTCTTGTTTTCGGTCAGGCATTTCATCAAACAGTTTCCACACCTAGAAAATACCATCAAATGTCATTACTCCAAGCCGACAACCGAAGCACCCAAGTTGAATCAAGTCTCAAACTGTTCAATATTTGATAATCTTCCATTGTTAAGTACCACTATACATATTGACCATTACTAGTTTCAACTCTAATTATGCAGCCCACAAAAGAGGAGGGCATAAACGGACAGCAGAAAGACATAATTGTGCATAAGATAACGAAACAATGAAGATAAACAAGGAAATTGAAGTCCTCATACACCTGAGACTGAGGGAGAGAACAGGACTGCTCCGATCAGTGCCTTCGTATGATCCTGGAACTCGAAGAAATGGTCAGGGTGGTTTGCCCGGTTACCTTCTCGTGCGAATTCACAAAATATCCTTAAAAATTGTCAGTTTTATGGTTAAACAATAATTTAATGGATAAATTGCCCCCCTCCCACCCCCCCCCCCCAAAAAAAAATGACTTAAACAATGACATGATTTTTAATTATTCATAATTTCTTAATTCATGTTTGCTCAAAATTTATTGTTGACACCTTTGAGATTCAATAAAAATATTTATGACATTTAAAAAATTATAAAAATCTCTTCTAACTTTACAGACTATCTACTTTTTCTTCTCTTGTTATTATTTTATAATCTTTTTTTCTCTTCTTATTATTTTATAAATGTTATAAATTTTAATACGATGAAAATACTTTTATATTTTCTCCATATATCCTTTTCTTTTACTTGTATGGTGAATTAATTAGAATTTAAGCTTAAAACCTAAATCATCGTCGATCATCAAATTAGAGAAAGAGAGAGAAAAAGATCAATGAACTACCAGATTTTGATCACTGACTAGACAAAAAGAAAAGATAAAGAAAAAATGAGAGAAAATACAAAAATATTTTTGTTATATTAAAAAATTTAACAAACAAAAAGTGTAATTAAATTGGTAAACTCAAGAGATCATTGTGATTTCTCAAATATTAAAAGTGTCTCTATTTTTTTACCAAACTTCAAGAATACCAATTGTTGGCCTCTTAGGATATACTTTAGATGACAAAAGACGGGTCATGATATGCTGGTGTCATCTTGATGAGTCGTGAATTTGAACCTGAACCTTAATCTCTTTGAGACACATCTCATGATTTATCTTTTCTAACAAAATCAAGAGACTAAGCGTTGGGGGCCTCACAAGAAAGGGTCATCCCAAGAATACCAATGGTTGAGCCAGAACTTTGGGTTCAATAAGCAAAGGGGCAAGGTATACTGGAATGTGAATATCACAAAGTCACAAGTTTATTGATAAAATAATTTTATAATTTTTTTTAACCATGTTATATGAAATTAAAAATATTAAGCAAGATTAACAACATTAAATAAAAAAATATTATAAATATTATTAAAAGGAATTAAGATGGATAGCGATTGTTCTTTTCGTATTTTAATATTGAGTTTTGAATTCATTTTAACTTTTGTATTTTGAGTGTTTGTTTTTGTTACGAACATTTTCTGAACCGTCTTGGACTATTGATGAGACTGCAATGGGCTGAAAATGGTCCAATGATAAGACCCAACCTCTCCAAGTCCAATGGGCCCAAGGCCGAAGCTATTTCTGTGAGGTCGCATAATTGCTAAAGCGCGAGCTCTGATTACGATAGCAAGCGAGCTTCCGACAAGGGCTCCAGCTCACTAGTCAACCTGATCAGCTCGCAACCGGATCTAATGTCTACCTGTCCTTATCCATGGAATGTCAATCCCCACATAGTGCAGAACTTTTACTCCATATTTTATGGAAATAATGACATATTGTCCCTCATGATATGACCCCACTACTTTAAACATTGTGTAAATTGTCAATATCTCACATTATAAATAGGGGATCAAAAGCTATTGTATAGAGATAATAAAAAATACATATTGTTACTCTGCAAAAATGATCAAAGAACAGTCGTGGACTAGACATCATTCTGGCCGAACCATGTAAAAGGCTCGCGTATTGTTTGTTGATGGTGTTATTGTTCTCTTCCCCTTGTATTCGTGATTACTGGATCAGTACGGGCCGACGAATCTTGGTCGACCATTTCTGAATGTCGACAGATTTGAAATTATTGAAAGTGCGTTCTTTTTGTCTATAACATTTTTCGCGTTTTGAAAATTTTAAGCATATTTTGTCTGTAGTTTTTTGTTGACGTTTAGAAATGGTCGATAGAGATTCGTTGGCTCGTACTGATCCAGTAATCACGAATACAAGAGGAAGAGAACAATAACACCATCAACAAACAATGCTCAAGAGCCTTTTACGTGGTTCGGCCAGAATGATGCCTAGTTTATGACTGTTCTCTGATCATTTTTGCAGAGTAATAGTATGTATTTTTTTATCATCCCTGTACAATAGCTTCTGATCCCCTATTTATAGTGTGAGATATTGACAATTTACACAAAGTTTAAAGTAGTGGGGCCATATTGTGAGGGACAATATGTCATTATCTTTATAAAACAGGGAGTAAAAGCTCTGCACCATGTGGAGACTGGCTTTTCACGAATAAGGACAGGTAGACATCAGATCCGGTTATTCTGTTTCGTGATCTTCTTTACGAGCTGATCGGGTTGACCAGCGAGTTGGAGCCCTCGTCGAGAGTTCGCTCACTATCATAATCAAAGCTCGCGCTTTAACAATTATGCGATCTCGCAGAGATAGTTTCGGCCTTAGGCCCATTAGATTTGGAGAGGTTAGGCCTTATCATCGGACCGTTTCCAGCCCACTATAGTCTCGTCAATAATCCAAGGCGGTTCAGAAAATATCCGTAATACTTTTTCTTTTATTTTTGGTTTTTTTAAGTTTTTTTTATAATTTTTTTATTTTTTTAAAATAAACACGTTTTTATTATTTTAAAAAATTGAAAATTAAAAATTAAAAATTAAAAATAATAAAGAGGATAGGACCTTAATTATCCTTTATAATTTGGAATTGTTGTATAATTATCTTATTTAAACATATTTTTCTCAATATATATCACCAAACCAAATTATCATCTATTCATTCATCATTGACTTCTAAAATGTAAATCTTTCTAAGTTATATTTTATTTCTAGATATATTAATTTTTTATGAAATTTCTGTAAAATTATAAATTAAATGTAAAAAATTGAAGGGTGCAATTGCCCTTGGGTCCTCCCCTGCCATTGCACCTGCATACCTGTTTTTTGACGGTAATGACTAATGATTTTTAACATCATTTAATTATTATAATAAATTAATAAGTTTAGTGAATGGACTATTAAAATAAAAAAATTATTATAAAATCATACTAAACTAAACCAAAAAATTTAATATCTTTTTTTCATAAATTACCCCAAAAATAAGAATCCAACTTTTTTTTTTTTTCTTTTTGTATCTTCCTTTTTCCTTGTCTAACAACCCAAAAGAAAATCCAAATGACTAGTGATGCATATCATTGCCTTCCAACCTTGTCAGGTTAACACACTCATTTTTCAAGAAATCTTAAAAAACTTACATTAATAATAGTTATTTGAGGCAATATCATCAGTGTTCATGTCTTTAAATTTATGATCGAATAATAAGTAGAGATAATATGATAATTGCACAGATACAGACCACTTCGTAAGAGAGAGAGAGAGACTATTATCATTTTTAGGAACACAAAGAGTAGTAGTGGTAGATATAATTTCATCTAGTTTGAAGGAGAAGAAGAAGAAGACGCAGCAGCGAAAGACAATAAGTAGGCAGAGGATAGGATGGGTTGATGTTTGTTGAAGTGGCTTTCAGTGAAAGGGAAAAGAAAGTGGTTAACAATTCATCTTTTATATATGAGTATGACCTACAACTCTCCTCCAAACTGCTTTTCCTTCTGACATCCAATTCCCATTCCAATTCATGCAAAGCTCCTCAGTTTTATTTTGTAAACCAATAAAAAAAAAAAAAATACACAGTTATCATTTTGCCTCATCAACTACATTAACCGCCACTACCCCCCACCAACCAACCAAAAAAAAAAACAGATAATTTCCACAAACAAAAAAATAATAATTTCCACGTTTTATATCATATATATATATGTATGTATATAAGCACATTTGATTGATTTTGGGAAGGATGGTAGCCGCCAGCACAAAAAGTCGTTCACTCTTTTAGTTAATCACGTGGTGCTGCTGCCCAACGTCGAACTTAGTATCTGGATCTGTGGTAGACATTAGAGACTCAGAAAGAAAGAAGGAAAGAAAAAAAAATAATAATAATAATAAAACACATACACTATTGCACCACATATAAACTTATATAATATGATGTTATACCTTATTTACAAGCAAGTTCACCTGTTCTCTATACATTTCCTTCATGTCCACAATATCAGCCCGAAGTTCCTCTAGCTGCAAAACAAATTAATATTAGTATCCTTCACACATCACAGCACTCATAGGAGACGCCAGGAAACTGCTTATATTTTTAATCAATTTTTGGGCTAAAGCCAAGCTCCAATCTTCTTTTCATTGCCCAACACACGAGTACATTAAAATTTAATTGTACTGAAATAGTAACGCATTTATGTTTTAAATTTTCACATTAAGCGCCACATTTCCCAAAAATCAAGTAGAGAATGGTTATGTATCGCCTTCTACACGGAAGAAATACAAGAGCTTATTATAGATATAAAAGAAACGAACTGATCTTTGTAATTGAGGCTTGAATTATTATATGATGTATATATTCAGCAGACCACCCAAAAGCCTTGCCTCAATCCTTGTTCTGTTCTGTACATAATACCTATTCGGTAGAGGCAACCTAATCAAAGTCAAAATGATTTAGGAAAAGGGCACGGCAAGACACTGATCAAAACACTATCAAATGCATAGGGAATGTTTCCTCACCTACAGTTTATCGCTCATAATCTACTAGCATAGAGGACCGTGAATGCTAGATTACAGTAATGTAGGCTGAAACTTTCCCTGGAGAAAGTTGTCCACAGCTTGCATTATCTTCTGACATTTAGAAAGACTATCTTTCTATGTATTGGGTGCCACTTGCTAAAAATACAGCATGCTAACCATGTCTAACTAATCAAATACACACCACTTGGTTACTAGAGAATAATAGCACTGCAATTCACCTTTCCAAGATTCAATTTGCCACTATGATGATAAAGAATTACGTGAAATTCAAGTACCTCCTCATCTCGCTCGCCCATTAGCTCCAATGCTGCAGAATGCCTCCGTCTCAGTGCTTCTAACTCTGCCCGGATGCCAGGCAGGACAGCAGCTTCCGCCCTTAATTTCTCACACTGCAACCAACTAGTAAACCTTCAGGAAAAAAAAAGTACCAGAGACCATGAGACTCATAATGGATAAAAACCTACCTGTTCAGTCATTTGAACCAACTCCTCAGCAAGAGAGTCACGAATTTTCTCCAGAGATGCCTAGATAAGATAGCAAATCAACAAGGAATTAATGAGAGGTAAAATAAAGATAAATATGAGAGGTGAAAAAAGGAGCTTATATACACACAAATACAAGTTAAGCATGAGTCATGACTAAGATAAATAGGAACACTCAATCTCCAGTGAGCAACCAAACATTGAAAACACAATTTAATCAACATTATGTATGAAATAATGTTGTGATCCAACTCAGCTACATCATACCAATCGAGAAATATAAGATGCGAGCTCGCCCTCCTTTTGACGAAGGGTAGCCTCAAAAGCACTTGGGGTAAAGCTCTTCACAAAGTATGGACTTATGGGCATATCTCCATGATTCCTATGTTCAGAGAAAGTGTCAGAAGAGTCCAAAGAAGCTTGCAAAAAGAAACTTTCCTCCATGCTGCTTAAACTGCTGGCACTTGAAAGTTTGCGGTTTAATTTTCCTGTACATATGGGCAGTTGATTACTTAAAAAGGGATAAATAAGGAGCAGAACTAATTCCCAGAAACAATAACACCAGTGATGTTACCATTTTCAAACCCAAATTTTTGCTTCGGTAATGGACTTTGGTCAGAAACAGTGGAGGTCTGAAGGTGAGCATTTCTTTCTAGTTCCAACCGAGCAGCCTTCTCCCTTTCAATCTCCTGGGGTACATTGGGAGCCTAATTTAGCAAACTCACGCGTGGCATGGATAGTTTATAAATAGAAAATCTATGAAGAATATCAATTTTCTATAGCCAAAAAGGAAAGAACGAAAAAAAAAAAAAAAAAAAAAAAACTAAGAACCATTAGTGACCCAGACCAAAGGTGTGCAATAAAGACATGTTACCATGCATGATTTGAAATAGTCCAGGCAATTCTCATATTCATCTGCTTCTCATCTATGTCAAGATTTGCTACCACTTAGTCTTATCAGGGATATTGTTTGTTTTGTAATGGTTTAAATACTCAGATTATGCCTAAGAATGGACATAACATAAATGAAACTAACAGAAATATTGCAATAAACCTAAGAATCACAAGTGTACCTTCTGCAAAAATTCTCTGTGTGTAAGTGCTTCTTGTAACTCCTGTTTGTGTTTCCTCCTGAGCTCCTTAATTTCTTCTTCAAGCTGAGAGACACGGCCTTCATGAGTGTCAGCTTCCTCCTTCGCTGCAAGATACTCCTGCCTATTCTCTGCTGCCCTCTGTCTCTCCTTCTCAAGGGTCCGACTGAGCTGAGTCTGCTCAGCTCTAAGGCAAGAAATCTGTAATTTCTCACTCACATAAGCCAGAGATTAAGATATAACTCTCCACCAGCATTACCAACAACAGCCACAAGAACAATAAATAACCTGAGCTTCAAGGACATTTATTCGAGATAAAGTCTGCGATAGCCGTTCATTTACAGATCGCTCTCTTTCTTCCGCAGCAGCAGCTTTAGCCTCCGCTTCCTGCAGATTCAAATATTAAAGAAAGGCATATTAATATAATATAATATATATATGTACGTATAGCATCAGCCTAAATCATTGCTGGAAAACCTGAAGCCGTGATGTTAAAGATCTCTCAACAGCTGCCCAAGCTTCTGCCCTTCTTGCAGTAGTTTCCTGTTATACAGTGGAGAAAGGAGTTGAGCAACACACACCAAAGAACCAGAGGATTTGATCCAAGTTTATTGCATATAACTCATAAGCTTCAAGGTTAAATTTGCATATGTTATATACAGATGTACCTGCATGGCTTCAATCTGCCTTAGGAGAGGCCTAGTAGATTCAGGAAGCTGTGTCACCAACTCCTCACACCGACGTTCACTTGCCTGAACCAAATCACAACCAAATTGCATCATCTTTGAAACTATTGATTGCAATAGACCAAGAAATAGTTACAATTTAAAAGAATGGCAAGTAAAGGAACATCTAATTCCAACCAAATGAAACTCAACATACTTGATATCTTTTCTGAAGATCCTCAATGTCTCTGCATAGCATATCTTCTCTAAAAACAGCCTGTGGATCCAAAAATAAATTTTAAAAAATAATTATTTCATAGAAGCTCCAGTACTGAAACCGGAAATTTCAAATCCCAATTTGAACCTGCTGCTCCTTTCTACTCAGAGTTTGCCTTAATTCCTCAAGAGTCTGGACTAGCATAGTTTCACGCTCCTCAGCCTCTCTTAGACGACTCTCCAGTTCAGTCCTGGCTTCATTGTTGGCCCGTGCCTCGGCCAATGCCTCAGCTTCCTTAGCTGCATTCAAAGCATTTGTATAGAATTCCTTTTGGGCAGCTAGTTCTGCCTGATGTTTTTCTATTGATTCTTGCAGCAACTTCTCAGTAGCTGCCTTATCCTTCTTTATACTCTCTACTTTATTCTCTTCTACCTGGAAATGGAATTAAAAAATGAAAAAAAAAAAATTAAAGAAAGATGCAATGGAGATGAAACCAGAAAAAGCACTGTGAATAAAGAAAGATGCAACGGATATGAGGCAAGCCATTGAATATTTCAAAAGATGAAAAAACATTGTGACCAGAAAGCTCAATGCTTCAATGGAGATGAGAATTGAATCACCTAACAGAAAATGGAATCTAGTAAGCACAGTGACCAAGCATGGAACAGGATAAAAGAATGAAGCAAAACCAATTAGCGCTTCTAGTGAACATTTATCTCTCTAGCTACTAAAAGGATCTCATGTTGATAGCTAGCTCTTTATGCTACTAAAGGTGTAAACCAACATGATTTACAATTAACAATTCTCATATTTCTTGACTAAGTTTCAATTAGCTCTATTTAGAGAAAAATTGGCCTCATGAAACAGATTTACAAAACAATTGGAAACATTCCATCAAATGCTGCCCGTCTAATAGAAGAAGCATGATATCTTTTATATTTCTCACTGCACGGGACACCTTGGAAAACAAGCAAATATGGATATACCTTATGAAATCAAAATTAGGAAACAAATGTTGTCCCGTCGACCCAGCCAAATATAGATATACCTTACGAATGACCCACGCTAATTTGTCCAGAATTACACCATATTTTTATTTATTTATTTTGTTCTCAAGAATTATGGGATATTATGTGTGGATTAACATGGACTACTGATTAGTGTCATTATGGTCATGTCAAAATGATGTCATCAAGGCCTAAAAAGTGGTATTTCGCCTAAGCAGGTGGCTGACAAAGACTGTCAAAAGATTGGTGTGGACTGTTGAAAGTTTGGCATGGTGGACTTTTGAAAACTTAAGGATAAATGTTGACCATTTTGATGTTGGTTGACACGAGTATTAGACAGGTCAGCATGTGTCAAAGTACCGGACACTGTAGAAAGTTTTATGATTATCAACAGTTTTTGGAATTTGATCAGGCTGTCTTTTGGGGAGAGTTTGCTGCCAGAAGAAGGCTGACAGTGTTGGTGGTTTTGGCGGGACGCTTGATGGCTTTGGCGAATGAGAAATAACACCAATTTTTTTATACGTTATAGCCAGAGAGTTGCTGAGTATGATACAATACTGGGAATCTATTTTGGTTAATCCATTGAAGATTAATTAGTGATCAATTTTGGACATTGAATCAACCTCATTGTTGACTGATGAGAGATTTCTTAAGTGCTGAGAGATCAGTATGAGCATTTCAATCTCTCTCTCTCTCTCTCTCATGAGAATGTAAAGTTTATATTTGTAAAACCCCGTATTACAAGCTCGTCTCGACCAAGGAGGGACAAGAGGTAAAAGGTGAAATCCATGGAGCTCGAATGGGCATGAGGGGACCCCAAGGAATGAATTTGGGAATGTTTTGAGAATTCCTGATGGCCTGAGAAAGTTAAAGACTAAAAACTTGGGGCCAAAGTGGAAAATTAATAAATGTCCGGACATGTGGCAAGGGCATGTATGGAATTTTGGAAGCTTGTCGAGGCCCAAGTGAATTAATGAAAGTTATTTGAGGTCCATGTGAGGTTATTTAAAGTTAAGAGAGATAATGGAGAAACTTGGGATTTGCAAATTAATAATTGTCATGTCCCAAGGGTAATTAGAAGGGCAATAATGTAATTAGTTATATTAGTTTGTTATGAGATATTTGGGTGTTTGTTAGGAGCACATAGGTGCTGGTAGAAATTAGTTAAGGAGCTAGCTAAGGCCCATAAAAAGGCCCATTGTAAGAGGAGAGGGTATGCTTGAATTAAATGAATGAAATTTGATTCTCTCTCTACAATTTCTCTACAATCTTCCTCTCTATTTCTCTCTACATTCTTCCCCATTTCTGTCAATTTCTTCCTCTCAAATATTCTGTTCTTGATTCTATTCATCAGCTCCTTCCGATTGTCATTCCAATCCTAGGCTAAACCCTAGGTTCATGACAAATTGGTATCAGAGCAGTCATTCCTCGGCTGTGAGTTCGACAATCAAGTTAGTGTGTCTGACTTTTGAAGGTGAGTCTGACGGGTGATTCCGGCGAATACCATTGAACATCTGTAGCCTTTGCTTCTTGTGTGTTTACAAATTCCGACTATCTTAGCGGTGGAATTTAGAGAAGATAGTAGTGGTAGAACGGACACCAATCCAGAGTAGGTTTCGACGTTGACCAACGATTGGTGGCGGAAAGTAACAAGCCGCAGGATGCGGTTCCGAAAACAGCACAATAGTGACGGAGTCGAACCATTTCGGTGGTGCGATTGGAGTCGATACATCCAGGAGTCTGTTCTAGAAGCGACTCATAGTAGCAAAACCGAAGGTAGGAAAGGGATTGATGGGGGTAAGTGGTTGCTTCTGATTTGATTGTGGAAGGAATCGGCGGGGAATACGATCGTTGAATCCACAACGATTGCGAGCACAGCAGATCGAAGAAGGTGACCGAGAAGATTGTTCGACTTTTGGAGGCGAGAAAGAATCCGACTCTGTTATCGATCTCCAACGATGATTTACATTGTTGATTAGGTGAAGCAATTCTGATAAAGTACAAAACCAAGCTAGTGATCACGGCCAGTGGACGGTGATTGGGTGGGTCGCGATTGTTGCAAATCTGGCTTGAAGGTGGATAGGTTGAGCTTTTGATCTGATCTGGAAAGTATCTACTGTGGCAGCAATTATGTTCGGAGTCAGGAGGAGGACATTCCGAACGGGTTTCCGAATATTGCTGCCGACGTGGTTAATTTCCAACAGGCGAGCAACCCAGACGTTCGTGAGTAGGCGAAAGTTCGTTGAAGGGCGACGCAGGCGAGGAAGTTGTGGAGGCCCTTATCAAACTCGCCCACTGAGTAGGCAGAACCAGAGAAAGGATTCAAGGCGTGTCCAACGAACTTTCCTTGCCGCGACATAATTTAGGATTTTGGCTATTGCAGACGTGGTTCATGGAGGCAACCACAAGGCATTTCGTCATCCGGAAGCAGATCGGAGCAGGTGACCATTTCTCAAATTAAATTCCGAAGGAGAGTTAGAGGCCCCAGCCATTGGACAGTGATTGGGGGTGTGGGTCGCAGCGGTTGTAGGTCTTCTTCATTGGCGGCGAGTGCAACGATTTTTAGGCTGACTACTCCATTCCATCGCTGCTAATTTCCAAGGCTTCACGAGGATTAATTTCTGATTGTTCATAGGCCGTTACGGTCTGACAACTCTCGTTTCAAATTTTGAGAGGCAAAGCAGACCGAATTAACGTAGCCGCGCAGTTAATCCTTGGTTGTGGTTCCAATTCGAGTTGAAGGCTGCTGAACTGGAAAAATTCTATAAGATCAGCAATGGCAGAAGGGATGTGGATGAAGAACCTTGAGTCCCAGGTGCAACAAGTCCACTTGGCAACCATTGATCTGCAGGCTCGAGTGGAATTACTGGAGACCGGAAGCAAACGTGAGCAGGTAGCAATCATGGCGTTGGATTGGAAGTTGGAGACCTCTCTAGGGGGCCTGGAGAGAAGGTTGAATGGAATTATAGATGAAGTGGGGGCTCAGATCAGGGAACAACTACAGAATTTAATGGTCATGTTCTCTCACCAAAATCACTCATCTATGAATGGATCAACTTCAAATATTCCAAATAGTACTAGGTCTTCTGCTACATCATTCTATACTCAATCTGGTGCTGCATCCCCTGTTTGTCATCATGGAGGAACCATTCAAGGAGTACAACAACTTGCTGGAAGCATTTCTAGTGGTCATTTTACCTCGAACAATCTCCCTATTACCCTTTCTCAGATATCCCATAGCAGCGCACATGGTCATTCAGGGGTGCCAAATAGTGGTAGAATGAGTGTTGTAGGAAGCCTTGGATATAATAGTGGCACAAATGGAGTTGGTTGGTCTATTCCCGGGATTCTTCCAACCTCTGCTGTAATCGGTAATTGGGATGTTGTTCCAGGAATGGGAGCATCTCCAACCCTTGGAAAGGCAGAATCTCGAATTACAAGTTCATTGGGAAACATAGTTGGTGGGGGCAACGTTGGGAAGAACCTGAACTATGGTGAGGTTGATAGGGCAGCGAAAGCCAAGGGACAATCAAAAATTGTTGAAAAAGAAGTTCTTGTAGAAGGATATTCTAGCAAGTACAAAGAAAAGGGAGTTGCTGAATTCATTACATGGAATCAGAGTGGCGCAACGGATATTGGTGCTAGAGTCTTTACTCATATTTCGGACTTACCGAAATCTAAGGGACAATCAAATTTGGAACAAAATATAGATTTGACTTGGGTTAAAATAGGCAACGAGAAGATGGAAACAGCACTAGCTGGAGGAAAACTGAAGGATAGAACTGAAGGAGTCGAAAGGTTTGCTGAAGAAAACAAAACTATCACTGCTGTGTTGGTTTTTGCTCCTATTGGAAAATCCAAGTTGCTGTCTGCTGCCGGGTGGGATGGACCAATGGCTGATTGTACTCTTAAAGTGGAGACCAATCTTGATTGGTCAGCTATTGTAGAAGATTGGGAACACAATACTGATGTGGCTGGGTTTTGTTTTCTAGACCTTGCCTCAAATTATGTGCTGGCAGACTTTATATACTTGGTGGATGAGTGCCCTCATGACTGGTTATTCTTTTAATATGCAGCTGTGGAGCACCATGGAGGTGCAGGAACAAGTGCTGCTGGTACTGAACTTAAACTCTATCAGATTGCCTTAGAGATTGATCTTGGATACTTAAGAACGAGGAAGAAGAAAAGGCCTAGAAGGACAAGAAAAGAAAGAAAGAAAAATTAGATAGAGAAGGCGGGCATTGGATAAAGAAGCAACGGGTAGGTGGTAATAAGTTTCTTGGGGACAAGAAACATTTCAAGGTAGGGAAATTGTCATGTCCCAAGAGTAATTAGAAGGGCAATAATGTAATTAGTTATATTAGTTTGTTATGAGATATTTTGGTGTTTGTTAGGAGCACATGGGTGCTGTTAGAAATTAGTTAAGGAGCTAGCTAAGGCCTATAAAAAGGCCCATTGTAAGAGGAGAGGGTATGCTTGAATTAAATGAATGAAATCTGATTCTCTCTCTACAATTTCTCTACAATCTCCCTCTCATTTTCTCTCTATTTCTCTCCCTCATTTCTCTCTACATTCTTCCCCATTTCTGTTCATTTCTTCCTCTCAAATATTCTGTTCTTGATTCTATTCATCAGCTCCTTCCGATTGTCATTCCAATCCTAGGCTAAAGCCTAGGTTCATGACAATAAAAATTACATATATATATATATAATGGAGCACGCAGCATAGGCCATTCTTGGCCAGGCAAAAATCAAAAAGGAAAGAAGAAAGGAAGAAGAAAAGAGAAGGAAGAGGTTAGGGAGATTAATGGGACCAGAAGGGTTTGCTGAAAGGAGAGGTCACCAGAGAAGTAGCCAGAAACAGAGGAGAAAGTTGCCAGCATCAGCTATGATATAAAACAGGGGAACAGTCTGGTGAGGGCTGATATCTTCCTTTTCCGACGAGGGTTGAGCTCAAATCTGCTCAGAGAAGAGCCCTAGAGCTAGATACAAACCCTTCATGTGCTGATTCAAAGGAGATTGAGAAAAAGATGGAGTTGGAGCCAGTTTAATTTTCAGCCAAAATCAGGGGCCATTTCAGGTAAGCTCCATTTTCCTTGATTTTGCTTCTTTTTCTCCTTGTGATGGCCATGATTTTACTGCTTGAGATTCTTGGTTGTTGATAGAAGTCTTGCATGTGGTTAATTTGCAAGAAGATGGGTGAAATTGAAGTTTAATAAGTTGAAAGTCTGGCCTAAGGGGACCGTGCGTGGTTTTTGTAAATTCCTAGGGCTGGACTGCACAATTAAACTGAATATAAGGTGCTGGAAATTAAATAAAAAGAAAGACCTTAGGGTCATGATGTAATTGCATGTGAAGATTTTGGGGTCTGTATTTTTGTAAAATCTAGGGCCAAAATGCAATTTGTGAAAGTTGAGAGATTTTTGTATAAATATTGTATAGTTTGGGACCCTAGAGTGAAATTAGCAACTGTTTCAGTCCAAATGGGTTATTTGAAAACTTTGCGAGCCTTAATGTAATTAAGGCATAGTTTCGGGCATAAATGAAATTTCTAGAAGTTGAGGGTTATAATGAAACCAACATCCTAATATTGGTGTGTACGTACATTATGTGTGATTTCGTCGGATCACAACAATTAAGGAAATTCAAGCTGAAAGAAGACAGGGCAGACAGGTAAGAACTATCCAAGGTGGGCACTCTGGCGCATAGCATGTGCATAGAATTATTTTGGCACGAACATGTATTGTTGTTGCATAAATGATGCTTTAAATGGGTCCATGGATCTGGGACGGTGATCTAGGGTGTCTTTGTTGTGCTTGTCTTGATCTAGGAAACTGTAAGACTGGCTTCCATAAAATGCTCCTAGTGCCGAGCGAAGAGAGCTAGTTGTGATTCAGCATAGTGAATTCCCATCTGATGAAAAAGGTTGGAAGCCCTATAACCTGTTCCAAGTGAGGCATTTGCCAGATTAGCTAGGCCCCATAGTTGAATGAAATATTTTGTCATGTCACAAATGCATACATATTGCACATCCTCTATACCCGTGCACCTATGATATGCCTTATTGAGCTTATGTACTCATGCTTGTTTCTCCTCTATTATCTACTCTTTGTTTTGAAACCAGTGGATACAGGGACATACAAGAGAAAGGAGATGGTCACTGACTAACTCGGTAGGTTAGTCTATGAGCGTTGTCGAGTTCCACCAGGTTGAATGTTAGCTTACATTCACTCTACAAATGCTAGTTGTATGTAAGTTTAAGTTGTGCCCTAGCTGGAGGCTAGTTTTATAAACTAAGTTTAAGTTTGTAATCATATATGCTGGGCACGAGCCCAAATATGTTGGTTATATGTTTGCCAATGATGTAAATGTTGTGGTTAATCAACAAGTTTGAATGTCATGATATGCATGCATAGGGAGGAATCCTAAAATTGTTTATAGGTGCAAAACAAGAAAAAATTCACCTTTGCTTAAACTTAAGCCATGCAAAGGGAATACTCACCAGACAATATATTCCATTCCACTGCATTCTTTACTAACTTGGTGGATGGGAGAACCAATACCACTAGTTTAACCCAATTACCCCTATTCTCAAGTTCCCAATCTGGCATTCTCCCCAGGTGAATGAGCTGTTTGCTCCCTGTGGCACCTTGGGATGGGGTGGGGTGTTAACAATATTTATGTTAAGGGGAAAACAGAAAAAGGGAAGGGGCTGAAAAGTAGGATTAGCCTGGGTTTCAGCACATCCACACAGCTTTTTGATAAACAAGACGTAATAAGTTAAGAGATGGATTAGGTTTCTGCTGTTATGGACAAAGAAAAAAAAGGGTATCCTGCATACATGCACATATGAAAATGTTTGCATGAGGCAGGAGGCTGCAAGGGAGAACATGCAAGTACTGATATGTAGTGTTGAAAAAGATATGCGTATGTGCGTGCGCTCACGCCATTGGATGACCAAAAGCAAGAGATGTGTACGCATACAATGAGGGGGCCTTGACATGGCTGGAGCGAATGGAGGCTATCTGCCTATAAAGGGCTGCATAGAGGTATTGCAGGTACTAAAATGGAACACTTTCTGAAAGGCTGGAGAAAACTAATATGGGCCAACAAAAGAGGAGACCAAACCTGAAAAAGGGGGCTGAGTTTGCAAAAGCTGAAGAGAAAACCTGGACCAATAGGAGAGCATTCCTTTCACCTACCATCTGCAGCATTTTGCCTATAAAAAGCTCTAAGTTGGGAGTCCGTTGAAGTTTTCCAGCTGGTGTGCAAGAGTGTTTTGAACCTTGGGTGTGCTGTTGTATATTTGTCTCTGTGTGTGTGTGTGAGAGAGAGAGAGAGAGAGTAGTATTGTGAACAGTATATGTGTTTTGTGCTGTTGTAAGACTAGCAATGAGACAGTGCAGTGTGGGTGGCTGCATAGAGCCATTGCATTAAACAATGTGCGTTTGAGCACATGTGCTGTGTGAAGTTAGCCAAGGTTATGCTTGTTGAAGAGAATGAGACAGCTAAATTGTAGTCTTATTCTTACTGTCAATTGTTTCTTGTATTATGTTGTGTTTGTGTTTGGTTAGTTGTATTATTCAGCTGTAGTCCTGGTTGTAGAGGATTATTAATTAGTTGTGAAGTGTAGGCGTAGTAGTCAAGGCTATATATATTCGATAGCCTTTCTATTTGTAGTGTGGTGGATCATTTTATTTCTTAATCAAATTGGACGAGGTAATATTTTGTTTCAAACCTCCTGCTTTTCGTTATGTTTTCATTCTGTTACATGGTATCAGAGCCACGACTTGCGTCCATGGCTTCTCACGACTCAACCTCATCTTCTTATTCCTTATCCTCTGTAGCTCTGTCGGATTTTGCCTCTGTGTCTAAGGCGTTTAGTTTTGTGCCTACAAAACTTGATTCAAACAATTACCTCTACTAGAAGGCACAGATCTTAGCTACAATTAGGGCTTTTGATCTGCTGCCGTTCATAAACAAAATCGACCTACCGCCGAAATACGTTTCATTTGGTGATGCTGAGCTAGATTCTGAGCCAGTTGTTAATCCTGATTTCCTTCAGTGGATGCGATCATATCAACTTCTCCTAGGATGGCTGTTTTCGACAATTGATAAGGAGGTAATCGATCAAGTTATTCATTGTGAATCTGCAGCAAAGGTATGGACTACTCTTGATAATTTGTTTTCTCGTCAAACTGTTGCTCGTTCCTTTCAGTTGAAACAACAACTTAGGTCAATTAAGAAATGTGATATGATAGTAACTGAATATGTTCTAAGAATCAAGACTATCAATCATGCATTAGTAGCAATTGGAGAACCGTTCAATGGTCAAGATCTGTTAATGACATCTTAGTAATTGGATCCAGCAGTGCTGCTTTGCATAGTTTTATTGGTGATCTTGATAAAATTTTTGCTTTGAAGACACTTGGTTCGGTGAATTATTTTCTAGGGTTTAGCCTTTGTGCTAGTCTATGTTGATGACATCCTAGTAACTAGATCCAGCACTGCTGCTTTGCATAGTTTTATTGGTGATCTTGATAAAAATTTTGCTTTTAAGACACTTGGTTCGGTGAATTATTTTCTAGGGTTTGAGGCTTATCGAGACTCTACGGGTCTCTATCTAACCCAATCAAAATATACTCTTGATTTACTTAACAAGGCTGCTATGGCTGATTGCAAGCCTTGTGCTATTCCACTCAGTTCTGCCACTTCATTCACTGATGAAGGAGAACTATTTTCTGATCCATCGTTATATAGAACAGTTGTAGGTTCTCTTCAATATCTTACATACACCAGACCGGATGTTGCCTTTGTTGTAAACAAGCTAAGTCAGTTTTTAAGCTGTCCTAAGGATCAACATTGCCAGGCTTGTAAACGGTTACTTCGGTATCTCAAAGGAACAATTGGTTTAGGTTTGGTATTTACTCCATCATCTACTGATTTGCCACTAAGTGTTTACACTGATGCGGATCATGCTAGATGCAAGATCATCAGGAGGTCTACTAGTGGTTGATGTGCTTTTCTAGGAGATAATCTGCTTATTTGGGGATCTAAGAAGCAGACCGTTGTAGCTCGGTTTGTTGGAGAAGCAGAATATCAGGCAGTTGCCCAAGGAGTTACAGAAATTCTATGGTTGAAATCTCTTTTTCATGAACTGGGTTTTTCATGCTCTAAGACGCCTATTCTTTGGTGTGATAATTTGGCAGCAAAGTCTATCTCTGAAAATCCTGTTTTCCATTCCAGAACTATGCACATTGAGATTGATGTGCATTTCGTTCGTAAAAAGGTTGAGTGTGGTGTTGTTGAAATTCGTTATGTTCCCACCACGTACCAAATTGCTGATATATTTGCTAAGGGGTTGCCTAAGGATAGGTTTCAGTTCTTGTGTAATAAGCTTGGTCTTCAAATGATACCTATGTATCGGCAGTTAAATATCGCAGCATCAGCACAGAAGAATGTTTCGAGAAGGTCTAAATTGAAGGGGCATGTTGAAGAGAATGAGACAGCTAAATTGTAGTCTTATTCTTACTGTCAATTGTTTCTTGTATTATGTTGTGTTTGTGTTTGGTTAGTTGTATTATTCAGCTGTAGTTCTGGTTGTAGAGGATTATTAATTAGTTGTGAAGTGTAGGCGTAGCAGTCAAGGCTATATATATTCGATAGCCTTTCTATTTGTAGTGTGGTGAATCATTTTATTTCTTAATCAAATTGGACGAGGTAATATTTTCTTTCAAACCTCCTGCTTTTCATTCTGTTACCATGCTGCTATCAAAGGCCATAGAGGCTTGAGGAGACAGCAACGGTTGTTGGAAGCTTGCAATGTGGAAGCAAGCAAGTGTTTAGGATGTGGACCAAGCTAAGGAGATTTCCAAATTTCTTGCATTTGCGGCAAGCTCAATCTTTATTACTATATGTGCATAACATGACATGAGTCTTGGTTTGCATGAGATGTATCATGCATATGCATTGACGTGTGATGCATGGAATATATGCTGTGCAACTGATGCTTCATGCAAACTGTTTTGGGTTACGTAAAGGGTGGCAATTTGTGTTAACGGGTTATGTTCGGGTAGTACCAACCTATGAATATAACAAAACACAGAGCAACCTGTACACAACATGATTAATTAATTGTATCAAATACCAAACCTGGACATGGCTCATTTATTACATGGATAACATAGCATGACTTGTATAACCCACGTACTTAATCAATTGTGTCAACACATTGACATGGCCCTACATGAACAAACTATTTAGTCATTCACTATAAAAAAATTAAAACCTATTTATATTGAGGGAAAAATGCACTTGGCACCCCTGAGGTTTGGCTTAAATATAGGCCATACCCATGGTAGTAAGCCGAGGTTTGGTCTAAAAGTGTAAAAGTGCCAAAAATGTTATCTTCTATTTCTCCCCCTATCTCTTTTTCTCTCTTCTCCCTCCCCTCTCTCAACTGACATTTTCTCTCCCCATCTTCTCTGGCAATGGTGGAAGCAACCACAGCAAGAGTGATGGCCTCCCTCTTTCTCCCTCCCTCAAGTTGCCACATTGGGTTCATGATGAACCCAACAAACCTGCTTGGGTTCAAGATTGAACCCAGCCATCGGTTGGGGTTCTTTTGAATATTTGAAATTATTGTACAAGTACTTGAATTGGGGCTTCAAATGCAGCCATTTTTTTCCGTTGTTATTATATCAACTCTGTCGATGTTGAAGAAAATTTAGACACAATAGCACCAATTTTGCTTCTGGATATGCATTTTATAGTAATAATAAGCTTGAATTTTGGAGTTCCCTCTCAACGACCAGTCTACTTTCATCTCTGTTCTTTCTGGCAAGCAGAAAAAAATAAAGGTGACACCTGGATGAAGTGAGAGAGAGTTTTATAGCATTGATATAGCTTGTGTGCGCATGCAGTCTTCTTGAGCTCTTGTAGCTCATTCTTGCATGATTTACATTCTCCATAGATTGCATTGTTGCCAGGAGTCAAGCCCAAGACATGGACTGGAGGCTCACCCAAAGAGGGTGTAATCACTTAAGCATGTTTCATTTTGGCAGCTTCTATTCATGTATAATATTTGTAAACATGTTGTGTGATGTGTTCCAGTAGGTGTGTTTATGTTCATATATACATTTGATGTACTTAAAGGCCCCAAGTGTGAGGTTCAAGAGAATGGTATGTGGATTGTAAATTTGTGATATAATTAATCTTTAAATGAAGTTTATTATTAATGATTGGACTAGCATTTGTGTCTGTTCACTGGTTAAGATTAGGGGTGCTCATAGATCAAGGTCAGCCTGAGAACCAAACAAAACCAATGTGATTGGGTTAGTTTGGTTCAAGTTTTTTTCCAATTTGGGTCAATTTTATTTTGCTCTTTTTTTTTTTTTTCCATTTGGACTCAATTGACATCGAGTTGGGTCCAATTAGACCATTGAGTTTGTGAGCCCAAGTAATATAAAGCCCCCTTTGCCTAAAATTACCTTTCTTTTTTATTGGATCCATTGTTCAATAGCTGATTTGTTTACTAAGTCACTTCAAGGACCAAGGGTTGACTATATAATTGGTTTTCTTTTTTTTTTTTTTTTTACTCTTAAGCCAATATATGTAGTTTATTTCACTTGGTTTTCTCTTCCTCTTTCTTTCCTCTCTTTCTCAGATTCTTCACTTCCAAATTTTACACCAAAACCCAACCCATAAAACTCAGTATAACTGCTTTTCTGACTTCCAACTGGGGAGTTTTGAGTTAGGTAAATAACAAGCACGAAAATCCTTTATTTTTCCCCCCTATATTTTGTCTACTTTAACTTGAGGAGATCTCCCCATGCTGTCTCTTGTTTTACATCTTTACCTTATCAACAATCTAATAGAAGTCCCATTAAATCAAGATCATATGAACAACGTTAAACAAAATCTTTGTAAAGGAAGGCGATAAATATGGCACCAAACACTGAAAGGAGTTTCAAAAGCATTATACCTACAAAAGAACCCAAGACAAACCACAAGAATGCAACTTATGACAATAAATATTACCAAATAATCCAACAGCTCACGAGGATAAATGTATAATCTAATATAGCAACTTTTAGACCAAGGAGAGCAAGAACATGTAAATGGCCAATTCTACAGCGACTTGGCCACAGGAGGCTGAATGCAAAATTTATGATTATCAGTTAATCCACACCATCCACAATACGTATTACCTAATGGTGGAAACATCAATTTTATGTTCATAACCCGTTAACAGAAAAAATTAATAGCTTGAGAAAATACTTTTAAGAATTCATTACCTGAAGCTTTGTGCTTAGTCCTTTCTTCTCTTCTTCAAGCTCTCTAATCTAGATTCCATCAAAGTAGGGTTTGTTTAGATTAGCAAAAAGAGTAATAACAACAGGATTAGTTTCCCAATAACAAGAAACACAGTGGATCAGGGTGCTTACCTGTGCCCTCAATTTTCTAATATGAGATTCCTGAGCAGCTTGCTTTTTTGAGAGCTCTTCTCCTGGTATGAATTACAAATATCCTCAAAAATGATCAGCATGCAAAAAGGACCTTTTTATTTTTAAGTAAATATACACATTCTACATGTTTTTGCCAAGAACACAATCTGAATGGATGCAGTTTCTTTTTTTTTACCTGTTCCTTGTTGAACCCATGTATTCAATTTATTTATCTTTCTAACTAAAGTCAATAAAATTTCAACACTCAACCCCATCTTTAAGTTCTTAATTTAAAGGGGTGACTTAATGCACGAGGCTCTCCATTTCTTGAGAGTTGGGAGATGTTTTCCCAACTTGAACCCATGACTAGAAATCAAGGAACAACCTCACCATTGCTACCAAGGCTCACTCCTTGTGCTCTCAACAAAATACTAAAATCTGAATCTGATATCATATGGATCCCTCCTAGGGGCTGCTTATTTTGTTCTCTCAAAACTAAAAACAAATTAATGCCCCCTCTATATTAACAAATAGAGTTCCATGCACCATTAAGCAGCACATGAACAACTAGAATACATAATAAATCACTTTCAGAAATGTATTCCAGACCTTCAGCCATAACTTGATTGATTATTTCATCTTTCTCCTTCAAAAGAGCAGCAGCATCGCTCTTTTTGCTCTGCTCTCTACGTAATGTATCTCTTTCCCTAGTGAGAGCATAAACCTGAAATGAGAGAGAAAAATGAATACATCAATGACAATCATGCTGATAAGAAGATGAATATGATCCTTACCAACCACTTCAGATAAGAACCATGTAGAAACCATAACACAGAACAGAACAATACTGGTCCCTAAACATAACATGGTACATCATGCAGCGATGGAGCAAGCAGATGAGGTAAATACATCCCTCATGTTCATAAAAAGATTTGTGCAGTTAATACTTGTTTAGACCTTTTTCAGTGACTGCAGAATAAAACATAAATGTTAAGTATCAAAAAGCATGAGAGTCTGGCATGTTCCGCTGTTAATAATTGAACAATTTCTAGTTATAATTGTGAAGAAAAATTAGTCAAAGAGACGATTTTTCACTAGCAGAGTGTTCGGCACGAACTCAATGAATGCTTTCTGCCTCAGAAAATCTTTAACCTCTTTTATAGAAAAGGTTATGAAAAGCTGGAATCAGAATATTAAAATTAGATCATTCGAAATATGGACCACGACAAAGCTGTACATCAGTAGAAGTAATTCAGTAGTTGCAGCACAGACAAAACATTGAAAGCGGAAATTTACACAATCATGTTGATGGGAAAGAGAAAAAAACAAACAACAGTTGGGAGTAAACTCCAACTTGGACTACAGATATATATATATATATATATTAGACGAGATAGAATTCATTACTCCATCCAAATCTGTTTGCTTAAAATATATACTCTGTATGACTTCAGAAAAAATGAAAGCAAGAACTAGCAACAAAAACAGAAAGAAAGAAAGCAAGATAACAATAGAGAAAAATTGGACAGCCAACAAGGTAATTTCCTATACCTTAGATAATTTATCTAGAATCAGGAACAGAATAGCACAGCTGAAATCAAAAGAAGCATCAAGACTATTAAGTGATCATTGGATTCTTGTTAAATTGAAAGGTAAATTATGTTGGAATGCTACAAGATCATCCATGTTATTTGGCGTAACACTAGGTCATAAAGAAGCATGTTAGAGACATGAAGATGTTGAAATGGATGAGTAAAATTGCCTGGAAAAATAGGATAACAAAGATGCATTTGCAGAGAAAGGGTATGGTATAACATCCCAAAGTTTTTCAGAATTTTGGAATGTTAATTTATGAGGAAAAATCACTGAAATAGACGTGATCCATGAATAAATTGAAATTTTTTATACTATTAAGATTACCCAAAACTCTTTAGAACTTTGGAGTGTCATTTTTTGGGTAATTAGGGGTCATAGTGTAACTATCAAAATTCTGCAGAATGTCTGGGGAATTAATTTTAGAAGACAAATAGTAAAAAATGAGATGATTATTCGAAATTTTAAAGTATTAGTGTGATTATTCAAAATTATGATAGTTGAGTGGTTTGGGAAAATAATTTCTAGAATTATTTTTTAAGTAAAGGTTATAGAAATTGGGCTCAAGATAAGTTGATTGATAACTGAATAGTAGTGCACATTATGAAATGGTTAGACTTGAAGATTTTTTCGATTTAGTAAGTGTGAAATTAAATTGGTATTGAATATAGTAGTGTGTTTAACCAAGGCAGTCGTCGAAAATATTGATATATAAGTATATATGTGAAATTAGGAAGTGCTATACTTGAGCAAAGAAATTGATTAAAAAGGTAGGTAGTGCGTGTGTGTGGAGAAAAAAACAAAAGTAAATATATATTGATATAAAAAAGATATATATATATATATAAAGGGTAATGTGGTTAAGCTATAATGAGTGCATATTGTTTTCAGACAAGGTGCATTTATTGCATCTTGTTTTTAGCATCCAAACAATTTGATTGGTTGATGATAAATGCTACGTATTTTGAAACATTTAACCAACCAATCAAATTGTTTGGATATTGAAAACAAGGTGCAATAAATGCACATTGTCTAACAATAATGTGCACTTATTACATTTTATCCGGTGCCCTTAGGGAAAAGGTTAGCATTACCCATATATAAAGGAGAAAGAAGAAAGAAAGAAAAAATACATAAAGGAAAAGAAAATTTAAAAATTTACAAGGCCTTAAAGGTCGTGCACTTGGCACATCTTGCATATTGAAAGGGACCACTTGGTCTCTTTCTCATAGAATTTCATTTTGTGTGTGTGTGTTGGGGGGGGGGTTCCTTTCCCATGACAATCCCTAAAAAGGGTCAATTTCACCAAAATGCGAGGTTTCAAAGAAATTTTAATTTAAGTAACCTCTCAATGGGAAAAATTAGAACAACACTTTGGAGCCTATAAATAAGAGATAAATGAGTGGTCTTGCACCCTTAGTTGAGAGAGATAAGTGTAAGGATGAAGGAAGGAGCCAAGGAATAAAACAACTCTTCTTCAAGCACATTCTAAATGTATGGGGAATGACTTATGAGCAAATTTTTCTTGCATTATTTGACATGATGATTTGATTTCATGAATGTTACTTTGAATACCATATGGAAAATGTTGAAGATGGCTATGCATGTGCTTGTTAGATATTCTTTGGAAAAGGTATGTTATATGTGAATGTTTTGATGCATTTGAAGTTTATTGAAAATGCAATGCATGTCAAATGTTTATGCAAATGCTTGATAAATGTATAGGTCACCGCCAAATGTATTTTCTTTCTATAAAATGTATAGACACGTAGATGTGGGAGTGGGATCATCAAGGGCAAGGAGAAGAACAACATTTGAAATAAATTATTCTTTGTTGAGCATTGAAGCATGTTAGACATATATAAATCCATGTTATGTACCAAGTCTAAAATGTTCCAATATCTACCTCAGTTTGGATTATCTTTGAAGATGGATTTTTATATAAGAAACATGTCATTTTGTATGGGAATAAACCCTATCTAGAGATATGTAGACTCTAGGGATATTGGTTTGTAGCTCAACTTTGTCGCGATCATTTTGGAATAAGAAATCAGCATATGGCTATACTATGGATGCTTACTATTTTGGTTTGAACAGGGATCCTAGTGTGTGGTTATGTCCTAAACTATATTTTTCTAATAAACTAGGATGTGTTGTCAAACTTTTGGAGCAAGAATCAGTAAAAAAGGATTTTCCTATATTTAGTTATGAATTTCCCATGAAATCTGTCTGAAGGGTTTAAAACAGAACACTGGTATGAACCAGGCCATTTTGACAGCTTCTAGGGAAGAATATACAGTATATTAAATTACAAGAAAATTCTAGGTGATGTTAAATGAAGTCTAACAAACTTTGTTTCAGGTCCATTCAATTTTTGTGGAAAAAAATATGCCCTATTTGGTACTACTTTGCAGTGCAATCATTCGATCAAACTAGCTGACTTTGAGTCAAATTTGGAAAAATTAAACCTTAATGAAATCAAATGAATTTGGATATGTTGTAGCGCATAGAGTGATTTTTTCAACGGTGTATGGCCCGCGTGAAAAGGCAGAGATTAGGTCAATCAAATACCCAAAATATAGAAGTGTGTCACAGTAGGCACAAAACTGTGAACAGTTAAATTTATATAATTTTTTGAAGGGTTAAATGATGTCTTTTGAAGTTGATATTTTTACACAAGGTTGGCTTATGAGTGCTCTAGTTGCTGAAATTTTTTCATAAATTAATATTAAGGTTTGGACATTTTAATAATTTGATCTTGGTGGGTTGCCAAGTAGCAATCACATTAAAGAAAGACTCGGGAAGTCTTAAGCCTAAGGGTGGGTTAAAAATGACTTGAAAAAAAAAGTATGAAATGATAATGAGGTCCAATCTAAACATGTTTAGATACGTTGAAACTCTAATAATCACCCTTAATCACAATTTCAGAACAAATGGTGATATTTTCAAGGTGGATTAAGGGTGAGGCTCTGTAGTGACCATTGTATGAACATGATTAACCAAATGAAAATGGGTCAAGAGATTCACCAAAATGAGCCAGAGGGGAAGGAAATTAATTTAACAAGAGAAGTTGAATTAATTATTCTTTTTCGAAAGAAAAAAAAATCCCCACTTTTATTTAATAACACGCCCAAGAAAGCGGGGTGTTACATATGGGCCCATCTAATGTAGCCCAAATTAAAATTCCATTAAGGAGGAGCCATTCATCTAACTTAAGGGGAACAAAAACAAAGGGATAGGCAAAGAAAGATGCTGGTCCTTGTTGACAAGAAAAGACATTACTGCCTTTAACTTAACCTAGGATATATCTTTTAATAGAGACAATTGGGAAAGGCAAACCTGCATTGTTGATTATTAAGTAAATTGATTACAACTTTAGTAACGTGTACAGACTTTAAACACCTGAAGAATTGCCACCCTGAAGAATTGCCACCAGAAAATAAGGTTCTCAATCAGCCATTTGTGATTTATCAACAGAAAGCATCTTAGAATTAGCATTTTACAATTTACAGTAATATACAAATTGCTATCTCATACAAATAAAGCATTTTAGATTTTAGGAGAGACATTAAAATTTGATATGAAATGTATGAGCCTAAATGAAGATATGACAAAAGACAGAAATATATGGAACTCTAGAATTCATGTAGCCGACCCCACATAGTGGGATAAAGGCTGGATATGTTGTTGTTGTATGCAAATAAAGCCTTATTTATAATAAGTAAATGATTCATTTTACCCTATCAAGTCCAACCAATATGCCAAATCAAGCCTAGACTATGCCAAATCAAACCCAAAGAAAAATAATAAAGAAACACACCTTTCTTTCTAGAGCTGCAACCCTCTGATGGTACTCCTCCCGCAGTGACTCAATTTCTGATTCACTAGATTTTCTCTGAGGAAAGAAACATTATCGCCTGTTAAAAAATGTGACTGCTAACATACATATGAATGCGCATGTGCCGTCGTGTAAATATATCTCTATACAAAGGGAACCATATATGAGGTGAATGAATGCAATTGCAGATATATGTAACAAGAGATAATAATAAAACATGCAAAGAATATTCTTTTTTTCATAAGAATGCAAAGAAGATTATAGTAATTCATAGTTGTCAACAATTGAAAAAAAATAAGATATTTCTATGGTGTGAAGTGGGAAGCGAGGTGGAAATATGAGATAGTACCAGCAAGAGTTAAACAAGTTTGAACGAAAAATTTGGAGAAGGATAAGACCAAATGAGATTTTCATAAGATGAAAAAATGATCAATGGTCAATCAATGCAATAGTCATTACCAAAAGAAATTAGAAACCCACAAGTTTAATACCGTGGGCCTTCACTAAATTGCTAATCAAGTTAAACTTTTGGACTCTCAGAACCAATAATATACCCCCAATACTCAAGACCTCCAAAATAGAGTATCAATGTGGAACTGGGTCATGACAAACTCACATGCTTTAATTATTGGAATTCTCACCAAATCAGAAATCTCATAGCTCATAAAATGTTCGCTCTACTTAATTTAAAACCTTTAGATTTTAAAGTCCACATCTCAAGCATAATATTCTCACCTTTTTTAGTCTCATCTAACAACACAATGTTGTCTGCAAATCAAGCTTAATGAGAGATTCTAATAGCATAATAATTATTAATTTTGGTTGAGATTTGTGAAAAGTTGGATTAGTAACTTAATGAGGGTGATTTAGACTAATTACAGCCAAGGTTATGCAACCATCAGCTTTGGGAGGATGCTTGGACATGTGAGAAGGGTGTAGAGGCTTCTAGAACAAGCTGTGAGCCTGTGACTCACCTCCTTGAGCTAAAGCAAGCATGTGAGGCATTGAAGACAAGTGGAGGTGGATTTTTAGGGCTTAGTGGCAACAATGGGGAGTGGCTAAGAGTCAAGTTGCTTTAGCAGCTAGTGAGCAGCTTCCTTTGGCCTATAATAGCTCAATCCTCTTCTGTTCTCAGCAGATATCAAGTTAGAGTGAGAAGCTCTCATAATAGAAGGGTGTTCTGAGAATTTAAAGAAAGTAGAATAAAAAAAGGAGGTTCTGCTGGAAATACAAGGAAAGGCTTGAAGGAAAGATATTCTAATTAAGGTAATGTCATGAACCTAGGGTTCATAACGGGGCTGGATTGGCAATCAGAAGAATCCGATTGAGTAGAACTAAGAACAGAAAGTTTAGAGGGATATTTGGACAGAAATGGGGGAAGGATGTAGAGAGAAATGAGGGAGAGAAGTAGAGAGAAAATGAGAGAGAATCAGATATTCAATTCAATAATTTTCAGCATACCCTCTCCTCTTACAATGGGCCTTTTTATAGGCCTTAGCTAGCTCCTTAACTAATTTCTAACAGCACCCATGTGCTCCTAACAAACACCCAAATATCTCCTAACAAACTAATATAACTAATTACATTATTGCCTTTCTAATTACCCTTAGGACATGACAATTTCCCCTTCTTGAAATGTTTCTTGTCCCCAAGAAACTTATTACCACCTAGCCATTGCTTCTTTATCCAATACCTGCCTTCTCTATCTGATTTTTCTTTCTTTCTTTTCTTGTCCTTCTGGCCTTTTCTTCTTCCTCGTTATTAAGTATCCAAGATCAATCCCCGTCGTAATTCGGCCTAGAACTTCAATAGGAGCAATTTGATA
This sequence comes from Diospyros lotus, assembly GCF_014633365.1. Classification (NCBI taxonomy): domain Eukaryota; kingdom Viridiplantae; phylum Streptophyta; class Magnoliopsida; order Ericales; family Ebenaceae; genus Diospyros; species Diospyros lotus. The sequence continues at coordinate 42,223,578 of NC_068339.1, read as the reverse complement.
GAGTTCAAGTTCAATACCAGCAGCAGTTGTTCCTACACCTCCATAGTGCACCACAGCTGCACATTGAAAGATATCATCAGCATCCTCGAAATGCAGCAATGGAAGATTGCAGATTTGCCTTGGACACTCATACCAAGGCTGCTTGTGAGCATTAGCCTTAGGAGCCGGTGCAACTTCAATTTCAGCCAACAAATCATCCTTCCATATGTTAGACAGCAACTTGGAATTTCTAGTAGGAGCAAAAACCAACACAGCAGCGATAGTTTTGTTTTCTTCAGCAATCCCTTCGATTCCTTCCGCTATATCCCTTAGTTTTCCTCCAGCTAGTGCTGTCTTCACCTTCTCGTTGCCTATTTTAACCCAAGTCAAATCCATATTTTGTTCCGAATGTGATTGTTCCTCAAATTTCGATAAGTCTAAAATCTGAGGAAAGGCTTCAACACCATCATCCACACCGATGGCTGGTCCTTTAGTCTGATTTGTCTGATCCAATGCTGTCCCATTTTCCACAAACTTCTGATTTGGAGCAATACCAAATCCTTCCACCCATGCACTAGCCACCCGGGGTAACGAGCTAGCTTTGGCTTCCTCTATCACTTCATCAATTGCTACCCTATTATTTCCTTGCAGCCTTTCAGTAGATGCATCTTGGGGTATTATTTTTTCTTCTAACTTCTCAATCACTGCAACTGAATCCCCTTCCTGCCATCTTGACTTCTCAGTTAGTTGGTCCATTTTGAGAAATTCCTCCTTGTTAAAACTTCCATGATAATCATCGAAATATTCCGCTGGAAAATTGTAATGATACTTCTTAGATAGTATCATTGCAAACTCTTGCAACTTTTCGCGAAACATTCGAATGAATTCCTTGCACTCTTCATCAAACCCACTGCTGGTTCCTTTGTCCCTTCGGCTAGTCTCATTCTCAAACTTCTTTTCCCAAATTTGATGTTTCTGGTCAACTGAAAATGTAGCATTCTTTGGCTGCCATTGAAGCTCCATTCCAGCTGAAAATGAAGCATTCTTTTGCTGCAATCTAGGGTTCATTTGCTCCATGTATGCACTTGCTCCCCTTGGCTGCCTTTGTTTCCCTTTGCTCACAGCCTCAAGCACCAACAACCAACAAGCTGGATAAGCTAGAGGAGTCCACTTCCCACAAGAAACCCGTCGAATCCGCTGCGCCACTCTGATTTGCAACTGCTGCGCCTTCCAATTCCGAATTAGTTTATCAGATTTCAAGCCAAAATTTAGAGTCGCTCGCTGCAGTCGTCTATTATACTGCTTCCCACTTTTTAATTGGCTGACTGAATCCACCTACTGTGCTGGTTGACTTGGACACACCCACGGAATTCACCAAATCAGCCTTGCCTGTCAAAATTCGAACTGAGAGCCATTGGACCGTAACAGCTAAAATTCACTGTCAAGAGCCAATCTCTGTCTTCGCTTCCACGTTCGCACCAAAGGATACCTAAATCGCCCTACTAAACCGCACTCACTGTGTAATTCATTTTTCGATCTGACTGCGCATGCAACGACCAGATCTGGAAGCCCAATTGAAATCACAGGTCCTGTTTCACCTTCGAAATCGCGACAACCAAGATTGATCGATTGCCTTGTTCACCTGCACGCTCTCCCTCTTGCTCAAGGTGAATTCAAGATCGCCGATGTAGCCGCTACCCAATCACCGACCTCTGGACCAATGGAGTCGCCTCAAGCCCCGCTGCCTCAATCGCGTAGTTCCTTTAAACTCTCCTGCCTAAGTCGCCTAAGTCCACGACAATTGCGGCTTATACCGCTAAACTATTTCACCCTCCGACAGACTCACGCCCCTTCGGAACATCTATTACAATCAAAATTTTACACTAGAATCACCTGGGTTGCAACTAACGGGATTCTCTGGAATTGAGGATCGATCACTGTGGAAGGAGAGTAATGGAGAGATTCTGATTACTATTGATATTCTCGTTGTTGATTTCGGAATTCACCACATTGGAGTGACAACGTCTTGAGAGTCCGACGGTCTCTCGTTGCAATTCTTGTGAATCACCTCCGTTGGATCGACTCCGCTCTCACCACCCGCTGTGGATCGGTGGTCTACAATTTCGCTCCAATCTCGGAATTCATTGCAGCTGATCTCTATGGATCAGCCATTACCAGATCGCGCTCACTGGTAATCGATTTTGTTGCAGTCGTTGGGCTCACCGAATTGTCGTTCGATCACGTCACTGGAATCGCTTAGGTTATCTTCTAAGATTACAGCCTACCTCTTGCCTGTTCTCGAAATTATCTTCAGATTTCATGAATCCCTACATCGGGCAGTAACCATCGACATCCGATGGACCTTAATCAGCAACGAAAACAGCCGAGGAATGATGCTCTGATACCATTTGTCATGAACCTAGGGTTCATAACGGGGCTGGATTGGCAATCGGAAGAATCCGATTGAGTAGAACTAAGAACAGGTAGAGAGAAAATGAGAGAGAATCAGATATTCAATTCAATAATTTTCAACATACCCTCTCCTCTTACAATGGGCCTTTTTATAGGCCTTAGCTAGCTCCTTAACTAATTTCTAACAGCACCCATGTGCTACAAACACCCAAATATCTCCTAACAAACTAATATAACTAATTACATTATTGCCCTTCTAATTACCCTTAAGACATGACAGGTAAGTGCATGGTTTTGGTTATTACATGATGGAATGATGCATGAAATGATTTTATGCCAGCCTAATGTGCAATGTGACATGTATGCATGATATGTGTGCATATTGTGCGCATGTTGCATGAAAATGTCAAGTCTAGCATGTGTGGTAAAGAAGGTTCAATGCTATAAAGGTGTTGTAATGCCCCTTGGGCAATGGTATTTGGCTAATGTGAGAGCCTATGGCCTTGGGCTAGATGTACCTAAGGCTAGGGGTTGACTTCATGTAATGTGTAACTGATGAGCATTGTGTGCGATTGCATTGTGTTGCCATGATATGGCTTACTGTGATTATGTTCTCATGCATGCCATTTTTACATTCTGAACCATGCAAGTTTCTACCCTACACCATGTATGCACATTTTCGAAACATGTCACTTTATGTTAAATGTGTATATGTAGATGTACTAAGTTAACCATGTGATACAAAATGAAGATGAAGTTATGTTTATGATCACATATAGAGTTGGTCTATCTTATCTCTCATGAATGAGCTTGGTTGTAGATTGAAACTAAATGTAAGTAAGGCAGGTGGAAGGACCAGTCAACTAGAGGCGAACTATTGGGGACAGTCAACTACTACTTCAACTATGGAAATCAAAATGCAGGAAGGGTTGACTGGTAGTTGTGACGACTGTAGCCTGAAGGATCAACTATGAGGAAGGAATAATCGACTATGGGTTGACTGTTTGCAGATGAATGGCTAAGGAAGGAGAGTCAACTAGATAAGGAAGTGAAATGAGAAGAAAGACACTTCCAAGGTAGAGGTTCTGCAAAAATTAAATAAATAAAGCGTTAAGATTTACTCTTCGAGAAAGGACTCTTCACGCCCATCACAAGCCAAAACAGAGTACCTCGAGTCTTGTGACTCATGTCAGTCTGTGGGACATGGCAGGTCAAGACCATGCTAACATATGACAAAGAAATGACATCAAAAAGGCATGCCCTTGTGACAGAGATAGGTGTCACATGCCAAGGGTAGCCATTGTAAAATCGTCACATGGCCAAGGGTAGCTATGTAATTGTGTCCCTCTATTCTGTTAGGATATTTTCCTTTTTGTCTTTTCCCTTTTTTGTCTTGTAGCTTAGGTGGTTAGAGTGCCTTGTCCGATAGCTAAAGTGAGGCTACATATATATTGCCTTAGCTGTAGGAAAGAGGATGATGGGAATCAATTGAATATTCTGTTTCTCTCCTAACATTTCTCTCTCTCGGTTATCTTTTCTCCCTTATCTCATCTGTTGTTTCTCTCCCTCTCATCTGATTTCTTCCCCAAATTTCTCTCTTAATCTTCCAAATCTCCTTTCACGCCCTAGTTCAACCCTAAGGGTGTGACAATTGGTATCAAAGCCAGCCTTTTGGCTACCTATGTGCTGTTGATAGCAGCCCACTCTGATCGGAAGCTTTGACCCATACCGGAGGAGCAAACTGCAGCTTTAGTGAAGCAAGCTGGTGTCCTTGGAGCCCCTCCACCCTGATCGAAAGCTTCAACCCATACCGGAGGAGCAAACCGCAGCCTTAGTAAAGCAAGTCGGTGGCCTTCAAGCACTGCCACCCTGATCGGAAGCTCTGACCCACACTGGTGAAGCAGACTGCAGCCTTAGAGAGCAACCCGCGCTGATTGAAAGAAGGTTCCAACTCATTTAAGAGAGGCGACTCTGAGCAAGGCGGCTAGGAGGTGAAGATGGCAGAAAGGATGAGGATGAAGCTCCTAGAAACGCGCTTGGACACTATGGAGCAGGGGATGCGACAATACCAAGAGCAGCTCAACGATAAGATGGATTTGATGGATCTTCGGCGGACCCAGGAGGAGTTGGGTTGGAATAGAGTGGAGGGTGCTGCCACACAGGAGGAAGTCGCCAACCTCCAGGGCCTGCGGGATGAAGCTGCTAGAATCAGACAGCAACTGAGCACCGTTATGAGCTTGTTCTCACAGCTGCCAAATGCTGGCCTTCCGGTGGACTTCCCTCAAAGGCCGACCACGGCCCGATATTGACTGGAGCAAGGGACAAACCACTGGCCACCAACCTGATGGGCATGGACAAACGGCCAGAAATTTTTCAGCGAGGACCCCCTGCAAACCTGAACCATGTGCCTATGTCGAAGTTGGAGATTCCGGCATTTGAAGGAAGCAAGCCACATTGGTGGGTTCGGGGCTGAGAGCGTTTCTTCCACCATTATTGGGTGGAAGACAGCCAGAGGGTGAATCTGGCTGCCACCTACTTGAATGACGTAGCGGACTCGTGGTTCCAAGGCTGGAGTGGCAGGGGGGCTGTCCTGATTTGGGAAGAGTTTGTAGCAGATTTCTGTGTCCGCTTTGGGGAGAGAACCATGACCGAGGTAGTGGAAGAATTTAACAAGCTAAGACAGGTCGGGTTGGTAGAAGAGTATCAAACCAGGTTTGAGGAACTAAAATCATTAGTGGTCATATCTTATCCTACCTTGAATGAAACATATTTTGTGCCTAGTTTCGTAAGTGGGTTGAATGATGAATTAAGACCAGCTGTGAAGATGATGCAGCCAGTAACAGTGCAACAGGTAGCGGAGACAGCAAGAATGCAAGAGCTGGCATTGGAGGCTATTTTTAAAAAGAACGGAACTGTAACAGAAGGGTATCCTCAGAGCAGTCAGGAGATGGGAGAAAACGCTTGGATGGTGGCCTTAGATCAGACTCCGAGAAAAGAGCATCCTAGCATAACCAAAGCTCCTATTATGGAGTCCAAGCAAAGACTCGGATTATGCTTTAAATGTGGGGACAAATTCAGTCCGGTCCACCAATGCAGAAGACAGTTGCTGCATATGGAAGGGGTAGAGGAAGACAACGAAGGAGGAGAGCTAGCCAGAATTGGATAAAGGAACAAGGGATAAACGGTAATAAGTTTCTTGGAGACAAGAAACATTTCAAGGGGGGCAAATTTGTCACATGCCAAGGGTAGCCATTGTAAAATTGTCACATGGCCAAAGGTAGCTATGTAATTGTGCCCCTCTATTCTGTTTGGATATTTTCTTTGTTGTCTTTTCCCTTTTTTTGTCTTGTAGCTTAGGCAGTTAGAGTGCCTTGTCCGGTAGCTAAAGTGAGACTATATATACATTGCCTTAGCTGTAGGAAGGAGCATGATGGGAATGAATTGAATATTTTGTCTCTCCTAATATTTCACTCTCAGTTATCTTCCCTCCCTTATCTCATCTGCTGCTTCTCTCCCTCTCATCTGATTTCTTCCACAAATTTCTCTCTTAACCTTCCAAATTTGTGACAACAGGGAACCTCACTTTAATAATTTCAATATTTTCTGTATAGGAGGTACATTCTTACCCCAATCTGCCTAAGCCATTTACTCTTTCCATGGGAGCTTTAGTTGGTATAGATCAGTTTTGAAAATCAATTGATGTTCTACTCAGTGTTACATGGATTCTTTTATTTACCCTTTTGTTCTTTAAATATGACAAGGGTAAGAGCATTTAGAGAAGCTCAAATTGAAAGAAAAGGTTCTAGCCTCTTGGTAGAAATCCTCCCCCCCCCCCCCCCCAAAAAAAAAAAAAAAAAAAATTCCTTCAGTTTTAAATTACATCAGTAAATACCAACTAGATCTTATGCAATAATATTATAGATATGTCCATTATATTTGAATATTTACACAGTATCCAACTATATAGCCAACTTATGGATTCATATCCTAATACCTTAAGATTAAGGGTCTAAGGAAGCCTGCAACCCAGAATAGACATACACTCCACATGCGATAGTCATATCCAAGTCCACGTAAACCTCAAACCTTAGTCAACTTATGAATTTACACTCGTAGTGTTAATTTGTAGATAGTTGCTCTAAAGCTTTATACAACTAAGTAATGATTTAATTTCAATGAATCGTAGGTTTAAGAATTTTACTAACTATGAAATTCTTGTGGAATTTCTAGATCAAATTCTACAGAGATTTTGATATTCTAGGGAATCTATGCATGAGTCTGCCTTGAAGCTGTCTATGTGAGATCACTCAAGCTGAATGTGTTCCCATACCCCACCTACGATTCAATTCCTCTGATATTGAAGAGACTCAAGCATAATCCAGCAGTAAGACTGATCTATGGTCATTCAACCTGAATGCATGAATCAAACCTTTTCTACAATTCAAATCTCTATTTCACAAGCCTGAAACTATACCTCTCAAATGCAGCAAGCATGCAAAGGAACATAAAATGGAACTATTCCTATCATGAACACTTTTCCTCTCCACCTGCAAGAACCCCAGACCAAACGCCTTTCTTACATAGTTCAAACCCTAGCTCCTCAAGTTTTCTGCAACTCTTTATCATAATTAGCCCTCCAAAAGCACACTGTATCAATGTAAGGGCCAGGGAACTTTTTTATGTCTAGATACGTTCTTCAATTTCCCCTTCTCCTTCACAAAGATATCCCTCCTGTGAGTGGACCAGTCAAGATTTTTACATAACAAATACTGTCATTCTTCTTTTACAATTTAATTTGTTATTCAAACAGCCATAAAGATAACGGAATGAAAAGGTTGGGTCCTACTGAGTCAACTAGATACAAATGATTCTGTTATGATTTAAAAGAAAAAAGGAAAAGACATAGTGAAATAATGACAAAAAATTAGAAGATAATGGCAGAAAAAAAACGATTTTAATAATGAGAAGTACATATATTTATTGTGCATGAAATAACACAACATTATATAAGAGACATCCCAAAATACCAAAAGAAAATTGGTTAGAACCAATATTACCCTCAAGTCCTCAATAACAGCCTTTAGATTCTCATTCTCATTCATCAACTTTGAGATTTCATCTGCTTTCGCCTGGAAAAATAAGAGACAAAATGGCTAAATTTCAATGTCTATACATGCAGTGAAGTACACACATTTCTCTGATAAGGTCTCCTCAAAAGAAGACATACAGATATAATCAAGGATAATAAGAACAACCAAGCATATAAATAAGCAGGTAGAAAAAAATTTTACAAAATCAAAATTCTGAATGTAATTAGTGATTTAAAAAGTAGCGAAAAGAGGATGAACTGATATACCTACTGAAAAATGTATGATTCCACCTACCAAACATATATGAAGCTTAAAACTTATTTAGAGAATCTTATCTAAGATATGAGTTTTAAGGGCCTTATGGAAGGTAAAGCCATTGATAGAAATGGTTGAGAGCTAGAATTCATTTTAGCCAGCCCCAGATAAGGGGATTAAGGCTTGATATGTTGTCCTGAATAAATATGAACCCCTTTCTGACAATACATTTTTCATTCACTAATGTTTGGGTGTAATGGAATTCTGAAAATGTATTAGGCCAAGAAAAAGATAGGACCAAACTTTCCAAGCCAGAATCCTCAAGCAGCAAAAGGTTTTAGCATGCTGTAAACCAAAAAATTGAAGTAAAGAAAACTAATAAAATAGAATAAAAGGATAAACCAGAATAGCAATAAAAACTACAAGGAAAGAACAATAAAACAGAACATAAAGAGTGAACCATTTTTTTCCAGGCAAAATATCAGTTGCTGGAAAGATACTTCTAATTGGTCTGAACTGTGTATGAGACAAGAAACTTTGTTTTATACATGAGTTACTATTACTATTAGTCCAGGATCATAGATTGAGAATTGGATCATGGAATATCAGGATTTGATAGAAAAATTTATGGAGTAGTAGACATGATGATTAGTAGAAAAATTAATATTATGTGTCTACAAGAGACAAGATGGTTTGGAGAAAAAGCTAAAATGTTGACAGGGTCTGGATATAAATTTTAGTACTCAAGGAAAGATTGTGCAAGGAATGATTTGAGGATTATTATGGATAAGACTTTAAAGGATGAGGCAGTGGATGTGAAGAGAATAAGATATAGTATTATTGCATGATTTGTATCTAAAGTCACTCTAGGAGAAAAGACTATAAATATTGTTAGTACATGTGCACCACAAGTTGGATTAAGAAAATAGATAGAAATAAAAGTTTGCGAGTATTTATAGGTTTCAGTACAAGGAATACCTAGAGAGAAGATTATTATAGGAGGTGACTTAAATGGTTAGGCAGGCAGATAAGTGAATGGGTATAGAGAGAGAGATACTTGTGGATTTGAAGAAAGTAATGAGAGCAAATCTATTTTGAATTTTGTTACAGTATATGAGTTCAACATAATTAATACTAGTTAAGGAATCAGTGACCACTTGGTCACACATAAAAATGGCTTATCAACTACCCAAATAGACTACTTTTTTAATAAGATAAGAGGACTGTTTATCTTTTAAGGATTGTAAAGCTATACTAGGAGAATGCCTCACCACTCAACATAGGGTTGTGGTCCTTGACACCATTTAAAAAATATATATGTAGAGAGAGAGAGAGAGAGAGAGAGAGAGAGAGAGAGGAAGGGGGGGAGGGGGAGAGGAAAGTCCAAGAATCATATGATGGAATTTAAAACGTGAAAAGAAACTATTTTCAAGAAAAAAAAGTTTATAGAAGAAGAGATTGGAATGTAGAAGGAGAGGCTAACCAATGTGGATTGAGATGGCTACCACCATTAAAATACAGCAAAAACGGTTTAGGAGAGTCGAAGAGAAAAGCTTCAAACAAAAATCATTCTATGTCATGAATTTAACAAATACAAGAAAAAACTAAAACCAAAAGAGCTTGCTACAAAATTCACATACATGCTGCAATAAAAAAAAAAAAACTTAAAATACGTATATTTTGACCAGAAAAAGAAGCAAAGAAGGCAGCTAGTGAAACAATGTCAAAAGTTAGACGAATGACTTGACACAAAAGAAAATAAGGGGAAGATCATATATATATACACACATATGAACTGGGTAAATCAAGGAAGAGCAGAATTTGAGTCAAGTAAAATGCAATAAAGACAAAAAGGAAATTACATATTCTATAGCGCATTTGTCCAAACAAAAGAAAGCTTTGACCAAATAATATCCTAATAGAAGAATGAAAATGCATGGCAGAAGAGAGCATACTTTGGTTAACAAAATTATAAATGTGATTCTTAAATCAAAAAGGGTGTCAGATGAGTGGAGAAAGAGCATTTTAGTGGTGCCTATTTATAAAAACAAATGAGATGTTCAAAGTTATAAAAATTATAGATGGATCAATTAATGAATCGCAACACAAAACTTTGAGAGAAGATAATTGAGCAAAGGTTAAGGAGAGAAAGTCTCATAAAATCAATTTGATTTCATATCTAGTAAGTCAATAATCGAAGCTATCAATTTATTGAGACACCTAATGAAAACGTTTAGAGATAAACCAAGAGATGTGCACACGGTATTTATAGAATTAGAAAAGCCTATGACAAAGTACTCGTAGAAATCTTATGGAAGGTGTTGGAGAATAAACGAGTTCATATTGCTTATATACAGATCATGAAAGACATGTAACATCAAGCAAAAGCATGTGTTGGACTAGTGGCAGAGATACTGAAACTTTCCCAATTACAATGTACTATATCAAGGACTCTGACTCACCTCTTTTTCTTGTTACGGATGAACTACCAAAACCTATGAAGCATGGAGACACATACACGAGGAGACAAGGACACAAGAACACAACATTTTTCAAAAAAGTAGGATACAACATGATCAAGATACATTAATACATTAATTAATAAAATAACTTTTATATTTTTAAAGCATAATAAAGTATCAAAAGATTAAAAACTATATTCCAAATTCACAAATATGCATTTAAATTTGTAAGCTAAAATTCCAAATGCATAACTCTAAATCTTATTAGCAATCAACTCCCAATTAGTCAACTTCATCCCTCACAATCCAATTGATGTTCAAAAAGCTAGAGAATAAAAGCACGAAAGGTATGAAAATTGAACAATCATGCAATTAAAACATGAGAAAACAAAATAATCATGCAATTACCAAGCTGTAAAACTAAGGAGTAAAAAAAAAAAACCCTTACTTTTTAGTCTTTGAAGTGTTCGCATAGGAGACATGCGTGTCCTACAAGTGTCCACGTGTCCCCTCCAATATCCTTCTAAATGATTTTAACAAAGTGTTACACGCCACATGGGCATGTTGGATATGTGTTGAAGGCAGGTCTAAGTGTTGAAGTGTCCAACACACTAACACCAGTATGACAACCCCTAGGAAGGGTTCATGCTTTATAGCGCAAAACACATCCAAAAAGACGTGCATTGATAAATGTCATCTGCATGTGACAGCCTTGATGGATGAGACAAAAGAAGTTGTAAATAATAAACTTGAATTATGGAGAAACACTTTAGAATCCAAATGTTTTAAATTAAATAGGTCAAAAACTAAGTATATGAAACTTAAGCTTAATAAAACCATAAGTGTGGAAGATATTATTGTGAAACTTGGAGATCAAGTTATATCAAAGAAAGATCAATTTGAACTTCTTGAATCAACTATTCGAAAAGAATGGGAGATTACAGAGAACATTACTCATAGACTTAAGGTGGGATGGTTATTGTGGAGAAATGTGTTGAGCATTTTATACAAATGTAAAATCCCTTTAAAGTTAAAAGGAAAATTTTATTGAACAACTGTAAAACCATATTTCTTGTATGGGATCAAAATGTTAGGCAACTAAGCGCCAAAATGAGAAAAATATGAGCATAACTTAGATAGGATATTACAGTGATGTGCAAGCAAACAAGAAAAGACAAAAAAAAGAAACCTTAGCCAAAAAAAATACAAAACGAAAAATGAGATCATATGTTATGATTAAGATAGTTTAGACAAATGAAACGAAGACTGAGAAAAACATATGTGAGGTGACAACATGAAATGGAGGAAATTTGTAGCAAAAAGAAAGGAGAAAAACTAAAGAAAACTTGGTGGGAAACCCTTAGATGTGACAGGACATAATGGTCTTACAAAAGATATGGCCATGAATAGAAATAGTTAGAGATCTAGAACTCATGTAGCTGACCCCACTTGGGGGAATTAAGTTTAGTTGTTGTTGATGATGATGTATACATGAGACATAAACATGCATCCAAAATAAATTGATTGAGATAGAACATGACATTAAACAAGATTGTCTCAAAACTCTCCTAGTAGCCCATATACCATATTGGAAATGAATACAACAAGAAGAACCCTTACCTTCTTAGAAAGAAATGTAATAGTAAAATATTTTTATCTGGTGTTTGGTTTCATGTTCAAAAATGAAATACCTGAGCTTGTCTAGCAGCTCCCTGCAATGCAGTTTCCATCATTTTCATTTCCCTCTTCAACTTCTCTACTTCAACCACAGATTCTGTAATGTCAGACATGGTGCTTCCTGAACTAACAGATTCTTTAGTGTCAGGTTCAAAATCATTGGTTTGCTGACTAATGTCAACTGCTTTGTCAACTGTATCATGTTCATGAGAAACTGGTTCAGAACCCATCTGCGTAGCACCCTCTCCATGCTGCACAGCAGGATAGTTATTTGTTAAGCGTCCATCGGGACTTTCTGTCTCCTCGGATGTAGCAGAAACAGAACCAGGGAGGTCTACACCCATTCCAGGTTGGCTACCACTACCTACATCCTCGGCTCCAACCGGAGAAAGATTCTCTATAGTCCCTCCTTCTTCTGACTTCTTTTCATTTTCTGTTGCATGCAAATTGGTAATGTTATGTGATTCAGGTGGTACAACGCCATTATCCTCAACATGGTCTGCTTCATTGGTTACTGGTTTGGCTTCCATTAACTCTGAATTTTCAGCAGTCTCCTCCACTGATGTCTCCTTCTGATTCACATGGGTTATGGAATCTGGTTCCTCATGATGTTCAACACCAGTGTTGCATGAATCAATAGATGTCAATTGCGAGTCGGATCCAGAATTACCCGGAACTACCAAATGAGATTTGTCATGATCTAGCACTGCAGCATTTGTTACCTGGGCAATTGCAGTGGTTGAATCTTCTGCAGAAGCTGGGTGCAAGGGAGAACTTTCTTCATTTATGTCTTCATCAAGTTTAGTTTGTTTAGTTGCAAAATTTGATGACTTATCAATCTCAGCCCCTTCTTTTTCCACAACAGAAGATGGTGGCTGTGGCTCTAATGATGCAGGTCTCTCGATGGAATCTACTGTACTTTCACCACCTTTATTCCCCATAAAGGCCATCATAGGTTCAAATAGAGCTTTTGTGTCTGTAGTTGGCCATAATCCTGAAGCTGGTATTGATACAGATAAGCCATTATAACCAGATCATAATATCAAAAATCCAAAAAACTAACCCAATGAGATTAATTTGTGCATTTCTTTATTTCTTGTTTTATCTAGAAATTAGGTGACAGCATGCCATAAAGGCGTTCAGCATCTTGGAAAAAGCTTAAAGCATTTGCTTGGTATAAAAAACTTTAAGTTGTTGCTCAAGTTTATGTAGCTCAGGCATACCAGCCAGTTCAAGTCAGGCCCAGCCAGGTTAACTAGACTAGCCAAATCAAATTAGCATGGTAAGCATCACTAGCCGACTTGTATTCATCCACCTCTTATTTTTATTTTTCCTTTTCCCCCATGAATGCCGATTTCTTCAGTTTCCATAATGGGCCCGAAAGCTTCAACTTTCTCCCACTCTAGACATTCGTAAACAGTCCTTTAAAATAGTAGACGCTTCAATTGGTAAAAATAATGCAGTTAATTTGCAATCCCCTTTTGACATAGCTTGTAGCTACTTGGAGTTATTGGCAAAACAGCCTCCATCTAAAAATCCAAGTCAAGACGACTGTTTATTACACCGAGAAAAGTCAATCACAGAGAAAGATAAGCGAACAGACAGAAAATAGAAATACCTTCGCTGGTGTCAGTGTCGGTCTTCTCTTCAAACCCAAGAGCGCTATCAAAGTTCTTCTCGATGTTCTTGACGCTCTCACTGATCTTATTTACAGCCCCAGCGAGATCGGGGAAGTTCCCTAAGGAAACTTTCCCACTAAACCAGGCCATCTCCTAGCCCTAGACCCAATTCAGAGCTCTAAGTTCCCAGATCAAACGCATTAAGAAACCTACAAAATCAACAAATAAGAGAAAACTAACGAACTTGCCCAAAATTAAATTAGCTGGCAGGTAGACGGGCGGCGATTCTAAACACATTGATGAATAAAAGACAAATCAAGCAACATCTGTGAATTATATCTCCCAGACGGTTCACGTCGAGCCAGACGCGAAAAGAGAAGTGAGATCCGAATTGCGGAATCGCGATCGAGGAACCGCACCGACACGGGACACATACAGACACGCATACCACATCAATGGAGAAGGAAACGAGGCGGACCTTGGGAGAATCCGTTCCAGTTGCAGAGAATGAGTCAGGAATTGTGCATCAGATCGCGCATCTAATCTAATCTAATTCGTTGATAATGAAGGGAGAACGAGGGAGCAGAGCGAGGATGGCGGTCGGAAGAGATCCGAGGGTTTGTCTGAGAATCGACTGAAACCCCTGGAAGGTTCACCAGATCAGGCTCGTTAGTTTCACCGATAAGAGTTCGTTTTGCACATCAGGGGGCAACACCGTGTTTGCTTCCCATTACTTTCAGAAATCGGATTCTACGTAGAAATTGAACTCTGCCTGCCTTTATTAGCATGGAACGGATAAAGATTTTTTATCGGGTCGAATCAGATCTAGTAGTGTTTGGGTGGGTCAAATTGCTTAGAATTTTTTTTTGGGCCTTGTGTAACAGGACTCGACTCTGCACATGACCTCACGCCCTTCTCACTGGCGGGCACCTGTTACGTTAGCCGCCAGTAGACAACATAACAGGCCTCATGTGTGTAAATATATAAAGTGTCCCACAAGAATTTCGTCTAACTGGTCCAAAATATTTAGTCTAATTCGAATTAAGTATCAAAGTCCTATTATGGTGATTTTAATCGGTTTAGCCTATTTAGGTAAAAGTACATTAATAGTCCATATATTGTTTAAAAATTCATCAATTATTAAATTAATATTTCATGAGATTGTAGATAAATCGCAGCCCATTTTTATCATGTTTTTTAATTAGTATGATTATTATTAAATAATTATTTTAATTAAATTAAATGGATGATTATCTAATATTTGATTTTTATCTAGTAGAAAGGTGGAGTTATCCCTATGAGAGGATGCAAGTTTATCTGTATCATTCCTAATTTTGCCTAATTAATATCTGATTAATGCAATCTAATTATATTTGATTTTGTGACTGTTTTGAATATATCGATTGAGCCTTGATTGAGCCTTTGTTGAGTTGAACACCGAGCTCGACTCATTTGTGACCCTAGATAGAGTTAATGAAATGGGTGACTAGTTAATGGAAGGACAACAAAAATACCAAATGGTGTTTCTGTTTTTTTTTTTTTTAAAAGAAAAAATATGTTTTTTCCTTTTCAAAAAATAATACAATCACCAAATGTCACTTTCTGGTTCTTCAAGTGAACATGAAGACAAAATACTAAAAATGACAGCAAAAGAGAGAGTGGTGCAGAGCTAAAGATAGCCACTGATAATGCTCCATTCACAATGGCACAAAATTGATTAAAGTTGAAATAATAATGTCCCAGTTGCCTGGTCGAACCAGCTGCCTGAGAGTCCTTTCATTTCTCCCACAGCCACAATGCAACAGAAAAGAGAAGCCACTGTGAGGGCCAAAAGACACATCTCTATGTGTGAGGCCTGCAACACCATCCTAGGCACAGAAAGATGAAGAAATTTTCTACAAACTTCTCAATTCCCTTCCCCTGCTGGCTCAGCCTATAGTTCCAGATTTACTGTCATACATTCTCTTGTCATAGTATGTGCACAAGAGAGGAAAGAATCTACCATGAAGAATTGGCAGGCAAGATCGTCCAGCAGCTCACTCACTCCATTCCATCCATATGGCTCTCCAAATTCACCCAGTCAAAGAGTCAAAAACAGAGATCAAAATTGTGTATTGACAAGGATCTTTGCATCTCTTCATGCAAAGATCCAGTCATTTTGTTGCCGAGTCATCCTCCTTGATGTGTTTCAGGTTGGCTCTTGGACTGGTCTAATTTGCAAGGTTACTAATTTCACAAGGAGCAAACTTGATTTGCCAACTCATTCCACTCACCAATAATCACCACAAGAACATACGCCATCCCTAAAATGATGATAGCGGTTGACATCTCTTACGATTATTTCTCTTTGCGTAATTTTTGATATAAACTTGATCGCCACATGGCAGTCTTCACAAACCCGGAGGTTCTTGGTTATCAGAAGCTTGGTCCCAGAGGGTGTGCTTATAAGTCCAAATGCAATTGCCAGACGTTCACTGTGACTGCACACCATTCCCGCCTTCTCGTCATCCTCTACATCATGGAAAACAGGTGCAGTATTTGGCACATAGCCAGCCTCAGCCATTCGGCCTCCCAACCTTTCTAGTTCTGCATATATGTCGTCGGACATAGGGTGAGATTTATCTCCAGACAGAAATGTGTGAAGTTTGTTTTTCACTTCAATCCAGCTACAAGCAATGCTTTTCTTTATTCCCCTATTTATCATCAGTCTTCTTAGCTTTGCAACCCCTTCCCACCTCCCAGCTTGAGCATAAATGTTGGATAAAATAACATAATTGCCTGCATCATCAGGATCAAGCTCAATCAGCCTCTCTAATGCAATCTCCCCTAATTCCACGTTTCCGTGTATTTTGCATGAATTCAGTAAAGCACCCCAGATGCCAGAATCCGGTGCCATTCTCATCTGCATTATAAGATCGTAAGCCTCATCCAACTGACTGCAATGGCCAAGGAGATCAACCATGCAAGTATAATGCTGAACAGTCGGTTCAATTTGGTAATCTCTTATCATTGCTTCAAAGTACTTTCGTCCTTCATCCAGCAAACCTCCATGGTTGCAAGCTGATAAAACACCAACGAAAGTTATGTGATCTGGCCGAGCTTCTCTGACCATTTCCTCAAACAAATCAAGTGCTTCGGCAGTGTGACAATGCATTGCATACCCAGTAATCATCGCATTCCAAGAAACAATTCTTTTCTCCACAAGCCGCTCAAACAAAGTTCGAGCAACCTTTAACGAACCACTTTTCGCATACATATCAACAAAGGCTGTCTTCACTTTGTCTTGGATCTCAAACCCATGTCTCCAACTATATCCATGAAGTTCTCTCCCTTGGGGAAGGGCAGCAATGTCGGCAGAAGCCGAGATGGCAGTGACAAGAGTTGCAACTGTGGGTCTTACACCTACTGATGCCATCTCACCACAGAGCAACAAGCAATCCTCCGGGCACCCATTTTGGGAGTAAGCAGCAAGCATAGAATTCCACAGGACTACATCTCGATCTAGGATCCTATCGAAGACTCGACGAGAATCACCAACACAACCACACTTTGCATACATATCAATAAGAGCTGCACCCACAAAGACGTCCATTTCCCATCCAGTTCGTATCACATTATCATGAATGTCCCTGCCCACGCCAATTGCAGAGAGCGCCGAGCACGCCTTGAGGACAAACGGGAACGTGAAGTTATCAGGAATTATACCATAATCTAGCATTTGGTAGTAGAGAGAAATCGCAACCTCATAAGGCCCATTCCACGCATACCCACGAATCAAAACGTTCCAAAGAAAGATATTGTCCTTGGGAATTCTATCAAACAGGTGGCGGGCATCCGACAAAGAGTCGCAAACGCAGTATAAATTAATAAGTTTGGTGGCTAAACTGGTATTGTATCCAAGGCCAGTGAGGCAGAGCTGGGCGTGGAGCTGCCTTCCCGGATCGATAGCTCTCCGAGCTATACAAGACTGGAGGACAGACGCATAATCAAACGAGGAAAAATGGGTCTGATTGGCTCGGAATTTAGCAGAAGAAAGAACGCTGCTACGGACTGACAATGCAACAGAGTGATAAGGGGATTGGCATTGTTGGTGTAGGCTAGACGATGAATCAAAGGTGGCGGTGGGTTTGACAAGAGAGAATAGTGGTATGTACCGAGAAAGAGACGCTCTCTTTGCTTTTGCTGCGATCTGAAGCATTTGAAAGTTTGGGGAAGAATCGCAGTGACCAGGAATTTCAAAGTGTCGGTGTCGGAGAGGACAGCCGCCGGCGGGAACGGCCGGAACTTGAGAGGGTCACAGGGCGTGCGTCCGGCATCGAGTGGAATAGATTGGGAAGGGCGGGCAGTTTTGTCTTGTCTTTTCTTTTTTATTTTAAAAACATGAAAATAAAATAGTGTTTCATAATTATTGTAAAGCCCCGTTTAAAATAATAAAATTAAAAAAAAATAAAATTTTTTGTAACTTCAAGAATTTTCATTGAAAAAGCACTTAGTTTAAAATAATTTACTTAAATTTTTTCTTATTAATATGAGATTAAGTTATAATAATCTAACATATTTGACACAGATTTAATAATAAAAGAAAATAAAATGAAAAATTAGAGCAATATGATAAATAATCTTGAATAAATACTAATAAAAAGTGTTTTTCTAGGATTTATTTGACTGTAATTTTGTTTTTAATTTTTATTTTCATTTTTAAAATCTTATAAACAATTAAAAACAAAAATAAAATAGCAATCCAATGAGGCCTTATTTGAGACAAGTCTGAAAACAGATAAAATGAAAAATTATTAAACAACAAATAACAAGCAATATACAAAAATTAAGATTCATTTTATCCATATACAATCCATAGAGAAGAGAAAAAAAAAAAAAGATTTTAAAGAAATTGGATAGAAAGAAATTCCATTTCATTCCACTCATAATATCAATATCCCTCCCATTCCATCCAACTCCATTCACACCCCTCTCCCAAACCATTGATACAGTGCTCAAGTAAACTTCCATCTTGCCTTCAAGGCAAACCATTGAGCAAGACAACAAGAGTTCAGTGATTCACTCACATCTTGCTTCTATACAAGAGAAAGCTAAACCTGCTCATTCTGCAAAGCAATATTCCATTGATACAGCAACAAGCATAAAAACCAAGAATACAATTCAATTCTAAATACTCAGATAGGCTCTCAATTGCTCTGCCTTGCCTTCTTGTATGATTGCAAATTAGTATTACTGGCCCAAGATCTCTGATACTGACTTGTTAATTGATCCGAACAGCTCTTCCCTAAGGAACAAAGAAACAGAGGTTCAAAGATCAAGCAAAATTTGGGCACTACTACAGAAAGCAAGCTTTTGATCACTTGGCTATGCATGCAGTGGTCGGGCCTGGCTGCTTGGCTGGACCCCCACAGCGACGCAAGCAAGCCCTGGCCGGCAAGGCCATAGTCCCGATCATCTAACACATGCCAGGACTAGGCAAGGACCTGAGGGTAGCCAGCAGATTTTGCTTTTTAAGCAACAATTTTTTATGTTAGTAAGTTACAAAATGTAACTTATAGGAGGTTGTCAGTTATACAAGTCCATCAAACTTAGAGAAAATGCATATAATGTACTTATAATATAACATCATAGGTGAGATTTAACGAAAAGAGGATAACTTGAATAAACTTCCAATGGAAAGAGTATGAGGAAGTCAAGCAAGCGAGAGTAGGAAACGGGAATTAGAAGGTTAGAGAAATGTGAAAAAGTATTGGAAAGGGAGGGGGTGGATGTGCCTACTAGGCTAGCAATGCCCATCAATGAATGGGGCCAATGGGCCTAAGCCCCAAACTCAACAGACTCAATAGGCTCAGGCCAAGGGATATGGCACATTTTCATATATTTTTCATGTATCATATTGATTATTATTTTATTCAAAGATTAGAAAAAAACTTAGGATGACACTCATTCAAATTGAGACAATGTATTTCATAACATAATAATCAATGCATGCATTAGTAACAAAACAATTGTATTCCATCAAAAGGGGAAAAAAAGAGGCATATATTGGTCAAGGATGAGATATGCACCCATTATTGTATGCAGCAAGATGCCGATGCATTATGAATGCCAGAGTAAGAATAGGTATGACATATTTAAGCTTCTATAACAATTATGGTCAAGTTTCCTTTGATCAACGATGGAAAGCAACATTGTTTTGCAAGAAAAATCTTACCTGTCAGGTTTCAATAAGAGATACCGATATATGAACCACTGAAACAGAGAGAACCCTAAGTTAATATTTGAACAGGAAAGTAAAAAGTGCATGAATAAATATCTTTGAGAAAATTCCATGTCAATACTTTTCCTAACAAAGGTAGTGGTAAAAAGAAGCAGAAGAAGAGTTCCGTAATAACTTGGGGCAGGAAATCTTTTTCTTTGTGTCTCTAAACCAATAAACTTCAACAAATCTACACCATATTCTTACCGAAGAAAACAATATGCCGATGAATTCCAAAACACTTGGGAGTATAGGAAGTTTGTCAATGGCCTAACAAGAGGGAAAAATCAATCAAGTCAGTTAAAAAGATATTATCAAACATAAGTAGCATATTTGTAAATTTCTGAAAGAACTATCTGGTGGCAATGTAAGTGCCATTACTCAAGGTTCAACTCAGAGGACTGATTTTTGTCCATAATACAGTAAGCATTGACTACCAGACAACTTAGTTCCAGCAAATGCTGGAACATAAAGAAGGGTAAGAGGAGTTGTTTCCTTGACAGGTTAGAAGCAGCTAAGATGAAGTCTTATTTGTTCTTCAAAAAGGATGTCCCAGTGCATGAGACTTCCCACTTTGCAAGGGTCATTTTTGTATGCAGCCTTGCCCTTGCTTTTTGAAGAGGCCATTTCCTATTAAGATGATCCTCCACTCTTACATTTGGATCATATGCCAAGAAGAATCATGGTTGCTGCCATGTGATAAATTAGGCCCAGACATTAGTTGTCAACTATGTTTCTACCATTGTGGCATCTGCTCTTGATCATGTCCTTCTTCTGGTGTGAATAGTTAGGTCATTGTCATTTAAATTATGTACCAGAACTTCTCCACATAAGCATGTCACCAGAACATTGTTTACAGATAAGCTATATGGGATGGAAAGAATTACCGTAACTAGATTTGCAGATGCCCAAATAGCTACAATTGCAGCAAATCCCAGCCCTACAAGAGCAATCCGATCTTCAGAGTTATCCCACTGCAAAAATGAATATAAAGGAAATTGGAGAACAGGAAACACTCTGTACAAAGTACATATACGTGCTTTATTTTTTGGTTTCAGTAAGAATAAGGGAACTCGTGAAGAAAAAGGAAAACAAGCCCCAGATAGAAATCATTCATGTTTGCAAGATGGATCTATCACACTGAAAGAAGCACCCAAGAAATTAAATAGCTATACAGACTTTGCAAACACAACTTACTAGGAAAGACTTAGCCAGAAACATCGGAGATGAGAGAAAGAAAGAAAAGGAAGAAAGGAAAGAATTAAAATCTGTACCCAGAGAAGGATTATCCAAGCATTGAAATAACTTCTCTCCAAATAGTTTCACTTTTTTTCTTTCCAAATATATAAACAAAAGGATTATCACAATGAGAGAGAAAGGGCTCACTATATTCTGAACAGATTTAACAACACTCAGGGAGGTAGATGATTCAGAGCTTTCACTTCTAGCCTTTGCAACAATGGCAACACGTCCGTGTCTCTCTGCAATCAGAATTTTCAGAAATGCATTAAGGAGAGACAAAAGCAAGCAAACCATGGAATTCTACAATGATCCTATTGACTGACATACAGTCCCTTGTTATAACATTTCATCCATGGAAAATGCTCACGTAAATCTGGTTGCTCAAAGCTTAAGGGAGCCCCAATTGTAATAATGCCTAATCATAAAGGCAGACCAACAGACTGAGCTCCTTCATGCCAACTTTAACACTGTAAGTGGATTTTCCAATTTTTGTCCTTGTATAAAATTTGCCAAGACTAGTACATTCTTTCAGACATGAAGCTTTGAGCATGTCAGAGGAATCATAAAACAAAGTTATTGTTCAACCTTCATCGGTCATTAAGGCCAACAAGTATCCAAGTCGCCCACTCGCATCACACTCCATCCACTAGCATTACTAGTTCTCCATAAACAAGTCCCCTTCTCCGTGATTCTTGAATCCCTATCTTGACAAGGATCTTCCTTTTTTCTTCTCCCTACATTCTTGTATAAATCTCTCAAATGCTTCATTTCCATATCCCAATTTACACCATACTATTATTTTCCCTGGTTTTCGTTGTACCAAAGGTTAGGCTGATTGGAAAGACTGACTGAACCATTGAACTCCGTTGAAATTAGATCAATTCTTGTCCTCTTCCTAATTTCAATGAACTGAAGTACCAAAATTTAAAGAACTGTTAAGTATCAATTCTAGATTGTAATAGGGCAACTCAACTTGATACCAGAGAAAAGTTTCAAGCCACATTATCTACACACAACTTTCACAGACCAACAAGAAAGTAAACAGATATTTGAACAATTACTCAGATCAAGTCTGAAGAAATATACAACAGAAAACCTACCAAATGGCCCCGAAGACTGATAAAAGGGTTACCTCCAGAGGCAGACACTGCAAATTTGCGAAGAGTTCTCAGCAGAAGGGGCTGTCTTCCGTTGAAGAACAGTGGCGGAGGCAGGTTTGCAACAATTGAAGCCATCTGTAAATCAGCGGAAGCGATCAAATGGAACTTGGGGAAGTGGGTTTTGTCGGTTTGATAGATAATTCAAAAGGGTTTCACGGAGCTCGGAAGCAAAGGAGGATCGATATCTCTTTCCGCAGAAATTAGGGAGTGAAATGCACGCGCTAACGCCGACCACAATCTCAAAACGACAACCAGAGAGAAAGATATGACATATTCGTTTGTTTTAGGTTAACTTCGATCTAACAGCAGACACAAATAACTGTAAGATTTTGATATATATATATATATACACATATTAATAATTATTATTTGATTTTATGCATATTATTGAAGTCTAATTATTGGTCATGCTGAATTCAAAAATGGTTGAAGGCTGAGTACCCACAAATTTTTATGTCTTTTGATATATTTGAGTTTATGAATTCTCATTAATATTTAATTTTACATATGTTGAAGAGTCAAAGTGATGACTTATGGTACCAATTAAATAATTAAAAATTATGAAGGGTAGATAAAAATTGTGAGAATATTATGTTATTTATGTCACATAACGTTTGTTCAATACGAATAAAATAAAAGAGAGGGCGTGTGAGCCCCACTCCCCCTCACCCTCAGACCCCTCCTATATACTTGAGTTGAACAAATCCAACGCAAACAAAAGAATAAATATGATAAAAATTATGGTTATATTTTCTTTGTTTTTTTAATTTTTAGTTTTGAGTTTTGAATTCATTTTTAATTTTCTGTTTTGATAGTTCATTTTTAAAAAATTGAAAACACGTTGTCTTTGTCATTTTGAAAAACTATTTCTTGAAATAAAAAATTAGAAAACGTGTTCTTTTTGAAATCTTGAAAATAATTTTTAATGATATTTTATTCAATAAATTTAATTATTTAGTAAATTATAAATATTTAATGTTAATATATTATTAAAAATATATACATTTTAAAGTTAATGAATTTTATAATATTTTTTCCATTACAATAATAAAATATGAATAAATAAATATATTTTGAGTTTAGAGTTTGTTTTGAATGAAAACAGTCAAAATAACTTTTTATTGTTTTAAGTTTTCTTTATAATTTTTTTTTTAAAAATATATTTTTAAAAACAGTAAAGAAAATACATTTTCATTATTTTAGAAAATTGAAAATTAAAAATGACTTGAAAACAGTAAAGAGAACGCAATCTACCTTTCTTTCAAAATTTTAAGTTATTTAGGATTAAAGCATTCTTCTAAGGTGTAATTCTCAATTTTTAACTAATTTTAGTGATTGAATAAATATCTCACATACACCATTGCCCTTTGTGCCCTATGTATAATAATAATAATGCACAATAATAACAATAATTATAAATTTTGATTTCAATAAATATGAGGGGTGACATGAATTTTCATAATGTTTTATTAAGGGTTATCTCTATCTAAAATCATAATATATTAATTATAAGCCTAATAATTATAGCATTCCCTCAATAATTGAAAAATATTACGTTTAATTTTTGATATGCAAAACAATAATATTCGGTATCTTAAATATAAAAAATTATTGATTTAAATATTTATTGTGACATTACATTAGTGTGTGTATAATGTATCCATTTTTGCGAATGAGATGTCATGTGAGTGACTTATGTTATTTCAATAATTAAAAAATATATATGGTGTTTGATTCTTAATATAAAAAAAAAGTCAAGATTTCATATTTTAACTATTAAAATTTGTTATTTTAAGTTCTTACATTAATTGAAAAGTAAACAAAGTTATTATCTATGTCATGTAGAACATATACATAAAAAAGAAAAAATAACATGTCATAAAAAATCACGCCAACGAGACACATTAAATTAAAGTTTACTTTGATGGGCAAAAGATCAAATTACCCATAACTTAAAAAAAAAAAAAAAAAAAAACCTTAAATCCCAAACATCTAAATATCTAAATCACTAACCCAAAAAAATCGTTATCTTTTTCTATTTTTAATCACAAAATATAACAAAACTAATATCCATCATTTCTCTTTGTTGAACTCAATTCCACCATTCTCTCACTCTCTTGTTTATATCTTCTTTTGTGTATAAAGATAATGACTTAAAATAACAATTTTAATAATTGAGATATAAAATCTTGACGTGTTTGTACCTTAGAAATTAAATGTTATATTTTTTAATCATTGAATGAACATAACAAATTAGTCAATCTATTTAAATACTGTCACCTAATCATGTCTCTTATGAAAACACGCACACTCATACATACACTAACGTTCCGTCACGATAAAAATTTAAAATAATATTTTTTAATAATTAAAATATTAAATATTAGGATTTTACTCATAATAAATTAAACATCATATTTTTAATTATTGAGAAAACAACGTATGTATTAAACCAAACCATAATTTCATGAGTGTGTGAAAAGAAAGAGAAAAGTAGGATGAGATGTAATTAAAGGGGAGGGGGGAAGGCTTTAATGAGCAAATGACAGCAAAGTTTTATTCAGGCATGCATGAAGGAAGGGTCTGATGACTTGAATTCATCCCATCCACCGCTCTCTTGGCTCTTGCACGTAACAACAAGCGCATTAATTCCATTTCATTACGATCAATTCAAAAATCCAAACGTACGTTTGTTTGGTGGTGGCTGGCTGCGGCCCAAATGCCTTTCCTCCACCAGCCTTCCAAAGCTACCATTCCATCTGCTCGTCAACAACTACCTCCGCCCCCTCCCCTCCCCTCGTTTTTAAAAGCTTCCATAGATTCCCCCCCTTGGGAACCATTAAAACACTAACTAACGGACTCAAATCATCATAATGCCCTTCGTCAAAAGGTATTTTTATAACTTGAACTTTTAAACAATGAGTCACGCATCAATCGATTCAAATATTGATCATAATACCCTCGGTCGAAAAGGTATTTTCGTAACTTGAACTTTTAAACAATGGGTTACGGTTAAATATTATTAGTCTTGCGAAAAACGAAAAAAAAAAAAAAAAAACTTTATGCATATCGATCTCTAATCGAAAGTATTGTTTTTTTTGTTATCCACCAAGATCCACAATCATTATCTTTGAAATGTATATTGGATAAATTTATAAGTATAGTCGTTATAATAACTTATCTTACGATTAGAGTTTACAGTTTAAATTTTTTTAAGAACAACACTGTCTATATATTTATGTATATTTATATACCTTATATACGCGCGTGTGTGTGTGTGTGTGTTTGTTTGTGTGGTTCCCCATCCCATGAAAATATTTGAACCGGTGGGCTAAGAATAATCTTATAAAGACTTCAAAAGAAAGCAAATTGAGAGACTCCTCCTCTCTTAAGCAAACACCATTGGCTTTCTATCCCAAGAGGCGCGCATGGGTTGCCATGATAAACAAAGAAGCAGCCATTAGTCATCTACCAATCCTAACTACCAATGCCCAACCACAAAAAGTAATTAGACAAATCCCTAGCCTATGCTCTTAATTAAGAATCCCTTCTTGGATAAACTCAATCAAATTCAAATACCATCTATCTCTTAGGATTAAAGTTTAATGATAAATTAATTATAATAATTATATCTATAACTAACATTTAAATCTCGCTTCATTGAATTAACTCATAAGTTTGATTTTGATACGCACTTAATTAACGGGTCTAACCTATACTTGTAAATTCATTACAAAGTACATTTAAGATATGATAAAACTAATTTTGAAAATTCTAAAATAATAAAGAGCAATTGGAAGCAAACCCATTAATTGGCATTCACTACTTGCAGCTTTATAAATGATGTACAGACACAAAATATCCAATACAATTAGAAATTAATGTTAAAATGACTTAAGAATTAATTTAATATTATTTTGCTTCCTTAATGACGTAATCTTGATTAATTAATATCAGATGTTGAAGCTTGAAAGTAATAATTTATGATTATATATTATTATTATTAATATTAAATTATCTTTCTCTTTTAAAAAAAAATCTAAAATGATTTTATTTTCCCTTGGAATGTTAGTTATGAAAATAAGGTTTGACCTCAACCTGCGTGGCTCGCCCAAGCCCTTCACGACGGCTCGGCGCCGGCTGGCTTGGGCCGGCTAGCTAGCTCTTTTTCTTTTGTTTTTTAGGTTAAGAAAAATAAAAATGCATATATTTTCTCTATTTTTAAGTTTTCAATAATAAATTGACGCCTCGGTCGCTATAGATGCAGCTTTTAACGGGGGCGGGTACGGATCGGTTTGATCATCGATTTGAAGATAATTGTAATTAAAATTATAATTTTATGTTCGTAATCATATTTATAATTGTAATTGTATTTGTAATCAACGGATTAACTATATTGATAATTTCACAAACTAATTCTATTTACCTAAACTATATTGGCCTCTCTCGATATTAATTGTCGCACAACACATTTTCTTATCGCTAATTAATAGTAGTTGTTTTTATAAAAATGTTCAAAATGCACTTCATTTTCTTTACCCTTTAGAATAAAAAAAAATTACATAATAAAAATACAGTAACATTCAACGATGACATCGCTAACAGGTATCGCCAATTATTGATGTGTGAAAAAGAGAGAGAGAGAAATTGTATAACTTAGATAAATGTCAATTTAATGGGTCGAATCTAGAAATTTTGGTTCACGATGGAGTTTATTAGAAATCCCAATTTTGAGCGAGAAAAAGAGAAAAAAAAAATTGATGTATCTTTTTCATCATCTTCTACCAGTAATGGTTATGTTACGTCAATTATAACAAGAAAATTAATTATCTTTTAGTTTTTCTTTATATTTCTCTTTCTCAATTATTCTATTTTTTTTCCTCGTACGTGGCCAATGTCATTGTCCATCAACATCAAACTATTGGTTGAAATTTCACCATAATTTGATGACTTTTCATTATAGGTTTTTTACCATTAGAGTAATGTTCAACCATTAATGACGGACTTTTATTGTCGATGGTAAAAAAAGATAAAAGGGATATAAAATAATAAAGGACATAAAAGAGGATGAAACTAGTTAAAGTAGATTGATAGCTTCTCGATAACAATAATGTTACTAGAAAGATAATTGGGTTTAGCAATTATAGAAGAAAGTATGAGTAAAGAAGAGGAAAAAAGATGAAAGATGGAGTTTAAATGTAAAGGTAAAATGATTAATTTGATGATTAGTTAACAATGAAATAAGTCTTTTGTCATTTAAGCTAATGTTTGTTAAAATGAGTATTTTTAATATTTTTATTAAATTATTTAAAATATACTTTAGAACACATGCGTTATTTTCTTTTATCTATAAATTCTAATATATGTTTATTTTGAGGGGGAGAGATAAGCATATATGAAAAATGACAAATAAGAAGTCATGCGACCTTTTTTTTTTTAATAATTATCAGATAAATTTAATAAATACATTAAAAATGATAAAAATTTAAAATATTTTTTATATCTTAATTCTTTTAATCTGTATATTGGTTAATAAATACTATTTAAAAAAAACAAAGAACAATAATTCAAGTAAATCTTAAAGATAATTGCCCACACACCCCCCTACAGTTCAATTACTTAGCCCAAACAGTCCATGCAATGAACCTTTAAATTTTTTAACAATGAGTCATCATATCATATCTGAATAATGCTATGGTACATTTTGTGTACACTTTTAAGTTACACAAAGGTGTGTTAAAGATAAAAATGTCTCTCATAAAGTGTATAAAAACACGTGAATCACATAGAAATATAAGATATTTTGGTCATAATATTCTTTTATATAGTTCAAAATATACAAAATAGACGTACATCACATGATTCATCATATCCACCACGATATCCTGCAGACTTGACAATTTGAAAGGGTTTCAGTTTCACGATGAACTTTAAAAAAGGTAAGGAGTAATAGAATAAAATTTAAGATTTAAGAAGCTGGGATAAAGGGTATTAAAATAATGTTTATATATAAGGGGAAGTGAGCACTAGAAAACAATTGTCAACAATGGGAATGAATATCACATGAGAGAGAGAGAGGAAGGAGGAGTGAGTGTTGATGGAGGAGGATCAGCAAAAGAGATGCACGGATCTGCCATGTGATGAGATATGGAGATAGAGTGTGTGCGCTTTTTCTAACTGCTATTATATATATAACCGACAAGTTTATCATTCGCACACTTCTCTTTGACATTAATGCCCGGCAGCTGCAGCTGCAGCTCCAGCTCCAGCTCCCTCTCGAGCCGATCGATTCCTTCGGAGAGGAAGCCATTGTTAAAGACCTCCTCTGCCTTCACTTTCGCAGCACACACACATATACATACTTGTGTCGTTGATCCAATCCTAGTGTTCATCTTTTCAGCAGATTATCTAACGGTCAACTCCTACCAGCCCTCCCACCCCTCTCTCTCTCTCTCTCTCTCTGAGTTGCTTTCTTTGTTTTTATATCCTTAAATCAAGCAGCCCCACTTTTCCCTCTCTCTCTCTCTCTGTCCCTCTCTGTAAGCCCACCAGAATTATGCCATAAAACAACCCATCCGTCGGCCACGACCCAGAAGTGTGATGGGCGTGGAAATGTCGAATCCTCCTCCGACCTCTCGTGCCAGAGACTTCTTGGCCTCCCCGGCTCTCTCTCTTAGTCTGGTATGTATATGTATATTATAATTCTCTGATATATATGTGTATATGTATACATGCATGCGTAGCTATATATGTGTATGTGTTTATTTATGTGTATTATTTGGGTTTAATTGTTGTGGAAGGCTGGGATTTTCCGGCACGGAGCGGCGGCGGCGGCGGAGAATGCGGAGGTGGAGAACGGGGAGGAGGGGAACGGCGGCCGGAGAGAGGAGACGGTGGAGATCAGCAGCGAGAACTCCGGGCCGGCGAGATCACGGTCCGACGAGGACCTGGACGGCGACGACGACGGCGACGGCGACGAAGATGATGACGGCGACAAGAACAAGAAGAAGAAGAGGAAGAAGTATCACAGACACACCACCGAGCAAATCAGGGAAATGGAAGCGTGAGTCATCTTTCATCTTCTCCTATACATATATATATATATAAAAGATTAAACTTGGAAGCTGGAAGTGGAATCGGTTGGGTTCGACTCGGTCTGGTGCTGAGTCGGGCGCGTTGGTGAAGCACGATTATTGGGTTGGGGGAATTAATTAGTTTAAGGTAACACAGATTGGGCTTTGTGCCATGACCTGACGTCACTAAATGTAAATCCGACCCTCCGGCGGATTCGGGGATTTTGACGTTGGTTTAGGCCATGACTCATGAGATAATCCTGACCTTTGCATGACCCAATTAAACTTCCCACAATTTTCAAATTATATATATATATATTTTTTATTCCTATCTAATCATAATTTTCAAAATTAACAACAGTATTCGTTTGTTAGTTATCCCCGAAAACTGCATTGTTAAAATAAACGATTTCTGTTCACAACTTTTGAGGTTCCTCCAAATTTAAGTCCAATCTAAGGCTTGCTCTTTGTTCAATCAAAAATTGTAGGCTTTTTAAGGAATCACCGCATCCTGATGAGAAGCAAAGACAGCAACTTAGCAAGAAACTAGGCCTTGCTCCCAGACAAGTCAAGTTTTGGTTCCAAAATCGTCGAACCCAGATCAAGGTAACCTTATTTTTACAGAATTTTCATGCAATTATCATCGTGCGAGCGATTTGATTAATGAGTCACACGAATGGCGGCAGGCCATACAGGAGCGCCATGAAAACTCACTGCTGAAGAACGAAATGGAGAAGCTTCGAGACGAAAACAAGAGCTTGAGGGAGACCATCAACAAAGCTTGCTGCCCCAATTGCGGCTTTGCCACCTCTGCAAGGGATGCAGAAGACCAGCAGCTTCGAATCGAAAATGCCAGACTCAAGGCTGAGGTTAATTTGCTACTCTAGTTAATTGTTAGGCCAAAATCTTTCCTTTCCTTTCCTTGCCTGAAATCTTAGATTTTTGTTTTTGGGTTATTTGCAGATCGAAAAGCTTCGAGCGGCTGCCGGGAAGTTCCCTCGGGGCACGTCGCCGGCGAGCTCGTCGTGCTCGGCCGGAAACGACCAGGAGAACCGGAGTTCTTTGGATTTCTACACGGGGACTTTTGGGCTTGAGAAATCGAGAATTACGGAGTTTGCTGGACGAGCAATGGAAGAGCTGAGGAAGATGGCCAGCGCCGGAGAGCCGCTCTGGATTCGCAGCATCGAGACGGGGCGCGAGATACTTAACTACGACGAGTATGTCAGAGAGTTTTCTGTTGAGAATTCGGGTAACGGGAGCCCGAAAAGGTCCATTGAGGCCTCGAGAGAGACCGGCGTTGTGTTCGTCGATCTCCCATGGCTGGTTCAATGCTTCATGGATGTGGCAAGTTTCCTACAATTTCAATGGTTTGATTGAACCCATTTTGTGGCTTGGGACGTTGGTTGTAAATTATCATCTTCTTCCTCTGTTTTCCTGCAGAACCAATGGAAGGAGATGTTTCCAAGCATGATATCCAAAGCAGCCACCGTCGACGTGATCTCCCACGGCGAGGGTCCTAACAGGAACGGCGCGCTCCAGCTGGTGAGCTTTCTGTCCGCGCTGTCTCTCTCTGTTCCATTGCCTGTCACCTTTCTTGTATCGTCATTCTTGTGTTGGATCGATGCAGATGTTTGCAGAGCTGCAAATGCTGACGCCAACGGTGCCAACCAGAGAAGTGTACTTCATACGATACTGCAAGCAACTCAGCGCAGAGCAGTGGGCAATCGTTGATGTCTCAGTCGACAAAGTTGAAGACAACATCGATTCATCCCTCGAAAAATGTAGAAAACGGCCCTCTGGTTGCATAATCGAGGATCAAGCAAATGGCCATTGCAAGGTAAATATACCTTAGCGAATGGCATCCTAGTCTAGTCTTTCATTCCAATCCGTTACTAGTTCTAGAGGACTTAAACAGCGAGTTTATTTTTGCAGGTGATATGGGTCGAGCATTTCGAATGTCAGAAGAGCATGGTTCCGACCATGTATCGAGCGATAGTTAACAGCGGGATGGCCTTTGGTGCCCGGCATTGGATAGCAACGCTGCAGCAGCAGTGCAAGCGTCTCGTGTTCTTCATGGCCACCAATGTTCCAACCAAAGATTCAAGCGGTACCTTTCCTTCAGAACAACTACTTTATATCAAGCCTTATTTTCACCACGTTTAGTTAGCTAAGAGAAAAGGAGAAATTCTTAACCGCACCACGTTTTGCCCTAATCTCACTATGTGAAGTTGGCTTAGAATGCTTGAGTGACTCTTAATGTTGAAATTCATAAGGTGTGGCGACACTGGCGGGGAGGAAAAGCATACTGAAAATGGCGCAAAGAATGACATCCATGTTTTGCCAGGCAGTTGGGGCATCAAGCTACCACACATGGACCAAGATGTTCAGCAAAACAGGAGACGACATAAGGGTCTCTTCCAGGAAGAACCTAAACGATCCCGGAGAACCTCTTGGGGTAATCGTATGTGCAGTTTCATCTGTGTGGTTGCCCGTCTCTCAGCTTGTTCTGTTCGATTTTCTCAGAGATGAAACACGTCGAAATGAGGTATCCGAAATTTTGACAAATTTTTAGAATCACCTAATTGCTATTTCTAAACTCTCATAGAAACATCTAACAGCAGAGTTCTTAAGGGTTCTTTCTTTTCTGATGAGTTTGGCCATATGCACTGTAGTGGGACATAACCTCGAGCGGAGGTCCAATGCAATGCATAGTAAGCCTGGCCAAGGGACAGGATCGTGGCAACACTGTCACCATCCAAGTAAGTTTCTCTCTTTTCGCAGAAACACAGATCTATTCATCGATTCATATAGCTCTTTCCCTAGATCTGGTTCTCTAATCAAAGCTGAATTGGGTATTCATAAACCAGAGAATGAAGTTGAAAGAGCAGAGCATGCTGGTACTTCAAGATAGCAGCACCAACGCTTATGAATCAATGGTGGTCTATGCTCCGGTGGACATCAGCAGCATGCAGCCCGTGATGGCGGGCTGCGACTCTGGCAACATCGCAATATTGCCTTCGGGTTTCTCCATTCTCCCAGATGGACCCGAGTCCAGGCCTCTGGTGTTAACTTCATCGAGGCAAGAGGATAAGAGCTCGGACGGCGGATCCTTGCTCACCATAGCATTTCAGATCCTCACCAACACCTCTCCCGCTGCCAAGCTAACAATGGACTCCGTGGAGTCTGTCAACGCTATCATTTCATCCACATTGCAGAATATTAAGAAGAGCTTGCAGTGTGAAGATGGGTGACTGAGATCATCTTTCTTCTGGTTCATCACAGCAAGTAAATGTATATATTTATAGATTTGAGGTTGTAGTAATCATTTTTTTCCCCATTTCCTTAGTGAATTGAGTCTTTTGTGTGTAATAGGTGTGATTTAGCCATTTTAGACAAATCCATTGTAAAAAAAAAAAAAAGCATTTAACCTGAAAAACAATCTACTGGAGAGAAGTAATCTGGGTTTGAAGATTAAGAGGCTGTTTGGCTTTTTTTAAGATGGCTTTTAAGGCTTTGTAAATTTTAGTATTTAAATTGATAACGTGTTTGGATAAATGTATTTTAAGATGTCATTTATATAGTTATGTGTTTGGTTTAAAAAAGTTAATAAATTATTAAAATTTAATAAAAATACTAAAATAGATATGTTGCTGAATAATATAAATAAAA
Source organism: Diospyros lotus (assembly GCF_014633365.1). NCBI lineage: Eukaryota > Viridiplantae > Streptophyta > Magnoliopsida > Ericales > Ebenaceae > Diospyros > Diospyros lotus. The sequence continues at coordinate 42,190,681 of NC_068339.1, read as the reverse complement.
TTTATAAAAATATTCATTTTTAATAAGAATAATAAATTGATGTCTAACTGATTAAATTTTTTATATTAAGTATTGATAAATTATATATAATTATTAAAAAATATATTAATAAATATTTTATGTTTAAATTTAAAATTAATTCATAAAAATATTAAATATATATGTTAGACATTAAAATATATAAACATATATGCTATATATAGAGAGAAAGAGAGTGACGGAAGGACAGGGGATGGAGGTGACGACGAGGGCCGAGATCTTGGAGGTGAAGATGCCACGATGGAAGTTGGAGGCAACAAAGGAGGAGATGGAGGCGACAATGATGGGCTAGAGGCGACGATAGAGGTGATAAAAGAGGATATGGAGGCGACGATGATGGAACTAGAGGCAGTAGCCAAGATGGGACTGATGGAGGCTACAACGAGAAGGAGATGGGAGAGAGGCGACAATGGAGGCGATGATGTTTAAGGGCATATAGGTTGGAAATATTAGAGTTTTTAGAGGGCAAAATTGTAAATTACTTGGTCAACAAAATAAATTGATAACAACATTTTGAGAAAAGATGGGAGAAGAGCTTTTCTAAAATGCTGTTAAAATAGCGTTTAAGCTTAATAACGCTTAAATTCTTTATTTTTTTAATAAACAAATACTTAAATAAGTTATATTTAAACTCCGATGGCATGGCAGCTTAATAGCTTATAAGCTGTCAAATTGGAGAGCCAAACACCCTCTCAAAGTGAACACTACAACGAAGTCCAACTTGGTTGACTTTGTTGGGCAGTATATTGCTCAATTCCGCTTAGGATCGAATTGTTTAAATAACAAAAATCAAGAGAAAAGTAAAGAATACAAAAGAAGTTTATCGTGATTCAGCGTCAATGACTCCGTCCATAATCTCACGATTACGAGATAATTCAGTCAATGTGCGGTTTTGCATGAAAAAATCTACTAACCTCCCAATACATAGGGCCAATGGCGCTCACCTCGGCACACTCACAACAAGGGATGGGGATGGGGTGCCCACTTAAAAGCAATTCACCAGTGTAAATGACATCTTCCATTTGGTTTACATGGGAATTTGAGGAATAACCTAACAAGATTGAACCTTTTTATCAAAAGATTCAGTAATGGCAACCCACCAATCAATTCTTCTTAGTGGCAAATTCACAAACACGTGGTCTGCAGATCAACACAATTCTATACGGTTCCGTTGTCTAATCCCTAATTTCTTGGCCACTCTCTTCAGAGCATAATAACCACTTGCAAACATTCCACGAATGATTGAAAACAGAACACTGTGATTCGTTCGAGAAAGACAGAAATTCAGGCATACAATCACGACTAAAATCGAAAGAAACTCAACAATACGCACGTACGTACAGGGCAGAATCTACGGCTGCTGAGACTCCAGTGGAAGCCCGATCTCCGGCGAGACGACCTCCTTGTCCTTGCGCACGTTGCGGGCGGCGACAGGTACGGCGAGAAAGGTCTTGGTCTTGCTAATGGGGCGGCACTTCTCGAGCTGGACGTAGTCGCCGACCTTGAATCGGTTGTCGGGGTCGTGGGCCTGGAACTTCTTCTTCTTGCGGACGCGGCGCTTGTACTTGGGGTGGGGCGCCAGGCGGATGACCTCAACGTTGACGGTCTTGTCATTGGTGGCGCAGACGACGCGGCCCTGTATCGACTTCATGGCCCGAATGGGCGGCAGGAAAGTAGGGCTAGGAGGAGAGGGAGAGGTGGAGGCGGAGGGGGAGGGCTTGCGGAGGAGGAGGAGGGCGGCGGGGGAGGACCCATGGAGGAAAGGGGTGGAGAGGTTGAGGGAATTGAACTGGGAGAGTGGGAGTTGCAGCAGCGGCATTTTTGGAGTGAGCCGAGCTCTGGTTTGGTGTCACAGCTGGATAAGGGGGAGGAAGAAGAGTTTACGGAGGATACGGTTTTGGGCATTTTGGGTATTTTGCACCAGGTATGGTCCTCTGCTGTACCATGGTGGTGAGTGGTGACTTTATTCTATGATTTCATTTTAACTCTTTAACATAACATAAATTGAAATCAGTTTATTTGGTTCATTAAATTTCTTAAAAATAGTTTACATTAAAAATTTTGAGAAATATGATTTAAGATTTGATTTTAGGTTTGAATTAAAACAAATTAAATTAAATTATAAATTGTTTTCTATAAACATAATTATTTTCAATTTAAATTTCTAAATTATTATTTGCTATTAATTGATTAATATAACTTTGTGGGTTGTTTTTTTTTAAAAAAATAATAATTGCATTAAACGAAAATCACAAAGCATCTACAAATTATTAGGGCATACAATGAGACTCACAAAAAAATAAAGAAGTTAAACTAGAAAACAACAAAAGTACACCTAAATACTGAAGAGATAGTGAATTCTCAAAATTAGGAATATACATCTGTTATACGAAAAGGTCAAATGATGATCAATAAAACACAGAAAACCTTGACGCCCAAATTCAAGCACTAATAAGAACCGGCACACCAAGAGGGATCCCAAGGATTACTTAGAGTGCATTAGCATACTAATAGCTCATGACACTGTTATGTGAGAAATGTTGATACGAGAGCATATCGTCAACCCCTTTGTTACTAAGCAGCCCAAGTCAGCGAAGAAGACATCCAACAAAGCGAGAGTGCACAAGCATACTGCTTAGAGGACGATACATGAGCAAACTAGCAACCCCCAAGATACTAAGCAATACGCCTCAACGAAGTACAAAAGACTGGTCAATTGTAAGTTGTCAGAAGGGTTTCAGAACGCGACTTTAAAGGGATTAAGGAAAGGTAAAGGTGACCAACTGTGCCCATACGACACACTTAATCTAATATGCCAACTAGGACACGGAGTACACTTGCTCTCTAAAGGATCTATTGTTTTACTCCCTCTAAATAAAATACACAATTGCCTGCAAAACCAAATGATTAATAACATGCCAAGGATTCTTACTAGTCCATCTCATCGCTGCTCATGACACCTTAGTTTCCATCATTGCCAAAGCCATCCAAATTTCTTCAAACACTAAAAAAAGGACAACACTTGCTTAAAATAGGAACAGTCAAAGAACAAGTGACTATGCCTTTCTACCAGTGCCTTGCACAGAAAACACCAACTCAGCAAAGGCAAAAGCAAGTTAACACGATCAAGAGTATATAAATCCTCCCTAATTGCTAATCAAAAAATGAATGCATAAGCAAGAATAACAATACTATGCCATACCAAATAATGCCATGGAACACACAGGCGCTGCAACAAAAGACTCTGGAAAGCAGACCAAACAGAAAAGGCTCAATCAGGGGTTATGTAACAGCCTAAGTAACCACTTTCAAAAGGTGACTGCCCAGCCAACATAAATAAGCCCAGGACTCTGCCTCCCCAAGTGAACAAATGTGAGATTCAAACGCTACAATAACACACGACATCCCCTCATTGGGGGTGTAGTGTCCCCCCTGCACGACCCCACCATCATCAGACTCGAGAGTCGGCTTTAATACCAACTATAACAGCTTGGGCAGTCACCTTTTAAAGGTGGTTGTCGAAGCTGTTACAGGCTAGGAGCCATCGGAGTTCATCCAGAGCTCGACCCGTGAAAGGCCATGCATATGGTGTTAGATCATGTCCAGAGACCCTAATAAAGCCCTCTTCGGCCAAGACCAAACACCATTAACAATGATATTAGAAACACAATCAAAAATAGAAATTTCCAACTGTTGAAGCAGCTGGTGAGAGAATCTATCAACTAGTTTCCTAAGGGGATGTCATTGGTCGTACCAAGAGAAGATTTTGCTACCATCACCAATCCTCTAACAAAACTTGTCATGCACTAAAAAATGGACCTTAACATTTTCCTCCAGTACCAAGGATGAGAATAGGGCATTGGAAGAAACCAAAAACACTTGTCCTTAATCATATAAGTGTGGACCCACTTAACCTTTAACGATTCACAATGAGAGCAACCTCAAAATCAATTTCATAATGAAGACTTGGTTTCAAACATATAAAGGCTTTAAACTTAGAGCCCCATCTGCTTATTAGGACAACACACATCTCACCAAGCAACCTTCGTTTTATAGGAATCCAACTCATTACTACTCCAGAAGAAATTTCTCACCATTTGTTTAAGCTCCCTGAGCACACACTTAGGTAAAAGGAAAATAGAGGCCCAATACAAATAAATGATAGAGAAAACAAAATGCGCCATCTAAAGCTGACAACCAAAAGAAATCAAATAACTACACCACGAGCACACTCTACTTCTCACCTTATCCAAAATAGGCTTGCAATCCTATATGACAGCTTGGCAAACAAAAAAGAACTCCCAAGTATCTCATAAGAAGTGAACCATTTCTGAATATTGAAGCAAGATAGAACTCTTTTTCAAAACCTCATCCTTACACGAAATAAAACAATCACTCTTCAAGGGATTAGTACAAAGACTCGTCAAATAAGCGAATTTCTCCAAACAAGAATTCAAGATACTAATAAAGGAAAGGTCCCTATAAGAAAATAATAATAGATCATCAGCGAACATAAGCATCACCATCCTCGTATGCTCGCATTTCTAGTGGAACTAGAAGTCAACAGACAAAGAATACTGACGTATCATGCTCTGCAGGACTTGCATTACTAGAACAAAAAGGTAAGGTGATAAAGGGTCCCCCTAACTCAATCCTCAACCACCCAGGAAAAAACCATGCAACTACCTATTAATCTTAACTAAATAACGGGGAGTCGTGACACACTCCTTGACCCATGTACAAAACTGAGGAGGGAAATTCATCAAACGAAGGACTGTAAGAAGGAAATCCTATTCCACATAATTATAAACCTTAACCAGGTCTACTTTCATAGCACAACATGAGGGACCCTTGTGGAGGTGGTATTGATGGACCAACTCCTACACCAATAAGACATTATCACCTATCGAATGACTTGGCACAAAAGCAGCTTGGGTCTCGTCCACCAACCTCAAAAGCACCACCTTAAGCTTATTTGCCAAAATCTTAATGATAACCTTATACATGACATTATAATAAGAAATCGACCTAAATTAACTAGGGGACTCCTGGTGGAGAACTTTGGGAATAAGACTAATGGTAGTGGCATTAACCTCTCCCAACAAACATCTCGTGGCAAAGAAACTACGAACAATCTCTACCACATCAGAGCTCACCATTTCTCAAGCCTTTTGAAAGAACTTGATAGTAAAATCATCTAGCTCGGGCGCTTTATCATCACCCACACTAAAAAAAGATTGCTTAACTTCCTCAAGGGTCACTATTACGGTAAGCCCCGCCCACTAATCTTGAGCCAATTGCCTATCTACAATATGGGCAACTTCTTCAAGATGAAAATCTATCACACGAGCACTGCTACCCAAGAGCTACTGGTAGGAAGACACAAAGGTGCCCACTACCTCCTCACTAGAACCTGCAATCAAGCCATCCGCCCTCTGTAAACTAAGGACACGATGGTGATTACAACTAACCATCATTGTCCGAAATAAGAAACGGGAGCATCGATCCCTTCTACAACCCACATAACCCGCACTTGAATACGGAAAAAATCATACTCTTGAGCTTAGGCAGCCAGAAATTGTCCACTCAACTCGGAACTCTCCTTGATGGAGAACAAAATCATGAGCATCAACTATGTTTAAAAAGTAAACAAATGATTTCCCTATAACTTCTAAATATATTTAGATAGATAAAAATAGTCACATTCTCCATTGAGCCTCCATTTGTTTTGATATAAAATATTCATAATAATTTCTTTTGTTTTATTTTTTAATGTTTTGTTGGTATGGTAAAATATTTTTCAAGATTAATTGGCTATTCATATGTTTACCCAGACATGCACACATACACACACACATATATATGTATGAGTCGTGAATGTATATGCATATATATATATATATAGATACACACGTGTATGTGTATGTGTATTTGTATGTATATATATTGTGAGCTTAATATATATAATGCTCCTTAATAATTAAAAAATATAATATTTGGTCATTGATATGAAAAATATTAAGATTTTACATCTTAATTATTAAAAATTATTATTTTAAGTTATTACTCTAATTGAAAGTAAACATAATTGTTACCTACATCATGTAAGACGTACACATAGAAAAGAAAAAATATAATGTTATAAATAAGTTATGTCAACAAAACACATTAGATTAAAATTTACTTTAATGGAAAAAAGACCAAATTATCCATAACTTAAAGAAATTCTAAATCTCTAAATCACTAACCCTAAAACACTACATTCTTTTATTCTCAATTACAAAATATGACATAACTAATCTACATCTTTTTTTTTTTTTTTTGTTGAATTCTGTTCTATATTCTCTTGTTTATATCCTCGTTTGTGTCTCAAGAAAATAACTTAAAATAACAATTTTTAATAGTTGATATATGAAATTTTGACATTTTGCACATCATGGATCAAACACTATATTTTTAAATTATTGAGAGAGTTAACGCAACAAATTAGTCTATGCATTCCAAGTATTACCAACATGTCATTCATGTGGTATGTCACTTGTGAGAATGAGCACATTCATACATGTGCTAATATTTTACCATGGTAAAGACTTAAAATAATAATTTTCTATAGTTGAAATATAAAATTTTGATATTTTATATATCAATGACCAAATACTATAATTTTAATTGTTGAGAGACTATGTATGTATTAAGCATATATTGTGTACGTATGTATGTATTTATTTAAAAATATATATAGAGGTTAACTATTTTTAGTCCGGGCTCCACTTATTTTTATAGTCTAAATTATGAAATATTTTAAATGCCCCTTATTACAACAATTAAAACATTTCATGACTCGAACTATAAAAAACAAGTGCAATTTTGATTGTAAATAATTTTATTCATATACATATATGTAAATATATTGTGAAAAAGAAAAAAAAGTAATTTATTCATATACATAAAAAATCTAAATTATTTTACATCATTTGGTGTACAGTATTATAAAAATATTTTCTTACCCTTTTTGTCAATTAAACACCAAAAAATAAAAAAAAAAATTTATACTCAAACAAATGAAACCTTAATCATAAGTAAAAAAGTATTTTGAGAATAAATATAACGACGGTGAAATACCAAATAAACTATCGAACTTTGGTTTTGGGTTAAATTAATTACTTTATTATACATAAATTGTAATTGTATGGATCATATTTATGACTGTATCACATTATTTTGAGTAGATATAAAGTTGGCATTATTAATAGAATTAAAATATTATTAGATAATGTTAAAAGACATCAACTATAATAATTAATATGACTTTAAATTTGCCCACATGACATAAATCGAGCGATCGGACAAGCGATATATTGGTATCAGTTCAGTGAATTATAAGTTCGATTTTCATCTTACATAGTGAGACAAAGTCCCACACCTATAACTTATCTCCCCTGACGTAATCAAGGACACAAGTACCAAAAATCGCACAAAAACGATCATCCCAATATGACTCCAAATTTAACCATTATTAAAATACAATTAACCCTAAAATCAAATACAATGACTTATTTATCCATAAAATTAGTTACTATTTAAGACATAATATCAAATTTTGTTAACATAGTTAATTTTTATTTTTTAAATAAGATATATAAAGAATATTTTAAAAAAACACTTTATTAACAAGAATTCATAGCACCAAACATGATATTTACTTATTGAATATTATTTATGTAGTTAATAATATTTAATGAATGTAATAATTGTAATTTTAACTATTGAGGGACTTAATTATATATCTAAACTATGTTGTTTATAATGAACCATACTTTCTCTCTTTACCTTCTGCCATCATAGGAATCATTTTATCTCTATGTAAAATATTTCTATTAAAATAATTATAATTCTTAAAAATCACTCTTTTATATTTAACGATATTTTATTTGTATCTATCAAGAAAACGATAATATATATATATATATATTAAATCCTTAAGAAAATCGTTTTCCCATCCAAGGGGATAGGGTTATCCAGCCCCTGCCCACGTGTCACCCCCTGATGGCATTGTATATCCGACTTAAGGATACCCAATTTGCCACGTGGCACAGCAAGATTCATGAAAAAGATCAAAAACCCAATCATCTCATATCCCTCCTTGCTAAACAACCAACCAGTGTGGAATTGCAGTGTGGTGGTTGGTTTTGGAGGGAAAGGCCATGGCTTCTCTAGCAACCTTCGCCGTCGTCCACCCTACCGCCGTCAAGGGCCTCGCCGGAAGCTCCCTGGCCGGAACTAAGCTCCATGTCAGGCCATCCCGCCAGAGCTTCAGACCCTCCACCCATAGGTAACTCACGAGCAAATTCCATCATTGCCCTCTGTAATCTTCCTCGTTAAACATTCTACCAACAATTCAGATAAATTGCAAGACCCTGATTGCTTTAGGGTTTCTGAACATTTTAATTTTTCATATAATTTTCATTTTCGCTGAAGATCATGAATTCGAGCAATGAAAATAGCCTTTTTATAAAAGGAGGAGAGGGTTTTGTACAAATACGACTCCGTCCTGACTCTTTGCCAAAGCCAATTTTGTTATTTATGCCGAATTCTTCTCACTAGCTTTGTGTCATATATATAGAGCTGGTGCAGTGGTGGCCAAATACGGGGATAAGAGTGTGTACTTTGATTTGGAGGATTTGGGCAACACCACCGGGCAGTGGGACTTGTATGGCTCTGATGCTCCGTCGCCATACAACTCCCTTCAGGTAATCTCGAACCCCCCCCTCTCCTCATGTATTTTGCGTTATTTTTGGGCTATTGCATGTATCCGGTGAATTCATCTAATATATACCCAAATGGAAGTAGTTGCAGTTCTCATTTATAGAAAATAAAAGAAAAACAAAAACTCCATGTTAATCACAAAAATGCTATGCTTTGATGAGGTCTCTCAGCCGTGCACCATATCCCTTGGATAGATTAGTCAAAATTAAAGGTCCCAGTTAATCACCATTTAGTTGATGTTTTGATGTGGAAAAAAACTTAGTGGGATGCACTTAGGTCTTATACGATTTGTAACAACTTTACATAAAATAAAAGCTATGGATAAAAAAATGTCTAGCGAGCTAGAATTTATGTACATGACCCTGGATATTGTGGGATAATGATTTGATATGTTGTTATATTGTTGATGTTTCAAACGTGGAATTAAAGACTTATTATAAGATTGTTTGGGTAATCACCAATCATGTAACAAATTACTAAGGATATATAGTGCAACAGATTCACAACATTTTGCGTGATCTAGATCAACACTATAATTGGATCTTGCGGGCATAAATAACAATCTTTTAAGTATTTCTTATTTCTGAGATATGAATCAAATTATGAGAAGATCTAAGGAGGTCAAATTAATCTGTCTGTACATCTTTTGCCACAAACTCTTCTATTCCATTTACTCTCCTCACCAGTGCATCTATTGGTTTTTTTCTCACATATCCAAAAGATAATCACAAGACCACATGATCTTAATGTTCTCTCCGGTTAAGCTGGAGAAATGAATTGGTTTGCTATGATATATGAATATGAAAGAAACAAGCTAAGGCTTGTGCATCAGTTGACCATTAGTGCTTTCACATAGTGGGATAAAGGCTTGTAAATCGTTGTCGTATGAATAATAGTAGCAACGCAGATTCTAAAAGACAATTTGGTGGCATATAATGCATGCAGCATCAGATTGGTTGAATCCTCCTATTTATGTTTTGTGGCATCTTGTTGCAAAAGTGAACTTAAGAGAGAAACCACTTGCTTTTGCCTGCTTGGTTAAGGCATTCAATACGATTACTGTAAGATAATCTTTTGCAGTTCAGTTTGTAAGAGGAATATTTCTTACCATTTTAACTGCAAAATTTCAAACAATTCTTTGAAATCTCAAAATTTTGTATGCAATTGCAGAGCAAATTCTTTGAGACATTTGCTGCTCCTTTCACCAAGAGAGGATTATTGCTCAAGTTCTTGATATTGGGAGGTGGTTCTGCTCTGGCTTATGTTAGCGCCACTGCCTCACCAGATCTCCTACCCATTAAGAAGGGTCCCCAACTTCCGCCCAAGATAGGACCACGCGGCAAGATCTAATTTCCTGTGACTTGTGTTCTTCGACCTTTTTATTGTGTTCAAACTATGTACTCTTTTCTCACTTGTAAGTATGCTGAAAGCTAGCTTTGTCCTCTATTAATCATTTGAAAATACCTACTTCAGTGTTGATTGGTTTAATCGATCACTTTGATTATGATACTTGTGTCATCACTCAGTAAGGGTGTATTGTAGAATAGTGATACATTCCATCTATAGGATGTGCTTTGTCTAGCATAATCAAAATCAGCAGCAAAAACAGGCAATTTGAGTACCCAAAGAAACTAAATGGAGTATCGACAGATTATTTAGGATGGATCAATCTGTTGAACAAAATAAGAATTGACTAGCTTCCTTGGCTGCAAATCAACAAAGTTATCTCTTCTTGCACAGGGGAAAAACACATCCAAAACATCAAATTTGAAACCCAATACGGGCACTAGGTTTGGGTGTATTTACAAAATGAAACAACAAATGCAATCAAACTAGAAACAGAATGGGTCTGGGTGTTTTACATCAATCTCTAAGCTTTCTCACTATTGGTGCTTCTCTCTGTTTATCTTCCATTGATTTGCTGTCTGCACTGGCCCTGGTCAGTGGCTCTATGTCAGACGTCTTGGAGCCCCCAAATTCTTAAGCTTCACTACATAGGATGTTCTTTTGTAGGTGTCGCAATGTTGATGTCTCTTCGTTTTCCATTTCTTCTTTTGATTGATTTGTGGTTTGCACTAACTCTGGTCAATGGCGTGCTGTTGGACTTCTTAAACCGCCCAAGTTCTCAAGCTTCTCTAAATAGGAAAATTTCTTGCTGGTCAAAATATTAGCCGGTTTGTTTAGGGACTTTGCGTCATTTTCTTTGAGCAATTCATCTGCCGACGAATCCTTCTTCATTTCACCCTCTGCTTCCATATTCCAACCCATGAAATCCGAAAGCGTCATTGAATTATGTGCATCTGCTGAGTCCGGCGTCTCAAGCTCTTCGTTTGCATTTGGAACCTTGTCTTCTCTTTTGACTAGTGAGGAATCCCTTAGGGGACAATTTGTTTCTTCTGCTGGTGTTGGATTTCTTGCAAGAGAATCAGCATGGAGAACATCATCAATTCTCGATATGACTGTGAAGGCCAAACTCTCTAATATTCTTGAGTAGCTCTCCAGAATTGCCTGTCCAACATCCTATTGAGCAAAGAAGAGGGCACCCATTAAGACGGCAAAATAACTGTTACCTTGGACTGACACCGTGACAGTTTTACATCAAGGGCAGATAAATGAAGTGCTACTCACCCGGTTGTATTGGATTTTGCTGATCTCCAGTGCGGATTGGGGGATTCCAGGGAATCGATGCTTAAGAATGAGTAGGATGGTCTCTGCCCTTTCCTCAAATAGTTCTCTCTTCTCCATGCTCACAGCTGAACCCCAAGCAGACTTTCCATCTTTGGCGATCATCTTCCTCTTCCAAATCACTATGGATGCCTCAATCCTATTCTTGAGGTCAAGGATTTTAAGCTCTGATGACAAGTCCATCGTTGAAAGAAACTGGTCTGGATCAAAGAAGTCACCAACTGTGATACTCCTATAGATCAAGTCTCCAAGACTAGCGCGACCATTCTACCACATAAAAACAAAAGAGAATCAGTCCATGTACCATTTGTCCTTGCAAGAATTTGATGGAAAATTGTATCCTCTGCCCCTGTACCTTAGGGAGAGAATCTATGTAATTTTCAGGGATATCCATTTCTGACAAAACCAGGGCATTGATAGCCATGGCTGCTTTTTGCACTTGGTTCACGGAATCCTTCTGGAACTGCAGCCATTTCCTTGTGGCTTCAGAGAACCCATTTGGGGGAACCTTAGGTAGAGGTATCCACCATTTGTCATCTTTCCTTGCGATTTTACCCTTCTCAGACTCTTCCTCCTTAGTCGCATAAGTGAATTCATTCTGGTCTTTAAAGTTGTCCAGGCAATCCTGACAGAATCAACCGTCATGGTCAACATAAGCGCTTATTTCTGACTTGAAAAACAAATTACATTTAGCCAAGTTCTTACAATAAGCATAGCATCAAGCTTTCTTAGTGCAGGGATGTTCATATGGAGATCATTCCTCTGCCTTGTTGTCATTACCTAGACCAGGAGAAGAAAACAGCTCTGTAACTTCGTATAAAGATGTATGTATATGTGCGATAATGTGTATATAATACAACAGAGAGCGGGCTGCTACCTCCATGTTTACTCCATCTTTGGATTTTTGATTAGAAGGAACTAATTCAACTATGTGATCCGTCACAGATAGGAGCCAGTCGATTTCCTTTCTCCACCTCGCCTTCCTCTCTGGCGCCATAGGCTCTAGCCTCCTTTGTTCCCCAAAGATGGAGGCTGGTTGTGTTTGGAAGAGAGAAAATTATGAAAGAAGAGTTGAGCAAATTATGCAATCTTGAGAGGAAAAGCCATGGAGTGGTGACCTTTCCTTCATTTACTCTGAAAATTTGCAGAGCATAAGAGGAGGCATAAGAGATTCAAATACCTGCAAGGTTTGTAAAGGCATTGGACAATGCCAAGGCAGATGAAACCCCCTTCCCTCCACCAGACATATCCTCCCCCAGCAGCAATTTTGAAAACCTGTCCTTCATCAGTTCCATATCTGAACACAAATCCATCCAAAGCTTCAGAAATAAAGAGAAGATCAACAACAATGTCATCAATTGCATCTTATCCTAATCAAATTAGAATCGGTTAAACAACATTCATAATATCAAATGACTGACTTCTAAAGTATTATCAAAATCCTGCAAAAAATAATGTGCAAATTTCACACTAAATACCCTTTCTAGCGCAACCCTCTAGTAAAGAAAATATGAGATGAATTTCCAACACTGTTTTCATCAGAAAAAATTTCATGAGATAGTAGCAAATGAAGATAACGAAAGTGGTCTTGTTCCATCACATCATTAATATTGCAAATCAACAACCTGTACAGTATAGAAATGCAACAAAAAACAGAAGATCTACAACCTTATCAAAATGGCACGCCTCCTATAGCTAGCTAGGTTTCACATTCAAAATCTATCAGGCAATGCTTCTCACAGAAATGACGGATGAATCCAATCAGAACAGCAATGCAAATGTCAATGCGCTTCTAATGTCGAGAGGATTTCGCGATTAATTAAAAAAGAAGAAGGAAAGAAACAGATGCATAAGAATTGAGGCCTGCCTGAAGGCATTTGTGGTTTATTAGTATCTTTAGCTCGAGGGCTGTCTCCGCCGCCGCCGCCTTCATTGGGCAAAGGCGACTTGGGAGGCTTGTCGTTGGCAATCCGGGGGGGCTTCTCCGGCGGCACAGGCTCGTCGGCGGGGGTCTTCGACGGCTGGCATTCGGCAGTGGCGTTGGGTGGGCGGCCGGCAGCATTCTCGTGATGCAGCGTTCCTCTGAAATTGAAGAGCCTGGACATGTAATACGCTTGTTGTTCTTCTGCAAGTGCTCGAACCATTCCCAAGAGAGAGAGAGAGAGAGAACTATGGAATGATGAGAGAGAGAAATGGCATGTCTGTAGATGATGATGACGACGAGGAGGAAGAGGAAGAGGAAGAGGAAGAGGAAGGTGATGGGTTTGGCAATCCTCAAATTTGGGGAATGCGACCGTTATATCTGTTCTTGCTGTCGTTGAGGTTGAAACCCAAAACGTGGGGTGCATGTTCGGACCTAATTTAATTAACAAAAAATAACAAATCTTTTTCTTTTTAATTTCCTATTATTATTCTATTGAATGGTCGTCTCGTCTTTCCCCATCATTCTAATTATATAATTCTAATTCTAATTCTAATTCCAATTCCATAGTTCAATGGCAAATAGCATTAATAAACTTTGTCAACAGAATATAAGTCGAGCGGTCTGATAAGTAATATGTCGGTATTAATCCGAGAAATTGCGAGTTTGATCATCGTCCTGTGCAAGGACCAAAAATCCAACTTGTGATTTACTTCCTCTAACATAATAAATTACACAAACATTAAGGATCGCGCAAGGGCATTTTATATAGCATTATGTTACTTATTTTAACAAATACTATTTAAGCAAAAAAGTGTATTTTATACCGAAAAGATAACGTGAATGATTTTCTTTACCATTCATATATGAATTCTGATTTTATTTTATACAAAAAAATCCCTCTTACTACTATTTTAATAAAAATTGCTCTTCTGTTTGTAATTTCCAGCCGGCCATTGTCAACTTTCAAAATATAAGGTGGTACGTATTAAATTTAAAAAAAAAGTCAAATAAGTAATTATATTTTTAAAAATGATTTATTTGATTCATTTTAAAGGTTAATAACTAATTTAATTGCTAAATTAAAGTATAGTGATTAGTTTAATATATTTTTTTTTTCAAAGGAGAAATTTTTTCTAAAAGAAGAAAGAGGCAAATTGACCACTCAAAGTGGGTCAAATGGCCCATTGAATTTTCATAAACGTGGTTCCTTTTACGCGGATGTGTAAATGATCAATTTGATTATTGATAATTGATCAAAATTTATTAACCGATTAAATAGAATTAATGAATAAAATTGAACTGAAATGACCTATTAATCCGAAAAACTGAACTAATTGATAACAAAAAAAAAATCAAACCCAACTCGTATAAACTAAAGAAACGTAAAAAAAATTAAGAAAGTCAAAATAATTGATAGAAAACACATAAAATTGAAAAAAATAATATCGTTTTATAAATATTAAAACATCATCGTTTTAAAATTTGGTTAGTCGGCTTAGTTCTTCCAACTAAAAAGCCGAACTAAAAATAAAAAAATTAAATTTTTAAGAAAAATTAATCGAATTGAACCAATGCAAGAAAAAAATCGAACTGAACCGACAAGTTTAGTCAGTTCAGTTCAATTAGTTCGGGTAAAATGAACTTTTGCTCTTCTCTAATTGCTTTTTACTTCTTCTTTTTTTTCAAATTTGAGAATATTCAACTTTTTGTGAAGTCAAAAATTATTTTTACTTAGCACAAAAAAAAAATCTTAAACAAGGCAGTTGAAAAACAACAAAACGGTAACTTTATGTCTATTAACCAATAGATAGTGAATCATAAGATCCGGTCCATCTTGAAAAATTTTGAAGTTTTATCATATTATTGCCAAATTAATTAAAAAATTTCTTTGATGCTGGCATAAAAATATGTTTAAATTCACACAGGGATTTATTCAAACATCTAATAGATAAAAGTGAATATCTTTTCAACTTTCAATAATCTTTTTCTCAGTTTCTTGTTGACACATATTAACATTTTTTTATCGTTGGTGCCCTCATATGGTAAGGGACAAAAAAAAAATTGTAAATTTTGGTGTGCATTGACCTTATTGTTTGGTCTCATCAGTGTCAAATTAATCATTGAACTTTAAAATTAGCCAAATAAGTTATTTGATAATGCGGAAGTTGATCACCTTTTTCTGCCTCAGTCTAAGTACCTACAATGAAGTTGGGGACTTGCTTCCCCAGTCTCACTTTGACGCTCAAGTCAAATTATCGAATAAAAAATAAGCTCAAGATATGTAATTTTAAATTTAGAGAAATAAAAGGTTCGATCCCCTTACCTCTTAGTTGTCCTTTTTTATCCTCTTGCCGAGGTAAAGATTCTTTTTAAATCGTCAGGATCTCTATCTCGTTCTTCATGGAGTTGGGATCTTACTGATATGAATTCCTTAATCGGTT
This sequence comes from Diospyros lotus, assembly GCF_014633365.1. Taxonomy (NCBI): domain Eukaryota; kingdom Viridiplantae; phylum Streptophyta; class Magnoliopsida; order Ericales; family Ebenaceae; genus Diospyros; species Diospyros lotus. The sequence goes on along the minus strand of NC_068339.1, from coordinate 42,174,826 downwards.
TCAAGGAGTTCGGGGTTGCTCATATCTCCATGATTCTCGGTGTGATGGTTGATCTCGAGAAATTCGAAGAATCTTCGCCAAGCAACTGATTAGCCGATGTGGTGAGGCGTATCTGCCATGTGTCATCTCTGAGCTTACGCAGGATGACGTCAAAGGAGTGGCCCTTCACTGTTGCCAATAACTATATTTTCGGGGTATTAAAGTAATTATAGACCCAAGAATATTTACATCACTATTAAACTTTCGTAATTGAGCTAACATTAGCCAATTGTTGATCGCATCTAATGGCATTAAAACAAAAAGTTGATTATTGACTAACATCACCCAATTTATTAAAGTTCAATAGTTTATCGACGCCATTTTTAAGTTGGTCATTGAGTCAAATTTCAATAACTAATTTAATATTTTGTCTTAAAAATAATAAAATAAAAAGTAAATCATAGTTATCTTTATCAGTTTTTTAAGACAAACATTGTTTTTATTAATTTACTCTTTTAAATTGTGAATATTAACTTAGCATGGTACTAAAAAATACAAAGATAATGAGAAAAAGAAAAAAAGAAAAAGAAAAAGTGCAAAGACAACTTAATGAATATTTGATTTTATGTAGCACAGTTTGGTCACATGTCAGAGTATATATAGTTATTGACATAACATTAAATAAGAATCAATTTTTTTATTATTAATTTATAAAATAATTTAAGCAAAATCATATGAAAACCTAAACCTAGATGTTAGATCATTTTTCAAAAATTAATGATAGTTATTTAGCGATATAAACTAAATTGTTTTGAAATTTCAACTTAGGGAAGATGGGAATAATTTCTCAAAATAATAAATTTCACTTAAAGGAGTGTTATTATAATTTATTCAAATAATTAAATGTAAACCATTTTTGGGTATAAATAAGACATGATATGATCTTTTTATATTGTCTTATTTATATTTTAAGAACTAAATCTCAATTATGAAGAATGGTATAAAAATTACAAGTTTTATGATATTTGTGTTTGAATTGTCAAAATGCTACCTAATTTTAAAGTTCTAAGATTAACATTTTTGAAAAGCTACCATTTCAATGTTGAAGCTTTTAAGACATTGGTTTTGACTGAGTAAAAGACAATTGCATCCTTAAACAATTAGGGATTTTCAACTGTCCTAAATCCCTAAACTAAATTCGTGGAAGACCCAACCTTCTCATGCGTTCATCCTCTTCTTTATTGTCGTTGGGTCTATCTCCAATGTTGCTACCCTTTTGACATCAATTGCATGATGAATAAAAAGAAACAACAACGATGAAAGGAGACAGAAGAAGAAACAACAACAATAGTGATAATAGTTTCCTCTATCGTCAAAACTCTCTCTTTATTTCTATGGGTTCTAGGATCGTCAAAACTTCCCATATAGACAATGGGTTTCAACAATCTAAAACCCATTAGCGCAATGGCATTTTAGATCTTAAGCCCATCACATTGATGGGTTATAGTCAAAACTTATAGTTTCATTGGTGATGGATTCCATTGGCCACTAGATGGAGTCGTCATCAAAACTTATTCTTGGTGGGTTTAGTCAAGCTCTCTCTCTCTTTTTCTTCCCTAATGTTTGTTTATCTCTTTTCTCTAGTATTTGTCTATCTCTTTTTCCTCTCAACATCATCAGCAATCGCCAGTCGCCAACACTATAATCAATTGTTAAAGATGAAGCTATAGATATGGTTATACATGTATGTATTTAAAAATATAAAAGTTTAAAAAACATAAATTTAAAGCATAATATATGTTAATTTTTGTTAGAAGTATAATTAATTATACTTTTTTATTATAATTGTTTCTTAATGAATTTATTCACACAAGTAGTGATATTTATTTTTTTATTTTTAACAAATTTCACAACTTATAAGCTTTTGTTTTTTACCAAACATATTATTTTATAACTAATAGCTTATAATTAGGGGTGTGCAAAATTTCGGTTGAATTGAAATAACGAAACCAAATTGATAGAAATTGTTGGTTCTGTTTGGTTTTTGTTAAAGGTTGATAATTCAGTTCGACTATAAATTTTGCCAACTTCAATTATTTTAATTTGGTTTGATTTTCATGTTGAAAAAAATCTAAATAACTAAATCAATCGAACTAAAGAAATTATGTCATTTTTTTACCAAACTGAAGAAGAAAAAAGAAGAAGTGAATAACAAAACAAAAGAAGTATAACTAAATCAAAGAGTAGTTTTGTAAAGAAAAGAAGAGCGAAAAGAGTGAATGATTGTTACAAATGTGCTCGATGGACCTGTAACACACGATGCAAATCTGTGAGGTTTACGTCCATAAATCGAGAAGATAAAATTAGTTTCATAAATGATGAACTGAGTAAGGAGTCTTTGGATGATATCCGATTGACTCTTGAGACGTATCCATGTGGAATAGTGCAAAGAGAACTTCTTGCTTTATGGACCCAGTTCAGAAGTGACCACCAACGCTATAGTTTTGGGAATTTGACTAAAAACGACCATGTTTGCCAATCTATAAGAAAATTGAATGGGAAGCCTATCCCCACTTCATAGAAAGTGTTTAAGCCATTTCTGGATGTAAAACCAAAGGAAAATATGAGCCACAATCACAACTACTTGTAAATACGCATGATTTTGGTTTGTGTTTATTTCTTATTGAATTCCTATATAACTACTTTTGATCACCAAACTTCTTTCAGGGCATACGAAAGGAACAAATATGGAAGGCCAGTTAGTTCGTCGAATCAACACCATATGTGTACTTTATGGCTCTCAACTTGGGAGCGATATTTGTTACGCATTTACAGCGAGCGAACTTGGCCAAAAATTGGGAGAGAAAAAAATTAATTTGGTATATGGAGGGGGAAGTCGTGGATTGAATAGTTATGTTTCACAAGCTGCACATCTTGGAAAATCATCTGTGGTAGGTGTAATGTCAATCCCTTTGGCTGAACCACATATTTCTGGGATTACACGCGGTCAACTTATAAAAATGACTTCTATGTCTGAGCGCATGGCTTGTAAGATTTATCAGTCAGATGCCTTCATTGCTTTACCAGGAGGTTTTGGAACACTTGAAGAAATCTTTTGTATAATCTCCTGGGCCAAGAGTAATCTGCATACCAAACCCATTGGACTTTTAAATATTAACCATTTTTTCGATGGGTTGCTCTTTTTTCTTGATCAGGCTATGGACAAAGAGTTCATTTCTCTCTCAACAAGAAAGATTCTCATTTCCGCATCCACCATTGAGGAGCTGCTAGAGAAATTACACGCTTATGTTCCACAGTACGATCCTCATGAGCCTCGAATAGACTAGTCTAAGGCAATTAGTAACAAGCGCCAAAGGGGTCCGATTAATTTAGACTTATCACTATGAGAAATGCTCTTTGTTAAGATGACTGAGTAAGGAGTACTTTTTGTACTCTTGAGACGTATTTTGTTTATCTATGACTTGTAGGATTTTTCTTAGTTTTTAAAAAAAAAAAAAAAACTGTGAAATGTTGTTAAGCAAGTCTATGATAAGATGGCAGAGTAAGGAGTACTTTTTGTACTCTTGAGACGCATTTTGTTTATTTTATAACTTGCATGAAATTTTTTTATTTTGGTGTGAAAATATAAATATATATCTATATGATATACTCATTTGTTTGTTTGAGTTTTTAGCAGTTCACAGTAAATCTATGGACTTGTGGAGTTACAGGTATTCCTAACAACCCTATTTTATTACTGCAATTCAGGTTAGGGGTGTAAGGTCTAGTTATGAATTATCTGGTTCATGTTTAACTGTGAGTTTGCTATTGCTAGTTTGTAGTCTTGTGTGAATTGATTATCTTTATCTGCTCTTATTAAAAAAAAATAAAATTATGTGTTTTAAATAACGCTATTTCTAAAGCTTTGAAGTTATGCACTAATAGCCGGTTAAGTTTGCAATACGAAACATGAATGCATTGATTTCTTATTTGAAAATGTATATGCATTAGAACAAGTAATTTGCATTCATCAGGTATTCAAAATTTAAAAAATTGGTTATCGGTCATAAAGTCAAAGGTAACAGTAATTAGCTGATTAGTACACTGTATGATCCCTCAACAGAAGTGAAGACTATTACCCAATTGAGTGTTTGAGCCTAATAATCGTTAATTCTGAGTGAAATAACACTTACTTTAAATATGCTTTATTGTTTATCTTATCTTTTCAATGCCTTCAAAATATCAATTCGCTTTGAATGTCTAGTATGATAGCGGATAAATTTGACTGATTTCAAACTCTAAATTAGATGATTGAGTAATATCGTTTTGTAGAAGCATGATAGAGGGATCAATTTCTTTCATTTTGGGCCTATTAATCTTTTTCTTTCTTTACATTAACTTCTCTTGCTAGCCCATTTGAGCTAATTGTAGTACAACTTCTTTCGTTACCTTCGTTTAACCCATAACCATATGAATTTTATCCAACCTGGTGTGATTTTGGGAATTAGTTTGTCTAACTATTTTCATATTTAAAAAAAAGAAAAAATAATAAATAAATAAAGAAGGGGAAATTCTCTTAGTTATTCAGCACAATTGTTTCAAAATAAATGCTGAAAAAAAAATTTCGACACACCCTTTGCACACTCTACCTTTTCTTTGACAACCCGTATTAACCTCATAGCCCCATTATGACCTAGTCTGGTCCCTTTTGATGCTATAAATCATGTGATCTCAGAATTCGAGTTTAGAGTAGGGAATCATGTTTAAATTCAGAAGTTACTCATCTAGAGCATTATTCTAGTCATGAAGCTATGTCAATTTTACTGTTCTTTCATGGAAATACGTTCCTTGTATTTGGGATGACATCGAGTTTTGAACTTGTTCTGCATTTACTCTTATAACGGTGCATCCCCTTGTGTGTACACCTGAGGAATCATTTTTATTGGAGGGAAAATCCATTATAAGATTTGAAGTCAAAATTTCGAAGGAGTAAGTCTGTGTGTTGGTTATCCTAATTTTCATTCATGAGATTGTATGACCTTTAACCAAAAATTTGATTTAGAATGCTAAATTACTTATTCGATTTTATGCATTTCGGTTTTGAATTTGAAATTTTTACATTTATATAGTTATTGTGAATAAAGTTTGGCAGGTGTATGATCTGATTGCTAAGGGACTAGCAATGTTTAAGTTGGAGGTATGATTAATGGTTAATTTTGTAAAAATTATGTTATAATTACACATTTCTTTTAATATTAAAAATGGCTTAAATTAGATATTAATATATATTTTATGGTTATATGCAAGTTTAAATTGAAAAATAAATGAAATGAAGTTCTAAAGTAAAATTTAAAAATAATAATAATAATAATATATAAAATTATATATAATACATATACATCATTATATACGTGCATGTAATATATATATAATCTAATCTAATATATATGTGCCATGTGTAATACATATATATATAATATATAATTTATTAATAACACTAAATTATTTTTTTTGTAAGCATGAAGAATGTGGGTTTGGAGACTTAAATTGGATTAAAGAATGAAGAATTAAAGTCCATAAAGAATTAAAGTCCATGAAGAATTAAATCCCATGAAGAATTAAGACCCAACTTGAGCAATCTATAGAATATAGCATTTGGAGAAGGCTCAAGCATTATTTTTAATCATAATGAAGATTAAAAACCCAATCATACAAATCTATTTTTATTTTTTTAATGTGAGTGCTTTATTAAGTGTGATTTTTAGTTAAAATCCATTTAACTATTAGGTGTGTATTATAACTAAAATCCATTTAACTTTATGAGTGCTTTATTAGGTATGTATTTTAGCTAAAATCTATTTAATATTAGGTGTGTATTATAGCTAAAATCCATTTAACTTTAAGCGTGTGAGTGCCCATTAGATATAATTATGTCTAGTTGAATAATTGAAATTGTGTGGTTTGTATTGCATCTCGTGGTCTATAAATAGCTCACTTGATTGCATTTGTAAGTGTGATTATTATTCTTGAATCAAAATTTAGTTGTTTCCTTATAATTCTCTCTTTGACAATTGTTCTTGTTCTTTCTTATTTTCTTTATTATTTTCTCTTGTGATCTTACTTCATTTCTTTCTTCTTTTAAATTCTTATGTCATTTATTGTTTCTTTATTATCCACCACCTAAATGGCCGGTTAGCTTATGCCTTTAAATTTTTTCAATTTTAATTCTTGTCTTTTAATTATCCACCGCCTAAATGGCCGGTTAGTTTTTGCTATTTTAATTCCTGTCATTTAAATTATGTTATTTAAATTATGTCATTTAAATTTCTGTCAATTAACTTCTAAATGGAGATGAGTAACTAAATCTAATCTTGGGTCAAGGTAAGAACAGTATCCAACGCCAATGATTCCCAAAGAAAGCTGCGCTTTAAATGAGTAACATTAATTTAAACTTCAGTATGAGTGTGTTTTGATAATCGAGAAATCACTAGGTTTGAATTGGAGCGTAAGCCTAACTTAGAGCTTTCATGTCACGCATGAGAGTTACTAGAACTGGAAACGCTATCATACCCAAACCCGGATGATTAATTTAGTTATTTTGTGTATTAATTGCAATTTGATTTATGGTAGTTGCTTAAATTAGAATCCCACATATCATGTATGGGGATTGCTTAAACTAGAACTATCATCATCTCTAATTGCATTTAATAACAAACCCTCATATTTGAAATTAAATTAATGTTGCTAATCCTTTATGCTAAAGTTTGGGAATCAACGGGTTGGTCCTAAAATTGTCTTAACTCAAGTGCTGTTTAATTTTATATTCTCATGTTCAGTATCTATTTCAATTTCTATCTTACTTTATTTCCTAGTTACGTTGTTTAAAAAAAATCATAAAAAAACCTTGTTGCCCATTTGTCCAAATACGTGTGTTTGTGTGTGACATTTTTTTTATTTTTACCATAAATAAATCTCTCAGTGGACGATCTGGACTTATCTAGAAAATATAAATTTAAATTTGGACTACAACTGCACTCATACATTGATGAGTATAAACCTCTCACCAATATAAAGGAAACAAAATATAAATTTTTTATTGTGTTTTGTTTTGTGTTTTAATTACAGGGTGAGAGTGCAGTCAAATGCTCAATTACTTATATACCCCTTGTAGGATAGTTAATGCCATTTAAAGATTTAAATTTATTAAAAAAACTTATTTATTTAAGTCTTATAATTAATATTATTTAATACACTTTTAAATTATTATATGTTTTGATAATTTTTAAAATTTAAATGACATTATTCATTTAATTGATTTTTAAAATTTAAATTTTTCTCTCGCTCTCTTTATATATTTTATTAACTAATATAATTCATTTTACCAATTTTTAAATTATTTTATTTAATTTTATATTTTATTATCTATTATGAAAATATGTTTTGACCATTTTTAATTATCTAAGTGGAATTATTGTAATTCTAATAATAATTATTTCTACTTTTCAACTCCTTTTAAATTTATTTTTTAACATGAATTTAGAAAATAAAATATTTTTTTATTTTTTATTTTTATTTTTTTGACAATTCATATTAATCATAAAAATAGTATTTTAATCATAAATTTAATAATAGGGATATTTTGGTAAAAAAATTCTTATCTTGGTACTTATCATATGTATTAACAAACACAAAAAGAAAAAATACAATTATCAATGGATTCCAAAAAAATTAACAAACACTCTGATAGAAATCTTAAAATGCTTTCCAACCTTATCTTGATCAAAAATGTATTCTAAACTTATATTGATATCTCTTATCTTGTTTATTTTAACAAACACACCCTAGATGTCTATGTGAATTAGACTTAAAGAACACATTAAATATAGATACTCATTATATAAAAATATTCATTACAAATATAATAAAAAATTACACATATAATTAAGTGGACGTGTCTTCCCCAATTAACACATGTTATTTTGTGAAGATCTATTCTTTATTTATTTATGTCTAGTATCATAAGAAATCTCAAATCATGAATCAAGTAATTACAAATATTAATTTTAGAATAAAATAAATATAGTTAATGTAATAATTATAATAAAAAAATTAATAACTAATAAAGTTTTAATTTATAGGATCTTTTAAAAATCTTAGACAATTATTTAATTACTTATAATAAATAAAATATTTACATAATTATTCAAGAGTTGCTGAACATCCTAAATAATTAAAGAAGAACAAAAATAGGAACACATAAGAAGAATGAAGGGATCTCTCTGCCCAGATCTAAAACAGATATGGGTTGGCAGATCTACTGTTGCTCAGTTACATGAGGCGCCTGCTTGCTTCTTCAATTATTGTAACGACCTGTAAATCATAGTTTAATTTAGTTAGTAGCTATTGTGTTGATTTAATTTAAAGAGAATATTAATCAACAATAATAATAATATTAAGTGTAAGAATAAGTTTATAATCAAGCATTATAATAATAATTTATTATGAGATTAAGGAATTGGAATGGAGCAGTGCGTGAAGTGCTGGAAATTAATAAAGGCAATTAAAGTTAGCAATTAAATATAAGTGAATGTGTATTATATTAACAAGGTGCTTAGTAGATCAAGTGGCAGGCGTGCATGGGGGCTGGGTTGTGGACTCAGAATCGAGCTTGAGGAAGGGCTGCACTGTTGCTGATTTTGCTGGAATTAAATTCCAGCCAATTGAGGGCCAAAACGGTGCCGTTTGCTTAAGAGGCGGTGGCCTCCAACGTTAGTCCAAGTAGCTGCCACGTGGCTGCTTCCCAGCCACCCCTTTTTGCCTTATTTAAACCCGATTTCGGGCGTTCTTTTTGCATGCGAACAGTAAGGAAATTATAGAAAAGAACAGCAGCGTGCGCGAGAGAATTTGAGATTTTGGGGCTTCAAAAATTGGATTAAACTCCGTTTAATCCCTGATTTAATTATTCAGGTATGTAGAGCAGCTAGTAATTAATATTCTGTACGGTCAGAATTTTGTTTTAAGTTCAATTTTATTAATTTTGGCAAATAATTGGGATATTGTAGTTTGTATAAATTTTACCGTGTTGAGTCGAAACGAGCCTAAGGATATCTCTGTTAAGGCAAGTTCTTTTCACCCACCTCGTCGTTACTTTCGTTGTCAAATTATTTGACCTCCCTTCGTCTGTTTCGGCTCGTTTATTAATTATAGAATTTTGAGTCGTTTGATTTAAATTTAATTTATTAAGGTGGCTTCGAGGATTTTATTAGTGTGAATTAATTTAAAATAAATGCGAGACTCATTGGGATTTTAATTGTGGTGCGCCTACGTGGGATTTTAGGCTGTTAAATTATTTATATTACGCGGTTAGATTTAATTAATGCGAGCCATGGATTTATTAATCGCTATTAAACGTTTTACTTCGCAGAGGGAGTGTAAGAAAAAGAAGAAACGGCCGTGTAAAGGCAAGCTCTTAACCCTCTCTTCCTGATCTTTAATTCCCGTGGAAGACCCCATGATTTCCTGTATTTTATCACCTCCCTTACTTTAATTTGGTACTTAGCCCTATTTGTTGAATTATTATTCATCTGATTTAATTTAAATTAAATCCGAGACTTCTAGAATTTTATCCGTTGTGAGCCTATGGGGGTTTGTACCGCCCCCATTCCTTTCGGAATGATGCTGAACCCAGTTGGGACTAGGTTCCTAGACAGACGAGTTTATTTATGATTTTATTGGGTTTATTTACAGTTTTCTTGGATTTATTTATGGTTCGGTTAGAGCTATCGAGCAGTAGGGCAGGGGTCGGTTGTTGGTAACGTTGGAGTAGACTATCGTACGGCCCTGATGTGGACCGTCGGGTGGACACTCCTAGTCACTGGCCGTTGACCGGTGCCACGCATTGCTGACAAGCTCTGCCGGTATGTGATTTACTGCATGGTTAGATACATTGTATTACTGTTCATGATTTGATATGCACATGGGTACGTGATGCATGTTGGGATATTCATTTATTGAGTATGCTTGGACACGGACATTCTAGATTGGTTAGGTTGCATCCAGCGCGACATATGCATGGCGTGTGGTTTACTATGTGGGCGGAGCATGGCTTGATGCCTGGATGTATGGGCGCCTTGTATCACGTTGATGCTCATTACGCCATTGCATTCTTATGTGCATTGCATGGATACTGGTAGTATTTAGTTCTCGGATGGGAGTACCGTTCCGAGGGAGCCTTTGGCTCGGTTGTCGGGAGTACCGACGGATACAGGTGACGGGAGTACCGGCCTGGGACAGCGCGCGCAGGTTTGTTGCAGATATTTGTTGCCTTTTAGGGCAGCGGCAGGTTGGTATGGGACTTGGGTGCCAAGTGTCTTATGTGGGCCCCAAGGACCGGTATGTGCTTTTATTTTATTATGCTATTGAGCTGTTGTGTTGTAGCGTCTCATGGCTTGTGTGTACCTGGGGATTTATTCTGGGGTGAGACTTCTGGTTTTGTGTAGCCTTATGCCTTTTCTTCCTTATGCTTGCTGAGTCTCTCGACTCACCTTGCTTTCCATCATTCCAGGTAGTGGCGGCGTGGGCCATAGCAAGGGAGTCAGCTTTAACGGCAGAGTCGGTGTGGTGTACAGGCAGTCTCGTCAATCCCTATCCACTCTGATGTCTAGGTAGAATTTACTCTATTATTTCGTACTGTGCCAGGTCTTTTCTCGAGTCTTGTGTATGTCGGCACAGGAGTTTGTGATGAATGTCTATATGAAAATCAATTTCTACTATGTGGATTATATGAATGAGAAAATGAATTTTTAGTATATAAGCTTTGAAGCAAGATATGAAAACCTATAGAAGAAATATTGAGTATGGTTGAGTGTGATTTGTTTCAAAATATACTTTTGATAATCTCAACTTGCTTTCAAGATAATCAAAATGAGGTTTTAAAAGAATCGAATAAGGATGTATTGAAAATTCAAGATTTTCTATAGAATAGTCGACTATCAGGATCATTCTGTCGACTATGCTTCAAAATAGTCGACTATTTTTGATGTTCTGTCGACTATTTAAGTATCTGTCGACTATTTTAGCATCTGTCGACTATCGAGTAAAAATAGTCGACTATGCCTTTTGATCTGTCGACTATTTTTGTTCATGAAATTCAAAAATTTCTTCACATTTCAGCAACTGTCGACTATTCAAGTATGTCTGTCGACTATTGGATTTTTGTATTAAAAATAGTCGACTATCAGTATATGTCTGTCGACTATTCTTAGTTTTACTTGTAAAAATAGTTGACTAATCTTTTCTTCTGTCGACTATTATGTTTCACAGATTTTATAACGGCTAGTTTTTCAACTCCAACGGTCACAAAAACGGCTAGTTTCTTCTTCAATCTTTATGGATGCTTATATATACAACTCATGGATGATCAAGGAGAGGCTAATGGACTGAAATGAGATGATCTAGCAATTGCAAACAATTTTATTCGAGCTTACAGTGTTTGGGCTTTCATTGTTTTATTTTTTCTCTCCAAGGCTTTGCTGTTCTATCATTGAAAATTTATTGTTAAGCCTTATTTTTCATTGTGAGAGAACTTGTAACTAAGAGTGTTAACTCTTAGCTTATCTCTTTCATTTGTATTGTTTCTATTTTCCTAGCTTGTGTAGCTAGAGGGCCCATTAAATTGGGAGGTTGTATTTCCTAGCTTGTGTAGCTAGAGGGCCTACTTGTGTAAGTAGGAGGTTTTAGTGAATTGGTTTAAAATCCTTAGTGGGAGCTAAGGTAGTGGATTAGGCTTGGTTTAAGCCGAACCACTATAATTTCTTTGTGTCTTTTATTCTTCTTGCTTTACATTTGTCATTTCATATGTTCTATATTTTAAATCACTAAAACCTCAATTGGGTTAAAAAGTTTTTTCAAGTTTTATCAAGATTTTTTTAAATATCCAATTCACCCCTCCTCTTGGTGTGTGCCATAGCATCTCCCATTCTAACAGTGTTTATTTATTTATCTTGTGACCGCTGTATTAGCGGGGTACCCATAGTGCATGCATGTCTTGAGCTTTGCTTCCGCTGTTCTCATTTTTGTGTATGCATGCCGGGGTGATCTGTGTCTTGTGTTTATCTCCTTTCTCCTCCCGTAGGCGCTCCCGTTCGGGTAGTCCGGATGGTTGGGGATATCCGGGCGGGGGTGCTTACAATTATTCTCGTTTTGCCGTCTCCAATTATTCTTGTTTTGCCGTCTCCAATTCTTGCGCCTTCTGCTATCTTTTTCTTCTTGCGGCCGCTGCCCTTTTAATTCCCTTCTTTTTATTCCTCACTGTGTCCGTCGCCTCTCTTCTTCTTAATTCCCTTGTGCCGCCCACGAGTTGTGCTATTTGTACAGAAAGAAATGTACATAAGCTTTACAGAGACATTGAAATGACCAATTTATCCCTCATAAATGACCCAATTTCCCCCTCTGACTTTAATGGCTCATTACTCATGAACATTGAACAGTATCTTCAGAATTTGCCTTTGTTTTACAGTATGCGTCCTTCCCTTCTGTAAAAATGAATGTGGAAGAAGATTTTGGAGAGAAGAAAGCCATGATTTTTTTTATCAGTTTGTGAGGAAAATGTCAGAAAAATTGAAAGAAAATCCAAGACAGAGGAGATAAATTTGGAAAGAATTTTCTGTGATGAAAAAGATTTTCTTTCTTGTCCTTTCTCTTTCTCTTGTTTTTACGGTTGGAAATCAAACAAAAGCTGAACCAAAAATCTGTAATCTTCTTCTCAAGCCAATCTTCACAAAACAAAATATAATCACTTTGAATAGCCAATTTCTGCATTGAAGCAGAGAGAGAACTTGAAGAAGTTCGAATTCAATATTGATAGTTAGGTTTTATATAAGAAAATCAGATGAAACAAAGAGCGAACACAGCCCAAAAGAAAGGAAAAAAATTCCAGAAAAACCAAACCCAAACCCAAATGAATCTCAAATTAGATGTGGCAGTCGCAATAGAGATAGAAGAAACAAAGAGTGGCCACCAAAGCAATGGCTTCTAAGACAAAGACAATCTTGAAGAGGAAGCCGTCGACGAACCAAAGCTGGAAGCTAAGTCTCTTCCATCGGAGGCTGGAGCTTCTAAACCACCACAGCTATGAGTCCTTCTTCCCCAGCCACTTGAAGAATAACGATCCCGACTTCTTCTCCATTCTTCTCTCTCTTTCTCCCTATGCTTAGTCTCTGCAACTGTAATGGTGATATCGGGATAAGAACGATGGCGCTACGACTTGCCGTTGGGGAAGGGGTTGTGGAGGAAGCAACTTCTCATGCTTTTTGTGTTGTCGAGAACGACGTCTTTGCTGGTTGAGAGAGGGTTTTGCGCAAGGCTTTGTCCTGGTTCTCTCCCTCTCTCTTCTCATTTTGATCAGATTTACATGAGATGATAAATCGCGATAAATTACACAAGAGATATCTCTAATTTCTCGCGATATCTCGGCCCTGTAAAGAATTCTGTAAAAATGCTTTTGTACAAATAGTACAACTCGCCGCCCATCTCCTATTGTCATCCCCCCAAGTCCTTTATATATTATAATATAATATTAATTATTTAAAATACTTATTTATTTATATTATAATATTAATTTTATAATATTTTTTATGCTCAAATTTTTAAATTTATTTCCTTATTCTTAAAAAAAAATTAAAATAATATAAAATTTATATAAATTATATTTTATGTAAGAAAAATAACACAAAATAAAAATAAAAATTAAATAAAAAAATATATATACAATTAAACTTTATTATATAATTATTATTTCGTACGTATAAAATATTTTTATATAATAATTATATATAATATACTTTTCGTATTATATATTACACTTTCTGAATTGTATAGAGTATCAATGCTTTATTTAAAGGTTTAAATTAACTTTAAAAAATTAAAAATATTTTTAAACATGTTTTTGGCTAGGAGACACGTGGCGAAATCTAGTGGCTCCTTCGACGAAGAATCTCCAGCCACGCACGTTGGACGACTGAGAACTTCCAAACGGTTGGGCAATGAAAGTATCGATCGACAGCCGAAGCAACGACCACTGATGCACAGTCTACATTTCCAATTTTCTAAACCCTAACCCCAACCCTGTCCGCTCCAGCCATCCTCGCTCAACCTCCGCCACTAGCCGGAGAAAATGGAGTCCATCGGAGTCCTGATGGCGTGTCCGATGTCTCCGTACCTCGAACAGGAGCTCGACCGCCGCTTCAAGCTCTTCCGCTTCTGGAACTTCCCTCAGAAGAAGGAGTTCCTCCGAGATAACGCGTCGGTGATCCGCGCCGTCGTCGGAAACGCGACTGCCGGCGCCGATGCCGAGCTGATCGACTGTTTGCCGAGCCTGGAGATCGTGGCGAGTTTTAGCGTTGGATTGGACAAGGTTGATTTGGGGAAGTGTGAGCAGAAGGGCATTAGGGTAACTAACACGCCCGATGTGTTGACCGAAGACGTGGCTGACTTGGCGATCGGCCTCATGCTCGCGACCCTCAGGCGGCTTTGCGAGTCCGACCGGTATGTGAGGAGTGGATCGTGGAAGAAGGGCGACTTCAAGCTCACCACTAAGGTTTGATTTTTTACTTTCTTGCTGGTGGTTCTGTGCTTCTCAGGTTTATTTCCAGACTGATTGCAATAATAGTCAAGTTTATCAAATTTCCTATTTTGCTACGTAGTTTGTTCACTATCAATGTAACTTTGGCCTGTGCTAATTGAATTCCATAAAGTCAGATTCTTGCTGTCGTTTTCCATGTTCTACCTATCTCGTCAAGCAGACCATAGCAGATTTTGCACAATGGATGTTTGTTTGTTGACTTTGTTCTTCACCCTTGAGTTTAGGCATCAGTTCGGTTTGTTGAAAACTTTTTCAGTCAAAGTAGGTTCTGGTGCTACTCTTATACGAAGGGAGGTGAATTGATGAATTATTTGCTTCTTCACTATCTGGTGTCTGATGAAATGTGGAGCCTGTGGTTACTTATTTTGATGTACATTAGGTGATTGCCAGTGCCTGTGATGAATTATTTTACTCTTGGGGATGGGCTTGTGTCACGAGAAGGGACCCGTTACCATAGCTTATTTCATTTATATTTACTTTTTTTTTTACTGCTGTAATTACTAATGTAGAGGTTAGTTACTGCCATGTGCAAGGAGGTTAGGAAAGTATCAAGTTTGTTATAGCGGTAAGGGTGTGTAGGGCCCACCCTGGCAGGAGAATCTTCTCCTCCCAAATGCCTTGTATATATTCTCCCCATCCTTGGGATGGATTTTGGTTAATGAGAATATCAGAATTCTGCATCATCTCCCTCTTTTCTCTCTATTCTCCCTCATTCTTTCTCTTTATTTTCTCTTTGTTTTCTGCTCTCTGTTCAGGTGTTGATCCTTCTAATTCTCATCAGATTGGAAGGAAGAGAATTGTCAGGCTTAGGCCGTGACAATCTTGGTATTAGAGCCACAATTCTCAGCCGGTGCTCCGTGGAGAGGTGCGATGGCAGAAGGAACCTACATGAAGAACCTAGAGTTGCAATTGCAGCAAGTCAGTTCGACGATGAACGACTTCCAGAATTGAGTAGATCAACTGGAGTTTGGGGCTACTCGGAACCATGAGGCGATCGTGGCCATTGATCGCAAATTGGAGAGTTCCATGGAGGGACTGGAGCGGAGATTGGAAGGGTCGATCGTGCAAGTACGGGAAGAGTTGAGAGCTTAAATGCAACAGTTCATGGTGATGTTCACTCGCCAGAACTTGGTAAGGGTATCTCTCGACTTTCCTCCTAGAGAAAGGAATAAGCCAATTTTGCAAGGGAATAGAATGAACCGGGGAAATGAGACCTTAGAGATTGAGGTAGATCCAGAGGAGGAGTTGGAAAGGATGATGGGTAGGGACAGAGAAGATCCGCACAACCATCATCATTCGGGGTTTCTTATGCCCTGGATGGAGATTCTGGTATTTAAGGGAGCTAATCCTCATTGGTGGTTGAAGAAGCGCGAGAGACTGTTTGAGTGGTACAACATACTAAGGGTGCAAAGGGTGACCTTGGCCACTGTTTATTTCAACGAAGTAGTGGATGCCTGGTTTCAAGGGTGTTTTAAGGGTGAGAGGAGAGTATGCCTGGGAAGAGGTCTTTGAAAAACTTTGTGAGCGCTTTGGGGAGAGGAGTATGGTGGACACCATTGAGGAATTCAATAAACTCAGGCAAACAGGGAGTGTGGGCGCCTATCTATGAAGGTTTGAGGAACTCAGGTCTTATATGACCGGCCATAATCCTCACTTCTCCAAAGCTTACTTCGTGTTAAGCTTTATGAGTGGCTTGAGTGAAGAGATACAACCAATGGTTAAAATGATGAAGCCCCAGACGGTAGAACAGGCATTTGAGAGTGCTCGCCTGCAAGAGATGCTAGTGGAGGCCCTAATGAAAAAACAAAGGTAGTAGCCAAGGGGGGTGGTTGCAGGAACATCTAACATGGGAGGAAAGGGCTAAATCGAGAGCTAGCGAAGGGGGGCAATGGGGTGAAAAATGTGGTAGGGACAAGTTCAGTTCCCTTTGGGGAGCAACTAAGGGAGCAAAGGAGGTTAGCTGGCCTTTGCTTTCGATGTGGGGATAAGTACCATCCCGAACATCAATGCAAGAGGCAAATCTTGTTGCTAGAAGGGGATGAAAAGGATGAACAAGAGGAGGTAGAGGAAGAGGACTATGAGGATATTGGGGAAGAGGACTATAGTCCTTAAGACCACAACACACTTACAGCAAACTACCCCTCAAGACTCACTGATTATAACTCCAAACAATATACACAATCACTCGATAGGAAGAACAAAAATAGGAATAGAACACAGCAATAAAACACAACAAGAGAAATAAGATTTTATCCTGGTTTAGTCTCAAAAAAGAGACCTACATCCAGACTGCCTTAGGCCCATTAAATCTCCACTATCTTGGCAACTTTACAGCAATTATATGAACTAGGAAACCCTCTCTTTTCCCTTAGTCTAAAACCCTAGACTACCAAGAGAAGAAATCCCAAGAGAAATACAAAATCTCTCAGCCTAGCTCACCTGCACAACCCTTACAAGATAATCCTGAGATCTCACACCCACAACCGAGCCCTCCCAGCCCCTATTTATAAAGCATAGAGGCGGGCAAGGCAGTTACAACTAACTGCCCCTATCCTGACCGGATTTAACCATTTTCCGGGCAGCTTTGAAACAAACTAACTAATACAAATTACAAAATGAAAAATATGCTAACAGACTTCCCAAAGGGAATACTAAGAACAAAAACTAATCTAAAAACAAATGACTTCACAATTCTCCACCCATTTGAATTAGATTCACTGCACTTTAGCTTCCTGCACACCTGCTCCATCTTCAATTCTGATCTGGAATAAAATTCAGCTGCTTGATATGTTGCTGAAGCTTTGAAACTGGAACAGTTTTAATAAATATATCTGCAGCATTATTTTCATCTACAACTTTGATTAGATCAACAAGTTTATTTTCAATAATATCCCTAATGAAATGATACCTAATGTCTATGTGTTTTGTCCTCTCATGGTGAGCCCGGTTCTTTGACAAATGTATAGCACTTTGACTATCACACATCAAGGTGACTTTAACCTCTAAACCTAGAAGCTCTCCTACTAGCCCCTTAAGCCATATAGCCGCTTTAATTGCATCAGCAACAGCTATATATTCTGCCTCGGTAGTGGATAAAGCTACCACATGTTGGAGGCTAGACTTCCAACTAATAGAGGAATTCCACAACTTAAAAACATAACCAGTTGTGGACCTACGTTTATCAAGATCAGCAGCATAATCTGCATCCGAGAAGCCTAAAATACTAGGATTTTCTCCTATCTTAGCTCCACCATAGGACAATACATTCTTGCTAGTGCCCCTTAGGTATCTAAGCATCCATTTTACAGCCATCCAATGGGATCTACCTGGGTTTGCCATGAAGTGGCTAACTACACTCATTGCATGAGCTAGATCGGGGCGGGTACATACCATTCCATACATCAGGCTGCCAACAGCATTTGAGTATGGAATTTTCTCCATTTCTCTTCTCTCCACCTCATCTTTAGGGACTGATTTGAAGATAATTTGAAATGAGGTGCAAACGGCACACTCACTGGTTTTGAAACAGCCATACCAAACCTAGATAGCAACTTTTCTATATAGGATTTTTGGGATAAGAAAATTTTCCTATGCTGTCTATCCCTAGAGATTTCCATCCCTAGAATCTTTCTAGCCTCACCTAGCTCCTTCATTTCAAATTCAGCCTTTAATTTCTGCTTAAGTTGCTGAATTTCTCTATGGGATTGACTTGCAATAAGCATGTCATTCACATATAACAGTAAGTATATTGAAATGCTAGGAGATATGTGCTTAAAATACACACAGCAGTCATAGGAACATCTTGAATATCCTTGACCTATCATAACAGTGTCAAATCGACGATACCATTGCCTAGGAGATTGTTTGAGCCTATAGAGAGACTTTTTTAGCAAACAAACTTTCTCCACTTTATCCTTAACTTCAAAACCTCTAGGTTGGTTCATATATATCTTTTCTTCCAGCTCTCCATGAAGGAAAGCTGTAGTAACATCCATCTACTCCAATTTCAAGTCTAATTGGGCAATGGTGGCCAGCAAAACCCTTATTGATGTATGCCTTACAACTGGGGAGAAAACTTCATTGTAATCAACCCTTTGGACTTGAGTATACCCTCTAGCAACTAGCCTAGCTTTGAATCTAGGCTTAGAATTTTCATCAGCTCCTCCTTTTATTTTGTAGAGCCATTTGCAGCTTACAATCCTTTTCCCTTTTGGTTTTTCTACCAGTTCCCAGGTTTGGTTTTTCTTAAGGGAAGATATTTCTGATTTCATGGCTTCTATCCATTTTTGGGAATACTTAGATGCTATAGCTTGGTCATAGGATTGAGGCTCTTCATCAGAAATTTTGGAGGCACTATGTAAGGCATAGGCTACTAAATCTGAGAAGCCAAACCTAAGAGGTGGCCTGCGGACTCTAGGCTGCCTATCTCTAGCCACACTATACTTGTTTGGGTTTGGCTAATCACCAATGCTAGAATCAGCATCACTGTCGGCCTCTTCTTCCTCATATTGAGAGGTTTCAGCATCCTGATCTTCTTCTTGGACCTGACCATTTGGGTCCAGATTTGGTTCAGGCTCTATTTCAGTTATTTCAGACTCTATACCTTGAATATCTATTTTCATAGAGTCCTCCTTTCTATCTAGGTCCTTCTGGGTTTCATTTTTGCTTAGACTCATAGTAGTTGACTCATCAAATGTCACATCCCTTGAGATTATTGTCCTAGGTCCTTCTTGTTCAAGGTTCCATAGTTTATATCCCTTCACAACTAGTTGGGTAACCTATAAAGAGACATTTCTTAGCCCTGGGTTCAAGCTTGCCTTGCTTCACATGAGCATAGGCTAAGCACCCAAATACTCTAAGGTGAGAAAGACTAGGCTTGTGGCCTGTCCATTTCTCATAAGGAGTTTGCAAATCTATGGCTTTAGATGGGGTTCGGTTGAGAATATGGATTGCAGTGGATACTGCTTCTCCCCAGAAATTTTTTGGCAAATGAGCATGGAATGACATGCATCTTACCCTTTCTAAAATTGTTCGGTTCATTCTCTCAGCCACCCTGTTTTGCTGGGGATTTCCAGGCGCTGTTAAGTGCCTAATTATGCCATTTTCTTTGCACATTTCATTGAATTCCTTATTGCAGAATTCCAATCCATTATTTGTCCTAATGGTTTTAATTTTCTTTCCCATTTGAGCTTCTACCATTGTCTTCCAATTTCTAAAGGTCCCATAAGTTTGATCTTTAGTTTTTAGCACATAAACCCACAACATTCTAGAATAATCATCTATGATAGAAAGGAAATATCTAGAACCTCCATGGGTTGGGGTTTGGGCTGGTCCCCACAGGTCCGAGTGTATATAATCTAAGATAGACTTAGATGAGTGAATGACAGTCTTATTAAACCTAAGTTTTGCTACCTTCCCATAGATGCAAGACTCACATTTGGACAAAACTAAGACTTGGTTATTTTCTAAGATCCCTTGTTTAGCTAACTCCTTGAGCCCTTGCTCACTTATATGTGACATCCTTAGATGCCACAGTTTTGCCAAATCTTGGGATTTGCTATTTACTACTGCAGCCTCACCACTTAAGGTGGAGGCTTGTAAGATATAAATTCCATTTTGCAGTTTAGCTTTCATGCAGACAAGAGACCCCTTTGCCACTGATATGGCCCCTGTCTCTCCTTTGAATTTTAGGCCATTTCTGTCTAATTCTCCAAGGGAAACCAAGTTCCTCTTGAGATCAGGCACATGCCTGACTGCAGAGAGAGTAATAACCGTGCCATCATTCATCCTTAACCTCACATCACCCACTCCTATAACCCTGCACTCATGGTCATTGCCCAGCAAGACCTTACCCCCATTGATTTCTCTATAATTTTGCAGCCAATGCCTCCTAGGGGTCATGTGGAAAGAACAACCTGAATCCATCACCCAACTATTATTTCCAGCTATTTCTGTGACAGTCAAGGCCTCTGAATTGTCATATCCAAGGTCAACTAAGTTTGCTCACCATCGGATGTCTTCTTTTCAGCCATGTCTTTCTTTCTTTTAGGGCAGTATCTCTTGATATGCCCTTCCTCCTGGCAGTAGTAGCATTTAATAGGGCCCTTTCCATTTCTAGACTTTGATATAGACTTTCCCCTTTTCCCTTTGAGTCCTTTTTGGTACTCTTAGACCTTACGGTTAGGGCATCACTAGGGGTGGATTTTACTTCCATTTTTATTCTCAATTCCTTTGAGTTTAGGGCTCCTATTACATCTTCTAACGATAGCTTGTCCCTACCGTGTTGAAGAATGTCTACAAAATTTTCATAAGACTTAGGCAATGAATAAAGAAGAACTAGGGCTCTGTCTTCATCCTCATAGTTTACTCCTATATTCTCTAAGTCAAGACATAGCTTATTGAATTCATCAAGATGCTCTTGAAGCTTCTGATTTTCTTGCATCTTATATGTGAAGAATTTGGCCTTCAAATACAGCCTACTGGATAAAGTCTTCTTTAAATAAAGAGACTCTAATTTCATCCAGATTTCAGTGGCTGTTTTTAATTTTGAAACTTCTCGGAGAACTTTGTCTCCAAGACTCAAGATAAGCATACTGAATGCTTTCTTGTTAATTTCCTTATCCTCTAAAGATATGGTTTTAGGATCCTTACCTTCAGAGCTTCCCTCGGTAGTTACCTCTTGTTCGATTGCCTTTTCCAATCTGAGACTGCACAGCAGGGCTTCCATTTTGATCCGCCAGAGACCAAAATCATTGTTGCCGTCGAACTTCTCCACATCATATCGGGTGGCCGATGAGGGTGCCATAATCGCCTACCAGAGCTGATTCTGGTTTCTTGAGAATCTTGAAGATCTTGATAGAGTTGCTGGAGATGATCCCTGGAGCTCTGATACCATATTGTAGTCCTTAACACCGTAACACACTTACAACAAACTACCCCTCAAGACTCACTGATTATACCCCCAAACAATATACACACAATCACTCGATAGGAAGAACAAAAATAGGAATAAAACACAGCAATAAAACACAACAAGAGAAACAAGATTTTATCCTGGTTCAGTCTCAAAAAAGAGACCTACATCCAGACTGCCTTAGGCCCATGAAATCTCCACTATCTTGGCAACTTTACACCAATTATATGAACTAGGAAACCCTTTCTTTTCCCTTAGTCTAAAACCCTAGACTACCAAGAGAAGAAATCCCAAGAGAAATACAAAATCTCTCAGCCTAGCTCACCTGCACAACCCTTACAAGATAATCCTGAGATCTCACACCCACAACCGAGCCCTCCCAGCCCCTATTTATAAAGCATAGAGGCGGGCAAGGCAGTTACAACTAACTGCCCCTATCCTGACCGGATTTAACCATTTTCCGGGCAGCTTTGAAACAAACTAACTAATACAAATTACAAAATGAAAAATATGTTGACAGACTTCCCAAAGGGAATACTAAGAACAAAAACTAATCTAAAAACAAATGACTTCACAAGGACAATGGAGAGATCTCCATTCACGCCTTGAAGGGAGTAGCCAACAACAAAATCATTAAGGTGGGGGGGGGGGGGGGGGGAAGTTAAGGGCTGCAACCTCATGATTCTAATAGATAGCGGGAGTACCCACTGCTTTCTTGATGAAAGCACGACCAAAAGGCTGAAGTGTCACAGGGGCTTCACCCTCGAGTGTTACAGTAGCCAATGGCCAAAGGGTGTTGAGCAAATCAATTTGCAATGGCTTTTGTTGGGAGTTGCAAGGGGAAAAATTTGAAGCAAATTTGAGGCTATTACAGTTGGAGGGCTGTGATGTGTTTCTAGAAGTGGATTGGATGAAGGGGGTAAAGCCCCATTAGCTTTGATTTTAATCGGATGGAGGTGTCCTTTGAGAAGGAAGTGTCATGACCCTAGGAGCAATAAATGGGCATTATTGTAATAGGGTATAATAGTTAGTTAGGGATATTTTACAAGTTGTTAGAAGTATATGGGTGCTGATAGGATGCTGTTAGAAATTAGTTAAGCATCTAGCTATGCCTTTAAAAAGCCCAATTGTAAGAGGAGAGAATTATGATTGAATTGATTAATTGAAAGATTTGATTTCTCTCTACATCTCTCTCCAATCTCTCTCTTGTTTCTCCCCATTTTCTCTCAATCTCTCTCTCTCTTCTACTGATTTCCCCCTTCCTTCAATTCTAATTTCTTCCCCCAATTCCTATCACAACCCTAACTAACCCTAGGGTTGTGACAATGGTATCAGAGCAGTCAATCCTTGGTTGTGGATTTGATTCCAGTTGAAGGCGACTACTATGAGGTGAGTGGTTTCCCTTAGCGATTGCAGTAAGGCGGATTTCGGCAGCGAGCTAGCTAGAAGAATTCCGATTGGGTTGGGGCTACTGCTTCTGGACACAATTAATTTCCAACGAAGGACTCTCGGTGATGAAATCTGGTGAGACGGTTCGAAAGGGAAAGGTGAAGCAATTCCGACGATATAGGCTGCGATTGTTAGCGATCTTGGAGGGAAGCAACATCCGACCAATTCTCAAGGAGTTATATGATTGGGGCAGCGGGGCTTGAGGCGATTCAAGTGGTCCGATGAATTCAACAGAATTGTTTGTCCTAACCATTGACCAAGTTGACTTCCAGGAACGAATCAGGCTGAGTGCTTGAATTCTGGAAGCAATGGCCGAATCAAGGCAATCGCATGTGGGATCCAAAGTATTAGCGATTCAGTGGGTGTTGTGATTTGGACTCGGGAGTGGGTGTAGTGATTGAACTAGCAATGAGTTCTTGTGATTTTGGAATTGAAAGCGATTGCAAAATTGGTTGGGGCGAGAAGGAACAACGCCAATGATTCTTGGTGAATTGTGAAGGCTGGCAGTGATTGGGTGAAGGAGGAATCGGTGGGGAGGCGAATCGTTGAATCCGCAACGATTGCGAGCATGGCCGATTCCGGCCATCCAGGCGAACTGAGGAAGCGACCACGGAGCAGGTGGTCCTCCGACCATTGGACAGGGTCGCGGCCAGTGGACGGTGACTGGGTGAGTCGCGGTCGTTGCAAATCTGGATTGACGACAGATAGGTTGAGCTGCTGATCTGATTTTTGGATATTGTTGCCGACATGGTTGTTCGAACAGGAAAGGCGAAGAGCCCTGGCCAATTCTGTGAACATCCTTAGCCTTCAATTCCAACGGCTTGTTTAAATTACAGCTGTCCTAGTAGCTGGATCCAAGTCGTTGTGTGTGTGATTGAGGCAAGCAAACCCAGACGATCTTGGCTGTTGCTCCTTAGCAACGGTCCTTAGAAATGGATCTCGGCCATTGCTTAGCTTATGATTCCTCTTATTGCCGCTAAATTCTGTGGGGTCTCGGCCAAATTATAAGAGACTAAAGTCTAAGATTGCAAGACTGATTGGGTGGTAGGAGGTGGATGAACAGTTCTAGTGTAGATTGAGAAGGCTTAAGGCAACTTGTCCGTGGCTTCGGAGAAAGGATTGAGTAGCAAAGTAGTGAAGAGGAATTCTGCAGGCGGTAATTCCAATCAAATTCTAGGCTGCTAGTAAGGTAAACAAAGGGTAGTTTCGACTTTGAATTCTTGTTAACTTTGTTGGAATTGGAGAGGTGAAGAAGAGCAATATGTATATAGCTCCTTGGTCTTCAAAGTATATTGATTGTGAAAAATCGGCTAAGAGGAGCAGTGCACTTAGGAGACCATTGAAGCCTCAATAACAGTAGAAGAATTCTTCTTTTTCAGTTGGAATGGAGCCTCAATGGCAGCCAAAGAAGGCTGCATTTTCAATGGGGTGTTCTACTCATGAAGCTAGGGGAGGCAGTGCATACATGAAGCAAAATGCTATAATCTCAATTGAATATAATAGAAACCATGAGGAGTTTGGTTGGAATCATGGGACATGGGAAAAGAAAATGGATAATCAGTTTAAT
Organism: Diospyros lotus; assembly: GCF_014633365.1. Classification (NCBI taxonomy): domain Eukaryota; kingdom Viridiplantae; phylum Streptophyta; class Magnoliopsida; order Ericales; family Ebenaceae; genus Diospyros; species Diospyros lotus. The sequence continues at coordinate 42,150,277 of NC_068339.1, read as the reverse complement.
CTAAGGTGCAAGGAAACAACCAGTGGGATACATGAAGAGTGCGAGGAATTCAGTCGAATATTCCGCGAGAAGCTGCAGGAGTTTGCAATGATACTGACTAAGAAGTATCATTACAATTTCCCCACAGAATACTTAGATGATTATCGAGAAAGTTTTAACAAGGAGGAATTCCTTAATGTGGAGCAGCCGAAGGAGGACAACCTTGCTAAAAGTAAATCCTTGGTGTACTCCAGCTACCAGCAAGTAAAAGTATTTCCACTTGAGGAGGCCCCTACTGAAGATATGGAAGGGTTTAAACATACTACTCCCTTGGTTTTGGTTGTGGAGAGGACTGAGGAGTACATGGAAGAAGGGATTGAAGAATTGGGGGATGGCAATCCAACGGTTGGTAGCATCTCAAGCACCTCCATTGGTACTGAGAATCCAGATGCTAAAACCCTCAATATGACACCGTTGGAGGAGGTAACTATTGAGGATGAAACTGAGATGTTTGCTAGCAATCCGGGAGCCAAAGATCTTGGAATGGAAACGATCACAACAACCTTAGATTGTGGAGATCTTAAATCTATTTCTCTTGAAAGAATAGGAATGGAAGGAGTTGCTGAATTTCCTACTATGGATCAGGTAACTCCAACTGAGAAATCGGTCAATTGAGAGGAAACTTGTGCCTTAATCGAAGTAGATAACCAATGGAGGGCAGTTCAGGATTGGTTAGAGGTTAAGTGAGGATGCTTGCGTGAAATTGATTACACTGAAACCTTCCAGTAGTATGTTTTTAATCTGGAGCAATGGAGGACACAGAAGGATAAAGTGAAACAAGATGAAAGGAAGAAAGGGAAGGGATTCCTTGTTGAAGGGACTGAGACCCTTGTTGTTTTGCTTATTAATGTTTCCATTGATGTGGCAGCAAGATATAATGCTGTTGCTGTTGAGGAGAAAGAAAAGAGAAAGGGAAAGAGAAAAAAGCCTAGAAGGATAAAGAAGGGAAGAAGCATTAAACTGATAGAGAAAGCTGGGATTGGATAAATAAGAATAGCTTAACGTAATAAGTTTTTTGGGGACAAGAAATTTTTCAAGGTGAGGGAATTGGGACAAGAAATCTTTCAAGGTGAGGGAATTGTCATTATCCTAGGAGTAATAAAGGGGCACTATTGTAATAGGGTTTAATAGTTAGTTAGGGATATTTTACAAGTTGTTAGAAGCACATGGGTGCTGTTAAGATGCTATTAGAAATTAGTTAAGCATCTAGCTATGCCAATAAAAAGGTCAATTGTAAGAGGAGAGAATTGTGATTGAATTGATTAATTGAAAGATCTGATTTCTCTTTACATCTCTCTCCAATCTCCCTCTTGTTTTTCCCCCCTTTCTCTCAATATCTCTCCCTCTTTCTACTGTTTTCCCCCTTCCTTCAATTTTGATTTTTTCCTCCAATTCTTATCACAACCCTAACTAACCCTAGGGTTGTGACAGGAAGATGACATTACCAGGGGGGAAAAGAGGCTGGAACCTGCAAGATGATATCCGAGAAAAGATATAGAGGGTAATTAAGGAAAAATGGAATCAGCTGGCACATCTTTTCTCAATTGTAGCAGCAAAGGAGGTACAAGGAGATCAAGGAATGCAGGAGCAGATCAACCTGACAGTTAGCACACCCCAGGGGATGCCAGATCAGGTATACCACTTGGATCTCCTTAATAACCTGCTGGTAGAGTATGCGGATCTTTTCACTGAACCCCAATCCCTTCCCCCTACCAGAATGTTTGACCACTCTATCAATCTAAAACCAAACACCGAGTTTGTTAACATTAGAACTTACCGTTACCCTCCAATTCAAAAGAATCAGATTGAGAAATGGTTAAGGATATGCTCCAACAATCCATCATTAGACCTAGCCAAAGCCCTTTTGCTTCCCTAGTCCTATTGGTAAAAAAGAAGTATGGATCATGGCGATTTCATGTGGATTATCGCCAACTAAATGCCATGACCATCAAGGATAAACTTCTTATACCCTTGGTGGAAGATCTTTTGAATGAGCTTTACCATGCCCAATTCTTTTCTAAACTTGACCTACGCTCGGGGTATCATCAAATTAGAATAAAACCCGAGGATATTTCCAAAACTACCTTTAGGACTCACAATGGGCACTTTGAATTCTTGGTGATGCCATTTGGGCTCACTAATGCCCTTGTCACTTTTCAACCTCTCATGAATAGAATTTTTGAACCCCATCTTCGAAAGTTTATACTAGTGTTCTTTGATGATATACTCATTTACAACCCTACTTTTGAACAACATTTAACTCACCTTATAACTACCCTAGATATCCTCAAATCTCTCCAGCTTTTTATTGAGAAATCTAAGTGTGCATTTGGTTAAGGGCAGGTGGAATATTTGGGACACATCATATCAAAAGGGGGCGTGAGTACAGATCCAAGAAAGGTAGAGGCCATAGTGTCCTAGCCAAGGCCTACTTCGATGAGGGCTTTAAGAGGATTTTTAGGACTAACCGGATACTACCGCTAGTTTGTAAAGAACTATGAAATCATTAGTAAGCCCTTAACTGATTTGTTGAAGAAATGAGGTTTTAGCTGGGGCCAGAAGTAGAAGAGGCATTTGAGAATTTAAAAGGGGCCATGAGTAGGGTGCTAGTGTTAGGGCTTCCTAACTTCAATGAGCCCTTATTCTGGAAACAAATGCAAGTAGAACAGGCGTAGGGGCAGTTTTGGTGCAGGAAGGGAGGCCAGTAGCATTTCGAAGTCAGGTATTGGGCCCTAAACACTTGGGGCTCAATATATATGAAAATGAATTCTTAGTTGTATTGATGGTTGTTGATAGGTGGAGGCATTACTTGGGAGGAGAAGATTTATCATCAAAACGGACCATGAAAATTTGAAGTTTCTGTTGCAACAGAAGCTTCAAACACAGCTGCAAAGGAAGGGTATGGTCAAACTAATGGGTTGGGATTACATAATACAATACAAAAAGGGGAAGGAAAATGTAGCCTCTGATGCACTTTCAAGATGCCATGAAAAAGGAAGCTCTGTAGCTATGACATTGGTGGTACCTGAGTGGTACCGAGAGGTTATTGACAACTATAAAGGGGATGGGAAAATTAGAACATTACTAGAGAAATTGACTACTGGGGTCAATTAGGCTGACGAGTATTCTTTGAGTAAGGGAATGCAGAGGTACCAGGGAAGAATAGTGATTGGGGATAATGCAGAACTTAAGAAGGAGATCTTACAGGCCCTGCATGAGTCTCCATTGGGGGGGACATTCAGGGGAACAAAATACTTACTTGCAAGTTAAACAAATATTCCATTGGCCTATGATGAAATCGGAGGTTAAGGGATTTGTGCAGGCATGTGACACCTGTAAGAGATGTAAATCAAAAGCGGTGGCCTACCCAAGGCTACTGCAACCCTTGTCTATCCTTGGCCAAGCTTGGTTGAGTGTGTCTATGGACTTCATGGAAGGACTGCCTAGGTCAGAGGGTAAGGATAGTATTCTGGTAGTGGTGGACCAGCGGACCAAGTTTGCCCATTTCACAGGATTAACTCACCCCTACATAGCTTAGGAAGTGGCCAAGGCTTTCTTGGATTTGGTGGTTAAGTTATATGGGACTTCTAAGTCCATAGTTTCTGATAGAGATAGATCTTCACCAGCTTGGTGTGGTAGGAGCTGATAAGGTCTCTGAGAACAAAACTGAGCATGTCCACAGCCTATCACTCTCAGTCTGATGGGCAAACCGAGAGGGTGAACCAAAGCCTTGAAAGTTACCTAAGGTGCATTTGCCTCTTACAATTTAAGGAGTGGCACAAATGGTTGTCTCTGGCCCAATGGTGGTATAATACTAACCATAATTCCTCAATTAAAATGTCCCCATTTGAAGCCTTGTTTGGGTACAAACCACCTGTTTTGCCTGCAGTGGGGGGGGGGATCCAATGTGGCCACAGTAGAAGATTATTTGTAACAGAAGAGGATAGTGAGACAACAGTTGAAACAAGAGTTAGCTTTAGCCCAAAATCGAATGAAACAGTTTGTTGATCGGAGAAGAAGTGAGAGAGAGTTTGAAGAAGGGGATGCAGTGTATTTGATGCTGAGGTATCCTCACTTGAAGTCTATCACTTGAGAAAAAGTAACCAAGCACAGTCCAAAGTACTATGGGCCATTTCCCATAGAAGCTAAGGTAGGGAATGTGGCATATTGCTTGCAACTAGTCGCATGGTCACATATTCACCCTGTGTTTCATGTATCGCTCCTACAGAGGTCAATTGGGGCACAACCAGCGAGTTCTGCATTGCCTACTCTTCCTAAAGAGGCTAGCCCGACAGTGGAACTTGAAGCTATTTTGGAGGGAAGGGTAGTGTACGGGCTTGGGGCTCCTCTTATTCAAGTCTTGGTTAAATGGCAGGGTAGCTTGTCTGATGACAGCACTTGGGAGTACCTCCTAGATCTCCTCAAGCAATTCCCAAGAATTGCCAACCGCCTCAGCATTTCTTGAGGACAAGAAATTGGTTGAGGGGGGAAATGTCACGAGAAGGGACCTGCTACTATAGCTCATTTCATTTTTATTTACTTTTTTTTACTACTGTAATTATTAATGTAGAGGTTAGTTATTGTCATGTGCAAGGAGGTTAGGAGAGTATCAAGTTTGTTATAGCTATAAGGGTGTAGGGCCCACCCTAGTAGGAGAATCTTCTCCCCCCAAACGCTTTGTATATATTCTCCCCATCCTTGGGATGGATTTTGGTTAACGAGAATATCAGCATCTCCCTCTTTTCTCTCTGTTCTCTCTCATTCTTTCTCTCTTCTCTCTTATTTCTCTCTATTTTCTCTTTGTTTTCTGCTCTTTGTTCGGGTGTTTGATCCTTTTAATTCTCTTTGGATTGGAAAGAAGAGAATTGTCAGGCTTAGGCCATGACAGCTTGCTTCAGTAAGACACAACTTTGCATTTGAAGGACTGCTCCCTATTGCATTTTGTGGCACAACTAGAGGGCAAGGAATACTAAAGCATTTGCAAGTGTAGAGAGAAATTTTTGTCTTAAGGGAACCCATCTCTTTTTCCCTTTTTGTTTCCTGTGGGGAGAAGGATCCCAAATTCTTTTCTTCATATTGTATATGACATTTCTCTTTAAGTAAGCTTCTAGGTTTTGCTTTGGAAAATGTTCGCCCCTTAAGAAGGAGATTCTCCTTTTAAATACTTTTATTGAAAAGAAAAGTATTTTTTTTTCTGTATTTCGTGATTAAAGGAATGGATGGTAAGTTTCAATGGAAAATGGCCATGTTTGGCTAATATTAATTTCTGATAACTACATTGGATTGGTTGAGTTTTCACTGTGAAAGGGAGTGTTCTCTGGTTCCTGTTATCCACCTTTAATTCTCACTTTTGTACTTGTAAACTTGCACCACTTTCATCCATGATTATGGCCACATTCTATTGTTGCTGAAAAGGCATGGATTGTGAATGTTTAGATAGAAAGAAAGAATAAGATTTAGGTTTCACATCTGAAACCGGAAGATGAAAAACAGAGAAAAGAAATAGAGAAAGAGAAGGAAAAGAAAAAAAGAGAGGAAGATGAAGAGATCTCAAATATAATTCTCAATGTCTTGTGAATTAGAGGTTGCAGTTTATATAGTGCAAACTTAACTGACAACAAACTTAACTAACTATTTTAACTAACATCCTCGAACTGAACCCTAAACCTTAAAACACAAACTGTTCCTAAACCTTAAAACACAAACTGTTCTTAAACCTTAAAACGCAAACTGTTCAGATAAGCTGCAACCATATTTCCTTTACATCCTCCTGCAAATCAGACTTGGGATTATGAACAAGATTGAGTGGCCATATTTCCATCTCATCCTCCCTCAAAACAAACTTGGGATTATGAACAAGGTTGAGCTTAGAGCATAGGAATTGAAAACGAGACAGCAGAAAACCTTGTCAGAAGATCTGCACCTGATATTCAGTAGGAACAAGTCAAGCCTCAACTTGCTTATCAGCAACCTTCTCTTGAATAAAATGAATATCAACTCCAATATGCTTGGTGCGGGCATGATAAACAGGATTTCCAGCAAGTTGTTTAGCAGACAAATTATCACACCACAACAAAGGACAACTAGAAATAGGAATTCCCAATTTTTTGAACAGAGATTGAAGTCAGAATTTCTGTAAGATCAGAAGCTAAGGCATGATACTCAGCCTCTGCACTGGACCGGGAAACAACTGGTTGCTTCTTAGAGCTCCAATTAATGAGATTACCACCAAGAAAAACATAAAAACCACTGGTAGATCTTCTGTCATTCAAACAACCAGCATAGTCAGCATCATTGAATATTTATAGAGTTAAGTGTGCTGCTTGTTGTAAAACATGACCTTTAGCAATAGTGCCTTTGAGATATCTAAGAAGTCTCTTGCAGGCTGTCCAATGTGTCTGAGTAGGAGCTTTAAGACACTGACCGAGTTTATTCACAATGAAAGAGATATAGCATTGTAAAGATCCAATAGCTTGTCTGTATAGTGGAGGATTATATAAGGGAGCTTGTCTGTGCTGAGATCCTTTCCTAACAGGAGAGGAAGAAGGTTTGCAGTCCTTCATACCAGTCTTAGTGAATAGATCAGAAATATATTTTGACTGAGATAATTAGAGGCCAGTAAAATTTCTGAATGCTTCAAACCCAAGAAATAGTTGACAGAACCAAGGCTTTTTAGAGCAAAGTGCGGATTAAGATCAGAAATAAGGCCTTCTACAAGATCAGGTGCTGAACCAGTAATGAGGATGTCATCCACATAAACAAGAAGGTAGAGAACACATTGAGAAATCATTTTAATGAAAAAAGAGGCATCTGATATACAAGACTGAAATCCCCAGGCCAGAAGAGCAGACTTATGTTTATGAAACCAGGCTCTAGGAGCCTGCTTCAAACCATACAGAGCCTTGTTAAGCTGGCAAACATGAGAAGGGTATTGAGAATCAACAAATTCCTCAGGTTGCTCCATGTAGACTACCTCTTGCAAGTCACCATTGAGAAAAGCATTATTGATGTCTACTTGTTGGATAGACCAGTGGATCTTTCTGGTGATTGACTCAAAGGCTAAGAATGAAAGAGAGAGAAGCAGATAGAAGACTTCAATAGAATGAGTGATTGAATGGAGTTTCTGGTCGGACTTAATTGGCCAACAGGAAACAATGGGGAGGGAGGAGGAAGATATAGTCTTTCTCTTTGATTATGAATATTCAGAGAGAGAAATAAAGTGGGGTGCCTTTTTTTCCTTACCTTTTCCTCTTTGAACCATACACTTTTCCAACAATTGTACATGTACCCAAAATTAAGTCCCAAAAATTTCAGTCTGCCCCTTGCTGTCGCTGCAGCATGCATGCTTGTTGAACAGGCAAGTCCTTTATATGTCCGAAGCGCACTCTGGCATTTGGCTGTCAAAAAAATTGAAAAAAAAAAAAAAAAGATATGCTAAATGGCATGTCTGGCACATATCTGGTAATGTCTAAGTTTGTGTTTATGTCCAATACATGTCAGACATGAAGACATCATCCTTACTGGAGTGCCATGCTATTTAAATCGTTTCCATGGCCTTCATCATCTTTCCTGGTCCTTTCCATTTATCTCCCTAATATAACAAGTGACCCATCAAAATTCAACTACTTGAGGGGAGGTTTCTACCATTGTCAAATACTTTAGGGGTAGGCAATTTAACTTTCCCTATGACACTTGAATGCATTTCTAGTATAGCCTATCATACTAAAACATATTACAGAATACTGGAAAGGCAGAAATTTCTAAATTCTGGAGAGGTTCCATCCTGGTACACATTCTTCTTATATATTTCGTGCTTTGCTAGTTGGTATAAAGAAAGCCAAGTTAAATGACACATCGACAAGGAAGATTGTGGGCAAGGGCAGCCTTTCACAAACCATGGGAGTTTAGATTATGAGGGTGAGATGAAATGATTAACTGCATTTTTGTTTTATTGCAGTTGATTGGTTCAGAGGTGAATGGTAGTGTCATCCTGATTGCTAAGGTAGATAACCTGAGTTGTGGCTAGAAGTTGCATTTCATGAAATTTCATTACCTAGCCATTCTGCGTGGGATCACCTAAGGAATGAAGTCCTCCAATCACATTATTATTCTCTGCAATAACTGTAAATAATCTGAAGTGCTTTTCTCTTAGGGAATTGTCTTGATGGCGAACCAGGCATTCTTGACTAATAAATAATTTAATAAAGACAGGAAATTGTTGTATAAAGGGGGAGTGCAACAGTATGAATCTTGCTGGCAAATAGTCCCCTCATGTATTTTTCTTTCAAGTAGGGTTTGAAGGCTCCCATTTAGAGAGTAGGGAAATCGATGTTCAGTATGTGGGAAATTGACTTGTTTTTAAATGATGTCTTATGCTTTTCCAACGCATGCTAACTTGCTAAGCAGCTTTACCTGCTATATGTTAAGAACTGATATATTGATTTTGTTATTTATTGCGTTATCTTTTAAAGCATGCACATCTCATCTGGTGTCACCTCTTTTTATGTTTTCCCCAGTTCAGTGGCAAAACTGTAGGGATTATTGGACTGGGTAGAATTGGCTTAGCAATTGCTAAGAGAGCTGAAGCATTTGGCTGCCCCATCAGCTACTACTCCAGAACACGGAAAACAGATTCAGAATATAAATACTACCCAAGCGTCGTTGAGTTGGCCTCCAACTGTCATATTCTGGTGGTTGCATGCGCTCTGACTGAAGAAACTCGACATATCATCAACCGTGAGGTTATTGATGCATTGGGTCCTAAGGGCGTCCTCATCAACATCGGGAGGGGTCCTCATGTTGATGAACCTGAGCTGGTGTCTGCTCTGGTTGAAGGCCGGTTGGGTGGAGCTGGACTCGACGTGTTTGAACATGAGCCCGAAGTACCTGAACAGCTCTTTGAGCTTGGTAACGTAGTCCTCACCCCTCATGTAGGGAGTGGGACCGTGGAAACCCGGACAGCCATGGCTGACCTTGTCATTGGAAACTTGGAGGCTCACTTTTTAAACAAACCACTGTTAACTCCAGTAGTTTGATTATGTCACGAGGCGATGTCAATATGACTGATTGGAAGGCAGGCTTTATCTTGTATCGTCCTCTTTGTTGTTATCCGTCTCATTGTTCCACAACTTGATCATTTGTGGATTTCATAAGCAAACCACTTGTTAATCTCGTGTTGGTCATGTCTTAGCATCCAAAGTGCATTGAGGTGCTTAGCTTGTATGCATAAATAAGGTCTGATTTTGGCTGCCACTATGGACAGCATTGTCAACAAGCGTGTGGCAAGAGTACGTTAGCATTGAAAGAGATGCATGCACATTATTTTCAAGTTAGCATTATGCTCGTGTTTGTAAGGAGCCAATTTGAGGACAAATCAATCCTAATTTCTTGACTAAAAGTGTGACTTTTAAGTCAAGAAGAGCCTTAATCAAAATGAATATTATTTGGATAGAAATAATTCACAAGCATCTAAATCGGTTCAATAATTTAGTGTCACATTCAATTTGATTATTGACTAGAAGTATTTAATGAGTGATTGAATAAAAGTGACATTCCCTTAAAAAAATATAAAAAATGTCCCCTTTTCATTTTCTTCCCTACAAATACAATTGCTCCTCTTCTTATCATTTTCCTTCGTTGCGAAGGAACTTACTACTTAAGCTTATCTTAAAATTAAGGGTAAATAGTATAAAAAAAAAAAAACTTTATTTTTTTACTAATTTATAAATTTATTTAAATATTTTAATTTTAACAATTATATTTTAATTAATAATTTTATAAACAACAAAAATCAATTTAAACATATATTATTATTAACGCGACAAATTATTTGTCATAAAAAATATATAAAAATAAAATCTACATATACATATATAATCAAAATTTATATTTATAATTTTATTTTTTATTTTTTATATCTATATATGTAAATCTCATTTATATATAATTTTTATAATAAATATCATGCCACATCAACAATAACAGATACCTCTCAAATTAATTTTAAGTATTAAATAAAATTACACTCAATTAAACTAATTAAGATAAAATTATCAAAATTAAAAAAATTTATAAATTCACAAAAAAAAATTAAATATTCTTTTTTAACTATTTGCCCAAAAACTAAAATAGAAGTTTTGAATTGGAATACGTCAGAGATGAGTTAAATGGTCATTCACCATGTTTACAGTACAGCCCGATTTAAAAATGAATAATTTCATATACAGATGAGATGAGATGAGATGAGATATTCTTCTTATTTATTTATAGCCGAATCTATCTGTTCGGAATCTATGCTGTCACCATGATCGTGAAGAATAAGACAGCCGCCACCACCACCACCACCACCACCACCAATACTACTACTTACAAACTACAGTACAGAGCATGAACATGCAGCAGCTGGTGTTTTGTTTTCCATCTCAGATCATACACACACTGCATTTCTCCACAAAATATGTACAAAAGCGGATTCCAAAGAGACCCTCTCTATCTCTCTCTCTATCTCTCTCTCTCTCTCTCTCTCAGGCCATGTCTCTCGCTTTTTCTTGATTTCTACTATCCATACATACATATATGTATATATGTATATATATATATATATATGTTTTCTCCTCTCGGGAAACAAACAGGGCGAAAGCTAAGCTAGGGAAAAGGGAAAGGGGGAAAGGGGAAAGCAAACGATCGACAAAGGCGAGGATGCAGAAGAAGAGCGCCCAGATCGAGCGATCGAGGAAGCTAGCGGCGGGATCATCTAGCTAGGGAGAAGAAGCGCCTTTGAAGATGAGGAAATTGAGAGTCTCCAACGTGAAATAGATGAAGGTCCCTTCCGTATGAGTGAAGAAACACCCGAAATTCGAACCCACCACGCATTGCCATCCGCCGCCGTACCTCTTGTCGAAATCCTGCATGCCCATAACAAAATTAATTAAGATTAAAAAATTAATTAAGAGAAGATCGACGACGACCAACACACACACACACACACACATATATATATATATATATATATATGATCTAGACTCCTCTTTGCCACTCTATTCTTCTTCTATATATGGATATATATAATTAATTAGTACGAAGTAGTGTTACCTTTTTGATGTGGGCGGCGATGGATTTGCAGTCCACAACGTCATAGAGATCTAAAGCCTGAGAGGCGGCGGCCATGGCTTGTATCTGCATCTTCGCGGGCATGTCGGTGTCCTCTATCAGAGCCTTCCCTTCCAGCATCTTCCCTACCTCTCCAGTTGCTTCTCCTTCTTCTTCTTGGATTTCGCAGCAGCAACAACAACCCCAACAAATAAGGGTATATATAACATAAAGTGAGGAGGGAGGAGGTTGTTAGTTTGGAAAAGGAGTCCAGTAAATGCTTCCAACTGTGAAAGAGGCATTGGGGAGAAGACTTGGATGTATGGCAGCTTCCCAGTTGGCGTTGCCTCTGTAGTCTTCTGTCGTCTTCCTTTTTTTTTTTTTCCAAACTTACTTGGAGAACTGAGACTCTCTCTCTCAGTCTTGGCGAGACAGGATAAGGATGGTGAGGCCAAGAAGCCTCCAGCTGCATCTGCCATCTGGATTCTACTGATAATTGCTTCCCTATTTTAATTGATTTACAATTTAATATCTCACACTTCAATATGCCAACTTTAAATCAGATGATTGCGTAATATTTATAATTTTATAAGGAATGAATTCATAATTGATCGAAGTTAAATGTATAATTTTTTTTATATTTTTTATAAAAAAAAATATTTTTAACTATTCAAACAAACTAATTACACTCTATAACTACTTTTATGCAAGATATCAAAAATACCTTTAATGAGATTTTAAAATAGAAAATTCATACTGTCCTTAGCTTCATTTACCAAAATACCCTTATCTCTTTCATATAATCTTTTCTCTCTCTCATTTTCCCACATTCACGTTACTCTCTTTTTCATTGTCAAACTATCCAAACTCAATCATTCTTCATACATTCAATCTTTTTGCTTGTTGGGTTATTCAATCTTTTTCATCAATTATAACGACCTCACTGAAGTCCCATTCAACAAGTTTATTTCTCTCCAACAAACAATTTCACCTAATCTCAAGGTATCTATTCGATTTGTATTTGTTTTATTTTTTAAAAATATTTTTTGTGTTCACATTACTTATTAAGGTTATGTAGAATGATTGTAATTGTGAGCAGAACATATTTTGATAGATATCATTCCAAATTTGCACTAATTTGGGTGGAAAAAAATAATTCGAAACTGCACATCATTAATGGGTTTTGTGGGCGATTAGGGTTTAGTTGATCAGGCTTAGTGAGGGAACAAAGCCCGATCGGCCTTTGTTCCCCCATTAAGCCCCATCGAGCTTATTTGTGCACAAAGTTCGATCGGACTTTGTTCTCCTACTAAGCTCGATTATGATTTTTATTGCCCACAAACTCAATATGGTTTTTATATATATTATTTTTAAAATAATATAAGTATTTTGTTAAATAATTTGATGTTATATATGAGTAAAATAATATAATTTAATATAATATATTTAATTTTATCATATTATTTAACAAAATTTGAGTTCTTAAGCATTTGTGCCTAAATGTGTTATCTTAAAATTGTCCAATATTTTTCATAAAATTTTTAAATATTTTTCATAAATTACATATTTAGTTACAGAAGATTGTTGTTGGTTTATAAGTCAAAAATCATGTTGAATTGTACAAATCATCTCTTTAGAAAAAGAAAATAAAATACAAATCTCAAAAAGCAAATAAAATTACTTACTTATAATTATGACTTGGTTTAATGAGGAATTGAACTCGATTTGGGTGTGTGTGGGTCTGTTGCATCCATGGTAATGGTGAAACTAATTTTTTCCTCCTTTCAATCTTGTAGTAATGGATTTAGTGCAGTTGGTCATGTAGAACGGGGAATGGAATGATAATAAGTACATTGGGGGTAATAGGATATGTGCGGGAATCTACAAGAATAAGACTTTTACTCAATTGGTTGAGATTGTGTACAAGGTAACGGAAATTGATAAAACAAGGTACGACATCACCATTCATTTTGTAACGGAACACTCAAGCGAACTCCAGCTACCAAGTTCCCTATTAAGGACGACTATGGTGTCAGGTTTATTATGTTCTATGACAGAAAATATAAAGTGATGTATGTTGATATGATTTGTAAAGATGTTGGAGTTTGTAACCTACGTAGTGGTGGTAATCAAGATTCAGGTGTTGCCATTCCATTTATATTTGCACGTAGTCCACTACAAAATGATGATTTTGGTACATATGGTATGGCTGGTTTGTCAGATGACGCTTCATACATGAATGATGATTGTGATAATCAAACTGATGATAATAGTGACGATAACGATGGTGATAATAGTAATGGTGGTGGTGATGAAAGAAGAGTCAGTCCGGAGTACCCAGAAGTAAGATTTTCAGGTTCACAATTTGAGGACAATCATTTACAAAGAAACTGGATCGTTCCTGGTGTAGAAAATTATGCAATTGAGGAAACAAGACCAAAAATGTTGATTCCATACCAGGGTGATCTTTTACACATGGGTGCACTCTTTAAAAGTAAACAGGAACTAATTTTGACATTTATACAATATTGTGTTGATGTGAAGATGGACTATCGAGTTAGACATTCGTGCACAATTCAATTTGAGGCTGATTGCAAAGATGTGAATTGCAAATTTATCCTTCGTGCAAGATGCAGACCTAGTTGTTCGTTTTGGCATGTGGTGAAATTTATGCCGAGTCACACCTGTACTCTGGACGTTTATGATTCACATTTTTGAAGTGTGAAGGCTATTGTCATCGGAAGTTTGTTCTCAGAAAGAGTGGCGAGTAGTGAATATACACCTAGAATGTTAATGGGGGAGTTGCTGGAGCAACATGGTGTGACGATTATGTACACTAAAGTTTGGAGGTCTTTACAACATGCAAAGAGACTTATTTATGGTAATGCGGATGAATCATATCAGCAGCTACCCTCATATTTTCACATATTAGAAGAAACAAATCCTAGTAGTATCATGACAATAGAGACAGATGAAAATAATCGTTTTTTATATTCATTTTTTGCACTCGGAACTTACCTTCATGGTTTCTGATCTTATATAAGACCGGTTGTTGCCGTTGATGCCACAGATTTGAAAAGTGAACACAAATGGGTGATATTCGTTGCCACTTGCAAAGATAGGGAGGAAATGATTTATCCTATCGTTTTTGGATTTGGAGATGGTGAGTCTGACAGATCATGGATATGGTTTTTGACGAAATTGAAAGAAGCTATCGAAGTGCGAGAATATTTAGTCATCGTTTCCGATCGTCACCAAAGCATTGCGAATGCAATGAGCCATGTTTTCCCTTCTGTCCCATATGTCTTTTGTTTCTTCCACCTTAAGCAAAACTTGAAGAAATGTTGTAGACAGTGAAAATATGTGATGACTGCATTCTACCTTGCAGCATATAGCTACACCACAGTAGAGTGTGATACATACTTGGCAGAAATACAATCGATGCATCCTCAGATTCATTTGACATTGATGGAAGCAAGACCGGAAAAGTGGTCACGTGTATATTGTCCAAGAAGAAGATATTCTATGATGACCATCAACATTGCCGAGTCTCTCAATAAATGCATGATGAAAGCACATTGGTTGCCTATAACAATTGCACGTGAATTTCTAAGACATATGCTTCAAAAATGGTTTAGTGATAGGCGTGCTGCAGCTACCAGACTCGAAACCATTGTGACCTCCCCTACAGTGGCACATGTCAACTTGGCGCATGCCAAAACATTAGACCGAGGATGTCGTGTAGTTCCTGTAATACAAGGGAACAAATATCTCGTGCAACATGCAAAGAAAGGCGATGGGATAGTTGACATTGTTGCGAGTATATGCAGTTGTCGCAAGTGGGACATTGATCAAATGCCATGTCTTTATGCAATTGCTGCTAGTAGGTATCATGGTTTGACTTTTATTTGAGTATTATATTCGTAATTTAGTGTGATATGTTAACACTCTATGTTTCTTTAGCGTATGTGAAGTTTCATGAGGGTGCACTACCATATGCTTTGCCATTCACATTACATTGCAGATTGGGTTAGACGCGCATATGCATCTCCCATCAATCCTCTTCCTGACAAGTCCACTTGGGTTCTTCCAGCGTACGTCAAACAAATGGTTATACTCCCACCCATATAAAGAAGACAACCGGGTAGACCGAGAAATGGTCGGATTCCTTCTATGGGGGAAGCTCGTCGAAGAAAAAAATGTAGAAAATGCAGTGAACTAGGACACAACAGTCTTGATTGCCCTAATGAATGGACTTCCTCCATTGGAGAGTCGAGCACAGCCGTTACTCCGAAATCCAAGGACGCTGCTAGGGCCTTTGCAAGGGCAAGCCGAAAATGTAGCATTTGCAAAGAGACTGGACATACTCGTCGTCGATGCCCTATACAGTTGTCAATTCCATGTGAGGATAATATTGGCAATGATGAAAACAATCAATAGACATGAACTCATTCAGGTATGATATAATGTTATCACATATGTTATCAATATTTGTTAGATCGTTTGTGCAAAAAAAAAAAAATATTTTCTACTCGCAAAGTGTTAATGAAATTTTTACTAACCATATATCCTCTGTATTTTAGCAATGCTCAAAAATCACTGGCACGATACAAAAAGAATGATAACATCAATTAGATCTCTTTTTGTCGGGGGTTCAAAAATGAATATTATCTTTTACATTAATCTTTGAATTGAGATTTATTCATATTTGTTATGTTTCAGTTTCCATCACTTAAACTCATAATTAATGATTGACAGCTTGTGTTGTAGTATGTTGTTGAGCAGAGAACTGAGTATATATAATGCAGTTTCAATGGCCCAAAAACAAGGGAGACTTGGCCAAACTTTTTTGAAATATGAATTACTAACAACATTGGACCAAGATGATGTAATGATAATACTAAAAAATTAGAGTGTAATTTCTTAACAATCATTATTATTTGAGACTACTAGTGGAAAATTTTAAAAAATTCAATTGCAAAAAAAAAAAAAAAAAAAAATCGGGCTACGTGGGCCACAAAACCCGACCATCGGGCTTTGTAGCCCACAAAGCCCAAAAATGAAGGCTGCGTTCTCTTTGCTTTTCAATTTTCAGTTTTGAGTTTTGAATTGATTTTCAATTTTTTGTTTTGGTAGTCAATTTTTAGAAAATTGAAAACACGTTCTCATTGTAATTTTGAAAAACTATTTTTCAAAACAGAAAATTAGAAAACGCATTTTCTTTGAAATTTTGAAAATATTTTTTGAATGATATTTTATTCAATAAATTTGATTATTAAGTAAATTATAAATATTTAATATTAATATATTATTAAAAAATATATAATTTTAAAGTTAATGAATTTTATAATATTTTTTCCCATTACAATAATAAAATATGAATAAATAAATAAATATGTTTTAAGTTTTGAGTTTGTTTTGAATGGAAACACTAAAAATAACTTTTTGTTGTTTTTAGTTTTCTTTATAATTTTTTTTTTGTTTTCAAAAATACATTTTTAAAAACAACAAAGAGAATGCGTTTTCAATATTTTAGAAAACTGAAAACTAAAAATGACATGAAAAGAGTAAAGAGAACGCAATCGGAATTTTTTAATTTTTCTTGATTTTTCTTCAAATTAGTGTGTTCCATTAGCACTAAAATAATTTTTTTTATGTTTATTGGATTAATTAAATGTATATATCACAACAACGTCATTATTTTTCACTTTGTGTGAGGATGCCCATCCACCATCAACACAACCAACACATGATCAATTGTTCTAGCTAATAATATTGGACAAAGCAAAGATAATAATGCTATGATAATAAACTTGCTCAAAAATTAAAGTGTAATTTCTTAACAATCATTATTATTTGAAACTACTAGTGGGAAACTTCAAAAAATTCAATTGCAATAAAAAAAAAATCGGGCTATGTGGCCCACAAAACCTGGCCATTGGGCCTTGTGGGCAACCAAACCCGGTATTTTTTAATTTTTCTTGATTTTTCTTCAAATTAGTGTGTTCCATTAACACTAAAATGATGTCTTTTTATGTTTATTGGGTCAATTGAATGAATATATTACAACGTCATTATTTTTCATTTTGTGTGAGGATATCCATCCACCATCAACACAACCAACACATGATCAATTCTTCTAGTTAATAATATTGGACAAAGCAAAGATAATAATGCTATGATAATAAACTTACTCAAAAATGAAAGTGTAATTTCTTAACAATAATTTATTATTTGAGACTACTAGTGGACAACTTTAAAAAATTCATTTGTCTTTTCCAAGTTTTTCATTTTTTTTTCTCTCAATCTATAGGTTCCACTAACACTAAAATGATCTCTTGTTACGTTGTTCGGGTTAGTTGAAGATAAAATGCACAACAAATACATGATGAATTGTTCTAACTACTAACATTGGACCAACATGATGTAATGATCTTCAAATTACCCTACAAGTGTAATTTAAAAGTTTCAACAGAGTCTCTCCTGTTTCTTGGACATTGAACCTGCATTAGAGACTTAGTCTCTATGTCCAACAACATACTACCATGACAATATTTACCATCATAGCATTAGAGACTCAGTCTCTCTTCCCAACAACATACTGCCACCACAACCACTTATCCCTTACTCTCAACAACACCGCAAACCACATTTCATCAAATAAGCAATACACAATTTGCTATTTTTCTATGTCTATACAAAAATATACAACATTTGAACTAAATGAAAATAAAAACACAAGACGAAAAATCTTCTAATCTATTGATTTACAAATATACTACCGTGCTATGTTTATACAAAAATATTACAATCTGTCTCCGGAGGGTACGGACATCCAGAGTTGGGTGCATCTGCCAGTGATTCTCATTATGCCTCAGTATGTCCTCGACGTATTTGATAACGTAGCACCCGCAGTTGGCCCTGTATTAGACATAACACACATTGACAATATAACCATATTTTCATGAAAATTGACTATGTAATATAATTTAAATTAATTTACCCATCCAATTGTTGAGGTAACTTCTGAGGATCAGTATTCTCCACTTCCCAATCTCTATCTAGCGTTACATTTGTTGTTACATGCATGTTCATAATATGCACCTCTTTAGTAGAATGGGTAACAAGCTCACAAGTGGTTGTATAGATTTGGCTCTACTCCTACGACTGTCTTCATTCATGACATTGGAGTCATATATGACAACTTTCCTATCTTTCAAGCAAATCTTTAAGAGAAACCAGTGAGAATTCGCTACATTACACGAGAGCAATACCTGTATTTTATTTTAATACGTTAGTCGTACGAAAATAAATAAATAAATAAATCATTAAATGGAATGAATTAAGACTTACATAATCGACCGTCCACCAAGGGAGACTCCCGTCAGTGCGCCCGTCGACGAAACCAGTCCACTCTTCCGGGACAGACGCGATAGAAGGCACAAAAACCCTCATGTTGCCCCCGTACTCTTGTTCTTTAAATCTTACTATAGATGCCTGAAAAATAAAATAAAATAAAAAAATTGGTCATAAACTAAATTAAGATGCAAAAAAAAAAAAAAAGAGTAGTGCAAACTCACAAAAAGCGAGGTTGACATGATAGTTAAGTTTGTGTCATATTGATGCCGAGACTGTATACGTCTCAAGCAACACATGTAACTATCGATATGGTAACCCTCCAATCAGTTGGCCTCATTCTTTATGTTTCAGAGGTCATCCGGTGTTAAGTTGAGAATGAAATCGATGTGAAGACTATAACAACCAAGAAAAATAAGAGTAAGAATGTATTGTTGATATAAATAGAAAAAATGTAAATATTGTTACTTACCTAATATTTTCTTTGGAACCTATGAACTCAATATAGCCCTCAGAGGGCACTGTTTCCATGTCCGGTGGCATTAGCTCTAGTACTGACGGCGTCGGGTCTATGTCCAAACCCTCCAAAGCGGCATCCTTTTCTCCTTTTATATTTTGTTGGATCGGTGAAGGGTGGCCGACGAAATTACGATGACAATCCATCTCGCATAGGTTGTCTGTCAACCCTAACCACTTCCTCCTCATGTGACTGAACAAAACCTAACTGTTACAAAATGACAATTTAGAATGAAGTAAAACGTATAAAAGTAAATTTGAAATTTACTCTAGATGTAAATGCCTGCTCCTCATCGTGATGATCAGAATCTACCTGATCACCATCCCAGGACTGCTCATGAGCACGATCGCTGTGATATGGGAAAATATGCGGGATGCGTAGATGAGCACACAGTGCTGCTTGCCTCATTTCTAGTGCTGCTTGCCCCCTCTCTAGTGATTCCCGCGCCTTTTCTAGTCTCAACAACTGTGTCCTCACCTAACTCATTTCCCCATCCATTCTCCGCAACATATCTAGAGTTTGTTTCAGCATCTTGGCGATCTACAAAAGGTAAACAAAAAATATATAAACAATTACAAAAAATATAAATTAAAACCATTATTATAATAAAAATCGTACCCCTACCTCGTATTGTCTGTGGTGCGAACTATCAGAGAATCTTGCCTCCTCCTTATCCTTCTCCTCATTTCCCTCCTATAAAAAATATATAAATAATTACAAAAAATATAAATTAAAATTATTATTATAATAAAAATCATACCCTTGCCTCGTATTGTCCGTGATGCGAACTATCAGGGAATCTTGTCTCCTCCTTATCCTTCTTTTTCCCATTCTCCTCATTTCTCTCCTCATCTAAATGTATCATACTCGCCTCATCTTCATCCCCGCCCTCGTTCTCATCCCTGCCATCCTCCTCTTCTTCTTCTTCACCCCTTCTGCCTCCAAATTTATAGACGTCGACCCCAACCGAGTGTTGAGGGTTAAAAGACCTTCAAAAATTCATTTCCTGCTCATCATCAGTGGGATCAAGCGTCAAACTCGATCCTCGTGCCTACAAAATTGTATTATTTAGATAGATATGATTTAAAAATAAATGAAATCTAGAGGTAAGTTGCACACTTACTTCCTTCCTAAGACAGTCGTCGTAATTTTTTATTTGTGGCCTTTTTTTGGATAGCCATTTTCTAAATCTTGGAATGTTTGTGTCGGACAGTCTGACGGCCCATTTATTTTGAATCCATGGGAACGTTTCGATCAACCACCACTATAGAGAGCGAAAAAAATAAAAAATATATAAATAACAAAACAAACATTTAGTTACTATAGACAAATCATATACAATAAAGAGAAAGTAATATAAACTTGATTGTACCTGAAACGCCCAAACAAAACCATAAAAGTTGATTTTCTTCCCACATTCACTAGTCAGTTTTCTTGCTTTCGTGGCCAACCGGATGTAATATTGACTCTTATTGTAGACATACATACCCCAAGGGAACATCTCAAATGCGTGTAAATCCTCGGCCATAGTCCACAAGAAATCATCCACATGCACGCACTCATCCTGGCCCAACAAAAACATGTCAATCACAGCAATGTAAATCAGTTTCAGAGCATCCTTTGAAACCATGTCCTGTCTGGTACTAATAAGTAATTCAATATCGTCTCCAGTCACCCCTTTCTTATGTTGTGGAAATAGTCAAGCACGTAAACTCACCAGTTCAACAGGTTTCGCTTCAAGACTTTCCCTATCAATAGCCCCAAATTGAAGTCCACTAATAAGTATGAACTCCTGTCTTCTGTACTTGTATGGTGTACCGCCAATCTCGAACCACATCTCATCGTGGCGGGCACCCAAAAATGTCACCTCCTTAAGTAGAACATGATATATCAATTGTGGCGCAGTTAAATGGAGGGACAAAGGCATCTTCAAGAAATGTCTTAATGGGCCCTGTAGGAATCTATCTAATAACTTGTATCGGTCTAGAGCACGATACATCGCCTCAAGGTGTTTAATCCCACAATGAGTAGTAACTCGTATTCCTGGAGGTAACATTCGATGAGCCTGAACATAAGTAAATTTTATAGTTTGTTGTTCAGCCATCTATAAGAAAAAAAATACAAAAACAACAATTGTCTTAGCTAATGACTATGTAAAAGCACAAGTAAAAGCAGAAGAAGCCCAATTGTTGCAGCCCGATCATCGTAACCCGAACCTGATCGGGCTTCGTTGGGCTGCGATAATCGGGCTGCGTCATAGCCCAAAGGTTGGGGGAGCCCGATTAGGCGTCGGGGCTTGGTCGTGGCCCAATCAGGCTTCGTCTACCTTCGCTGCAAAGACAAAGCCCGATCAAGCTTTGTTTTAGACGAAGCCCCTTGCCACGAAGCCGATAGGGCTTCGTTGAGAGACAAAGCCCCATTGGCTTCGTTGCAGACGAAGCCCGATCAGACTTCGTCTGCAAAGATGCCTATGAGGCTTCGTTCGAGAGACGAAGCCCTTTCGGGCTTCTTCCCCAGCGGGCTTCATTTGCGACAAAGCCGCGAACGAAGCCCGATCGTGGGGTTTCATTCACGACGAAGCCCGGTTGGTCTCTATTGTTGCCGGTGACGAAGCTTCGTCTGTGACAATTTCCAGCAACTTTTTGTTCATTAAAATCACGCAAAAAACTCTAACCTCGTTCAGCGAAGATGAGATCGACATCGGTGATAACAGTGGTGGTCACGGCAGCGATCAAATGGCTGTCACGGCGGCGGCAAGTGGCTGTCACAGCGGCGGGCAATTGCTGTAGTGAGAGACATGATGTGGGTGGGTGAAATGGGTAATGAGGGGGTGAGCGTATTTTAGTATTTGACTATTGTTGTGGTTATTTTTATTTTTTTCTAATTTTTTAAATAAAATAATGGTTAAATCTAGTAAATATCTATATCATGTAATTAGTTTGTTTGAAAGTACAAAAACTTTTTTTTTAAAAACATGGGGTTATAAATTTAATTTTATATTTAAATAGTGGTTACTTTTTGCCATTTCCACATTTTATAAATCAATATGAATGATTATAAATTACTTTTTTAAAAATGTATACCTTTTTACAAATATAAATGGACTATATAGCCAGCCCATTGGGCCTATTTAAAATGACCCATAAAAGTTAAAGGGCCAACTCGACTCGCTATAATGGCTATATAAGTTTGTGTTAGATTGGGGTGAACATTTTGAATTCATCCATGTTGGATTCGATAGATTGAAATTGCATAAAAAATAGAATTGAATAAATATAAAAATTAAAAAAAAAATCGAGCAAAATACAAAAAAAAAATTGAACCACCCAAAAAATTGAAAAACAACCAAAAAAGAAAATAAACAAACCAAAAATAAAAAGAATTAAAAATTTATGCGAGTAACCCTAAATATTACTTGACAAATAAAAAATAACCATTCAATTATTTTTTAAGCTCATAGACTAATATATCAAGAACTTATGATTAATTTTAATTTTATCTAGTTTTAACCTTTGTTTCAATTTGGTAATCAAACTTTTACTTTTGTTTCAATTTTATTCTCGATCCAGCAAGCATGTGTCTCACCTTACGTGGCATGTTGACGTGTCCAATAATGGACACCTAAGGAAAATGATGTCGTTTTTGGGTTTTATCATGGATCTATTGATCCATATCTGCTCATGGATCTATAAATGGATCGGGCCAAACCGGTTCAGATTCAACCTTGTGGGTTGACCCAACAACTTAATGGGTCGAGCCACCTTCTTCCCCAAAATCACTTAGGGTTTGCTTCATCCATCGTCATCGTCGCCACCGTCTTCCTCCTTTATCATTGTCGGATGCCTCCTTCTACCTCTTTCTTCATCTTATCACTGTTGGCCACTCCATCTTTCTCGCCATCATTGCCAACGACTCTATCCGTCGGCTTACTCTTATTAACGACACTCATAGAGGCTGCTGATCGAAATAAAAAGAAAGAGGGAAGAAGACCAGAGGTCGAACGATTCAACTAGTCAAGAAGATGACGCGATGGCCATGGTCACGACGACGCGATGGCCATGATCACTGGAAACGTTGCCCACTGCCATGGCCGGATCCGCGACTTTGATGTTGCCCCATGTTCGTCGATGACACCATCTCCATTGATTTCCTTTGATCCTCATCATTTCCATGGCGAACTCACGAGGAAAAGATAGCCTCGTCTACAATGTGTGAGCCCCACCTCTAAGTTATCACCAAAGTCATGACCGTGACCCACAACGGAAAAGAAAGCAAAGCCCACAGGCATGCCCAATTTCCAGCCTCAGTTGGCAATGCCGACGCCAACTCACACTCATTAGCGACACGAATGACGGCGACGTACGAGGTTGCTAGCGATAGCTTTGGCCATGATTGGTTAGACGACACCGTTTTACTACTCCACATCAGTTGTCATGTAAGGTAGAGCACACACTTGCTGGATCAAGAATAAAATTGAAACAAAAATAAAAGTTCGATGATCAAATTAAGACAAAGATCAAAACTGAATAAAATTGGAAATTAACCCTAAGTTTAAGATATATTAGTCTATATGGCCTATTTTTTAATAGAAAATGATTGAAAAACTCTCTATTTATTATTCAATTATCCTTGAGATTGTACTCGAGTAATTCAATTATTACTCGATTAATAAGCAATATTAGTCTATTAATCTTCAAAATAGAGAGTGCGCTGATTTTCAGACTATTATTACTAGAGTAACGAGCAATATTAGTTGACTAATCAATGAAATTATGCGAATAATTAGTATATCGTACTCTTTTTACATGCAACATTAATCGAGTAATCAAAATTTTATTCAAGTAATTGGTCAATTCAGTTATTTTGATTTTTTCAATACCTTTATACCAAAAGCTATAGATAATTTTCAAAGAAATAAAAATAAAAATAATAGATAATTCTCCTATCGCCATTACATAACTTGTTTCTATATTTATGTATAAAAATATAAATTATTTTTTAATACTATTTTTATGCATTTCGTGTCAAATTTTGTTTCTACAACTTTGTTTGTTGTTATGTAAATGTAAATATAATGAAAGGGAATTGGAAGGGTTGTCGTTTTTCATGTTTAAGTGTAATTTAAGAGTAAAAGAATTAATAATACTACCACTAAAATCACTCGTTGGTCATGTCACAGTCCAGGCTTGTGCATCGATTAGGGTTAGATGAAACGGTTTTACACGTCAAAATCTTATTTTGACAAATAACACTAATTTACTATTTTTTCTCGTAACCTTGATACCTTTTCAACTATACCTTAAGTTATATAATACATCTCAAATAATAAAAATATCTCTAGCAGCTTACCACTTCATTGCTTTGGGTGAAAAGTATTTTAGATATTTTATCTATATTGTGTAGCCTAATATGTAAATCATAATGTATTAATAATATTTTTTTCTTGAGAAGGGCAAAAAAAGAAAAAAAGTAAAAGGCATAATAGGTGATGAGTGGAATGGACAAAGCAATTAGGCCCTTCAAGAGTTGGTGGGGCTTTAGATGATAATTAGTCTAGTGACATTTTAAAAATAATAAAAATTATTATAATTTTTTTTTTATTTTTTTGATATGTAAAAACACTAACTAAATTTTTGTACAGTTTAAAAAGTAAATATTTTTTAATTGATAATATGGACATGAGAAAAAGATCAGAAAATATAAAAATTGAATAAGCAAAAAATGTAAAGAGTTTACAATCAAATTTGTAAATTAAAAATTCATTGATTTATTTTTATTTTTTTTTTTAATGTCCAGATCAATGCAAATTTTTCAGACAAAAAATTCATCATCTAAAAATTTATTTTATCAAATTATTCTCTTAAAATAATACCAGTTCTTATTTTATTTTTGTTGGGTTATTAGTTTACACCGTATTATTCATTGTCTTAACACTAAAAAATTATCAGTTAACTTAAAAAGTTGAGATCTCTTCATTTAAATGACATTTCATTATATATTTTTTAATATTAAAAAATAATTCATAGACTTGAAGAGTTAGAGTACCCCTCGTTTAAAATAAAATAACAAAATGAACAAAGTCTGTATTTAAAAAATATATTATAAAATAAAATTAATAATATTACATCTCAAAATATAAAAAAATAAATATTAATTAATTATTAATTTTGGGTTCCCTCGCCAGCCAGGCATAGGCCAGCCCTATGACTTCAGCCGGGCCTGAAGGCAACACTTTCAAGTTGGCAGAACATTGTTCACTTGTTTCCTTAAAATTAAATTTAGGTTTTGGTGGACAAGGAAGGATGGAAGTTTATTAAATTTGTGGGTCTTTATCACTCAATATTCCATGTTTGTGTCTTTTTTTTATTAAATAATATCCACTATCACGTCATTATATTGAACTTATTATATGTAAACACACAGGATTCTCTCTCATATCTTATAAAAATAAAGATCTTTACTTATTAAAGATATATTTTTTTATTATTTTTATTAATATAATAAAATAAAAGACACCAACTTAAGGGTGTGTTTGGTATTGGCATGCTTTTTCAATCAAGCCCTAGAAGAGTAAAATATTTTATACCAAAATAAAAAAAATCGACATTGAATATTTGTTTAAAATATTTATTTAATAGATAATTTTTATTTATTTTACACATTCGTGTCATAATAACAAAATATTAATCAAACACCTTTATGATTTACTTTTAATATTGATGAACATAATAAAAATAAATTAATTATTATAATTTTATAAATTTAATATTATTTTTAGAAGTGGAATTGAAAACTATTAAAAGTTTTAATTTTAAAATTGTATTAGTTTACGTTCTAAACTTTTATTTCATAATTTTTAAAAATATTTGTATATCTTAGATATTAATTAAGTAAATATGACTTTTAAAAATAATCTTTAAACTATTTTAAAAATGAGTCTATTGGACAGGTTTTTGCTAGTCTTGGGCCAATTTAGGCAGGCTCGTGAGTCAACTTGGGCTCTGCTTTGCATTGATGGGTCAGGCCCAAGCCCATTTCGTTCCATAAACGAGCTGAGCTGGCCTACTTTGTCTGTTTAAGGCCAATGATTTGAGTTCAAATCGGATGATAGTGATAACTTAGCAGCCTGAATGGGCAAAACGGGAAAAGTCTAGATAATAAATATTTAATATTTTTAATAAATTTTAATATTTAAGTAATAAAATAGACATGCATGATGTTTTAACCACCATTTGATTGAATCAATCATTGATTAATCAAACTACAAGTCAAAGTATTCCTTCTAATTATCTCTTTATTTATTTATTTAACTATCGTTTTAAGTTTTTTTTTCCATTTTTATTTACTTAAAATATAAAAAAGACAAAAAAATCTTAATAATTACGTCATTAATTCATTTGCCCAGACAAAAGAGTAAAAAATTGATTTAATAATAACTTTAAACTGAAAGCATTTTTATGTATAATTAAAACTTTTTCAAAGTATGATATATAAAGCTAATCCAAAGAAAGACAAAGGTGCTGTTTCCACGTCCACTTCAACTTTTGATTAATATATATTCTCCTTTACCATATTATATTATTAAGATGTGACAAAGTAATTAGCAAATTAAAAATGTACAAAAGTATGGAACAAATGGATAGCAGAATCATATCATATAAAAAATTATTCTATGGTTTAACAAGCAATAATTATAGTATATTTGAGAACTAAACACCTCAAATAATGTATAGTTATTTCAAGCTAAATATATTAATGGCATTAATGAAAGATGTGGTCATATTGCCAAGGGCTTTGATGGTGACGTTGAGCTGCCGACACTCGAGCCCGCAAACCCAAACCAAACCCCAACGTACGGTCTGGCTAGGCTCCGAGCGAGGTCCGTTCTCAGGCTCGTCACCGAGCCTCGCTCCTTATCTGTTGCGGCTGATGCTTTCCACTCTGGTCGGTTCCCACAAGCAGCCTCTGCTTTGCTCACTCCACTGGCTACATCGAAGTGATTAAAACCAGTCAGTTCAGCACCGAGAGAAACACTCACAGAGAGAGAGAGAGATGAAAATTGTGGGTTCTGTCCGGGAATCAATCCAAGCGAAGTTCTTCTACTTTCCGTCTTCCGTTTCAAAGATTTCGATGTTCTTCTGAGTTCACGTTCACGACGAGTATGTAATCCAGTAGGTTGCGGCAATTCTGCAAAGAACAGGCTGAATCTCTTCTGCTTCAGCCACTTCGCTGAGAATTCGTCATATTTTCCTCGAAATTTCGGCATTCAGTACCGGGAAAATCAAACGCCATTGCTCTTCTGGAGTTCGTGAATTTCGGCGCAGAGCAGGTTCTGTTCTAGGGTTTCACTGTTTTACTGAAGGAATTTGGAGCGATGATGCACACGAAGTCCGAGTCGGATATAACCAGTTTAGCTCCATCGTCGCCTTCAAGGTCTCCGAAGCGGCCTGTTTACTACGTGCAGAGCCCTTCAAGGGACTCGCACGATGGAGACAAGTCTTCGTCCATGCAGGCGACTCCCAATTACAACAGCCCAATGGAGTCCCCTTCCCACCCTTCGTTTGGCCACCACTCCAGGAATTCGTCGGCCAGCCGGTTCTCGGGGATTTTCCGATCGTCGTCGGGCCGAAAAGGAGGCCGGAAAAGGAACGATAAGGGCTGGCCGGAGTGTAATGTGATCTTAGAAGAAGGCAAATACGATGAGCTAGATGATGACAAGACCTTTACCCGGCGATGCCAGGCTATGCTGGCTCTGTTCAGTTTTGTTCTCCTCTTCACCGTCTTTTGCCTGATTATATGGGGCGCCGCCAGGCCTTACAAAGCTGAGGTTATTATGAAGGTATCCACAACTACTCTTTCTATCTTGGAGGTTATTATGGCGTTTATGGGTGTAACTATGATGGAAATGTAGAAGTTTAATGTGTTTTTCAATTTCTTAACTGAGCAATTACGATTCGTTCTAGAAAGTAAAGTTGGATCACTGTGATGATTTTGGATTAGATTGCATTTGTGCATGAGATCCTGATTCCTGAACATAATCTGATGTCTATGGTTTATAGCCATTGGCCAAAAAAATTTTCCCTACGGTTATGCTATAACTTTGTTGATACTTTTAACTCAGTTTACTGGGTAAAATGCTGCTTGTCAAGCAATGCACGAAGGTGGTTGTAGCTTCATAAATGATGAAAGCCCGAAATAGTTAGGATATTGTCCATGGAAATACTTGTTTTCTACCTTCTTTTAGTGTTTAAAATTGTACCTAAACTCTGTGTTCTTTGTGTTTCTGAATTTACGTACTCATAGATGATGCAATCTTTTTTCAGAGCTTGACGGTGCACAACGTCTATGTTGGTGAGGGTTCTGATTTCACAGGGGTCCCAAGCAGGATGCTGTTTATAAACAGCTCATTGAGGTTTAGAGTTTACAATCCAGCTACGTTTTTTGGCATCCATGTTACCTCGGCACCTATCAATCTCAAATACTCCGAAATTACTGTGGCAACTGGTCAGGTAATATTTTTGTGTGGTCAATGTCATAACAAAGAATAATTAGTGTTAGTACAAAAACATATTAAGCTTTAATCCCACCCTATGGGGTGGGCTACATAAAATTTAACAAAGATTTAGCACGTATTACAGTATAGATAATTGATGGCTATCGCTTGATTGCCAGTCGCAATTTTATTGTTACAATGTAGCATGTTGGTAGCATTCTGGACACCGAGTATTAAGCTTTGTGTGGGTTGCTTTTTGGTTGAAAGCAAAATGTGCTTGTTTTCTGTAACAAAGACTTGTATTCATCTTGGACACTGTGGTTGCAGTTGAAGAAATATTTTCAGCCCAGAAGGAGTCACCGGACCGTGTTGGTGAACGTGCAAGGCAACAGAGTTCCCTTGTACGGGGCAGGATCAGGTTTAGTGCCCTCCAAGAACAACGAAGTTCAAGTTCCATTGAAATTAGAACTTGAAATTCGGGCTCGCGGCAATGTGGTAGGGAAGCTGGTGAGGACGACGCACAAAGTCCGAATCTCTTGCCCCTTGGTTATCACCATCTCTTCTCGCGCTAGCAAACCAATAAAGTTCAAGAAGAATTCCTGCTTATATGGCTGAATCCCTATCTCATGCCCCCCCGGCATTACAAGTACTCGGGAAGAAGTTGAGTTTCCAGTGGTAAAAGAAGGTTTCAGAGGCTTTGCTGCCATGCTCTGTGCTCTCTTATAATGCTTCTGCAAATAAACTACATATTCATATGTATTTACGTATGTGCGTGTGTGTGTGTTTTGCAAACGATTTTGATTTCAGTGTGATTGAATTGTGCCACCGTCAAAGTACCCAAAGCAGAGATCAAATTTGTTGAATAGAATGGTTTTGAACTTTTTATCCATTAGATGGGAATTTGAAGAAATACTCTCTCCTGATGCTGAGAGCACTCGACAACAAAGGAGACGAGGCCAAAATGTTGAAATTTTCTTGATTTCATATTTGACTTAACTCAAAAGTATGATAGATATAATATAAAATTTGTATATTAATTTAAGCCTCAGCAGTCACATAACTTAACCCTCGTTGTTGTGGAAGATTGTTTCCACGGAAATTATATAGCAGCTGTCGTGGAAAGTTTCTTCGCATGCTGATCCTCAATCATGAAGTCTATTCATCCTCACACTTCTCCATGATTTTCACACTCCCAGCACTGGAGGGTAAAGACTCTTGCTGAACCAATAGTATGTTAACATATGAACCAATAAAAATTCAGCAAAGAATCGCTGCCCAAGAAGAAGAAGAAGAAGAAGAAGAGCATACTTTTGATTTCGCGAATCACGTCTAGCCTTCAGTTATAATGGCATTCTTCCCTTTCTGCTTCTTCATTTTTGGGTTTCTTCCCTTCTTCTGCGATCTTCAAACCCTGCAATCCATCAGCACAACCTTCCACCGTCTCCTCCGCATCCGTGACGCCATTCCCCGGCAATCCGCCGCTCTTCTCGGCGGCGCAAGACCCGGGAGGTGGAGAACACTCAACAGCTTCACCGACTCCAGCAAGGCAGTCGTCGGATTCATCGTCCGGTGTAGCGAAAATGGACGGGGAGCGTGAGCCAAGAGCGGCGGCCGCTTTGAGGAATGCCTCCTGGATGGATTCAGGCGGCAACGCGCAGTCTTCAAGGCCGGCGTCCTCCAGACGCGGTGGTCGAATCGCATCTAACAGATCTTCCCCTTCCTTTGTCGCCTCCATTGTCTGATCAAACCCTAACCCTGACCAATTAGAGACGACATCCACCGGAGTCTATAGTATTATTTGTAGGTACCTGTAGATATGAATATTTAAATTTCCCGTCCACATAATTGTCACTATCTTCATTTTAACTCCGTTTTAAGGTTCGAGCTACGGTTCGTGCTTTATGCTTTTTATTTTGTGTTTTCATAATCCTTTCAAAAATTTTAAAATAAGACTTTTGTTTAGAGCTACAAATGAGTCACGAGTCACGGCGTTCATGAATAGATTGGTGTTCGACTTAATAAAAATTAATTTGAGTTCGTTTGTTAAAGTAAATGAATTAAAAATTAATTTATAGATTATACTCAATAAAACAAGACGAGATTAAACTCAATAAAACTCGACTCATTAACTCGCGATTAGCTCGTGAAAATAGAATTGTTTATAAATGTATTAATAAATTTATTCATAATTTTATAAATATATTATTTAACATAGATATATATATACGTATCAGAATTATATATATTTTTCTCACTTTTCTCACATTTTTCTGTTTCTTTTTATTTCTCTCTCTTTTATTTCTTTTCAAGAAACTCACTTTTCATCTTTCTCTTTCTCCTCTTTTCTTCCCTCTCATTGGTTGCCCATTGCTTTTCTTTTCTAGTCATTTTCCCTTTGGTGCATTTTTCTCACTATTATCTCGCATCTTGCTGTTGTCTTACTTCTTATCGCCTCTCATTTTACTGTCATATCGTCTCTTGTTACTGATCATCATTCATTCTCTATCTCTACCGTCGTTGCACACTTCTCCATATGTTGTCGTCGCAACACAACCTTATCTCTATAATAAGCTTGAGCTTAGCTTGTCAACTGAATTGACAAATTGAGCTCAAGATTGGTACATGTTAATCAAACCTGAGCTCGAGCCAAGCTTTTAAGCTCAACTCAAGCTCAAGCCTAAGCTCAAATTTGTCGAGCCGAGCTTAGTGAAGCTCAGTTCAACTCGATTACAACCCTTCTCTTGTTAAATTTTCAAATGAATCTTATATTTATATTTTATTTTTATATTAATTTTCACCTTAAATAAGTTTAATTGAAATTTAATTACACTTTTATATAGATTAATCTTTTATAACTTTTGGTACTCCATTGATTGAGGAGAAACTTAAAGGCTTAGTAACAAAAAAAAAACTCAAATTAAACTTATTCTTAAATTAAAACTCTTTTTTGTTATTAGACACAAAGCAATGGTAATTTTTACTAAATAAAAACTATTTATTTATTATTTTACTAATGTGATTTTTGCATTCTTGTTTATTTTACTCAAAAACCATTCGCTTTTGTTCAATGACAAAAACCAATCCAAAATATATGTAATATCTTTATCTGGGAGATTAAATAGGAAAAAAATAATAAAAAATATTTGTCTTTATTAAAAGATAATTACACCAATCTCTCTTTAGGTTTAATAAAAATGTATGTAATAGCTTTGTGTTTTTTAGAATTATAGCTAAGTCGGTTGCCATTAACAAATTGTGTGAATTGACAATTTTGCACACAATTTCTATAAATTCCCCCCCCCCCCCCCCAACCCTTTCCCTCACACACAGTAACATAGCTCTCTGTCTCTCTTCTATCTTTCTTTTTATCTCTTACATAAAATAGTTTTAAATTATATAAAATAAATTTTAATTACAGTATACATTAAATATACATTTATATAACTTTTTACTTATAGAAATTTACAATAAATATAAAATGTATTTTTTAAAATATAAATATATTTTTTTTTATTTTTAAACAAATAGTACATACCTAAATATGAAAACATAATTCTTAGTCATATATATATAGACTATAAATTATAATTACATTTTCTAATGACAACAAAAAACTAGTAATGGTCGAATGGCATTAATAGAAATTTTTTGAAGTGATTTCCAATTCTTAAATTTATCATAAAGTGAATACGATTAATCAATTATGAATTGACATATGGACTATTACTATTGATTAGTATGAAATACTAATGATAATGAATTGTTGGTCTAATATCATATTGCATGAGATGTAGGTAGTAGACATGTGGATAGATGTTATTTAAACGCCTACTAAATGTTATTGATTTTCAATTGTCTAACTGGTTCTCGGACCAAATGCAACACGATTGTCCTGTATACTAATATTAGAGATTTGTCATTGAGCGAAAACATTCAGAATGAGATGTGAGAATTGTAACGTCCCGATTTTCGAGCGCGTTAAAATTTGGGATAATTTTGAAATAATATTTTTTTTTTCCTAAAAACTATTGCTAAACCATATCATTTTTCATATCCATCCCAAAATTTTCATACATTTATCTTGAAAGAGAATCATCATAAACATCAAATGTGGAAGCTATAATTGAATCTAACATCTTAACATTAATCATAAATCAGTTCTTACATCATCATTAACCATATGGTTATACATTATCATTTCTCAAAATGTTCAAAATTCTGATATTTTACTCTTGTGTTTAGTTTTGATGATGAAAAATCTCAAATGGTTTTTATTTTCTCTCAATCAAAGCATATAGTTTGGAAACAAAAATCAATTTCAAAGTGTTTTGTTAAAATGATCTATGATCTTTTATATTAGTTGGAGATTAGCATAAACAAGTTTTAAGATCTAAAAAGAATCTCCTTGAAATCGTTGGTCAAAATAATTCTAAAGCAAAAGACCAACTAGAACATGTTTTTGAAAGTATGTTCATTTTAGAAAACTATCTCCTAGTATTTTGATATCTAATATCTCTTAGTAATGAAATGGTTTTGATGAATGTCTATATGAAAATCAATTTCTATTATATGGATTATATGAATGAGAAAATGCATTTTTAGTATATAAATCTTAAAGCAAGATATGAAATATTGAGTATGGATGAAAGATTGATTTGTTAAGAATAATTTGTTTCAAATCATACTTTTGATAATCTCAACTTGCTTTAAAGATAATCAAAATGAGTTTTTAAAGAATCGAATAAGGATGTATTGAAAATTCAAGTTTTTCTAAAGAATAGTTGACTATCAGGTTCATTCTGTTGACTATGCCTTGAAATAGTCGACTATTTTGATTGTTCTGTCGACTATTCAAGCATCTGTTGACTATTTTTAACATCTGTCGACTATCGAGTAAAAATAGTCGACTATGCCTTTTGGTCTGTCGACTATTTTTGTTTATAAAATTCAAAAATTTCTTCATATCTCAGCATCTGTCGACTATTGGAATGTGTCTGTCGACTATTGAAATTTTGTGTTATAAAATAGTCGACTATTCGTTTTGTCTGTCGACTATTTCTTGCTTTAGTTGTAAAAATAGTCAACTATATATTTCTTCTGTCGACTATTTCTTTTTGCAGAAAGCTCCAACGGCTATTTTTTCAAATCCCAACGACTCCAAACGGTTATATTTCTCTTCAACTTCGTGGGACACTTATATATACATGTCATAGATGATCAAGAGAAGGCTAATGGACGGGAACGAATTGAATCGAGCTTACATTTTACACTGGTTTCTATTTACATTCACTGTGCTTCAATTTTCTCTCTTCAAGGCTGTGATCTTAATTTGTTTACATTCATTTAAGCCTTGTATCATTTTTGAGAGACATTGTAACTAAGAGATTCATCTCTTAGATTCTCTCCAACTATATATTTCTTGTTTTCCTAGCTTGTATAGCTAGAGGGCCCATTTGAGTGGGAGGTTTTGTAATTCCTAGTCTCGGATTAGAGGACCTACTTGGTTTAAGTAGGGGGTTTTAGTGGATGGTTTGAAAAATCCTTAGTGAGGAGCTAAGGTAATGGATTAGGCTTGGGTTAAGTCGAACCACTATAAATCTTGGTGTTCTTGTGTGCTTGTGTTCTTTAAATCATCTTTATCTTTCCAAGCATTCCTTAATTCCTCACTTGATTCACATTTGTCATTTTATATGCTTCACGTTTTAAATCATTAAAACTTCAACCTGTATTAAAAAGTTTTTCAAGTTCTATCAATTAAGCTTTTAAAATAACCAATTCACCCCCCTTCTTGGTGTGTGCCATAGCATCTCCCGTTCTAACAAATTCAAAGTAACAAAACTTAAATACATGGGCTACATAACATACATTCAATTCATAATGCACTTTGTTAAGCGTTATTGCATGCCTCATTTATCCTCGTTTCTGCTATAATCTCCATCTGGAACATTTGAATATTCTAGGGGCAAAACTCAAATTAGGTGATGAATCATCTAAGGGAACAATAAACATATTTTGTGCATGGATACAAAATGCCATTTTCTATATCATTTTGATTTGAGCCGACCGTACCTTATTGCTACTCTCCATTTTCATAATCTCTTTACTAGGGTGAGGTGTATGGGTGCACCCTTGGAAGAGCAACGGTCCCGACCCGTACTCTCAAACTCTTATGTGAATGCATAATCAACAATATCTTTATGTACATATGCATATTTCATCATCAATACACATGAATATATTCACACCAAGACATGACAACATGATAAAATCATTTATTAAAAATTAGGTTTTGAGTAGAACCACTTACAAACTAAGCATTTTCATAAAACTAAATCCGGTTAGGAAGTACCACTTACCTTGCAAAAGATAATTTTGCATTTAGCATAATTTTGCCTCAAATTGGCGTCGGACTTCCAATCGTACTCATTTATGAACCTTAATGTATCATGGGCATCATAATTACTTAAAAAATCATATTTCTAATCTTCATAATTTCTCTCATTTCCTCCTATTATTTCCTCAAGATTATGAAATAAATACTTTCTCATAAAATTTTCTCAATTTCTCTTTACAATAATTCCTAAAACAATATTCCTAAACCCCAAAAATTTTCTCATAATTTTCAGAATCCATGTTCTATTTATTTCTCATTTTCTTTTTGATTTTCAACATCTATTGCCTAAAAAATCTATAATAAATACCAATCATTCATTTCTCTTCCAATTTTATCATCAAAAATTCTAAAATATTATTATCATATTTCTTGAATTTTTGAAAAAAAAAAAATCGAAGATAACTCACCTTCTCGCAGAGCAATTCGATATTTTTCTATACTGCGACGAAGTCTCGATTTGCGTATCCAACGACGTCTTTTGTCACAAATTTTCACACGAACTACTAAACTCAGCTTATAGGATTTTTTTAGGAATTTTTGATATTTTTCTCTATATTTTGTTTTTCCTATTTTATTTCTTTCTCTTTTTCAAATCTCTTTCTCACTCTCAAATCTTTTTTCTTACAACATTTCTCTTTTTAATTTAAGTTCTCAAACCTTTCAAGTTTCTTCTATTTATAGAAAGTTGAATTAAATTTAGCATAATTGTAGTGACCTACTATCTTTAATTATTTTGTCACATTTTTTAATTATTTTCACTAAATCTCTCCCATAATTTTTAATTATTTGTCAACACCCTACTTTGTCTACCACATTTCTCTATTATTTCACTCATTATCTTTGATTATTTGTCCATACCCTATTTTGTCTCCCACCTTTCTCAATTATTTCAACTCTTATATTTAATTATTTTGTTACATTTCTTAATTATTTTCTACTAAATCTCTCTCATAATCTTTAATTATTTGTCCACACCCTACTTTCTCTCTCATACTTCTCAATTATTTCACTCATTATCTTTAATTATTTTGTCACATTTCTTAATTATTTTCAACTAAATCTTACCCATAATTTTTAATTATTTGTCCACACCCTACTTTGTCTCCTAAATTTCTCAATTATTTCATCCACTATCTTTAATTATTTTGTCACCTTAATTATTTTCCACTAAATCTTCTTTCGAATAGATTATTCTTTTATTTAGTTCATTAATTTTAAGCTCACTTTTTTAACTTATTAATTTTAAGTCCATTTCTTTAGCCTTTCATTTTTTTCAATTTAGCCCACTAACTCTAAGCCCATTTACTTAGCCTTTCTTTTTTTAACTCAATCCACTAACTTTAAGTTCATTAGTTTTCTCAATTATAATCTTTAATGGATGTCAAAAAATATTTTAAATAAAAAAATAATTATTATTATTCTCAAAATACTATGATATTACTAGAATGCTCTTTGTGTGATCTCTGTACAGTAGTATATGAAGGTAAATGATTGCTGATAGGATCCATTGACCTCCGACAAAAGGCGAACATGCTATGCGATCATAGTTGGTTTGTGATTGTCTAAACCCTTGGCCAAGGTGTGCATTATCATAATGGAGTTTCTAATGTCGGAAGGAGTTTTGATGTGTTATTTTGATTTCACCACAATAGATCTTAGCATAACTATCGAGTTTTGTGAGTTTAATCAATCCAGGACTCTTATTCAGTCAGGATATTAGTTAATGGAATGATTATATCACACGATAATTGAAAACTCAAATAGGTTTACAAGAAGTATCGAGATCATTACCATTAAGATTGTCTTAAAACTATGCTAGAAGACACTCAAAATATTTCGGGGTGCTTTGGGGAGATGAAGAGATCCTCATAGTAGATCGAAGTGTTCGATCGGCATAAAAGATTTTGATGTGTCTTGATTGCTATATAGTAGTGAACCTAGAAGGTCAAATGCATACTAAGCAAAGCGTTAGATTAGTGATCCATCATTGTTAATGTGTTATTCATCATTAAGGAGTTGATGATGATGGATGTCGTTAAGATTTAACAAAAGGATCAACGAACTATTAAGAGTTAACAGTAGGAGGTCATTAAGAGTTAACGGGCATACCGTTAAAAGTTAATGAGATGTCTTGGTTCCATTAGTGGAAGGGCTATCAAGAGTTTGATAGGCCTTGATGCAATAAATCAAAAGTTGTAATAGAAGACATGAAGAAGTCGATCATTTCTTTCATCAACCAGTCCCTGCAATAGTCGACAGCTTTGTAAATGACATTTCACTAGCGTGCTTTCATCTTCTATTGCTTTCAGTAACATAAGATTTAATTCTCTATTGCTTCTTTAATTATGTTTTCTATAAAGCGTTCAATGAGGAGAGATGGGTGGGAGATTAAAAAAATAGAAGGTAAGTAATCAATTGCATGCTTCTTCTTCTCATTTCTTTAGAAGTCATTCGCCATCTTCTCCTTGCTCTTTCATTCTTCTTGTTGATCTTTGACTATTAGACGACCAACTTTCATTCGAAAGAACAAACTCACAGCCTTGGTTCACCTTCGTTGAGATAGGCTAGCACACGTCCATTGAAGGGTTTCGATATGGCTTAAGAGTAGACTGACTTGGTCTCTTACATTTGTGAAGGTATACTAGTCATTTGAGTAAGTAGGTTTCGGGAGTTATCAGTGGTAGTTCGTGGAAGCTTGATATGAAGTTGGGAGGTATGGGTCAAAGTTGCATAAGACAATCAACAACTTTTTATCCTTCTAGGAATATGATACCTAACCCCTCCTATGGTTAGATGTTTTGATATGCATATGGTTGTTTCATACTAGCTCTTGTAAGGGTTTTATGTTTTGCTTGCACTGCTTGTATTAAGTTTTTGAAAACTCATCTCATCCCTTACATGATCTACCAAACGTTAGCGTGTTCTTGAGAGAGAGAAAATGTGTGTGCATGTGAGGGATGAAGGGTATCTGTTATGGGTATTTCTCGGATTGCTTCTTATGGGCTGGGCTCAACCTCGCGAGCTGGCCCAGTCTCCTGAAGACCAATAAGCCCGAGGCCGAGCTTGTCAGAACAAGGTCATATGTCGCTGAGACCCGAACTCAAACCGTAGAACCAAACGAGCTCCCAGCGATGTTTCCAATTCATTGGCCTAACTAAGCGAGCTCTCAACGATACTTATAGCTCACTGGCCTAACTGTTCAGCTCGCATAGAAAGAAGACCACAGGACAACCAAAGAACTATCGTGGACTAAGCATTATTCTAGCTTGGCCATTTGGGCTCGATTTGGCCCCACCCTCTCGGCCCATCTCCTGGCACATGCCGGTCCCATCCTACAACAACATCATTGCAGCCTCAATTGGGTATCCACACACCCTGTCTCAAATCTCATCCTCATTAATAGTGGATCCCATCCACACTAATGAAGGTCCCGTCGACACAATGCCACCACCTGTGTACCTTCACCAACACTGGATACTCAGTCTCATCACCTGTAAATGCACGACGCATGCAGAGATGAGGATATCCCCTCCTCTTATATGAGCCAGCTCTAGAGAGAGTGGATGGTATATTTTTTTCTTTAACCTACTGATACATAGCCATGACCTTGCTCTCTTACTGACTAGAGCGTCGGAGTGCTTGGAGGTGCCGACTGCTGGAACATCGACGGAACCACGTTAAATTCCTTGGTATGCCTTATTTTTTCATTTTCCTGTTCATTTTCTCAGTGTGGGCAAACAAATCACGGTCAACCAATTCCCAACGTCGACAATATCGAACCAAAAAAAAAAAAATTAGTGATTGTTGAGTAACAGTGTTAATTATTTGCCATCTTACTTTAATAAACCCCATCTTGATGGTGAAACAGAAAAAAAGAGATAAGGGGAGAAAGAGGTAGTGATACACACATACATATCATATTGGGAGAGAAAGAATGAGAAAGACAGAGGTTTTAGATAAATGAGGTAAAGAGATAGAGTTTTCATATTAATGATCTAAATTGCTGTGGTTTTAGAGAGGTAGAGAAAAATGAAGGAGGAAAAAGAATAAGGGAGAAAAAGAAAGATAAGTCATCATCGTAATTGATAGTAAAGTAAATATAAAACGGGATAGGTTTTGGTTAGTGATGAAAAAAAAAAAATAAGAGAGAAAAAAAAAAAACACTTCATGGTGGGTGAAATTGAATGGCATTTTGGGTATTTTAAAAATTTTAACTAATGATGTTTAATAACAAAGGAGAAAGTGTACAACATTTAATAAAGTTATGGGAAGCCACTAAATTTATAAAAATACAAGAGTATTATACAATATTTTACCTAACTTTAGAAGAAACTCCCGTAATTGTCTTAATTTTTTTTTTTTGCTCGTTCAATAATAAGATTAAGTCCTCAACTCAACAACAACAAGAAGACCAAGGCTCCTCCCAAAAGAAACCAACAAAGCAAGAGAATAAGACATAAGGATTGAGACATGCTTAGGTATAATAACAAGCAAGCTCAATGATTGAGAAACCAAAGACTTGGGTGAAACAAATGATTAGACAAAGACAAAGCACAGTGGAACATAGGGGTGGGAGGGACCTGCTTAGGGGTGGGAGGGAAAATGAATAATTTTGCAAACTGAATTAGCTTTAAGAAAATCTCCAAACAGGGGCAAGCCCAAGCACAGCGGAACATAGGAAAAGGATGGGGAGACCATGTGTTGGGCTGCCAGTCCCAGATACATCAACATCAGATTTATTTATAATTTTATAATAATTCAAGTTTAGCCTCTCCACGTACGTACACTTCTCCAACAAAAACAAACTCTTCTATTAAATGAAATAATCAAGATTTATATCACCTTCTCACGCCAACCTGCTTGTCACCACCCAACTCGTAAGGCTGCCTTCGGGTTGATAATAATTCTAAGCCATCCTGACTACAGCATATATAATAATAGTCACGGGTTGCGTCCAATATGGCTGATAGGCTATATTTTTGAGGTTTGGGGCCAAATTGGTTATTGTAATAAAAAAAAAAATACTCAAACTGCATTTGTGTGAGATTCTTTAGATATAAATTTAGTAGTTCAATTTGAGAATAGAATTAACAAATTATTAGGCATCGTTGAGAAAATATTTACTTAATGGCTAACGTGGTCCCTAATTTATTTTGATAATTTTTAAATATAATAGTCATATTAGTCTCAATCCTAAGTGAGCATCTCAATTGTTTTAATTTTTTATTTATATGTGTTGTTACGAAATAAGATGGGAAAGAAACCACAATCAAACTATTAATCACACATACGAATATAAAATTTTACGTGAAAAATTCAAATAAGAAAAAATCATGTGCAGAAAAAATAAAATATTCTTAAACAAATATTACTACAATAAAAGTGATATTACTACACTAATTCTAGTTACCTGAGCACCTATTTATAAACCTAAAATTATTTATAGATTTATATAATAAACCATATTTTAATAAAAAGATGACTCATGAGGATATTTTTTCGAATAAGATAAATTTCACTTAAAATTAAATTTAACAAATATTATAATCAGAGACAAATTTGAAATCAAATCAAGATGAATAAGGATTTTGAATCATAATTATTACATGTGTATAATATGGGTTACCAATGTATATATATTACATAAAAATTTATAATTCAAATTAAAATAATAAAAATAAATTGAGTATTATTTAGTATAAATATTATTTTAGAGTATCGTGTGAAATTTTTACATTATAATTTTAAGTTGTAAGCTTATATGTTTGTTTGTAACTCTATATTTCTAAGGTTTCGAAATAATAAAAATAATTTTAAGTGTTATTTAGTACATAACATTCTTTTAATATATTATTTTAAAATTTATATATTCAAAGTTATGTGTTTTAATGTGCAAATAATAAAAAGATAACCCACCGAGACAGATCGAATCAAATTCTAAATTATAATATGACTCAGAAAAAAAGATATGTGAACTTAACGCATCCTATTTAACACTGCTATCTACATGTGATATAAAAAGAAAGAAAAAAGATAATATAAAAATATTTTAATATAATTAGTTATTAAATTATCATACTGCGTTATCAGTAATTTTATTTGTAATATTTTTATTTCTTCCTTATTCTAAAATTTGATTGTGTTAAATTAATTCAGCACATTGAAATTAAACTAAAAATTAAGGTTGCGTTCTCTTTACTATTTTCAACTCATTTTTAATTTTTAATTTTTTAAAATAATGAAAACGTGTTCTCTTTGTTGTTTTTAAAAATGTATTTTTGAAAACAAAAAAAAAAATTTACAAAAAAAACTCAAAACAACAAAAAGTTGTTTTGAGTATTTTCATATAAAACAAACTCAAAATTAAAAATATATTTATTTATTTATTTATTTATATTTTATTATTATAATAAAAAAAATATTATCAAATTCATTAACTTTAAAATGTATATATTTTTTTAATAATATATTAACATTAAATATTTATAATTTACTTAATAATTAAATTTATTGAATAAAATATTATTAAAAAATATTTTTAAAATTTCAAAAAGAATGCGTTTTCTAATTTTCTATTTTGAAAAATAATTTTTCAAAATAAAAAAAAGAACGCATTTTTAATTTTCTAAAAATAGAATACCAAAATAGAAAACTGAAAATAAATTCGAAACTTAAAATTAAAAATTAAAAAACAAAGAGAACACAGATTTTTCTCTTAAATTCTATTTATCAAAATTGTGCTAAATCAAGTACTAAAATCCCCTTCCTCTGTCACTTCTACACTTTCCCTCTTAAATCTATCTACACTTTTCACTTTACCATTACTTTACAAATATTAAGAAATTTAATAGGATAAGAATATTAAATTAGCTGAACT
Organism: Diospyros lotus; assembly: GCF_014633365.1. Lineage (NCBI taxonomy): Eukaryota > Viridiplantae > Streptophyta > Magnoliopsida > Ericales > Ebenaceae > Diospyros > Diospyros lotus. The sequence goes on along the minus strand of NC_068339.1, from coordinate 42,108,513 downwards.
TGTTGGTTTAGTTTAATTTTTTTTTCATCAGTTTGGTTGAGTTAATTTTTTTAAAAATAATTAATTTTTGGTTCAATTTTTTGGTTGAAATAATCGAACTTTAAAACGATATTATTTTGATATTTCTAAAATGACATTATTTTATTCTATTTTGTGTGTTTTTTATTTGTTATTTTATTTTCTATTTTTATGTTTAATTGGTTTAGTTCAGTTTATATGGTTTGAGTTCAATTTATTCAATTATTGGTTAGTTCAATTTTTCAGATTAATCGGTTGATTTGATTCAATTTTACTCTCTAATTCAATTTAATCAATTAATAAATTTTGATCAATTCAATAATTAAACCGACTATTTGCATGTCCCTAATCTTCCCAGTGTATGGTGAACTAGCTAGAGTTCTATTATCTATCATATTTTCTTTTCAATTCAAGGGTAGCTAAATCATTGTTGAACCAGAAAAAGAGATTATTAAACTGTTAAATTCTGAACAACTTATTAAATGGTTAAATACGGTAAAAGGATGAGAAAAGAAGCGTATTTATGTCATATTAATAATTTTAACAATGATAGAGTGAATGTGCAGTTATAGTTATAAAATTATAAAAGATTTTTTTTATTTTTTAAATATTAAAAATATTTTATTTTTTTACTAAATAACAAGAGTTCTGAGTGTAATTTACTTTTATTGAAAAAACCAAAAAACATTATTATCAAGAAAGTTGGCACAATTAATTATTTTTTTTACATTAAATCTTCATTTTGAGTCACACAAGTTATTTTAATTTCTTACTACTAAATCAATTACTTGGGTATATAATTTATATATATATATATATATTACAAGAATAAAACTAATTCAATCATTAAAGTGTGTGTGTTTATTTAATTTTTTAGTTAGATAAAAAGACAAAGGTGGATCTCTTATACAATAACCCTTTTAAAGCATGACTATAAGATGCGTTTGATATGGGTGAAAAGTGAGGATGTAATTCATTTTTCATCTAAATTTTAAGAAATTTTATCAAACAGTTTTTATTTTTCATGGAATTCGAATTTCATCTTAGTTCAAAAAGTGGAGATTTTCATTGAAATCAATAAATTGAAATTTCTAGGGGGTGGGGTGAGAATTAAAATTCCACCTCACTTTTCAATCTCCAATCAAACGTACCCTAAAAGTTATTTATTCGTTTTGAACTATAACTATCGCTAACAAGACGATTAGGATAGACTTGCAAAATCTATCATATTTAAGAATTAATGCGAAAAATATCTATTTACTAACTGTATTACCACGCTAGGCGAAACCTTTTTAACTCATCAAAGCAATAAGAAACTGTTTGCTAACTGTACAATCACCTTGATGGTAAGTATGCACATTTTCATTCTCTTCATCACTTTTAGTTATGCTTCTGAAATGGTAATTGTGGAGCCTATTTCTTTGCGGGCAATGGCACTGGGCCATGACGTGGAGTGCGGTAGGGTCCTCCGACCTCATGGTGTATCTATCTATTGCTTTAAGTCTTGATTTAGGGGGTTGTTTTGCCGAGTGGTTGGACCCTTAAGTTGTCATTTCAAGTTAAAACGTTTTATATAATTATATAATATTTGTTAAAAATTATAGAGTTTAAATATTATTAAAATAATATTTTTTTAAAAATTCCCTTTTAACTTTTTTTAAAATGCTATTTTTAATTTATTTCGTTGACTAATTATTTTATAATTCTATCTTTAAATAATTATCATATTTCTAATCTTATTCTTCTCCTTTGTTCTTTTCTCTATCATTGCTTTTCTTCAATTCTTCCATCGCTGCCTCCATCTTTTCCATGATGGTTGTCTATTCTAGCCCCATCTCTATCCGTATTGGCTGTCATCTCCAGCCTCATCCTCATTGGCTGTCGTCTTTGGTCTCCATCACTGCCTCTTTTATCTCTGTCTATCACTATTGCCTCCATCTCATTTGTCTATCATCTCCATTGTCGCCTCCTTTATCTCCTTTTCTCTCTCTATATATAACAAATATATATATATTTAAATATCTCAACATATATATTTAATATTTTTATAAATTAAATCTGAATTTTAACATAAAATATTATATTAATATAATTTTTAATAATTAATATAATTTGTCAATATTTAATGATAAAATTTTTATTAATTGAATAAAAATTAGTATTTTATTAATTTTATTTATATTATTCAACAACATATTTATTTTAATTTATTTTAAAATTTTGATAAATTATCAAATTTTTAAAACTAAATACATAATTATATTAATTTAAAATATATTTATTTAAACATATTATTAATTTAAATATATTATTAATTTAAATATTAATTAATTAATTTTTAAGTAGGAAGACTTAAAAATCATCTTAAAAAAGGGTAAGCTAAACAGCCGCTTGATAAAATTAGGTATGAAAATAAGTAGGACTGATGAAGCTATTAGTTTGGCGAAGCACGTGACTGATCGGACCCGGTTCGCGGGATCGGAAGCGCAACTTTCCGGGGAATTCTTTCCGAGTTGCCAAACAGTATTCAGTATTCACACTCGAAATTATCGAAAGTGGGGATTGATTTGATTTATTTCCTCCCGACCCCCAAGATACCACGCCCATTTTCTATCAAAATCTCGCAAAAACAGTTTATTCGAAGCCCAAGGATGACCCCACCCCAGTAGTACCAGTCAAATAGGCAGTTGTTGGAGAGACTCGCAAGAGAGCGAGAGAGAAGAAAGGCGTTGGAGATACAAGCGGCACACGCGTAACACCACACCCACATCTTCGATTGATTTCCAAAACTCTTCAATTTGTTTTTCTTCAGTAATCAACTTATTTTTGTTTGTTATATCGTCGAGTCGATTGTCCTACTGGATTGCGATCGGCTTTGCCCTAGATTTCTGTCTTCTCATTTTAGGGTCGAGTGTTTGCTGCGATTGAATGCACATTCTGGTTGTTTTTATGAAGGCGAATTGTGTTATGGAGGCGAAGTGTGTGGAACGAGACATCGATTCTGATTTTCCGTGTCGTTTAATTACGCGTTTGATGAGTTTTTGAGGCGTGGAGCTTGATCTGGGGATCCGAAATGAGCACCGAAAGGCAGTCGGTAGCGTTTCGGGATCTTGCCGAGGAAGCGAAGAAGCGGATCGTTGTTCTGATAATATGCGTGGTCGGCTTGTCTTATCTCATGTCATGTAAGTCTGTGGATTTCTTTTCACTTAATTTGGGTGAAGAATTATCATTTTAGTTGTTTCTATTGGATTCTTTGTTCTGATTTATGCATCCAATTGCTGAGTCACTACGATTGGTACTAGTTTTCTTCAGTTTAGTTGTTGAAGTTTTATGCTTGTATTGGCTACTCGTTTTGGAGGGTCTGTAGTTGTTTTGCTTGAGGCAATCTTTTATTTCAGTTCGGAATTTCCTTTTCTTTCAGATTTTGCAATTTTTTTATGCATGCTCTAGGGTTTCTGTATGTTCCTTTTGGTGAAGGTAAAGACCAATCTGAAATGCTGTTAAATTCCAAATTCTGAAATTGGTTTTATTGAGTTTTTCCTTCTATTTTTTCCCCCTTTCTCTATGTCTCAATGCACTTGGTAAAAAATTGTTACCCATGTCTGGCTATTTAATAATTAGTACCTGCAACAGCATTTAAGTTTGTAGAGCCTCTTGAGTGTATTGATCCCCCCCCCCCCCCCCCCCCCCCCCCCCCCGGCAAGAGTTTGACCATCTAGCAGACAAACATTCCCTTCCACTTTTGGCAATGAGGTCTATATGTTTTTCATACGAACATCTAGCAGACAAACATTCCCCTCCCCTCTTTTGGCAATGAGGTCTATATGTTTTTCATACGAAAGTCGTTGACTTCCATTCTTTAATGAACTTTCTATATAATAGCTCTGTCCAATGGCAATCTGTAGAGATTAGACTACATACAGTGTGACTATCATCCCTTTGTCATCATTACCATGATGGTGCTCTTTTGTCGTTAGCTTCGTCATATGGAAACCTGATAGAAAGTTAACCAAATGGAAATAAAAAGTCTGTGGTAGAAGTTCACGAACAAGGCTTCTCCTTGTGAGCTTACATGCAAGGATTAACATTTTAAGTATGTGCACAAGATTTTCATGAAACAAGGTTCACACAGTTATGTAAAATGCTAATAGTCTTTAATTGATAATGTCATGGCCTAGATGAATTAGGAAGTTATTTTTATTCAATTGATATTTACTGTTATGAATTTGGAGTAGTTGAATATTATTTACAGTTAATTGGCAGTTATGGAGTAGTGGTAACCGTTGTAAAATAATTGCCGGATAGCTTTATATATAGGCTATGCTATAGTTCTGGGAATCACATTAGAATTATAAGAATATCATAACTCAGTTTCTCTCTTACTCCCAATTCCCTCCCTATGTTCTATCTGTTTCTCCTTACATTTCTGTCCATTTCTCCCTCATTTTTGTCAGTTTCTACCTATTATTCTGTCAGTTTCTTCCTCAATTCATTATATTTCTCCCTCACTCTTGATTATATCTTCATGGAAAGCCTTAGGTAGAACTAGGGTCTTGACATTTGGTATCAGAGCTAGGTTGGTTCTTGGCTGTGATCTAGGCAATTCTAGTAGTGATTCTGATCAAACTTGAAGGCGCGCAGAACAAGGCGGTTTCTAGAAGCAGTTTGAGAGGCAATTATCGTTTATTGGAAGCAGTTACAGTTGTTGTTCAAAGTGAAGTTAGAAGGATTCGACTGAGGAAATGGCCGAAGGAACTCTTGAGAGAATGTTGTCACTGGAGAAAGTATTCAGGGAAGAATTCAATAAAAAGATGGATGACTTAATGATTATGATTTTAAAGAGGTTTTAGGTTAGTCTTCCCATTGGAATTACTTTCTAGGGAATATTTTAATCTAATTATTCAACAAAAGAAATTAGTCCCTGTGACAGTTGGAAATCCACTACTGCTAGGTAATGATGTGATTCATAGAACTCCACAAGTCAACTTGTAGGAGGATTTTTTGTTAGAGGAGAAGGATGAAAAAAATTTGGAAGATAATGAGTTTCCCTTGAAAGAAGAAGAATAATCTGAATTGGCATTTGATGAGACGTATGTTCTTGGCATCTACTATAGACTGGAAGGTGGTTAGGTTTCAGCCATTGTGGAACATTCCCACCTCTCTCTATGCAAGCCGGGTGCCAAGAAAGGAATGGTAGTTGTAGGAAAAATCACTGCAACACCATTGGAGGAGATATCTATTGAAGATGAACCCTTGGTGTACGCCAACAAGCAGAAAGCAAAAGATGCTGTGAAGTTTGGGAAGGTTATGTCATGACCCTAGGATATTGGCTGGGTAATATTGTAATTGGGCTGCATATTGTTGTAATTCAGTTAGATGGCCCTGGCTGTTGCTTTGTTGTTGAGCTTTAGTTACAATAACTAAAGAACAACCAGGTATACCTATAAAAGGCTAGTTGTAAGGAGATGGGGATCCATTCATGCAATAAAAGATTGAATCTTTTCCTTCCACTCTCTGTTCTTTTTCTTTCGGACCCTCTAACCTTCCCCAAGTCTTGTTGTTCTCCCTGCTCAATCTATCTCTATCCCTAATTCTCTCTCATTCTTTTTCTTTCGGACGCCATTTCATCCTCGGTTGTGATTTTTGCAATTTGTGGCAAAAATTTTAGCAGTTGAATTTAGGGTTAGATGCGACACAAAGCAAGCAATTTTCAAAATTGATTGAGCTGCAACAAGAGCAGGTTGATTTCCAGCGTGTCTTGGGTGTTAATTTCCGCTTAACATTCGAGTGAATTCTGACGATCTCGACTTGGAATTGAAGGCGAAGTAGGTCTGAAGACATGCGACTCCGGGCAACAAAACAGATCTGGGCGAGTTTGGATCCACAATGATTGCAACTGAGATTCCGACAAGAGGGAAGGAGCGAAGTGGACGCAAGTTCGAGGCGACGTGGGCAAGCCCAGGTTGGTCACAACTAGTGTGGATTTCTGACGTTGAATTGGGGTTCGAAGGTGGCAGCTAGTGTCACGACCCTAGGGGAGTAGTGTGTAATAATGTAAAATGTAGGGTCTAAATGAGGAAATAAAGGAGTAACAGAAATGCTGTAAACGGTTGAATTAAGCCGTTGAGTCGTTAGAAGTTGTTGAGGTAGCTAGAGGTCCTATAAAATAGGGGCCTACAACACTTTGAGGGTTATCTTGGAAGTAAATAATCAATTACCCTCTCTTGATTCTCTTTTTCTCTCTTCTATCTTTCTGTTTTCTCTCTCTTTCTATCAGTTCTTACGTTCATAATTTACCAATTTGCAAGCCCTAATTCAAGGGCTTGACAAAGTGGTATCAAAGTCGGTCGGCCAGTGGTGGGTAGTAGCAACGGAAGTGGAAGAACAAACGAGGCCCAGTACAATAGAGGATCATGAAGCAATGGCCGAAGGAATGCACCTGAGGCAACTGGAGGTAAGATTGGAAACCATGGAATTCGGTGTGAATGACACCTAGGAGGTGCTGCGCCAGACGAGGGAAGAATTGACCGAGTGGAAGGAGCTCATGCAAGCGGCCACAAAAAAGCAACAAGAAACTGTCAAAAGATGCCAAGAATCAGTTCAAAAATGTCAAGAAATCGTGGAACAACAAGGGCAGAGGATCAACAATATGTTAAACATGTTGGCCTCCCTGCCCCAGTTCCGGTTATCACCGGAATTCCCACCAAGACAGACATCGGCACCAATCTTGCCATATCGCGGAGATCAATCGGGCACAAAAGGAGCTTCGGAGGAGGCGGAGCAGCAGTTACTTCGAGAAAACGTGGGAAGAACGGGGCAACTGATGGTGCATGACCATACACCCATGTTGAAGTTGGAAATACCAATGTTCGAAGGGAAGAGTCCAAGGTGGTGGCTAAGACGGTGCGAACGATTCTTTTAGCTCTATCAAACGATGGAGGATAAAAAAGTAACTCTAGTGGCAACCTACTTGAACGAAGTAGTAGATTCTTGGTACTAGGGGTGGGTCCAAGATGGAGGGCTGCAAGGGGGATGGAGAGCTTTCGCGGATGGCCTCTACAAATGCTTTGGAGAGAAGAAGATGATAGACATGATTGAAGAATTTAGTAAGTTGAAACAAGAAGGTACTGTAATGGAGTATGTCATGATCCTAGGGCTTAACCTAGGATCAGTTTGGGAATCGGAAGAATCCGATTCAGCTAAGCCAAGAACAGAAGGGAATTAAGAAGGAAATGGGAAGAATGAGGGAGAGATTAGCAGAAGTGTTAGGGAGATTAGAGAACAGAAAAAGAGGGAGATGAAGATCAAGAAAGGGGAGAGAATTTGGAAGAGGAGAAAATCAGATTTCAATTCATTAATTTCTTGGATAACAAAACAAACCATTACAACAATCTTTTATAGGCATATTTGCCTTCTAACAACCTAGCACATGGTCCCATGTGCTTCTAACCACTCGCTAAAATATCCCTAACAAACTATTTTATCCTATTACAATAATACCCTTTTATTGTTCATAGGATCATGACAGAGTACCTTGCCCGTTTCGAAGAATTGATATCCTTGATATGTATGATTCAACCCGAACTTGCTGAGCAGTATGTGGTATCAATTTTCGTGAGTGGGTTGAAGGAGGAGCTACGACCCATAGTAAAGATGATGACTCCAACTACAGTGGGTCAGGCGGTAGTGTTATGGTTAAAGGATCTTATCAGCTAGAAGATAAGGAGCGCCAGTTAATGATAAGAAGATAAGGAAGCATGAAGCCTAAGAGGATAAATCAAGTTTAAGTTTTAATATTTTGTATAAATCTATAAATTATAGAAGATTCTTGTAATCTAGTTCCTACTTATTACGCTGTTATCCATTCTTAGTTTTTAGGAGATTTATTAGCATACTCTTTGTATATATAGGGTTTCACATGCATGGAGTAAACAAGAGAGGATTTCTATTCTTCCTAAACTCTCTCTCAATATGGTATCAGAGCCTGCTTTCTAGGGAATTATGTTCAGGCCTTCATTGCCGGTTTTTTCCCTGCTTCGACTGTTAGTGCCATTCCAGCCTGTTTTCTTGTTCCGTTTCTTGAAGTGATCTAAGTCAGTTGTGGTTTTTTTCTTCACCCGATAAAGTTGTTTCTTTCACCTATTTTTCCCTTCATCCGTTTGGTCCATCACTCGATAAGTAAGTCCAAGATCTCCTTAAGATGTCTACCATCTCCAACACCAATCCTACATCAGAGGCGATTGAAACAAGCAGCCCTTCAGAAGCCCCATTCACTGGATCTAGCAGCCCAAGTAATGGGGGAGAACTACAGAACCTCCAGGCGACTTACTGGTTGAATGGGAGAAACTACCTAAAGTGGTCCCAACTTATCCGGACTTTTCTCAAAGGTAAAGGTAAGATAAGTCATCTCTTAGGGACCGACCCTAAAGGAGGAGATCCCATGTTTGCTGCATGGGATGAGGAGGATTCTCTAGTTATGTCTTGGCTTTGGAATTCGATGGTGCCCGAGATAAGTGATATGGTGATATTTTTAACAACCACTAAAGATATTTGGGATGCTGTCAACCTCACCTATTCTAAAGTGAAGGATGCAGCACAGATATATGAGGTCCGGACTAAGATTGCAGCAACCAAACAAGGGGTAAGATCTATTATTGAGTACTCTAATGTGCTGCAAACTCTATGGCAAGAATTAGATCATTATCAAGCCTAAAGATGAAATGCAATGAAGATGCAGCCTCACATAAAAGATTTGTGGAAAAGGAGAGAACCTATGACTTCTTGGCATGCATTAATATGGAGTTTGATGCAGTCAGGGTTCAAATACTTGGCAAAGAGGATATACCTTCCCTAAATGAGGTAATCTCTCTAATCCGGGTTGAAGAAGGGAGAAGTGGAGTAATGCTAGACATTGCTCCTATAGAAAAGTCAGCATTAATAGCATTGAGAGGTCCTAACTGGGGTCCTAAGGAGGAAAGGAAGGCTGCTGGAGATAAGACTTCCAGTGGTAGAGATTTTCGAGACTCTTTATGGTGTACCTTTTGCAAGAAACCAAGACATACCATAGAGAGATGCTAGAAGTTACATGGAAAACCATCTAAAGGAGGACAGCTTGGGGGCCAAAATCAAGCCTATATGGCCAGCAGTCACCAGCAGGTAGAGCACAAGCAAGGGGAACATAAGGAGCGTCAAACTCTATGTTGAGGTCAGCTAAGAAGTCGTATGTCCTCTCATTTTCTACAAACTTTCTATGCAATGCAGCATCTTCATTGCACTTCATCTTTAAGCACTGGTAGTGATTCAACTCTTGCCATAGAGTATGCAAGAATCTGCAATAGGTTTGCATACTCTGTGATAGACTTTGTACCTTGTTTGGTTACTGCCACTTTAGTCCTTATCTCATAGATCTGGGCTGCATCACAAACCTTGGAATAAGTAAGGTTTATTGCATCCCAAATGTCCTTGGTTGTTGTCAAGAACATAACTGTATCACTGATCTCTGGAACCACGGAGTTTCAGAGCTAGGACATCACCAAGAAGTCTTGTACATCCCACGCTGCAAATGCTGGATCCCCTTCCTTAGGATTGGTTCCTAATAAATGGCTGAGCTTTCCCTTTAGAAATGTGTGGATCAGTTGAGACCACTTCAAGTAGTTCTTCCCATTCAATCGGTAAGCTGCTTGAAGGTTATGCAATTATCTTCCTGAGCTTCCATTGTTGGTCCCAACAAACGGAGTTTCTACCGTGTTGCTGGAATCAGCTGAGTCTAGTATGGGGTTTGGGGTGGTAGACATGACGACTTGTTAAAGAAGATTGAGGAAAGGAAAAGAAGGCCACGGTAGTCACACGAATAACGGAAAAACGGTGACTAAGATCCTATGGCTCTAATACCATGTCAAGAAAGATGTGGGAAATAAAGTTTTCTCTCAATTTTATTCCCCTTTGATGGATAGAACCAAATATATATACAAACTTCCTTCATAAATTAGGAAGTTCCTAATAAGAAAGCTTCCAAATATGCTTTTGGAAACTTATACAAATTTAGAATACAACAACTAATGGAAAGATACAGCTAATAACAGAAAGATACGGTAGCAATCTAATCTAGAAGATACATTATGTTTAGAAACATATAAAACTAATATCAATCAATCACTGATTTGATCTTGTTCAAGAATAAGGACAAGATACTAATCTTTTATTGTTGACAATAACGTTCAACTAAGATCAGTAAAATTAGAAATATTAAAAACTGGTTCGAGTGTATGGATTTTGAGATGGGTTTTTCCTTTTTTTGGGGGGGGGGGGGGGGGGGGGGGGGGGAGGAGAGAGAGAGAGAGAAGGGGGGTGAGGGGAGTCATTAGTAACAGGGAACATATTATCTCACATCCTCAATAATTTAAAGTTCTTTGTTTTGAAAAAACTGAAATTTATTTTCAGCAAACTGATGTTTGTCAAAATACTTGAAACAAATTCCAGTGTCTTCCACTGTTTTTATAGAAACAATTGACTCGTGGTTTTTCATTGACATTTCTGTTATTTCCCTTAGATATGGAAAGATTTCACTCTTGGTGGAAAGAAACTAAATATTGTTCCTTCCTTGCTAAAAGACTAGGTACTTAAGAATGTTTAGGAAACTTGTTACTTAAAGGTTGACTTTTGTTGTATAGAAGACATGATTGCATAAATCTTGGGATCAAATATCATGATCTTCTCTAACAAGTGTTAAAAAAAAAACAAGAACTAGAAAGAAAAAAAGTATTGTTAGGAAAAGGAGGAGAATATATGGTCTTAAACCTAGGAATGACAATAGACCGGGCACCTCTTCTCCGTCCCTTGTCCCTACATCCTATTCTCCACCACCCCCCACCCCATGCAGGCCTCCCAATCCTCGTTCCTATTTTTGTTAATGATCTACTTAATTCTCCATTTGTATCACCATCATATAATGGATATCCGTTGATTACCTGTTACTCAATCAATTTGCACAAAAATTTTAAAGTAATTTTAAAGAATAATTTATCATCAACAATTATTTTGTATTATCAACTATGTTTATTTCTACCATATCGATTCTCAACATTTCAAATAACTGCTAAAATTTCAAAAAATGAAATAATGCAAAAAACAGATTGACAAATAAAATAATTTTTAAGATTCAAAAATAAACATTTACAAAATAAAACATAATAGATAAACATTATATGGTCAAATTTCACAATGAGAAGTAACAGATCTAAGCATTAAAACTATTTATTTTTTAGACAAGAAAACTATATTTAGATTGAAAAAACAAAATTATATGTATATAAAGTAAAGTAATTTAAAATATGTGTGGGTTAGACAACCCTGTACCCATCCCCAGGCAAGGAATTTTTTCTTTCATCGTTACTTGCCTTGTTGGGAAAATTGTTCATACAAACACGCCATAGATACCTGCGAGTGTGGGTACCAATTGCCATTCCTACTTACAATCACGTTGATTGATGGCAAGAGAAGAAACTAAAAGATGATAAGCCAAGGGATGGGGTAATTAACTAAGAAGGCTCTTTGATATAGCTGTAGATAATAGATAGATAATGGCAGTAGAGGGAGGGAGGCTCTTGGTTTTGAAACATTTGACATTGAGACATTTTGTTGTCAGACTGGGCGAAATCTCTTTCTTTTAGTTGATTGATTTGCCAGAAGAAATTTGCTCATGGACTGGGTCAGTGTTACAATTTTGCTTCTTTTATATTTGCTTCCTGCTGCCCATTGTGCACTATTATAGCTCTTTTGGACTTTCCAGGTTCCCCTTTCGTATGATCCAATAAGATACATTGTTCTCATATCTGGTTGCTTCTGTATCTGTTGACTATTCTAGTTTTTTTTTTTACTTTAAATTTGTTTAATTAAAAATTTATTTTGGTCATGTATCTTGTGTCATTTTGTCATGATTTGCAAGTTGCTACCCTATTCTTGTTTCAGTGACTAGTTCCTCAGTCTGGGTCAATCTGCCTGCTGCTGCCTTCTTAATAATCTCCCTTCGTTATTTCGCTCTGGATTTTGAGATGCGAAGGAAAGCTGCAGTGTACAACAGCAAAGCAAAACCGGAAAATATTCATCTTCGAAAGAAACCTGCTGAAGGTTCAAAAGCTGTTTTTGAGAAGTCTGACTGGAGAAGGAAGGTTAACTCCCCTGTTGTTGAGGATGCAATAGAGCATTTCACCAGACATCTAGTATCTGAGTGGGTGACAGACCTGTGGTATTCTCGTATGACCTCTGATAGACAAGGTCCAGAGGAGTTGGTGCAGATCATTAATCGTGTTATTGGAGAAATTTCATCTCGTATGAGGAATGTAAATCTCATAGATCTACTAACAAGGTTGTTTTCCTTGCATATTCATAGCTCATCTTCCAACTTTGTATTCTGTAAGTGCATTTACCAGAAAATGTTTCACCTGGGTTGATGCAGGGACATGATTAATCTTTTCTGTATGCACTTGGAGCTCTTCCGTGCAACTCAGGCAAAGATTGAGAAGCAACAGCCTGGGTCTCCGACACTTGAACGCCAAGATATGCAACTGAAATTTGTGCTGGCTAAAGAGAAAAAATTGCACCCTGCTCTGTTTTCTGCTGATGCCGAGCACAAGGTTGTTTAAATAATTTTTTGGTTTCCATATGATTTTAGGTCTGCTGTTTTACAGATCTTTCTTTAAGACTTGAAACATATCTATCTAGTGCCTTCATCATGACATTATGCCTTATTTCTTCTACTTACAGGTACTTCAGCATTTGATGGAGGGTCTTATATCTTTCACATTCAAGCCTGAGGATTTGCAATGCTCTTTATTTCGGTTTATTGTTAGAGAACTCCTATCTTGTGCAGTGATGAGGCCAGTATTGAACTTAGCTAGTCCAAGGTAATTACTAAATTTTTTCTTCTTTTGTGGTTTAATTTTGTCTCCTTTTCTGTTCATTATTTTCTTCAATTGTTGTGTCAGGTTTATTAATGAAAGGATTGAATCTCTAGTTTCTTTAAGCAAGGCCAATAAAAAGGCTACCAATGTAAAAGTGCCAGCAACAGCATCCAAATCAAACGTGTCTCCAAGGATTTCGTCTGATCATTTTTCTCCATATTTAGATCCTTCTGTTAAAGGTGTTGAGCTTGTGCAATTCAAAAAGGATCAATCTAAACCTGCTGATCAGAAATCTACAATAGACAATGTGAATGGAACACTTCTTTCAAGGGATCCATTGCTTTCCATGGATACCAAATCCACCCATTCTTGGAGTTCTTTGCCATCAAACAACCAAAATGGTGATGGAGCTGATATTCAACGACCCCACTCTGGAAGGGAATGGGGCGATCTGTTGGATAGGGTTTCTCGCAGGAAGACCCAAGCCCTTGCTCCAGAACATTTTGAAAACATGTGGACTAAGGGAAGAAACTACAGAAGCAAGCAAGGATCTGATAAAGCTACTGAGCCAGTCACAAAATGTTCTTCATTGATTAAGACAGAAGATCATTTGAAAGCATTACCCAGGCAGAAAGAAAAGGCTGGCATGACCAAGATTGGTTGTGCTGAGAGCAGGTCTGTTCTTTCTAGGTATCATGATCCACCCATGGCAGACAAGTTGGTCCATCATGAGAATCAGAACATGTCAAGTCAAGCACTGGTTAGTTCTTATGCAGAGGATGATGTAGATAATCTCATGCATTCGGAAGAGTATTCAGAGAGCAGTTGTTCTTATACTAGTGAAGATGAAGAAACGAGCAATGTGACTGGCCTTGATTCTCCTGGTACTAAAGTTTGGGATGGTAAAAGTAACAGGAATTTAACTCTCTCTCGCATTCACCATCCACTTGAAAATTCGGATGGCCGTAAGACAAGGAAGATGGGCAAAGGACATGTTCACCATGTATTACATAGGACACAAACTAGGAGAAAAAGGTCTAGATCAAGCAGTCAGAAGGTGCCTGTTTGGCAAGAAATTGAGAGAACAAGCTTTTTATCTGGAGATGGCCAGGATATACTGAATTCTTCTAAGGGACATGTGAAATCAGAGGAATCTAATGATGATTCTGATGCAGAAACATTGGGTAGAATTCACAGTGGAGAAACAGCTTCTTCCTCTGCACCCTTGACTTCCTTACCTCCAATGAATGCTCAGAAAAACCTCTTGTTAGCAGATTCTTTTTTGAAGTTAAGATGTGAGGTATTCAGCAAAAATGCTCAATGCTTTCTATTTGTTTCACCATGTTATGACTTTCCTGATCTGCTGAAACATGCAATGGAAGTGATCTCATCTCTTATTTCAGGTATTGGGTGCCAATATCGTGAAGAGTGGCTCTAAAACTTTTGCAGTTTATTCCATATCTGTTGCAGACATAAATAACAACAGTTGGTCCATCAAAAGAAGGTTCTACAGATAGAAACATCAATATTCTGGTTTTTGTGTTCATTCATCTGTTCTCTTATGCACCTTATGTGTGCCTTATTTCTATAGTGCTGGAATATGGTACTGGTTAATACCATTTTAACTTAATTCCATGAATGATTCTTAGGTTTCGGCATTTTGAGGAGCTCCATCGACGCCTTAAAGAATTTCCAGAGTATAATCTTCATTTGCCACCCAAGCATTTTCTCTCAACAGGTCTAGACGTACCTGTCATTCAAGAACGATGTAAATTGCTTGACCAGTATTTGAAGGTCATACAATTACTTGGAACTCCTTTTCTTTTCTTCTTGTCTACCTTCCAGAGAGTTGATTTGCATATAGAACCTTAGTTCATTTATATAATCCTAAGAGGCAGTTTGGCTGGCCTCAAGCCACCCCTTATTATGTGGAAAGGTAAAATTGGTATACCACTGGCTACAAGGCCACGATTGTTTTCCTTTTTTGAATGTCTTCTGATGTTACTACTGATGGATCAGATCGATCAAATATTAAATAGCCTAAGCAACATGAGAACTTAAGAAGAATAAACTTACTGGTTGACTGAGCGTTGATATATTTCATCCCTCAACAGAACAAGCTGTTTCAGATAGAACTATCATTTTAAAAGGATAGAGCATTATATAAGCTTGCAACCAATGATCCTAATATAGAACTTGCAACGTGTAGCTTAGTTGGAATTTTCATATTTTGATTTTCTCTCATAATGTCATTACTGCTTGTTCTCCCTCTTGTTATGTTGTGCTTTCTTTTTACCGAAATTATTCTTCTCTCAATCTAATTTGGTTCAAGATAGCTCAAGTTTTTAGTATAAAACCTAACACAGCAGCTTTAAAAAAAATCGTTCATTGCATATTATATTTTTTTAGTGGGTTTTGCCTGTGAGAAGTGCGTCCATGTTAGTAATCAATGTCGTTTATTATTTTTCATTTCCCCAGTATTTGTTCTTCTTTACCTCTTCCTCTTATTACTCTTTTAATGACGTACATATTGTTATATTCCTCAGAAGCTTCTTCATCTTCCAACTATATCAGGATCAATTGAAGTTTGGGACTTCCTTAGTGTTGATTCCCAGGTTTGGTATCTCCTTTTTGTTCCTTGTTGGGAAAGCACTGACATGTTTCATGGTTAATCTTTTTTTTTTTTCCACATGATGCAGACCTATATGTTCTCGAATTCTATATCTATCATTGAGACATTGTCAGGTGAATCATGTTTCTTGGCAACATTCTGAATACATGAAATAGTACCTTGCTTGAATTATTTTCACATTTTCATCATATGCCATGTGGTTATCCAGTTGACCTTGATTACACACTGCATGAAAGAAGAAAAAAGATACAGACTGCTCCTAGCGCTGCTGTAGATCCCTTGCCCTCCTGGAGAGAGCAAAATAATGCTGAAAGCAAGATAGCTGCACTACCAATTAAACATAGTCTTGTTGCAAATGAGTCAAAATTGAATAAAGGTGCAGTTCATTATTCACAAGAAAAGCCAAAGCCATTTGAGGATTCTGGTAGTGACTCTGATAACGTGGAGAATAGAAATATGTCTCCGGCCGAAAAGTCCATAAAGGGAAATGAACATAATGATCTACAAGCCTCAGCTCGTACACTTACTGATGCTACTACTGACCCAGCCCTTCCTACTGAGGTAATCACTATCTATCTGTTATCTAACCTGCTCAAGTTTTTCTTTTTGGAATTGGCTTTCATTTTGTTGGTTACTTGATGGATAGAGCTTCAGTGACATGGCCAACTTTTTGCCTATTGTACTTCATTCATTTTTTTTTTTTTTTGTGTGTGGCATATTTCCAGTTTAACCTCTATGTGGATTTTGTAATATTTCTATATTTAATGCAGTGGGTGCCACCGAGTCTAAGTGTCCCAATACTAGATTTGGTAGATGTTGTTTTCCAGCTGCAAGATGGGGGTTGGATCAGGTATATGATATGTATAATTGTTTAGATTATGTTAACAATCGTCCCTTATTTTTATATTTGACAGAATGTCCAAAAGTTTCATTTTGCTAGATTTCCTTCTGGCTAACTTACCAGTGCATTACAGGCGGAAGGCTTTCTGGGTGGCCAAACAGGTATTACAGTTGGGAATGGGTGATGCCTTTGATGATTGGTTGATTGAGAAAATCCAACTTTTACGTAGGGGAACAGTGGTTGCTTCAGGAATCAGGCGGATTGAGCAGGTTATCCTTCACAACCTTCTTGAATTAAGATGCCTGTTTATATTTTTCTCAATGTTTTTGATGAACTCTCCCATGCTTGGAGTTCTCAATACTTGGTAGCATAAAAGAGGATTGAGATTTTAACTGATCTTGACTCTAATTTCATAATTCACAATTTTATTTTAATTTTGGTTTTACTTGCTTCATTTTAAACAAAATTCACAAAATCTTATAGAACCCATTTCAATTTTGGATTCATTAAGATAAGGCTCACAAGGGAGCAACATCAACCGGCTTCTTGTTGGATATCATTGCCTCACAGATAAGCAACTGTGAGGTCCATGAGTAGTTGATATTTTTGCTACATATGGGCATGCGAGTAAAACAACCTGAAACTTGAGTCAGTAGTTTACTATTCACTAGAAAGCCTTTTATAACCAGAGGGGTTGTTTGGCGTGTCTTTTGTTCAGGGAAACTTGTACTTGCGGAAATCTTAATAATGAAGTGTGGGATGCTTATTATTTTCTCTCTGATTCACATTAGATACTTTGGCCTGATGGAATATTCATAACAAAACATCCAAGGCGACAAAGACCAACTGCCTCTGGAAACACACCCGTACGTTCAACTGATGGCCAACCCCCCATATCTGTATCTTCACCTAAGAAAATTGAGGATGTCCACCAATGGGAAGAGCAACAACAAAAGGAAGCTGAGCGTCGTGCAAAATTTGTATATGAACTAATGATTGGTAATTTTACTTGTTTAGCAACTTTCCTCTTCATTAAAAGCATTATGCCAACATTATCTTGTACTCAAATTCCAAATGCTGGTTATGCTTGTAAATCAACTCCATTTTTTATTGAATGCAGATAATGCACCAGCTGCTATTGTGAGTCTTTTCGGTCGAAAAGAGTATGAACAATGTGCTAAGGATCTCTACTACTTTATTCAGGTGATGTCATTGTGAAATGATCTACCTAGAATCGTGTCATCACACTGGTTATTGATTGCCTGACCTATGAACATGTTATCTTGAAAGATGTCCCACCAATTTAACAGAACAAATTATCTCTTTGCCTTTTCTTTGTTTATTTCTATGTCCCAAGTGGCTTATTCTTGTGGCTTGAACTCATTAGAAGTTTGACCACAAGCAAATTTATGCTATGGTGGAAGATAATTGCAGGCAGACCAGAAAATCCAACATGCAGTCATTAACCCTCCTACTTTTTGCCTTTCATCTAAATGAAAAATAACTTGCTCCTCTGTTCACTTTCATCTTCCTATTGTTGCCGGGCCGCTGTTTGATTTCTTACCACAAATGTTGTCCCCCTAATAAAATTTTCTTCAAGTAGAAGAAATGCATGTCAATTTTGCACCACTTCTGGTTCCCATCAGTTTTGTAATCAGATGGTTACAAATAGAAGGAAAAAGAATGGGATAACACCATTGTTCTCTGTCGGCTGTGCTTCTCATGTCATTTCTGGTTGGAAGATTGACTAATGAATAGTTGTGGCTCGGTTGCTTGTGCAGTCTGCTGTGTGCATGAAGCAGTTGGCTTTTGACCTCCTTGAGCTCCTCCTCCTGTCGGCCTTCCCGGAAATGGATTATGTCTTCATGCAGTTGCACGAGGAGAGGGAAAAGTTCGGGGAAGTCGGAAGTAATTGACAAAGAGAAGACACAGCTTCAAAACCAAATCGTTGTCTTTGTTTTTCCCATTGGAGGTACATCGTTTGTTTTTGTTAAAAGGTTACATGTTTTGCTTGTTGGTACAGCAACTTGCAAGATGAATTTGAGTTTTGGAATTTAATTGGAAGCCAAAGGTGTCAATTAGATAAAAAAAAACATGGGTTCCAGATTGTAACTAGCTATAGCTTTTGCTGTTGTGAGCAAATTACATGTAAATCTCCGGACTAGAGAAGTAATTATGCCAAAGTCTCATTTCCCCCCATCATTCCTACTACCACCACCACCACCACTACTACTACTACTACTTTGTCATTGATTGATTGTACATTTTAAGAGTCATTTGAGAGAGATCTTGCTCCAAGATGAGAATGCATTGCAATGCCTTTTAACTCTCAATTCACTCGAGACAATGTTTAATGCAACTGTGTTTATATGATAAATAATAATTAACGGTGTTATATAAGTTTAAAAAATAATGTTACATTTTATTTTTATTAACTATTATGTATTTACGATTTAAATATAAAATAATATCGTATATGATTGAAATGTAATCTTGCATTTTCAGCTGAAGCGACATGCACGTCCGTGTAGTATTATAAGTAAAATATTTCATCTTCCAAATAGGAAGGGGCCCCGCCGGAGGGCCGGGTTGCTGAACCAACCCCCTGCCCTATACTACTAAGACAAGAAACAAACAATGAAATGGAGAAACAATGCCATGAGATGGATA
This sequence comes from Diospyros lotus, assembly GCF_014633365.1. NCBI lineage: Eukaryota > Viridiplantae > Streptophyta > Magnoliopsida > Ericales > Ebenaceae > Diospyros > Diospyros lotus. The sequence goes on along the minus strand of NC_068339.1, from coordinate 42,089,453 downwards.
CCAAAAACCCTAGCAGCTAACCTGCATTTATCATATCATGATCATCATCATCAACCCCCCCCCCCCGGGCCCACAAACAAAAACAATAATCACAAAGCCTTAATCCCACTAAAGGCTGCATAAATTATTGACTTCCAAACCATCTCTTATATCATGCCTAAAAATTTTCCAACAAGTTTTCTTTGGCCTTCCGTAACCTTTTCTGCTAAAAATTTTCTCCACTTTATCCACTCACCTCAGAGGTACTTCCATGATCTTTCTCTTGCATATTTAAACCATCTAAATCATTACTCCTTGCTTTTATCAGGCACAACTCCCACTAAAACATAAAAACGAAAAAGAGAATAGACACAAGACAGAGGATAGGTTCAAGGATACACTGTTCTTGATTTTTCACATATATATCATCCCATTGCACTAAAGACATCCCATGTGCAACACGTTTACTCACAGTGGGGGCATGTCTACTATAAGAGAGTATGCTAAATTACATAAACCAACACTGAACGTAAGAAAAATATTTATATTAGCCTCGAAACCAGTGGCTGATTACCACTAACTATGAGTAATGGTGGGAGTCATAATTGATAACGATATTATCAATCAGGTGTCGCATCCTCATTAAAAAATATGCTAGATAGAAAAGATAAATGACACGATTACTTTAACCTTCTTCAGTGAAGAATAGTATATAACACCGTCATAAGTCATAATTTGTAGCATTATTCATAAAAGAATGCACTCTTCGCTGGTTCTGTCAACCCCAATTCAACAATATATCAGAAAATAAGGGAAGAAGTAACCAGCAAAAACAATTGGCAGCACGAGCAACTTACATCAAGCATACCCTAGCTTTCACTTGCCGCACAAGTTATATCTCTATGGACGCAATAACAGAATTTTAGTTCATCCCTACTTCAGTTCAACAAACAGAGTTTTGATCTTTAGCTGTAGGAAAAGCCTAATGGAAGTTTTGGGACTTGTACATACATTATTAGGAACTGAAATTTTAGAGTTTCAACAAAATGAATATAATGCAATGGAATATTGTGAAACATTTCAAAATAGTCCTGTTTGGACGTTATTACAAATAGTTAGTCATTGTAGTTTAGTTTTCTGTTTAATACAAGCCAAGTGTACAAAGTAATAGTATTATCATAAATAATATCTCATATATTTTTTTTTTCTACCCTTTATTGATTTGGTTGAGCTCATATATACATAGAGGCATGCACATTATACTACATAAAATTCATTTCCCTCAAATAATTTAACAATATTTAGTTCGCATTGAATTACTTTTAAATTATTAGTGCTATTTAGCTAAACATATTTGTAGACCACAAAAAAAAAAGTTATCACTTGACAATTAGCCTGGATTTCCAACATTTCTATACAATAATAAACCTTTTGTCATTTCTATTATCTTCTCCAAATGTTTGAATTTCTAAACTGACCAAACAGACATTGAAACAAAATTGAGATGAGAAAATCTTAGCCTATGCCCAAATTCAACTGAAAAATTAGCATAACAAATAGTCCAAACCTCCTAATGGAGGTGACAAAGCTAATTCTAGGTCTAGATTCTTGAAACAGCCAAAATGACGAATTTTCTAATGTCTAAAAACAAAAAGCTTCCGTACAGGATTAAGAAATTTAAAAGATGACTACATGCCAGAGACGCTATGCTCAGAAAACTACATATGGGGTGAGTCCAGAAGCATCCACCGGCCGTTAGCCAACACAAAAAGACTGAAGATCCAGAAACCAAACTTCAAATCCATACCTTCTAACCTGCTTGTCAGAGCAAATAAAATGGCGCTTGTGAAAGACTTGTATCTTCTGGTTATCCAAAAATTAGAAACTTAAATTGAGGATTCATAAAATTTTTCTTCTTTAGGTTTTCAAGTGATGAGACAATTACAAAATAGATACCACAATATACCAAGGAACAACAAAACTAAGCATTAGAACTCAAAGCAAGTCTGATTCATCAAATCAGCTACATATCATTTTAAAGGAGCAAAAAGCCTCCAAACGAAGTTCTAAAAATTGACTCTGTCCCAACACAGGAAATCATGAATGAAACTATAATTCAGTACCCAAGATCAAGTAGAAGCTGGTGCTCCCTTCTTCCTCGGAGCTGCTTCGGTGCCTAAACGAACAAGAAAACCCAACAAAAAGAGTCAAAATTAATGTCTGCATACATATTACATAGATAATCAGATAAATTGATGTAGTACTATTTTCACCTTCTCTGAAACCGGACTTAAATCTGCGAGGCACGTTGCGTAGGTACCTCATACGACCTGTTCCGGTGGTCTTCCTTCGGATGGCCTTCACGCTCCAGTTATCTACAGCCACAAGATTGTCATACTTCCAGGTTTAAATCTAAAAACCAGATGAAAAATAATAATAACAATAATTATTATTATTATTATTATCACAACGGTTATTGTACAGGAGAAGTACATTTTCGTTTCCGGGCAGCTGGAAAAGCACAAGCTGCACAGCGGCTCTTCTGGATGTGAAAACTGCGGCGGCCGCACCTCACACATAAGGTGTGAGTCTTGTTCCTCCTCTTCCCGAAGCTCCCTGTTCCTTTCCCCTGTTTTCATACATACACATACACATAAATATAAGTGAATCACATCATTGCGCACAGAGAGAGAGAGAGAGAGAGAGAGAGAGAGAGAGTGTGTTACCATTGTTGCGCAGCTGCGGGAAAACCCGAACCCTAACCCTAACCCTAATGTTTGGATCGACTATTTTGGAGGAAGACGGGTTTTATATACTACATAAAAAACAGCTTTTATGTACCCACGTATCTGTATGTGCTTTAGGGTTCCACAATAGACGGGCTCAAGCCCAATTCGGCCCAACCATTTTGACTAAATACAGTCAGAATTTTATTCCGGAATTTTAGATTTAAATAAACTAAATTACTCAATCTTAAATGAACTTTGGTTGAGTTTTCTTTTCAAAAAAAATATGAAATTATATAATATAAAATTAGAATCTAGTATTAATAAAATATTAATATTTATAAAAATTATTTTAATATAAATTAAAAAAAAAAAACAAAATCACTTGAAAATTATTTTAAAAAAAATGGGCTTTTATACTTGTTGGAGTTGGGTTAGGATGGACCCTAATATTTTAACCCAACCCAATACTAATTAAGTCAAAATACATAAAACCAAACTAAATCAAATTAAAAAATAATAATAATAATAATAAATTAACCCGATCCAATAATATCGATTTGACTTAATTTTTAACTCTAGTACTTAGATCCACTAGCACTCCCGAGTAAAATCATTAAATTAAAAGATTTTAAAATTTGATCTAATAATTGTTTGAAGTTGATTTAATAATACCAATATTTCTAATTAAAAAAATTATTTTAGTTAATTATATGGGATAAATATATAAAATCAAATTTAGGTATTACATATAATTGCTTCCATTTGGAAATGGTATGAACCTGGTTATTGAACCGTAAAATGGGCCTATGGTAGTTAGCCCAGTGGACAGAAATCCACAGGGCCCAACCCAATTTCAATGTCCGTTTCTTGGGATTGTAGGGCTCGCAGCCTGGCGCCGATGGACGGGGAAGAAAGAGCGGGAAGACGCGATTCCGCGATTCGAATGTGATGGAAAGTGCGATCGAGCAGATAGGTGTATAATTGGAAGAACACGAAGAAGAAATCCACGGAACAAAGGCGAAAATGGAAGGGAAAAGTGAGTTGAAATTTGCGGCGTTTCCATTCAAGCCCTACTCCATTCAGATCGATTTCATGAACGCTCTCTATCAATCTCTCGACAGAGGAGGCATTTCTATGCTCGAAAGCCCTACTGGTACTGGCCTATCTATGTTGAATTGGTTTTTCTGTTTGCTTACCTTATATATATGCGCAATTGATGCTTCAGGGACCGGGAAGACGCTCAGTATTATATGCAGCGCCTTGCAGTGGCTCTCTGATCAGAAGCAGAAGCGGAATTCTGAAGCCACAGTTGATTCCAACCATAATCAGTCTGGTTTGGACGATGAGCCTGACTGGATGAGAAACTTCGTTGCCGAAAAAGATAATCAACTCGAGGAAAAGAAGTTAGAGAAGAAGAATAAACGGCAAGGAATTAGGTCGAAGAAACTCGGTAACAAAAGAAATACGGAAACGTTTGGGGAGTTATATAATCAGGGAGGGGTGGACGATGAAGCTTGTCATGCAAAAGAGAAAACGAACGCAGAGGAGTTGAATGATGAGGAGTTCTTGGTTGAAGAATATGAAAGTGAAGGGGAAGGTGGTTTTGACAACTGGCTATCTAATTCTAAGAGGAAGGCCGGTTCTGTGGTTAGTTCGTCCAGTGACGATGAAGAGGAAGGCAACAGTTTTGATGATGAAGGCGAGGAAGAGTCATCATTAAAGATTTACTTTTGCAGCCGGACACATTCACAGCTTTCTCAATTCATAAAGGAGTTGAAGAAGACTGTGTTTGCTACTGAGCTAAAGGTCGTCTGCTTGGGATCTAGGAAGAACTTCTGCATCAATGAAGGTATTGACCCATCATTCTGTTGAGTTTGCTTTATGTAAACTTAGTTGTGTGGATTTTGTTGCAGGGGTTTTGAAGCTTGGCAATTCCATTCACATTAATGAGAGGTGCTTGGAGCTTCAAAAGAGTAAGAAAAAGGACGTTTCCAAAATGAAGGTATGATTATCGATGCTTTACCCTGCCTAAATTAGTTGCAAAGCTTGGAATTTGGTAAATGATTCTTGAAATTTGCTGTCATCTAGGAAGTGCAATTCCTGACTTATGCTTAGCATTAATTTCCCCGCACTTTATTCACTTCACTGTTTCTTGGTAGTACAAAATTTACCTAGTAAACTTGATAGACAATATCGCTCTACAAGCATAACTAGAAGTAAATATTAGTGATGGACAACACTTGGAATCAGATTTTGAACTTGTTGGTAGGTTGGTATTTTTGATCTCCATCTCAGTTACATTTTGCTCATTAATTTTCAAAACCTTAGGAACACCACCATCTCTTTCTTTCCTCCCTATATTATCATAGACAAGTGAAACCAACGCATGCCGCTAAGGTACGAGGACTGGTATTCATTCTCATATTCGTCTAGAATAGTTGATCTGATTAATCATAAGTTGTAATTCTTGTTGTTAGCAATGAGTGGACCAATGTGAATCATGGTTGCACATTTAGGGTTGTGAATCTTCATTAACATGAATAACTTTCCTTCAGATTCATTGAGATCACTTTCAAATCTTGAGTTAGCAAAACTATAAAAGATCACCATGTCTATTCAATCTTATATCTAAGAATCATTGGAATTGTATGCACTTGAGTGTCAATCTCATCAGTTTGAATGGATTGTATATTATTTGTTCTGTTTATGGCTGATGATGAACTTTCAATCAGTCTAGCCAGTTTCTACTTCAATACAAATACTTTATATTGCTGCGGCACTGAAGCAATGGCATTTATATGCAGAATTTAGGTGCAGGAGGACGAATACGCCGGACTAGGGCTTCTTCTGGTTGTCCGATGCTTCGAAAATTTAAACTTCAGAAACAGTTCAGGAGTGAGATCTATGATGAGGGAGCCTTGGATATTGAAGACCTTGTTCACCTTGGAAGAAGGATAGGAACTTGTCCTTATTATGGTTCCCGAAGTGTTGCCCCTGCAGCTGATCTTGTAGTTCTTCCCTATCAGTCTCTTCTTTCAAAATCATCACGTGAATCACTTGGTTTAAATCTAAAGAATAATGTCATTATTATAGACGAGGCTCACAATCTGGCTGACTCTCTTATCAGCATGCATGATTCAAAAATTACTTTGTCACAGGTATGTAAAGGAAACTTTGAGGAACTTACTGCAAAATCTTTCAATCTATAATTAAACAAATGCGAAACATTGATTTTTTGCTACCAAGATTGAGTTATTAAGAATGATAATTGGAGAATCAGTTAGTAAAATCTTTTGGAGATTGTAACTGTTGATCTTTCTTTCTTTTTTTCAGCTTGAGCATGTCCATTCCCAATTACGGATGTATTTTGAACGATTCCGGAATGTCTTAGGACCTGGAAATAGAAGATACATTCAAACACTTATGGTCCTTACTAGGGCTTTTCTCCAAACTTTACGTCCCGATGACAGTACTGGCTCCACTGAGCCTTGCTACGATGCCGAAGGAGCTTCCAGAGCCAAAAGTGCTGAAAATTGTTCTATGGCCATTAATGAATTCTTATTCTCTCTCAACATTGACAACATAAACTTGGTTAAATTGTTACGATATATCAAGGAAAGCAATATCATTTACAAGGTAATTGCATTCTCCTACTCACAAATGCTATATCAAGTTATCTATACTTCCTTGTCCCGCTGAATTCCTTTCAACCTTTTTTTTTTCTTTTGCATTCTCTGGGTTTAGGATCAGTTTATACATGCTCTGTCAGGTCAGTGGCTATGGGGATAAAGCAGCTAGTTTACACAATGGCTCACCACTCACAAATGGAGATGGAAGCAGTGAAGGGCACAGCAGCCCATCCAGTTTTCAGGCATTAGTTGACATATTGGTAGCTTTGACAAATAAAGATGGTGATGGTAGGATAATTATTTCAAGAAGATTAGCATGCTCAGGGCAGGAGGGAGGATTCCTTAAATATGTGATGCTCTGTGGAGAAAAGATCTTTTCTGAGGTTTGCTAGAAATTTCTGATATTAACAGTATATTGTCTATTCAGGAAGTATCTCCTCTCCATAATATGACAACAGTTATTCATTTGATAGATTGCAGATCAAGCACATGCTGTAATTTTGGCTGGTGGAACTTTACAACCTGTAGAGGAAACGAGGGAGCGACTCTTCCCTTCGCTAACACCAGATCAGTTGCATTTCTTTTCTTGTAGTCATATAGTTCCTCCAGAGAGAATTTTGCCAGTTTCTGTTTCCCGGGGGCCTTCTGGTCAGTCTTTTGATTTTAGCTACGGCTCCAGAAGCTTGCCAACCATGGTGATTGCAATGAATCCTTCTTTTTCATGATTTCTTCCTGAGAACTTACCTTCCACATTTTTCAAAGCATTGACATTTGCTAACAGATGCACTATTTTATTAAATTCAGCAAGTTAGCTGCACATTGAAAATTCTCTTGGCATTTCTTTTTGTTGTATTATTGAATTTTCTTTATATTTGAATATTGATATTTCAATCTTTAAGGCATCAACTCTGACCAGAAATGTCTGTGCGCTTATTTTGTTCTAAAACTTTTTCCCTGGAATTTATGGCTGACGAAGTATGCCCATGTTCTTGAAATAACAGATAGAGGAGCTAGGGCTTCTACTTTGTAATATAGTGACAGTGGTTCCTGAAGGAATTGTTGTGTTCTTCTCCTCGTTTGATTATGAAGGCCAAGTTTATGATGCTTGGAAGGCTTCAGGCATCCTTGCAAGAATTGCAAAGAAAAAGCTTGTTTTCAGAGAGCCTAGAAGAAGCACAGATGTCGAAGTTGTCCTCAAGGAATACAAAAATACCATTGATGCATCGTCTAACGTGAATCTAGGAGGAGCCACACTACTCCACAATGGTGCAGTTCTACTAGCTGTGGTTGGTGGGAAAGTTTCAGAAGGTATCAATTTCAGTGATGGGATGGGTCGATGCATAGTTATGGTAGGGCTGCCATACCCAACCCCTTCCGACATTGAGTTGATTGAGAGGGTGAAACATATTGAGAGTATTGGAGACAAAACAAGTAAGATCCATGAAGTTTATGATTGTTACAATGGTGATATTAAAGTTGGGTTTGACATCCTAAGAAGTTGCACGCGCAGAGGAAAAGAGTATTATGAAAATCTTGCCATGAAAGCTGTAAATCAATCAATTGGTATGTTCCAAACCCTATAAACTATCTGCATCGCTATCATGTACTTGAGAAAAATTTCATAAATCATAATTTTCATTAGTGTTGCTTCCCATGCAACAAAAAGAGCACAATTGCATGCTTAGTGTTCTTTCCAATATCAACATGTCTGCTTCATTAAGACGTAGATTTGATAAGTGGATTGAGAACTCTTTTGGCAGTCAGATTTGTTGGATCATATAGGTTAAGGCACAGTTGTGAGAAAATGTAAATGTTTGATCAACCCAATTTGGTAACCTCCCCATGTGTGTACAATATGCGATATTTTTTCTTTCCTCTTCTGGGTGACATATTGTTTTTTATGGGTCTTATCTAACTTTGGCTTTTCTTCTTGACCTGTCTAGGTAGAGCAATCCGACATATAGATGATTATGCAGCAATCTTGTTGGTAGATGCACGGTATGCAGTTGATTCCTCAAAAAGAAGTTTCTGCCACCCAACCGACAAGCTTCCTCAGTGGATCAAAGGTCGTCTTATTTCCAAGACAGAGAACTATGGACAAGTCCATAAGCTTCTGCATCAGTTCTTCAAATTCAACAAAGAGGGGCTCAGTAAAAAGTCCCACCAGATAAGTTCCTTAATATGAAGAGAAAGAATAAAATTAACAGCCCTCTGATGAAGTTTCCCCAACGAAAGAAAAAATAAAAAGGGAAAATATGACTTGGTTCTTTTTCTTTTCTTTTTTTATAAGTAATATTATATTTGTATATATATATTTTTCCCAAACACAGATAATAGTGAGCCGATGAGTTTACAGTGGCGATGAAAATATGAATTCAGATCAAAATATGACATTTCCTATAAGGCCCTTTTGGTTTGGATTGTAGGTTTATCTTCTATCTCACACACTCCTCAATGTTTGCGTTTCATTTTCCATCATTTCCAAAAAGAAAAAGAAAATGCCGTGAAGACTGTGGACTGTGGAGCCCATGAAACTCCAGGGGTCAGCACTGTTCTGGGATCCAGACCAATGGTTTGGTCAAATGTAACTCCGTTATAATTAAACGTCTTCTATATAGCTCTTCGAAGGCAAGTTTTAATTAGTAAATTATTTTTTTCTTTTCTATGATTAGATCACTAGCATAAATTGTGAACATAATTTTTTATAAAAAAATTTAAAGAAAAAAGTATTATATGCACTAATATGATCTTTTCTTCATGCGTTGTATTTTAGAGTATTTTTTAAAGACTTAATTGATAGCATATAACTATTTTAATTGTTACCCAATTCTAAACATTTTCCATTTGGGATAGGCTGGGGTGCCACTAACGTGTTTCTAACCCATTTACCAAAAAAAAAACATGTTTCTAACTCCAATTATGCCATGTGCCTTTAACCTTTACTGACTGTAATTTTTAAGAATGTACATCTTGTATTATTTGGTATCAATGTCAGTTTTTCACATATTTGTTTGCAAGTTGAATAATCAATGTGGGATGATTTTGTCTTACATTAGACACCCCAATTCAAAAAGCTTGACATCCCAATAAACATTTAAGGGTTTCAACATGATCTTGACAAACGCACATTCATAAAGAGAGTAACCCGAAACGAAGAATCAGTTATGATATCAAATGATATAAGACGTACACCCCTAAAAACTACAATTAGTAGGAGGTAGAGACTCATAACATATAAGACATTTATTCGCAAACTGAACAGTTAACCTGAAACGATTTTATCCTACATCATAAATATTTTATTTTGGCAGAGTACAATAAGATGCTACATTGCTTTTTTTTTTTTTTTTCCAAGTCAAATTACCGACTTTACTTCCAAAAGAAAATGTCCGTCATAAGAATGGCATCATCCATCAATTGTATTTAAATGTTTGTTATTATTTAGGTTACTGGATGATTAACTTCAATATTTATAATTAAATAAATTTAACACAATAATTTAATAGTTACAATTATTACATTTTACTAATTTCGATTGAATTATAGGAATGGACAGTATGTTCACAGAGGCTTTTCCTGGCTCTATCCATGAGAATTTATTTATAATTAATATTTTTTGAGTATGTACTAGCTAGCTAAACTCATTAGACATTACACAGTAATTTACAAATCAGATGCATTAGATAAATACACAAAAATTATATGTGAATTTACTTTTAGATATTTGAATCCTGATTACAGAAAAAATAATTATAACAACCCTCATGAGGGAGGCCAGCTCTTAGAGGTAGAATGCTACCTCTTTGATTAGCGAAGGAACTTGAGTAAAAAGAATTGTAAGTGTGCTGATTAAAAGATGGAGTTGAGGAACGAGGCTAGAGCACTGTTGAGTGGCAAGATTTGGACATCGTAAATGTGGGAAAGCGACTTCTCTATTGGCCAAGGATTTTCCCCTTATCTCTTGATTTCAATCAATTCTGTCCCCCCCCCCCTCTCTCTCTCTCTCACTCTCTCTTTCTGTCTCTTTGCTTCTCAACCAATTTTTGGTACCATCTCTCTCTCTCTCTGCTTCTCAACCAATTTTTGGTACCATCATCTTCAACCTTACAGCTTGTCCTCAATTAATGCAAATGCCAAACCTTCACCCACACTCCCCAAGAAACCTTGATTCGGCCCCACCCAAACATGGCTAATAGCAAATCCAGTAGTGGTTTAGAGCAAGGATTACTTTAATAAACTATAGACAACAACTAACCCCACTGCCTTATTTCTTTTCCTCTTATTCAAAGCCAGTGCACTTCTAACAACAGGCTGTCAAAAATGAAACATCCGCGATCACCGGATACCTAATCCTCTTGCCATCATTGCCCCCTCTCATTTTTGCAGCTAAATCTTGAATTAATAAAATTAAATATGATATGAATTATAATCGTCTTCTATAAGATAAAATTATAAATAAACATGATTAATGAGTTATGATTTTTATAACTGACTTCACATAACAAGATTAACACTTATTATGTTATTATAATCAACGAGAATGGTAGTCTGATGAAATGGGTTTAGTTGATTAAAACATCATTGTAGAAGATTGTGAGTTTGACTCGGATGTTTTATTCCTTGACTGAGGTTTAGTGTATAGCTGTGGTTGAAGGAAAGAGCTAATTTATTTGTCTCCTCCTAGCAAAAAAGAATTGTCATTGGACTAAAATAAAACATCCTGTGCAGACCTACATCATCACGGAGGGGGGAGGAGGAACAGCCTATAATAAGATGGAGTGAATACAAAAATGGAAGTAGAAGACGTGGTCCCTCCCTAGAATTTCAGTGCCTGTTGTCCTAAGGAAAAAGGGAAGAATCTGAAATAGGTCTCCGTCTCTCTTAGCTGTATATTGGAAACTGCATCTCATCTTATGAGAGCAAAGAAACCATACCAGTTAAAGAGTTGTCTTGCGTGGGCATACTTGCAGACAAAACAGAGGCACCATCTTGGTAAAGCAGGCAACACTTGGACTACAATGCTGCTAAGAAAAGCCATTCAGAAGACCAAGATCTTCTTTCACAAAACCATCCAAAAACTCAAGTTATTTCTCTTTAGGGAATACCAAAAGCTTCCCAAACCCCGTCCTCCCAATCCCTTGTCCAGCCAAGGCAACAACCAGGACATGCACCATTCGGATCAATTCTATGAAGGCTTCTCTGAGCCTCGGGAGTGCGATAGTGACGAGGTGATGAAGAGTGAGAAGACTGCAATGTCCACCAAAGAGCTGATCATGAACCAGGAAGATGGTTGCAGTGGAAGGGTCAGGAAGTTTGAAGAGCAAAGTGCTAATAAAGGTGAAGAGAGGGCAAGGGAAGGGAAGAAAACAGGAAGCTTCTATGAAGGCAAAGGAAAGCCATGTTCTGAGATAGCTAATGGAGGGGGTAATCTGTTGGCACAGAAAATGAAAGAGTTAGAGATGATGGACATTAATGATATGGAGCATGTATTGGACATTGAAGAGGTACTCCACTACTACTCTCGCCTCAAATGCCCGGCTTACCTTGACATCGTCAACCAGTTTTTCATGGACATGTATTCCGAGTTCTTCCTCCCACAGCCCTCTGTCAGCATTAGAAATTCATCACGTAGACTTGGCCCTTTGAAGCTCTAGACAATACACACATAATGAATCTCTATGCCCCGCCCCCACCCCTTTTCTTTTCTTATCCATTGTATCTCTATCAGTACTTGACTGCGGTTTTGCTTTTCAATTCCATAATCCCTTCTCTGCACTTGCTAAGCTTTTCATCTCTATTTCTCGTGATGTAAGTTCTGTATGTTACTAGGTGTATCATAGATTTCCTTTTAGATTAACCCAGAAAAATCCTATCCAATTTCAGTGGGAGATATTAGGAGACTATGGTTGATTTTCTCCATAAATGCTTTCATTTGTCCCGAGCTTTTTCTACATGAATTTGCTAGTAAAAATCAGCATTGGAAAGCTCATAATCTATCATAAATCCCAGATCCAGGCACCATGTTATTTATTGAAAGAAATTGTTCTAGGTAGTGTTTATTAACCAAGATATGAGATGAAAAAGGTCTGATAGAAGAAGCATTCCGAATATTTGCCATTTTCAACATATTTGTTAAACTTATCTGGTTACCCTTAGAAAAGAAGTCACATAATTTCTCATCTTGATTTTTTCATATATGTTTATTTATTCCTCCTCAAGATAAGCATATCTTGATCCTTACAGATAAAAAAAAAATGATACTTGTGTCTTCTAGTATATTCCAAAAAATTTAACAAATAATTTGATAAAAATCTTGAAATGTTTTCTAATCTTATCTTGATCATTTCATATTTTGGTCCAGAAAGTCTTTTGACCTTATCTTGATACTCCCTTATTTTGCTTATTTTAACAAACGCTACATAAGTTTAGATAGCGTTTGTTAAAATGAGCAAGATAAATGGGTGGTCAAGTGACCTTATCATGTGAATCTTTTACCATTTCTATCCATAATGAACAAATACTAACATATGGTTTTTACCATTTCTATCCATGATGAACAAATACTAACATATGATTGCCTGTATATAAGCTGTCAGCTGAAACTACAAAATTTCAACAAATCCACTTTCTGAATTCAAAAAAAGATTCAAGACTACTTCAAGACACATAGCCGTGGTGAATGTTTGATATTAACAAGCAAACAACTAACCGGGGTGAAAGTAGCACAGCCTACTACCTGCCTCAGGCCACTTTTCGACAACTCACCCGAACCTGACCCGTTGGTGCAGTCAACACTCTTAGATTGGAAAGCTTCATCATTGCCCGGGCAAAGTCCAGTCGGAACAAGGATATGTCTGAGGCATATGCTCTAACCCAGTTTTCAGTTTCTTCCCCTGCTGTTAGCTGCTGGTCGACATAGAGGATTCCTCTGGCCTGCAGAAGGTTACGGTAGTACAGTGTGCCAAAATCTGATTCCTTCCCTCCGTAGTCCATCTCAACTCCAGGCTCCTGAGGTGAGGGAGATGGCGATGGTGATGGCGATGGGGATGAAGAGAACGAAGCGTTGCTGTTGTTGCATGTGGATCTCAAGTGATTTAGGAACTCAATATCCATTGTTGGGTCCGGCTCATCGGTGCCGCCAAAGTTGTAAAGCCGGTTCAGGATGAATTTACAATGAATTGTTCCAACGCTATGAGAACCTGTACAGCAAAAGGAACACAATAATCCATCTACTGTGTACTGGCACAGACTACGGATCTCCAGAAAGGGATAAGGCGAATCCAGGTGACAGAAGGCAAAATAAGGTACATTTCCTACCATAGATATTGAATTAGAACAAGAATGGAAACAAGAAAAATCACCACACAGATATAAATGGGTTCTTATACAACATATATAGATAAAAGTACTTCACTATAAAAGTGATCCTTCTATTTTTATACGAGTTTTCTTCAGATGAAAAGGAATGTAACAATTACTGGCCTATCTTCAATTAGATGTTCTCTATCAGTTCTCTTAACATGCTGAAAAAAATTCGGTATATGTACTTTCTCTGGGTTTTCTGAGAGACTAAGTTAGATCAGTTTAAGAGGAACGTGTTTCATTTTAATCCAGAAGAAATAAATTAAAGAACATTAGAACTGCACTACAACAAAACACAAGAGGATATCTCAAAGCAATTGTCGATCAACATCCAATAGCGAAAAGGACAATTGAAAGCCAAAATGAAAAGCCATGGAAAAAAAGTTTGGAAGTGAAAGTTTTAATACCTAAGAGGCCTACTGTCTCTCGTTCATTGAACCCCCTCGAAGCAAATTTTGCAATGGTTTCTTGAAGATTGTCTTGTGGACTAGGAAGCTGGTAAGCTGCAGCTTCCAAGAAAGATCTGTAGCTGTCTCGCCTACCAGTTTGCAGAGGGTAAAACGGGCCCCCGGCCTGAAATTTGAAGTCAAGATTCAGAACTAAATGAAACAACAAACCAGAAGGAGAAAGAGCAGGGATTTACCAGAGCAACACTCTCTCTAGCAGCCAAAACCACAATATCCGCGCAAGAAACTGTTCCCGGACAAACTTCTTCAAGCTCGGACTTGATGACGTCGATTAGATTGAAGCCTTTCAATGTTTCATTGGGAGGAGAGTCCTTCTCACTGTCCACTCCATCGGCCGGATCCAGCAAAACTGAGGCGTCACAGCCCTACCAGATTTTGATCAGAAAACAACCGAGATCAAAATCAAGACCAAAACAGGATGTTCCAAATCTAGACTCGGAACAAATTTCAAGAAACTGAAAATAAAATGGCGAACGAAAAACAAAAAATCCAGATCAATATCAAGGGCAAAGAAGGAGAAATTCACCTCAATGAAGCAATCATGGAAGAGCAGCCGCAACAGAGCAGGAACGGCATTGGGGTTGGCTCTGTAGAAACGGCGAACCGTCGATCGAATGATTTGTTCGGCTTGGGGGCAAGATTCCCGGTAGAAATCGTATTCTAGAGTGCCGGGACGAGACATCCATGGAGGAGTTTCCAAAATCGAAGAAGCTGAATCGGAGGCAGGCCAAATTCTGTTCGGAAAACCTTTCTTTGTTTCTGCATTCTCTTTCTTCAAAGATATCAATACGCACAGTAGGAACACCAGAAAGCTCAGCTTCCTCATGAAATCCATCTCAAACAGTTGGAGTTCCAGCGCTTTCTCCCTCTCGCTCCCGTTCTTGATGTAAGAACTAACTGCAAAATGAATTCAAGAGCAAATATTGGGCGCGAACTTGCGTGAATGACGAAATTACCCTCCTAACTGAAAACCACTCCACTCCAGCCTCCCCCGACTGAGATGTCAACGATGATATTATTACGCACCTGCAATGGGATGATTTATAATATGAAAAATATATTATTTAAATTATTTTTATCTAAAAAGAATTAATTACTAAAACTATTATATAAAATGACCTAATCAATTATATATATATATATTATATATGCAGTCAAATTCCTTGAAGTTTTTAGTCTTTTTAGAAGTCATCCTCAATTCTTCTTTTCTTTTTTTATTTTATTTTACATAGAAATTTTATGTTAATGCCTCCCATGCATTTGATTTGATAGACTCCATAATTGATTAATATACTGAATCAGTTTACTTCAATTTTTCTTTAACCTAATTTAATTCAAATATTTTTTGAACTTAATTGATACCAAATTAGGGCTAAAAAAAAAAACCCAATAACCCAACTTATATAAATAATATTAAAGCCCCAACCCAAATTAATATTTATTTATCATTTCTAGTATTTGGATTATAAAATTTTAATACAATTATATAAATTTTAAAACTAAAATCTAACCTCATATACTCAGTTATACTTAATTTGCGGATGAATCAATTCTAAATCTAGAATTTCAAAGCCCAACATGATTAGTTGCGTTAAATTTTATATAAAATCTAAAACAAACCTAACTCATCAACACTAAGATGAATAGAATAGAGCTCCAACACATAACAATGAACAGTATAAAAAATAAAAATAAACACAGTACTCGCATGAAAAAGAAAGAAATATCAAACAGTTGTTGGAATATGCTTTGAGTGAAGCATTCTTATTCTTAAGAATTGTTGAAGCAAAATTACCGCACACATCGGGACAGAAATAGTTAGTTGGTGGCTGCGGGCAATGATTCAACTAGAATGAAAGTATATACCCAGTTCACCCTGATTAAGGTGCAAAGCTTTACAAGATCATGCATATTAGCATGCATGGGGAATTACAATAGTCTTGGTGTAAATTGGACAACAAGAACAGAGAATAAATGAAAATTCATCAATGTGAATCATAATTTGGCTGTATATAGAAAAATGTAACCCCTGGATTTTGGCTGTATATAGAAAGAATTTGCTTATGACAGAAACCATCTGGGAAATTGCAGAAGGCTTCAGAGCCTGGCAGCAAAATATGCTACCTGACAGTCAACCAACAATAGCCGTAACAAAGCAAGCCAATCACCCAGATGGACTTCCATTCTTCCAAATACAAAAGCTAGTAGCCGGAAGATGACACCAGAACATTGTGCTCCTTAAGGCGTCTCTGAAAATGAGCTAATCGGCTTTGTAGTTGTACAATGCCAGCAGCCTTCTGCGACAGGATCGCATTCAATCTAGAGATGTAATCGTCCAACTGATTTCCTGGTTTATCTGCCTCAACCAGCAGGTTCATCTCCTGCAAGTATTAAAAGTGTGCATCATCTGAATATGTAGATGTGAACGAACTTGCATCTCTTGAAAGATACAAAATATTCAATATAAAGGCCACTATGTATCCTACATTTCTTGGCCTAATTGAATCCTGTAATTTGTTCATTTGGTGTCGAATACAAATTTATGTGAATTATGTTTTGTTCGAGAGGGAACAAACAAATCACAAAACACCAGTTATTCTGTGTGCATCGCAGAGATGAAAAAAGTAGTTTTAGAGGGAAAAGGTAAGTGACAAGTCAACCATAATTATCTCAAACCTCTCTAACTATATCCATGGTCTCCTCCACTTGTTTCCTATGAGCATTCACAAGATCTTCCTCTTCCTGAAACACATAACACAAGCCACAGGAATTGCATATTGAACGTTTGTTGATAAATAAATATATGCATAGATATATATATATATCTCAGAAAACAAGCTAAAAGAAACAAAAGACGGAAACCTAGTTGATAAACATCTAATGCTATACCTTTAAGAGCACATTCAAATCATCATCAACATGTGAGGTTTTTCTGTCTAACCTCGGAGGGTCCTTCAATTTAGTTTGCCCATTGGCTTTCCTCACTTTATCCTCCGCAATTGAGTAATTGTATGCTTCAACTTTCCCATTCTTCTTCCACAATGGCTTCTCCGGCTCTTGGAACTCTTCAAAAACATCAAATTCCTCTCTGTCATGTTCAGGCCATGAATCACCTATATCATCTTCAAAGTTTGACCCAGGTGGTAAGACTGATGATAAGGGCAACATTGTTGATTCCTTCAAGTTTAAGGTGGATGACAAGGTATCCTTCTTGGCATTATTCCCTTTTGAAAGGCTCTTCACCCTGAAAAGCAGTGTTTTCAGACAGAGTCGAGGTCATACCAATACACGGGGAGAAGAACAATGAAAATGATTACCAGAAACTTGTGTCATCCAAATATTGTTCATACCTGTCAGCATATCTCAATGTGTTGAGAGTATGTTCACATGATCCTGCATTTGGGGAAATGCACGAGATCATAACAGTTCTAGAGTCTCCAACAAATGAATCTCTCAGGACTTCAGTTAATTTACTGCCTCTAAAAGGAATATGACCCTGATCATTGTCAAGAGCTCTTATGCATTCCTTCAATGCGAGCAAGCTTTTATTAATCTCAGCACCTTCCATTCTGCATTCAGTATTCTAAAACATCTTAGAGAACAAAAAAAAAAAAAAAAAAAAGAAGGGGGGGCCCGGGGGGGGGGGGGGAGAGAGAGGATAGAGAATAAAGAAAATAATTGGCCCACACTTGTCTAATTTGTCTCTTTTTAACAGATAGGACATGTAGCCTTAGGGTCACATCCCCAAACCATTAATTGTTAGCTGTGGCCAACCCAATACCTTGTTTACCCATGTGACTCTCTCCAATTGATACAGAACATGCCATTTTTCCGCACCCTATCACACGGTGCACTTGTTACAGTAGCTCCCCACTTCTCCAAGGACGGGCAATCCCAACTTTGCTGGAGTCTACCTAGAGTCTTTTCTCCAATTGAACCACAATCATAGTACATAAATGACGAACTTAGGTCCCATTCTAATATCATTTTGACACACATCCCAAAAGCGATTGTTATTAGATGTGGTTGACCTAATATCTTGTACACTTCCTCGTACATATATGGCACTACATTTCAAACCCATGTGGGATTTAAAAATATGCTACAACCCAATACACTAATCACTTTCAGATTATACCCCTGCAGCATTGCTTAGGGATGGCAATGGGGAGGGTATGGGTAGGGTCCCCCTTTACCCGTACCTATACTCAGATATTTTTCTAACACCCCCCCTCCTCCCCATCCCCGATATATATTGTTCTAACAAATTTATATTCATAATTTAAATAACTTCACACTAATTTGATAACAAAAAAATTTGGCATTAGTGCAAAGCAAAAAACTAAAAAGAAACAACTGCAATATTTAAAATTGTTGCAATACATTAGAGGTAAGAGAGATCATAACTAGGTTAGGTTTCAAGTTTGTGAGAATATGTCAGTTTGTGAAAATATGTCTGATTTGGATATTTTTTAATATATAATTAGATAAAATAATTTATATAATTATATCAGGGTAGGGGACCAAATCCCCGCCACCCTACTAATACCCAATGGGTATTTTAAATACCTTATACCCTCCACGTGGGTATTTTTTTATACCGACCATATGGGAGAGTACTAACAAGCAGCAATGGATGAGCAATTGATCTGTCAAATGCAGGCTTAAACATAAAATTTTTCCCACGGGCAGGTATATATGAAAACAGAATCCCATGCCAAGGATGAGTCCAGTCCTGGATGCATGTGGGGTCCCTAAGCCACATAATTTTAGATAATTTTTAATTTAAATTAAATATAATATTTTATATATATATATATATATGAATCCATGACTATTCTTTCTTTTCATTTCTTTTTTCACCTTCAAGAGTGAGCAAGCCAAATGAAAGAACTTTCATGATTGAAACCCATCAATTTTCCTTTTCGCTTCTTTCCTTTTTTGGTTTTTTTTTTTTTTTGGGGGGGGGGGGGGGGGGGGTTGTTTACAAGGTAAGAGGAAATAAAAAATCAATTATACAAACCTTGTCTGTTTGTCATTGTCAGTAGTGTCTGCACCACGTTCACTTCCAGCAAGATCTATGAAGGACAGCTTTCCAACAACTCTGGGAGGCTTAGATTCATTGCCATCAACTGATTTCTTAATAACAAGTTGAAGAATAGCATGTGATCTTGAAGATTCCTCATTTGCACCTGTGGTGCCTGTACTTCTTGTAGCACTTCCTTTCTCAATGAGATCCTTGATGGTATCCACATCTGAGACCTTGTACTCTTGCAAACCCACAATGCAAACTTGTTGTTTGCCATCCTCTCTCATGCAAAGTTTTCTGCACAGGTAGAGAATTAAGAAATCTAAAAACTGCAAATTAAAAAAGAAAAATGCACAGGAGGATATGAAAGCATAACTTACTTCCGTTCATTGAGGAGATCAAAAAGTTTTCCTCCATATATCTCAAAGAAGCTGACAAACAAATGAAAGCCTTGGTTGCGGTAGGTATGGTGCATGAGTCTCAAGATATCACGTGATGCCTTAAGAGGCAACGGTTTCATAGTGTAAGTTTTTCCACTTCCTAAACAAGTACAAAAAACAGGCAA
This sequence comes from Diospyros lotus, assembly GCF_014633365.1. Lineage (NCBI taxonomy): Eukaryota > Viridiplantae > Streptophyta > Magnoliopsida > Ericales > Ebenaceae > Diospyros > Diospyros lotus. Next base: position 42,069,693 of record NC_068339.1, on the reverse strand, counting down.
TGAAGCTTATCAAAGCAATAATTTGGAAAATAAATTATTGATATCTGATTGTAGAAGCCCCACAATATGCAATATAAAAAAGGTCACTTAAACAGGAAAAGTCAAATTTCCACATTTTATTTTCTAAGTGTAAGCCTTTATATCAGAGATGAGGTCAAACAACAGTGAATTATACTTCCACAGACTAGAAATGCACGTAAAAACCAAATCATTCACCAAGAATGAGAATTTATATCTCACTCTTGCTAGTCTTACAGAAAAAGATAGACCAAAACTTAAAACCCTAAAAATGCAGCACTCAGGCATTTATATTTACTTTATCTATATGTTTCTAAAGATTATCAACATACAAAAATGCATGACCTGATTTATAAGGCAATATAAAAGATCCAATGACATGCAACAGAAAGGCCTAAGCATAGCATTTGGACTCAAAGCAATTCACATCTGGGGGAACAGATTCAAAATGTTGGTGAAGTACTTAAACTTCACCATCCCTATCCTTCTCTGAAACAGTACCCAGCCTATGATACCCAGGCATATAAGGCATATCATTTAACTAAACGCATATTTTGTTTCATCTTGGACTTTTATCTTCAGATTGATAAAAATACAAGGTCAACTTGAAAAAAATTGACATGAAAATTCATTGAGTAGAACCTCCAATATAAACCTCAAAATTTGCTCCAAGTTAAGACTGAAATCTGTCAAATACTTGGAACAATTTATGCCCATTTGGACAGTCAAAATTGGAGTTGGTTGTCCTCATAGTCAGGCCTCATTTCCTATCCAGTTCCTCAGCCTAATGGTCAATTGACTCTTTAGTGACTCTTTGGTCAACTGTCTTCACCTCTACATACAGTCGATACAATACCTGACACATAATAGACTTCCATCTTTCCCAAAAATTCTCCTAGCAGCACAGTCATTACATCAGTCGATTTAAGATCAATTGCAAGCGCTTGCTAAGCACACTCAATATGAAAGTTGACTCTTTGTGCTGAATGCCAATACCCTTGCACCATAACCTATTTCTACGGCGAAACAGCCTATTGCCCATTTCTTTTCGCATTATGGTATACTTCGGAACAAATTTCTGTGGCAGTACACATACACCTCAGTTACACTCCCCATATCTGAAGTCAAAAGTGCAAGGTTATCTTCCACGCTTTAAATTTGTTTCAATGCAAATCAAACCTCAGTAATGACTTTTCTAAATGAATCTTCTTTTGGCATGAATCTTTATTTTCACATTTCAAAAAGTATAAGCACCAGCTCTGATTTAGAAATGGACCTTCTACATAACCCATGTATAAGCAGTACTGATTGTTCTAAGCCAGAAATGTTACAAAAGATACCTGTTTGCCCATAGGCAAAGCAAGTTGCTTTTGTACGCTGAAATATTATTGGGACTATGGGCTCCACAGTTTCACGGTATACCTGCAGAAACAATGATAAATCAAGATTAACTAGGGTTCCAAAATATTATTTGCATCCTTCTGATCCATAAGTATATTCTTCTTTCAGCTTTCATTTCTGTCTTTTCATGTGTCAGATACTCACCTCATCATTAGAAACCTCCTCATTCAGCACTGCATCAAAAACAAATTCATGCTTTTCCACATACTCTGTTAGGTCAACCTGCAAATTTTAAATTTAAATTATCAATAACAAAATAACCCTTCAAAAAGTTTGATTATAAACACTTAATATAGTTTCAATATGAAAAGGCAAAAATGCAAATATTTTTTTTAGAACTGAAACAACCAGGGTAAATTGTTATTCCATCCAACTTTGTTGAGACTGTTCCTACTCACACAAGGAAAAGAAATATTTAAGCAATAATTCTCCCACCTAACTCCCATAAATGAAGCTAACAAATAATTGCAGCGCGGTGCCCTTGTTAAAGCTAACATCTTCACATAATGCAATTACACAGTCAAATAGGTGAAAGCCTTAAAGGGCAAATCCAAACATAACAAAATATATAACCATATCTTACCATTATAGCTTGGGTTGAATACAATGAAATAAATTAGCTTCTCCGAACCCATCGGTAACACAAAATATGAAAATACAATATATATATATATATATTTACCCACCACCTAAACTTTTAGATGAATTAGTGGTAAATAATTTAACATAGTATGAGCAGACAGGAAAAAGTCAAGTTCAGACCTCACAACTAAACTAATATTCAAATGACCACACATGTTATACAGTAAAATCCAAGCACAAACACAAAGCATGTTTAGAGTAAAAAGAATAATGCATAAAATAAAATTACCTCCATCTCTAATATTTTATGTTTTTACATAGAATGGGGGTCAACAATTTAATACCATCCAAAAAGGCATTGGTCAAAATAAGTTGTATAGAACAATTATTTCTTTTTTCTTTCTAGGAAAAAAACTATGGAAGGATTTAAGGTCACTTTATCAGGGCTCATTTTACAGTGTCCCAAAACCACACACCTTGGCCAACCTTAATACCCATTAGGGACATGCTCAATAGCATTACCAACCCCTTCAACTTAAACCCATGCTCTAAGTAACAACGAGGTGCAATACAACTCAAACCCACAATCTTGAACTCAGAGGGTGATGTGTCCAGCCTACCCCAACCACTAAGCTACCACCTCAGGTCTTAAATACAACATTTCACTAGTTAAATTTAATAGCATGTAACCATGACAACAAATATCTATCATGATATAAATAGCACACCAATTGAAATTGTTGAGAAGTACAAGTAGTTAAGTGAGATGGAACTCTGAATTGGACAAGGATAAAAAGTAAAAAAAAGGATAGAGAATGAGCCAGTGGGAAGGATCTAGATCTAATATCTCAATCAACACTGAATTTCCATATACCGAATCACAACAGTAACATATCTGTCTGTGATTGTGCACATTCAAGAAGCAACAAAATCAATTTTCACATATGTTGCCATGAAGAAGCATAAAGAATTTATCACAGCCCAATACATGAAATTGGAGAGAGAAAGAATATAAAACCACTTACAAACCTTTGATGTACCAATTTAATTACAGAGTGGTTCAAAATGCTAGGAAGCATTACCATAAACCAAGCACCCATACTAACCTTAAGTTTAGTCTCATGAACTGTTAGAGAACTAGAGCGTGGCTCTATAGTTATGATATCTTCCTCATTCTTTGCCAGCTCCTTTTTATTCAATGGCCTTTTGCGCACCTGCAATGTAGCCATCATTAGACATGTCAGAGAAGATAAAATGCACCAATCACCCAAACAGGCAGTTGATTTTGCTACTTTCTAGGTGTCAACCTTGCTGACAGTCACCATTAGCATTTCTCAGCTATCAGTCAAGTCAGGCCTCATCTTGTGTGTGTGTGTGTGTGTGTGTGGGTGGGGGGGAGACAAAATAGAGAGAATAAAATGGTAAATAACAAAGAAGATTAAAGAATCCTACCACAACTTTAATTTTCGCAACATTACTAGCCTTCTCTTTATCTGCAGCAAAACTTTTCACAAGGTTGTTATCAGGCACACCACGAACTCCAAAAGTTTGCTTGCTACTTGCAAGGTATTGCTCAGTGTCATCCAAGCTTCGAGCTGGAATGGAACGATATAAAGAAGGGGCATTGTATAGTCCAGGAACAGGTCTCTGCCCATTGGATTCACAAGCATCAGAAGATCAAACATGCTTCAAAACAACCATAACTGCTAAGTTATGGAATAAAGACCCAGATGAAGTTTCTAGATTCGCAACTTGTATAAAAAAGCAAGTGTGGATGAGTTATGAAACATAAAGAGAACCAATATCATGTCTCTGTGCATAGCTAGCACCAACAAAATCCATGCAGCAAATCAGAAAATCAATGTGGTTATAGTTTTTGTGGTCTAGGTAGAAATAATAAAAAAAAAAAATTGAAAGCTCAACATTGGCACGTGATCTTATTGATATATCTTATCAAAAGAAAAGAAAAAGAAAAGGACAAGAACGTCTGTTCTGGTACAAGGTTCATCGCCTTTCTTGATCTTATTGATATATCTTATCAAAAATAAAAATAAAAAAAAGTACCAAATGTGCATTGCAAAAGATAAGAACAAAGTTGACAACTGGGTTCACAAACTTTTGACAATGGTAATATATCTTAATTATAAAAAACTCTAAAACAAAAGGCGCATTAGAAGAATTTTGAAAACAACTTTCATAAGGATTCTCAAAGTTAATTTGTTCTGAGACAGCTTTACTAAAAATAGCTTCCATAACAAGTTTATCAAATGCATTTTCCCTGAGTTTCAGTAATCTCAAAATCACCAAAAATCTTTTCCGGAATTATAAGCAACCAGAATCAAAGATCATATAACATAATATCTCATTAATCACAGAAACAATCCTACCAGATGCAATATTATTTCATTTGACTGGTCAACCATTAACATTCCTCTATTAATCACAGTAGGGCAGGCCTTCAAAGTTGTAAATGAAGAAAATAATGGTCTTAAATGTAGGCATCTGCCGTCCGCCATCGCAAAAAACACGCAAAAGAAACAAGCAAGCATACAATGGATCGAGTACAAGTTTGAAGGCCTGAGAAGTTGAGCAAACTTCCAGTTCTGTTGATAATGAAGCGGAGTCAATCTAGTCTTACAAGACCCAACACCATGATACAAATGCACATCAATAGCGAGAAGAGCCCACCTCGGGAAGAAGCTCCGTGTCAAAAGAGTGCAGATCTAGAAGTCCGGGACTGAATCCACCTGGGGAATCGGGGTCCTCGCCGTTCTTCCGGTGGCTAAAAGGCCGCGAGTTACCTGGAGGAGTCGACGGCTCAGTGAAGTACTCAATCCCGCCATTGAAGCTCCTCGGCGCATTCCTTGACATTCTCGAACCCTGACCGCCGCCATAGTAAGTGTAGTCCTGCAATCGGAACAGCCAAGTATAACACGAGATCTGGGTACACGAAACGAATGCCATTCAAATTCAAAGGAACAACGAAAAGGATCAGAACCTGGAGGTGCTGAAGACCGGCAGATTGAAACCACCGCCCGTTAGACGATGACGCGTCCACGAAATTGTCCGAGTACTGACGCTGGTGGTGCACCGCCGATGCACCGGATCTCTGTCCCTGTCTCCCTACCGCGTTCATCTCTCTAAACACGATTCAACCTCCGATCTTTCTCCCTCTCCCTCTCTGGCAAAATCAGAAATGAAGCATTCGTCACAGAGAAGCCTCGAAGTTCCACGGTCGCGATTCCTCCCAAAGCTGTCCCGATTTAACAGAAACCAGCAAGTAAACGAACAAATCAAAAACAAAAAGCTAGAGAGAGAGAGAGAGAGAGAGAGAAGGGTGTAATGGAGACGATTGATGATTTGTACAAGAGAGAGTAGTGTGAGGGGACCGTACTGTACAGGCGCTTTGAATTTTGAAGTGAATGGGGGAGGATAAGCACGTGCGATGGAGGCCAAAAACGCGAGTGAGAGCCACGCACCGCACCGCCCCGCCGTTCAGTGGGTCCCGCGCTTAGGCAATTTTGAATCCAAAATGATACTTCCACATAAAATTTAGAATCTTTATTCCTTCCTTCACTCCACTTTTTAAATTAACACTGCAACATTAGTTATAATAGAATATATAGTGTTAATTATTTTTTTAACTTAATAATTAGGTATAATAAAATATTTTAAAAAATAATACATTTATCATTAATTAATTAAATATTAAAATTAATATAAAAATAATATGCACTTGTAGTGTCTAAACTATTATTTTTAAAATAACAATTAATATTACCCTTTATAATAATGTACTATATTTTTAAATAAGATGAATTTATTACATATTATTTTTAATATTTAAATAATTGTATTGATCAATAATAAATACATTGTATTTTAAACTTTTAATTGACCAATCAAATTATTAAATGTTAAAATAAAATATAATAAATACATATTATATGAAAATAAGAAATATTTATTATTAATTAATTATTATTTTATAAGACAATAATCAAGTTTACACAATAAAAATATATGTAGAATAAAATATTTACATTTGAAATAGCATTTTCAGTTTTGATTTAGGTCAGGCCAAGCCAAGGCGTAAGCAACATGGTGCCGTTTCACATGGTGGACCCCTGTCGTTTTATCTATACACAAGCATCTTTCAATTCACGGGGGCTTTTATCCGGTGCGGGGGGTTCACATACAGCTGACGGCGTGCTACGATCCAACGGCGTAGGGACTGAGTGGAGGATTCATAACGATGGAATTAATTTTTTTTTCATGAAATTATTTGTTTTAATTCACGTGAGGTGTTTGAATTTCGTCTGACTAATCCCTAAGGACGAGTGACCTTCCTTCTTGATGTACCTTGATAAATTTGAATTCGAACACAATTTATACACACTCTGAACTAGATATTTGACACAATTCATGTAGTATTTGCTTTTCAATTTTATTATTGCCTTCTAACAATAATTATATCTTCTAAGTCATCATACTGATTCTGATTCGACCTTTAATACTTTACGTAAAAACTTTAAATGCTTTATCATTAGCTCATCTATAAACGAAATTATTTTTGTTTCTTCGTTAGTTAGATGGATCAGTCTCGCAATAGTTGTCGCTTGTCAGCGAAGTGTGAAAACAAGGCAATTTTCAAAATTTTGCCATTTCGAAGGGCAACGCCATCGAGTCAACACGTGGCCTAGATCCACGGTAGATGCACCCCACCGATCCATTGCTTCTGATAATGTGAATTTATTATATCTTATTTTTAATAATCAAATACTCTTATCTTATTTAGTTGATAAAATATTTTAAAGTATAATATATTTATCATCAATAAAAAAAAAATATTTCAGAACTAAAATTAAAGGGCAATAAATATATATTTTTAAAAAATTAATATACATTTATCATACCATAACAGATGTTTTAAGACATTTGTAAACATTGCTCAATATTTTTTTAAGATAAACTAATTTCTTGGTGAAAGCCTTAGTTGCAATAACTATGGTGCATCACCCTCAAGATGTCTTGCGGTGCCTGAGGAGCAGTGGTTCTTTTTTGTTTCTGGGATACATCAGGACCAATGGTACTAAGGGCCCATTTGGTCTTAAGCAGTAGAGATAATCTTTTTTTTTTTTTTGGTGTCAAAGGTGAAATTCCTCATTTTAAGGTCTTCACACACTGTTTCACGCACATGAAAGGAGTTAATCACAGTACACGATAGCGCATCAGGTAGAAAGCACAGTGCATGGTACCTACAAGAAGCCACCCCGACAAGAGGGTGAAACTTTTATATTGCGCCTGCCATAACTTGAATCTGCATCCTTGGGTGTAATCTATTACTTGAGAACTAACCATGCTACGCCCATCGAGGTGAGATAACTTATTTTTTGATAACCCAAGTCTCGGTGCTTACGCCTCTTAATCTTGGACCTATGACCCCCTAAGAGTTACATGCAGGTAAATTCGGGTTTACTCTCAGTTAACAAAATCAGTATTGACTCCAATGGCGTACAGTCTAGCAAAAATTACATCATTTGTATCCAAACTGCTCCTCCTATCACTCAAATTTACGACGTTCTTATCATTCGTTCTCTCTTCCACAGCTGAGCTACCCTGTAGGGGTAGCAGAGATAACTTTAACTATAGGTAAGTGTTTGACAGATATTTTGAGTTAATATTGCGGTGCTCTGTCCTACCCCAAGATGTCACAGAGGGCAAACAACCCATTCACTTAAGAGAGAACACCCAATTTGAAAATAAAGGTAATTGAGTTTGATTGATTATCCTACCCACCAAGCTATTATTAATTGAGTTTGATTGATTATGACATTTAAACCTGCAGATTGATCACAATATTTACATCACTAGCAAGCATAGAACCAGAACATTGGGTCTTGAGCTTGAAATACATAATTTACAAACTTAAAACTTAATTTACAAATGATAATTAATCTTCTACTAGTGCTCAACAGTTTAAACTTAAATACAACTGGTATTCATTAAGTAAAAGAAAGCTCATATCAACTTGTTGAAATTTGATCGCACTCATAGCCTAACTTTTACCAAGTTAGTCGGTGATCATCTCCTTTCCCTTAAATATCCCTGCATTCACTATTCACAAAATAAATAAAAAATAATAAAAAATAAATAAACATGAGCACATAATTTGACAAAACTTGACAAAGCACGACAAAAGCGTATGCAGGGGTAGATCCAAGAAAGTGGGATGGGATGAGTTGGGCAAAATTAAAGGTGGGCTAGACTAAATTAAGCTCGAGCTATTATTAAAAAATTAATAAATTTACATTACAAAAATAAATTTTCTTATTGGTTGTCCTGAGGTTCAGCCCAGGACAACTCACTACTGTATTCGTCCTTGAGTGTATGAGTGTAGAGAGCGTGCAATATCTATGCATTTGTAATATGTCAAAATATTAGCAAGTGCATCACTTGAAATATGCTATTAAACTTCCAACCTTTTTCATCGCATAAGAATTTGTCTTTTGAATCATAATTACCCTCTTTCGTTTGATATCATAAACTTTTAATAAAAGTCAATCTTATAATTCTCTAGGTCAAGACGAACATGTAGGAAAAATGTCTCTACTCAAAAATAAAATTAAAATCACAAAAAGAATTGCCTTTAGAGATGAAATTTAGTATCTAAAGTCTTTTTGTATTAAAAAAATAATATTTTGAACAAAAATAGAAAAAAATCTATCTCTATTAAAAAAATATTAAAATAATAAAAAAAGTTGTCTCTACAAACAAAAAAATTTCCATCTCTAATTATTTCTTTTCATTTAGCGATAAAATCAAAGACATAATTTGTATTTTTTGACAAAGATGGAATTGTTTGTCTTCCATATTTTTGCATATTGCATAGAGAATGGAAGAAATTACATCTAAGTTAGAGATAAAAAAAAAAAAAAAATTGTCTCCAAAATTGGTCATTAAATACAAACTTTCTTTTTTATTGTCGTGACGAGCTCTACTACTTAACGCTATCTCAATTTTAATTATTTTTGAGAAAATAAATAGAGGCACTTATCATTCATATAAACCTCAAAACCATTTTTCGTGCAAATAGTGCCTATCAATTCAATGTCACGGACTAGGTAATTTTAATCATGAACTTTTAGTTGCAGAGGCTTATACACTATAACACACCAAGAAATTAAAACAAATTACAGACCCAACCAATAATAGAAAAGATTTATAGAGATTTGACTCTTTCAAATTTACGTCATCTCTCTATGAGAAAAATCTTAAACATTATAGTAAGTAAAAATTCCTATCTCTTAGAAGAGTAAAAAATTAATAAAATCTCTTGTCAAACCTAGAAAATCCTTTTGTATGCGAGACCAAATTCTCACATCAAGCCTTAGTTGCAATAACTATGGTGCATCACCCTCAAGATGTCTTGTGGTGCCTGAGGGGTAGTGGTTCTTTTTGTTTTTGGGATACATCAGACCCAATGGTACTAAGGGCCCATTTGGTCTTAAGCAATAGAGATAATTTTTGTTTTAAAAGGTGAAATCGCTCACCTCGGGCGCCCCTCACTCCTAGTCCGATAAGAATGTGAGGGAAGGTTAATCATGGTGACTCAGCCAACTAACAGAAACTAGACCAGTACACATCGCGCATAAGGAGCCCTCCTCATTTGAGAGATTACTCCCACACTACTGCTGGTGAGATTCGATCCTAGGTCATTTATTCCAACTTCACTGTTACTGACCAACTGAGCTACCCATGCGAGACTTAAGCAGAGATAACTTTGATTATATATAACTTGTCCCAACATGTCAGAGAGAGCAAACAACCCCTTCACTTAGGCAGAACACCCAATTTGAAAATAAAGGTAATTGAGTTTGATTGATTATGACATTTAAACCTGTAGATTGATCACAATATTTACATCACTAGCAAGCATAGAACCAGAACATTGGGTCTTGAGCTTGAAATACATAATTTACAAACTTAAAACTTAATTTACAAATGATAACTAGCGTCTGCTAGTGCACAACAATTTTAACTTAAATACAATTAGTGTTCATTGAGTGAAAATAAGCTCCCGTTGAAACTTGTTAACACTCATAACCTAACTTACAGAGTTAGTCGATGATCATCTCCTTCTCTTAAACATCCATGCATCCACTATTCACAAAATAAATAAAAAATGATAAAGAAGAAATAAACATGAACACATACACTACAACAAATTTTAAATTAAGAAGCATTTAAAAATACCTTAATAAATAGTTTATTGAGGCATTTTAATTATTAGGGCATTAATAAAAATGCCGCGTGTAATTGTGCCCAAAAAACGTATTAAAACACTTACAAATGTCTCAAAAATAACTATAAATTTAAGTTTGTTGCGACACTTAAAAATGCCTCAAAAATCACTATAAATTTATTTTTCATATCCCCCTATATAGTCTTCTCTTAACTCTAACTTACTTCTCCCTTAGCTCGAATCCTGAACCTTTTCTTCTTCTTGCACACGCGTGACCACCTAATCTTCACATCATCTTATTAATATATGTACCTATATTTATTTTATAGTGTATCTAAGTTTCGTTAGAATTATTCTATTGGGACACTTAAGATTTGTCTATTAAGGCATTTCATCAGAGTGTCTGTCAGAATTATTTTAATGGGGCATTTCAAAAATTTTGCTCTATTAGATTTATCTATTAAGATACTTAGATTTTTCTATTAAGGCATTTTATTGTCGTGCCTCATTAGAATTGTTTTATTGAGGTACTTTTTTAAATTGTGCCTTAAAATGGTATTTTATAGGTCACTTAATTATTATGCCTCATTAAAATTATTGTATTGGGGCACTTTTTTAGATTGTGCCTTAAAATAATATTTTAAAGAACACTTTCTAAAAAATACCCTAAAAAAAATATCTCAATAAATCATTTTTGTTATAGTGATACCTCGTCAAATCATGACATAAATGTGTGGGTGTAGAAGGTGTGCAATATATATGCATTCATAATATGCCAAAATATTTCATTCTACTACCAGACCCAACTAATCTAACAAGTGCATCACTTGGAATCGGCTATTAGACTTCCAACTAGCTTTTTTTATCGGATAACAACCACGATTACCTTCTTACGCTTGACACTATGAACTTTTAATAAAAGCCAATTTTACAATTCTCTAAATCAAGACCAACATAACAAATATGTAACAAAAATGTCTCTACTAAAAAATAATATTAAAATCATAAAAAAAAATTCCTTTAGAGACAGAATTCTATTCTAAAGCCTATCTGCATTAAAAAAATAATATTTTGAACAAAGATAGAAAAAATTATATCTCTATTCAAAAAAATACTATTAAAATAAAAAAATTGTCTTTAGAGATAAAAAAAAATTTCATCTGGTTATTTCTTTTCATTTAGCGACAAAAAGAAAGGCAGATTTTGTATTTTTTGATAAAGATGTAATTGTTTAACTTTAGAGATGAAGAAATTTATATCTTTAATTTTATTTTGTTTCACTTAAAGAAGAATTAGAGACGGATTCCATAACTTTGCATAGAGAATGGAAGAAATTTTGTTTTCATTAGAGATGAAAAAAACTTTTGTCTCTAAAATTGGTTACTAAATACGATTTTTTTTTTTTTTTTTTTGTGGTCATGAGAAGCTCTACCACTTAACTCTATCTACTCCAACACCTCAAATCATTTCTCATATAAATAGTGCGTATCAATTCTATGTTATGGGTTGGGTAATTTTGCCCATAAACTTTTAGTTGAAGAGACCTATACACTATTACACACTTAGAAATGAAAACAAATTAAAGACACAACCAATAATAGAAGAGATTTATAAAAATTTGACTCTTTTAAGCTTGCGTTATCTCTTTGTAAGAAAAATTTTAAACATTCTATTAAGTAAAAATTCCTAACTCTTAATAGAGTCAGGAATCAATAAAATCTCTTGCCAAACCTAGAAGACCTTTTTGTATGAGTAATTACATCAAGTTAAGAATTTCCTCACTTAATTGTGAGTAATTACATCAATAGAAAATTTAATACAACTTATAGAGTTTTAAATACAATATAAACAAAGAATATTTAAATGAAAATCTCTTTCAATGTTCCAACTCGAGTGGTAAACTTTATTTGCCTCGAGAGAATTGAATGTGTTAACGAGTGTTTTCAAATTTATGTTGTTTTTTTTTATACTCTATAGTAGTTTTTCGTTTATACTTCTTTAATCCAAAAATAGTTATTAGAGAGAGAGAGAAAAAAAAAAAAGGAACATTTTTTGTGAACTATTAGCTAAGACCACATCTTTTTTCATAAATGAAATATCAAAAATCTACATAAATGAAGCTAAAATAGAAGACAACATTTTGGAGGAAATAGCTCTAAGTGACATAGAGATAAAAAAAAATATAACAAAGTAGTCAAATTCCAAAGTTCAAGTGCAATAGGCAAAATATTATAATGAAGTTGATACCTACATATCCAATTTGGAAGTTGATGCCAAATATAGAACTCAATAATCATTTTTCAGTCTAAAAAGTGGAAAATTTGATTCTTAGTCTCAATTTTTCCTAATAATTTGTTTACATTTACTATATAAACTTTAAATCACATAAACCATTTAATTTTCTTAGTGTTTTTCTTGATTTAAAGTTGTCAAATATAGATAAGAGGATGAGAATCGCGCAGCTAGTGTTAATTTAGTAATCACGAGAAAAAATATAAGCTTTTTTAAATAAATTTGAAGGTTCCAAAACTGGGTTGTGAATAAACCTAGATAGGTTACGTAGGCAACTTAGTCAGAAGTAAAAGATAACCTTTGTTATGGTTGAGTTGCAACCTGAATTGTGCACACTACGAGTTAAGTTGCCAAAAGGCTTTTAATTAGCTTCTAGTAGAGTTGGTAGATGGGTCTGGCGGCTCATGGCCTGCCTTTTAGCCCAGCCTAGCCTAATACTATAGCAAATGGGTCACCCAGCACAATATTGTAGCAAACAGGTAGTGCTAAGACAGCGCTTTGTGGCCTGACCCACTAAAAATGAAAATGGTGACCAAAATAAGGGTGGCCTACCAAAATGGCCCGACCCACCTTTCTCAAGGGTCAAATTCGGCCCAACCCACGAAATAAGTGGGCCAAGCAAGAGGCGGGTCGGGCAACTCTAGCCTCTAGCCATCTATTTGAGGAAGGCCTACATGCACTATGTTTAGTACGAGCGTGCATGCGATATTTCTCTCCTTCACGATTTATGGTGTTTTTCTCTTTAGTTTTTCGTTAGTTCCCAAAAAAATATTATTCTAGTAGTATGCATACTTGTTGTCTCATTATACCATGATTTTATTGCAACTTTTATTATATTATATTTATTATAAATCATGAGCATAATATATGCATAGTCATCAACATTAACGATGGTTTTGAGAAATAAATACGATGCACCCAAAAAATACATATTTGACACTGCCCACCATTCACTCTTTTAACTTCGATTCAAGTTATTTTCTGTCTTCATATCATTACTTGGATCTTACTTGATTTAGAGAGGTTCTTCAAAGACCCATAAACAAATTAATCTTATTTACTATTGAATTACTAAATTTGACTATAAGTTTTTCATAGAATTAAGTGATAAACTCAAACATGATTTGTGATTATTTTCTATGGTTTAAAAATTAATCTTAAATCCTGAAAAATTTAGAATAAATCATTTCTCTTAAATCTTAAGAAGACTGTAACATCCCGTTCGAGTGATAGGAAGGATCGAAATAACTTATCCTGATGGGCTTACACGAACTTTCCAGGGGGGTCACCCATCCCTGGATTACCCCAGGTTAAGCACGCTTAACTTGGGAGTTCTTTGCCAACATTCAGCTCAAAAGGTATCCAACTGGTGTTGTTTCCTTCCTTACACTATCCTCGATATATACTAACTTCTTTGGGCTCTTGGGGTATTATATTCTCCCCCCTTGAGCACATGACGTCCTCGTCATGCGACCTTACAACCGGTCCCAGATCTCCCCCCGATGCATGGCCGATGTGGGATTCGCCTAAGGTGCCTACACGCACCCCCCTCAGGGACTCAGCTTCCTTGCTGAGGTTTGTCTCACCACCGCTCTCAGAGGCTCAGGGGTCGGCTCTAATACCATTTGTAACATCCCGTTCGAGCGATAGGAAGGACCGGAACAACTTATCCTGATGGGCCTACACGAACTTCCCGGGGGGTCACCCATCCCTGGATTACCGCAGGTTAAGCACGCTTAATTTGGGAGTTCTTTGCCAACATTCAGCCCAAAAGGTATCCAGCTGGTGTTGTTTCTTTCCTTACACTATTCTCGATATATACTAACTTTTTTAGACTTTTGGGATATTACAAAGATGATATTCAAAAATAGAAACTAAGCACCATCCAAATTATTCCTGAGCACCACTCAATAACGTTGATGTGCTAATTCAATTATAATGATTATGTGGGGGCTCCATGTATTTAATTTATTGAGCACAACAATTTGATAGAATAAGTCCCACGTCATTATATTTCAATGATTATCACATTAACATTATTTGGTATAAACTAAATATAGTTACTTAAGATATCAAAATTCTAAAATAATATATACAAGTGATGTGTTGTTGAATAAACGAAAGATGGTGAATCCTGTGCATTTGGGTTTGTTATTATTGAAATATATTTGCTAGTAGTTCTAGAGACGGATCCTGAAAATTAAACAAACGGGCGGGTTGACAAAATGGATCATTTTCCATTAGTGATAAATTAGGAATTGTGGTTTGTGGATGACTACTGGCACAATGCAAATAATGGGGTAATTCACATCAAAAGTCCGAAAATTTTGGTGTGTTTTATAATTTGATCACTAAACTTCAATTGATTGTAAAGTGATTACAAAATTTTTAAATATTTTATAATGTGATCACATTTGAGACTTTCCAGCATACTTTCATCAGAGTTGCTGCCGTTTTGATGACGTGACGTTGATGTGTCAACGAAAACATGCCAGAAAGTCTCAAATATGATTACATTACAAAATATTTAGAAGTTTTGTTATTACTTTAGAATCAATTGAAGTTTAGTGACCAAATTACAAAAGATATCAAAATTTTGTGACTTTTGGTGCGAATTACCCGCAAATAATGTCACGGGCTATGCCAATTAAATAAGTCCATAGATTTCACTCAAGGTAGTATTTCTTAGTTAAAATATAGATAAAAAGTAAAATATAAAAAGTATCTCAAATAAAAATATTTTTCATTATATTTATTAAATTTATCTAAAAAAAAGTTATGAAAGTTCTTATTTAAAATTTTTCAAATAAATTTATCTCTAAAACATTTAAATAACTTATCTTGATCTTTACTGATAAATTATTTTAATCTAATCTTATCTTTTACTCATTTTAAAAAATGTAACCTACAAAAATTGGGTTAAGGATATTTTTCCTATTATAATGTTGTTTTAGTATTAATAAGCATAAAAATAGATTGGATTACTAAATACTACATTTATTAATACTAATGTTACAGCAGAACACAGCACTACCCAACAAGCCTACGTGAAACCAAATAGACAAATTATAGCCCATATGACATATCACAAGTGAGATATTATAGATAAATTACATATCCAAAATTCTCAAAATTTTTCATTAGATTAGTATGTAGATAATTAATTAATGGGTAACGCCGGCGATGGTTAAGATTTAATAAATGCAATTTATTTTTAGTGTCAAAATAATTTTATTGATCTATAAAAATATTATAAAACATGATATATTTGTTGATTTATATTTATATAATTTCATAAAAAATTATTCTATTAAATATGCAAACATGAGACTTAAAGACATGGCCACGGTTCATGAACCGCCGGTTCCGGTTCATGAAATCTTTGAACCTGAACCGAACCGCCCAAGGGCGATTTGGGACGGTTCGGTTCCGGTTCCGGTTCGTGCCGGTTCGGTCAACGGTTTCGGTTCCGGTTCAAACCGAATTTTTTTAATTTTTTTTAAATATTGTTGTATTCAATTTTGGATATGGTAACAAGTAATAAATAATTAACAATATAATTGAATAAATTGATAAATAACAAAATGAGAAGATTCAAGAAATTAAAATTGAAATATTAAATGAGAGACAAAATTGAGAGAATAATAGCTTGAGACTTGAGAGAGAGAGAGAGAGAGAGAGAGAAAGTGTGAAAAATGAGTGGGGGAGGAGGGGTATATATAGATAGGAATTATAAAATTAAAAAAAAATTAATAAAATTGGAATTGGACCGTTGGGGGGGGAGGGGTGCTGCACGGGGGGAGGGGGGGTTGTTCCGGTTCCGCGGAACCGGAACCGCGGAACCGGAACCTTGAACCGGAACCGGACCGAATTTCGCCGGTTCACTTCGATTCCGATTCGGCCGGTTCCGGGTCCGGTTCCGGTTCGAACCGCCGGTCCAGTTCAATTTTGACCATGTCTAGACTTAATATGTGAAACCTCACTAAACATTACTTAATGGTAACATACCCTTTAACATTTTTTGCTATAAAAAAACAAAAACCAACTCTATCAGTAAAATTTAAACTCATTACTTTTAATTTAAAAATAAACTTATTTTATGATTACACTAAATCTTATCTTTATCTAAATTTCGACTAAAAATCTTAAAAAGTAAATCAAAATTATCAATTGCCCTTAGATAACATTTATTTGAAATCTTTTAACTTTTTACTTAGCTCAACCTCTACTCTTCATATGGAATAATTACATCTTATCATTATATTCAAAGGTTTACCATTAAGATCTTTTCTCTCTTTTTGCTATAAAATTCCTTCATTTTAGTTATTTACCTTCACTTTCATCTCAAGACAATTGACTAAAAATAACAAAATAGAAAGAATCAAAGATATTTATTTTATTTTTTCTAGGAATCAAAGATGCATTGAGTGCTAGTAATTACTAAACAAACAAAACTTAGCATAAAATATGAGTTGAAAACTTTGTTCTTGTCGAGAATAAGGGCAAGAGATTGGATGCAATTAGTTAATATTTTGTAGGGAATTAAGGTTGTAATTAGGGTATGATTATGTTTATATTACTCTAAATATATGATTTCCCCAATTAAGAGATTAAGAGATTTGTTTTCATATCTATGTAAGGGTTTACCGTGCATATATTCCTCCTAATTCAATGAATAAAAGATAGAAAAATTCTACCATAATTTTTCACATGGTATCAAAGCCTAGATTAGAAACCTAAGACTTTCTTTCCCTGATCTTCATTGCCGACAGATTTATCATTACTAACAACTTTTACTGCTACTGCCGACAGCCCCATCACTTGCAACCTTCATTGCTACACAATCTGGACTACTGTTGCTATAGCCCATCACCGACAACCTTCATTGTTAAGAGAGAGTCCATTGCTGTCGTATTTGTTCTCGACAGTAAGTGTCATCGTAACCGTCTTCCTACTTCTTGATAACTCATCCCCTGATTCTCCTCCCATTCATTTCCTTAACCAGATATGTCTACCACCATAAGCGATGTCAGTTCCATGTCATAGGAGAAAAACTAGTAGTCTCAATGATTCTACCATTGGGTAAATTGTAGCAAATCAATGCTCCTTATCGGTTGAACGAGAAGAATTACCACAAATGGTCACAATTGATCTAGACCGTTTTGAAAAAGAAAGGAAAGATTAGTCATATCATGGAGACTGAACCGAAGAAGAAAGTTGCAACCTATGTAGCATGGGATCGAGAAAATTCCAAGATAATTGCATGGCTTTGAAAAACCATCATCTTCAAGTAACTGCTCATTGATGCACTCAAGTAAACTTCTAATCTCTCATATTTTAATTAACTGTCTTGGATACAGCTTTTAAACACTTATGGATTATTGATTTCAGAACCACTGACCATAAGACTCATTCATCGCAATTTTTTCACTCATACTCACCCTATTCTAGCAGTAGAAAAATTGCCACTATTGATGGTTCCTTAATCACAGTAGCTAGGATAAGAGAGATACAATCAGTGCTAAACTTACTCTAAATATTGTCTTTCATGTGCCTAAACTATCCACTAATCTTTTATTAGTATCCAAATAGTCCTATGATGTGAATTGCAAAGTGATTATTTTGCCATCTTGTTGCTTGTTTCAGGACTAAGATTCGGGAATAATGATTGGACGTACTAAGGAACGTGATGGTTTATACTATCTTGAGAAATCTAAGAAACCAATTGTTGGCAAGTGAAATTAGCCCTTAAACTATCTTTCTGAATAACATTTACCCAATAAAGGCACAGTTTGGTTGTACCCTTGTAGGATAAGACACCATTCGTTTTCAACTCTTAAGATTATATTCCCTTCTTTGTTTAGAAAACTAGATACTAGATAGTTTTATTGTGAGATTTGTGAACTTGCAAAACACAAACGTGTTGTTTTCATATCAGTAATAAAAGATCTTATTTCCCTTTTGAGTTGATTCGTAGTAATATATGGGGGTCCATCAACAATTCCAAATGTTTATATGGCACGTTGGTTTGTTTTATTTATTAATGATTGTGCAAGGGTTACCCGGGTATTTCTTCTTAAATCCAAATCTAATGAGGGTGACCTTCTCTCCAATTTCTTTTCCATGACACAGAAGCAATTTAGGGCACAAATCAAAAGGTTTAGGTCGGATCTTGAAAATGATTATTTCAACCAAATATTTCCATTGATGGGGGGTTATTCATGAGTCATCTTGTGTTTTCACTCCTTAATAGAATGGAGTTGCAGATAGAAAAAACAATCATCTCCTAGATACTACGTACTCGAGAATTGTTGTTTTAGAAAAATGTGCAAAAATATTTTTGGAGAAAAGTAGTCCTTACAGCCACACGTAATGAACCGATTACCATCCTAAGTGTTAAATTTTCAGAGTCCCATGACAGTCTTGTCCCATGTTATCTAAGTCTTTATACAACAAACCATCTTAGCCCTAGAGTATTTGGGTGTGTTTCATTTGTTCATTCACAACCCAAATAGAGGGAAATCAAATCCTAGAGCTACTAAGTGTGTCTTTGTGAGATACTGTTCAACACATATAGGGTACAAATGCTATTATCCACTGACTAAAAAACTCCTTGTTTTAGTAGATGTTACCTTTATTGAAACCAAACCCTATTTTACCCAATCTTATCTATAAAAGAAGACATTAATTGTGGAAGATAAGGATGATTTTTTCCTTCTTAACTTACCATCATCATCTCGCTAAACCTACGCTCGAATCTAAACTTGAGCCTTCTTCACAAACCCATGAACATGAGCCCTTCTTACAACCTGGTTCACAAACAAAATAGGGAAAGCCCATTACTGACAATTGAATTTCACAAATTTTCTCAAATAGACAAATCTAGAACCTAAACCAAGGTTTGACCAATCATTAGACCCAACTTCTGGAAATGAGATAACATCTCCTAGCTTTCCTTCTAGCATTAATCCCTTTACTAATATTGATTTTCCCATAACATTCAGGAAAGAAACTAGAAAGTGCACAAAACATCCCTTATACCCAATTTCTCACTTTGTATCATTTAAAATATGTTTTCTATCTCAGAGAAGTTTCCTTGCAAACATAAACACATCATTCATTCCAACAACATTATCAGAGGCTTTAAACTGTGAGAATTGGAAGAATGTTATGAATGTTAAAATGGAGACCCTAAAGAAGAACAATACTTGAGAGATTTGGATTTACCAAAAGGAAAGAAATATGTGGGATCGATGCAAGTGGGTTTTCACAATCAAGTATAGAGCAAATGAGACACTTAAAAAGTACAAAGCTAGGCTGGTAAATAAAGGATGCACTCAAACATATGTGATAGATTATCAAGAAACCTTTGCCCTAGTAGTTAAGATGAACACGCTAAGAATTCTTTTATTTCTAGCAGCTAACTTTGATTGATATTTACAATAGTTTGATGTGAAGAATGCATTTTTGCAGGGAGAGTTTGAGGAGTAAATTTACATAGAAATACCCCTAAGGTTCAACATGAACTTAGCTGGAAACAAGGTTTATAGGCTCAAGAAGGCACTATATGGCCTGAAACAATCACCAAGAGCCTAATTCAAGAGATTTTCCAAGGTAATGCAAACCGTGGGTACAAGCCGAGCCAAAAGGATCACATTTTATTCATAAAACACTCGAGTTTAGATTCAATTACTACTCTTGTTATTTATGTGGATGACGTTGTAATGATATATATGGAATGATGAAAATGAGAGGCATAACTTGGAAATATGTTTTGCTAAGGAGTTTGAGATTAACAAACTAGGGAATTTGAAATGTTTTCTACATATTGAAGTGGCATGGTCTAAATAAGGGATATTTATATCCCAATATAAGTATATCCTTGATCTTTTGAAAGATACAGGAAAATTGACTTGCAAACCATCCAACATCCCAATTGATCATAATCACGAACTTGGTGAAGTAGAAAGAGACAGAGCCACATACAAAGAATTACATCATAGATTGTTTTGCAAGCTAATTTACCTATCTCACATATAACCAGACATAGCCTATGCAATTAGCGTAGTGAGCCAATTAATACACAAATCCAATGAACTTCACCTGCAAGTAGTCTACATAATTCTGTACCACCTCAAAGGAATCACAGTAAAGGGGATTTTATTCAAGAAAAGTGACAAACTCATCCTAGAGGCCTACTTAAATGCTGATTACACAAACTCAATGGTTGATAGAAGGTCCACCACGAGATACTACACTTTTTTGGGAGGAAACTCAGTTACTTAGATGAATAAAAAGTAGAATATCGTGGCAAGATTAAGTGCATAATCATAATTTCGGGCAATGGCACAGGGTAAATGTGAGGTGCTATTGTTGAAGATTATTTTGGAAGATCTAATTAAGATTCAAGTAGAATGGTCCTATGAAATTTTATTGTGACTATAAGTCTATAATCAACATTGCACAAAATCATGTATTGCGCATGACCAAACAAAACACAATGAGGTTAACCAATATTTTATTGATGAGAAACTAGACAGTGGTTTTATTTTCATCCCTTATGTGTATTGAATGAATCACATCTACAAACAGATGTTCAAACCAAGGGATTCAATAGTCTGGTCCTTCACAAGATTAGAGTCAAGTTGGAAATGGACATTATCTATTCATTTGCTTGAGAATGGAGTGTCCATAATCAAGGCAAGAGATATGATGTAATTAATCAATATTTTGTGAGGAATTAAGATTATAATTAGGCTGTAATTATGTTCATATTACTATAAATAGATGATTAATTACCCCAATTAAGAGATTAGGAGATTCATTTTCATATCTATATAAGCATCTATTATGTATATATTCTTACTTATTTAATGAACGGAAGATAGAAAAATTCTATCACAAGGTACCTTAAATTTTGAGAGCAATTTTCTCCTTTTTTTTTTTTTTTTTGTGGGGTAAAATCTCTCTACTAACCATTGGTGCTAGCTAGGGCACAATCATAAACAGATACATAGGGGCATTGCATGATCACCGTCTCTTAAATTTAAATAATAATGTTTCAACATACGTGCATGTAATAAATGATATAAATGCAAACCCTAAGACGACGAATATTACAAAAATGAAATGGCAAAAAGGAGCTAGTACTACCTACCTGCTTCTCCTACGTCAATTCATTCATTGTAAAACTGACAATTTTGTGCATTCCAATGGCAGGCCTTCTGCAGTGATCTCAACAAAGAGATACACAGTTCGCAGGAATAATCATCAATCTCTCAATCAGTCAATTCTCAAGGGTCACTTCTCCATATTCTTCTAAAATAAGCACCTGAGAGCCGTTTCATAGGCCGTGAAAATGGCTCCGTTCACTATGAACGCTCTCGAAACCGCCGTCCCCAGCCCCCGCCATAGAACGCTGTATCCCTCTTCTCTTACGCTTCGCCGGAAGCAATCAACAATGCCCTTGTATTTCACCGGAGAAGTTTGTGATTGAGCCTGAATCCTGGTCTTGATCACGTCCAAAGGGTAGCAGCACATCCAGCTGGCGACTCCGGCTAGCCCTCCGGCGACCAGCATGGTCTGGAAGCTCTCCTGCCCGCTCTTCCGGCAGCCCGGGTGGAGGTGCTCCCTCGTGTACTCGTACGTCCAGAAGTAGAAGCCGTGGGCCGGTGCGTCCCGGAGCACGGTGATCGTTAGTCCTCTGTAGATTCCCCGGAGACCTTCCGTCCGGAAGATGGTTTTGGCCACCCTGACGGGGCCGCTTTGGCCGTCCGTCGTCGACGTCGCGGGAGCATTCTGGTGGCTTGTTCTCTGTAACTGGAGGCGGATTTTCACGAGTTCGACCGGCGACAACAGAAGGGTCTGTATGGCGCCAGTTCCAACTCCGCCTAGCGCAACCCCCTTGTACGACGGAGGCTCCGTGGCCGGAAGCGACGAGTCAAACGCCCGGGATAGGACTGCGTATATCTGGAAAACCATTGCATTCTGCAGTGGCCACAGAGAACAAATTAAAAAAAAAAAAAAAAAACACAATAAAAAAATAAAGTTGTAAATAAAATTAGCCAAAAATATAATCAATAAAAAAAGAATAACTTTATATTATTAGTAACCATGATAAATAAATAAATAAATAAAGTTAGACATATTATTAACAAGGGAGTCATATAAGTCATCATTCCTACCATTATTCTATTAACAATGAATATAAAAAGATTTTAATGACTATTTAACATAAATTATGTAAAAACTTGAGAGAGAATGTGGTGAAAGTGGAGAATGTGGTGTGGTGGTAGTGATATTAATAAATAAATAAATTGGCTGTACAAATGTGAGTCTTGTAGGTAATTAATATAAACTCCTACTCTTCCACTTGCAGAGAAGAGAATAATAATCTTATTTATATATTTGCACCAAGATAATAATAATCATAGTGTTGAAATGAAAGAGACGGCTTCTAATGAAAACAATGAAGAAACAATCAGGGAGATCTCTCAAGCATGGGGCTCGCTCGGTGGATTGAGTGGGAGAGATACGTCATGTTGTTGGTGAGAATGCCACTCACTTATAATTCGTGAAAATGACACCCACCCCACAGCTTGAGTAAAGGGACAGTGCCCGATGCCCATTGCCCATATTGACGTTGATTTAATTAAGAGAAATACATTACTCTTCCAATGTTATGTTGTTACTACTACTACTACTACTATTACTACATGTGTTTTGAGAGGACAACCTGGAAAGTGACGGAGGCCAGGGGGGCCGCCATCCCCCGGTAGAGGGCTAGGGGGCCCTCGTTGCCCACAACATTGCGCAGGATGGAGAAGGCGGAGCCGGTGTTGGCGCGCTGCTGCTGGCGGATCCTCAGCGTGTCCAGCGGGTACCCCGTGAAGATTCCGGCTACGCCCCCGAACCCTCCGGCTACGAACTCCTTGCCCGAGCTGCTCGCCAGAAACTCCGGCCAGAAATCCATCTATTCTGCTCGCCGCCCGCCCTTAATTTTCTTAACCAATCAGACGCCCTTTTCTCTTTCAATCGGATTGCTTCGTCTCCGTCGCTCGAGAATCACAAGGAATCCTGTTGAATCTGCAAAACGTATTCTGAAAATACACTACTCGAACCCCTTTTCCCACAACCAATCAGAGAGGGAAGGAGGGAGAGAGAGAGAGAGAGGGGAAGAAGAAGAAGAGATTCCGAAAGCAGAAGAGAGGAACCACAAAAAATGGGTTCTACTTTTCATGGGGAACCAAAGCCACCGGTGCTAATTTGTTGGGGACGAAACGGCCAACGCCATGGTTCAGGGTGGGCCACCACGTGGGGCAACGCCGGTGGAGCACGTCACCGGCCGTGTCTGGCGATAGATGAGTGCTTCGATCGCTGTACAGAGCCGACCCGCTTGCAAAAAGTGGGAACCCTGTTTTCGACCCGTTTGTTGGTCTGGGGCTCTGGATTCATGCGGAAGGAGAGGGCAGTAGGGTTGGAATGACTGGATGGCAGCCACATAATCTCCGTGTCGTCACTGATCACTGGTCAGTCGCTTCGCTTCCCTTCCCTTCGCTTCTTAAACTAATACCCAAACCCTAAAAACAAATAAAAATTACTCTAAAGCTGACACTGAAAAATATAAACAACTTTCAAGGCTCAGCTTTTGGTACCATTCAATTATTCACAAGCTTTTATGCTACATGTGAAACATTTATTCCTCCAACTTTGGTTCGAATATTCATTTTTGTTTTATTATTGAAAAATGTTATTGGTATACCTTTGTGTACACCCTAGGCTACACAAAGGTGTATCAATGACAAAAATATCCCTCTGAGGCGCATAGAGGCGCGTGAGGCGCATGGAGAGGCGCAGGATATTTTTGTCATTGATACACCTTGTGTAGCCCAAGATGTACAAAAATGATGTACATGTAGCATGACTCTTTATTATTATTTTTATGCAAAACCCCAAAAATGCCTTTAGAGATAGTGTGTGTTTACAATCCGATACTTTTTTTTTTTAACGAGTCGAGATTAAATAAAAAAAAAGTTAATCTCATACCTACGAGTGTAGACTTTTAAATATATTAAATTTTAATTACACTTTTAAACCATGATTAAAATAAAAAAAGACAACTAAAAATGCCTACAAAATAAGACTAAGATACTCTTAATCAAAAAGGAGAAAGATTTAATGGTCAGTTTAGGGTCCAACAATAATGATGTGTTTTTATTAATAAATAATTATAAGATAATAAAAATTACACTATAAAATAAAGTAAATTACACTAATATCTCCTAAGATTAGGTAAAATTATCTAAGCCTTTTTTATTTTGAGGAATTAAAAAAACATTTTATATTATTATAAATTTGAGTAGAATTATTATGAATTTATGTATGCCATGTAAATTTATAAAAATTATAAGTGAAATTAAATTTGTGAGTATGATATTTCACATCTCAAAATAAAACAATGATATTTTAAATTAATTATTTCAAGGTAAAGAGACATCCATGTCCTTGAATTTCGTCCATTTAACCATTTGTGTCTTTTAACGGAGATCTATTATACCCCTCAAATTTTAAATATGAACCTTTTAGACATCTCAAATCCCAAAATCGTCCACATGACATACACGCGCGGCTATTTGGCACGTGAGATGTTGATTGTGCAATGAAAATCAATGGGATGTTGCCATGTGTCAGTGCAAACCAAACCTATTTCTCTTTCTGCATTGTCGTCGTCGTTGCAAGTATCGTCATTGACATCTCCGATGCAATTGCCGCCAACACCATCAAAGCCTTCATCGGCGTTCATCGTTATTGCAGCTGACGGTATTTGGTGGCCAGTAGCGTAGGAGGCGAGCGATCGATCACTCGCCTTCCTCGTGCTGATGGTCGGGGACGATGTCAATGGTGAAAGGAAACAAAGGTCCGAAACCAAAAACCAACCACGTGTGGATCAATGCAAGGATCTATATGTTTCAAAATATTTTTCAAAATCAAAACATACATCAGAGCAGCGAAAAAGTGGAAGCGAAAAATGATCCTTGCAAGACTGATAAACTTTATCCATATGCATCAAAAAAGAAAATCATGCCATAAGGGTTTTTTGATATATCTTTCAAAGAAGGTTGGTGCCAGTTATCCCGAAAGAAACTTCTCTTTCTTGTTGTCCCTTCTGAACCAATCAACTCCCATAAACAAGCTACTACTTCAGGTGATCGCCTCACCTCCTCAAGTGTGGAGGACCTAGTCGATCCACACTTGAGTTACTCTCAGAACTCTTTAATAGAGCCGTGCTAGGACCCTCTCGATAAAGATTAACTGAAGCTCTTTTGAGATTCCCTTTTGGTTGTTCCTTGGCTATCCAATAGTCGGATCAATGGGAGAATATAGAAGAAGATGATGTTGCAGCAAGCTTGGAACAAGAATAAGATGCAAGTAACAATGGAAGAAAGAAAAAAAGACAGAGAGTTGCACTGAAAGAGAACGAGATAGAAAAGATCAAGTGAAGTGGAGAGTGAGTTAAACTTCGGTCGACCTAAGCTAGGCAGCTCTACTCACTTCAATTATATTACATTCCGGCTCCCCTATTATCCAATAATTGCCTTTGCACTATCCAATAATACAATCAAGACCCCTTGTTATCTGTTATATGTATTTCCCGCATCACCCCGCATGGGCCAGACTCGGTCCAATAGACCGGCCCAATCACCCAAGGCCAAGAAGGCCTAGACGACATTGTCAAGGAAAGTCCAGCCTCCACCAAAAATCCGGAACTCGTAAAGCGAGCATATGGCGAGCTCCCGATAATCCCCCAACGAGCTCCAAGCAACCGACTAACGAGCTCCTGAAATATCCTCCAGATCGCTGGACCATCCAGGTCGCCGGCCTAAAACCTTCAGCTCGCATGAGTGGCAAAGCTGCTGAGAAATCAGAGGTAGGGTCCGATCACTTTATCTGTAACAGCCCATGCCCCTCGTAATGAGGATCCCACTCCCGGTCTTGTGAAGGCAATAAGAACTGTTTGTCCCCCATTATACAATCACTGTATTTTTATATGTTATCTGAATTGTAAAAGCCCCTCAGTATAAATAAGAGTCAAAGAGACCATGAGGGACAGGAAGAATAATCAAATACCGCCACTCTGAGAGAATAATCAGACTGCGGTCGTGGACTAGGCATCGTTCTGGCCGAACCACGTAAAGATTCTGGTGTACATGCTTGGAATTTTGGGGGGGGGGTTTCCTTTCTTCTCGGTATTTTTGGATTGACTCACCCCGGCCCAAAACGAATCATGGTCGGCCGAAATTGAACATCGACATTTTGGCGCTAGAGGAAGGGGGCACTCTGATCAATAGCCATGGCTAGAGGAAGGAATACTCGAAGTTCCGAGGCGGCGGTCGACCCACCTGAAAATCACCACGATCGACCACGAGACTTACCACCAAATGGAGGACCCGTTGCCCCGACAGCCGATACTCCTTTGTCGCCGCCTGCCGGAGACGCTCTCGGCATACCACTACGGGTCACTGTCCAGCCTACTGTCCAAATCACTGGGACAGGGACGATCCGGGACTGGCAGCAGCGCCAGGAAGCATTGGAGAATACGGTAATGCA
This sequence comes from Diospyros lotus, assembly GCF_014633365.1. Classification (NCBI taxonomy): domain Eukaryota; kingdom Viridiplantae; phylum Streptophyta; class Magnoliopsida; order Ericales; family Ebenaceae; genus Diospyros; species Diospyros lotus. Next base: position 42,042,548 of record NC_068339.1, on the reverse strand, counting down.
ACTCGCTGACGTGGTCAGAATTCTGGCCCAAACTCAAGCACGGGCTGTCCACGATCCACCGGCGTCGTCTCGCAAGGTCCGCCAACCGCGGGAGGAAAGACACCCACCCGCGGAAGAGGATATCGGGGATAACTATCCGTCCCCAATTCACCGCTCCCCAGTCCGAGAAAGAAGTAGGTCATCGCAAGCCCAGCAATCAGTAGGACCGGACTCAACTGTGGAAGAGCTATATCAAAGGGTGCGATAGCTGGAAGAACGACAAGGAGTCCGCAGCCAGAATAATGGCCGTGGGGATATGACGCCGTTCTCCAGAGAGATTGAGCTCGAACCCCTGCCCCGGAGTTTTAAGGTCCCGAGCATGCCACAATATAACGGGGACAGCGACCCCTATGATTACCTGGATGCGTACAACGTGCAAATGGATCTACAGATAACCAGCTCGCTGGCTAAATGTTGCGCCTTCCCAGCAATCTTAGGAGACATCCCCCGAGCTTGGTTTAGGAGCCTTCCACCTAGTAGCATCAACAGCTGGGAAGAGTGCCAACAGAGGTTCCTTAACCAATACAGGACTCTAAGGAGGCAGCTCGCGCCACCTTGCCACCTCGCCACCGTATTCCAGAAAGCAAACGAGCCACTGAGGGATTACATCGCCAGGTTCAGGCGCGAGGTGAGCAACGTCGAGGATCCCTCGGATGAAAGTATCCTAACGGCGATCTCCGCCGGCCTCCGAAAAGACGGAAAGCTCTACGAGAGCATCTACTGAACCCCGGTCAAAGACCTGGGGGAATTCTATGAACGAGCTTCCAAGGAAATCCGATGGGAAGACGCCTTCGGGACGAAGAAACCCGTCGGGTCGAGAGAAGAAGCTGGGGGCTCCAACCAGAATAAAAGAAGGCACAACGGAGACGCCGGAAGAGAAGCTCGGGGGGAGCGCTCGAGCAATGAAGTGTTCAAACGAGTTCAGAAGGCAGAGGGAGATGAGCGACCTCGTAGATCACAGCACTTTGACAGCTACTGTTCCCTGTCAGACCCCCAAGAAAGGATCTTCGCCATCGAAAGGAACAAAGAGGAATTCAGGAAGCCCAACCCGTTAAGAACCCCAAACAAATTCCGAAACAAAGAAAAATTTTGCGCATACCACAACGAGGCGGGTCACAACACCTCGGAGTGCTGGGCCCTAAGGGACGCCATCGAAGATTTGATAAGAAGAGGTCGCTTGAAAGATTACGTGGTGCGGCCGACTAATCAACCAAGCCAGCCGCCGGTACAGCAGCAGCCCCCCACCGATGATGACCAATCACCGGCTGTACGAACCATCTACACGATCCATGGCGGGCCCCACCTTGCAGGATCCTCCCACAAATCCTGCGACCAATACATACGAGAGGCCAATCATGTCTTGCTAGCAAGATCGGGTAAACAGCTGGTTCCCGCGAAGCGGCCTAGGGGTAACCCAATCCCAGAGAAGATGTTTTTCTCGGAAGAAGACGCCGGAGACGTCCATTGGCCGCACAACGACGCACTCGTTATACAAGCCCAGGTCGGCAACTCCGAAGTGCGAAGGATAATGGTGGACACGGGCAGCTCGGTAATTGTAATGTACAGAGCATGCTTCGATCAGATGGGTTTGGGACCGGAACAGTTGAGCTCGTCCCCAGAGCCACTCTATGGGTTCACGGGGGACGCAGTAATTCTCATCGGTTGGATCAGCCTTCCCCTCACCATCGGGGATGCGAACCGCCAGGCCACTACTTTGGCAGAATTCCTAATAATTGACTGCCCCTCAGCATACAACGTCGTACTCGAAAGGCTGGCGATGAACCACCTGGATCTAGTCACTGCAACCAGGTCGCTTACGGTGAAATTCCCGACCCCCGACGGTGTAGGGTGTGTACGAGGCGAGCAGCACCTCGCAAGACGTTGCTATGAGGACGCCCTGAAAATGGGAGCAAAGGGAAAGAAGGTAAATATCATCGCAAAGGTCGACCCGCGATCAACCGGCCAATGGGAGGCTAAACACGACCTGGATCCCCGCGAGGTCGACTGCGAAAAATCCACCGGTCCCATGAAAGAGCTCGAAGATATCTCAATCGGCGAGGCAGACGAGGAAAGGCACCTCAAGCTAGGCAAGAGTCTAGCCCCCGAGGTAAAATTCCAACTTACATATTTCCTTAAAGCTAACCTTGATGTATTCGCATGGAACCACGAAGATATAGTGGGAATCGCCCTAGAAGTCATGTCACACAGGCTCAACGTAGATCCAAGCTACAGGCCAGTGCCCCAGAAGAGGAGGCCAATGACTCCGGAGCGTTATGCCGCTCTTAAATAAGAAGTGTACAAACTCTTGGCAAATAATTTCATCAAGGAAGCCCACTATCCGGTCTGGGTAGCCAACCCGGTCCTAGTAAAAAAGAAAAATGGGAAGTGGAGGACCTGCATCGACTTCACTGACCTGAACAAGGCCTGTCCTAAAGACAGCTTTCCTCTCCCCAGAATCGATCAGCTCGTGGATGCAACGGCTGGTCACCGCCTCCTCAGTTTCATGGATGCCTATTCAGGCTACAACCAGATCCCTATGAACCCCACGGACCAAGAGCACATCTCGTTCATAATCGATCGGGGGCTCTTTTGTTACAAGGTCATGCCCTTTGGATTAAAGAATGCTGGCGCGACCTACCAGAGGCTGGTCAATACGATGTTCCAAACACTGATCGAAAAAACCATGGAAGTATACGTTGACGACATGCTGGTAAAATTCGAGCAAGTGACGGACCACGTTTTCGATCTAAGAGAAACGTTTGGAGTCCTCAGGAGATATCAGATGAAGCTCAACCCGCTCAAGTGCGCCTTCGGTGTAGCCTCTGGAAAATTTCTTGGGTTTATGGTAAACAACAGAGGCATTGAAGCCAACCCAGACAAAATTAAGGCTCTGCTTGACATGAGGTCGCCTGTAAGAAAGAAGGAGATGCAAAGTCTCAATGGTCAGGTCGCAGCTTTGAGCCGTTTCATTTCAAAGGCAACTGACAAGTGTGCCCCGTTCTTCGAGCTTCTAAAAAAGGAGAAAGACTTCAGATGGACAGAAGAATGCGAGTTCGCATTCCAACAACTAAAGGAGTACATGGGACGGGCCCCATTGCTTGCCAAACCTAAGGAGGGAGAGAGGTTGACCTTGTACTTAGGAGTATCCCAACAGGCTTTCAGCGCGGCCCTCGTTCGGGGGGAAGAAGGGGTGCAGCACCCCATTTATTACATCTCCAAAAGCCTAATCGATGCAGAAACAAGGTACGCACCAATCGAAAAATTGGCTTACTGTCTAATAGTGGCATCAAGGAAGCTGCGACTCTATTTTCAAGCTCATGAGATCGAAGTCCTGACCAAATACCCATTGAAACAAATCCTCCAAAAACCAGATAGCTCAGGCCGCTTACTAAAATGGTCTATTGAGCTCGCTCAGTTCGACATAAAGTACAAACCAAGGATGGCGATAAAGGGTCAAGCGTTGGCAGACTTCATTGTCGAGTTTACTGGGCCAATTGACGAGGAGCCGAAAAACCTGAAAGGACCGTCCTGGGAACTATACGTCGATGGATCATCGAACGAACAAGGAGCGGGAGCCGGGGTTATGCTAATAAGCCCCGAATGTCACAAAATCGTCTGCGCCCTGAGGTTCGGTTTCTTGGCCACCAATAATGAATCCGAGTATGAAGCCTTATTAGCAGGACTGCGCCTGGTAAAGGAAATACGAGCTGAATTCTTGGAGATCTTCAGCGACTCTAAGCTAGTTGTCAACCAGGTACGGGGAGAATACCAGGCCAGAGACACGAAGATGGCAGCATACTTACAGAAGGTACGTGAACTTTTAGCCACTTTCGAAAAATATGAAATGCATCAAATCTCCCGTTCCCAGAACTCTCATGCGGACGCTCTGGCTCGCCTAGCAACTGCCCGGGACGCAGGATTCTTGGGGGACATACCTGTCGATTTTTTGGCCACCCCGAGCACGGAACAACGAGATGAAACTCTACTGATCACGGCGCTACAAAACTCATGGATGACCCTTATCTTGGAGTATCTACAAGACGGGAAACTACCGGAAGACAAGTTGGAAGCACGTCGCCTGCGAGCTCAACCCGCCCGATATTGCATCTACGATGATAGACTGTACAAGAGGGGATTCTCAGCCCCGCTCCTGAGGTGCATTGACGGCACCGATTACCAGGCTGTGCTAGAAGAAATTCATGCAGGCCACTGCGGTAATCATGCAGGGGCACTCTCTCTGGCACAAAAGGCCCTCCGACAAGGGTTTTATTGGCCCACCGTGAAGCAAGATGCCATAGAGACGGTCAAGAAATGCGAGAAGTGCCAAAGGTTCGCCAAGGTTCCGCGAGCTCCGCCGGCTTACCTGCAGCAGATGAGCAGCCCTTGGCCCTTTGCCATTTGGGGCATGGATCTAATCGGGCCACTCCCCACGGCTCGCGGAGGATGCAAGCATGCCATAGTGGCAGTTGACTACTTCACCAAATGGGCAGAGGCCAAAGAGCTCGCACAGATCACCAGTGCGAAGACACAAGCGTTTACATGGGATAACATAATCTGCAGATTCGGAGTGCCACAACAAATAGTAACGGACAACGGAACCCAATTCACCAACGAGCAATTCATCCAATTCTGCGAGTCAATGGGGATTCAAAAGAGTTTCACCGCCGTTGATCACCCCCAGGCCAATGGGCAGGTCGAAGCAGCTAACAAAATAATCAAGCAGACCCTGAAGACAAAGCTTGAAGCTAGAAAGGGGGCCTGGGTGGATGAACTGCAAACAGTTCTATGGACCTATCGGACAACAGCCCGAAGCAGCACTGGAGAAACCCCATTCTCAGTAGCGTATGGGTCGGAGGCTATGATCCCCGTTGAGAATAAAGTGGCCAGCCACCGAAGGGCCACCTTCAGCTTAGATCGCAATAACGAGCTACTGGCGGCTAATCTGGACCTACTCGAGGAATCAAGAGATGTAGCTCGCGTAAGGATCGCCATTTATCAACAAAGGGTGGCACGATACTATAACAGGAAGGTCCGAATCCGACGTTACAACGTCGGAGATCCGGTACTACGCCTGGTACTCCCAGGAGCACGGGCGGCAAGCAATGGCACCGTAAGTCCTAACTGGGAAGGTCCATTTATCATCAAAGAAAATTTGAATAACGGAGCATATCATCTGGCAAACATGGACGGTCTCCCTCTCCCACGAGCTTGGAACGCAGAACACCTTCGTCCTTACTTCAGATAAATATAATCGTTATTGCCTATGCTCCGTCTTTTTCATTACGAATGACTTTCATGATTCTGGTTAGAATTTATGAACTTTCATTGCACTTTATTCTTATTGGTATTCGATTGAATGCCCCCATAACGAGGGGTCGAGAAGCCATCGTTTGCGAGCTGAGGCCTAAGTAACCTAGCCACGGCGCTACGGTCAACGGCTTAACCGAGCATTCACCTTGGTCCCTCCCTCAGGTTGTGGTTTGCGAGCTGAGAACCAATCATCTTGACTTTATGTCATGGTTTGGAACTTACTGGGCAACCACTTCCACAAGTAACCCCGAGCTTGGGTTCGCTAGCCGAGGTCCTTTTATCTTGGCTTAATGCCATGGTCTGCAACCTATCTGGGTGTTCCCTCTTAGTTCAAATAAAACTTGTAGAAGCCACTGGGTGTTAGCTGAGGCTGTAATGTGACCTACTTGGACACATATCCTGGCCGTACAAGTCAATGAGATAACAAGCCATGGTGTGTTAGCTGGGGTCACTCTATGACCCGCCTGAACATATAACTTGGTGGTACAGGTTGCGCTTTCACTAGCTGGGGTCCTCTTATCTTGGCTTAAAGCCATGGTCTGGGACCTACCTGAGTGTTCGCTCCCAATTTATTGAAAACTTATTAAAAGCCTCAACATGCCAGCCGAGGCCATGGCATAATCTCATATCCTAGCAAATTTTGCGTATTGGACCCTATCAGCTGAGGTCCGTCTTAACTTGGCTAAATAAGACTATTCGCGACCTAGCAGGCACACGCCTTATAACGAGCTTCTCAGCCACTACATGTTAGACGAGATCACAAGGCCATCCGACTTTACATATATCTCGGCAAGGCTCTCGTTATTTCGTCAAAATATGCTGAACGAGGTTTCCTGGAAATTGCCTAAGTATGAGTGTTCAGGCTGATTATTACAACTATCATCAACGAGCTAGTTAAAGAGCGTTAGTCTACGAGCTGATAAAACTCCGGATCTACCTAGACCTACGTTCGAACAGTTCGTTATCAAGTTACATACTCAAAAGTTTCTTATCAGTGAATCTTTCAAAAATACGGGAGTCTTGTTGAAATGATTTTCAAGTTATACCATGAAGAAGTTACTTTCAAGTCACCTCATCGAAATTGGTTCAAGAATCGTTATGCCAAAACCTCGTCAGAATTAACTTGAGTTCGCGAAGAAAAATCTGAGGCAACGTGCACAAAATGCCAATTTTTTTTATTAGATGAAGCTCACGTTACAAAAATATATATATATATATATATACATGTGGGAATCCTAGCTAAGAGGGGCGGTCGGTTCTACAGGATCAACCTCGACAGGGCGAGCTTCAGTAGATAGGGTCGGCTGGAGATCGACCTCGACAGCCCCGGCTGGACAAACCTCGGCAACCTCCACAAGAGGCTCTTTGGCAGTCTCACCAAACTGAGCAACGGCGACCCCGAATAGCTCGGCCTCGACCTGAGGAGCTTGCGTTGCGACCAAAAACGAGTCAAGGGGACTGGCATCGTCAGCATCTTCCGCGGCCTCGGCAGTATACCGAGCCACCTCCTCGACAGCCTGCGCACCAAAAAGGAGAAATCCATCTCAGGATGGTTCACCCAAAGGGTGTACAGAAATGACGAGCAGGTGCCGAATCTGGTCTCCCTACGCGCAGCGTCCATCCGCTCTCCAACCTCCGCCCTTATGGTGTCAATGGTCCTCTTGGCAAGCTCCTCGCATCAGATAGCACGATCATCCGCCCGTGTCCGCTCGTCCTTTGCCGTCCTAAGCTCCGCCTCGGTTGATTTGAGTCGCTCCTCAGTCCTCCGCAACTCCGCCTTCGCTCTATTTAGCTCGCCGGTGAGCCCGGAGTTGGCTTGCTCCCACATGTTCTTCGACCTGCGAAGCTCCTCGTCGAGATCTTTATTCTTCTGCACCTCCATCCTCGGACGCATCAAGCAACCCTCCACCTCCTTTTGAGTGGCAAGGAGCTCGACCTGGAGATCTGTCTTCTCGTCCGAAAGCTTCGTTATTTCGGCCTTTTGGGCTTTCTTCTCGTCCTCAAGCTTCGCTATTTCGGCCTGACGGGACATGCTCACCGACTGTAGCTGCTCCTCAAAATCTTTGTACTGAGCTCGGAGCTTCACGGCAGCAAGAGAAGTCTGCGAAAGAAGAAATGTTAGCTCATTAAAGAGTAGGCTAAGGAACCAAGGTACGAAGAATTCCCACTTACCACCAGGCTGTGACGGGCCACAAAATCACAAAGGGGGATTCCCTATAACTTCGGGTCGTCGAGGGGCTTCGAGTTCGGACCCAGGAAGTTGCGCACGGAATCCAGGAGGGGACCAACAAAGACCCCTCTTGGCAGGGCCTCCAGGGCCAGCTCCTTCTCACGGACCCTGACCCGTTTGGCCCTGATATCCTCCCCCTGTTGCAGCTAGTCCGACCTCCGTTTTGAGCTGGCGGCAGGAGCGTCTTGAACCTCCACTGCGACCTCCTTCCCACGGGCTCCACTCGAACCATGGTCTCGGGAGGCAGGGGGCCGATGCCCTAGCTGCAGATGAGCTTGCTTTGGCTGTTGGGGCTGACGGGGCAGAGTTCTTTGCCGCTGCTCCTGCTGCCCCCCCCGCGGCTGTTGGGTTTGCTGCTGCTGAGGGCGTGATTGCGGCTGCGGCTGCTCTGACCTGCCATCCCGCGAGCTATAGCTCGGGGTCATGGAGGACGTAGTGCTCGACCTCGCCCTAGGACGCTTCGGTTGGAGGAGCTCGAGATCAACCGTGTTATCGTCTTGGTCGACTTCCCCTCTTGAACTGTTCGGTTCGGCGACCTGCAAGCCGGAAGGGAGAATCTCCGTACCCAAGTCCCTGAAATGATCTCCCTCGATAGTCTCGGTGCCAAGAGGATGGGCGAGCTCGTATTCGCGAAGTAGCTCGTCCGAAAGTTCAAGAATTTCCGAACTCGACTCCGTAGCCACAAGTTTGCCAAGGATATCAGTCTCCTCGGCCGATAAAATCGGTTTCTTCTCCCCAAAATCTGCATCAAAGCGTGAGCAAGTTAAAACAAGCACTCTCAAAACAAAGGAAAGATTTATGAGAGCTCATATTCTCTTACCAGGGGTCAGTGCGAAGCTACAATTCCTAAGTAGAGAAAGGGAAGGGCAAGACACGAAGAACCAACTGGACTTGTAATCACCCACGTTGGACTTCCCCTTTGCCTTACCCTGAGGAAGGGCGGCCTTGTACGGGGAAGGACGAGCTGCCAGGTAATACAGCCCGTCCTTGGCATTTTTGAAAGAAAATAAAAATCTTATCAGTTTTGGCGAAGGGAGAGGAAGCTTATTTATAAGGAATAAGACAGCCAAAGAAGTGAGTTGGGCATACGAATTCGGTGTTAGTTGAAAGGGGGCGAGCTTGACGTCGTTCAAAAGGGCAATAAGGTACGGGGCTACTGGGAACCTAAAACCGGACTCGAGGTGTTGGGGGCTAATAGCTACGAAATTGGCTAGCGGGTAGGCTGCATGGGAGCTCGAAGTAGGGATGTATATTCGGCAGGTCATGGGGAGACGAAACTCCTGAGCACAAGTCATCACCTCGTGAGGCTTGGCCTTGGATGAGAATCTCTTGAAGACCGCAAGATCAGCACTCCCACCAGCGATCTGATCTTGAACCTTCAGCTCGGTTTTCGGAGAGGTCGGGACGGCGACCTCCCTGCACCCCGAGCTCGCACCCTCAAGATTTTGGCCCTCCATAATGAGACAATTTTCAGAGTTCGAAGTGTCGTTTTCTCCTACGATATAATTGCAGTGCTTTTGACCTGAATTTCCACGGTGTTGGTCGGACATCTACAAAGGAAAAAAGATAACAGTCAGGTCGCAAGTCTCGAACCAGACCTCAAGAATCTAGAAAAAACCCTAAAAAAAAAAAAAAAAAAAAAAACATCCCCTAGGTCTTCCAGGCCGAGCGCTTCGCAAAGGGGTACCGCCTAGGGCGGAGAGGCTGCAGTCGCAAGCCCGGTGTTCCATGAAAAGCTAATCCTAAGGTCATTGGGCCCAAAGGCCCAGCAAACGCCAAACTAAATCGTGCTGTTTCTCCAAAAATGAGAACGACATCGATCGACGAAACTAGAGAAACCACCGACGGTTAACCAACGGTGGACGGCCTCACAAGAAGAAAAAGAAAGTCACGACAAACTTACCTAAAAGCTGCGCCTGACGTCTGAATGGAGACTCGTACCAAGCATCGGACGAGAACGGCAGACGTCTGAAAGCACGGCGATAATGAGGCCTCGAGAGAGGAAAGAGAAAGCAGGGAGGCAAAGGTTTGAGGGAGTTTCAAAATAGCGTGAAAGAAGAAGCGGGTACACTCCCCACTATTTATACTGACGGCCTTTCTATCCCAATCGTCGGATCAAATGACGACTTATCACATGCTCCGCATCCAGCGGCCGCACAACAGCTTGTGGGTCCCACGGGCGTAATCATGCGCAGAAATGGGGGGGTGCGCATTAAATGTGCTGCCGACAAAGCGTGCTGTGTGGAACGACGAGACTTAAAGTAATTGGGCAGAAGTCGGAGGGATGGAAGAACAGTTGGCACGCGTCAGTTCCCAGCGCGAAGATCGCACCGCGAACTGGGGGACTTATGTTATATGTATTTCCCGCATCACCCCGCATAGGCCAGACTCGGTCTGATAGACCGGCCCAATCACCCAAGGCCAAGAAGGCCCGGACGACCTCGTCAAGGAAAGTCTAGCCTCCACCAAAAATCCGAAACTCGTAAAGCGAGCATATGGCGAGCTCCCGATAATCCCCCAACGAGCTCCAAGCAATCGACTAACGAGCTCTTGAAATATCTTCCAGATCGCTGGACCATCCAGGTCGCCGGCCTAAAACCTCCAGCTCGCATGAGTGGCAAAGCTGTTGAGAAGTCAGAGGTAGGGTCCGATCACTTTATCTGTAACAGCCCATGCCCCTCGTAATGAGGATCCCACTCCCGGTCTTGTGAAGGCGATAAGAACTGTTTGTCCCCCATTATACAATCACTGTATTTTTATATGTTATCTGAATTGTAAAAGCCCCTCAGTATAAATGAGAGTCAAAGAGACCATGAGGGACAGGAGGAATAATTAGATACCGCTACTCTGAGAGAATAATCAGACTGCGGTCGTGGACTAGGTATCGTTCTGGTCGAACCACGTAAAGATTCTGGTGTACGTGCTTGGAATTTGGGGGGGGGTTTCCTTTCTTCTCGATATTTTTGGATTGACTCACCGCGGCCCAAAATGAATCATGGTCGGCCGAAATTGAACGTCGACATTATCCAATAACAATCTTTCATATCCATAGATGCATGTGTTCAACACATGATATTGAGCCAACTTTCTCATATTAATTAAGTTTTGATGATTAACAAAAATATTTTTATAATATAAATGTATTTATTTCTCATATAAAAAAATTATTTTGAATTAAAAGTGAGTACAAAGAGTAAATTTATTTTGAATTAAACGTGGATTGTCTTTAGACATGTTTCATTCTTTTGATCATTTATGTCTCAAAAGTTTATGTTTAAATTTTCATTTATTGATAAATGATTTTATTACTTATGCAAAAAGTATATTTATTTTGAATTAAAGTAGAATTACTTTTAGACATGTTTTATCTTTCTCATACAAAAAATAAATTTATTTTAAATTAAAGAGAATTGGTTTTAGACATGTTTTTTTTCACTCATACAAAAAGTAAATTTATTTTGATTTAAAGGAGATTGTTTTTAGACATATTTTCTTGTTTTAATCATTTATATCTCAAAAGTTTATATTTGAATTTTCAAATCTTGATTTTTCATACAAAAAGTAAATTTATTTTGAATTAAAAATGAGACATATTTTCTTATTGTTGGAGAAAGTTTAAACATTTTTTAAATTTCAAACTTCATATTAACCATTTTTTTAGTGGCTAAAATGCTTATAAATACCCCACCTAAACTCATTTTTTGAATATCCATTGCACATATTACACATCCAAAGCTCCCAAAAGCTCTCAAACTAATTTCCAAACATTCAAAGGTTCTCAAAGATTCATTGTTCATCCACCGAAGAGCCACAAGGTAAGAGGAGAAAAGTTCTTCAAGTCTTCTACGATAAATCCGAACTTCTCCATTTGAGGTTACAAATTTATTTATTTATTTAAATATTATTGCCTTATATAATTTATTTTTAATTGCTTATTTGTGTCTAAATGTGGACAAATTATTTGTAAACATTTAAATTATTATTGAGGATTGTATAGGTTTCCTAGATCCATTAAAATCTAGGCGAATCTAGTTTCCAAGGTAAGTTAAGGAGAAAACCTTGATGTAGTGGTTGCCTAGAACCCATTGTAATCTAAGTGTGTATCTAGTTTCCAATGTGAGCTAATGTGAAAACCTTGGTGATTTTGATTTAGTGGAATCTCAAAGGTGGTTAAACTTTGGGAGAGTGAATTAAGTGTGTGTGGAAACACCAAACCACTATAAATTGTGTTGTACTTCATATTATTTATTTTTCTTATATCTTGTGGCTTACATTTATTATTAATCTTAAACATAATTTATTATATTTATCAAATATATTTTTCAATAAAATCTTTAATCAATAATATTTATTAAAATTGAGAAAAAATTTAACCACTCAATTCACCCCTCTCTTGAGTGGCCATACCCTTAGGGATCAACACGTGATAACAACCAATATCATTGTTCCACAATGACAAGGAACACGCTAAGAGCAATGGATCACTAATCTGGAAGTTACTTAGTATACATGTGACTTTCTAGATTCACAGTCTTGTAGCAATTAAGACACGTCAACTCCTTGACATTGGCTGATCTAATCGGCCTACTAAGATGATTTATCCAAATCCCCAGAACACCCAAAAATATCCTAAGTACCTCTAGCCAGGACTCAGGATTATCCTAATGGCTATTAAGTCCAATTTCATATGAATTTATTAAGGCTTCTCGATTATCATGCACTATAATGATTTCATTGACTAACATTCTAACTGAGAAAGAGTGATGGACTAATTAAACTCACTGGACTCGGTAATTGGGTTTAATCTATACATGTGTGATTGAGGGAGTATGTCGGAGTCAATTCGATACAAGAACTCTTTCAAATCTCATGTTCACCCTGACTAGGGAATTTCCAATCACTACCAACACAGACTGCACAAGATTTACCCTCTAACTGATGGAGGTCAATGGGTCTTATTGACGGACATCTGTCTTTATACACCATTGTATAGAGATCGCACTATGAGTATTCACCTCTTGCACCAGTTGGTTTTGCTCAACGAAAAATTCCTAACACCATTGCACAAGACACAATGTCGTCTCTGGTCAAAGAACTAGATACACAATCAACAGTCAACGACCAATCATTAATTCCTAAGCCATGTGATATGTCATAAGCATCACATTCAATGGATATTTTTCTGACACCCATTCACATGTCTACTATATGCATTTCATGCAATGTAACGTGTCTCATCACCCCATCTCATTAGTATCTCCATACTAAACAATGGTAGTAGTCCATGTCCTAGTCCACTAATCAATTAATCATAGTCCCATTCTGATAAGTTTAAGAACTGGGAATACATTTAAGAAATCATAAACTAAATATCCAAGTCACACAGTCTCAACACCTTGAGAGTAGGAAGTCTACTTGAAAGTCTAGGGACTCATTCATAAAAATGAGATGGAGATATATGAATGAAAATATGACATTTATTATCAAGAATAATCAACAATGTTGCTTACTTACATCTCAAAATGTAAATATAGCATATAGAGCACTTTTACTAACAGATAGTTGCCAATTATTTTTTTTGTTGTGGGTGATCGAACTTCTTGGTCGACCAATTAAGGTGCTTCTTCTCGGCCATGGGTTGATTCTCAGCACAACCATGGTCGATGACCTCTTGTCACTACCATGACGGAAAGTTTCTTGCTCGACATAGCTAGCGTCACCAGAGGTTATGGGCTTCGACACCATGGTTGTCATTGAGGAAGTAAGCTGGGGCTATGAAGATGAATCAAAAGAAGATAATGATGATGATGGGTGAAGAAGATGAAGTCGCCGATGGACAATAACGAAGAAGAAGAAGGAAAAAAAAAAAGGCAATGGCTAGCAAGATAGGAAGACAAAAACCCTAAATGATAAAAAATGAAAAAGAATAGTTAGTCAGACCACTATTCTCAACCACGTGTGATTTCAGGCATAGTACTAACTAGATAATGAGATGCATAATTGATTCAAAATTCAAACTTAAAATATTTAATAAGTTTCAATTTAAAACTTGCATGAGACAATAGGTCCCTCGCCCACGTTAGTTAATTGAAGGCCGTATCATTATGTCTTTTAGGGCTTTTTCTCACTGCACAAATAGACAAAGGGCCAGCTGTTAAAGTCCGAAATGGACCACAACAAAACAAAGAGTCCACAGAGCATTTGCCCGGCTGACGTGTCCCCAAGCCAAACCACTCGATCCTGGACCAAAATTCAAAAGATTCGCGGAACCTGAAAGTGAACAAAAACAGAACCTTTTTAAGCTAGTAATATGCTGGTGCTGGTCAGTCCCTCTCCATTTTCTTTAAATGAAGAATATACGAGTGGAGAGTGGTGGCGATCGACGTAATGTAGGAGATGCATAATAATAATAAGAAGAAGAAATATATAGAGAGAGAAATTTGTACTTAAAATAATAGGTGTTATTTTGAGGTACGATTTCAATTGATAATGAGTGTTACCAAACCTTTGTGAGTCTTACCAAACCTTGCACTTTATGGTTGATAAGCTCGTCTTCCTTTCCTCGCTCATCCTCACTGTATTATTATAGTAAGTATAGGTGGTGGGTCAGTTTTGGTTATAATTACAAGTTTGAATTTACTGAAATCCTAACGTAAAATTTCAACACTAAGTTTGAAAATTATTATGATTATGTCAAGAGAGAGACTAAGGGCCACAATTTACCTTACCCTCACTTTTGTTTAGTCAAAAATATAAAATCCCTTTTGAACATAATTGTTGGTTTCTTTTTTTTTATCTGTGTGGAGAAAACCTTTTTAAAAAAACTATTCTAATTTTTTATATATAAACATGATATAAAATTTAATTATTTAACACGACTAATTTCAAAATATTTAAATTGTATTCTCTTTGTTATTTTCAAGTCATTTTTAATTTTTAATTTTTTAAAATAATAAAAATACGTTCTCTTTATTATTTTAAAAAATAAAAAAATTATAAAATAATTTAAAATAATAAAAAATTATTTTAAGTATTTTTATCCAAAATAAACTTTAAACTAAAAATATATTTATTTATTTATATTTTATTATTATAATAAAAAAAATATTACAAAATTTATTAACTTTAAAATGTATATATTTTTAATAATATATTAATATTAAATATTTCTAATTTATTAAATAAAATATTATTAAAAAAATATTTTCAAAATTTATAAGAGAACTCATTTTTTAATTTTCTGTTTTAAGAAATAATTTTTTAAAATGACAAAGAGAACACGTTTTTAATTTTTTAAAATAGACTAGCAAAATATAAAACTAAAAATGAATTCAAAACTCAAAATTAAAAATTAAAAAGTAAAAAAAAAAAACAACTTTAAATTTTTTTTATTTTTAATTAATTACCTTTGTTACATTGGCTCGACAACGCGGGCTAAAAATAGTATGTGAGTCCCACCATCTCTCATGAGCCATGTCCCTCACTCTTAAATTGTTTATGTCAGATAAATATTATATTATTTTATACAAACAATATAATAAAAATGTTTAATTACTTACTTACATAAACAGAAAAATAAAAAATAATATAAGTTGTCAAAAATGAAACTGTCATCAAATAATGGATTAGATATGTAGCTTTTAATAATAATAATAATAATAATAATAATAAAGCTCTCACTTTTGTCTGGATCTTGAGTAATTAATCTACATTGGATTATATTTACATAAACGCCCTTACCTTTAACAAGATGTATAGTTAGAAATTTATATTATAGATAAATAGTATTTTTATTAATTTCAATAAAAGAGGTGTAATGGTATTTTATATTTATAAATAGTATTTTATAGGATATATTTGATAGGTTACTTTCTAATTTCTAATGATATTATTATTAATAAATTAAAAATATTATTATTAAAAAAAATTATACTTGAAAATTAAAATTTAAAATAGAATTCCTAAAATCACTCCAAACTGCAACTCAAGTCCGAACGAACTGCAACTGAGAGATCAAAACGGCATCATTTTGATCACTGCTCTGCTTCTCTTCTCTTCCCGCTTTCTTCTCCTCTCCTTTTCCCTTTTCTGTTTCCTCTTTCCTTCTCCGCTTCTCTTCTTCTCCTTTTTGCTTCTGTTCTTTTTCTACAGTCCTTCTCATCTCTTTTGAAGGGGGGCAACCAAGAAGGCGAAGGGTTGCACAACTGTTCCGTCGCCATCAGATATACAGAATACTCGCTATCGCCTCGCCGTCGGTCCTTCCCGTCGCTGTTTCCTCGCCTTCAGATCTATAGACTCGCGATCACCTCGCCGTCAATCCGTCCTGTCGCGTCGCCGGTGAGCACCGGTCACCTAACGGTCGCATCGCCCCCACTGGAAGAAAGGAGGAGGGACTGCACACAGAGGAGCAGAAAAGGGAAACGGAAAGGAGAAGAAAAAGGGAAGAGCTGCAGATCAAAACGACGTTGTTATAAGAACGACGCCGTTTTGTTACTTGTGGACTGTAGCTCGAGCTACAGTTTAAATAGGATATATTTGGACAGTTTAGTTTCAATATATATATATATATATAGTTTAGTTTAATATAGTTATTATATTATATTTATACAATTAATTCAACTAACTGTAAAAGTTTTTAAAAAATTCAAATTTGAGTCATCCAAATTAAATTGTAATATAAAGTTTTATAATTTAAATTTCTTAATTAAAAATACTAAAACTTCAAATTGATTTATCCCATCATTTCAAAATCAGTTATCTCGACAATTCAATTTTAATAATTAAAATTTCAAAATTAAGAATTTAAAATTAAACTAAACGATCTTTAAACTTTTTAAAATTAATAATAATAATCCTATTTGCAATTAATGATATTAAGTAAATTGATTATATATTTCTAAAATTTGAATTTTCGGTCCAAACACCACTTTTAACTTTTATTTTTCATCAAATTAATCTCTAAATTTAATCGAAAAGAGCATGACCCCCTAAACCCTAATTTAAGTTAATATTATTTTTAATATTTATTTAATTAAGTTAAATTAAATCAAATTTAATAAAAATAAAAATAAAATGAACCAATCATGATCTCTGTGTGAGGGAATGGCTACTGGTGAACCTATAAAGAAAGAAAAGAAGGTAGGAGACCAACCAATAGCTACTGATTCCATTGAACCATGGCCTATATTTTTGAATTTTATTTTTATATTATATATTAAATTTGATTTAATTTAAATTAATTAAATAGATATATAGGATAAATTTAATTTAATTAAAATTATTTTTTAAATAATGGGCATCTTGGCCATTTATAAAAAAATTTAGGGATTGATTTTGTAAGAAAAAAAAAGGTTTAAAGGTGTCCGATGCAAAGATCTCAAGTATGTGGGGTATATTCATAATTTACTTAAAGTTGTTGGTAACTAGGTATGGGCATGGATAATTTAATTTGTAAAAAAATCTACAATTATGTCTGATAGATAAAGTTAAAATTGAGTAAAATGGATACTAAGATGACTACAGTTAAAAAAATAGAAAAATTACATATTATTGTTATGATTATAATTATTATAAAAAAATTATAACTGTAACTATATTCGTAATCATAATCATAATTATAATTAAAAACTATAATCATAATCGTAACGATGGTTTTATATAATATTAGTTTTTATATATAATATAAAATTAATCTATAAATTAATAATTTATATAATTATTCCTTATAAAATATTCTTAATCTAAAAATGTGTAATTATTTTAAGATTTTCATTTGAGTTGCTAGATTTCTTTATCTAAATTCTAATTTGTGCAATCAATAGATTAAATTTAATTTAAATGTTCATTTTCAATTTAATCTATTTTTTTGTGTGTTGGTTGCCTATTCTTTAATTTATTAATTATTTATTCAAAATTTTATTTAATTATGTAATTTATTAAAATAATTACAAATAAAATTTACCGATACAATTAATCCACGATTACAATTATGACTTTCAATTTGCATGCATCCCTACTAGTGACGGAAATAATTTCTTGATTAATTTTAGAAAATTTAGAGATTAATTAAGTAAATATTAAAGTTCAAAAGGTGTTTTAGAGTAATTGACAAAAAAAATTAAGAGTATATCATCAATTTATATATATATTTTTTCATTTTTCCTTTCACTTTGATTTCATTTCTCGACCATTATTGTCAGCAAACTAATGCTATTATAAAATTATTGGAGATCAGTAGACCACTTTAGAGTTGTAATCAAATCAGATTGAGTTGAACTTTGTTAAGTTCAAATTCAACTTGGCAAATCAATTCTAGAGCTCGACCTTGACTTGTTAAAAGATTAAGGTGGTATTCTCTTCGTATTTTAATTTTTAATTTTGAGTTTTGAATTCATTTTTAGTTTCGTATTTTGAATGTTTATTTTGAGATTTTTGAAAACGTGTTCTTTTTGTTATTTTGAAAAATTATTTCTTAAAACAAAAAACTAGAAAACACGTCTGTTTTGAAATTTTGAAAAACATCATTTTATAATATTTTATTTAATAAATTTAATTTAAAATAAATTATAAACAATTATTAATAAATTATTATTAAAAAAATTAATACAAAAATATTATATTACATATCATATTACATATTCGTATTCAAATAAAACAAACAAAACAAAAATCAAATAAAAAAAGAATTAAAAACACATAAGAAAGAATGGATGGGGTCTCGCACGGAAGGGAGGTGATGATGGTGGATGCGATGCAAAGGGATTGACGATGGGCAGTAGACGTTGGCTTGCACAGCCGGTGGCGAGCACGGTCAACAGCGGTGGTCGTAGTGGTGGTGGTTGATGTGGTCAACGAGAGTGGCGAAGGCGGTGCTGTGTTTTTGGGTTTGCAATTTTTGGGTGTTTTGGAGAGAGAGAGAGAGAGAATGGATGGGGTTTGCCAGATCTGGGGGGAGAAAGGGGGTCGATGGCGGCTTTCGACGATGGTGGGCGAGGTTGAAAGCGACTCTGGTAGTGATGGAGATGGCAAGTAAGGTTGACGGTGGCTCTGGTAGCGATGGAGATGGAGGGCTCGGTGCTTGGCCGAGGCTTGAGAGAGAGAAATGAGAGAGAGAATATATGCGAGAATGGAGGTTGGGGGTGGGGAGGCTGTCCGTTTTTTGCGTTTTGTGTGTGTTTTCACAGAAAACACCCAAAACAACATTTGTTGTTTTGGGTTTTCTTTACAATTTTTTTTTTTTGTTTTTGAAAATGCGTTTTTGAAAATAGAAAAGAGAACGCGTTTTTAGTGTTTTGAAAAACTGAAAACTCAAAAGAGGTTAAAAACAGCAAAAAGAATAGGCCTTAACTAGTTGAGCTCGAGCACCTGCGGTAAGCTCGAGATCAGGCTTGGGGCTGGCTCTAGTTCAAGCTTGAATTTGTGAAAATTATTTTTTTTAAATCTTGATAATATGATAAGTAAATAATTAACAAATATAATGTAAATCAATGTATTAATTTATTATAATAGTTTAAAGTTTAATAATTTTATGTTAAATAATATATTTATAAATAAGTTTGTTCAAATTTCTAATTTAGCATATTTACGAGATTTTAATCGAATCTATTAATATTCATAAGTTTTTAATTGAATATATTTGCAAGATTTAACAAGTAGAGTTTCACTTAAATAAAGTTAAGCTAATTTATAAATTGAGTTTGAAAATTAGGTTCAAACTTAATTTGTTTACCATCACAAATGAAATCAAACGAGGTTTTGTTAAATCGAACATCGAGACATTTAGGAATGATTCGACTCATTCACTACCAAGTCCACACCTCCGGTCGTTATTCTTTGCCGACTCCACTATTGCATCGCGAGGCTCTAGATCCATATGGGAGGCGACAACAGCGTTCATCATCATCAGAAGAAGAAGACGGGGCTTCCTTCGCCATGGGAGACGACTTGGCTATGTCAAAAGAAGGTGAGGCTCCCAGACTGATCGATCTGGTCTTAATTTGAAGATACAAGGCTCTTTAGTATTCGCCATGGGAGACGAAGTTCTTTAGATCAATCTGGAAGTCGGCTAATTTTAGTATAATGATGCTGTCCATCGTATGGATTGAGGACTGCTATTTAATCCGATCATAGATAGATGGGCCTTTTACTGAAACATCAAGTGGGCCAGAGTCAGACTCAGAGATTAAGCCCATCAATAGTTCATTTTTTGCTTTGGGTTTGGGAGTGGTTGTTCTCATTTTGATTGGTGGGCTTTTCGACAATCCAATACTCAAAACATTACTAACTTTGTATTGAGTTTGTAGAATTTCTTCAAAAAATAGGTCAGGGTTAGGGTTATAGCAATTTTTTTAAATATAATATTATAACCATATTATCTATTTAATTGAATGACCAATTTTTTTTTTTAAAAAAAAATTAAGTCATGCCCAACTAGCCTTGTAACTAAAGGGCTCATGAAAAGTATGAGTCAACAATAAACAAAAACTACTACCCAATTACAATTGTCAAATGTTGGATCTCCAACTTAGGTCACATCCACACTTAACTTTCGGATGGTAAAACATTTTGTTGCTTAGATAAATAACTTGGAGGGGGGACCAAAGAGATACTTTGATCAACCAAAGTGACTCATTGAAAGATGTTTAAAACATTTTGGAAATATTTAGTTGATCCAACTTTAACTTTGTCAGACTAAATTTGACTCATTCTCAAACAGAAAAGCTTATTATTCAACTTTAATGTACTACATTAAAATTGTGGTTCACCAAACTTTAATTGAATTTTTTTTGACATTATATGAGATTTTGGTCTATCGAATTTTAATTATGGTCGATCAAATCAATTATCTTTTGAAAAGACAATACATTGGACATCTTTAGTTGATCAAATTAGAACATTAGTAGATCAAATTTTAGTTAATTTTGATAAAATTTAAGATTAACTTTAATAACTTTTGAGGAACAATTTTGGCAAAAAGATATGATTGTTTTAAACATTTGAATTTATAAAAACACCGCAAGAAATACTAAAAATATTTGTCTCGTTTTTGAGATAGGATTAAATGTATTTGAAATCATTTTCGAAAAAATTATTTTTGCTATCATAAAAAATCAGTAATTATACCCTTGAGATGAGATTAGCTCAACCAAAAAGACCTATAAGTAAACCCACTATTTGGTGTTATTGTTTTTGAAACCCCATCAAATTTTGATAATTCCCAAAATATTTTTTTTAAATAATATAATTTTATTTAAAAAATTATATCAATAATATTTGAATTTATAAAATTCAATTATAACTAATTATTAACACCCTATTTATCATTACACCAAATCTTATTTTATTTAAAACTTTGTCTATAACTATCAGATTAGTCAAATAAATCTTCATTTATTATTGTTTTTTTATTTTTCAATACAAACTTACTCAGCATAACACGGGCCACGTACCTAATTTAACTAATATAAAGATGAGTTTTAATTTAATTTAATAGTAAAGACTTATTGTTTCGAGTGAAAAATTTATTTATAAAATAATATTATATATTATTTACAAAAAGGGGATTTTGTAGAGTAAAAAAATATTTTTGATTTTCTAAATAACGTTGTTTAATTTATACTAAGTAACGCTGATATGACAATTAAAATATAATGATATGATGTCTACTCTATCAAGTTGTTGTATTGAAAGGATTAAATAGATGGGTACCCTATCAAATTGTTATGTTAAAAGAATTAAATAAGTGGTTCTACATAATTATTATATTTGAGTTGTCATATCAGCATTGCTTAGTTATAATAAACAATGTTATTTAGGAGATCAAAACTCTCAATATATCAGGAGCAGCCGCCTAAGACCCAACCATAAAAGCCTCCCAAAAAATTAAGTTTGAGTTTTAAATATATACTTTAAATATATATTAAAATACATAATTTACATTAATTCTATTCGAGTTTAGTTGGTAGAGCAGTGAGTTATAAATCAAAAGTTTTTTACGTTACTGGTTCAAGTCATTCCGCTAACACGTTTGAATTTTTTTATATTTTAAATTTTTTTAAGTAATAAATATCATTCCTATATCGAAATTTTATAAAAAAAATTAATTCTTAGTTATTAAACTTTTGAAAATTTGTAATTTAATTTTTTAAACTTGAAACTCATTCATGTAAATCATTAATATCATATTCGATTTAAAAATTTAAAAATCTAAAATTCTAATAAAATTTTAATTTATGAATTTACTTAAAATCTTTAAAATTTCAAAATCGACTCTATTTTATATATATATATATATTAGGGAGTATCACACTTGCGTGATCCCCCGCTATTTGTGTTTTCAATTTCGATAAAGAAGATAAATCACAAATAAATTTTTAATCTTTACCTACCTAAATCGAGTATTATCGCCCTTGCGCAATTTCTCACTTCTTGTGTTTTCAATTTTAACAAAGAAAATAAATCATAAATAAATCTGTAATCTTTACCTACCTAAATCAAGTATTATATATATATATATATACACTAGTACTGATGGGTTACTAGCGTCCCACAAATAGAAGGGTTTGGAACCGCAGACAAATATCAGGGCTCATGCGTCCCACAAATAGAGGGGCGTGGAACAACAGACAAATATCAGGGCTTCTATATATATATATAGAATCATGCTAGATAATTATTTTGTATATCTTGAGTTACATAAAGGAGTATTATGATCAAAATACCCTGCACCTCATGCGTTTTTATGCGTCTCATGATGAGCTTTTTTGTCATTAGTATATCTTTATGTAGCTCAAGAAATACACAAAAATATATTAATAATATTATATATATATATAAATATTTAAAGGAAATAATAGTCAGTCAATGCCAGAAAGCGACTTTAAAGCCGTCTGGCCGATTCATGTGCGCATTCACAGCTATTATTAGAAGGTCTTCTTTTTATTATGATTCATTCATGACTTTTTGCCGCAAATTCCGTTTTATTAAGCTCCGGCATTATTTCTTCTTATTAATTTTCCACCGGTTGCTGCTGATTACCCCCTTTAGTCAAAATTTTCCGGGAAAGACCCCCCCATCTGTCATTATCATTTTCCCGGAAAAGACAGCCTTGATTGATTTTTGTGCATGTTTTACACGTAATTCATGCTCATTACGTCCATTCATTAATCCCATTTGGCTATAAAATTAAAAATAATGATAAAATTAAAAAAATATTATCAATTATTATGTAACATCTCTTCAATAAAAAATTATAGATATTATATATTATTATTTTTTATCTAATATCTTTTTTAATAAGCAGTAATACTACCCAGGATTGATGATACCATTATTAATTATGATTTTTAATATTATTTTAAAATTAATTATTAAAAATTAAAATTAGATGATCCTAACTTTTAATTTTCAACACTTAATATTTAAAAACATATCAAAATAAAAAACATGGGTAATTTTGTTTGGCATAATTGTTTGACAATAAAATTTTAAGTAATTGACTTAGAATAAATTATAAAAATAATGTTAATTATCGTCTTTAAATATGGTACATTATTTTTAATTTTAAAGCATAAAAGTGGGTGGGTGGCAGCCTAACCCATTACAATTATGGCAGCCTAACCCACTACAATTATAGCAAGCCATAACCAATGAACTTGCAAAACCCAACTGTTAAAAAATTTAAATAAAAAAAATAAAATATTACTAAACAAATACTATTAATATAAAAGTGATATTATCACCCATAAATTTCATGCAAAATACCTATTTATAAATTTAAAATTATTTATAGATATACACACGAAATAATATTATGATCAAAACGTAATTTATAAAAATATTATTTTAGATGAGACAAATTACACATAAAATTAAATTTGATAATATCATAATTATAATCAATTTAAAGTTATAATTACGATCAAATTAGGAAATGAGATAAATTAAGATTTTAAATAACAATTATCACACCAACCGTGCTTATTAAAACCCAATGCGTTGACTAACTCCATTAAACCTTAAAAATTAAAACTAATCATGATAGGATGCAAATTTAGGAGAATATTACTAATAGACTGATTAAGTTCCACTAAAAAGACTTTTAGACTCTTTGTCCAATTTTAATCCATTAGTAGGGAGTAGGCAGTCGACTACCTATGAAGGAGTATTAGATCAACTAGTTAATTATTGTTATTTTAATTTTATTATGTTATCGACTACAGTCAACTGGTCATGGTTACTAATTAATTACTCAAGAGTCTTATTTTAATTTTTAAAATTGTTGGGTTATAGACAAGAGTTTATTAAAAGATATAAAAAGTTCAAAATCTCAAAATAATTCTTTGAGTAGGTGTAAATTTTTCCATAACCGACATCCAAAAATCCTTTTGAATATTTCATGAAATGGATAATGTAATTCCGACATTCAAAAGTCTTTTTGAATATTTTAAGAAATAAATAAATATTTATTTATAAAAAATTATAATCCTAATAGGTTTTAGAATTAAAGAATGTTAATCTTAACGAATTTTATAATGTCAAGATAGACGTTATCTGTAAACATTCTAATATCAGATTATTCCATATTCCTTTATAAATAAGTAAATACTTATTTTTAAAAAGGTATGTCTCTAATAATAATTTTAATACATTCTTAAAAAGGTACGCCTCTATTCCCATGCCCTTTTAATTGATTTTTTCTTTTTGTTAATTCAGTTAATTTAATAATAATATTTTTAATCAAATAAATTTATTATTATATCTTAACAACAATAAGAATATTAATCAACAATTCATAGGCACTAGTCAATTACTTATACATTTTAATTTAATGACACTATTTCAATGAGACAAGCAAGAGGGTAAAATATCCTTTTAAAATGTATTTTAAAAATATTTTGTTATAAAAAAAGCATAAATTTATACCTTGGGATAGACATAAGGCTTTGAAGATATGTGATTTTTTGCTTGTATTCTTCAAGTAGACAACAAAAAAAAAAAAAAAAATGCATACTTTAAATGTGACTTCTTATCTATTATAAATAAATGGTGAAACTAAGTATAATAAGACCTAATATTTTATATTTGAGAGTGGTTTGGTAGATAACAATGTAATTTCTCGCTAATTATTATCAAAGTGGAAAGATATATAGTTGTAGATTTATTAATAATTATCGAAATATGATTAGTTGAAGATTGTTGTCTTCTCTTTTTAATTATTTATTTATAGATTTTTAATATTTTATTAATAAAAAAGAAAGTCTATATTGGAAATATCATATATCTCGTCCCCCTTTTTTTCTTCTTTCTATCAGTTAGCGTTTTAATTGGAGGTTATAAATAAAAAAGATTTGTAGTAACACAAAATATAAAGATCTGGAAATACTTGTATCAATTCTCCCAAGTCAAGGACTATTGAAGGAGATCTTTATTTATATGTTTTTTTTTCTATTCTGTTCAAAATTTTATAAGTTGCCGTGATTTTTTTGTTAGTGTCATTGCTTAGATAGTATTTGTTAATCAAAATATAAATTGAAAAAAGTGGGATGTGATTGTATTTGTAGTGACCCATAATTAAGAATTAAATTAATTATTGATGTAGTGTGATAATATAATTTAAAGGAAATATTAAAATAATTTGTTGTGATTTAATAAAATTTACTTATGTGATTTTAAGGAAATAAGAAATTAAAATAATTAATTAATTTGTATTAGGAATTTCTGGAATTACAGAAAAATTAAAAGAAATTCAATAATGAGATTTTCAGAAATTTCGGGAGTTAATGTAATTAATTAAGTGGGCGTTAGTGCAATTAATGGAAAGTTTCGGGTGCTGGCGTGTATTGCAGAAAAGGGCTCAAAATCACCTTAAATATAACATAATGCATATCGCGCTCGCATGTGAGGTGGCCAGGCGGTGGACGCGGCTTCGAATCCGCGGGCAGGCGCACGAGGGTGGGGATTTTTGGCTGATTTAATTCAGCCTCTAGACGTCGAAACGACGTCGTTTCGTCAATGGCGGTGGCTCCCAATGGCTGGCCCGCGCTGCCACGTGGCCGCGCCTCAGCCGCTCGTTTTTGGCCGATTTAAGTCCGATTTCGGGCGTTCTTTTTGCATGCGAACAGTAAGGAAATTGCAGAAAAGAACAGCAGCGTGCGCGAGAGAATTTGAGATTTTGGGGCTTCAAAAATTGGATTAAACTCCGTTTAATCCCTGATTTAATTATCCAGGTATGTAGAGCAGCTAGTAATTAATATTCTGTACGGTCAGAATTTCGTTTTGCGTCCAATTTTATTAATTTTGGCAAATAATTGGGATATTGCAGTTTGTATAATTTTTACTGTTTTTGGACCAAACGAGCCTAAGGATATCTCTAATAAGGCAAGTTCTTCTTACCTATCTCGTCGTTTCTTTCGTTGGCGATTTATTGGACCTCCCTTCATTTGTTTCGACTATTAATTAATTATGAAGTTTTAAACGATTAGTTTAAGATTTAATTTATTAAATGGATCTCGTGGGTTTTATTCGTTGGTTGCCTATGGGGGTTTGTGCCACCCCCTGCCTGTTGGGAATGATTTCGTACTCACCCGGGGCTAGGTTCTTAGCGATTCGGGTATTAATTGGATTTTTGGTTATTTTCTGGCTGGAGCGGTTGTGCAGTGGGGGCTAGGATCGGCGGTTCGGTGACGGAGTGACTGTCGTACGGTCTACCTTAGGCCGCCGGCGAGTCTCTCCTACCCACTGACCGTTGACCGGTGCCAGGCACTGCTGACTAGCTTAACCGTTATGTGATTATAGCATGCCTGCTTATATTTTATTCTCGTTGCATGGCTTGATGTGCACATGGGTACGGACTGCATGTTGGGATTATCATGATTTGGCTATGCTTGGTCACGGACATTCTAGTTGGCTAGGTTGCATCCAGCACAGGCATATGCATAGCGTGTGATTTACTATGTAGGCGGAGCATGGCCTGATGCCTGGATGTATGGGCGCCTTGTATCACGTTGATGCTCATTACGTCATTGCATTTTATGTGCATTGCATGGTTACTGGTAGTATTTAGTTCTCGGATGGGAGTACCGTTCCGAGGGAGCCTTTGGCTCGGCTGTCGGGAGTACCGGCAGGGATACGGATGACGGGAGTACCGACCCGGGATAGTGCGCACAGGCTTATGGAGATATATGTTGCCTTTCAGGGCAGCGACAGGTTGGTATGGGACTTGGGTGCCAGGTGTCTTATGTGGGCCTCAAGGACCGGTATGTGCTTTTATTACGCGGCACTATTGTTTGGTTGCGTCACATGGCTTGTGTGTACATGTGAGTTTGTATTTGGGGTGATCTCTTCTTTGATTCATGTTATAGCCTTCCTTTTCATATAAACTTGCTGAGTCTTGCGACTCACCTTGCTTTCCATCATTCCAGGTAAGGGTAAAGCGAAGGCCGAGGGCGAGGATCGCGCCACCTAGCAACCAGCCGTGTTGGTAAGGTGTACAGTTAGCTGCCCCCGTCATCTCTGATGTTTTGCTAGAGTCGCTGTCTTTTATTTTTGACTGTGCCAGGTTGTCATTTGTACCTCCTATTGTTGGCACAGGGTCTCTATGTATTTTTATATGCTCCATGACCGCTGTATCAGCGGGGTACTTGTGGGCATGCATGTTTACCATTTTGCTTCCGCTATTAAATTTCTTATTTATGCATGCCAATGTATTTTTGTCTTTTGTCTATTCCTCTTCCCTTCTGTGAGCGCACTCGTTCGGATAGACCGGGTGGTTGGGATATCCGAGCGAGGGTGCTTACAGTATTTATTAACTAAGACATAGATCGAAAAAAGTGGAATATGAAAATTATTTTAGACAAAAGTATTTTCTTTATTATGTTTGTTCAATTTATTTTGTGATTTTTGAAAAAAAAAATTCACATAACTTTTTATTTTGAATTTTTTAAATAAATTTATCTTAAATCTTACAAATAAAAAAAATAACGTATATGTCCTCTATTGTATTTCAAAAAATTTAACAAGCACTTTGATAAAAATTTTAAAATATTTCTTAATCTTATCTTGATCATTTCATATCTTAATTGAAAAAACATTTCAGTTTTATGTTGATGTAACTTTATTTTATTCATTTTAACAAACGCTATCTTATATAGGTGGATTCTCATTTTGGTGTGAAAGAATTGTTTTTTTTTTCCTATAAGAAAGTGTTTTCTAATTTAATTAAAATTTGGGGATTTTACTTAATTAGTAGGATCTTCAAGATTTCTTTGAAGAGAAAGACACAAATTTGAAAATGGGAAACCTTAATAAATTTCTCTTAATTCTTAGTTGTGAATGTGTTTTATTCTCATATTTTACAATCATCTCAGATAATCATAAAATTAATTTAAATTAAATCTACAAACTAATTAAGTTAGAGTATCTTAAAATAAAAAACGTCAGTTCACCCTCTCTTAACTTAATATATGGGTAACAAACATTTTTTTTCACACACCTCGTAGGGTTTGTTTTTAGTCAAATTAGTCTCTATACTTTAATTAAATTGCCAAAATGATATCTCTATTATAAATAATGCTAGTTAATATAAAATTAACCTTAATCTTTCTATAATTAAAAAAAAAAAAGAAAAAGCCTCATCAAACAAAACTCACATGAGTTCCAACCATTGCACGGTGTTGACGAAGAAAACTTAAATGAGTTTCGGCATTGGAACCTTTGTTTGGTTCAAACTATAGTTAAAACTTCTAATGCCACAATCAATTTGGCGGGCTTTTGTGTTAGAACCCACTAGATCTTTTCGATGCTAAACCTATTGTGTTCGCGATAGTGAAAAGGAGAAAGATAAAGAATAAGAAAAAGATGAAAATGAAAATGAAAATATTAGACTTAAAAAGAGGAGATGAAGATGAATGATGAAGAAAATATTTAGATACGAAAGTCGACAATGGAACAGACATGAGAGCCAACAAAGAAAGTTCGTTTTCATCATCTAGATATGAAATTTTCATCTTCTTTTATATTCGAAATTTTTACAATCACCATTATATTTTTCGTATTTTCTCTTCCAGATATTTTATTCTTCCCATCATTGAAATTTGACAAGTTCAATATCAAAAGAATTATTTTATTTCTTCCAAATATTTTCCTCTCCCTATCATTAAAACCAAAACCTGATAAGTTCAACCTCAAAAGAATTTGGTGGATTTAAACTTGAGCCCACCAAATTGGTTCCAACATTGAAACCATTTGGTGGGATCTCATGTCATCGATGATGATCAGAATCCATATGAGCCCTAGTCGAGAGGTTTTTTTTTTTTTTTCTTTTAAATTAGAGAAAGATTAAAGTTAATTTTATATTAATTTTACATGAATTGACACTATTAATATAAAATGCAATGCACGGTCAATGTACCTTATTTTTATTTATATGTTATATCAACGGCCGTCGACGGTCACGGGACCAACGGTAACGACTTGGAACGATTTTTTGCCCAGAAAGACGGAGACAGTTTCCAGATTCCACGTCCGAACGTGCTGGCAACGTTGATGATCGTTTTCCAGGTACCCATTTATCCTTTTTTTTAATTTCTTTTATTAAGAAACCATTGATTATGGTAATTCTACTATATAGATTATACATATTTGTGACTGCAAATTGTATAATACATGCAGTTTAAGTGTGACATATAAAGTTTGTGTTTCGGATTATTTAATTAATTGATAAAATTATTTAAATATTAAAAATAAGATATATTTATTAATATTTATAAGTTGAACGGTCAGACAAGCAATATATTGGTGTTAGTCCAGTAGATCGTGAGTTTGATCCTCGCGTTGTACAGTGAAATAAAGTCTCACACCTGTAATTTACCCCTCTAACATAATCGAAAACACAAATATTAAGGGCAGCGCAAGAGCGGTCATCCCTAAATGTGTGTATGTATAGAATAATATTGATATGTCATAGGAAAAAAATTATTAAAAAATAAAAAAAAAGATTTAAAACTCTAAAATAATTTTTTAGACTAAAAATGTGTAAAATTCTCATTGATTGGGATTTGAAAAAACTCAGTACTCCTTATAAATAGATGAATTTTTATTAAAATATGTACATATCTAATATTGATCTCAATATAATATTTAAATTTTTAATCTTTAATTTAAAAATTAGAGTCATTTTATTTTTTACTGAGTTTAAATAATTTGATGATTATATTTTTAATTAATAAATTTATTATTATATTTAAACGATCATAAATATAATAATACATGAGTGTTAGGCTATTTGGCAGATATTATAAATTCTGGTATGTTGACGGTTTTAAGATATTTTATTATTTTTTAAAAAAATAAAAATTGGTGGTGGGGAAGGCAGGCTGCGGCAGCGCCACGTGACACTGCCACAGCTGCGTTCAGGCAGGCGAGCAAGCGGGCAGCCTGACGAGAGGCATGTCCCGTGTGCCGCGAAAACTGGCAACGCGAGGGAAACAAACGGACGCTTCCACCTTTGTCCACTCGTCAATACGAGGCTTGACTTGCCGCGAAAACTGGCATGCGTGCCGCCTAACCACCTTTTATATTATTTTTAGATAATAATATATATTTATTTTTAATTTATAAACAATTTTACTAGTTAGTTAAATATTTTAATATACAACATATTTATCATTAATTAATAAACTTATTTAAAAATTAAAAATAATACATATAAATGCATATTGTTTAAAAATAAAGTACAATAATTACATTATATTTTATAAAAACTATAATTAAAAACACTAATTTATCTAATACACTAAAAATGCATGACTTGTATATTCTTATAGCCAAAAAATCCTCTCAATCATTATATGAGTATGGTTTTGTCCTGTTCAATTCCTTATTCTGCGTAGTGAGGTAAAGTCTTCTCCTGCGATTTATTTTTTTTATCAAAATAAAAAATACAAACGATAAGGAACGACGTAAAAACGATAATTCATGAATATGATTTTGTCCTAAAAAGGCCAATAGCAATGAACATTATCAAGGAGGGCGGTGGTTACGGATACTCATGGATTAAAAAACTGTAGCAATGATAAAGTCCTTATTTTTAGGGTCTTTGCGAAGAAGAGAGAGAAAGAAAGGGAGACGGTCCAAACATGGGATAATTTCGCTCTCTATCTGAGTTCTCTTTCTCTCTCTAAAGCTGCTCCATTTCTCCAACTTCTTTGTTGACAGCTCAAATGCTATATATTTTTTTGCATTTCTTTCTTCTCTCTGTCAATGAATCATTCTCTTGTCGGGTGCTCTACAGCTTTAACTATGGGAAAGGGAGACCTGTACGTTCCTTCTTCCTCTCGGCCTCTCTGAAACAGCGTATCAATGGCCGTTGGGGAAATTAACGTTTGTTGTTTAAATTAACCAGTAGTTTTCGATTTCATTTTCCCCTTCCAGGAAGATCACTGATATCACCATGTTTGACGCGTTGTTGAGGAGCAAATTCTACTTAAAATGGTTCGCCTTCCAGACCCTTACTCGGATCTGTTAATTTCATTCATGAATTTCTCTCTTCTTCTGATCATTTCCCCGGCCCTTGTTCACGCAGCAAGTCATCAATGAAGATCACCAATTCTCGGCTGGAGATGATAAAGCGGAAGAGAAACGCAATGCAGAACTACCTGAAGAAAGATATCGCCGATCTTCTCAAGAATGGCCTCGACGTCAATGCCTATGGCAGGGTAATGAATTATTTTGTCATATTTTTTCTTTCTCTACTCCAAATGGAGCTCATCTCTTGGTCTTCTGGGCAAATGCAATTGGGTTTTCATGAATTCATAGAAATTTTCATCATGATTTACAATTTTGGAATTGCATTGCTTGGCAACGGAGCAGGCTGAGGGCTTCCTCTTTGAGCTGAATCTGTCAGCATGCTACAATTTCGTGGAGCAATTTTGTGGGTGCATCTCAAATCATCTTCCTGCCATGGATAAGCAGAGGTACTGTCAGTCTCAGGTTTAGACCCAATAATCTTCAAGTGTTTTAACCTCTCTAAGCTCTACACTTGTTAAAAATCCTTCATAGTTTCTGTTTTAAATTATAGCTCGCTTTCTTCTTCTGATGTCTGGCGGTTAGGCGTTGAAGTTCTCACTGAAATGGGGGGAAGACTAAATCTGAAATTTGGTTCTATGAATCCTAGAAATTGGATTCAATGTCAGAAAATGCCTATAGAAATCAGAAGCATAAGGGCCTAAGCCAAAGAAGAATAACACGTCCTTATGAAACCCAACTATGACTATCTAGGTTCTAATGGGTTGGTTGAAAAGCTTAGAGGTAGGTAGTTGCCCCTAAACCAGTGGTGGGAGAGAAATAAAGCAAATTATAAAATGAGATCTCGATTCTTCCAAGTAGACAAAAACAAAGGCTTTAGTGGCATTTGGAGCAGAGTAATTGTTTAAGCTGGCCAGGATCTCCTCTATAATCTTTCAAAACTGTGATGCTAATTACTTAAAACAGTACATCTTATCGTTTTAAAGATGACTTTCCTTGCACGTACTATCTTGTCTCCCTCTTGCAGACGATGCCCAGAGGAATGCAGGGAAGCTGTGCCTTCTTTGATGTTTGCAGCAGCAAGATTTGCTGATTTGCCAGAACTACGTGACCTCAGAAGTATATTTGCTGCCCGATATGGGAATTCTCTTGATGCCTATGTCAATCAAGAGGTGATTATCAATTTGCTTCCCGCGAATCAGAAACTTTATTGTTTCTTGTGAGTTGTGACAGATTTTCTTCACTCAAATCCTCTTTAGAATAAATGAACTAACGATTAAGCTGATTCGTTGTGCTTAGTTTGTTGAGAAATTGAAGGCTGTACCTCCTACAAAGGAAACGAAGCTTCAATTACTGCAAGATATAGCATTAGAGTCGGGTACAAGAAGGGATTTCAGGCCCTTGCAACAGAAGCTGTATAATCCTGATCCACCTGCATCTGAACAAGTAAGCTGTCCGGTATAATCATCGTGTCCATCATTTTCATTGCTACATTCTGGGAATTCAGAGAGACTGGAAAACACACTGTTTTGCCCCCTTTGAAGCTTTCGATTATGTGTTGTACTTGTACCCAAATCTTTATGTGTTTGGAAAATCTTCCTGGTTTGCAGGCCTGGTCTAAGAATACTGATGATGACAAACACAAATTGCAGAAAAGGAGAGATGGATCTGTCCCAAAAACAGAAAACCGGGTGATCAATAATAAACTGCATGATGAAAGGTATACTCCTCCAGAAAGGAAAAAAGAAGATGTTCCATTTCTTGTAAGAAGGAATGCTGGTGATGAAACACACATGGCTAATGAAAACAATGCTGTCCATGGAGGAGATCTAGCAACCTTACCCATTAAAGGTACTCGAGTGTCGAAATTTACCAGAACTGAACATCGGAATAAGTCAAGTTCAGAGGGCAGTGTTCCTGAGGAGGAAGCTCAGGAGCAGAAGCCCTTCCATTACAGATTTGTCTCCCCTCCTTACACCAAACCAAAAGCCGGTGAATCTGAAACCGGTTTGGAGATTTCTTCTGTTGGTCCCGGCAGTGAAGGGACAGCAACAATCAAAGTTAAAGGCCATGTTGACGAGGAGGATAATCGACATCAGGACTATTCACTTGGCGAAACAAAGCCAAAACCTAGATCAGTTCGAAGGAGACGCTCGAAACCTCCACCAGGTTCTGATAACATTGGCAACAACGAAGGTGATAAGAACTTGACTTCAAATGGAAGCAGGCTGGAAGCTGCAAAACTAGACCTTAACATTGCAAACCAGGATTATTGTGATCAAAAGGATGAAGAGGAAAGAATGATGGATAGTCTTCTGATGCATTATAGCAAAAAACAGCCGCCTTATAAGGTGGGAAAAGTAGAAGCAGCAACCATCGATGGCAACAATGCTGCAAAGAAGACAACCAAAGATGGACCTCCAGCAAGAGCAGCGTCTCTCCCGCTCGAACCAACAAATCCAACTGAGACAAACAAGGGAGCTATCCGAGCATCTTCCTTCCAACCAGACCGGGGGCACGTGCATCCTAATCTACCAGACTACGATGACTTTGTCGCAAGGCTTGCAGCCCTTAGAGGGAAGTAAATATAGAAGTAATATGAAAGCTCCTGTTCTTCGATTCTCTGGCCAATTTGTGATATTTGGTTGGCATCTAAAAGCTGTTAGATATTACGAGTGAGAGTTAGGAGTTACCCTGATCAGAGTAATTCGAGAACCTGCAGTGGAAGCAAATCTTATCACTAAAAACTATACTGCAGTTCTAGACTTGTCTTTCTTGAAGTTGCCATGGCCAGATTGAAAGATCTGCCTGTAATTTACTGTCAATGGAAGAGGATTATCACTTGGTTTAACCCAAAAAAGAACAAAAATGGAGTATTGAGGATTCTTTTCAAGTTTCCCGGGAAATTTTATGTGAACAAACACTCATTGGATTTGATCCCAAAATATGGATTGGTTTGGGGGAAAAGAAAGATTGCTGCATCCTGGAATGATAAAAGAGGACTGAAACCACAGTTTCCATTTATGGTCAGCATGTGATTGCCTGCCAAGAGAGAGATTCTTAATGAAAATATGATATAGAAAGGCTTTAAGGCATCAACAATTGGCATGCTATTTATTGCTAAGGGTTGGTTTGATCTTGTTTTTAAGTTTCTGTGTTGCTTTTTATTTGTTTTCTTTTCGTTTTTATAAATTGTTTGTTCAAAAAAAATAAAAATTAAATATTACATTTGATAATATAATCGTTTTTCAATGTTTTTAAAAAAATTATAAACATTTCATGTATGATTAGACCATTAAGTATATAATAATTAAAAATATTGTGTTATATTTTCACTTAAAAAAAGGGTGTGGCTACGGACTAATTAAGGTTGCCGGACATGAACATAACGACACATATACAATACAACAAGAATGAAAAATAGTAAGAATTAAAAAAATATGACACGGGAATATAATGATATATATAAATATATATATACATTATGTTATTATTATTCTTAAAATTATATATTATTCTTAAATGTGAAAAAGTATAATCCATAAATTCAAATTTTACAAAATTATACAAATAATTAAAATTATTACAAAAGAGTTTATCCTTAAATTCTCACTATGATACAAAATGCAAACTATTTTTTAAAATTGTCCCAACTTTTGGTAAAAATTTAAAAAAAAAAAATTTATATCGTGTTCATAAATGTTTTAACTGTCGGACATGCGTATCTATAATTTTTTTAATTTTTTAAATAAAATTGCATGTCCACATACTTAGATCTATGTTGATCACCATATTCATATTTGACAGAATACAAACACATATACAATTACTTTTTTGGCATATCTATGTTATTGGATTTATTGATGATTTTAATTATTTTTTAAAAAATAGATGAAACTTGATTTAAAAAGTTATTAAAAATGAATAATGCTAATTATTGTTTTGGTAATAAATGTATTTTGTATAGCTATATAATACTTTAAATAATTAAAATAATTGATAAAGTTATTTAAATATTAAAAATAAAATATAATAAATACATCTTATTTATAGTTATAGTTACAAGATATATTTATAGTTATTTAATTATTTCTGTATTGGCCTTAAAGCAATTGTTAGTATTATCTTTTAAAAATTTATCCAAAAATATTTTTATTTTAGTAAATTAACACAAAACATATTTTCTAACAATTTTCATTAGGGAATAGAAAAAAATAAAATAAAAAACATAATTCCTGGACCAGAAAGGCAAGCAAAGCGGCCATCGAGGAGAGCAACTGGGTTGGGTTGCCCTTATTCCGATGGATACCACGCCGTCGCCGGAGATCCTGACGCCGACAACCGGAAGTGAATCGGAGGAGGAAGATATCGTGATGAGCGATGTTCACTTGGGTTGCCCGCCGAACTTCTCTGGGCCGTACATTTCCCGCTTCACCTTCTCACTTCCACCTGGTAACAACCTTTCCTCATCCATCTTCTTCCCGGTCCTTCAGATTGGTTTTCTTCTTCATATCTATTCGTTAAATTCCGAATTTGATGTAAACCCATCAACCCACGCGCAGAACAAATGTTTACATGATGGGCGTGGTTAATGAAGTATCGATCTCATCTAGGGTTTTGAAACCTTTGGAACTTCTATGAATTATTTGTGTTGTACGAATTTTCTTGTGGTCTAAAGGAAAGCCTTTTTTCTGATACATTTTGCATCTTTATACAGACATAGTGTTCTTGACTTTCATTCATTATTTTCTCATTTATTGGGAGCCAAGTTTTCACTGCAATGGCAGCTGTTGTGTTAGACCTCTGGAATCTTATAATTGAAAAGGAAGAAATAAATGCAAGAATTCACGAAAACCACTTTTAAATTGATTTTCTTTTCAACTGTCACTGGAAGATACTTATTCATACGTATGTTAACATGTGATTAGAAGTTAAACTCTTGAATCGTAATGGTGCAGTCAAAGCTGAAGCAATATCAAAGCAGCAACTTGTTACATTGGATGGAGATGGTGATCTTGTCATAACTCGACGGAGTAGTAAGTTTATATCAAATCTTATGTCATCTGTCATGCATTCTCTTTCTTCACATTATACTGTGCGTTTGTCCTTTCTTTACAATGTCACTAACCTGAAAAACCGATCTGATTCATCATGTATCATAACTCATGGGTAGCGAGTAGGGCATTATTGTAATAAGGTTGTAGTAGTTAGTAGGAGGTATTTTGTGAGTTGTTAGGAGCACATGGGTGCTATTTTCCATATTTCAGTTACTATTGAATAGCTTATAAATAGACCCTAAAATGTAGAGAAATGTATGTTGATGAATGAAGTGATTCATATCTCCCTACTTCTCTCTCTCTTGTTTTCTCTCTAATCTCTCTCTCTAACTCTCTCTTTGAATTCTCTCTCCCTCCTTTAATTCTATCATCTTGTTTCACTCCCAAATTCCAATCACAACCCTAGGTATGTGACAAATGGTATCAGAGACGGTCGTCCTCGGCTATGATTCCGACGTCAGGCCGCGTGTTGATCGATTTAATTGAAGTCGCCAGAAGGTGTTCGGAATGGTGGAAGGCAATCGATGAATCACTTCAAGTCTAGTGATGATTCGAAATTAAACGTTGATGTTCCAATGATTCGGAAATTGAAGCGAACGTTGTTGTTCGGACGATATGGAAATTGAAAGCGTACTGGAAGGACTCTTAACAAGAAGGAACGTGACTGGAAGAGACAAGGCGTGGAAGCAGAACAAGCGAGTCCTTCGATTAACTTTCGGAGGACTTGAAGGCGCGGAAAAGGTCTGGGCGAGCGCGGAACCCCAATGATTTCGATTGAGATTCCAGTGAGGAAGGAAGGCGGTCGATTATAGATCAGTTGCAAGTGGTGAGGCCGAGCAAAGCAATTTCGGCTCGGAATTGGAGACGAAGCAGCTAGGTGAGTTCCGACAGTGACTCCGAGAGAATCTGAAGGTAGTTCAGGGTGGTGTGGTTGGAAGTGGACGCAGGCTTGGGCGATTACAAGCGATTACCATAAGAATCCAGGCGATGCTGGAATCCGCAACGAATTTGATATAGAACAGGAGGATCGTGATCTGCATGCAGCCATAGGCTATTGTTCTCAGTGACGAAATCAAATCAGGTAAGGAGGAGTTACGCAGCGGAAGTTGCTTCAAAAGCAAGACGTTGGTCGGTGATTGGGTGTGGAATCGAACAAGTTACAGAAGGAGATTCAAGAAGCAGCAAACTCCGAGAAATTCTGGAGCAAATTGGACGGTGATTGGGCATGGGTTAGGGCGATTGTTGAATCTGATTGACCGAAGGAAGCTAGCAACCGATTCGGAAGCCTCTTATTGATCCTTGAATCACTTTGATTCCGGCAAACTAGTTGTATGTGGTTGAGGCGAGAAGGCTGAATGTGGTCAGGTGCAGAAGTTCAGGTCTAGGTCACTACATGTGACCGAGTAGTGAAAGAAGGTGCCATCGGAAACGGTCCAGAGGAGAATTCCGCAAGCAGCGATTCTCGTTTGCCTTGATTTTGAT
Source organism: Diospyros lotus (assembly GCF_014633365.1). NCBI lineage: Eukaryota > Viridiplantae > Streptophyta > Magnoliopsida > Ericales > Ebenaceae > Diospyros > Diospyros lotus. The sequence continues at coordinate 42,004,907 of NC_068339.1, read as the reverse complement.
TGTAATCCTCAACTTAGATTTGGAAGTTGAGCGAGAGGTGAGTCCTAGGCGAATTCTAATTTGACTCGGGCGAGAAGTGAAGAAGTCTTGCGGCTGTGAATTTCAGCTCATATTTGAATTGCCAAAGCGAAGCAGGTGGAATCCTTGGCTATTTGACCAAGGTGACTACTGTGAGGTGGGTGATTCTCTTAGGCGACTACTATGAGCTGATTTCGGACATAATTTCGGTGACTTGGGAAAGTGAGAGTTGGCAGTTCACAAGAAGTTGCAACGGGAGCCAATCAAACTGTTAAGAAGCTGAAATTTGGAAGGCGACAGTCTTTAGATACTCCATCGTAACTAAGGCAGAGGTTTTGGGTGAGTTGGAAGCTGATAGTAGGCTAACTCGAAGGCCGAACAAACTCGATCAGATCTCGGAGATTGATTTGGAGGACATTCAACTGCAGCTAAAAAGCTGATTCAGGTTTAGGCTATTGTTAGGGCAAGGTCTGAGGCGGATTAAGGTTGTTGAATTGGAAGTAACAATTGTATTGGCTTGGGTTGCTGAATTTTAGTACAAGAAAATTTCGGAAGAGATTTTTGGAAGCTGATCAAGAGGCGGTTGCAAGGTGTAATTTCAGGGAATTGAATTGAGGAGATGGCCGAAGGATTAATTGCTGCAACAAAAGAAATTAAGGACCTCCGTAGGCATCTGGACGATTTTTTGATCCTGCATTCACATAAATTTTAGACTGCTAATCGGACTTTGTTGACTTCAATTCCAAGTGCTGATTTGCCCACTCTTGCTCCATTGGCTATTCCGGTGTTTGATAGGGATAAGCCAAAATGGTGGATTCAGCAATGTGAATGGGTGTTCTACCAACACCGAGTGGCTGAAAAGGAGAAGGTAAAAATGGTTGCAACTAATCTAAGTGGAATTCCATACATTTGGTTCTAGAATTGGAGCTGGGAAAGGGTGGAATTGATCTGGCCGCAATTTGTAATTGACTTGAGTAACCGGTTTGGAGAAAGGACCAAAACCTATATGATCAATGGAGCTTCTACGGCTGTTAATTTGGAGATGCAAGAAGCTGATGAGGAAGAAAAAGAAGCAGTAGAAGGGATCGAAGAATTGGGGGATGGCAGTCCAACAATTGGCAGCATCTCAAGCACTCTCACTAGTACTGAAATTCCAGCCGCTAAAATCCTCAATATGACACCGTTGGAGGAGGTAACTGTTGAGGATAAAGCTGAGATGTTAGCTAACAGTCCGGGAGCCAAAGATCTTGGAATGGAAACGCCCACAACAGCCTTAGATTGTGGAGATTTTAAATCTATTTCCCTAGAAAGAATAGGAATGGAAGGAGTGGCTGAATTACCTACTCTGAATCAGGTAATTCCAACTGGGAAATCAGTCAATTGGAGGGAAATTTGTGCCTTCATCGAAATGGATAACCAATGGAGGGCAGTTCAAGAATGGTTAGAGGTTAAGGGAGAATGCTTGCATGAAATTAATTACACTAAAACCTTCCAGCAGTATGTTTCTGATTTAGAGCAATGGAGGATGCAGAAGGATAAAGTGAAACAAGATGAAAGGAAGGGATTCTTTGTTGAAGGAACCGAGACCCTTGTTATTTTGTTTACTCATGTTTCCATCGGTGTGGCAGCAAGACATACTATTGTTGCTGTTGAGGAGACGGAAAAAAGAAAGCAAAAGAGAAGGGAAAAACAAGATAAAAAGAAGAAAAAGCGAAGAAGAAACCAATGGGTGAGGACGGGCATTGGATGAAGAAACAATGACTTGGTTGTAATAAGTTTCTTGGGGACAAGAAACCTTTCAAGGGGAGGGGAATGTCACAACTCATGGGTAGCGAGTAGGGCATTATTGTAATAAGGTTGTAGTAATTAGTAGGAGGTATTTTGTGAGTTGTTAGGAGCACATAGGTGCTATTTTCCAGATTTCAGTTACTATTGAATAGCTTATAAATAGACCCTGAAATGTAGAGAAATGTATGTTGATGAATGAAGTGATTCATATCTCCCTAATTCTCTCTCTCTTGTTTCCTCTCTAATCTCTCCCTCTAACTCTCTCTTTGAATTCTCTCTTCCTCCTTTAATTCTATCATCCTGTTTCGCTCCCAAATTCCAATCACAACCCTAGGTATGTGACATCATGATTACCTTGCCAAAGGTATACATAGATGATTTTTTTTTTCCCATGATTACCCTGCCAGAGGTATACAATGTCACTATCATCAATCTTTAGGTTTTCCTCTACTTGGCACTTGCTCATTTAATTGATATGACCATTTATTATGTCATGCACAAATGTTAAAGTTTTGGTTAATGAAGCAGATGAATGAGTAAACTTTAAGCCAGATCCATTATCTTAATGGCTTTGGTTAGGTTCAGCCAATATTAAATTCCAAAATTTGGATCCTATGTAGGGTTAGTCGAGATGCCTTTCTGATTGGATTGGGGGATTGGGTCTGAGTATCATAAGATCCTAAGTGATGGGGAATATAAATCTTGCTGTTTGTACAACATGCCATGTACCTATTGTATATAAAAATATATAATATGGTATATATTTGATGTGGTATATTGGTTTGGTTGTGAGAAGAAAACCAATAGAAGCTCTTTTGAGGAGAGTCGATGGAATGAAACAAGTTTTTAGCAAAAGAGGTAGAGGAAGCCAAGAAAAACTTGATGGGGGACTTTTTTAGGTATCGTATGGATTATAAAGGCCTTATAGAATATAGGACTAATTTTAAACTTTATCTACTATTCATGATATTTCTACTCTTTTTTGCAAAATTTAAGCTTATTGTTTGCATGCCATGAAGAATAAGGAATTTTGGTCCTGTAACATTAGTCTTAGTCCAAAGAAAAAAAATGTTTTTATAGCAGGCTCATAAAAGAATAAAAGAAAAGGAAGAAGGAAAAAAAGAAAAAAAAGAAAATCAAGAAGACCTGCTCTGATGGTGCAAAATCTTGGTCCACTCTTTGTGAAGAGGTAGTTGACAAAGCCTTTGAATTTTGTCCTACGATGAGCAAAGCAATGCCCAAATTTTTTTATATTTTCTGAACTTGGAGACTTTGACAATGGTCTCTTGGGCCACTAGGCACACAACCAAAAACAGAGAGTAAATAGGCTATATTTTCATCCCAAAATGTGGGTTAAGTAGGACTGTGTGCGATGACAGTCCTACCTGATCCCAGGATCCTATATCCTAATAAGACCTTACTAGAAAAGGATCATGTTTGTGATCCAGATCGATTTCATGAAAATGAGTCGTAGGGCCGTATGATTTTTGCAACCTGAATTGGGATTTTGATAACCATAGACTTTAGCACTAGTGGAATCATAAATATGAATGGAAATGGTTTCAAACTTGGTGGCCAAGAAATATCTAGGAGTGACTATGTTCAATATTTTGGGTCAACTATTCATGAAGATAGAGAAATTGAGGGAAAATGCAGTATGTAGAGTTAGAACATGATGGATGAAATGGAGTCTCTGAAGAGTATCTCTAATAATTGAATTTCTTTAAATTTGAAGGTGAAATTTTCATGGGATTGTCATAAAATGGATTATGTATGGAGCCGAATGTTTGGGTGGAAAGAACAAAAGAAAACTGTCTTAAAAATTGAGCTAACATGAGATTGTTGTGATGGATAAATGGTGTTACAAGAAAAGATAAAGTACGAAATGAATACATATAGCAGTCAGAAGGGATATATTGAAGAACAAAGATAAAATGAGGAAAAGCCATTTAAATTTGCATGGTCATATGCATTTAGACTAACTAATGTGCTCACAAGGACAAGTAATGTGTTCCAAGTGGAGCATGATGATAAAATACATAAAAGAATGGAAAACCTTGATTATGGTAGTAAGAAATGACTTGATTAAGATGGGTCCTCTATGACTAGGTCACGGGTTCAAGTTGTGGAAATGGCCTCTTTGCCAAGCAAGGGTAAGCTACGTATAAAATGACCCTCCCTTGACCCCCACAAAGTGGGGAGCCTTGTGCATTGAGAATACCCTTTAACTAAGGAATATGGCTTTGAATTGAATCAACTGGAGCAAATGATTATGTGGTTGATATAATGTAATTGGGACAAGGGTAATTGGTGTGAGTTGAGTTGAGTACAGAAGAAATGCTTTTCTCATAGTAAACAACTAAGAATGGAAAACCTTGATTAAGGTATTAAGATATGACTTGATTAACTTAGGCTTAATTAAGATGGCTCCTTGGTGATTAGGTCATGGGTTTAAGTTGTGGAAACATCTTCTTCACCAAGCAAGTGTAAGGCTAGGTATAAAAGAACCCTCCCTCGAATCCCACAAAGCGGGGAGCTTGTGCATTGAGAATGCCCTTTAACTAAGGAATATGACTTTGAATAGAATCAACTGGACCAAATGATTATGTGGTTGACATAATATATTCGGGATAAGGTAATTGAGTTGAGTTGAGTACTGAAGAAATGCTTTTCTCATAGTAAACAACTAAGAATATTTTTTTAACTCATTGCCAAATCAACTGGCTTGGGCATATTATGATGAAATTAGCACTTTGGTTCAACTTAAAAAAATGGTTTGGTATTATCTTATTCAAGAATCTAACTTAGTGTTCTTCAATTAGAAGCACAACAACTACCTGAGGCTCTAGCTGCCCAAGGTTTGGATGCTCAAAAGTATAACTCGTAATTCATAATCCAATAGTTTGATCTTGGCAAACCTTAACTTTATTCATATGGTTTGGCTGTTCTGGTCTTCTTCACTGTTTAAAATCTTTTCAGATATTCATGCATTCTCTTTACTCATTAAGCATGTAGATTCTAATGTGATATCCATGAGCATATGCATTGGTTTTAGCTTGATCTTCTAATATAACTAAGCTCTAATTTGAATTATTTTGGAACAAAAGACAATGCAACCTTGCTAATGTGACTGTTCTGACATGATGTAAATTGTACTCCTCAAAAGGGTAAAAAAAAAAAAACGAAACAAATTGTGTATGGATGTATTTTATCTGTTGCATGTTTACTTGATTTTATCAACAAAGGGGAACCTGAAGGACCGCATCTTTTTTGCATGCAGGGCAATGCAAGGATACTTATGTTGTTAGGGTCCAGCATAGTATCACTTCAACAATTCCTAGTGTTGGTCTGCAGGTATGAAATGTTTTCATATGATGCTTTACCACTCACCAGCCCTTTGTACCCCTAGCTCCTGACTAGAATTTGGCAGTGCAATGCTTTTTTCTTTTGTTTTTTTTTCTCTCTGTCCAAGTGTATCTGGGCCATATATTTTACAGTGAACTTATAATCATATCTGCTCTGGCACCTCAGGAGTTTAATCAATGGCTTTTGACTGCTTTGCTTTTTATTCGTTTGTAGCACATTGTCATAAACCCTGTTACTTTTGATTGACTTACTCACAGGTATTCATTGCATGTATAAGCTTCATAAACTGTTTACACTGATGCATTTTTCTTGGTTGATAGGCTATCAATGATGTTTGCTTCCTTATAGGTATGGAGAGCAGAATTGGCACTAGCTGATTTTGTGTTGCATAAGATGGTTACATCATCTGAATTTGATGGAATTGTTGCAATAGAACTTGGTGCAGGGACAGGTAAAGATGATTATAATTCATATGTTTATTTGCTGCATGTTATGGTTTTTAACTCAAGGACTAAGGTCATCAACAACAATCTCTTTCATATATGGCATTGTGGTTAAAACTTTTGTCATGGTTAATTCTCTGTTCTTGTTGAATTGTAAAATTGATTATGGATTAAGTTCAAAAGGGGTTTATTATTTCAACATTCCGGTATTAGGAAACTTTAGGAACTTATTGAGATGACTGGAACAATAAAGGAATCATGTTGCAGTTATCCTGTGGTTCTTATCAAGTTCGGTGCAAGTGAATTAGGGGATTTTCACCTAATTTTATGTTCTTCCTGGTGTTGCTGGGAGGGCTAAGACAGAATGGAATTCCGTGGGGGGCAATAGACCAGCCAAGCCTAAGGTGATGAAACTCATGCCCAGCCCAGGGCTGGGCCAGATGGGGTCAGTCAGGGGCCTGGAGTGACAATGCCCGTGCATGGCACAGGGGCATGGTAATCCATTGGCAGGCTTTTTTCTTTTTGAAAAATGGAATGTACTTTTCTCTAAAATAGTTAAGTTTCAAATTGTGAACACTTAAGCCACTGTAAGTTATTAGTATGCATTCATATAAAAAAAGTTTATAAGTTTGAACTTCAAAATTTACATCTTTAAAAGTTATTACTAATAACATGGTTATTAATATTAATAACTTGATAAATTTTAATTATGGCTTTATATTGGAAATTCAGGCATTTGATACTTTATATGCTAAAGTTTTACTAGTTCATATGTTGATAAGTTATAAGTTTAAAAAATAAATAGAAAATTTTTAATGTATAGCTTACAATTTGGAATTACTACGACATGTCAACAACATATAAAGACTTAATTCCATAGGTGGGGTCAGCTACATGGATTTTAGCTCACTAATCATCTCCATCTATTTTCATACTTTCTGCAAGTCCATTATAATGCATATCATACCTAAGAGTTTTCCATCAAGTTTCTACTGGGCATCCTCTTACCTCTTTTGTTAAAAGCTTCTTCATTCCATACAGTTTGGATTTACAACATAAAACTTAAATTACAGCTTTTATTTAAGGTGTGAATTATGTGACGAAGTAAATAACAGAGTAAGAATGATGGAAAACATTATTGAAGTTGTTTTTTAAGTGGCTATAAGATCCCCCCCCCCCCCCCCCCCCCCCCCCCCCCCCCGCGGGAAGCCAACAAGAAAAAAGAAGAGTATTTTAAATCACACAAAAAATGTCATCAATTTTTGTTGATAATTTCTGCATTTGTGTTACCTAGACCATTTTTCGCTGTTAGTCCTCAGACAATATTCCAGTTTTTCCATTTAACATATTCTTATTATTGGCAGGGTTTTTGTGTGAACTATCTTGATCTACTTTATTTATTGTTTCTGTATTTTTATTTTATGGCTATACAAAATGTTTCTTTTTATGGTGCCTTTTGAATGCTACTCTGACCATGTCTACAAATTTATAAGTTTTTGGATACTTAATTAAATCTCTTGAATATGCCTTTCTATATTATTAGCATACCTATATGATTTGTATACCTGACAACCAGTCAGAATAGGCTTACAAATTGAGCATTTTGCTTTAATTATTAATAGTACAATTGGAAAAGTTCTCCAACTGTCAAATAGCTGATCCATGCTTATATTCATACTGATGCATGAACAGTATCAGGTGTTCAATTGGTTCATATTCAATATAATCTATGTTTTTCCCACCAGTCTTTTTATATAATTTCTAACTCTAAGCTATTTAAATAATTATATAATAAAAATGTAGATTAAATAAGTAAATGAAGATCAAATATTAATTATAAATGAAAATGATCCCAAAGTTGAAAACAATTCAGAGCACATGAGACTTCTGAGTTGGGAGAATTGGGAGCCCTGAGGTTGATTCTTTATAGGTGCTTGGTGGAGGGATGTGGGTTATTTCTGCAAAGCATTGGGTTTCTTTAAAAAAAAAAAAAAGAGCAAGTCTGCCTCTCTGACTAATTGGACCCAGAGGCTCTCCTGGTGGGCACTTTTACCTGTTCATAAGCTGCTGACTGCTCAGCTCAGAGAGGACTACTTTGGTTGACTTAGGCTGGCACAAAAGTTTTGAGACTTTTACACCACTACTGGAAATTGACCTAACCCTTGCTATTATTTGTGCAATAGCCGCTGATCTTGACTTGAACTTTCATTCCCAACTTGGCACCTCAAGTATCTACAATTGTACCAAGTGCATGAGGTGTTCCAGTCCACAAGGCTTCCTGCTTTGCAAGGGTCAACAGTGGAGTTGTTTTTGTATGCAGCCTTACCCTTGTTTCACAAAGAGGTTGCTTATACTACTCCAGCTTGTAAACGTCCAATTACAAAGGAGCAATTTTACCATTGCTATGAAGGCTTGCTCTCTGTTTAATTTTATAAATACAATGTTAAAATACACTAGGAATTTGGAAGAAGAACCAGTTATTACATTGGGAAATTGATGAAAGTGATTTTTTTTCCTTTTTCTTGTTTTCCCTATGGAGATGTGTGCTTGGTGCATGGTCAACAATTGAATCTTTCTCAATTAGTCCTAATTTGTAATGTCATTACTGGTACCAAGAAACATGACCATTCTTGAATGACTTGGTATGTTGCATGGGCTCCAATAAGAGTCTAGGGTGTGGGTTTGTTTCTAGGCATTAAATTTCCTTAGACCTTAAGTTAAGGGGACATATGAACATTTAAATATAACATAATGTTTTTGGATAACATTTTGGCATAGGATGATTGCTATTGTTTTTTAGTGTTTTTGAAATTAAGGGCAAAGGAGATTCATATCTCTTAGCCATAAGAGCCTAGATCATTTTTCTTTTCCGTTCTTCATCTTCTTCTTTGTTTTTTTAAGTATATAATGTGAACTTCTCTAAAAATAATTTAAAATTAGAGGATCTGAGGTCGAATTTGGTTATGATTCCAAAAACTATGATTCTGAAACTGGATAAACTCAGGAACTTATTCAGGAAATTGTTTTTAGAGCATTGATCCTAACTTACACCAATTTTAAGAATGAACAAGAAGATATCATACTGGTTTAAAAAATCATTATCATACCCAAAAAAAGAAAAGGATAACTATATAGAATAGATGTTTGTTCAAAGTTTTCAAATTTTGGTTCCTAAAACAGCAAAGACAGAAACATTGAAGCCATAATCAAACAAGACTTAAGTGTCTAATATGTTATAATGGGTAGACAACATCTATGGGCTCCTCTAATAAAAATCTACAAATTATTTTTACCAATAAAAACCAAGTTATTAGCTAATAGTGTGAACTATAACAGTTTCTCAAGAAATGTGAACTCTTCACTTGCTTGCTCCATTAGGATTCCCATCAATGATAATCCATTTTGCTGTCTTTTCCAGGGTTGGTTGGCATATTGCTTGCACGTGTTGCTAAAACTGTCTTCCTGACAGGTACGATGTGAGTGTAGTTTAATTAGAAAGCTGCTTTATTGGCTGCTATGCTTAATTTCACACACTTCTTGTACCTAAGAAGCTTTATTTCTACCTCTGTTTCTAGCATGTAGAAATATTTCATACCAAGAATGCTTATTTCATTATATATTCATTTTCAATTCGATCAGTTGATGCCTGGTGCTAGGCAAATATTACTGGTGTCATGACTTGATTGTTTTGTTTCATAAAAGAGAAATCGAGAAAGTAAATGAAAATAAAATTTTCAAGTAAAATTTTTTTCAACTCTTATGATGAAATCGAGGACTGAGATTCAATTGGATGTTGAATTGCAAGATCTAGTCAATGATTAAAGAAAATATAACTTTTAGAGCACCAAAGCACTGAAAGTTTCTCTATAGTCAGCTAACTGGGAAAGTGGCAATCTTCTCTGATGATGTCCTTTTGTTTTACCAATCTAAGAACAAGAATCTGATGATATTCTTCGGTGGATGAAGTTACTTTCTGTGAGAAAAATATTCTTGATAATGTCTTGTGAATCCAGTTGTCTGATTCTTTGTTTATTTTCTTTCTTCCTTAATACTTTCTTCCCCTCCTAGAAGCCTCATGGGTTAAATATGTGTGAATAGCTGCAATGCTTTTGTACTTGGTTTCCTTGCCTACCTTTTGTATCATATTTGCCTAGGGATCTGCATTTACTATGTTTGAATTATTTTTCTTCAGCAAATGCCAACATTGGTAGTTTTCTAACACTTGAGATTGACAGGTTTACGCTAATTTTATCAAGTTGCCTCAAAATAGAGACGCCACTCTAAATTTTAGTCTGTTAAGTGTTTTTTTATTGTCGGGCAGACAATGGTGATGAAGTACTTGACAACTGTGCTACCAATGTTTGTCTCAACTCCGAATTGTTCCACTCCCAAGCTTTAGTTTGTGTTCGTGAACTTGATTGGAAAGGTTCCTGGCCTCCTAATTTGGTAGAAAACTCTGCATCTCTAAAACGGTGAATGTTCAGTTACAATTATGCATTGCTGAATTCTTTTTAAGGCTTGATATGTTGTTGTTTTAGTTCCTTTTTTGGGGTCACTTAGATTTAATGACTATATAAACACACTGGAGAAGATGGTAAAATTTGTTTTCCCATATTTTAGGCATGCTTGGACCTCAGCAGAAGTTGAAGAAATCCAGAGAGCTTCTCTCATTGTGGCTGCTGATGTTATTTATAGTGATGACCTGACTGATGCATTCTTCAACACTTTAGAGAGACTTATGGCGCATAGACCAGAAAAGGTACTGACTAGATTAGTGCATGTTTTGAACGAGCATTTGACATGCATACTTTAAGTATTCCACAAGTGACCAGGTAACGCAATTCAACATCTTAATAGAATAATCCGTGCGTTTTTACCTTCGTCCTGAACAATCTATTATGGATTTCTGTCTGCCATTGATGACGCAGTTATAGGGTGTCATGGCTTCCACATTCAAACCCATTCATACCGTTTGACAGTCTTTCCAGGACTAAAATTCTTCTGCTTTGTCAATACCATCATTAGGCAAAAAGAGTGAAGCAAATCCAATGGAGTCCGTAAATGACGATTGAAAAGAGTTGTGCTTTGCCCTTATTTCAGGTGGCGTACTTGGCATTGGAAAAACGATACAACTTCACTGTGGATGACCTTAACGTCATTGCAAATGGGTACTCACATTTTCGAACCTATCTACATGATGGAGGTAGAAATATGCCAGTAAATAACTTCTCTCACGTTGTTGATCTGTATAGCACGTAATTAGTTCCCACAATGGCTGATACAGATTGCGATGATGATAACGGTAGAAGTAGACCTTGGCGTTGCTTCGTTGGCGAGTGCATTGATCTTACACAGATTCCGCAGTACTTGAGAGAGTACGACAGAGGAGATGATGTTGAGATTTGGCAGATCAAGTATGAGAATCCTAAACCCTATCCATCTTCTTCTGTTTGTGGTTAAACCTTTCATTCTGCAGCCCAAATGATTTGAGTGCCATTTCCCCCTCTTCTTTTGAACAATGTGTTTGAGGTGAAAGGACAAAGTTTGGGGAACTACAACTGTGTTTTTTAATACATTTTTTATATTTAACAGTTAATTTTAAATATTTAATATTTGTTAGATTAATTTCTTATCACTTAAGTCTTGTATTATTGTTAGGTACTTAATATAAATGTGAATCTCAAAACAAACTCAATATAATCAAACTCTCATCTTTTTTTCTTTTCCATCCAAATACCTAAAAATGAAAATGTTTACATTAAAACAATTAGAGCTATAGTGGTGAAGGCATTTCTCTTATTTATAAGTAGTTCCAATCACGAATAATGGAGATGAATGTGATGGTTAATGTAAAACTTTTACATTGGTCTAATCAAATAACCATTATGGTTATGACACCATAATTGTTTACTAATTGAATTTGTAGAGATTTGTATCTTGTCCGAAGTTGATTTGGCCTCAATTTTTTGGACACGTGAAATAAAAATAGTTGTCACTGGATTCAATTTGTAAGATGGCATTCTAATGTTTAAGTCAACAAAGAGCTTTGGAGATAGCTTAAAAAAGGTTGAGAATAGTACTATGATGTATTTTTAACTTATCCTCCGAGATTTTTTTATACCTTATGGGATGAATTTCCTGATAAGAATCACAGTGGGAATTAGTCAAGCCTGCTCATGTCGTGGAGGATTAATTAATTTCTCTTAGTTTTGTGAATTTGAGAGTTATTTGGATTTGGATTATCAATCAAGTGTGGCTTCCCTTATTTTGGATTCAGGGAGATTAGGATAGGTGGCACTAAGAGGACTTGAAATGTCTATCTTATATTTTTTCATACTGGATTTGGGTTTATTTGCTCCCCAAATCATCGGGATTGCCTTATATTGGGGGTTTATTCTCTAGGGATCGCCTCTAAATGAGGGTCGATCAAATTAGTTTTTTGAGATCTTCTTTACATTGGATTATGTTTGGTGAAAATTATCTTTATCTGGCTTGGAAATACTTCGGTACCTAGGGGAGAGCAGATGTTCGGTTTAACCAAACTAGCCGAATCGAACTGACCGAACTTGTTGGTTTGGTTCGATTTTTTTATTGCAACGGTTCGGTTCGGTTATATTTTTTAGGAAGTTCGGTTTTTGGTTCATTTTTCTTTGTCGGAGTAATCGAACTAAATGAATCGACTGGAGTATAAAATGACATCGTTTTTTGACTGGCCACTTGCAAATGAAGAAAAAAGACTTTGACTGTGTAACATCCTACATTGAGCGATAGGAATGATCGGAACAACTTACCCTGATGAGTCTACGCGAACTTTCCAGGGGGTCATCCATCCTTGAGCTTTCCCAGCTCAAGTACGCTTAACCCGGGAGTTCCTTGCCTACATTCAGCCCAAAATGTATTCAGCTGGTGTTATTTCCTTCCTTACTTATCCTCGATATATACTACCCATTTCTGGGCTCTTAGGGTATTACATTCTCCCCTCCTTGAGGACATGACATTCTCGTCATGCGACCTTACAACCAGTCCCAGATCTCTCTCATTTGCATGACCGATGTGGGATTCACCTAAGGTGCCTACACGGGCCCCCCTTAGGGACTCAACGTTCTCGCTGAGGTTTGCCCCACCATTGCGCTTAGAGGCTCGGGGGTCGGCTTTGATACCAACTTTGTCACAACCCAAAATCTGGGGCCGTGACCGGCACCATCTCTCTAGAAGCCACGAACTCCAACAGGGAATAGTAAGCCTTATAATACACATAATCCTTCAAGTATTTAACAACCTCATATACACTACAAAATAAATGCATTTCCATTAACTGATATTGAAGTGTCCACTGGGAAATAAATCCATTACATGCTTTCAATATTCAAAATTTCTCACTTTACATACGAAAGGGATATTAATTTCCCTATACTCAACCCGTGAGATGAGATGCATGTGCTATAGCCGGAGTGTGTCTTGAGTAAATGAAATAGAATTGTCTACCACGACTCTTACTGTCAAAATGATGTCAACCTACAAAATCTGAAATATTGAGGGATAAGCCTGACACTGGCTTAGTGAGGGGTAACAAGTATTATAGTGGGGGGAAAATATAAAATCAATCCAACAATATAGATCATCGTGCCATGACATTTCAAGTAATACATAATACCGAATGAGAGATGATGAATGATATGCACATTGGGAGTAAACCATTTAGAACCAGAATTCACACATATCATTTCCTTGGTGCGGACTATCTCAATGCCATCAAGATCCACTTTGGCAGACTATCTCACGTTGGATATAAACAAGGATGGCGGACTATCTCATGCCCATCCAGGGTGGACTATCTCACACCCTAATACATACGTGGTGCACCAACGACTAACTCTTACTGTGGTTAGCGATACAGGGTTCTAACTGTTACTCCATTTAACACACATTTCATACCAATATTTGGTATTATTAATGCCACATGTAATATATCACATACATGTATCATTATCCACAATCCACATTAAGAGAAATGCAATCAATCGTAGGTGTCAATATGTGCAAAACAAATAATATAGATTCTAAGTTCCCTGTATGCAATTCACAACGAAGTCATGAATAGTATATATAGAATACTAGAATAATGAAAGGTAGGAACGCAACAAATACCAACATAATACAAATTACCCACTCATAGTGTTATAGAAAAGGCGGGATTCCCTCAAACGCCTCTCGGCTGGGGCACGTCAAAATCACCTAAGAAAATTATCAAATTACATAAGAATCAATTAAATACAAAATTTAAATTCTCTAGGATTTGGATCGATCCAAATGCTGCCCTAATGGCCCAAAACTCCAAAATAAAATAACCTAGGCCCGCCACACTGTCGGTGTCCACTTCCGGCCACCGCTCGCCAAATATTTCGACGATCAGAACCTACCATTAGAAGCGCCTAGCAATGGAGGTCAATATATACAAAAATGAGCCAGATCTAACGGCTGGATTTCCGTAGATTTGGTTTTTAAAATTCTGGTCAGATTTGAAACTAAGCTATTTGACACCGCCAGTCACATTTTCCGGCGATCCGAGACCACCACTCAATTCTTTTACCCTCATAAACCAACATACCCAAAAACCATCAAGATCTAATAGCTAGATCTTCGTAGATCTAACTTTTAAATTTCGGCCAGAATACAAAACACACTATTGTCGTCGCCAACCAACGTTTTCCGGCGATCCGAGGCAGCCATTCGACACCTCTAACCCCATTGACTAACATATTCAAAAACCAGCAAGATCTAACGGCTAGATCTTTGTAGATCTAAATTTAAAGTCTCGGCCAACCCAACCCATATGTATATACATACATAAATCACGATTTTATGCTAGGAATAAAGCTAATGGAAATAAAAAGCTTATCTTGTTGTAGATCGGGATCGATTTCACGGTGAAAATGTGGTCGTATTTAGGATCCGACGGTTAGATCGCCCAAAATTGGTTGAGAGAGAGAGAGAGATCGATCTCGTTGGAATGGTAGAGAAGAAGAAGAAGAAGAAGAAGAAGAAAAGAGGGGCTAATCTGGGAGCCCTAAGGCTTTTATATGGCCTTATGGGCTTGACTTTGCCTTCTTGGGCCTTCTCAAAATAAGGCCCAAAAGTTGGGCCTTACAATAATGTAATACACCAAGAGCCCAGAGAGGGGTAGTATATATCGAGGATAAGTAAGGAAGGAAATAATACCAGCTGGATACCTTTTGGGCTGAATGTAGGTAAGAAACTCTTGGGTTAAGCATACTCGAGCTAGGGAAGCTCAAGGATGGGTGACTCCCCTGGGAAGTTCACGTAGGCCTATCAGGCTAAGTTGTTTCGGTCTTTCCTATCGCTTGATGTAGGATGTTACAGGTGATATCAGAGCTCAAGCTTTAGAACTTTGGGAAATAAAACAAAAATGAAATCACACTTGGGTGTATGAATAAGGGGTTAAACACTTTCATATGCATTGTATTGCATACACTGTAGTCCAAAGCAAGTTTTTGGCAAGATAGGTATGAGTATGAGTTGCCACATTTTCACAACCTTACTATGCCATGGACTCTAGGTCCCTTTTTGCATATCATGACTGTGCATATAGAATTCTATGTGATGTGGCATACTGTTTTGTTTCGTATAATGAGTCGGTTTAATGTTGCATATAGGAAATCATGCCAACTAAGACTTGAGGTGGTGCGATCCGAGCTCGTGGACGCGGTGGTCGTCGTGGCTGTGGGAGTGGACAAGCTGTTCCTATCTTGCCCGTACCTTTTTGGGGTGCTCGTCGATCATGTAGGGACGTTGTCGAGCAACACCCAGGAGATGGGGATGTTGATGTCCTCCACGACACTAGAGAGGCAGGTGGACCTTCCAGCTTGTCTATAGAGGATAAGATTCACTTGGGAGTACAGGCAGCGGTAAGTGAGGTGCTGAGGACTTTGGGGATTCCCAGGAGTGGATTAGGATCTCAAGACAGAGGTTAGGCCTTACCAGATGAGCAAGACCAGGGGGTGGACATTCCCTTATCAGAATTTATGCGATATGACCCGCCCATGTTTGATGGGGATAGCAACAAGGTGGAACCGGAGGGGTTCTTAGTAGGGGTGAGCAGAAGTTCGGATAAACCGAACTAACCGAACCGAACCGACCAGTTCGGTTCGGTTTTTTTGAAGAAATTATTTAGTTTGGTTATTTCGGTTCGATTTTTTTTATAAAACGGTTTGGTTCGGTTTACAATATTGTAAATTTTCGGTCAGTTCGGTTAACTGAACTAACCGTGAGTTGAGCCCCCCCCTAAATCGTGAACCGTGAGTCCCCCCCCCCAAACACGGAACCCACCCAGCCTGACCGACACTCATGCTCTCCCCCCTTCTCTCTCTCTCTCTTCTCTCTATCTATCTCCCCCACCCTCCGACCCTCGCCTGCGAGCAGCGAGTTCGAGCCACACCCAACTCGACCGACACTCATACTCTCCCTCCTTCTCTCTCTTTCTCTATATCCCCCCACCCTCCCACTCGCAGGCGAGACTACGATATCGATTCCGACGGCGTATTTCTTCTAATTCACCCGACCGCATCGAAGACTCAAAGGTACGCGATTCACCCACACCCGACCGAATCGAACCCTAACCTTCACCCCACCATCCCTAGCCTTCGTTTCTTCTTTTTCTTGTGCTTGGACGATCGACGAGGGCTATTCCAAGATCTGGGCCATGGTGACGGCGCTAGCAGTGGCGGCTGTCGAAGTGGTGGAGGGGCAATCGGTGACAGCGACGTGCGCTTCGAAGCTCATCGACCACACTCTTTTTCTTCCCATGCGCTTCGAAGCTCGTCAACTCTTGCGTCAAAGACTCAAAGGTACGCGTATTTCTTCTGATTCAGTGATTCTTGTTCACTTGTTCTGGAAAATTCCGATTGGAAAACTCTCTGGCTATTTCTGATTCTTGCTCATTTGTTTTGGAAATTCTGATTGGGGACTTGGAAAATCGTTTTGGTTTTGGTTTCATGTTTGGCTATTGTCGGTTTGGTTCAGTTATTGCATTTTATTCTTCGGTTATTTCGGTTTCGGTTAGTTCGGTTATACTAGGATTATTGGTCGGTTCGGTTCGGTTATTAGGGACAATTCGGTTCGGTTCGGTTCAGTTAGGAATTTTTGGGCGGTTCGGTTCGGTTATAATCGATTGCACACCCCTAGTTCTTAGAGGAGTGTGTGAGGATTGGAGAGGCTTTAGGGTGCAGCCAACAGAGACTTGTAGAGTGTGCCGCTTTTCTATTGCAAGGGTCGTCGTATAAGTGGTATAAAAATCGAAAGGAAGCTAGGATGTTAGGTGCACCACCACTAAGGTGGAAGGAGTCCATTGACGGGTTTAGGGAACGATTTATTCCTGAGGCAATGAGGTTTGCCAAGGTCCAAGAATTTGAGGAGTTGAGGTAGACTCCCGATATGATGGTAGGGGAGTATTCTAGCAGATTCACTCACCTGGTTGACTTTACACCTATGCTGGTGGCCACCGAGTAGGACAGGGTGTAGCGGTTCGTGAATGGATTGGTGGGGCCCATTCATAGGGTGATGGTTGCCTCTCACCTTTCCACATTCGCCAGTGTTCTGAGTGCGGCCATGAGGATGGAGAAGAGTACTATGGAAGAGCGGGCCCAAAGAGAGCAACGTAAGAAGGTGAAGCTTGATACCACTGGGCATGGCGGTGGGAATCAACAACACAAAATGAGACCCCAACAACAATCACAGCAGCAACAACAGTATAGGGGAGGGTTTAGGGGTCAGGGACAACGACCATTCCAGGATAGAGGTGACAAGCAACATGGAGGATTTAGAGGGGGTGGCCAGGGTGGTGGAGGGGCACCACTCTGCCAGTCGTGCATGCGGCCTCACCACGAACCATGTCAACGACTAACAGGAGCCTGCTTCGGGTGTGGGGAGATAGGCCACATTTGAATGGATTGCCCATATGCTCATCAGGAGGCAGGGCATGCAACCGGGAGTGGGATGACTCATGCGACATCAGTTTAGACGCGGGCCCCATTTCAGCCTTTACCTCCACCTTCAGGTGGTAGGGGTCGAGGAGGTAGAGACTAGGGGTGGCCATGTTGTAACGCCTCATTGTCTCAAATAACACGGTAGGTTTACACCTAATTGCCCAAGAGGCGTTAGGAAACCCTAGCAGCGAAAACATTGGATCGAACCTGCCGAAATATTTATAGGGTTCCCATGCAAGCTAAATATGCACAAACCTTTCGTTAAGACAAAATATGAATCTAGCATAACAAAACGAAGTACAATCTTTGAATAGGTACATCGCTTCTGAAATAAAATTACATAAAATGACAAAAAGGAACTTAAACATCCACAGACTCTTTTCCATTTGTCTCCCTCGCTTCCTTAGTCCCTGGCACACCAAACATTCCTGGAACGCAGAACGTTCCAGGGGCATCAACCCAAGTCCTGTGGAGACATCACAAGGTTGAGGAAGCTACTTGGGAAAGGGAAGAAGAGATCCGGCAAAATTATTCAAACCTATTTGACTTTATGGAGACTTAAGGAAATTTTGGGGACAAAATTTATTTTAAGGGGGGGAGGATGTAATACCCCAAAAATCTAATGTAGAGATTGGATAATGCAATAAAGTGTTTTAATGGAAGTTTTGGATTTTAGTGCAAATGGAAATGGTTTAAGGGACCTGAATGCAAATAAGAAAGGATAACTTCTCCAACAATAAGAATATTTGTAATTATGAGTGCTTATTTAAGAAGCCTTGAGATGGAGAAATTGGATTGGAGAGTTAACTTAAAAGTCTTAAGAGTTTTGGTGATAACAATAATTACTTACACCTTAAAGTCAAAGTAAATAAACTTGGAAGAATTCCATTGGTTCACCAAAAGAAAGGGATAAGAAGGGTTGCTTTGCAAGCCACGTAAAGGGCAATTGGAGGCATGAGATTGGAAGAATGAAAAGCTTTCAAAAGAAGAAAGAATCAAATGGTAGAATTTTCAAGGATAGCCATCATTACTAGGGTAGAAAATAGCCAACCTAAGAATATAAGTGTAATCTTGTAACTTGGGGATAAAAGACTATAAAAGGGGTAGAAAGGAAGGCCACGTAGAGCAAAAAGTGGGAGAGAAAAGCAAAAGAAAGAAGGATTTAAAGAAAGAAAGCAAAGGAAGCCAAATAGGGAGACTAGATTGAGAAATCACCAAAAACGGAGGAGGAACCAAAAAGGTAAGCCATTTTTCTTTCCGTAGGGTTGTAGTACTCTGAAAGGGGAGTCCGTAGGTTCAAACGGAGGTCAAATCGGAGTTAAAATGAAGAAGTTATGGCCGTTTTAAATTTCGAAAGAAAAATTCGTACGAACTAGGGGGGTCTGGCGCGTGTAACACACGCTCCTGCCGCAGCTGCGCGTGGCCGCGCATGGCCACCCTCCTGGTGGCGCGTGAGGGCGCGTGGCAGGGTCTTTTGCTCTGAAATTTTTATGGTTTTCTCCTTAAATGATTTCCTATGATCCTATGTAAAAATATTTTAGTTTGGTGACTCTAACTGTATGTAACTGTAGTTTAAAATGGCTTAATTTCATAAAATCGGTGGTTCAACAAGAAATACAGCAAATGTGAGTGGTTTTCTACATCATTTGTGCTTCATATTGATCATCCTTTGAATCATTTGTGTTATATGTGGACATACTCACTTACTTCCTTTGTTTAGCATGTTATTTCACTTATTTCATCATTTCATGGCATGTGGTTGTTTGTGGCAAGTTAGTGGCCGCCATGAGTGACTCGCAGAGTCACGTATGCGTGTTTGAGGTGAGCATGGCGTGCGCGGGGGTGATTGCAACACCCTGGCATGGCTTCTACAAAGGGGGTTTCATTTCTGCATACTTGCATTTTCATATATGAGCTATTCTTTTCTTGAAACCATCTCACTTAGATGCCAATATCTAACACGGGTTGATGCCCCTGGAACGTTCTGCGTTCTAGGTATGTTTGGTGTATCAGGAGCTAAGGAAGCGAGGGAGGCAAACGAGAATGAGTCTGTGGATGTTTAAATGCTTTTTTGTCATTTTATGTAATTTTATTTCAGAAGCGATGTACTTATTTGGGTTGAATCCAAGTGAGATGGTTTCAAGAAGAGAATAGCTCATGTATGAAAATGCAACTATGCAGAAATGAAACCCCCTTTGTGAAAGCCATGCCAGGGTGTTGCAATCTCCCTCGCGCACACCATGCTCATCTTAAACACACATATGTGACTCCGTGAGTCACTCATGGCGACCACTAACTTGCCACAAACAATCACATGCCATGAGAGCAAGTGAGTATGTCCACATTCAACACAAATGGTTCAAGCAATGATCAATATGAAGCACAAATAATGCAAGAAACCACTCACTCTTGCTGTATTTCTTGTCGGTCCACCGTTTTTACGAAATTAAGCCCTTTTAAGCTGCAGTTACATACAGTTCGGGTCACCAAACTAAAATATTTTTACATAGGATCATAGGAAATCATTTAAGGAGAAAACCATAAAAATTTCAGAGCAAAAGGCCCTGCCACGCGCCCTCATGCGCCACCAGGAGGGTGGCCACGCGCGGCCACGAGCAGCTGCGGCAGGCGCGTGTGTTACACGGGCCGGACCCCCTGGTTCTTACGGATTTTTCTTTCGAAGTTTAAAACGGCCATAACTTCTTCATTTTAACTCTGATTCGACTTCCGTTTGAACCTACGGACTCCCCTTTTAGAGTACTACGACCCTACGGAAAGAAAAGTGGCTTACCTTTTTGGTTCCTCCTCCGTTTTTGGTGATTTCTCAATCTGGTCTCCCTATTTGGCTTCCTTTGCTTTCTTTCTTTGAATCCTTCTTTCTTTTGCTTTTCTCTCCCACTTTTTGATCTACGTGGCCTTCCTTTCTTACCCTTTTATAGTCCTTTATCCCCAAGTTTCAAGATTACACTTTTCTTCTTAGGTTGGCTATTTTCTACCCTAGTAATGATGGCTATCCTTGAAAATTCTACCATTTGATTCTTTCTTCTTTTGAAAGCTTTTCATTCTTCCAATCTCATGCCTCCAATTGCCCTTTACGTGGCTTGCAAAGCAACCCTTCTTATCCCTTTCTTTTGGTGAACCAATGGAATTCTTCCAAGTTTATTTACTTTGACTTTAAGGTATAAGTAATTATTGTTATCACCAAAACTCTTAAGACTTTTAAGTTAACTCTCCAATCCAATTTCTCCATCTCAAGGCTTCTTAAATAAGCACTCATAATTACAAATATTCTTATTGTTAGAGAAGTTATCCTTTCTTATTTGCATTCAGGTCCCTTAAACCATTTCTATTTGCACTAAAATCCAAAACTTCCATTAAAATACTTTATTGCATTATCCAATCTCTACATTAGATTTTTGGGGTATTACACATGTGGGAGGCAACACTGGGGGGTATGCAAGGGTCTTTGCCATGACGCCTCAGGATGCTGAGGTCAGTAATGCTGTTGTCACAGGTATGATTTCCATTTCACATATTGATGCCTTGGTTTTGTTTGACCCAGGGTCTACACATTTTTATGTATCACGAGAGTTTGCCCCACGTCTAGGTATGGAACCTTCATCTCTAAAGCAACCTATGATGGTAGCTACCCCTATTGGTAACTCTTTGGTAGTGGACACGGTGTATTGGGGTTGTGTGGTCATTGTGGCCAGGCGAGACACGATAGTTGACTTAATCTTGCTAGGGAATATGGGATTTGATAGCATATTAGGGATGGATTGGTTTGCCTCTCGTCATGTCACCTTAGATTGTAGGTAAAAGAAGGTGTGCTTTGACCCTCTTATTGGAGATCGATTTTGCCTTTAGTGGGATCAACCCCCTGTGGCTAAGGACGTTATATCTGTATTGAAGGTGAGACATCTATTGAATGAGGGGTGTCAAGCATTCCTAGTGTTGGTGCGGGAGACTTATGAGTCAGAAGGTGAGATAGGGCAGGTGCTAGTAGTGAGGGAGTATCTAAATGTATTTCCTGATGATTTGTCGGGGGTACCGCTAGAGCGGGATATAGAGTTTTGTATAGATTTAGCCCTGGAGACTCGACTGATTTCAATATCTCCTTATCGTATGGTTCCAACCGAGCTGAAGGAACTTAAAGTACAAATCCAAGACCTTCTGTCTAAGGGCTTCATTCGTCCAAGTACCTCGCCATGGGGAGCACCTGTGCTCTTTGTGAAGAAGAAGGATGGAATTATGAGGCTTTGTATCGACTATAGGCAGTTGAACAAGGCCACTATCTGGAATAGCTATCCATTACCTCTCATAGATGACCTATTTGACCAGTTGCAAGGTGCCCAGTGTTTTTCCAAGATTGACCTAAGATCGGGTTATCACCAACTTCGTATTAGGGGAGATGACATCCCTAAGATTGCCTTTAGAACTCGATACGGTCACTATGAGTTTTTAGTAATGTCCTTTGGCCTTACGAATGCCCTGGCGGCGTTTATGGACCTCATGAACAGAGCATTTAGACCGTACCTTGATCGCTTCGTCATTGTGTTTATTGATGACATATTGATTAACTCGAGGAGCCAAGAGGAGCACGAACAACACCTTAGGGTAGTGCTTCAAACCTTGTGAGAACATAAGCTATATGCTAAGTTTTCGAAGTGTGAGTTCTAGTTGGATAGCGTGGCGTTTTTGGGCCATGTGGTGTCCAAGGAGGGCATCATGGTTGACTCTAAGAAGATTGAGGCCGTGGAGGAGTGGTCTAGGCCTACCTCAGTTAGCGAGATACGTAGCTTCTTAGGTCTAGCGGGTTATTATCGTCGGTTCGTCAAGGATTTTTCAAAGATAGCCACTCCATTAACTCGTTTGACTCAAAAGGATGTCAAGTTCGAGTGGTCTGGTGCTTGTGAGGAGAGTTTCCTAAGACTTAAGGGGAGTTTGACTACAGCTCCAGTGTTAGCCTTACGTTCAGGGGAGGGTGGTTATGTGGTTTTTTGCGATGCCTCTAGGATTGGACTTGGTTGTATTCTAACGTAGCATGGCTGGGTCATTGCCTATGTCTCAAGGCAGTTGAAGAGGTATGAACAAAACTACCCCACCTATGACCTAGAGATGGCAGCAGTAGTGTTCGCTCTTAAGTTGTGGCGACACTACCTATACGGTAAGACTTGCGAAATCTATACCGATCACAAGAGTCTTAAATATATATTTGAGCAGAAGGACCTAAACTTAAGATAGAGATGGATGGAGCTCCTCAAGGATTACGATTACACCATTCTATACCACCCGGGTAAAGCCAATGTAGTAGCTGACGCTCTAAGTAGGAAGTCGATGGGCAGCCTAGCCCACATTGTTAAGGTTAGGAGACCTCTAATACGTGAACTGCATAGTCTGGAAATGAGTGGTATGTGCTTCGGGTTGGGCGATACGGATGTGTTCTTGGTTCATATCCAACTTCGTTCCACTTTAGTAGAGGAAATCAAGGCGGCTTAGTCTAGTGATCCATCCTTGGCCAAGTTAATGGAGGTAGCCCGTAAAGGTAAAGTTAGTGAAGGCAAGGCTAAGGAGTTTATGGTGGACTCTGAAGGGGTTTTAAGGTGCGGGGCTCGCTTATGCGTTCCTGATGTGGATGGCCTAAGGCAGCATGTGCTGAGAGAGGTGCATCATTTGATATACACCATGCACCCTGGTGCAAACAAGATGTATCGGGATGTTAAGATGTTATATTGGTGGAATAAATTGAAGGAGGATGTGACAAAGTTTGTAAGTCGATGTGCGGTGTGTCAACAAATGAAAACTGAACATCAGAAGCCAAGTGGGGAGCTTCAAAGGATACCGATCCCTGAATGGAAGTGGGAGAGACTCACCATGGATTTTGTCGTAGGATTACCGACATCCAGGAAGGGTAGCAATTCTATATGGGTAGTTGTAGATAGATTAACCAAGAGCGCCTTATTCATACATGTAAACACCAATTATACAGTACCTCAATATGTTCAGAAATACCTAGATTACATGGTTAGGTTGCATGGTGTACCACTATCCATTATCTCCAATCGAGGGCCTCAGTTTACCGCTCGATTCTGGAGAGAGTTCCAAAAGGCGCTAGGGACGGAGTTGAACTTTAGCATAGCATTCCACCTTCAGACTGATGGGTAATCTGAGCGGACCATTCAAATCCTAGAAGATATACTTAGATCGAGTGCCATGGATTTCTGGGGTGACTGGGAGAAGAACCTATCGTTAGTCGAATTCACATATAACAATAGCTATCACTCTAGCATCTAGATGGCTCCATATGAGACACTTTATGGTAGGCGATGTAGGACTCCAGTAGGATGGTTCGAGGTAGGCGAGGTTCAACTGGTTGGGCTAGCTAAAGTCCATGAGACTATGGAATAGATTTGATTGATTAGAGAGAGGCTGTTGGCAGCCTAGAGTCGACAGAAGTCCTATGCGGATCGTCGTAGGCGTCCCTTAGAGTTTGGAGTCGGAGATAGAGTATATCTTAAGGTGTCACCTATGAAATGGGTGTTGAGGTTCGGCAAGAAAGGCAAGCTTAGCCCTAGGTACATTGGTCCATTTGAGATTTTGGACCGAGTGGGTGCAGTGGCATACTGATTAGACCTCCCTTCTGCTTTCGCAAGTATCCATCCGGTGTTCCATGTGTTTATGCTAAGGAAGCATGAACCCGATCCATATCAAGTCCTGCCCCCATCGACCATGGAGATAGTGCAAATAGACAAGGATCTTAGCCATGAGGAGCAACCAGAGCGCATCGTTGGTAGGCAAGTAAGAAGGTTTCGAAACAAGGATATTGTCTACGTAAAGGTGGTTTGGCAAAACCACATGGAGGATGAGGCCACGTTGGAATCAGAAGGCGCCATGAGAAAGAAGTATCCCTATTTGTTTGGCACCTAGAGTATAGCCAAAATTCGAGGGCAAATTTTCTATAAGGGGGTGAGATTGTAAGGCCCAACTTTTGGGCCTTATTTTGAGAAGGCCTAAGAAGGCAAAGTCAAGCCCATAAGGCTATATAAAAGCCTTAGGGCTCCCAGATTAGCCCCTCTTTTCTTCTTCTTCTCTGCCATTCTAGCGAGATCTCTCTCTCTCTCTCAACCGATTTTGGGCAATCTAACCGTCGGATCCTAAATCCGACCACATTTTCACCTTGAAATCGACCCCGATCTACAACAAGGTAAGCTTTTTATTTTCATTAGCTTTATTCTTAGCATAAAATCGTGATTTATGTATGTATATACATGTGGGTTGGGTTGACTGAGACTTTAAACTTAGATCTACAAAGATCTAGCCGTTAGATCTTGCTGGTTTTTGGATATGTTAGTCAATGGAGTTAGGGTTGTTGAATGGCTGCCTTGGATCGTTGGAAAACGTTGGCCGACGGCGGCAATAGTGTGTTTTGTATTCTGGCCGAAATTTAAAAGTTAGATCTTGATGGTTTTTGGGTATGTTGGTCTATGAGGGTAAAGGTGTTGAGTGGTGGTCTCGGATTGCCGGAAAATGTGACCGGCGGTGTCAAATAGCTTAGTTTCAAATCTGGCCAGAATTTTAAAAATCAGATCTACGGAAATCCAGCCGTTAGATCTGGCTCATTTGTGTATATATTGACCTCCATTGCTAGGCGCTTCTAATGGTAGGTTCTGATCGTCGAAATATTTGGCGAGCAGTGGCCGGAAGTGGACACCGACAGTGTGGTGGGCCTAGGTTATTTTATTTTGGAGTTTTGGGCCGTTAGGGCAGCATTTGGATCGATCCAAATCCTAGAGAATTTAAATTTTGTATTTAATTGATTCTTATGTAATTTGATAATTTTCTTAGGTGATTTTGACGTGCCCCAGCCGAGAGGCGTTTGAGGGAATCCTGCCTTTTCTATAACACTATGAGTGGGTAATTTGTATTATGTTGGTATTTGTTGCATTCCTATCTTTCATTATTCTAGTATTCTATATATACTATTCATGACTTCGTTGTGAATTGCATACGGGGAACTTAGAATCCATATTATTTGTTTTGCACATATTGACACCTACGATTGATTGCATTTCTCTTAATGTGTATTGTGGATATTGATACCTGTATGTGATATATTACATATGGCATTGATAATACTAAATGTTGGTATGAAATGTGTGTTAAATGGAGTAACAGTTAGAACCCTGTATCGCTAACCACAGTAAGAGTTAGTTGTTGGTGCACAACATATGTGTTAGGGTGTGAGATAGTCCACCCTGGATGGGCGTGAGATAGTCCGCCATCCTTGTTTATATCCGGCGTGAGATAGTCTGCCGAAGTGGATCTTGATGGCGTTGAGATAGTCCTGCACCAAGGAAATAATATGTGTGAATTCTGGTTCTAAATGGTTTACTCCCAGTGTGCATATCATTCATCATCTCTCATTCGGTATTATGTATTACTTGAAATGTTCTGGCATGATGATCTATATTGTTGCATTAATTTTGTATTTTCCTCCCATTATAATGCTTGTTACCCCTCACTAAGCCAGTGTCAGACTTACCCCTCAATATTTCAGATTTTGTAGGTTGACATCATTTTGACGGTAGGAGTTGTGGTAGATGATTCTACTTCATTCACTCTAGACGTGCTCCGGCTACAGCACATGCATCTCATCTCATGGGTTGAGTATAGGGAAGTTAATATCCCTTTCGTATGTAAAGTGAGAAATTTTGAATATTGAAAATATGTAATGGATTTATTTCTTGGTGGGCACTTCAATATCAGTTAATGAAAATGCATTTATTTTGTAGTGTATATAAGGTTGTTAAATGTTTGAAGGATTATGTGTATAGTAAGACTTACTATTCCCCGTTGGAGTTCGTGGCTTCTAGGGGGATGGTGCCAGTCACGATCTCGGATTTTTGGTTGTGACAAACTAGGACCGAGAGAGAAAGAGACCGAACTTCGACTTCGAGTCTTCCTTCGACTTCGAGAGAGAGAGAGAGAGAGACCCACAAACCAAACCCTAATCGGAACCAAAACCCTATCATCAGTCCGTTGCCATTTGTAATCTCCTCCTCACTTTTGCCTTCCGCCTCCTTTCCCTTTGTTGTCAGCCGTCGACCGACAACTATCCTTTGCCACAAACCCCAAATCGGAACTAAAACCCTACCGTTGGTGTCGATAATCTCCTTCGTCGCCTTTGCCTTCCGTTGCCGTTCCCTTTGCCGTCAGCCGTTAATCGAAGAATGTCCTTCTCCGTCCCCTTCGTCAGACCCACATCGACGACCCACTCCATTCCTTGTTTCTTCCTTTCCTTGTGCTTTGATGACCGACCCGCACCAACAATCGACCATCGACAGAGGTTAGTTTCGACTTTTAGTTACGTTAGAGTTTAGGATTTTTCAATTTTTTTGACTTTCAATTAAGTTAGTTTCTTAATGTACATATGGATTTTTTTTAATTTTCTTGACTTTCAGTTAGGTTAGTTCCTTTCCTTGTTCCTTTTGGTATGGTTTTTTAGACTTTCAGTTAGTTTCGACAATCGACAAAGGTTAGTTGTGTGTACTTGCTTGGGACTAATTTTTTCAATAATTTTGTAACAGGCTGATGTACAGTTCTCGTCTCAAAATGGCTTCAACGTCATCATATTGCAATGTAAGTACTATGCGATGACATTGCATGCAAACATAAATGTTTATCAAGAAAAAGATATTTTGGCGATTCTTATGCTACTAATGTTTGCCCCTCGTGAATGTAAAAGAAATAGGTTAATTGTACGATTGACTTCCGTATTTATGGGAATTAGTATACTTCTGCATAAATTATGTGATACTAGAAGATCCAGTACTATGTATATGCGTGTAATTTATAGGTGTTTTTTTCCAAAGAAGCTAGTTCTACGAGCTAATGGAGTTTGAGAAGGGACAATATAGTTTTTGGAAACTTCATTGAGAGTGCTTGTTGGTTTGACGAAAGATTATTCTAGTAAGGTATCTCTTTAAACAATATTCAAGGGAACCCTTCTTTTTGTATGCTTACAAATTATATATTATAGGTTTTTTTACAGAGCTTCTAAGAGACTGAAATTAGAAGAGCCCTTGAGGTTTGTATAGTTAAGCATGGTTTTGATGAGGCATAGTTGTTATGAGCCAGAATATGTGCCTTTTGCTTATACTTTTCTAATTGTTCCAGTATATCACACTGCCTTACATGCATGGTTTTTCCTCCTTACATTTTAATTTACTTACATTTCTTTTAGTTATATCTTAATGCACATTATCTTTAATTCTGAAAATTTTAAGGGAAGGAATAAGCATTTCCTAATCCAATTATTCAAACTATAATAGAATCCCAATTTATTGCTTTCTGATATGTGAATGCTCATTACCTCCTTAAGATCACGAATGTTCCTTGGCCACAAATGCCCCATGTCAAGTAAGTTGTAATCTTACACATTTTGCAGTGGTTTAACATATTTTCAACCCATTGATTTTAAGATTTCCCAAGGGTTCTTAGTTTTTAGCTACCCCTTAACTCTTTCAAAGAGTTAACCATTTACCATGCACACTGGACATTTACAAATCACTAGTGGCTTTGGTTTCGCTCATACAGACTTTTACACAATTCATTCATCATTCTCTAAGACATAAATCAAATGGCAACAATAACAAGAAGACATTTAAACTCGCTCTTTTAATACATTTTAATTACAATTGTATTAATTTTAGATGGCAAGAGAAGAAGACACCAGTCTCACCACAAACATCCTTGCCGATGATAGTTTAAGGCTTGCACCAATAGCAACACCAAGTCAACCTCAAGATGATACATGTTCAACATCATTTGGAAAGTCAAAGAGAAAAACAATCAAATCTAGGTCACATGTATGGGATCATTTTGCCAAATTTGTAAATTTTGAGGGTGGAATTAAATGGAAATGCAATTATTGTTCTAGGGAGTTCCATTATGATCCCCAAAAAAATGGGACTACGGCTTTAAGGAATCATATGGTATCTTGTAAAAACACCCTCATGCTATGGAAACCCATCAAATACAATTACACTTGCAATCAACTTCAAGGGGGGGGTGAGAGAGACGGTGAGAGTATGGGTGCACTTGTTAATTGGAAATTTGATTAAGTGCTTGCTAGAAAGGCTTTAGCTCATATGGTGATGGTAGATGAGTTGCCTTTCAAATTTGTTGATCGTGAAGGGTTTAGGCACTTCATGATTGTTATTTCGGATTCCTTCTCATTGGACTATTTCTTGTGACTGTTTTGAGTTATGCAATGAAGAGGTTGAATTTGATGAATGAGTTAAAAAATTCTTGTCAAAAGAGTTTGTTTAACCATTGACACTTGGACCTTTATTCAAATGATTAATTATATGTGTTTGACGGCTACTATATTGACAACAATTGGACGTTGAAGAAAAAATCTTAAACTTTTGTCCAATATCTAGTCATAAAGGTGATGCCATTTCAATGGCAATTGAGAAATGTCTCATGGGATGGAAACTTAGAGTTTTTACTTTGATGATGGATAATGCTAGTTCAAATGATGTTGTTAATTTCAGGAAAAAAAATGGCAAAATGGGATGCTAGCATTATGAATGGTCATTATTGGCATATAAGGTGTGCAACTCACATAATAAATCTAGTTGTACAACATTGTTTGAAAGATCTAAATGAAATGACAACAAGAGTTAGGGATGTGGTGAGATATATTAGACAATTACCAGCAAGAATGAAAAAATTTAAAGAATGCGTTGAATTGGAAAAAATAGAATGTAAGGGCTTGTTGTCATTGGACATTGCAACTATATAGAACTCCAGCTACTTGATGTTAGAGACCACTCAAAAGTTTGAGAGGGCTTTTGAGAGATTTAATGGAAGATCCTTGTTTTAGGATTGATCTTGGTACGAGTAATTGGAATACTGACTTGCAACAAGTTTTTACTATTGATGGGAGACTCAAGCTAGAGGATTGGACGAAGGTTAGAAAGTTTGTTACATTGTTGCAACAGTTTTTTGAGCTAACTTTGCAGGTATCGGGTTCATCATATGTCACCTCCAACACATTTGTCTCTTACAGGAATGGCAGGAGGGTGACAATTTTGAGTTGAGTGAAATGGCAGGAAGAATGAAAGAAAAGTTTGATAAATATTGGGGGGATCCAGGCAAAATAAATCACTTAATTTACATTGTTGTGGTGCTTGATCCTAGGAACAAATTAGAATTATGGAGTATGCACTTCAAGAGATTTATCTGGGTGAGGAAGGAGTTGCTACAGTTTTGTCGTTGAAAATTGCCACATATGCTTTGTATGAGGAGTATAAACAAAAAGTTGGTACCTCGAGGTGAAGTAGGAGAGCCATCTAAAGTTTCTACTCCAATTCGTAAGAACAAACCTGCTTATTTATCACTTCAAAAAGCATAAGTCTGCCAGTGGTAATGGTTTTACTAATGCGTATTCAGAATTGGATAAGTATTTCAGTGAAGTGCGCGAGAAGGAAAATGATGACTTTGACATTTTGAAAGGGTGGAAAGCTAATTGTGATCGACTTTATATTCTATCATCAATGGCTCGTGATGTGTTAGCAATTTCAGTTTCTATTGTTGCGTCTGAGTCTGCCTTTAGCACTGGGGGTCGAGTATTTGATCTATTTAGGAGTTCTCTATATTCTAAAGTTGTTGAAAGTTTGATTTGTATGCAAGATTGGATTCAGACATCTACCATCCCAATGAGTGTTGAAGAAGATTTGGATCATGTTGAAAAACTTGAAAAAGGTAAACTCAGTTTTACTCCTTTTTAAAAAAAAATTAGTTCAATACTTGTTAGTTTGAAATTAATTAATTAATTTTGTGTATTGATTTTAGAATTGGCAAAGGTTACCGTAAATAGCCCCGCACCTATTGAAATTTAGAATTTTGAAGATCTCATGCATTTGTAAATATATATATTTTCTACTATATTGTTGTTTAAGTTTTAAATTTTGTTATTGAGTTAATGTTTGTTGTATTGTTTTGTTCATATTGTCTAGTTATATTACTCTTCAACCATTTTTAGGTGTCGAATAATTTCAAATTGATCTGAAGGAGGAATTAGGTAGATGGCAACCAATACCAAAAAGGAAAAAAATATTCCCAAAACTGTTTTTAGAACTTGAAACTGTTGAAATTTTTTATTTGTTGAAACTATGAACTTCTAGCTTATTTTATCATTTTTATATAACTATGAACTTTGTTGTAAGCTGATTGTAAGCTTGATTGTACTGTATTTCTTTAATAGGTATGAATTCTTCATATCTTACCTAAGCTTTTGATATTGTTGTTTGTTATGAAATACTTACCTCTTGATTTTTATGTTTTCGTAGACATAGAAGCAAAAGCTGCTATTACTTTTAGTGCTTTACAGGTATGTTTTTGTAAACTACTGGCTTCTTACTTATTTTTGTTTCTTGCTTATTTTTGTTTGTTCCTTAGGTAGTTTGTAAACTACTGACTTTTTGCTTCTCTGAATTTTGCCTATTCTTATTTGTGATTTAGGTCATCAAACTCATCAGTCATCACCATGTGATCCAAAACCATCTCCGTTAAGCTATGCACAGCATGAGCACGTATGTGGGAGTGGGAGCCTGGGAGCCATTTGGGGCTTCGATTCGACAAAAAGTCAGGTGATTTGTACATTTTTTTTTTGTTATTTTGGGCTGATGAAGGTGTGTCAACTTTCAAATTGGTTCCATGTATTTTCTTTTTACAGTAACCTCCATATGAACTTGCTCAGGGTTTATTAACTGTCACTAGGGGAGAGTGTCACTGGAACAGTTTTAGGATTTAGACTTGTGTTATTGTGTTATATGTCACACATTATGTATTTTGATCCCTTCTCTAGGACCCAGTTTCATCTTGTAAAAACTAACTTTGCCAACTGCTGAAATGATGCACTGCATTGGTTTGGAGTTCAAGTGTGAAACACAAGCCACAAAGAGTAGGCAAGGTATCTAAAACTGTATCCTATATTTGGTTGTTCTCATCCATCCTTTTCTATGTTTTGTTGTTTGGCCTCTCATTCATGCAACCTGTGAAGTGTTCATGGTTGGTTATTTTTGTACACTAGGAGCATGAACTTGAAGACGAAGATGTTGTGCAGATTATTAAGAAAGTGTGATTACAGAATAACTTCACATCAGATTGCAGTCCATATTCTTATTTTGGATGTTGACAATGTCTTCAGTTGGCTGACTCGAATTCTCTATTCCCGGAGCTCTAGCGAGAGATCAATTAACAGATTCAGATGATCCATGAGAGACTGCAAAAAGGTGAACTTACTTTAATTAACATCAACTTCAGTTTGATTTATGGCACTACAGATTTATGTTCATCACTACTAAGTAGGCAGATGAATCATGCATTTCACGCAACTCCAATAATACAATGATCACTTCTTTGTATTGATAATTATAATGTTATTGTAAGTTTTGATTCAGCTATACATATATATAGTCTTAACGAGAAAAGCAACCCTTTTGGATCTTGATTTTAGATCCTGCCAAGCATCTTTTGCTATGTTTTTTTTTTCTTTTCAGTTTTCTGCTAATTAAAGCATCAATTCTGTTTGTTTTTCTTTTTTTGGCTGTGTTTGTGTTTCAATTCAATGATAAGAGATGATGTATGATTTTTTGTTGACTGTGCACATGGCTGCAATAGTTATAGTGTTTCAAAAGTCTGCAAAGACCCCTCTCATATGTAGGAATGGTATCCCATAATACCTGTGCTGTGTCGTCTGTCTCCTATAAGTACGTCTCTTCTTGTCGTCTTGAATTAGATCCTAATTATGCATGCTCAAGTGGTGGTAGCCTAAAATCATTTACATGGATCTTCGCATTATGTGTATGAATGGTTGTTGAATGTTACTTGGCTTTACAATGGTTTTTTTTTTTTGGGTGATTTAATGCATTTTGAGTGAGAGGTCAGAAAAGTAGAAAAGAAACATTCCTTTTGCTACTTATAAACACCATTTCTTTAATATGAAGTAATTTTGATTAGTTCGGTTTCTTCAGTCTATTGAAAAGTTTGGTTTTTTTCAATTTTTTGGGTTAGTTCAGTTTTCAATTTTGGATTCGGTTGATACAGTTTTTCGGTTCAGTTCAATTTAATGCATTTTTTGGTTATCGATTAGTTCGAGTTATTTAGTCAACTTGGTTCGGTTTTGTCTCCCGATTTGATTAATTTGGTTAGTTGATTTTAGTCGATTTGATAATCGAACTGATCATTTGTACACCCTTACCAGTACCCATCTTTTACTTGGATTATGTTCTTTTAGCTTACTTATCTCTAGGAACCCTAGGGGATATTATGGATTTGAATTCTTAGGTTTAACTGGTAATTTGGGATAATCTTATGCGTTGATCGATGCTTTAACATCTAGTGTGACTTTAGTGACGTGTCTTTTTTGTCCTATATGATTTTTTTTTTTCTTGAGTATGATCATGTGGATTATAGAAAAATGAGTTTGGTTGGTTAGAAGATCAATAAAAACTCATACAAATAGAGCAAATGGAATAAGTTTTTGACAAGAAAGATTAAAAGAAAAAAAAAATAGTGGCAAACCCTCTCAAGTGTGATGTAAATTATAAGGTTTTAGGATATAATACTTAGATAGGGATATCATTTGATATGATATTGTTATGGTCCACTACAAGGTATGAGACTTGTCCCACATCGGAAGTTTAGGCTCTTGGTGGCACGATTCTTCTCAATTCAAAGAGAAATTGAGTCGAATCTATAGGGTGAATAAAAAATCCCTTAGAATCGACACTGAGTTGAAAAAATCGACAAAGAATTGGTAGAATCGAACGAATCACAAGACTGAAATAAAGATGAGCTAAAATGTCAAAAGCTGAAAGCCTGAAACATAGAATAAAAAACGTTGCATATGAGCGTGAACTGAAACGTCAGAAGCACAGGCGAGAGTCGCGAATGTTAGACTTCAAGTTCTATTCAAGGTGCATTGCTTTCTTTTTCTTCTTCTTTGCTGTAACTGAGATCATACGAGTCTGAAGAAGAAGGTCGTGTTGCTTAAAACCAGTGATTTCATGCGTTTGGTACCTTATGGGCATGAGGTTCATGTGCTAACAAAAAGGTTGTAGGTGTGGGCGCATGAGACTCAAGCTGACTGCCAACTCCTTTTGTGGATTTTGGGGTTGTCACTTCTGAGAGAATCTCTGGCAACCTATTTTGTAGTTCTTATTGTTTTGTTTTTTATTTTCCCTTCTTGTTGCATTATAGTGCTGTGTCTTTTTTTTTTTTTTCTTTCTTTTGATTTTTTATGTTATGTTTTGTTTTTGTGATCCAATTTCTCTTCAAATTTGTTTTGTTTCTTTTAATTTTCAACTAATTCATATTATTTTTAATGTTATTTCTTTTTATATGGTGAAACTTCTAGTTGTTAACTAGTTTATATTATTTCTAGTTTCATTTTCTTTTGTGGGGTTTTATTGTTTTCTATTTCAAAAGTTTGACCTTACGTTGTTTTTCAATATTAGAATAAGAATATTGCTTTCTTTCTCATTGAATATGATGTAAAAAAAAAAAAAAAAGAGGGGATCTACAATAAAGAGTAATGATCCTACCTTAGGAATATTACTCTTGGATTAATAGAAATAGAATGAATTTAAAAGTACAACTATTGTGGACTTGAAAGATGGGGAGGGATAAATCAAATGAAACACTATTTTGCGGGTGATTATGATAATGTGGCTCCTTGTACACAATGTTCGAATAATGTTTGGGAATTTTGTATTCAGATCTTAGGAGAATTGGAAAGACAAAAGGTGAATGAAAAAGAATGTTTCCAAGAACAAGAGAAAGAAGTTCAAATGGTAGAAGGAAAAAGAAAAACTAGTATGGATGTATTTGTTACTAAAGGGAAAGAAAAATAACAAACTTTAAATAGTTAAGAAAATGGAGCTCATTGTTCATAGCATTTGTAGATTTTTGTATGAACATGCATTGCCTTTTGTTTTGGTAAAAAGTCCCCTTTTTGCTTCAATGATGGAAGCATTTGGTGAATATGGCAAGGGTTTAAAATTTTCTAGTTATCATGAGACTAGAGTTACATTTTTTAAACAGGAAGTTGACAATGTAAACTCAATGATAGATAAGTATAAAAAAGAGTGGAAAATGATCGATTGTACTTTTATGTTGGATGGGTGGATAGATAGAAAAAATAAGTCTCTTACAAACTTTTTAGTGAATAGTCCAAGTGAAACAGAGTTTCTTAAATCTATTGACACTTCATATGTTATAAAAGTTGCACAAAAGTTATTTGAGTTGATTCATTGGTGGAGGACAATGTTGTTCAAGTGGTGATTGATAGTGCTTCGGCCTACATAGCTATAGGTGACTTATTGATGAAGAAAAAAAAAATTATTTTGGTCTTCTTGTGCAACACATTGCATTGATTTGATCTTGTATGATATATGTGGGTTGCCTAAAGAAGTTTATGTATATATTTATAGACATGCTTGGATCCTTAGCATGTTTAGGAAGTTCTCTAAGAAGAGAGAGTTGAAGAGGCCAGTAGTTATAAAATTTCCCACATCATTTCTTACATTGAAGAGCTTTGAGGAAAACAAGATTCCTCTTAGGGCTATGTTTGCATCGGAAGAGCGGGCTAAAAGTCATTATACTTCTAAGGTGGATGCAATTAAAGTGGAAGTAATTTTGTTATCCGATGACAAGTTTTGGAAATCAATCAGGTATTGCTTGAAGTGTGTAAGTCCACTTGTTAGTTTTAAGACTTGTTGATGGGGATGTGAAACCGACAATGTGATACATATATGAAGCGATGGATGGGGCCAAAGGAGAAAATTGGTCAAAATTTCAACCATCGAAAGATAAAGTATGAGTGCATTTGGAACATTATTGATACAAGATGGGATTTGCAAATTCATAGGCCATTCCATGCGATGGGATATTTTCTTAATCCCAAGTAAGTTTCTAAAATCATATTTCCTATAGCTAACAAATGCTTGTATATGGTTTATTGTTTCTTGCTTGTATTATATTTTTTTATGATTTCAATATGATGAGTCTTTTAATACGAATATGAAAGTTAAAGTTGGTTTGTACAAGACAATAGAAAAGATGTATTTGGATATTAAAACACGACTCAAAATTGATGAGCAATTAGAAAAGTTTAAAAAATGAGAAGGATTGTTTGGCATGGGCATGACTACTTTAACAAAAGACAAGAAAGTATTATTTTGATTTAAAGTTTGCATTTTCAATTCGATGTGAGTTTTTCGTCCATTGACGTTATTGACCCCAAACATTTTAACGGGTCTTTATGATCCATGTGTATTTGGGGCCAGTCCTTCGCTTGCCGACGCAAGTGACCCTCAAATATTTTAACGGACTTTCTTGTCATAATGTTGTGACTCCTAACAATGGAGGAATAGGGAACGATGAGCAAAATGCTAGGGCTTTGCTTCAAACATTAAATTTATTTGATTAGAGGGATTAAAGCGAAAGGAGAAAAAAACTTGAAGTTATTTAAGTGGACTTTTAGAAGGCTGTATTTTTTTTTCCATAGATGCATTGCTAGGTTTTGAATCGTTGGAAATAGCAAGTGTTTTTCCATAAAATATCTCACTAGAGTGTTTTCCAAAAAAGCCATGCCAATTTCACGGGTTTCCTAGGTCAGACGAACACGCATGATTCGTAGTTGGTAGTCATATAGTCATAGAGGGAAAGTATTTTAATTTCTCGTGAACCCTTGGAGTGGACTTGTCAACGATTTGAGCCCAAGAAGCTTGATGAATTAGGCCCTACCAGTGTCCGAGCCAATAGCAAAGATCGGAAATGGTCTAGAATATTTCAAATTTGGCCTACATTGAGATGCCCGACTAAAATTTTTATTAAGCCCATTGCCATAGGAGTAACAATATTAGATTGGGCCATATTAGAAGCCCAAACTCGTATTAAAATTCGAAACCCTGAATCCTTAGGTCGAGCACTTATGCGAGAGATCTTCTAGTCAGGCAAGAGAAGGAGATGAGATGACGATAATTTCTAGCATAGGATCCATGGTTGACACACAGTCGGGCATGACGTCCAAACCAAAGGGTATCTTAACGGAAGCTTTCCATGATTGGAAATGACCATGATCACAATGACCACCAAAGCAATAGAAACTTGAGGAATAAGCTCTGGATGATGAATGAGTCGACAAACTCGGTTGTTCATGGATGAACATGGAGGAAACGCTTGAGAATTGCCTTGGATTGTAGAGAGAGGAAACACTTCACTATAAGACCACAACTATCCCATCATCGTTGTTGGCCTCTCAGAGATTTGGCAGTAGGTCTTCCGTCGACTTA
The DNA here is from genome assembly GCF_014633365.1 of Diospyros lotus. Classification (NCBI taxonomy): domain Eukaryota; kingdom Viridiplantae; phylum Streptophyta; class Magnoliopsida; order Ericales; family Ebenaceae; genus Diospyros; species Diospyros lotus. The sequence goes on along the minus strand of NC_068339.1, from coordinate 41,967,923 downwards.
GCTGTCGCCCAACGGTCATAGCCGTTGTCGATCTCACATCGCCATTGTCGCTTGCTTTCACCACGGCCCTACTCACCATCAACTTCTCTTATTTTTGCTAGCTTCTGTTAGAGAGATTTTCAAAAGAATGGTTGCAACCTTTCACTTGTTTGGGAAGAGATCCAAGTCAAGGAACTAGAGGATGTAACATTTTAAATTCTATTTACATGCATAAATGGTTGTAATCTCTAGTAGATAATTGTGTTTCCTTTGTTTTAAATTTAATTTAAGTGTTTATAATTTTTGGCGAAGAGGTGTACCTTTGGTAAAAAGTTGTAACACACAAGAATTAGTTATATCATTTTGTGGATAATTGTAATACATATGATTGATTGTACATTTGGTGAATGGTTGTAACATTATCTATAAATAGATTGGTGTGTTGTTGGATCAAAATACTTGAGAATTCATATGGTTTCTCTCTCCTTATCCTTCTACTATATTCTTACATAAAACTTCATAATATTTATGTATATAAAAATCAATTCTTTGTATTCTTTTACTGTAAAATTAAAATACAAAACTTCTTGTTTTTGTTATTAATTCCGTGTGTTCGGGTTTATTTTCGAAAATTACACATTCGTCAACAAACATTATTCTTGATTCCATTGTATTTTGGAGGCTTGTTTGGATCTCTTGTGCATTGTATTTTGGGACAAACAAAGTTTTAAGGAAAAGCGAGTTTTCGTGTCTTAGAATCTTTGAGTTACTGCAACATAGTTGTCGTTCCACCACCATAATTTTTCTACAATCTTAAGACTTTGTTTTTTGAAGTTGTGATGGCTCCACCGACTTCTTCTCTATGAGACTTTGCTGTTGATTTTGTGAAATTGGAGAGATTTGAATGATCTAATTTTCGTTGTTGGCAGAATAAATTACATTTTCTCCTTACCACACTTAATGTGGTATATGTGCTTACAACACCAAGACCGAAAGAAACTGAAGAAGAAAGTTTGACAAATGCAATGATAAGGCAAAAATAAGATCAAGATGACTACATTTGCAAATGCCACATTTGCAATGCTATGTCAGGTGCTCTATTTGACCAATACCATAGCAAGATGACTGCAAAAGAGATTTGTGATGCTTTGGAGGCTAAGTACATGTCTAAGGATGCCACGAGTAAGAAATTTATAACCTCTAAATTTTATCAATATCGTATGGTGGACAATAGAATAGTAATTGAACAATTTCATGAAATAGTTCACATTTATAACCAATTTCAACAATATCACATGAAAATGAACGAATTCTTTGTTGTATCATTCATCATTGATAAACTTTCTCCTGGTTGGAAAGATTATAAAACGAATCTCAAACATAGAAGGGATGATCTTTCCCGTGAGGAGTTGGGCCATCATTTTTGAATAAAAGAGGACTTTAAAGTTAATAACTCTGATAAAAACAATGGCTAATCTTCTAATGTTCATGTGGCGGATGACAGAAAATGTACTAATAAAGGAATGAAGGAAAACAAAACTCTTCAAAAAATAGCAAGAAGAGAAAATTTGACTCTGAATACGAGGACTTGAAGAAGAAAAAAATGGCCATGTTACAATTGTGGTAAAATGGGCCACATCAAAAAGGAATGCCGCCTTTTGAAGAAGCAAAAACAAGATGAAAACTCCAACTTCATGGTTATGATAAGTGAGGTGTTCGGGATGGAGAATGAAAATGAGTGGTGGATCGATTCGGGTGCCACTAGGCATGTATGTAAGAATCGAAGTCTATTTGCCACTTATAAATCTATTGAACATGGAAAAACCCTCTACATGGGAAATTCCACCATCACAGTTGTGCTTGGAAAATGCAACATCAAATTGAAATTTACTTCTGGGAAGACTCTCGCTATCACCGATGTTTACCATTTGCCGGAAGTTAGAAAGAATCTTGTGTCCGATGGTCTTCGTAATAAGTTTGGTTTGAAATTTGTATTTGAGTCAAATAAGTTTGTGTTGTCTAAGGGAAATGTCTTTGTTGGGAAAATATTCTATTGTGATGGAATGTTCATATTCAATATTATGAATAAAACTACAAATTTCGTTTATATTGTTGTTGATTCTTTATCTTTATAGCATTCACGTTTAGGACATGTTAACAATAGAATGTTACATGATATGAGTGTACTCGAATTAATTCCTAATTGCAAACATGACATGGAAGGAAAATGTAAAGTATGTACATAAACTAAGATCACAAAAACACTATTTCCTAAAATTAAAAGAAAAACCTCTTTACTTGAACTTGTGCATAGTGGTATATGCAATTTACATAGCACACCTAGTAGAGGAAGGAAATTTTATTTTGTGACTTTTATTGATGATTTTTCTAAGTTTTGTTATGTGTATCTTATGTGCACTAAAGATGAAGTATTAGAAAAATTCAAGATATATTCAGCTGAAGTAGAAAACTTGTGCAATACTAAAATTACATGTCTTACAAGTGATAGGGGTGGTGAGTATCAGTTCCCTAAATTTTGTGAAAATGTAAGAATTATACACGAGACTTCGGTTGCTTACACCCCTCAATAAAATGATGTAGTAGAAAGGAAAATAGGACTTTAATGGAAATAGTTAACGCTATCCTTAGTAACTCGGGTTTAAGTAAAGGATACTAGGGAGAAGCATTGCTAATAGCTTGTCATATTCTTAACCGAGTACCTAGTAAAAGAATTCTTAATTGAGTACCTAGTAAATGAAATAAAGTTACACCATATGAACTTTGAAAGAATAGAAAACCTAACTTGTCTTATCTACGTGTTTGGGATTGTAGAGTTGTTGTTAGGTTACTTGATCCAAATATTAAGAAATTGAGTGAAAAGGGAATAGAATGCATATTCTTAGGATATAAGGGTATAGGTTTCTAATTATAAAACCTAATAGTTCGGTCGAAGTTAACACCGTTATAGAATCTAGAGATGCTATATTCTATGAAAATAACTTTACTACTATTCCTAAACCTATAAATTCGAATGTCGTTGTACCGGTAGTAAGAAAGGATAACAAAAGAAATGCTAATGAAGAACCTCCAGAGTTGAGGAGGAGTAAAAGGGCTAGAAAAGAGAAAACTTTTGGACCCAATTTCATTATGTATTTAGTGGAAGGTACTAGGAACTCACACATAAATCAAACTACGATTACGCAGTCAATTGAGTCTAATCCTCTCACATATGAAGAGGTAATGAAATCTAATGATTCTGCGTTTTGGAAAGAAGCAATAGATGAAGAAATGTCCTATATTATGAATAATAAGACTTGGAAGTTGGTAGATCTTCCTTCGGGTTCTAGACCTATTGATTGTAAGTGGATCTTCAAGAAGAAGATGAAAGTAGATGGAACCTTAGACAAGTTCAAAGAAAGGTTAGTAGTTAAAGGTTTCACTCAAAAGAAAGGCCTTGATTACTTTGATATCTACGCACCGATTGCTAGGACAGCTATTATAAGGACCTTTATTGCTTTGGCATCTATATATAAGTTTGAAATCCATCAAATGGATGTTAAAACAACTTTCTTAAATGGAGAGTTGGATGAGGAAATATATATGGAGCAGCCAGAAGGACTTATCTTATCGGGACATGAAAGAAAGGTGTGTAAGTTGGTTAAGTCATTGTATGGACTTAAACAAGCACCTAAGCAATGGCATGAACAGTTTGACAAAATTATTGTTGCCAATGGATTTTGTCGATGTTCGGAATTGGTCGATGATGATTCGTTGGCCCGCATTGGTATGGTGAATCCGAGAGGGAAATGAGAAGGTACCTGGTTCGATTTTCTGAGCCGCCGGCCGTCCCTGCAAGGTACTTCGAAGCCTAAGTCAGTGAGTGAGTAAGCAAGTATATCGAGTTTTTTTAAGCTGGCGGAAAGGAATCCATACCTTTCCCTTGAAAATGCTGGTCGATATATATATATGAGAAGAAGCTCTTCTGCATGCGCTGTACGTATGCAGGTGATGGGATAGGATAGCCGGCGGGGATGTCCCTGCAGCAGCAAGGTCCCAACGAGGCTTCCATTAATGAGGATGAGATCTGTCATTAATGAGGATGTGATCTGTCATTAATAAAGATGAAATCTGAGGTGAATGCCTGAAAACCCAGGCGCAACTATAATGATGTTGTTGCGAAAGGGTAAGGATGGGACTGACATGGGCCGAGAGAATGGGCCTGGACAGTCCAACTGGGGCGGCCTTTGGCCTAATGATATACTGTGATTTATATCATTTATGTTGCACGAGTTGATTGGCTGAGCCAACAGACCATAAGAATCGTTGGGAGCTCGCTCGAAACGCAACTGGGAGCTCGCCCGAATACGTTGATAAGTTAGAGGCATTACAGTGAGCTCGCTTGGTCCTACTGTATGAGCTTGGGCTCTAGCAACGCGCGAGCTCGCTTTGGTGGGCTTAGCTCAGAGTCTCCTGGATCTTAAGCGATTGGGCTGGACCACCGAATTAAGTCCAGCCCACATGTAGTAGAGTGGGAAATACCCGTAACAGATTTAAAATCCATGAATTAGACAAATGTGTGTATAACAAGTTTAATGGGTGCAAGGATGTTATCATTTGTTTGTATGTGGATGATATGTTAATATTCGGAACGGACTTAGAAGTTGTAAAAACTACTAAGTCATTGTTATCATTCAACTTTGATATGAAAGATATGGGACTTGCAGATGTGATTTTGGGCATTAAAATCATAAGAGAAGATACTGGGATCATACTTACTCAAGCACACTATATCGAAAAAGTGTTGAAAAAGTTTGATCAGTTTGATTGGAAGTCTGTATCTACTCCATTTGATTCAAATGTTAGAATGTATTCTAACACCGGTAGAGCGGTATCTCAATTAGAGTATGCTCGGGTTATTGGATGTCTTATGTATGTTATGATATCTACGAGACTGGATATTGCTTTCGCTGTTGAAAAAATGAGCCAGTATATGAACAATCCAAGCATATTACATTGGCAAAGAGTCTATAGAATTTTGAAATATCTAAAAGAAATTGTGAATTATGACATACATTACTTCAGTTATTCTTTAGTTTTAGAAGGATTTACGGATGCTAGTTGGATCACCAATTGAGAAGATCATGCATCAACAAGTGGATGGATTTTTACACTTGGTGGATGTGCTATATAATGGGGTTCAAAGAAACAAACTTGTATAGCGGATTCCACCATGATCGCAGAGTTTATAGCATTGCTTCGTGTAGTAAAAAAGCAGAATGACTAAGGAATTTTTTGATTGAAATTCCTATTTGGTCTAAACGCATGTCTCTGGTTTCTATCCATTGTGATAGTGAGACTATGTTGTCTAGAGCGTATTGCCAAATATATAATGGCAAGTTTAGACACGTTGGGTTAAGACATTGTATGGTTAGACAATTGATCTCAAATGGAGTCATTACCGTGGACTATGTGAAGTTAAGTCAAAACTTGGAGGATCCTTTGATGAAAGGCCTTACAAGGGATTTAGTTTCTAAAATATTAAAGAGAATGGAATTGTGACCAATTCATAATTATCCATCACTCGACCTAACACTTGAAACATCAAGATCTTAGATTCAATGAGTAAAATACGTCATATGAGTGATTGCAAACATTTAAGTTAATCCCAATATAAAGATGTTTGGGAACGTATCAATAATGGGAGGTTGAGCTAATTTGCTCTTAATAGGCTTACATAGATATATATAAAATGCTTTAGATACGTTGGCATTTTCGATAAGTCTACTTATATGAATATCGGGGATGGTGCCGTCTCCAAAGTGGTTTGACAAACTACTCAAGATATTCATGAAAGGAAAACCAAAATATGAGACACATGACGTATTCACGTGTCGGTACTTATGAACATAATAAAGACATTCAAACGAGTGTGTGAGGTATTTTCGGTTAACCAGATAGGGGTCACTGGTTCAAAGCTTGTCTACCATGTCACATTGGTTGACATTTGAAATGGTTTCATTACGTGAAGGTTCAAGTCCAAAAGACACCTTCATTTATGCATAAGTTTGGCTAACTTACACAAGAGTTTTCAAAACTTCATTCATTTTAAAAATGGTGGAGGATTGTTAGAGAGATTTTTAAAAGAATGGTTGCAACCTTTCACTTGTCTGGAAAGAGATCCAAGTCAAGGAACTAGAGGATGTAACCTTTCAAATTCTATTTACACATATAAATGATTTTAACCTTTAGTAAATGATTGTGCCTTATTTGTTTTAAATTTAATTTAAGTGATTATAATCTTTGGCCAAGGGGTGTACATTTGGTAAAGAGTTGTAACACACAAGAATTAGTTATATTCTTTTGTGAAAGATTGTAATACATATGATTGGTTGTACCTTTGGTGAAGGACTGTAACATTATCTATAAATAGATTGGTGTATTGTTGGATCAAAACACTTGAGAATTCATATAGTTTCTCTCTCCTTATCATTCTCCTACATTTTTACATAAAACTTCATAATATTTATGCATATAAAAACTAATTCTTTGTATTTTTTTACTACAGAATTAGAATACAAAACTTCTTGTGTTTGTTGTTAATTTCGTGTGTTTGGGTTTATTTTCGAAAATTGTACATTCGTCAACAAATATTATTCTTGATTCTATTATATTTTGGGGACTTATTTGGATCGCTTGTGCATTACATGTTAAGACATACAAAATCTTAAGAAAAGTAAATTTTCGTACCTTGAAATCTTTTGAGTAACTGCAATATATTTGTCATTCCACCATCATAATTTTTCAACAACTTCTGCTGTGACCGTGCCATCGACTTCTCCTTCATTCTTCATTTGTTACTACTGCCATCGCCGCCTTCGATCGTTCATAGCCATTGCTTTGCCTTTCACCTAGCACCACGTTGATTGTTCGCATCGCCGCCTTTGCCTTTCACCTTCGGTCCTCCACGATTGCTTTCCCGTGGCCATGCTTCGCTGCAGGTCTTCTTAGCCTATTCCATTTCCACCATGGATTTCTTTGCTTTTTCTAGCCAAGCTTCCTCTAGAAGCTTCTCTTATAATATGATATGTATATGTGCTTAACAACTTTTTTTTTTCCCCCCAGCTTTCACGTGAAGCTTTAATATATATATATATATATATATACACACACAAATTCTTTTTTCACTAAGCTTGCACAAGAAGTTTTTTCTTACAATATGTATATAACATAGTGCCTCCGTGGCTTCTTTTTCATTCATATATGTACAAAGCAAAAATTGGAAAAGAAAAAATGGCAGGTATTGAACGAAGCAGCGTGATATTAATGCGATTATCACATATATGTATATTATATAATTAATTTGTGAATTTATGGCCTCCCAAATTCTAAATCCTGCTGCATTGTCTGTTTCTTGTTTTTTTTTTTTTTATAGATTGTCTTCTCTTTCAATTAATTTGATTTGATTTCTTGGGACTTGAGATTGTGTTATAGCCATTGTAATATTCTTAGGCTTTTTGAACGTTTTTCGTCGATTGTTATTGTCAAAATATAATAATATATTTATTTGATTAAAAATATCGTCATTAAATTGTCTGAGTTTGCAAGAAAAAAAATTAGAGGTCATTGATGATTCTTCGTGTAAATATTTTAACGTTTAAATTAGGTACTGAAAATAATAAATACCGTATTAAAATTAATATTAGAGCCTTCACATTCGTTGTCAACATATATGGGTTTCAACTAGGAAGTCAGTAAGTACCCCATATTAGAATTTTTTAACATATTTATATTGAAATCGTAAAAATAATATGGCATTTTTTAAATGTTATGTGGGTGAGTATAGAGTGGTAGTGAAAAATGAAAATTACGACAACGAAAGGTAAAACAGTGAAAAAGTTGAGTAATATTAGAAGTGATGTTTAAAAATGATATCATCAATCAATCATCAATCATGTGTTATATATTTATTAAAATATATATTAAATAAAAAAATGACTCATAATTTTGCAATACATAATTACGAAATCGTAACTCGTAACATTATTGAAAAAAGTAATAGGCTTCCGGCAGCTGATCAGCCGCAGCTGCAACGAGGAGATTGGATTATGTGACAGTCAACGGACAGACTTCTCTTTCCGAGCTTAGAGAACACGGATTGAGCGGCCCCTCTCTCTATCTCCCTGTCTCTCTCTCTGCCAAAAGCATATCCAAAACGTCAAATTCCCACTCCATCTCTGTCTGATCGATCCGATTGTGAGCCCCGATAATGGGGTGCACGCAGTCGAAGGTCGAGCATGAAGAAACGGTGACGCGATGCAAGGAACGGAAGCTCTTCATGAAGGATGCCGTCTCCTCCCGCAACGCCTTCACCGCCGCCCACACCCTCTATGCCATGTCCCTCAAGAACACCGGCGCCGCCCTCACCGACTACGCCCACGGCGAGGTCCACTTTCACCACCACTCTCCCCCCCCCTCCGCTGCCCTCCCCTCCGCCGCCACCGTCTACGACACCTCCCTCCCTCCGCCGCCTCCTCCCCTCCCCAACTTCCAACCCAGCTTGCCCCCTCTCCAACGCGCCTCCACCATGCCCGCCGACATCTCCCTCCACAAGCGCGATCTCCACAGCCCCGCCGACCCCATCTTTGAGGAGGAAGAAGAAGAAGATGACGACATCGATGCCGAGACTGGCCATAGCTTGAAGCACAGAACCTCTCGGAGTAGCGGCGGCGGTAGGGCCAGGGATGTCGAAGACGAGGGTTTACAGCCGCCGCCGACGCCGCCGACACCTCCGACGCCGCCGGTGAGTGATCGCGATCGGGCCCCGCCGCCTCCGCCTCCTCAAGGCATGAGTTCTTGGGATTTCTTCTTTCCGCCCATGGACAACTTTCCGGGACGGACCTTGACTGATGTTGACGAGGATAGAATTCACAAGGAGGAGCTGGAAAGGAAGATGAACGAGGAACGGTCTAAGGCAGCTGAAGTTGTTGACAGTGGGGGTGGTGGTGGAGGGAAGAGTAGCGACAAGGCCGAGGCTGCTAAAATGGCCGAGAAAGCGGCGGCTGAGCCACCGCCGGAGCCACCACCGGCAACCAAGGTTGTGAACAAAATGAGGCACGTTACTTCTTTGAACGGCAATCAAGGAGGAAAGGGAGAACCCAATGTTAACTTATTGTGGATATTTAGTGAACTTGACAATTGTTTTCTAGAGGCCTCGGAGAGTGCTCATGATGTTTCGATGATGCTGGAAGCAAATAGGTTGCATTACCATTCCAATTTTGCAGATAATCGCGGTATTAAGCTATATCTGTTGGTACCTTCGGATTCTCTTATTATTTTGGCAAATTTGAGAGATTCAAAATATAATTTGACATTGTGTTTTAAGATGTAAAATTTTACATGATCATTTTAGAGGTTATTCCTGATATACTTGGCTTTAGAGTTGGCTTTTCATGATAAATTAGTATTTCCTAGCTCTGTAACATCTGGGAAAAATTATAATGAGCATTTCTTAATTCTGTGAACAAAAAAATAATGTGTAATTAGCATTTCCCTTACTATTGTGTAAAATAATATTTCTCTCTTCGTTGTGTAAATATATATATATGAAATAATGATAATGAGCATTTCTTAATTCTGTGAACAAAGAAAATAATGTGTAATTAGTGTTTCCCTTGACCTGTTCTGTAAAGCAATGTGTATCTAAGTCTCTCTTCGTGTGTATAAATATATGTGAAAAATTTATAAATACTACACTTGTTTTCCATGACCTTTATATGTGGTACTTAGTGACTTCCTAGTTGCATTACTTTCTTCTGGTATTTCTGTTTTCTTGTTGTTATGTGGATGTGATAGATGGGCATTTTTTTAAAATTCTAATCGTAAGTAAAATGGTTATGCAGCCAACTGTTTAGTGTAGGCCTGTCAATGGTCTGATTTGGTTAGATTCGACTAAGATCCAATAAAGTAAGGATTTGGTCTAGATTCATTTTGGATCTGAATATCATGGATCTGCACCCAAATCTCGTGGATTTGGATATGCTCTTAAATTGCATGCGGGTACTAGTTTTGCATTTGTGTAATAAAATATATTTTTTAAAATATGAATCAAGACAATATATTTTACATATAGTTTGGAAAACTATTATGTTCAAAAAATACCATAAAATATTTTATGTTATAGAAGCTAGTGTTAAGAAAACCACACTGGATTGGCCAGTTCAACTTGAAAACAATTCCTTGTTGCAGTCAATATCATTATTGATTATATATTCTGATTTTATTTTTTTGGACCATATATTTAGTTATTTAATAAAATTACATTCCAGTTTGACCTTGGCTCGATCATTAAATTAACCCTTGAACCTTTCTCATTTATGGTTCAGTACCCGGTTTGGTTTTGAAGACATTGATACAAGCCAAACATTAATTAGTTGGGTAAAAGTTGACATCCTTGAGGTTAAGCGAGAATGCATGGAGTACCCCTGGCATTTTGAGCTCACAGTGACCTCCCTTGCATTAAAAACAGGGTAAAATGACCATTTTACCCTTGTTTTGAACCCCCCTCCCCCTTTCCCTTTTTCTCTTTCTATCTCCTCTCTCTTTAAAAATAATTTTATAAAAATAAATAAATTTATAAGTTATTTTCTAAAATATAAATACAAACCAAAGTATATATAATATATGTAAATATGAACTAAAAACATATATAAAGTCTCTTAACAATCCATTTTTAGTTTTTAGGAAAAACAGCTTAAGAATTAAAAAAAAAAAAAAAGGCACCGGTGGCTGGTTGCCATCTCTAGGGAGATGGTGGTTGGCTGCCAATGAGAGATAAAGGGTGCAATCTGTTGCTGAAAGAGAGAGGGAGGGAAGGATAGAGAGAGGGAGATAGGAGAGAATCAGTGAGGGCATTTTCAAAATTTTAATTGTTGCTATGTAATGGGAAGGAGAGGAAGTGAGCCAAAATGTATAAAGTTAAAGGAGTCAGTAGAGCTGCACAGTGAAAATAAACGGAGCTGCTCCCATGAGGCTCAAAGCTTTACTCAGTTGGGCTTTTTCATGCTTGTTTATTTAGTTAAATAAACAAGCTTGAACTTGATTCTCTGTGCTTGATTTGTAAAAAAGTCGAGATTGAGGGTGCTTGGCTTGTGAGCAAGCTTAAGTGCTTAATTGTAGACTCATTTATGGTTTGTTGTTATGCTCATTTCATTTGTTGCTAGTTTTGAAATAATGTGTTTCTTTTATCATATTATTGTAATATTCAAAATTTAAACATATATTGAAATACACTAATATTATATGTTCTATGTAAATGAGTCAAAAATTGAGTTTAAAATGAGTTTTAAATTTATAGCCCAAGAAAAAAGGCTTGTTTGAAGCTCATTGAATATAAATAAGTTGAGCTTGAGTCCGAGTTTGAGTTTGAGTTTAACCTTGACAAAATTCTAAACAAACAAGCTTGAGCTTGGCAAAACTGTAAACAAACAAGATTGAGCCTATATGGGCTCGGTTCAGCTCTACTAGTTTACAGCCTTATAGGTCAGTGTCATTCCTAGGATGTCAGGTGTATTGTGTGTATTTCTGCTTAACCTTAGAGGTGTTGGTTGTAATTTACCTTGAAAAATTTGACAATGTTTTCTATTGATAAGTGTGATCCCTCATTAGAATAGTGAAGTTTTAGGCTCCATTTCTTTTTGCAAAAAATATCTTTATAAAGAATATTTTCCTCATTTTTTTGATGTTTTGTTAATCAAAAACAAGTAAAATATATTCCTAAAAGATCCTCAAAGGTGTAAAAGTAAGGGTAAATTTTACACAGACTCTTGGGGTTTGAGCCATTTTCATATAGAGCCCATGTGGTTTACTTTTAGCATTTAAGGTCCCTATGCTTTACTTTTTTCCATGACCCCTTTGTCATGACCCTAGGAGCAATAGATGAGCATTATTGTAATAGGGTTATGTCATGTACCTAGGGTATATTGTAATAAATAAAACAGTAGGGAGGAGATGATATAAACAATTGTATAAGGGTAGTAGTGAGCTGTGAACTTAGGCGGTTATTCTTGGCGGGAGATGTAGCACGTGAGGAAGGCTATAAATAGTGGCCGGCCTTATTTTGTTGGGCATGGATATTTTTTGAATGAAATCTGAATTTCCCTCTCATTTTATCTCTCCAATTCTCTCCCTATTCTTCTAATTCTTTCCCCCTCCCACGCAAGATTCTTCTCGTTCTCTTCATGGTCTCTCCCATTTGGAAGAGATCAGTCCTAGCACACTGCCATATCCTTGCAGATCTGACAATTTGGTATCAGAGCCACTTTTTGGGAATCGTAAGCGAAGGAGTCATCCATGGCGGAAGGCACACAGATGAAAGGATTGGAGGTACAAGTGTAGTGATGCAGATCCTCGATGGCCGACTTGCAGGCAAGGGTAGATCAATTGGAGTTGGGATCGGATAGGAATCATGAGGCGATCATCGCCATGGATAGGAAGCTGGATGTAGCAGTAGCTTAGATCCGAGAGGAGCTACAAGGATTTATGGTGATGTTCTCTAGGCAGCATCAGGTAAGTATTCCACCTGATTTTCCTCTGCGGGAGAGGACAGATCCAATTCTGGCCGGATAAGGCAGAACGGATCCTATGATACTAGGAAGAAGGAGGAATCCGAGGACCGCTGAGACATTGGTTGGGGAGGAAGATCAGGGTGAGCTAGGGGAAGTCGGTTGGGAACGGCGACAGGAGGCGCCAGTAAACCACAATCGGCATGGTTTACCCATGCCGAGGCTAGAAATTCCCTTGTTCGATGGGACTAACCCCCACTGGTGGGTTAGGAGGTGTGATAGGCTGTTCGAATGGTATGGAGTGGTGGAGAGGCAAAAGGTAGCCATAACTGCAGCGTATTTGAACAATGCAGGGGAACGCTTGGTATCAAGGGTGGTCCAAGGTCTGGGAATTCTGCAGATGGGAAGAATTTGTAAAAGAATTTTGCAAAAGGTTTGGAGATTGGGGACTTTCTAATGTGGTTGAAAAATTTAACAAAATCAAACAGGTTGGAACAGTGATGGAGTACCAACTTAAATTTGAGGAGTTAAAGGCTTTAATGCTCAACTACAACCCCTTCCTAACCGAGGTTTATTTCGTTTCAAGCTTTATAAGCGGCTTGAACGAGGAATTGAGACCCCTGGTGAAAGTGCTAAGACCACGTACTCTCAAGCATGCTGCTGATAGTGTTAGGTTGCGTGAGGTGGCGGTGGAACACTGATGAAGAAACAAAGGGTGGCGAATAGGAGTGTAGCTCCAATGAATTCACTTCCTGACAAGAGCTTTACCAGGGAGGGAATGGGGAAGAGGATCTCAGGGGATGAAGAACTTAGCGCTATCGACTCCCAACCCCCAAGGAGGGAAGAACATAGAACAGAGGAGACAGGCGGGCCTTTGTTTCCGATGTGGAGATAAGTACTATGTGGGACATCAATGCAGGAAACAACTCTTGTTGCTAGAAGGAAAGAAGAGGATCCAGTAGAAGGGGAAGAAACAACACTTGCACCAGACGAAGAAGAAGATAATGGTGAGATATCCCTACATGCCCTTAAGGGACTCACTAACAACAAGATAATTAAGGTGGAAGGGCAAGTGGAGGAGAGTAAGCTGATGATTCTAATTGATAGTGGGAGTACCCATAGTTTCTTGGATGAGAGCACGGCTAAGAGGTTGAAATGCCCCCTGATTCCAACTCAACCATTGACGGTAACGGTGGCCAATGGGAATAAAGTAATGAGCAAGTCTGCATGTGCAGGGTTTTGTTGGGATATGCAGGGAGAGGGATTCGAGGCCGATTTGAGATTACTTAAATTAGGGGGATGTGATGTAGTACTGGGAGTCGATTAGATGAAAAATGTTAATCTGATCTGTTTTGACTTCAATAAAATGGAAGTGACATTCGAAAAGGAGGGAAGGAAGATGACACTTAGAGGTAGCAAGGAGGTTGGGGTATGCAAGATGATCATGGGTAAAGGCCTGTAGAAGCTACTCAAACACAAGATGTGCCAAGTGGCTCAACTATTCTCTGTTCAAGCCACAGAGGAAGGAGAAGATGAGCGAATTACAGAAGGAGGATTCATGTTAACCATCAGTAGTACACCCCCATTCCATACTGAGGTACACCATTATGATCACTTAATATACTCCTAGTTGAATTTGAGAATTTATTTGTAGAACCTCAATCCTTACTTCCAAACCGAATTGTTAACCACACTATTAACCTCAAACCCCACACAGAACCTGTTAACATCTGTGCCTATCGTTACCCTCCTAACCAGAAAGTTGAGATAAAAAAATTGGTTAAAGAGATGCTCCACAAATCCCTCATTAGACCCAGCCATAGCCCTTTTGCATCACTTGTGTTGCTAGTCAAAAAGAAAGATGGGTCCTGACAGTTTTGCATTGATTATCGCCAGCTAAATGAGATAACCATCAAAAACAAATTTCCCATCCCACTCATTGATGACCTACTAGACGAAGTTAAACAAGCCACTATCTTCTCTAAATTGGACCTAAGATCCGGATACCACTATGTCATGACCCTATGAGCAATAAAGGGGTATTATTGTAATATGGTAGAATAGTTTGTTTTGGATATTTTAGCAATTAGTTAGGTGCACATGGCTGCATCTGCAAGGCTGTTAGGAGACAAATATGCCTATATAAGGCTGTTGTAAATGGAGGGGATTCTCACGTTGAATGATAATTGAAATTCCAATTTCTCTCTAATCTCTCTCCCTCGTTCTTCTGCTATTCTCCCTCAATTCTCTCTAATTTTCTTCCCCTATTCTTCTTCAATTTTCATTCTATACATTCTGTTCTTAACTTTTAACGGCATCGGATCCTTCCGATTTCCATTCTAGTCTCAGGCTAAACCCTAGGACCATGACGAATTGGTATTAGAGCCACCATATCTTGACGGCTTTCTTTGTTGATTCTTGAAATTAGAAGGCAACTATGGAATCTAGTAGCAGCAGGCGAGTGCATGCAGTTTAGGCCAAACCCTCGACGCTGGCGAAAGATTGTGGAACTGATCGAGTGCCGTAGGTTTGGGGAAGAAGCAGTGACTGAATGTGGAATTAAACTCGGATTTGAAAGGCGAAGCGGAGCAAAGCAAGCTTCGGCTCAAAATTGACGACAGTGACTCTGTGTAGCTCGCAGCAGAGTCGGTGGTTCTGTGGCCCTTGGACGACGATTAGGTGAAGAATGAGGGCATTGATGCCGGTGGAAAAGGAAGTCACGATTGAATTAGAGCCTTGAGCGATTCAAGAATTCGGGAGAAATTCCAATCAGAGGTCGATGATTAGGCAGAACCTGAGGAAAGAAGCATTGATGCATCACTGGTTAGGGTATTACTGGCAAGAGGTTCGTGACTGGAAGTGATCGCAGGTAGAGCGGTCTTCCTCGGCTGGAGTTCAAAATTTAATAGTGTTCGATCCGATTTGAAGTGAGCGGTCTTTGGCGGTCGAGTCGAGATTCCGGTGAGGTCGACTAGGATTTGAAGGAGACATAGGAGGAGTGGCCTTTGGCTAAGACGCTGGTCACTTGTTCCACATTGAAAACGAGCAAGGTAGGATGTTCCAAATGATCCTTGGTTGAATTCCTTAGTCACGACTAACAGGGAGCAGTGATTTTCATTGGTGATTTGGATGCGACTACTAAGAGGGGAGATACGGCCATGACTCTTGGCGTGAGGCTTTGAATCGAACTCTAGAGAAGCTTCATTGTTCCGTCAGAGACGCTTTTGGTGAGAATCAGGAAGCCTTTTAGCAGTGATTAAGGTAGAATTTGAAGGCGACTTCCTGAGGCGATTTCGACCCAAACTGATGGTGATTGGGTGAGGCGAGCGCGAATCCAATCGGGTGCATTGCTGTTGCTGCCGCTTTGATCAGTTGGGGATTCTGACCCAGACGGTGATTGTAGTGGACGTTTCGTGAGGTGAATCTGGAGGTCGAACCGATTCAATCAAGTTTCGAAAGTATTTGCATAGCATAAACGTTGAGATTTAGACTTGGGAGTGGGTGTAGCGGTTGAACTAGCAGTGAGTTATGGTGATTTGGGAATCAAAACGAGCGCAAATTGGGGTAGGAGCCTTGGACGGTGATTGGGCAGTAGCTGATCTTTGGCTGCTATTTTGATTTGGGTTGAAGGCAGGGAAATCAGTTTCCATAGTTAAGGTCCAGGGTGAGAAGGCTTGAAGGCGAATTGGCTGGGCGGTATTTCCAGGGAAATAGATGCAGGCTGATTTTCGGAAATTGATGCCAATGCCTGGGGGTATCGACAACTATCATAGCATTGAGGTTTTGGAGTTCCGGAGGTGGATGTCATCGGCAGACTAACCAGGTAAATTTTGATCCGTTTAGGCTATTGCCAGCTGATGTGGTTAATTTCCAAGAGAGAGAGCAACCCTTCAATCAGACGTTTGAATTTGGGAGGCGAAGCAAGGTGGATAGCATTTTGAATCCTTGGCTTGTGTCTCGGTTTGCCAGTGAAAGTTTTGCCAAGGCAAGTAGTGCACACATGAGGCCATGGGAGACTCAATTGCAGCAGAATAAGGTTGCGTTTTCAGTAGGGTGTCCTACTCGTGAAGTTAGGGGAGGCAGTGTATACATGAAGCAAAATGTTCACTTTTAGCTGGAATGAAACCTCAATGGCAGCCAAAGAAGGCTGCATTTCCAGTTGGTAGCAACAGGGAACAGGAGAAGGGGATCAGCCAAGTTGACAAGGAAACAAGAAATGTAATACATGAAGAGTGCAAGGAATTCGGTCGAATGTTCCGCGAGAAGTTGCGGGAGTTTGCAATGATAATGATTAAGAAGTATCATTACAACTTTCCGGTAGAATACTTTGATGATTATCACAGAAGTTTTAACAAAGATGAATTCCTTAAAATGGAGCAGCTGAAGGAGAAATTTAGGAGGTGAGAAGCAGATTCACTGCCTACCTCCAATACGAAGTGGAAGAAGTATATCGGCCTAGGTGGAATGGACAAGAAAGGTGACGATAATGACAGTGCTGGCAGGAATAGCGGACTTTGCGGGGGTTTGGTACACGGTGTGTGGGCAAAAGGAGAATTAAAGGAAGACACTAGTTCCTTTGGAGAAGAAGTTCCCGATGAGGATGTTCCAAATGATACTCATGGAAGGCCAAAACTGGAGTTGAATGATGCAATTAGCTGGATGATAGAGATAATAGAAGGCAACCAAGAGTTTTTGGAGTTGGAAAAAAATTATCCGACTAAGATTGACAAGATAGAAGAGGAATTAATACATCAAAGGGCAATTACCAAAAGGTTGCAAGAGGAAAGCTGGGAAGTATTTGATCAAGTGACCAACAAAGCCAAGGCCAACTTGTTACCCTTAGCATCTAATGTATGGACTGAAGGATTAGATAATGTGGAGGGTTCTTTATCAAACGATAAGATGAAGACAGTACCAGCAGAAGGGAGACTTGCTGATCCTAAACAATGCCACTGTATTGCTGCCAATTTTGAAGATGATGAGAAGAGGGGAATATATGTGGTAGTTGGTTGGTTAGACTTTCGGAATGATTGACATTTGAAGGCTATAGGGTTGCAGATTTCTGCTGCTACCTGCAACAAGGAGTGGCTAAATTCATTGAAGGCATTTGATGTGAACACATTGACAGGTTTTTGGCATTATATTGGATCCCTAAACTATGAGTACTAGCAACCTTAATTTGGTAGCTATTGCAAACCCAAGGGAAATAGTATGTTACTCTTTGGAGGAAGATGCAACCTTGTCTGCAATGATTATCATTTTTGTTTCAATTGAGAACCAAAAAATGAAGAAGAAGAGTCCTAGAAAGGGGAAGAAGGAAAGAAGGATGACCAGATAGAGAAGGCTAGAATTGGAAGAAGAGCCATGGTTACTTGTTACAAGTTCTTGGAGACAAGAACTCTCTTAAGGAGGGGGGAATGGTTATGACCCTATGAGCAATAAAGGGGTATTATTGTAATAGGGTAGAATAGTTTGTTTTGGATATTTTAGCAATTAGTTAGGTGCACATGGCTGCATGTGCAAGGTTGTTAGGAGACAAATATACCTATATAAGGCTGTTGTAAATGGAGCGGATTCTCATGTTGAATGATAATTGAAATTCCAATTTCTCTCTAATCTCTCTCCTTCGTTCTTCTGCCATTCTCTCTCAATTCTCTCTAATTTTCTTCCCCCATTCTTCTTCAATTTCCCTTCTATACATTCTGTTCTTAACTTTAACGGCATCGGATCCTTCTGATTTCCATTCTATTCCTAGGCTAAACCCTAGGACCATGACACACCAAATCCGGATGAATCCAATAGACATTTCCAAAACTGCATTTAGAACACACTAGGGCCATTATGAGTTTCTTGTCATGCCCTTTGGGTTAACAAATGCCCCAACCACTTTTCAATCCCTAATGAATCAGATCTTCGAGCCATACCTCAGAAATTTTGTTTTTGTATTTTTCGATGACATACTTATATACAACCCAACCTTTGAACTCCACCTATAACATTTGAGGACTACATTTGAAATTCTTAAGGTTAACCAGCTGTATATTAAGAGATCAAAGTGTGCTTTTGCACAAAGCCAGGTGGAGTATTGAGGTATATCATATTGGGCTGAGGAGTGAGTACAGATCCAAAAAAAGTGGTTGCCATGACCAATTGGCCAAGATTGAAGACTGTTAAGGCCCTGTGTGGCTTTCTGGGGTTGACCGATTATTATGAGAGGTTTGTGAAGGGGTATGGAAGCATAAGTAGGCCACCGTTAGATTTACTAAAAAAGGATGGATTTGAGTGGGATCATAAGGCAGAGACCGCTTTTGAGTCATTAAAGAGAGCTATGAGTGAGGCTCCCGTGCTCGGTCTACCTGATTTTAGCAAAACATTTGTGGTAGAGACGGATGCAAGTGGAATGGGCATAGGAGCAGTGCTCATGCAAGAGGGCAGACTCTTGGCATTTATTAGTTAGGCCCTAGCCTCAAAGCATATGGGCCTCAGTGTGTACGAAAAGGAGTTGCTAGCGGTTATTTTTGCGGTGGAAAAATGGAGGCATTGTTTGGAGGGAAACCAGTTCATCATAAAAACAGATCATGAGAGTTTGAAGTTTCTATTTCAATAGAAACTTCACACCCATTTGCAGAGAAAAGGGATGACTAAACTAATGGGCTTGGACTACACAATATAGTACAAGAAGAGAAAGGAAAACATTGCAGCTGATGCTTTGTCTAGATGCCCTGAAGACGAGATAGTTGCTGCTATCTCAGCTTTGGTTCCAGAATGGTGTCAAGAAGTGGCTAAGAGTTATGAAGGGGACGAGCAAACCAAGAATCTTCTGGAACAGCTGATAATTGCTTCTGCAAGTAAAGAGGGGTATACGCTGATGAATGGGGTGATAAGATTCAAAGGTAGGCTAATGGTGGGAAACAACATAGAACTAAAGAGGAGGATATTGCAGGTCTTATATGAATCTCCTCTTGGTGGCCACTTTGGAGTCCAAAATACTTATCACAAGGTGAAGCAACTATTTAGGTGGCCTAAGTTGAAAGAGGAGGTGATGACATTTGTATTTGCGTGTGATGTGTGCAGGAGATGTAAATCAGAGACTGTGGCCTATCTAGGGCTTCTACAACCACTGACCATTCCCGGGCAAGCATGGGAAAGTGTTTCCATGGACTTCATTGAAGGGCATCCAAGGTTAGAAGGAAAGGACTACATATTTGTGGTGGTAGACAGGTTCTCCAAATTTGCTTACTTTATGGCCCTTACTCCCCCTTACACAACACATGAAGTGGCTCGGGTTTTCTTAGACCAGGTGGTGAAAGTGCATGGGGTAACGAAAACTATAGTGTCAGACCGAGACAAGATTTTCACCAGCTTTCTATGGTAGTCGTTAATGAGGTCATTGGGAGCAAAGCTAAGCCTCTGTTCTGCCTATCACTCTCAAACGGATGGGCAGACCGAAAGGGTGAATTAATGCCTCTAAACATACCTTAGGTGCCTTTGTTTTATGCACCCAAAAGGCTAGCATAAGTGGATCTCAGTTGCACAGTGGTGGTATAACTCTTCCTACCATAGTGCCATTAAAATGACACCTTTCGAGGCCCTATTTGGGTACCAACCCTCCTTATTACCAGCTCTTCCTGTATCCTCCAGTGTGGCAGAGGTGGATGAACGCTTGCAGCAATGGCAGGAGGTCCTTCAACAACTGAAAAGGGACTTAGCCATGGCTCAGAATCAGATGAAACAGATAGCGGACAAAGGGAGGAGTGAGAGAACATTCCAGGTGGGCGAGACAGTCTACCTTAAGTTAAAAGTGACCACACCTCAAAGCCTTAACCCCAGGCCCTATCTCTAAATTGAGTCCTAGATATTTTGGTCCCTTTCCCATTCTGGCTCAGATGGGAAATGTAGCCTATAAACTGGAGCTACTAAAGGGAACTCACATCTATTCAGTATTTCATGTGTCGCTACTAAAAAAATTGGTGGAGAACCAACCAGTCAGTGCCCATCTACCAAAAAGACCATCCGAAGCTGAATTTGCCCCAGAACCTATCGCCATTGTGGATTGTAGAGTCATTTATCAACATGGAACCCCAATCATGCAGGTGTTGGTGTAGTGGTCCAGCATGCCAGCTGACAGTAGCACTTGGGAGTACCTCCCGGACTTACTCAAGCAGTTTCCAAGAGCTGCTAGTCTCCTAACTATTTCTTGAGGACAAGAAATGTTTTAAGGGGCGGGTATTTGTCATGTACCTAGGGTATACTGTAATAAATAAAACAGTAGGGAGGAGATCATATAAACAATTGTATAAGGGTAGTAATGAGCTGTGAACTTAGGCGGTTATTCTTGGTGGGAGATGTAGCACATGAGCAAGGCTATAAATAGCAGTCGACCTTATTCTGTTGGGCATGGATATTTTTTGAATGAAATCTGAATTTCCCTCTCATTTTATCTCTCCAATTCTCTCCTTATTCTTCTAATTCTTTCCCCTTCCCACGCGAGATTCTTCTCGTTCTCTTCGGGGTCTCTCCCATTCGGAAGAGATTAGTCCTAGCACACTGCGAGATTCTTCTCGTTCTCTTCAGGGTCTCTCTCGTTCAGAAGAGATTAGTCCTAGCACACTGCTAGATCCTCGCGGATCTGACAAGTTGTAATAGATTGTTAGGAGATGTTTTTGCAAGTTGTTAGGGGTACATGGGTGCTGCTAAGAAATCAATTAGTAGCTAGGTATGCCTATAAAAAGACTACTTGTAAGAGGATGGATATCATATGTAATGAGATTGAAATCCTATCTTCCTAATTCTCTCTATCCCTCTCGATTTGTCTCTAGTTCTCCCTCCCTTTTCTATTAATTTCTCTACCCCCTTCAATTTTATCATTCTGATTTTTCCCACTAATTCCAATCACAACCCTAGTAACTCTAGGAATGTGGCAAATGGTATTAGAGCCAACGATTCTTGGCTGTGATTCCGACAAAAGCAGTTAGTTCGATCACTGTAAATTGGTCATTGGAAGCAAATTCCGTTGGTGCTTCTCATCTTGGCTATTAAGAGGTGATTGTTTTCGATTTGATTTGAAAGATAGTAAAGACTGAGTGTAACTGAGAGAGAACAAGGCAGTTCTTGGCTTGGAATTGAAGGTTAACAGAGCTGATAGTTCCTTAGTAGTGTATTCTGACAATCTGTGTGCGAATTCGACAGGCGAAGCAGGAGGTTGATTCTTGGTTACTCATAAGCGATTTTGGCATAGCAACATCAAATTGAGGTGGATCCATCGAAACGACCCAGATCGAGTTTGTTGCATGAGAAAGGGCGATTCAGGGAAACAAAGTAAGCTACTCGAAATTGAAGGCAATTGAGATTGGGTCAAACGAGGAAGGGGTGTCGCAGCCATTGTCAATTGCGGTTGGTGATTGGGTCATAACCAAAGGATAAAGCGTTGATGCATCACTGGCTGGGCTATCATGGGCAAGAGGTTCGCGAATGGAAGTCATTATGATTGGATTTCGGAGCAAAGGCGTTGTGCAAAGGCGCTGTTCAGGCAATCCAAAGTTGGTCAATTCTTGGTTGTGATTTAGACTATTCCGATTGTTATTTCGACTGTGTCCGACTGAGTATTCTAGAAGCATATTCCGTAATCCCATCTGACTTGAATTTTGGAGGCGACGTTTCTCATAGAGGAATCTAACGCAATTGATCTTGATCCTAGTTGCAATTTGGAAGCTGGGATAAACTTAAGTGTATCTGATCACATTACCAGATCAGATCGATTTCTTTGAAGCAACGATTGAGGCAGAAATTAGGTTGGCTGAACTAGAAGCAACAATTGTAGTGGCTTGGGTTCACTGAATTAGGTTTTTGTGAATTAAGGTTGCTGAATTTTAGTACCGGAATAAGTTTCCAAAGAGGTCCTTAGAAGCTGATCAAGAGGCTGTTATAGTGGGGAAGTTTCAAGGATTGAACCTATCATGATGGCTGAAGGACTTCTTGAAAGTGCACAACCATTTGGGAAAACATTCAAGGAAGAATGTGATGCAATGAGGGAAGTAATTAAGGACGTCAACAGAAAGTTGGATGACATTTTGATTCTATTTTCACATAAATTTTAGGTTAGTATTCCGATTGAATATTTTTCTAAGGAATGTTCTGCTTCATTCAGTCAGATCAGAGATGAGAGTTACAAAAAAGAACTCAACAAGTTGAGACAAGAGGGCTCAGTTATGGAGTGCCTGGTCAGGTTTGAGAAATTGAAAGCACTTGTGGTTAATTTTCATCCAACTTTGACCGAGTCTTATTTTTTATCAAGATTTATTAATGGTCTCAATGATTGAGGCCTATGTTGAGAATGATGTTTCTGGCCACAGTACAACAAGCAACTGAGAAGGCTAGGCAGCAAGAGTTGGTGCTGGAAGCCATTTACAGAAAGCATGGGCTGCTGCCTAACGGTTACCCTAAGAGCAACTAACAGTCGAAGGAGTTTCTAAGGTTGCTAATCAAGTAGCTCAGGAAGCTGATGAAGTGGCAGTGGAAGAGGAAGATAGTGCTCATGTAGCTGATGTGAAGTATGAGGCTGATGAGGTCCTAAGAATAGGAATGGTAATTGCTGAAGAAGCTATTGCAGTCCCACTGGAGGAAAAATTGGCTGAATTACCTACATTAGGTAATGCCAACAAAAAAATCAGACAGTGGTGAGGGACTCAGTGCTTTAATCAAAGTGGATGACCAATGGAGTACAGTTCAAGGTTGGTTAGAGATTGATGGAGGATGCTTGCGCTCGGAAGAAATTGATCACATTGAAACCTTCCAGCAGTATATGCTTGATCTGGAGTAGAGGAGGATGCATAAGGAAAAAGTGAAACGAGATTAAAGGAAGATGGTGGAGGAATTTTTTTGTTGAGGGGAACGAGACTCTTGCTGTTTTGCTTGTTCATATTCTTGTTGGAGAACAACAACATCAAATAAGGTTTTGGCTCGCAGAGCAATTTGAATTCCTCTCTACCATTGGAGATGATAGGGTGGAAGGAATGACAAATCAGTTGGAACTATTTTCAATTGCAATAGGGAAGAGGTGGATGGCTGGACTTCGTGTTGTAGCAAATCATAGTACTATTACTGTTGAGGAAAAAGAAAAGGAAAAGTAAAAGAAAAGGAAACTAAGAGATAAGAACAAGAAAAGACGAAGAAGAAACCCGATCGTGAAGATGGCATTAGATGAAGAAACAATGGCTTGGTTGTAATAAGTTTCTTGGGGACAAGAATCCTTTTAAAGAGGGGGGAATTGTCATGACTCTAAGAGTGTAATAAGGTTATAATAGTTTCTCAGGAGATATTTTGCAAGTTGTTAGGAGTACATGGGTGCTGTTAGGAAATCAGTTAGCAACTAGCTATGTCTATAAAAAGGCTACTTGTAAGAGGATGGATATCATGTGTAATGAGATTGAAATCCTATCTTCCTAATTCTCTCTATCCCCTTCAGTTCTTCTCTAGTTCTCCCTGCCTTTTTTGCTAATTTCTCTCCCTCCTTCAATTCTATAATTCTGATTTCTCCCACTAATTCCAATCACAACCCTAGTAACCCTAGGAATGTGACAGTTTTTAATCTCTGTCAATAGCTCAAATTAATTGTCTTTGATGTAGATTTAAATTATGAAAAATTTAATTAACTCATAGAGGCCTGAAATACCAAAGCAAAACGATGGTGGCCCAATAGGGCCTCCTGACTTAATGAAGGGGGATCTCTGAAAGAGTAAACCACACGGACCTTAAATGCTAAAAGTAAGCCATGGTGGATCTACACAAAAATGGCCTAGGTGGATTCCCTAAAAATAACTTTGGAACTTCTAGTAAGTTATTTTCTAAACTCAGTTTACAATGCTGAAATGATGGAGACTGGAGACATATTGAGTGGTTATGGCAAATTGATTTTGAGATATGTCATCTCTTGCATCAGTTGTCTAAGGCTTTGCAAGTTCCAACACAGAATTGTTGTTTGTTCTCATTGTTTGGATCAATATAGAATATTTTACATTGATTCAAATAAAAAATTCTTTTCGAAATGCAAGTCCACCCGAAAATAGATTGATTTTCATTTTGCAAAATCTTTACATGAGTGTTTTTGATGTAGAATATTTTACATCAAAATAAATGAAACCGTGGCCTCAAAGCCAAAGAGATTTATCAAAATTTTTTAAGCAAGTTTTTTTTTATTTGTACATTTTGATGTAATGATGTTCTTGCTTAAAAATATTTTACTTTTTTTTTTCTTATCTAAACATTGAAAAGTAAGAAAAATATTTTACCAAAAAATGTTTTACGTCCAAACAAATAGAGCTTTAGGAAAAAAGTGGGGAGGTAAAAACAAAAGTGATACTACATAGAATTAGAATAAAAAGCTAATTGTTACTAATGAGGATAAAATCTTTTAAAATATGTGAAATAGAATATTAAAATTTATAATTATTGGACTCTATTTTGATTTTTTTGCGAATGGCTTATGGTTTGGAGGATGTTTTAGTAGTAAGGTGTTTATATGATGGATTTGATTTAATACCAAATGCTTTTGGATTGATCCTAATCCGACTCAATGATAAGTCAGATCTAGGGATCTGGTCCTTGTTGGATCTAGATCAGGTCTACACATAAATGGATTGGATTTTGCAGGTCAGATCCGATCCATTGACAGATTTAATTTAATGGACCTTTTTCAATGGTATCCTGGAATTTAATATATTGAGTTTAGAGGTATCTGGTGTGGATTTAGTCCCTTTCCAATTACTGATATTTCACAGTAACATTTATGCTCTGCTTGATTCTACCTGCTTACAGTTTTATAATTGTGATCTTTCTTTCTAGGACATATTAATCATTCCGAAAGGGTTATGCGCGCTATTACTTGGAATAGGTCTTTCAAAGGTTTACCTAATGCTGATGATGGGATCGATGATTTAGATTCTGAAGAACATGAAACTCATGCAACAGTTTTGGATAAGATGCTAGCATGGGAGAAAAAGCTTTATGATGAAGTGAAGGTATATTCTAGTATCCATTCAATTTCCCTTTGCACCTTTTTCCTTGTAGTTTTTTTCCTTTATGCAATAACTGAGATGTTCCAGTTATAATTTATCTGCTTTTCAAAATTGGAGCTTTAGTTTTAGTGAGATTGTTTTAGATTCATTTTTTATTTGCTAAAAGATGCTTTTTTTATTTTCTTTTTTGGAAGTGCTTAATCCCTTTTGATAATCTCAATTATGGGAATGGCCAAAAATGCAATGTACAGTTGATTTGAAGGGTTCTTATATGTGCAGCATGATGAGTTCTTCATTAAAATAATGGCCTGATGATATAGAAAATACTGGATTTTTATTTGTCTGATGAATTAACCTGATTAACTGCTTTTACTAAAATTATTTGGATTACGTAAATTAGCTCCTTTTCTTTTCCCATTCCTTTATATTTCAGTAAAATTTGAACATCCACTTGACTACTTCTATTTAGGATATGATTGCTATGCCTTTATATCTTCCCGCCAAATGGTGGTAGGTATAGCTTGATATCTGCTAAAATGTAGTAAGTTGTTCACTTACCAATGTCATACTTGTTTCTTCTACAACTAAAATGTTGTCTCTCTTTTAACTGGCAATTATTTATTGCACTTTTCAGAACCAAGGTCTTTTTATTGTTATTACTATCTTATTGATAAGTGTACTCTCAGGACCTCAGTAGCTTCTTGTCTCTTCTAGAGAGGTGCTTTTTTCAAGCAAAGAGGAAGATATTTTTTTGGTGCTGCATGCTTTTATGCAGATATTATGGAGATATGTTAACAATAGGTTCTTTTAACGAGCAGAAAACTGCTTTTCAGGTTGAAGACAGAACTTTTTCTTTCGTATTGTTGGTTTTTGGGTGGGGTTGACTTGGCTATAAAATCAAAAATTTATTTCAGGATATGTTTGGATGAATTTTCATAGAGGTTATTGTATTCTGTTTTGGATTTCTTCTTTTTTACATGGTCACCCATTGCCATATTTTCTAATGTACTTCTCTAAACTGTTCCCCCTGCCCCCCAAAAGGGTAAAAGGCATGACCACGTTTGTGTTTTCAAAAATGCCACTGACTTCCCTAGCTATTAATAGAGCATGAAAAATGGCCTCCCTCACGTGACACCCTTGAGGCTTGGTTAAAAGGTACGGACCACCGTTGTGTTTTAAAAAATGCCATTGACCACCCTCACTGTTTACATATCATGAAAAATGTCCATTTTATCGTTGTTTTTTAAACCATCTTTTCCTCCCCCTCCAACGCCCCCCCCCCCCCCCCAAAAAAAAAAAAAAAACACACACACACACACACACACCCCCACCCCCTATCCATCTCTTTTTTGCAATGATTGGCGGTTAGCAACAGTACAACAGTGGCAAGTTCCCCCCCCCCCCCCACACACACACACACAATGGAGAGGAACCTAGAAATGGGTACCGCACTAGTGGATTCATCGACAATGGGGTTTCTTCACCATCATAGACCATCTCTCTCTCTCCCTCTCTCTCTCTATATATGTATATATCTTTCTCTGTATCATTGGCGATGTGTAAGAAACCCCATCACCAATGGTCTCTCTCTATATCTTTGTCTCTTTCTCTGGGTCATCGCAGTCGACAATGGGGAAGAAGCCCCATCCTTGACTCTCTCTTCTCTCTCTCTCTCTCTCTCTATATATATATATATATATATTCTCTGGGTCATCGCAGTCGACAATGGGGAAGAAGCCCCATCCTTGACTCTCTCTTCTCTCTCTCTCTCTCTCTATATATATATATATATATATAGACACACACACACATCTCTCCCTCTCTCTCTCTCTCTATATATATATATATATATCTTTGTGCCATTGCATCTATGGGTTCTTCCTCCGTGGAAAAATCGTCTGCCATTGCTGAAACCCATTGGTGATGGTGCCATGATGGCCACAACCACCACCAGTACTTTTGTTTTTTTAATTTTTTAATTACAGTGAGGAAAGGGCAGTTTGGGGATTTTTACAAAATTAATGCCATTACTTAGGCAGGAGGTATTTGTTGCATGGTAATTGACTTGAAGGGAGTTCAGTGGTGTTTTTAAAAACACAGGAGTGGTTGGTGTCTTTTTGCCAAACCTTAGGAGTGTCAGGTGAATTTTTCCCCAAAAAATAGTATATAAGGCTCTTTATTCTCTCAATAGAAGTTTATGTTAATTCTCTCATAGTCCTGAATGACTGATAATCTTATAATTCATCTGATTATCAGTTACTTTCAGGTTTACCTTTGACTGTTATCATTTTCCTATTTAAGCCATTCTTATCAATGGTATATAAGCTATCAAATATTCAAATTTCTTTTCCATTTTATTTGAACTCAGCTCTTATGTTTTGGCACCTATAATTTGTTTCTTCTACATACACCTTATTGGCTTTACTATATATAAGGATTGTCTCAGCAATTTGTTTTGGTTTCCTTACATTCACTTTTACTGCAAATTTTTAACACTCCCTTTGTGGTCATTTACCTAACCATCTAGTCATCTCACTGTTATTAACTTATTATGTTTCTGTTAGTAAGTATTTCAATTAATTCTCATTCTGAACATTTTTTTCTCACAGCCCATCTTTTTTTTCTTTTGATGGGTACAAGTACATTTCACTCTCAATTACATGAGCACTTGTGAATAATCATTAAAGCACTGAATACAAGCATTAAATTACAATTCATAAACAAATACAAATTAACTAAAGCCTATAATAAGTTGGATGGAAAATTCTAAGAAAAACAACCTTTAAGTTCCCAGGGCCTCTGCTTTTGCCACCAGGCCAAAGCTTCCTTGGCTCTCACTACCCATCTTTGATAGTGATAACACTGGAAATAATTTCGGTAATTAGTGGTTTTTCCAGATGATCAAGTTGTCTCAAACAGCTTCCTCCCCCCCCCCCCCCAAAGGTATACTTCACTGCTAAATTTATTCCAGTCTAGATATCATTTTTAAGGAAAATAGAGTCTAAAATGTGGTTGCCTGCATCAAATAGAAAGTCTTAATATATATGTATATATACAGGATAGTTTGAGGTGTATTTCTTCATTAATTTTTGTAAAGATTATGGCATCTCCATCCACCTTTCTGTTAATAGGGAAGTCAGTATATGTGCTAGAGTTTGGTTGGCTTAACTAGAACTTTGAAATATTAAACATTCCACCATAGTTTTTTTCTTGATTTTCAAAAACCTAATAAATGGGAGATCCGTAAAGTACGTGGCAGGGACTTGATTTCCATCTTTTAACACGTTTATCAAAGATTAGCACAAGGTGTGCAACAAGGTTTCATGACAGTCAATTGCACCATTTAACTTGACCTTTCTCTCGTTTTCTCTTGTGTTAGCTGTACATCTTCAAAATTTTCTGTTTCCGTCACATGCATGCAATATCCTACCACAAAACAAAAGCTTGGTTGAATCTAAACTTCTGTTGTGTTCTTATTGATACTCAACAGGCTGGGGAGGAGATGAAACTGGAATATCAAAGAAAGGTTGCTTCACTGAATAAGCTAAAGAAGCGTGGTGCCAGAACTGAATCGATAGAGAAAGCGAAAGCAGCTGTAAGTCATCTGCATACAAGATACATTGTTGACATGCAGTCTATGGATTCTACCGTGTTGGAAATAAATCGTTTACGTGATGAGCAATTGTACCCAAAACTTGTTGCACTTGTTGATGGGTAAGTTCTATTTCAAGGAAACAATTATACTGATGAAAGATGTGGAACTTGGCCTATGAAAGTTGGAACTTTTATTCATGAAAGTCATATGAAATTATGAATTTACAGCACACTTGATCTCCTCATTCTTGCTCTCACTTCCTCACAAAGACACACATGCATGCACACTTTTAATATTTGCTCTCTCTCTCTCTCTCTCTCTCTCTCACACACACACACACACACACACACACGTTCTAAGAGGCACGGATATGAAGCTATAGCATGAGAATGCATCCATGGCAACTTTCAGGAAGTCTACAATAGAAATACAAAGGGCTAGGATGAAAGTAATATTTTTTTGCATGACATGCATATGAAATAAATAATCAAAAAAGTTCAATATAACACTATTTAAACATAGAAATCTATAGTCAATGGTTTTATTGTTGGTTCTGAAACCCATGTCCTATATCCTTTTCCAAGAATGAGTGACAAGTGCATTTAGTAAATTGTTCTGATGAAAGCTCTCTAAAAACAGTAAAACACGCTGGTTTTAGAATTTAAGAAATAGCTGTTTTGCAAGGTGCCAACAGTTGTTTCATGTGAACACAAAAATGTAGAAAAACAAAGGCCTTATTGAGGTTTCGTTTGTTTTCTGCTCCTAATAAACTTGAAAGGAAAAAGAGGACTTTGAAAATTCAATTGTGGGGCCAATAGTGTTCCTTTAGTGTTGAATGCGTTCTCTAAAACAGATTTAAAAAAGTAATAGGACACTTTGGAGACATGTTGTTAGTTACCAATGAATGTCTGCCACATGTTCAACACAGAAAAGGTATCTCCTCTTGAGTTTCTAGCCTATTCCATTTATCTGCTTCCTTCTCTTCTTAGAACTTGGGTGGCAACTAATTTGATTCTCTCTTTGGGCTCCTCGTTTAAGGAAGAACTGGCTTAGCTACTTCTCTTTGTATTTTTGTGTTTTAATAGCAAAATTCCTACTTTATATTTTGATGCTTATCAAATTATAAAAGCAGCTTATCAACTATCCAAATAGACAATTTTATTAGGGCAAAAGAATATTTATATTTTAAGGAATTTAAATTTATGCTGGGAGAATGTCTAACTGTTAAGCTCGTAGGGCTAAAGTAGGCTGTAGAGTTTTATTTTCTATTTAAGTTGTAGTAGATTATTTCTGCAGAGAGGATTAGTTACAACCTGTAACTGTTGATTGGCTACCTATATATAATGCTAACCGACCTGTTTGGAGAATCAATCAAGAATTGAATTTAGTTTCTCATTTCTCTCTCAATTCCCTTCTCTGTTTTCCTCTCTAATTTCTCTTTGTTCTCTTTCCGTTTCTTTCTTCCATTCTTCCTTCTCATTTCTACCTTGAAAATCCCAGGTTCAAGACTTAGGTCTTGACAATTGTGGTATCAAAGCAGTCGGTTCTTGGACTGCTAGCTAGATAGCTTGGATCGATTGGAGATGGCAGACGGAAGTCATATGAAGAAATAACCTGCAGATTCGAATGGAAGCCTTGGAAGTTGGATCAAGTAAGCATCACAAAGGCATTCAATCATTGGAGAAGAAATTGGATGCTTTGACGGATGGATTGGCTAAAAGACTCAATGGCTTCCTACAGATGTTTTCCAATATTCCGCAAATCAGCTTTCCAGTGGACTTTCCACTGAAAGAGAATGCTGATCCAATTTTGGAAGGTAATGGTCCTAACCCTAGACCATCTAGATTACCTGTGTTAGAGATTGAAAACATCACTAAGAGAGATAATTTGACAAATCGAATGGTTGATAGGAGATAGGTGAATAATTTCTCCAATACTCCATATGTTCACAACAATGTCCCTATGCCAAAATTAGAAGTTCCTCTGTTTGATGGAAAAAACCCTGGGTGGTGGATAACGAGATGCCAAAACTTCTTCAATTTTATAATATACTAAAATTCCTGAAAGTCAATCTGGCTTCAGCTTATTTGAATGATACTGCTAATGCCTGGTGTCAAGGCTGGGCAAGACTTAAGGTTGAATGCATATGGAAAGATTTTATGGAAGAATTCTGTGAAAGGTTTGGGGATAAGAATACGACTGATTTTATAGAGGAATTTAATAAATTGAAGTAGGTTGGATTGGGTTTTGAATCTTAGACAAAATTTGAGGAGCTAAAGTCTTTAATGGTCATTACTAATCATGCCTTATCTGAAGCTTATTTTGTATCTAGCTTCATTAGTGGCCTATGTGATGAGTTGAGGCCAACAATTAAGATGTTGCAACCTGCGGAAAAGGCAAAACTACATGAATTGACGGTGGAAGCTCTATTCAAGAAATTTAGAGTTCTGTTTAAGGGAATTGGGCGTAGCAGTTACCAGACTTCAACCTTTACCTGAAATGTTACTTCTGGAATGGATATTTCAATTTCTTTTCCAAAGATTTCCCAAGGTCAAACTTCCTCAAATCCTTACCAACCAAATGCAGCAAAAACTTCCTGTTTAGAACAGAGGAGACAATCTGAATTATGTTATAAATGTGGAGAAAACTTTATTCCAGGGCATCAACGTAAGAGACAATTGCTGAAACTAGAAGATAGAAATGAAGAAGAGGAGGAAATTATTGAAGAAATTGAAGTAGCTGATAAAAAATTTCCTTGAAGGTGAAGACGGAGAAATTTCGTACATGCCCTAAAAGGATGTTCTTCTAATATGATCATAAAGGTTTAAGGAACAGTAGGAATTAGAAAATTAATGGTGTTGATTGATAGTGGCAGTACTCAGTTTTTTGGATGAAAATAATGCCAAGGTTTTACATTGCAAATTGAAGAGTACATTTCCCTTATCAGTTACTATGGCAAATGGAAGTAAGATGTATAGTAAATCCAATGTGTTGATTTTTGTTTGGAGATGCAAGGACACGAATTTATTACTGATATACAACTATTGAAGTTGGGTGGTTATGATGTAGTTTTGGGGGTGGACTGGATAAGCAGAGTCAGTCCAATAATATTTGACTTTAACAAGCTGGAGGTTACTTTTGAGAAGGATGGGAAAAGATTTACTCTAATAGGCAGCCTGGATATTGGAGCCTGCAAGTTAATTTCTGGAAAAAAAATTACAGAAATTTTTGAAGACTAAAATGACTTAAGTGGCTCAAATGTTTTCCATATATGCTGTGGATACAGAAGAGTTAAATGAGGCTGATTATCTAGAGCAGTGGACACTGCAGACTGCTTATGGCAATAAGATCCAAACTTCACCGGAGGTACAAAATTTAGACTCTTTTACATTTGCTTTTGAATTTGAGGACTTATTTGTAGAGCCTAAAGTCTTACCTCCACCGCGACTGTTCATGCCATACCCCTTAAAGCAAATGTTGAACCCATTAATATTCATTCCTACAGATACCCTCCAATTCAGAAAACTGAAATTGAAAAATTGGTCAAAGAAATGCTTACCAATTCTATCATCCAGCCTAGCCATAACCCATTTGCATTGCGGTCCTTCTTGTCAAAAAGAAAGATGGTACTTGGTAGTTTTGTATTTGACTATCGTCAACTACATGGTTTTACCACCAAAGACAAGTTCCCAATGCCAATTATAGAAGACCTTCTTAATGAATTAAAGGGAGTGGCCATTTTTACTAAGCTTGATCTATGGGCAGGATATTATCAAATCAGAATGAAACCTGAAGACATTCCCAAAATTGCATTTTGAACCCACCAAGGTTTTATGAGTTTAAAGTCATACCCTTTGGTTTAACTAATTCTCTTGCCACTTTCCAAGCTCTGATGAACCATGTCTTCAATCCATATTTGAGAAATTTCATCCTTGTGTTTTTTGATGATATCCTAGTGAATAGTAAATTTTTTGACTAGCACCTTGACCACCTTAGGACTACATTTGAAGCCCTTTGATTCAATCAATTGTATGTTAAGAAGTCTAAATGTACTTTTGCTAAGGATCATGTGGAGCATCTGGGACATATTATCTCGGGAGAAGGTGTGAGTACAAACCCGAAGAAGATTGCAGTGTCACACCCTTGAGTTGAGGGTTGGGCAATTTGGGAATTCGGGTGGGATTTCAAGAAAGATGATAGAAGTTGAGGAAGAAATAGATAGAACGAGAGAGAGAGAGTTTTGTTATTTCCCAAAAAATTGCTTTAACTCTTCTACAACAACCTTCTTAAAGGCTACTCCTTTTAGTTAGATAGCTAACTATCAGTTGAAGGAGTTGTAACTGTTCTAACTATTCTACCACTTGTCTCCAATCGCCTACAACCACTTAACCTCTTGTTGTTATAGTTGGTTACAAGAATTCACCCCCAATATCTAATCTACCCCTGGGTCGTAACAATTCCTCTCTCGATGAGAAAATTCTTGTCCTCAAGAGTCTAAAGTAGGTTAGTCGCTCTTGGGAACTACTTCAACAAATTTAGCAAGTATTCCCAAGTGGTATGATCAGGGTGCAGGAGTGTCTATCACACTAATACTTGAGTGATTGGTGCTGTGCCCTGGTAAATTATCCCCTGTCCACAATGGCCTGGGGCTTTATCACGCCTTCAAGATCTTCTTCCATATGGGGCATATCCGGACTGGTAGAGGCATTAGGTCCCATTGATTTTTTTAGCAATGAGACATGGAACACCGGATGCATTTTCACTCCTGCAGGCAATTGAACCTATAATCCACCTCTCCAACCTTAGTTATTATGGTATAATGCCCAAAGTATTTTGGGTTGGGCTTTGATATTGGGGTGGTTGAAAAGGTAGGCTGTAGGAATCGTTTGACCTTAAGAAACACTCTGCCCTCCACTATAAATGATTCATCACTCCTCCGATTGGTAGTCTGTATCATTCGGTTTTGAGTTGCAGCAAGTTCACTTTTTAGGACTGTTAGTACCTCCTGTCTCTGTTGTAAATAGTGCTCAACTTTTGTCATAGTGGTTGGAGAATTAGGAATGGCTAGTAACAGGGGATAGGGTTGTAATCGATTGTTGCTTTTGAAGGTGTCCTTTTTATCCCACTATGGTAACTAAAATTGTACCACCATTGTGCTAGAGCCAACCACTTGTTCCAACTCTTGGGCTTAGTAAAATAGATGCACCTCAAATATTCCTCGAGACATTGATTCGCCCTTTCAATTTGGTCATTGGTTTTTGGGTGGTAGGCTGTTGAGATGTGCAACCCAACTCCCAAACTCTAGAATAGCTCCTGCCAAAAAGTGCTTGTAAAAATTTTATCCCTATCTGACACAATGGACATAGGAACTCCATTAATCCTAACCATCGAATCTAGGAACAACTAAGTCACTTCTTGAGCCAAAAAAAGGTGAGTTAGGCTAACAGAATGGGTACATTTGGTCAGCCTATCCATTACCACTAGAATTACATCTTTCCCTTCCGACTTGGTAATCCCTTTATAAAATCCATAGAGATTCCTTCCCATGCCTAATCTAGTGTAGCCAACGGTTGTAGTAACTCGGGGGAGGCTACTTGTTCATGCTCACAATGCTAGCATGTCTCACATGATAACACATACTTCACCACATCCCTCTTCTGTCTAGGCTAGAAAAACAATTGTCTTATTCTGTAATAAGTACCTCTCACACTTGAGTGGCCTCCCAGAGGTAAACAATGTAGTGCTTGCATAATTTTTTCCTTTAGCAGCTCATCGTTCCCCACTACTAGCCTCTCTTTGAATCTGATCACCCATTGGAGAGGGTATAACCCTGTGAATCATTGGGTTGGACAGCCAACTAAGTTAATAATTTCTTCAACCAATCTATCTTTTCATAACTCCCAGCAATATCTTTGACCCAATCAGGAACCACAGTCGTGATGGCTTGGTAATTCCCCTTTTCTTCTCTTCATGATAGGGCATCTGCCACCAAATTCTCTTTTCCTTTCCGATATTGGATTGTGTCATGCAGCCCCAGTCGTCCTGATACACCTTTCCTTTGTAGATGGGTGTGAAGTCTTTGTTGAAGTCGGAATTGGAGACTTTCATGATCTGTCTTAATCACAAAGGGGTTCCCTTCTAGGTAGTGTCTCCATCTATCCACAACACCAAAACAACAATCAATTCCTTGGCATAAACACTCAACGCTAAGTGCTTGGGAGCCAAAGCTTAGCTTATATAAGCCAAAGGTCTTGCTTCTTGCATAAGTACAACCCCTACTCCACTGTCGTATGCATTTGTTTCTACAATGAAGGGCTTAGAAAAGTCGGGTAGTGCCAAAACCTAGGCTTGAGTCATAGCCTTCTTAAGGGCCCCAAAAGCTTCCTTAGCTTTGGGGTTCCATTGAAAATTGTCCTTCTTGAGTAGCTCAGTTATAGGCCTCTAATGCTGAATAAACTTCCTATAATACTCGGTCAGCCTCAAAAATCCTCTTAGCTCCTTGATTGTTGCAGGTCTAGGCCAGCTTACCATAGATTCTATTTTTTTTTTTATCGGTGCTTATTCCCCTTCCTAAAATGACATGGCCCAAATATTCCACCTCCCCTTTGGCAAAAGTACATTTTGACAACTTGACATACAATTGATTAGATCTAAGGACTTCAAAGGCTGTTTTTAGGTGGGATAAGTGTTGCTCAAGATTGGGGCTGTATATGAGTATATCATCAAAGAAAACAAGTATGATTTTTTCGTAGATAAGGACTGAAAATTTGGTTCATCTTGGCTTAGAAAGTAGTTGGAGGCGTTAGTGAGTCCGAAAGGCATAACAATGAGCTCATATAGCCATTGGTGTGTTCGGAATGATATTTTTGGTATATCTAATGGCTTCATTCGTATTTGGTGGAATCCGACTCTTAGGTCCAATTTGGAGAAAATTGTAGTGTCGGATGGTTCATCGAGTATGTCCTCAATAATAGGTATGGGAAATTTGTTTTTAATGGTGTTGGAATTGAGCAGTCTATAGTCCACACAGAACTGCTATGTGCCATCCTTTTTTTTAACAAGGAGCACTGGTGATGTGTAAGGACCTTGATTGGGTTGGACAATGGAGGTAGCTAACATCTCCTCGACTTTTTTTTTCTATTTGTATTTTCTATATAGGTGCATAGCGATAGGATCGTATATTCACTGGTTCGGTGTTAGGTTTAAGGTGTATAGAGTGGTTAAAAGGCCTTGAGGCGGTAGGGAATTTGGTTCCATGAATAAGTCCTTAAATTCGGTCAATATTAAGTGCAAGTCATCACAAGTCTTTACTTTGGTAAGGAGTTGGTTGATGGCTGGCCTGGAGTTTGCCTGCTGCCCTCCCCTTTCTACTCCTTCCTCCCATTCCACTGCATGTATGGAATACAATTGGGAGATCTGCCCTCCTTTCTTCTGCATTAGCTTCTGTAGCTTTTTCTTAGAGATCATCTTTCACTCACCTTGTTCTAGGTTGCCCACCAAAGTTAACTTCTTCCCTTCAATCTCTACTGTCACCTCCAATTTGTTGAAGTCAAAAGTTAACGAACTTACAATTCTCATCCAATCTACCCCCAAAATAATATCACATCCTCCCAATTCCAATTTCCTCAAATCGGCCATAAACTCCACACCTTGCATCTGCCATTTGAAGTCATTGCACTTGTAGTGGTTGTACATCCTGTTTCCATTCACTAGAGTCACCGAAAGGGGTTGTTTCTGTCAACTCACATTTAAGACTTGTAGCAGTGTCTTTATTCAAGAAATTGTGGGTACTGCCACTATCTATCAGCCTGTTAGTCTTCTTTTTCCTACCTGCCCTTTCACCTTAATGATTTTTCCAGTTGGGCCTCCCTTCAATGGAAAGAAATCTCTCCTCCTTCATCCCCTTGTACCTCCTCCATGGTGTCTTGGGGTACTTCCTCTACCATCCCTTTTCTCCTCAATTTTCTTCATCAGACCCTTCCATATTCAACAATTGCCTCCTACATTGATGCCCTGGACCATATTTCTCGCCACACTTAAAACATAATCCCAATTGTCTTTGCTGTTCTATGGTCTGATTCTTATTTGCCCCTTGATTAGATGGAATCTTGACCCCTCCTTGACTTGAACCCGACACTGCAACCTTGAAGTTACCTCTTAATTGTTGATTTTGTTTAGGTTAGGCCTCATTTAGACCTTATTTTTCTTGAATATCGCCTCCAAAGTTAGTTCTTGCAACCTGTCTTTCTGCTGCTTGTTTCACCAATCTTGGCATCATCATCTTAACCATAGGCCTCAGTTCATCCTTAAATCTACTAATGAAACTAGACACGAAGTATGATTCCATTAGGCTCGGTTGAGAGGTTCACAATAACGCTCTTAGTTCTTCAAACTTCATTTGGTATTTTATCACCGAACCCTCTTGCCTTAACTTGTTAAATTCTTCGATTACGTCCGCCATACTCTTTTCTCCAAACCGGTCACATAATTCCTCGAAGAATTCAGCCAACTAGCCTCACTACTCTTGGCTGGTCTCCAACCTTAATACTGTACAAAGGGATATATATAATGGAGAGCCCAATCAAATCTTACCGGATTGGACTCCTAAGAATCATCAATCAATCCCCTATGATTGATCAATCAACTAACACGAAAAATAATAAAATCAAGTAATTGAAGACAAATCAAATCTTCCTAGTTGTAAATCTGCCTGGCTGTGCGTATTTTAAATTGTAAGGGATTAAATGCTGAGAAATAAGATATATCCAGAAAAAGGTCCCCATTTGAGGCCCTGTTTTAAACCTCCTCTATTACCTGCAGTTGTGGATACCTATTTACAGACTTGCTAGGAATTACTGAAACTCATTTAACGAGAGCTAGCCACTGCTCAAAATCAAATGAAGCAGTATGCAGACAGAAAGAGAAGTGAAGTTTGCTGTGAGTGATTTGGTGTATCTCATGATTAAACATTCTCATAAAAAAATTCTTTCTCATTCTAAGTTGAATCCCACGAATTTTGGACCTTTTCTTATCATTGCTAAGGCAAGACCTGTTACTTATCATTTCCAGCTTCCACCTAATTCTAATCTACATCCAGTGTTTCATGTGTCCTTATTGAAGAAAACCATTGGATCTATTGCTACTTCTAGTCCTACTTTACCTCCTCTAACTATAGCTAGGGATTTCAAGGTGGAACCTTCTATCATTTTGGATAAGAGAGTGATCTTCAAGAACAATCTTCCTCTTACACAAGTATTGGTTCAATGGTCCCATCTACGCCTGGACAACAATACTTGAGAATATTTGCTAGATTTGCTCAATCAATTTCCCTGTGCTGCCTAGCTTCTTTGCTTTTCTT
Organism: Diospyros lotus; assembly: GCF_014633365.1. Lineage (NCBI taxonomy): Eukaryota > Viridiplantae > Streptophyta > Magnoliopsida > Ericales > Ebenaceae > Diospyros > Diospyros lotus. The sequence continues at coordinate 41,929,418 of NC_068339.1, read as the reverse complement.
GAAGACAAGGAAATTTTCAAGTGAGTGGAAAATGTCAAGCTTGTAGGCTAAAGTAGGTTGTAGAGTTTTATTTTGTATCAGTTGTAGCAGAATATTTCTGTAGAGGATAAGTTACAACTTATAACTGATTTATAATTGTTTTTCTCCCTAATTTCTCTCTGTTCTCTTTCCGTTTCTTTCTAAACAATTTCAGACTTGGATTTTTGATTGAAAACGAACTCAAATGCACAAAAACTATTCTACCTCTTCTAGGATACAAGGCTACTTTAAATACAACTATACTTCTTATCTCTTAGCTAAAGATTAGGGTATTTAAAATTAAAATGCAATAACAGATTTGGAGTAATTCAAGTTCCTATATTTTCGGATATATCTTCTGCTCTATCTTCTTATCTTCGTTGCATCTTTGAATTCCTTTTCCTTTTGTCTGGCTTTATCTTTTTATTCTAGGATTATCTTCAACGCTCCCCCTCAAATTAGAGAATAGATATCCTTCATTCCCAACTTGCCTCTTATCACTTCAAATCCTTGTTTGTTCGTTGCCTTGGTAAGAATATCAGCTTCTTGTAGACCGGTAGGGATATATACTAGGTTTATTCCACCTTCTTTAATCTCTTGTCTGATGAAATGCCTATCAATTCTTACATGCTTCATCCGGTCATGTTGGACTAGGTTATTTACTATACTAATGGCAGATTTACTGTTACAGTATAGTCTTGTAGGATTAGTGTTAGGCATCTTCAAGTCATTCATGAACTTTCCTAGCCTTATTACTTCACAAATGCCTTGGACTATAGCTTGGTATTCTGCTTCAGCACTACTCCTAGCTACCACATTTTGTTTTTTGCTTCTCCACGTAACAAGATTTCCCCATAGTTTTGTGTAATAACCAGAAGTCGATTTGCTATCTTCTAAGGAACCAGCCTAGTCAGCATCTACGAACCCTTGAATTCCTCGGTCCTCGGTCTTCGGTCTTTCTGAACGAAATACCTTTGCCAGGAGTCCCTTTTAGGTATCTTAGAATATGATAAGTTGCATCAAGATGTTTGCTAGTTGGTGAATGCATGTATTGACTTATTTTACTCACTGCATATGAGATGTCTGGTTGTGTAAGAGACAAGTATATTAGCCTTCCTACTAATCTTTGATACATTTCTTTGTCAACTGCTTTCTCAGCCTCATCTTCATTATATTTCTAGTTGCGTTCCAGCGGTGTATTGGCTGGTTTACACCCCAACTTGCCTGTTTCTTTTAATAGGTCTAGAGTGTATTTTCTTTGGGATATAAGGATTCCCTCCTTGCTCCTTGCTACTTCCATCCCAAGAAAATATCTCATCTTCCTAAGGTCTTTTACTTCAACAGCCTGCTGTAATTGCTCCTTTAATGCTGAAATCTCTTTGCTTATCATCACCTGTAACGATAATGTCATCTACATAGACAATTAAGATAGTTTTAAGGCCATTAATAGCATGTTTAGTAAACAGAGTATGGTCAGACTGCCCTTGTTGATACCCTAGTTGATGCAATGTAGTACTAAACCGCTTGAACCAGGCCCTAGGAGATTGTTTCAACCCATATAATGATTTTATTTATCTGCAAGCCTGCCCTTTTTCTTCAAATCCTGGAAGCATTCTCATATATACCTCTTCTTCTAGATCTCCATTAAGAAATTCATTCTTTATATCAAGTTGGTGTAATTCCCAATCTAAGTTAGTTGCAATTGAAAGTAACACACGTATAGAATTGAGCTTTGCAGCGGGTGCAAAGGTCTCTTCATAATCTATACCTTGAGTTTGAGTGAATTCTTGGGCCACCAACCTAGCTTTATATTGTTCAATGCTTCCATCAGCTCTATGTTTTACAACAAATACCCATCTGCTCCTTACTATTTTCTTATTTTGAGGCAAATCTACCACTTTCCATGTACCATTTCTCACTAGGGCATCCATTTCCTCCATTACAGCTGCTTTCCAATCTGGTTTCTGTAGGGCTTTATCAATATTTTTTGGAATCTGCACCTCATCCACTTTGATGGTAAATGCCCTGAAACTTTGGGACAGTTGAGAGTACACCAAATGGTTAGTTATAGGATGTCGAGTACATGACCTTACTCCTTTTCTCCAAGCAATTGGAATATCTAGGTCATATGGTTCAGCTTCTGCAGTTTCTGGTTTTGCATTGTTGGACTTGTTGGGAGCCTCAACTGGTACTACTGATTCAGTCCTCTCTTCCTCTTCTTGTGTTGGCCCTTGTCCCGGGGATGATGATTGATCTTGCCTCGGTTCAAGATCCTTTCTCCTTGAATATACTTTCATTGGGAATCTTGTTTTTGGACCCTGTTTCTGAAATATGCTGCTGCTATTCTTCTTCCCCTGAATTTGTTACATAATTCAGAATAGGAATAGATGAAGTCACTGTTTCAGGAAGAAGACTAACATCCCAACAATTATCCCTACCTTGATATGCACTTGGAATCTCCCCTTGCAGATTGGTTGTAGGGTAATAAGACTGATGTTTGAGAAAGGAGACATCACAAGAAACAATGAATTTTTTTGTGTTAGGATAATAACACTTGTATCCTTGTTGTGTAGGAGAATAACCAACAAATACACACTTCAAGGATTTTGGATGTAATTTAGAGCTGTAGTTGTGAACATAAGTAGTATAGTCGAAAACTTTAGGAGACAAGGAGTTCAGAATGCGGGTAAGGTGAGGATATGAGGTAATGAGAGGTTTTAAAGGGGTTTTGAAGCTAAGGACTTTAGAAGGTATCCAATTAATGAGATAGGCTGAAGTGAGAATGGCTTCTCCCCAATTGGATGTAGGCATAGAACTGGAAAACATGAGTGTTTGGGCTGTTTCGAACAAATGCCGATTCTTCCTTTCTGCCACACCATTATGTTAGGGATTATAGGGACATGTGCTTTGGTGAAAAATACCATTATCACTTAGATATGTCTCAAACTCGAATGAGAAGTATTCTTTTCCATTATCTGATCGAAGAATATGGATGGATGTGTGAAATAAGTTGCGGACCATTTGATGGAATTTTTTGAAAACTGTGTAAACTTCATATTTTTCCTTCATCAAGAATATCCAACATACCCTGATATGGTCATCAATGAAGGTGACAAACCCAGCGAGTGTTAGTCAAATTTGGTATCCTAGTTGGTCCGCACACATCACTATGGATTATGTAGAAAGGTTTGGTTGGTTTACAGGCATGAATAGGATTTGAAGATTTTGTTTGTTTAGCAAGAATACACTGTTCACAGTTGAAAGAATCACTCATTTTATTGCTAAATAAACGAGGATACGAAAGCTTTAAATAACGAAAATTCGGGTGGCCTAGTCTCTTGTGCCGTAAGTGAATATTAGAATCTGAAACAGTAGAAGAAACAAAGGAATTTTGTAACCTAGGAATAAGAACAAAAGTAGTAGCTGGTCATTTCACATAGTAAAGGCCCTCTCTCTCCTCATTGCCAATCATCCTCCCTGAAATGAGGCCCTGAAACACACATTGAGTAGGAGAAAAAATTACTTTGCAGTTCATATCTCTAGTGACTTTGCTAATATATAGTAGGTTACATCTTAAAGAGGGCACATATAAGATAGATTTTAGCCATAAATCATTTAAGTATACCGAACCTTTCCCTTCAACATATGATATTGTACCATCTGCCATAGTCACCTTTATATTCCTATCACAACGTTTGTAATCCATCATGCCACACATGGATCCGGTCATATGGTCGGGGGCCCCTGTATCAACAATCCAATCATTTCCATTTAGTAACTTAGAGAGAGAGCAATTATAACTCTTACCTTGTGTCACTTGGGAGGTGGTTGGATTCATTACTTCCTCATAATTGGAGGGTTTTATAACCCCTGTTTGTTTAAAAATCTACTGCAAAACTTCCAATTGATTAGAGGTTAAGGTAAAACTTTTACCTTCTTCTACATCCACTGCATAAGCTACTTGTGGCCTCTTTTGATTCTGATTTCTCCCCTTCCAATTAGCAGGCTTCTTGTGTATTTTCCAGCATGTTTCTTTAGTATGGTAAGGTCTTTTGCAGTGATCACACCAAGGTCAGTTCTTTGTATGATCTCCTCGAGATGTTGTTGTCCTTTGCTTCAAGGCTGTAAGTGCTGATCCATCCTGATTATTGACCTTAGGAGCTGTGTTTAACATGACTTTTTTTCGGCTTTCCTCCCTCCTAACCCCGGCAAAGGCCTCCCTGATGGAGGGGAAAGGTTTCATCCCTAGGAGCCTTCCGCAGACTTCATCTAAGTTCGGATTTAATCCATGTAGGAAATCAAATACCCGCTTTTTCTCCACAATCTTTGCATATTTTACTCCATCCTTCGTATGCTCCCATTGTATACCATAAAACAAATCCTTTTCTTGTCATAATTTAGATAGAATATTATAGTATTCAATCACTGAATGGTTACCTTGGTGGGTGGTTCTCAAGGCTGATCGCACCTCAAAGTATTGTGTGTTCTCCGTGTCTGAATATAGGCTTTGGATAGCATCCCATATGTCCTTTGCTATCTTGTAGAATAGATAGGTTCGCCCTATCTTTGGCTCCGTGGAATTGATGAGCCAAGCCATCACTATAGAGTTTTCAGCATCCCATGCTTCATGCTCAGTAGTTTTAGGATCTGGCTAAGGTATTACTCTTGTGAGATACCCCATTTTTCCTTTGCCTTTCATCACCAACATAACTGACTGAGACCATTCCCGAAAATTGGTCTCATTAAGTTTATGTTGTGTGATTTGGAGAGTATGGTGATCTAACGAGAAGGGAGAGGGAGAAGGGGCTGGAAGAACCGATTGAGAGGTTGTAGGAGGACCGATATTGGAGGTTGCACTTGTGGTTGAGGAGTCAGCCATCTTGAGAAAAGTTGGTATGCTGATTATCGAGAACCAAGCCCTGATACCATGAACAATTTCAGACTTGGATTTCTGATTGAAAAAGAACTCGAATGCACAAAAACTATTCTACCTCTTCTAGGATACAAGGGTACTTTAAATACAGCTATACTTCTTATCTCTTAGCTAAAGATTAGGCTATTTAAAATTAAAATACAATAACAGATTTGGAGTAATTCAAGCTCCTATATTTTTGGATATATCTTCTGCTCTATCTTCTTATCTTCGTTGCATCTTTGAGTTCCTTTTCCCTTTGTCCGGCTTTATCTTTTTATTTTGGGATTATCTTCAACACTTTCTTCCATTCTTCCTTTTCATTTCTACCTTGAAAACCCTAGGTTCAAGACTTAGGTCTTGACACTTAAACCACTCAAAAAATGGAGGGAGACAAATGACTCAAAATGAAGTCTGCGGGTAAAATTTGTGGGACTTAAAAAATGTGAAATGCAATCTATTTTCAATGAAACAGTGTATGGCAGAAGAGATTGGCTTGTAAAAGGAGAGGCTAACCAAATGTCTAGTGAGATGGCGGTTGTTATTCAAAATGCAGTAACATTAGTTCTAGGAGAGTCGAAGGAAAAAGAGTTCAAACCAAAAAGATTTGTGGTGGTGGAATGAAGAGGTATAAGAAAAAATTCAAAACCAAGAGTGATTGTTACAAGAGTTTACATATGTTGTAATGAAGAAAATCTGGAGAGCAATATTTAAGCAAAAAAGAAAGCAAAGAAGGCAGTTAGTGAAGCAAAGTTAAAATCTTATAAAAATTTGTACCACCAATTCGAGGAAAAAGATAGGGGCAGAGTATATATGTAGAAGTTAGTTAAGTTAAAGTTGAAATGCGTTGAAGATACAAATCTAAAGGTGTTAGTGTTAGTACAATGAGACAACCAGGAGATATGAAGGAAGTACTTCTCGAGGTTATTCAATGAAGGTGCAAAAACAAGGGTCATGTTGGGGCATCTTAGTAACTTTAAGGAAAATAGGAATTACATGTTATATGGAAAATAGGAATTACATGTTATATAGACATGTTTGTCCAAATAAAATAACCGGAAGCTATGAGAAAGATGAAGAATATTAAAGTAGTGTCACAACCCTAGGGTTTTAATAGTAATTATAACTTATTCTGCATTATAGCTTGTTGTAATATTTTTGCTGCTGTTACAACTTGTAGCTTTCAGTTACAGTTTCAACTGTAAGCTAGAAGGCCTATAAATAGGCTACTACTTGGAGGATGGGAATTCATTGCGAAATAACAAAATTCTTTCCCTCTAAAAACGTCTCTCTTCTTTCTCTCTCTTTGCTCTTTCTATTCTCTTTCCTTCTCTTTCCTCCATTTCTTGATTTTTTCCTAAATACATAAAGAAACCCTAGGTCAAGTTTAGGAACCTAACAATTTGGTATTAGAGGAGTCGATCCTTGGTTGTTGACTTCAGAAACGAAATTCGAGGTGTAATAAGTGGAGATGGCCAAAGGCCTATAAATATGTTGGACGAGATTGATATTCCAAGTGGAAGCTTATCAACTCTCGGGCATAAATTAAAATCAGATTATCCTAAAGTTGTTTAATTACTTTTCAAGTTGTAGATATTGTTGTAAATTTGTATTTTATTTTTGTTTTATCTCCTAAAATTTAGGAGATACTTTATCCTAATTCTTAAGGGATAGATTACCTAAATCTTCTCGTACTTTATAAGAGAAAGATATTTTCAAGCTCTCTTAATATCAATCTAGGCAAGCATTCACGGTTTTCTAAGGCTTGCTTCATGGTATTGGAGCTTGCTTTACGATCATAACAAGTCTCTGCCTTTTTTTTTTTTTTTTTTCAATCTTTGTTTGTTCCAACCGTAGCCATGCCTGTTTTTTTTTTTTTTTCAATCTTTGTTTGTTCCAACCGTAGCCAACCCATAACCTAACACTACCCTAATAGAAGCTTTCGCTACTAGCTCTTCGAGCACTCTTCCTCCTCCTTCTCAGCAAAATTTTCCTGTCGTCCCTATTGATAATCACCCTCTACAAATCACTCCACATAAACTAAATGGGAGTAATTTCAGGGAGTGGTTTCAATATGTGATGTTGGTGATTAAAGGGAAGGGAAAGGCAGGCTATTTGATAGGATCTACTCCTACTTCACCAATAGATGCAGCCACCTATAGCGTATGGGAAGCGGAGAACTCGATAATCACAACATGGTTGATAAACTCAATGGAGCCTAGAATTGGCGGACTTATCTCTTTTACAAAACCACAAAAGAGATACGGGATTTAGTCCAGGAAATGTACTCAGATCTGAAAAACTCATCCCAATGTCTACCAAACAAGGTAATCTAAGTGTTATTGAATATTTCGATATTTTGGTAGAATTGTGGCATGAAATGGACCTATTTCACTCTATTAGCTGGGAATCTCCTGCGAATAGCCAAAAGCACAGTAAGATGGTAGAAAAGGATATGATTTTTTATTTTCTATATGGGCTTAATACTGATTTGGATGAGGTTAGGGGAAGGATTTTGGGTTTAAAACCCCTACCAGCCCTTAAAGAAGTTTTTGTAGGAGTCAGGAGGGAAGAAAGCAGGCGTAAAGTCATGCTTTAGCACACTGATCCTATCCTAAACCATCAAAACTCAACACTAGCCACTGCTAGGTAGGGGGAGATCTTTCCAAAAGATCAAGGACAGAACAAATTGTGGTGTGATTTTTGTAAGAAATCATACCACAGGAAGGAGACATGTTGGAAGATCCATGGAAAACCACCCAGTTGGAAGCCAAAAAATAGGAAGGAAATACCAAGATCAGCATATGTTGCTGAAACTTCTATAGAATCTAAAATTGGTACCAACTTGAATCTCTCTGAGGAACAAATTCAAGCCTTGTACAGGCTACTCAATCAAGGTATTGCTACTCAGCCCACATCATCTGTAGCATTGCAAGGTAACTCTCTATTCTACTCCTCAAATTCAAATAGACTTCCAAAAAATGTGTGGGTGGTAGACACAGGTGCATTTGACCATATGGCAAGTTCTGAAACCATAATGACTTATTATACTTCGTGCACTTTACCTATTAACATCTCCATGGCCGATAGCACAACATCCCCTTCTATGGGTTTTGGAACAGTATGTGTATCATCATTAAGGCTGAAATCAGTCCTACATGTGCCAGGGTTAAAATGCAACCTTTTATCTGTAAGTAGGATCACTTAGGATACAAATTGCAGTGTAATTTTCTCACCCTCCTATTGTTTGTTTTAGGATCAAGTCTCGGGGAGGATGATTGGCAGTGCTAAGGCTGTGGGTGGTCTTTACTATTTGGAAGGAGATCCTCTGAACTTTCCTACCAATAAATCAGTCCTAAATGTAACTTCTAATGCCAAAATTTTGTTATGGCATAAACGTTTAGGGCATCCTAGCTTTCCTTATCTTAAATCTTTGTATCATGAAATTTTTATCCATAAAGAACACATTTTTTCGTGTAAATCATGCACTCTTGCTAAACAACCTAGATCTCATCATCCTATTTAGTCATATAAACCCTCAAAACCTTTCCATTTGATACATAGTGATATTTGGGGTCCTTCTAAACACCCTAATATCACCGGCTCAATATGCTTCATCACATTTATCGATGATCACTCTAGAACCTGTTGGGTTTATCTAATGAAGGAAAAATCAGAAGCTAACAACATTTTCAAAAGATTCCATTGATTCATTTTGAATATGTTTCAAACTTCTATCCAAATCCTTCGGACTGATAATAGCCGAGAGTATTTTTCTAATGATCTCACTCATTACTTTGTTGAACATGGAATATTTCATTAAAGCTCATGCCCTTACACACCTCAACAAAATGGGGTGGCCGAAAGGAAAATAATCATATTCTAGAAGTGGCACAAGCTATGTTATTTACCTTTCATGTTCCTAATTCCTATTGGGGGGAAACTATTCTCACAATTGCCTATTTGATTAATCGGCTTCCCTCTAAAACCTTGAACTTCCACACTCCTCTCGACATCCTATGTGATATATATCCTCATGCTCCCTATCTCTCTAAACTTGACCTTAAAGTCTTTGGGTGTATTGCATATGTGCACAACAACAGCCTCACACGGACAAAGTTAGATCCCAAGGCCCAAAAATGCTTCTTTATTGGGTGCTCATCCTCTCAAAAAGGGTACAAGTGTTACTACCCTACAACTAGAAAATTCTTTGTCTCTACTGATGTTATTTTTTATGAGGATTTACCATTCTATCAATCCAGTTGTTCTCAAGAGGTGCCTATTCCTCACAACCCAAATACTATCTTTCCCTTACCTCATCATGACCTTCCACAGCCAGTATGTTCTCAAGGGGGAGCATCTTCATCTTCTACACTAGATAATACACTGGCAAATCCTAGTCTATATCCTTCTCCTATTGATCCTCCTATTACCTCTAAACCTGAAACAACAATTGTGCCTCAATGTCCTTCCCATTCAGACCCAAACAACCCCTTGCTTTTTTATTCCAAACGCCTTAAAGGCCTTCCAGAACCTCAACAAAGTCAGTTATCTATTCTAGAGGTTGGTCCAGCTGGTCCATCAAATGAAACAGGGGATGATAATAGTAACAACCATACAACCAGTGAAGATGATATGGACTGGGCCATGCTTGTTGCTCTAAGGAAAGGGGTAAGATCATGTGTTAAGTATCCTATTGCTAACCATTTAAATTATGCACAACCCTTTCCTCAATTCAGAGGATTTATTGTGAATGTTGATAGCACTGAAATTCCAAGGGATATTCAAAGTGCCATGAATTATCCCAAGTGGAAGGCTGCAGTTATGGAGGAAGTGAATGCCTTGGTGGGGAACAATACATGGGATGTTGTGAAACTGCTCCTGAACAAGAAGATAGTAGGATGTAAGTGGGTCTTTACTATGAAATATAATGCTAATGGTAGTATTGAAAGGTACAAGACTAGATTGGTTGTCCAAGGGTTTACACAAACCTATGAGATTGATGATGAGGAGTCATTTGCTCTGGTTGCTAAGTTGAATTCCATTCCAGTGTTATTGTCTATTGCTGTGAATTTAGATTGGCCACTCTTCTAGTTTGACATTAAGAATGCCTTCTTTAATGGTGATTTGGATGAGGAGATCTATATGAGGTTTCCATCCGATTTTGAACATGAGGTTAATAGTTGGAGCGTGTGCAAGCTAAAGAAATCCTTATACGGATTAAAGCAGTCTCTAAGGGCATGGTTCAAGAAATTTAGCATGACCCTCAACTGATTAGGATATAAACAAGGACATTCAGATCATACCTTGTTTATAAAACCCACTGGAAATGAGAAAAGGGTTATATTAATTGTATATGTTGATGATATTATCGTGACAAGTGATGATTTACAAGAAATTGACAACTTGAAGAGGCAACCAAAGACTGAATTTGAAGTAAAAGACCTAGGAACCATGAGATACTTCCTAGGCATGGAGGTAGCTCAAAGTAAAGAAGGGTTGTTCATATCACAACGGAAATATACCCTTGATCTACTAAAAGATACGGGGATGCTAGCTTGTAGACCAGTTGGAACTCCCTTAGAAAAGGGCTGGAAAATGGAAGAAAAATATGAAGATATTTTGGTAGAAAAATAAAGATACCAAAGGTTAGTAGGGAGATTGATTTATTTGTCACTTACCAAGCCAGATATAGCCTATGCAGTCAGTGCAATCAGTCAATATATGCATTCTCCCACTCAAAGGCACATGAAGGTTGTGTTTCATATTCTAAGATACCTAAAAGGTACTCCTAGAAAAGGTTTAATGTTCCAGAAAGTTGAGAATAGGGGAATTGAGGGCTATGTCGATGCAGATTAGGCAAGCTTTATAGAGGACAACATGTCAACTTTAGGATATTGTACCAAGATATGGGGGAATATGGTTACATGGAGGAGTAAGAAACAATCGGTGGTGGCTCAATGGAGGAGTAAGAAACAATCGGTGGTGGCTCACAGTAGTGTTGAAGTTGAATTCTAAGTAATAGTTCAAGGGATGTGTGAAGTGATTTGGCTAGAAAGGCTAAAGAAAGACTTGGGGATACCTTTATCTTGACCAACAAAGGTATTTAGTGATAGTAAATCAGCTATCAGTATTGCAAAAAATCCGTTGCAACATGGTCAGATGAAGCATGTGAGAATAGATAGAAGTTTTATAAAAAGGGAGATTGAAGGAGGGATAAGTCTATCCTATACACCTTATATTGATCAAATGGCTGATTTTTTAACAAAAATAGTTGCAAGACCATGTTTTGAGTCCTTAATTAGTAAATTGGGAATGATTTGCATCTATTCACCAGCTTGAGGAGAAGTGTTGGACGAGATTGAAATTCCAAGTGAAAACCTATCAACTCTCGAGCATAGATTAAAATCAGATTATCCTAAAATTATATAATTACTTTTTAAGTTGTAGATATTGTTGTAAATTTTTATTTTATTTCTGTTTTGTCTCGTAAAATTTAGGAGATAGTTAATCCTAGTTTTTAGGGGATAGATTACCTAAATCTTCTCCTACTTTATAGGAGAAAGATTAGGATATAACTTGTATATATTTTCAAGCTCTCTTAATATCAATCTAGGCAAGCATTCACGGTTTTCTAAGGCTTGTTTCAGTATATATGGCCAGGTTATAGATAGAGATGATTTGCAAGCTAAAACAAATAGAGCTGATCCCACTTAGTAGGATTAAGGCTTGATATATTTTGTGTAGTTTCTGGTAAATTCACTAAATCATAACATGCATACAAATTCAGAAGCCAGTAGTCATAACATTTTTTTTGGTACCTGTAGTATAGGGTACAGGGTGAAGTCTGGTTTAGTTATCTTATTTTGTAGTGTTTATCAAATTTATTGCAATTTTAGGTTTAGATGAGATCTTAGTTATTGGCAGATACATTAATTGGAGAATATTCTTGGGTGGTGGTTCTCTATGTATTGGGTGAGGTTTGTTAGGACCCTAGTCCTAACTAAAGCTTACTTAGAAAATAGAATTGGAAGTGAGGGAGAAATAGAAAGAAATGAGGGAGAATCAGACAGAATAATAGAGCTAAATTGAGAGAAATGAGGGAGAGAGAGAGAGAGAGAAAAAGTAAGGAGAAATATAGTGAAATGAAGGAGAAACTAGAATTATGATATTCCTTAAATTCTGATCTGATATACCTCTCAGAATTATGGCATAGCCTTATATAAAGTTATCCAACAGTTATTTACAATGGTTACCATCACTTCACTACTTCTCCACTACTCCATAACTCTAAATTAACTGTAAATATTATACAACTACTCCTAATTCACAATTGTAAATAACAACTGAATAAAAATAACTTTCTGATTCATCTAGGTCATGACTAGGTTGTGTGGTGACTAGGTCAAAAGATGGTTGTTTGATGTGCAATCCCTGTATGGAGTGTTCTTGGGTTTAAATGCTTTATTTTTTTCCCTCAAGACGAGTATAATTATCTAGTGGTCCTTCCGCGGGGATTTTTTTTGTTTGGTTGACAGTTTGGGCGAGATCTTACTACTGATAACCTACTTAGGTGGCATTTTCTTTTGAATCTTTGTTGCACAAGGATGGCAATCAGCAAGATTGCGGATATTCTTCTTACTCATTTAGTGGTAGCTAGGGAGCTTTCTAGACTGATGCTCAATTGGTTTGGGGTGGCGTTGGTGTTTCCAAGGAGGATTATGGAACTAATTTTAGTTTGGAAGGCTTTTCAGTGGATAGTAGACAAAGGACGGAGCCTGGCATTTGGTACCACATTTACTATTGTGTTCTATTTAGAGAGGGGGAAATAGGCCTTTTGAAGTAATTGAGGCATCTTTATTTGTGTTGAAGAGTAGTATTTTTTTTTCTTCTTCATTTTTAAGAAATGGAATGATCATCTCATCAAAACAATGACAAAAATCACTAGCCTTAATGTCACTAAGTGTGATCGGCTATGTGAAATCTAGATTTACAACCGTTTCTATTAATGGTCATCTTCTTTAAGACCACCATATTTTGTGATATCTAAAGGTTTCTCACCAACATTTCAATGCTATAGAATTTTTTCAATTCTTTGCATGTCCAGTGGATATTGGATATATCTTTCGTGTGCGAATCTTTATTGAGGTACGTGGTGGTACACCCTTGGAGCCTTGTTTTTCTACATACTAAAATTATTTACTTAAGAAAAATGTTATTTTAAGAATCTCAAACTTTGGAATAATCATGTGTGAATTACTATGTTTATATTTGTGGGAAATACCCCATCGCATTTAGAAGCACAGTTAAATTTTCAGGTACATATTTAACATTAGAACATGGCTTTTATGGGAACTCACGAAACAAAAAATGCATCTTGATTCTTATACCATCTCTCTGGTAGATTACCTTCTAAGATCTTGAAGTGTTTTTTTTTTTTTTTTAATTTAAAGATCCCTATCTAGTGGGATTACTGAACATGTGAGAAATTTGTGCGCTAAACAAATTTATATATAAACTTTGTCTTTGTGAATGGCAGGATGGCTACAATGTGGGCGACCATGCGAAGATGTCATGAGAAACAGTCGAAGATCGTTATAGCATTGAAGTATCTCAATATCTCTGAATCCCCAAAAGACACTAGCGACCATCATCATGACCGGACAGACCAGCTGTGGGGTATTGCCCGGCAGTGGCATTCATACTTTGAAGATCTCATGGCCCATCAGAAGGGGTACATAAGAGCTCTCGGCAAGTGGTTGAACCTAAACCTCATTCCCATAGACAATAACCTGAAGGAGAAGGTTTCATCTCCTCAGAGGCCGCAGAACCCCCCAATTCAGGCCCTTCTGCAAACCTGGAATGGTTTCCTGGAGAGCCTTCCCAATGACCTTGCAAAAACAGCCATAACCAACTTTGCAGCCATCATGCATACTGTAGTGGAGTGTCAAGCAGAGGAGATCAAGTTGAGGAACCGATGCGAGGAGTCTCAAAAGGACCTCGCACGCAGGATCCGACAGTTTGATGACTGGCATAGTAAATACTTGCAACGAAGAATCCCGCCAGAGGAGACGGATCCAGATAGGCCGCTAGACAGGGATGTGGTTGCAGAAAAGCAGTTTACGGTGGAGATGGCGAAGAAGAAGCTGGAAGACGATGAAGAAGCGTACCAGAGGCAGTGCATTCATGTTCGAGAGAAGTCCCTGACGAGTCTGAAAACTGGCCTACCGGACCTTTTCCGGGGACTGTTGGAATTCTCAGATGTTTGTTCGGATATGTATGGTAAGTTGCGGTATCTCACAGCATCATAAGCCCGATGAGAGCTGAAGTATATGGTTCTGGGCTCTTGTTTTTTGGTTTGTTTGTATAATTTGTTTTTGTGTGTAATTGTGTTATGACTTCAAATACGTCACCTGAATTGTGTGAGAGAAGTATGAAGTATTGCTTTTATTTGATTTTGATTTTTTAATTACTAAATCAATATAACACCATACTCATAAATTTTTAGTTTGTTCTTATTTATTATGGAAAGGCTTTTATCATTTTAATCTTCTTTGCCAATGACCTCGCTTCATTCATTTTATCTATTCTTTTCATTGCTTGTCTTATTGTATTGTATGATGTCTTAATCGTATTTTAATTTATTTAAAATTATTTATTGAATTTATCTATGTGTCACTTTAACAATCTTAAAAATTACGTTAGTTTCCGTTAGTAGGAGTGGGCCCAACCGCAGCTTCCTCTCCCGGCCGCATTGCCAATATCTCACTCATATTCAGGTCGGGACCAAAACAACATCAGCGAGAGAGAGAGAGAGAGAGAGAGAGGGGGGGGGAGGGGATTCCTGCGCAAGCAAATGGCTGCTTCCTCTAAACCCTCCGAAGCCGAGTCTCCACTCTACTACCACCCTCTACCTCCGGACCACCACCACCCCCACCCCCACCAGGACTACTTTGTCTTACCTCTTTACTTTCCGGCCTCCGGCCGCCGCCGGCTCCGCCGCCGCATCATCTCCGCTGTCTCCTTCCTGCTCCTAGCCGTCGCCGCCTACTGCCTCTGGCCCTCCGATCCCGATATCAAGATAGTCCGCCTGCACCTCGACCGCCTCCACATCCGAACCAATCCTGCCATTGCCGTCGATATCGTCTTGCGGCTGACTGTCAAGGTCCGCAACGTGGGTCTCTACTCCACCGACTACCGCTCGCTCGTCGTCTCAATTGGCTACAGGGGAAAGCAGCTAGGGTTTATGAAGTCGGACCGTGGCTTCGTCAGACCGAGGGGCTCATCGTACGTGGACGCTGTTCTTGAACTTGACGGAGTTGAGGTCCTGTCTGACGCGATTCTGTTGCTCGAAGACTTGGCTAGGGGTTCGGTTCCCTTCGACACGGTTACGGAAATTCGCGGTCAGCTTGGGTTGTTCTTCTTCGAGCTCCCTCTGAAGGTAAGTTTAGCAATTTTCGATAACTATTGTGAGAAAGGGAAAACGTTTTTTATACGAAAATGAAGAAATGATAATTTTTATAAAAAATAAGAAACGAAAAGGTGAAATATAAATTAAAAAATATAATTTTTTTATAAATATAATTTTAATATAAAAAATAATTTAAATATAATACAAATAAACATAAATTTTATAATACATTTAAATAAATATAAACATAAAATTTACAAAAATAGAGTAAAAAAAAAAGAAAGAAAAAAGAAAAGAAAAGACATGTGGAAGATAAAATAAGAAAAAAACAAGCCGAAAATAGTTGGTCTCCGTGACCGACGTTTCCACAGCAACGACCGATAATTTAGCTGGAACTCTAGGGTTTATAGGCTTTCTAGAGCATACAAAAGGTCTGGCTTTGATCGAATGATTGTTTTCTGCTGAAATTGGGCGGAGGCGGGGTCCGAGACAAGGTTTCCTAGCATCCAGAAGGGCGGAACCGGTGAGAAACACTGAGCGGAGATCGATGAATTGGAGTTAGGTTGCAAAGTCCATGTTTGGTGGCCGAGGAATCAGCGTGCCTTTAGATAGAAAAATACTATTGATATATATTATGTATATTTTGAATTACACAATGATATTAAAATATCTAAAATATCCCTCATTAAAGATGATGAGGCCTAAAGGTGTAATAGGCACGAGGGGTATTTTTGTTATTTGTATGCATTGTGTAACCTAGGGTGTATATAAATGACGTACCAATAACATGACTCTTTAAGATATAAACCACTCCTTAAGATATAAATGACGTACCAATAACATGGAGATCGGAGGAAATGGCAGGAGAAAGGAGACAGCAGTGGTCGTTGGTTGGTTCACTGTTCGGGCATACACATATGGCGACCAGAGAGAGAGAGGGTCACCTTATCTGTCTCTCGGTAGCATTGCTGCTCGCTGTCGACCACTGGCTGCAAGACTGCCATGCCATTTCCTTCCCTCTTGTTGCCGACCAGGGCCTGTCGCCCCTAAATTAGTTTTTACTTAGGACCCCATACCTTGAGCCGACCCTACGAGAAATTGTGGGAAAATATAGAGACCCCAAGAAAATACCTAGTGAGAAAATTATATTATAAGGCTCTACAAAGAGAGTAATGAAGATCGAGAAAGCTTTTTTGCTACGGATACTTTGAGAACATAGTGCGAGATAAAGCTTCTGGTCGCTAGAAACACGTTTTCGACCATTTTTTGTAATTTGTGAAACAACCCTGAATGTTTTGCAAATTACATAAACAACCCAAAAAAGTTTCAGACTATTTACTATTTCTAAAAAGGAAAATAGTTTAGAAACGCTGAAATCATGGCGATTAAGTGCATATGAACAATGGAGACTATTTTGATTCATCTATTTATAATCAATTTCTTGTTTAGAGTAAAAGGACGTTCCCAGTACTTATCCAGGGATTATCAGTTTAGAATATGGTAGATTTATGGTCTATGAAGTTTCTTCGAAGTGTAATTCTAGTTAAGAAAATCAATATGAGGTATAATTCTAGTTAAAAGTATTCTAAGACCAAGTTAGGGATGTCGAAAGGAGACATATAATTGGGTTTAAAGAGGAATAGAAGCAAGAATAAGTAGGATTGACTTTACTAGAAATATAGAAAGAGTTAACAATGAAAATAATGGTAACGTATGAACTTTTCATAGGCTGTGTTTAGAACCTGCAGAAGAGGCCGATAAAAGAAAGGTAAACCAAAGGCAGCAACTTTCTAGTAGTTTTTCAGTTCCTTTTGCCATTTTCAATCACCAACCCATTGAAGCATTTTTATAATTTCATTAGTATACTATTCTAATATCATATCACATCATATATTATATTATATTATATTAAAAATTGATTAATATATTACATAAAACATTAATTAAAAATATTGAAACCAAATACTAAGAGTGCTTTTGATTGACCATATTTTTCATAAAAAATGATCATTTTTCACCCAAATATTAGCTTTTGAGATATTTGATTGACTTATTTTTTTAAGTAAATTATTTTCTCAATTTTGATCACGTGATGCTATTTTCTTACTTTTGCTAGAAAAGATTTTCTCATGAGAGAAGGGGTTATATTAAATTTTCTAAGGAATTGGATGGCAACCCACATTGCACCCGTTGAATTGTTCACCTCCAATGGAGTTGCCACCACTGCAACCTCTATCCATCCATCAACGTTACAAACCAACTCCATCGCAGACTAACTCTATAACATCTCGTATTGAGCAATAAGAAAAACTGAATCAATTTATCCTGATGGGCTTACGCAAACTTTTTAGGGATCACCCATCCTTGAGCTACCTTAACTCAAGCATGCTCAACCAGAGAGTTTTTTATCCACATTCAACCCAAAAGATATCCAGCTAGTATTATTTATTTTCCTTACTATCCTCGATATATGCTACCTTCTTTGAAGTCCCTCTCTAAAGTCTCTTCTTGGACTTGACATTGGGCTCTCGGAGTATTACATTCTCCCCCCTAGAGGACATGACGTTCTCGTCATGCGACCTTACAATTGGTCTCAGATTTTCTTCCCTTTGAGGGCTGCCATCCTAGAAGCCTGCCAGGAGCCGCTCCTTGCTCAGGCCCTCGCGCCTCGGCACCACTGCCTACCCTCATTGGACCACCTTCTTTAAGGGTTGGGTCTGATATCACCTATAACATCCCGCATTGAGCAATAGGAAAGACCAAATCAACTTACCCTGATGGCCTACACAAACTTCCCAAAGGTCACCCATCCTTGAGTTACCCTAGTTCATGCACGCTCAACTCGGGAGTTCTTTATCTACATTCAGCCAAAAAGCTATCCAACTGGTGTTATTTCCTTTCCTTACTATCCTCGATATATACTATCTTCTCTAGAGTTCCTCTCTAGAGTCTTCTTGGACTTGACCTTGGGATCAGGGTAAGTTGATCCAATCCTTCCTATCGCTCGATGCAGGATGTTACAAACTCTATCGTGTTGGAGGTGAAGGACGACTACTGCAAACCAACTCCCAGAATCACTGATGGCGATGGCTTCAACGATCGTGTCTGCATCAACGACGAATGGCGACAAGTGCAATGGTGGATTTGTTACTCTACTACCACGGGCGAGAGATATGTAGAGAGAGAGAAAGAGAAAGGGGAGGCAAGGAAAATGAGGTGGGTTTGGGAGATGAGGAAAGAGAGAGAAAGATGGGGGGAGGCAAAGAGAAGAAGAACATGGGTTTGGGAAGGGGGAGAGAGAGATGGGGGAAGGTAGAGAAAGTGGGTTGGGGGGAGAGAGAGAGATATATGGGGGGAGGCAAGGAGGAGACATAGATGGGGTGGAGGGGGGGGGGGGGAGGGAGGGAGAGAGAGAGATGGGATGAGATAGGAAAAAGACAGAGGTGGGTTTTGGGAGGGGGAAAGAGAGAGAGAGATGGGAAGAGGTAGGAAGAAGACAGAAATGTGGGTTTTGGGAGAGGAGACGGAGAGAGATAGGGGAGGCAGGGCCAAGGAGGTGGGTTTAGGGGCTAATTCTACGAAAAATAGTGATAATCAAATATTAAAAATTAAAAAATTATAACAACTTCTAGATTAAAAATTAAGTCAAACACCCTTAATTGATAATTTTTTTTGTACATAATTTCTAGGCAATTCAATTGCCTTGAACTTATTTTTTTTTTTATTAAAATTCTATACTTGCAATTAAATACACTCTAAAGTCGAACAATGGATTTGTTTTTGAAATTTTTAATTAAAAACAGAAATTGAACACAAAATTCTAATAACGAACACATGAAAAATGACAACAGAATCAAACGGGTCCAAAGTAGTTGATTTTATCTGAAATTGTTATGCTAACTCATCATATTTTGACTGAAAGCTTAATCTGACTTCTCCATTCTTGATTTATCAGTTTCTAGGTAAAACCCTAGACTTGTCATTTTAAATGCTAGGTCTAACCTTTTAAGGTCATTAAATAGTTCTGTTGCAGTAATTAAGGAAAAATGATAGAATAATTGAAGAAAGACAAAATAAGAATATAATATTTGTTAGGTGAGGCATTTCTAGGAAACTATTTTTAAAAATAATAATTTCTAAATGATTTCATGAAAATACTAATTCCAATATACAATGCCTAATTAACTTTAAGAAATCAAAGTTGCACTATTTGATTTCTTCTACCACCAAGAATTCAACCCGACAATGAGAGCACATAAAGAGACATATGATAGTAATTGAATGAAGAGGTATCGAATGCTTATCATGTCTTTTTGCACCTTAAATGTCCTAAACTATTTATTAAAAAATTATGTCTTTTAAGAATAGACTTGTCTTTTGAAAAGATCACAAATCCTCAATATATAAAAACATTACTTTAAAATTTGAATTTAAAATTTAAAAATATATGTCTTTTTAATTTTAAACCAAAGATTATGTCTTTTCATCCCATAATTATCACTTTATTTAAATAAAGAAAATAAAAGAATAAATTATAATATATATATATCATAAAACTATCAATGTTATTATTATTAAATAATATCAATATATATTTATATATAACAAGTTCATCTCTAGCTAAATCAATTATAGGAGTATCATTCTGAAATAAGCCTCAGTCCCGATTGCTATCAGCATATCAAGAATGAATAATACCTAGTGTTGAGACTTGGACAAGTATGCTTGTCCATAAAGCATGGACCCGGCAACATCACGGGGACACGTCATTTTTCAAAGCTGTAAGAGATAACATGGTTGAGATATGTTAATTATGAAAATAATTTTTTATATTTTTAAAGCATAATAAAATATCAAATATATATTACAACTCACCAGTATGCATTTAATTTTCATGTTAAAATTCTAAATAAATAATCTAATTAGCAATCAACTTATAATCTAATCTTTTTGTCCCTTACAATCTAATCTATGTTTAAAGCACTAGAGAATAAAAGTATGAAGGGTATAAAAATTGAATAGTTTTGTAGTCAATTCATAAAAAGAAAAATGCAATTGCCAAGTTATAAAATAAAGAGTAAAAAAGAAACCTTTATTTTTTAGCCTTCAAAGTGTCCCAATAAAGGACACACATGTCCTAGGCATGTCCCCTACCATAACATTTTAACAAACTTTAAGAAAGTATTGGACATGCCACATTGGAGTGCCCAATACTTATTGAAGGCGTGTTGGGGTGTCTGACATGCTGGCGACCCTGGTATAACAACCCCTGGGAAGTGTCTATGCTTTATAAATCTTTGTGTATCAATTTTACAGTGGCTGATATCATGATTATTCTTCAGTTAATTGGTCTGTTTGAAATGGATTCAAGATACAGATTACCTCTTTTGGCATGTCAATCATATTTACATGACTTTGATTGGAGCAAATGATGATACGTAGTTATTATAGTACTTATGAGAACCATTTTCTGACGTATTTGTTTATATTAGTCACCAGTCTTTCCAATCGGTCTAATTGCCTTGCATCTGATTTTTATCAGGCAAAAGTATCATGTGAGGTTTATGTAAACACTCGAAACCAAACAATTATCCGTCAGAATTGTTACCCTGAGGTACGTCTCTTTTGTTTCTGCATTTTAGACCGGTAGAATCTCCTTGTAAAATGTTCAGCTAGCTAACTAATGAAACTCTACTGTAAAAATCATTGGCCATTAATGCACTGCTCAAATAAAAATCATTTTCAGGTCTTTTGTTGACATAGCCCTCAATTTGTTTTACTTACTGCTAATTTTCCTTTGGCTAGTGATGAACATGGAGGAGCGGACTATATGGTTCAATGACAGCTGCAGCCCCTACTTGTGCATTTAAGCAGGTTCTGTTATGTGAAATCCAGAAGGCCTACGTCATATCATGTTCTGTTTCTGCAATTATAAGCATAAACTATATGAAAGTCATTGTTCACTGTCATATATCCTGTATGTATTATTCTTCCATGAAAATACTCATCTTTTGTTAAGCATAAGGTGCTAATCCTTTATTATACAATACTTTTTCTGCATCCAAACGCCAATTACGTACACATCGTGATGGTGCCTACACCTGAATGATCCAGAGTGTTGGCCTGTATGAAGAAACACTCTTCTTCATTCCTCCACCTAGCAACCTTGCTATCTATCCCACATGTCTAGTTTGTTATATGCTCAAGTGACCCTCCTGAGAAAGAAATGATCAAAGATCGAACAAGGTTACTAGTGTTACGCAGGAAAAATATAGTGAAAGCAGGGGGAGAAGAAAAGGAGAACGACTAAAAGCTCTGGATGGATTCATCTGAAGAGTTTGTTCTACAGGAGAGTGCACTGCAAGCATTTGAGTTGGTATCGAAGTTCTTCTGAGTTCTGTGATGGAGGGAGTCAGTCAGATTCTCTCCATGGTGTGGAAAGTTTACGGGTGAAATTTTGGCCAAAGCTTCTTGTGGCCATTATTTGGGTTGGATATTTCATTAGCAAAAGGAAGAAGTGATATATGCAAAAAGATCCATATCCAACCTAGTGGGGTGCTTTCTGGTGGTTGAGGCTACAGATAAAAGAAGTTTGTGGGATGATCTTATCGTTGATGTGGAAGGGGAAGATGGGGGGAAGGTGTTTGGGACAGGAAATAGTAAGCTGTGGGTTAACATTGATTAGGGCTGAACTGGTTGACGTGGTTGCAAGTTAGCCATGGTCCTTATATGGGTGTGCAGATACATATGCCCACAGCACGCACGAATTTGAACTTTATACTGATTTTCAACCATTCTCATTCGGGTTTCTTGGTTTCTGGGTCATCCTTGAATATTAATTAACTTTTTGGTTAAATTTTACACACTATCCCTAATATTTAACTAAATTGTATTCACTATCTTTATATTTTTAAAAGGACCTTACTACATTACGTGAGCTTCACACACACACGTATAATGACGAAAATATTATTTTCCTTGGCCGTCTCCTCTTTGCTCTCTTTTCTTCCCTTTCCATGATCGTCGCTCATTGTCTTTCTTATCGCTGCCTTGCCTTATGCTGACCGCCGCTACATCTTCTTTGCTTGTGGTGGAAATGGATGATGCAACAACGGTTGGCGTGAGGTGAGGCGACGACAGGGAAGGGGGCAAGCGACAACCATGATAAG
Source organism: Diospyros lotus (assembly GCF_014633365.1). Classification (NCBI taxonomy): domain Eukaryota; kingdom Viridiplantae; phylum Streptophyta; class Magnoliopsida; order Ericales; family Ebenaceae; genus Diospyros; species Diospyros lotus. The sequence continues at coordinate 41,906,908 of NC_068339.1, read as the reverse complement.
GGGAGAAGAGAAAACATAAATAAGACGGTCAAGGAAAGAATGAGGGATATTTCTGTAATTTAATTATCAAAATATTATATTTGGTCATCCTCTCAATCATGTACTCAGGGCACTATGATTTTTTTCTTTTTAAAAAATAACATGCACAACTCTTGAAGTTAAAAAGCTCTTAAAAAATTAACTATTTTACTACTAATTTAAATTTTTTCCTCTATCTTTCTCTCTTTCCTTCCCTCATATCTCCTCTCTTTTTGCAATCAACATCTTGACCTTCGATGTGCTAGGGAACCACAATGATGGCAATCACAATGGGAAACAATTGATGCGACTCCCCCCTCCCCCCCCCCTCTCTATATTTTTTTTTTCTATAATGTTTTCTTTCTTTCTACATTTTTTTCTTTGTTCTTTCAATTTGGGTTGAAGCAACTTGGTGGCGAAAATCCTTGATTAATGATAAGTCTCTCTCTCTTTAATGTTTAAGTTTCATTTAAAAGAAATTATACTTCATATCTATTTTTAAAAAAAAAACACCATATCTAAACAAAATCCAAATTAGATTAAAGCTTTATACGATACAATTCTATTTTGGGTTCAATGATGGATGAAGACAAACTCACAAACCTACAAATTTGAGTTTGATAGTTCATCTTTGAACCAAACAAACCTATATGATAAATAATGCATAGTCAATCACATGTAATTTTTTGTTTTTCTACAATAACAAAGGGAGAGGAGCATTTTGGGAGTCTAGAAAATATTAACGGGTGGTTGTTAACCATAAGGGTTAAGCGATCCACTTTATAAAATTAAAGGGCAGTGTGTTATTTTTAAAAATACAAAGTTAAATGATGTAATTTAGTCAAATTTAAAAAATGACGCCTAAAATTTATCCTAAAATTTTACCCTAAACCATAAACTTTACCCCAACTTTTTTATACCCTCCCTATATATTAAGTCTCCTCTGCATGAATAAAATCCTCGGTTAAATGGATATCATCATTATCTATTATTAAATTTATGGGTTAGGAAACCTTATCCCAACTCATTTTAGTTTCATTCCACAAGTCAACACCATCTAGGGAATCTCACCTGAGGAAATAATTGTTTTGAAGCACAATCACACCTAATATTTTAAGGGTTCTTTTACATAGCTAGAGAATCCCAACTCATTTTAGATTCATTCCACAAGTCAACACCATCTAGGGAATCTCACCTGAGGAAATAATTGTTTTGAAGCACAATCACACCTAATATTTTAAGGGTTCTTTTACATAGCTTGAGAAAGTGACATAGGGGTTTATAGATTAGGGGTAAAAAGACGAAATTCCCTTTGTCCATTTTATAAATTTATAAAGTGGGCCACTGCCCCCACTCCTGCTATTTTTTCTCCCTTCCCATGGTTGTCGTATCGTCGTTGTGCCTTGTTGCCGTCGCCTCGTCTCGTATTTGTCGCCTTGTTGCCATCACTGCCTCGCCTCGTTGATAGTCACTGCACAATGACTGTCGGCGAGGCGAGGTAGCGATGGCAGTGAGGCTCGGTGGCAAGGCGAGGGCAGCAGCAAGGCGACGGCCATGGAAAAGAAGAAGAGAGAGCAGAGGCAGGGCAATCCATGGGAGGGGAGAGGAAAGAGCAGGGCGTGGGGGTAATTTCGTATTTTTGACCCCATTCGGTATGCCCGTCATGGAAGGGGAGAGGAAAGAGCAGGGTGCGGGGGCAATTTCGTATTTTTGACCCCATTCGGTATGCCCGTCGGTCATCCTTTCGGGCTCTCAAGACTTTTGCATATTTCAATGGAAGTGGAAAACTATCATATTTATGATTCCTATCACCTAAATATTAATATTAAGGGCCTGTTTGATTGGCCATATTTTCCATGTAAATTCCCATTTTGGTGTTGTTTGATAGACCATATTTTCTAGGTAATTCAAATTCCCACTTTTGCTCACGTGATGCCTAATTCTAGCTTTAACTGGAAAATCAATTCTTAGGGGAGGGGTTGGAAAAGAAATTCCAGGCATTTGGGAGAAGAAGAAGAAGATGCAACAGCAGCGAACAGCAGAGGAGTGGAAGCTAAGGAAAAGAATAGGGGAAGCTCGGCTGGCAATTGTGATGTGGAGGGGAAGTGTAGCCGACGATTGTGATGAGGAAGGGAAGCGTGGCCAGCGGTCGCAAGGAGCAGGGGAAGTGCGGTCGGCGATCGGGCATGGCAGTGACGGACTGAGAGAAAGAGAAGGCAAGGACGGTGAAAGCATTCCGAAGCATCGGAAGTGCTCTAATCGACGCCGCCAGGCTCTCGGCCTCGCGCTGCTCCGCTGGAACTTGCTCAGTTGAAGACGATGCTGCCATCATCGTCTCTTCCCTCTTCTAGGCTCTGCTCCTATGTATGTATGTATATTTGTGTATATACATACACACACAAAGATGGGTGTGTGTATGTATGGGTGTGTGTGAAGTGCTCTGATCGACGTCGCCAGGCTCTCGACCTCACACTGCTTCGCTAGAACTTGCTCGGTTGAAGACGATGCTGCCATCATCGCCTTTTCCCTCTTCTCGGCTCTGCTCTGCCCCTATGTATGTATGTATATTTGTGTATATACATACACACACAAAGCTGGGTGTATGTATGGGTGTGTGTATGTAAATTTGTGTGTATATATTTGATTTTTTTGAATATTTTGTATAGTATATTTAGTTTTTTGAATATTTGTGTATTTATATTTGGTTTTTTGAATATTTTGTATAATATATTTGATTTATTTTTAGGTAATTTCTAAGTAGAAAATTAAAACAATCAAACGCCTTCTATTGATATTTTTCCTAGAATTTAATTCTAGATAATTTAATTCTCTAGAATTCATTTTCTTTCTATCCAAATTTCACCATTGCAATCAAACGCACCCTTAGTATTAATATGCGTGCGAGCGTGCGTGCATGCATATTTGGCTAACAAAAGTTGTTGCTAAAGGGAGGGTGGTGACCCCATTCGTAAGGAAAGAAACTAATTAGAACGGGGCAAACTGCCTACAAAGAAACATCATCTAGATAAAGCAAAAAGAATACCTAAAATAGGATCAGCTAGGTGTTTGTCAACGTCTTTCTAGGATATGCTCTACTCCCAGTCACAAAAAATTGTCCAAAACCATAGCCTGCATGACCCATTGAACACCTAAAATAGATATTTCAATTCACATGCAATGCAGGATATGTGGGATTAAGGCTTGATGATATGAAACTAATATGCAATGCATTATAAGTTGCTCAACATTTTATCCATCAATATTGGACTAAAAACAGCAGTCCGCCGCCGCCTATCTCCTTAGATTACATTTGCAAGTACTGAGTTCAGGGAAGCTAATCAAAAAAGGGTACTATAAAATGATAGTACATAAAAGTCTCCATCTCTGGACAGGCAGGCACTAAATTAGCCGATGGTTGTATAACAAGCCAAACCAATAATGACGTTCTCAACTTCTAAATCTTGAATGTTGGGTCCAAATTGGGGGGATCATGCCAAACTCTCAGGAAAAATTAAAGAGAGAAACCTGCCCCCTATTATGGCATTTTTATTTCTAACAAGCTTGTATCTTTCTGAGGACAACTAAGTATATCGTGATCCATCAAAGGGTAATACTTTTGATTTTATAATCCTCCTATGAAGTACCTGGAGATGGCAAGCAATGCAGTTTCCCTAAGAAGGCTATATGGAAAATGAGAGCACTACCTACGGTGGCTTTCTTGCTTGAGCAGCTTCACATGGCTCTATCCTATTGTAGGAATGGCAATAGGGTGGGGAGTCGCGTTTCGACTCCAAATTTGAACTCTAAAATTTATTCTCAAATTTGATTGAGAAGAGAAAATTAACTCCAATCTCGTTTTCATGAGATTTGAGGATCCCCGTATAAGGAATCAGTCCCCATAATCATTTGCATAAATTAGATTGTATTAGTCCTGTTAATGTATTAACTCTGTTTTAATCGATCAAACCAATCAAGAACAAGCATAAAATTGAGAAAATGAAAGAACACAAGAACACAAAGCTTTTATGTGTTTGGATCAATAGATCCTACTCACGGTAGAGGCTCCGCCTCTAATCAATCCACTAATAGCTTTCGATTATAACCGGATTACAAGATCACAACAAGAATAAAAACGTATTGAAAATACATCAACTGAAATCAAAAACAAAATACAAGAACAAGTATAGGATTTGTTCTACCAATCTCAAGATCGTGTTAAGAATCTGATATTCAGTTACACCAAATCTCTCATGCCTCAGGCGATTCAACAACAAAGATTTAAAGCAATACAACCTTACCGAGTGATCTTACCAACAAACCGAAGTCAATCGAACGAGAGAAGAATTTACAAGCGAGAGAGAGTCTCACTTCAAGTGCGCTAAACTTAGGTTTTCAAGAATGAGAGCAATAGCAGATCTGTTAAGATTAAGACAAGAAGTTGTCCTTAAATAGCAGCAGGCAACCGGCTAGGCTGAGACAAATCACATGGGCCACATAAAAAATGGGCTTGGCTCATAAGAACTGATCTCGGCCCAATGGCTATTTGGCCCACAAAATAATCAGCAGATCAATCATATATATATATATATATATTTAAATGTTAGTTAAATGAACATAAGATGAAACCCAAATATATAGCAAAATGCATACAAACAGCACATATCATTTATATGAAAAATACATTTTGAATCATAAATCCTAACAAGTCCTAAATTCACTTTTAACTTATCTCAAACCTTACCCTATCACGTGATTAAAATCAAAAGTAGTACTAGAATAAGAAATTCTTGTAACATCAAATTAAGATACCTATAATTAAGATTGAAACATTCAAAAAAATAATAATAATAATATTGTAAAATTAAAATTTAAAATAAAAAAATTAGTGTATTTTGATCCCTTACAAACTTATTAATCATCTAAAATATTAATATATAAATAGTGTATATAATATATATAAATATATAGGCTCATCTGCTCTTCAACCCGGATTCAAACTTGAATTGACCGAGGTGGATTCTGGCGGACCTGCCCATCCTTACCTAACTATTGATAACTTGAGAAAGAGAAGCAGGTTATAGCTGACTGGTTGTTCTTAGTATATGCAAGGACGGAGGGGAGAGAGTTCGTGAATCATATTGTAGAGATTAATACACCTCGCAAACAGCCACAAGAACAGATCGTTAGGGCAGAAAACAGCAAAACAGTAAGTAAAATTTAAACAAACAGCAAACTGAAAATATGAATAGCAAACTCCCTTTAGACGCTCAACAATGGAGAAAAAGAAGGTGGATTTTCAAGACTCAGCGTTGATCGGTTCGACACCCACAAATGGTACCCTAGAATCGGTTTCAAGCACCACCCAAGAACCGCATTCAATCAACACCCAAAACGGCCTCAAACACAAAACCCACAACCGAGAATCGCACACCCACACAAGGACAAAGAAACCCCACCAAGGAGAACCCTCTTCTCATTCTCAACTCTCTCTCTCTCTCTTCTCTCGCATTCTGATCTGTTCGGCACCTCCTATTTCCCCAATATATTGATACCAATAACCTCCCAAGAACCAGATAGAGATCTCCAAGAATAAGGATAACCATCGGGTTATCCGATAGATTGAGATAAAATAAGGGGAGAAGGGAAAAACAAACCTTCAGTGGAATCGGCTAGGGAACAAACCTGCGTAGGAATCGGCCAAGAAACAACACTGAAGAAGCTAGGTCAAACAAGAGAATAAATATGTGGGCTTTTAGATAAAGCAGTGGGCTATGAAGAAAATGGCTTGGTCTTTGGGTTTGACCAGCTGGGCGAAGCCCAGCTTTCCTCAAACCTAAAGTAAAGATGCTTGAGCCATCTTCTTGTTGGGCCACCTATTTGTGGGATTGGATCTCTTAATAAAACTATCAATCTTGGGTCGAGCCCTATGATAGACAACTTACTCGACCAAAACATCATCGCCTTGGACTTGTTGGGTGTCACACCTCAACACATTCTTTTACAATACATACTGACTTGCCAGTTGTGAGGCATTGTTTTCAACTTGGGTAATGCTTTCCATGCTCTCTCGAACATATTTTCACGTAGTCTGGTCCATTGGTCTGGTGTGGGTCAAAAGTGGGGAGTAGAGTATCCTTTTGCAAGGGTTGGGAGGCTTTTAAAACCAAATTAATTAATGGGTTGGTCGATATGAGTCTTGGCCGCCCAATATAAAGATGAGTGTCATTTGAACTGAAAGCATATATGAGGGAGGGCTACCAGTGGGCCAACAAGTTGGTCCTCCTAATTCTAACTCCCAGCTCGTTGTTTTGGGTCGCCAACTGATGAATGACCCTTTTTAGATCCGAATTTTCTATCCCAAGCTTGACCTTTGATGTATGCTCACAAGTTTGATCGAGCAAGGGAGACTTGAAGGAATGAGATGCGGGGAACAAATATTGGCTCCATTTTTCTGCTTTGGATTCATTCAGCAAAGCCAACTTTGCACTTCTTTCCCTGTGATTTCATTTTCAGCTAGTTCTTGGTCTTGGGAGGCAGGCGAAAGACGGTGTTGCTGGCTCTTTTTACTTTCCCTGCAACCTGGGACAGATCTCTACTAACACAGGGGGGCTCAGTTAGAAAGTAAAGATGGAGATAGAGGCTGAGAAGACAACAATGAATTGGCTGACGGGTGAGAATATTCCCAAGCTCCAAGGGACCAGGTAGAACCATGGTGGCATATATACAAGAAGCAAGGGAATGACAATAGGCTCGCGATTGGGAAGTACCTACCATGCTGCTACTGAAGGGATGTTAATTTGATAGAAATATGGGCGACTACATATTATTCTTCTGGGTTTCATGTTTTTGTTGGTTTTTTTTCTCCTCTTTGTCTCGCTTTTACTCGGCAAACCAAGTTGGTGATCATCATCCTACCCTATTTGGGAACATTTGGCTTAGAATGGATTGGATGCTTCTGTTGGTTTTGCACTAGAGAATTAATACACAAAAGTTCGGATTTTAGATTTTAGGCTAATAACTTGATTTATCCTATTTGGGAACATTTTAGGCTAATAACTTGATTTATCCTCAACTTTGGGTTGCTTTTTAATTTTATCTCGTTTTAAGAATTACTTCAATTTGGGTTTAATACTTTAAGATTAATGTCAATTTTATCTTAGATCGACCTAGCGTGTGGCCCAACTGACATGTCAGATGAGGTCTAATAATTGACACATCAGTAAAATGATATTAATTTGCCTTGATCTTGCAACAAATCATAAAACAAAACAATATTGTTTTGCCTTATTCATATTCCCCCCATTGTTTGGTTGACTTAGGGTTTCAAGCGAGGAGAAGGAAGAAGAGGGAGGAAATCGACAATGACTAGCAGTGAGGGTTTCAAGCGAGGTTGAGCTATTACAAGGTGACGGAAGATGATAAATCGACGACGAAAGGTGAGGAATCAAAGCAATGCTACACGGTGACAACAATGGACAGCGATGAAGCGTTTCGACACTGTCCAGCGACTGCAACAACTGTTTTGCCTTATTCACTTTCGTCATTATCATCATGCAACAGTTAGGGTGAGACGTCGATTTTGCCATCATCCCCGTGTGTTGTTTCCATCGTCATTGTGCACGTCACCTTCCGTTCCAGTCGCCATGCGGTGTCGAAATGCTTCATCACTGTCCATGGTTGTTGCCGTGTAACGTCGTTTCGATTCCTCACCTTTCATCGCCTTCTTTTGTGGATTTATCATCTTCCATCTCCGTGCAACAACTCAACCTTACTTGAAACCCTCATCGTGTGTTGTCGTCGGCTTCCTCCTTCTTCCTCTTTATCGCTTGAAAACCTAAGTTAGCCCAACAATGAGGGGAATATGAATAAGGAAAAACAACTTCATTTTGTCTTATGGTTTGTATCAAGAGCAAGGCAAAAATAATATTATTTTGCTGATGTGTCGATTATTGGTCAAATTAGCATGCCACCTCATTAGCCACGTCAGCTGGGCCATACGTTAGGTTGATTTAGGATAAAATTGATATCAATTTTAAAGTATTAGGCCCAAATTGAAGCAATTCTTAATTAAAACATGATATCAATAAAATTGAACAATGACATAAAATTGAGGATAAATCAAGCTATTAACCCTATAAACCTATTGATTATTGAATTATCCTCTTGTTGTGAATCTTGGACTAGCCATTGAGGTCAAACCTAATGAATTTCGATGTATTTTTTTCAAAAATTTTGTGAAGTGATGACTATGCACAATTCAGTCATAACAAGAATTATTAAAATTATCCATAACAAAATCATAGCATCTTCATCATTGATAAAGCAAAAATCTTAGCCGAAAATAGGACTTAAAAATATCATAACACAACCATATCTTGAGATCCCATATACAAGGCAACTGAAGTCGAAGAAAAAAATAAATGGTAAAGTAATAAAAGAGGTTTTAGGGGAGGGATACATGGGAGTGACAAATGCGGTTTCAATTAAACTTCAACTAAATATGTTTTTTACTTTTACTTAAAAGAAAATTATAATTTAATGTATCAATTGTTTAGCGAGTACTCCAAATTAATTCGAGGCATCAAAAACCTAAATTTTTATTCACCACACCTCGTTAATCTCTAAGATCATATGTATGTAACTAATTTATTAGAATTACAAGTCCAGAGTGTGTGTTACAACATGATAACTAGAACTATTTGAGAATGAGAAACTAGTTTTCTAGATTTGTGAGAGCTAGAAGGGTTTTTAATTTGAATTTTTTGGTTATATATATATGTATATTGTTGTGGAAAATCTCTACAAAACAGTGGGTTAGTACTCAATAGAAATCAAACCTAATAAAAAGAAATCGAATGCAAGAACAAATCAAGGCAAAAAATAAACTCCTGTTTAGGCTACAATGGCAGTCACGAAGACTGCTTTAAGGCTTAGATCTAGGCTCGTTCAATCACCACTTAAGCAACAACCAACGAATAGAGACACCAAGCCACAAAAGAGCCCAAAACCCCCAAGAACCGAAGCCCTCAAACTCCCAAATCTCTCGGTTGATCGACACCCCTCACCCAAGCCACACAAGCTTCCACACACAGTAGGATCTACCAAGGAACAGAGAGTAATCACGAAGATATGGGTTCAACAATGGCCAAAAAACTTACCTCCAAGAGAAGACAACAACTCAGACTAAATAGGCGTTGCAAACGCCATTGACGAATAGCCACAACGCACAAGGAAAGTGTGACACTCAGCAAGGAAAGAAGCATCTAACCGAGAAGGAAAGAAACCCCAAGATGATCTGCCATCAATGAAAGGAACAATCAGCCACAGCAAGGACGCCCAAGGAAAAGAATCGGTCGCCACATACTAGGGCTCAAAAGGGAAATGATCCCTTTTATATTAAGGGCCTAGGGCAAATGGGCTAATGGGCTTCCTTCTTCCCTTGAGCAAATGGGCCAAGGTCCATTTCTCCTCCAAAGAGAGGGTTAAGGGCTTATGGCCCGACTTCTATTTGGGTTGCCAATAAGGGTGTTTAAACCTTCACTTCAATCCCGAATCGAAGCCTGTGAAGCTAACCCAAACCATCGTCATCGCCTTAGATCTAATTAGGAAACACAAAACCCAACATATATATATATATGCGATTTTGACTACATCATTTTTTTGTTTTTTCAACCTTGCACATTGAATAGATGAAGAAAAGGATAGTATTTCTTCTTGAGCTAAATTGGAAGTCAAAGATAACAAAAGACTATCAATTTCGACAAAATCAGAAAGGAAAATAAGAACGACAACGACATCTGTGTTCAAGATATGAAGCTAAACAAGACAACAAAACCAACATAACTATCAAAGACACTTATTTGAATGAACGACTAGAGCCACGGTTAAATCCAGGGACCATTGGAGGAGCAGAGCTTGATGCCCCAGCATCAAATGGAGCACCAGAAAAACCACGCCCAGCAAGAAGAGACGGAGGATCGTCGCTGGCTCCTCCTGCAAGAAACGGCGGCACACTACCGCCACCGCCCAAAAAGCTCGACCTTACCATGAAAGTATTGACATCACTAGTCTCTTGCTCTTGTTTCACCTTCTCCACCTGCTTGATGGCCATGTTCTTCAGATCCTCCATGGCCATCTTCATCTTCTCTAGCTGTTTCATGTTCATCTTGTCAATCGGTTCCTCCCACCAGAATTTTCCCCGGCTAGCAATCCTCATCTGGTCCAACTCCCGGCCTCGCTGCCTCTCAACCTTGTTGATGATCATAATCCAAATTAATTAGGGTTTATAGATCTCTTAGTTGTTATTATAATTTATAATTATATTAACATACCTCGAGCATGTTTTCGACAAGGTTCAGCCGCTGGCTTAGCTCCATCATGGTGGCGTTCCGTCGAGCCTCGTTGTTCCGATCCCTCACCGTTTCCGGAGACCGATTTCCAGTCAGGAATTGGTCAATGACGGCGTTCACGCTCGGGTTACCAAAAGAGAAGGCCTTATTTCCGGGCGAGAACACTATCACCGCCACCTGAGCTCCACAAAGAATGGAAAGCTCGCTAGCTTTCTTGAAAAGGCCGAAACGACGCTTAGAGAAGGTGACTTGTCGGCTGCTCTCTTTCTCCATCTTGGTCATGGCGATTCTCTGGCGACCTTTGTTCTTTCTTTCCATGGCTAGTGTTTCACTACAAGGAATCTACGGCAAGTAATATATGTTTGCTTCTTGGATTGTTCTAATACAACATTTGACCACTATTTATAAACTTTTTTTTCTTCGATATCACAATAATATGGCAGTATATTTATACAGAATATTTTCTCCGTTATTATCGCTACCCACATTGCCATTAATTGATGACCTTTTTTACGATTCATTGAACCATATTGAATTCTGATGCATTCATATATACACAATTAATTACTATAGTAATAATCATTGAAAACTATATTACAATTTACTAAATTGTAATGAATTCCAGTGCATTCATCTATACACACTTCCTATAGGAATATGTCTCTTTAATGACCATATTACAATTTCCTAAAACATAATATATATATATATATACACTTCTTATAATAATACGCAATGATCATATTACAATTCCCTAAATCTTAATGAATTGCAATGCATTCTTATGTACCATATTACAATTCCCTTAATATTGATAAATTGCAATGCCTTTATACTAAAGGAAATGTTATACCCACAAACAAATTTCACAAACAATCCTCACAAATTGACCTAGCACAAACAAATTTATAATAGTTCTACACAAATTAATAATAGCTTTACTCAAAATTAACAATAATTCATAATAGTGAATAGATTTATTTTAATTTTGAATAAGATTATATATTATAAATTTGGATAGAATTATTATAAATTTATGAGAATTATTTGTCAAACTTATTTATGAGTAACATTTTCTTGAACTTGCTATAGTAATAGCCATTGATAACCATATTGCAATTCCCTGAACCTGAACCTGAATTGCAATGCTTTCATATATACACTTACGATGTTAATAGCCATTAATAACCCTTTTACAATTCCCTAAATCTTAATATATAGATGACCATTTTTTTCATAAGAACTTGCTACAAAAATAGCCATTAATGGCCATGTTATAATTCCTTGAACCTTAATAAATTGCAATGTATTCACATGTACTTACTATAGTAATAACCATCGATAATTATATTACAATCAATGAACCTTAATAAACTATGATGCATTAACTCATATATTTACTTAATTACTATAGCAATAGTAATTGATGACATTATATTTATATATATTACAAATCGCTCAATCTTAGTGAATTGCATGCATTTGTATACAGAAATACAAAATATAACTATAAATATCAAATTTGAATATCAAAATAATATTTGCAATTTGTATGTATACTTATTATAGAAGAGCAATTCATACCTGGTTGTCATAAAAATCTAATTCTATGAATTTACTCCTTTCTTGGTTGGATTGATCTATAAGTAAACCTAATTTAATGAGTTTTTATTTTTTATTTTTTTGGTAAATGATTATCATTGAATCACATTTTCTTATCTTATTTATTTAAAATTTTGTCTAAAGAAATTGAAGTCTCAATAGTTACTATCAAATGTTATATATCTAATGAACTTTCACTTAAATTTTTTTATTTTTCTGCATGTACATAATACAGGCTACCCCAAGTTTGTGTAAATCTTACATGCAAAATTTGTATTTCATAATATTGTATGTTTTTTTAAAAAAATGATAATGCTAAATATTGTATATATTTTATAACATTTTATCAACCAACTAAATTGTCTTGGAACTAAAAATAATGCATTTTTTTTATAACAACGTGCATTTAATATTGAAATTTAACCATTATTCTTAAAACAATAATTAACAGTGTCCTTTAAAAAATTATTCGAGAAACGAGACGAAGCTAGCAAGTGTTTCTTTTAAATCATTCGTATGCATTAATAAATAAATTAGGACATTATGGTCATTGTCTTTTTTAACATGTAAATTTAGTTTTGGAAAATTTTATTTGTAACCATAAGTTTTGCTCTCCATAACCCATTTTTAATATTCCTAAAATATCCTGAAATAAAATCTCATATTTACCCTTCATTTAAATCTTTTACACTCAACCACCCACCATTACTCTTTCAAGAGCATACACGTACTTTCTCACCCACCATCGCCATAGCTTAGCATACCTGAACACTTTTACTCACCCACACCGCGCAACTATTATTATTCAATATCAAGCATTACACAATAACTATTATTCAACATCAAAGATTGCTAAACACATTTCTGCTTGTCATAGGCAAGTTAAGCATGGAAGATTATTATAGACAAATGTTTACAGAGTTTTACAAAGAAGATAATAACTATTCTTGTTCCGGCAAGAAACAAGATGATAAAATCCATGAGGTATTTGAAAATTTGTTGTATTTCTAATTTTGTTTATCATCAACAGACGAGAACCAGGAGTTGAGACACTTAGAGTGTCGACCAGAGAAGGATCCCCTGAATCCTTGGATTCGGGGACTCCTTGAGTATCCGAACCAAAGGATTCGGGAACTCGAGGATGCCCCGAATCCTTTGGTTCGGGGGAGTCAAGTAGTCCCGAATCCAAGATTCAGGATATTTCATTGCTTCAAATTATTTATGTTTTTTATTTACAGAATTTTTGTTCATTTCAACAGTAATTTGATGCTATTGAACCCATTTACTAACAATCAGGTATCATACATTATTCAACTTTCATTTAATTATTATTTGAACAATGTTTTCAAATTGTTTATATTTTTTATTTACATAATTTTTTTTTTTCATTTCAACAGTCATTTGATGCTATTCAACTGTTTACTACAAATGAGGTAATGTAAATTATTAATATTTCTAAAACACAAATTCTCATTATTTATCTGCACAATTACACTAAACACACACAAATTATTAATATTTTTTAAAAACAAATTCTCATAGGTTGCATTATTTAGGATTAATTAAAAAATTAAGATAATACACGATTTACGTTTAATATTAATTAAAAAAATAATAACATAGCAGTCTGAACCTTGCGATTCGAGGAATCCCTAATCCCCCTAACAACGAGATTCGGGGGGTTAGGGTTCCTCGAACCTCGCTGTTCAGGGGGTAAGTGATTCCCTGAACCCTGCGGTTCGGGAAACCCTTAATTCCCCAAACAATGAGATTTGGGGGGTTAGGGGTTCCTCGAACCTCGTTGTTCGGGGGGTGAGGGGAACCCCTCACCCCCAGAACAACAAGTTTCAAAGGGTTTGAGATTCCCCGAACCCAAATCCATAAATTCGAAAAAAATTAATTGTAAGCACCCCCACCCGGATATCCCAATCGCCCGGACTACCCGAACGGGAGCGCCTACGGAAGGAGAAAAGAATGAGACACCAGACAAAGACCACCCCAGCATGCATACACAAAAAAATAAGAACAGCGGAAGCAAAGGTCAAGACATGCATGCACTATGGGTACCCCGCTAACACAGCGGTCACAAGATAAATAAATAAACACAAACTCCTGTGCCGACATACACAAGACTCGAGAAAAGACCTGGCACAGTACGAAATAATAGAGTAAATTCTACTTAGACATCAGAGTGGATAGGGATTGACGAGACTGCCTGTACACCACACCGACTCTGCCGCTAAAGCTGACTCCCTTGCTCGGACCTACGCTGGCACTACCTGGAATGATGGAAAGCAAAGTGAGTCGAGAGACTCAGCAAGCATAAAGAAAAGAAAGGCTGAAGGCTAAACATAACCAAAAACTCTCCCCAAAATAAACCCCCAGGTACACACAAGCCATGAGACGCTACAACACAACAGCTCAATAGTATAACAAAATAAAAGCACATACCGGTCCTTGGGGCCCACATAAGACACTTGGCACCCAAGTCCCATACCAACCTGCCGCTGCCCTGAAAGGCAACAAATGTCTCCACAAACCTGCGCGCGCTGTCCCAGGCCGGTACTCCCGTCACCTGTATCCGTCGGTACTCCCGACAACCGAGCCATAAGCTCCCTCGGAACGGTACTCCCGTCCGAGAACTAAATACTATCAGTATCCATGCAATGCACATAGAAATGCAATGGCGTAGTGAGCATCAACGTGATACAAGGCGCCCATACATCCAGGCATCAGGCCATGCTCCGCCCACATAGTAAACCACACGCCATGCATATGCTCGCGCTGGATGCAACCTAACCAAACTAGAATGTCCGTGTCCAAGCATTCTCAATAAATGGATATCCCAATATGCATCCCGTACCCATGTGCATATCAAATCATGAACAGTGATACAATGTATCTAATCATGCAGTAAATCACATACCGGCAGAGCTTGTCAGCAGTGCGTGGCATCGGTCAACGGCCAGTGACTAGGGGTGTCCACCCGACGGTCCACATCAGGGCCGTACGATAGTCTACTCCAACGTTACCAACAACCGACCCCTGCCCTACTGCTCGATAGCTCTAACCGAACCATAAATAAATCCAAGAAAACTGTAAATAAATCCAATAAAATCATAAATAAACCCGCCCGTCTAGGAACCTAGTCCCAACTGGGTTCAGCATCATTCCCAAAAGGAGTGGGGGCGGTACAAACCCCCATAAGCTCACAACAAACAAAACTCTAGAAGTCTCGGATTTAATTTAAATTAAAACAAATGAATAATAGTTCAACTAATAAGGCAATGTACCGAATTAAAGTAAGGGAGGTGATAAAATACAGGAAATCACGGGGTCTTTCACGGGAATTAAAGAACACGAGAAGAGGGTTAGGAGCTTGCCTTTACACGACCGTTTCCTCCATTTCTTGCATTCCCGCTGCGAAGTAAAATGTTTAAAAACGTTTGATAACAATTAATAAAACCCGAGACTCACATTAATTAAATCTAATCGTATAATATAATTAATTTAGCCATCTAAATCCCACATAGGCACCTCGTAAATAAAATCCCAATAAATCTCATATTTCTTTTAAATTAAATCATGCCCAAAATATTCCTAATTCGTATAATTAATACGCAAAATCAAACCGAATTAAGGGAAGACAAGGGATTCACCAAATGGAAATAGATCGCAAGGGTAGAGGAGAACTTGCCTCGCTTAAGCTGATTACAGCGTTTTCATGCTTAAACATCACCAAATTAATACACGCTGTAAATTAGATTAAACTCCCAAAATTAATAAAATTGAGCCCAAAATTAAATTTCAACCGTAGAGAATGTATAACACATAATTATTTACTTACCTGATTAATTAAATCACGATTAAACGTAATTTAATCTTCAATTTTTCTCTAAAAAATGACCCTCGCGCGCGCTGCTTCTTCTTCATTTTTCTTCCTCTGGTTCTGCCTCAAATTTGGCCGAAATCGGCCTTAAAATCGCAGCAAAAATGCTGCTTTAACGCGAGGCAAATGGGCGGCCCACAGCGCGCCACGTGGCGCGCCCAGCAGCTGCACATGGCTGCCACCGCCTTGCCCAAAACAACGCCGTTTTGGGCAAGGATTTTGGCTGAAAAATCAGCCAAAATTCTCCAGCGCGCGCGCACACCCGAGGGGGCTCGAACCCGCGACCTCACCCAGCACACGAGCACTCGCGACCGCCCGCGCTAGCCGACTCCTTTAACCATATAATGCCTTCACTTATATTTAAGGTGATTTGCGGCCACTTCGGCAAATCACATTTCAGCCCCCAGAACTTTCATTATTGGCACACACACCCCAGACTCCAATTTCCTTTATTGCACTTACACCCGAAAACTTTCAAAAATCCATTAAATTAATTTATTTTTTCTTATATCTCCAAATTCCCAAATAAATTAATAATTTCCATAAATGCAAGAATTAATAATTATCTTATTTACTTATTTTCTCAAAATAACATAAGTAAATATTTTCTCTTAATTTCTCTAATACTCCAAAATGACATCAAATGCCAAAATTATTAATCATTATTTATTTCTCAAATTTTCGGGATATTACAATTCTCCCCTCCTTAATAGAATTTCGTCCTCGAAATTCGCGCTCAGTCCATGTCCTCAAGATACGCTCACGATTCTCATGATATTACCTAACACATCTTCCGAGACCTTCCATATCATCATTTTCCAATTCTCACAAGTCCAAGTCCACGACATATCCTACTTGACTTAATACACTAGCACATCTCCCTAATCCATCACCGCAAGTGAACCACGATATGACCACTAATACCTTAACCAGCCTAAGAGACGTCATCAAGGTTCTTCTATTACTATCTCATAACTCAACTGATAACGATAGGAGTGGGGCCATCCTCTTACATGGCGAGAAGCTAATATTCGATAACACGACCTAAACCTGCCACGTACTTACGACGCACTGGAACACGGAAACGATACGACATCCTCAATCAAGGATTCAGCAGCAATATCCTTTAATCTGACTTTTGCCAACTGATTCTTAACCAGATACACATCATTTTCTCTGCAGTACTTTCTCCCATAATTTGCCGCGAATGCTCGGGGTCTCGTTCATAAATACGGGTAGCCGTTTAGTCAGGACTATCAAGGAAAAAAAAAACACTCTCCACTCAATACATCTCGGAATCTAAAACGTCACCAGATCTCCCCTCCTTATAGGAATCAAGATACCCAATTGTGGTTTATTCAATGACCACCAATCCTAAGTCTTGTCCTTGCTACTGATCTTAACTCCCAATAGCTAATTGGACCGTACCTCTTCTCGATCACTAAATATTAACCCTGACCTCCTCAAAACCTTATACGGTAGTTGGGACTCGATCTTTAGAACCGATCTTATTTACTCTATAGCCTGTACGACTAAAAACACCTCACCGTATCAGAAACTATTCCATTCCCACGACATCTCATAAGTCGCCTCAAAAACGAAAAGCAACCTAAAGATGTGGGTTAAGCGTTCCTCTGACTGGCATAACAAGCCATCTCATGTTTCTGCCGATGTACCACTTGACCAGCACCCAAAGGAGTCTCATCTCCTCACTTGGTCAATAACCGACCCTAGGGCATGTGGTCCGTGATCAGTACCGCGCGTACTCATAGCAACCACTACCCTTACAGCAAAACCCAACAGTTACTTAGACCTGTATCCAATTTTGGCCTTGGCCATACACCTGGGTATCTCCCACAACAATAATCTTAGAGGGAATTTTCTTATTCCTAATTCACTTTATCACCAATGTTCTACGGCAGTGCAAAACGTCTATTACCACATTTGCTTAATCATATTTATTATAGAACCTCACAACCTTAGTCATTTGCCACGCCAATCGCGGCGTCACCTGAACTCCGCTCCACCTGTGAGAACTAAACACCTACACCCTAGCCAAGTAGTGATGCCAAATCTCCAAGTAGCATAACTGCTGTAAACTCCAAGTTCACAAGTCCATAATAATCCCTCAATAAATTCCCATCATAGATCTCTCTTGGGACTTCGTATTAATGTTCCAATTTATCCTTCTAGATTCGATTAAACTTAGGGTGGATGTCCTAAACCTCCAAGAAAATGCAAACCCCTCAGAACCTCAATTTACCTCCATACCTCATCAAATAACACGTCTCTCGACCAAATAAGTACAGACAATTGAACTGTTACACACGAGTGACCGCACTACCCAACCTTCAGTTTCTCATCTCAGTACACCCTATACACATCTCGGTACCTACGGATCTACCATTTACCATCAGACTCCTATAGCACATTTTCCACCATGTGGGACCTTCCCGTACCACCCCTAGCAAAATCCAATCATGGACCTCCATCTCACATTTTACCATGACCTCATCTCTCATGACATTGACGCTAGCCTTAATAGGACGTCGACAACACCTAGCGAGACCAAGGAACTCCAGACCTCTTTAGAAAACACCTCAGAGTTAGCCCGGCAAATCATCTGCCAAGTAAGCTAAGTCCAACAAGTCCCTCCGGTGGTTATGACGACACCCTCACAGTGGCTCAGACTGACTGAGTGTCAGGTAGTGTTCCAATCCTGGGCACACTCTGTATCAATCCCTAGTAAGGCTCCCATCATTCATCACTACTTTAGTCAGTCGCCTCCACATGTCCTTCATGTGCTCGCGGGCGAACATGACTTGTCTCTCTGACAGTCCCCAAAAAGATCTCGTGGATCATCTCTTGAGACAACTCGTCAACCCGATACACATAACCCACTAGGTACTCCTCTTCGTCTTGCCCGCCTCCCCATCCAGAAGCAAACTCCTGTTGCCACTGACACCATAAACAATGCAATTCTGGGAAGGCATCCAAATTGGGTAGGGGTACACTGGGATCTAGGCCTTCGGGTTCCATTGGGAAAACTCAAAATCTGTATACATCACCAAACATCAGGCAGCTATATTAAGGCGAAACCACCATCTTACCCAAACACCTAGGAGCAGGCACAAGTCCTAAATAAACCTTATTCATACCATTTCACAGTCCCTTCCTAACGTGCATTTATCACCCTTGCACGAATATAAATTGAGACACGATCTCTTACACGAATCAGCAAAACACAACTGGGACACAGTCTAACCCTATTCGGTTCACCTAGACATCCCTAACTCTACCCGACAACCTTGGTGTACAGGAACTCGTCCCTCAAAACTGACTCAAACTACGCTCTGATACCAACAATGTAAGCACCCCCACCCGGATATCCTAGTCGCCCGGACTACCCGAACGGGAGCGCCTACGGAAGGAGAAAAGAATGAGACACCAGACAAAGACCACCCCAGCATGCATACACAAAAAAATAAGAACAGCGGAAGCAAAGGTCAAGACATGCATGCACTATGGGTACCCCGCTAACACAGCGGTCACAAGATAAATAAATAAACACAAACTCCTGTGCCGACATACACAAGACTCGAGAAAAGACCTGGCACAGTACGAAATAATAGAGTAAATTCTACTTAGACATCAGAGTGGATAGGGATTGACGAGACTGCCTGTACACCACACCGACTCTGCCGCTAAAGCTGACTCCCTTGCTCGGACCTACGCTGACACTACCTGGAATGATGGAAAGCAAAGTGAGTCGAGAGACTCAGCAAGCATAAAGAAAAGAAAGGCTGAAGGCTAAACATAACCAAAAACTCTCCCCAAAATAAACCCCCAGGTACACACAAGCCATGAGACGCTACAACACAACAGCTCAATAGTATAACAAAATAAAAGCACATACCGGTCCTTGGGGCCCACATAAGACACTTGGCACCCAAGTCCCATACCAACCTGCCGCTGCCCTGAAAGGCAACAAATGTCTCCACAAACCTGCGCGCGCTGTCCTAGGCCGGTACTCCCGTCACCTGTATCCGTCGGTACTCCCGACAACCGAGCCATAAGCTCCCTCGGAACGGTACTCCCGTCCGAGAACTAAATACTATCAGTATCCATGCAATGCACATAGAAATGCAATGGCGTAGTGAGCATCAACGTGATACAAGGCGCCCATACATCCAGGCATCAGGCCATGCTCCGCCCACATAGTAAACCACACGCCATGCATATGCTCGCGCTGGATGCAATCTAACCAAACTAGAATGTCCGTGTCCAAGCATTCTCAATAAATGGATATCCCAATATGCATCCCGTACCCATGTGCATATCAAATCATGAACAGTGATACAATGTATCTAATCATGCAGTAAATCACATACCGGCAGAGCTTGTCAGCAGTGCGTGGCATCGGTCAACGGCCAGTGACTAGGGGTGTCCACCCGACGGTCCACATCAGGGCCGTACGATAGTCTACTCCAACGTTACCAACAACCGACCCCTGCCCTACTGCTCGATAGCTCTAACCGAACCATAAATAAATCCAAGAAAACTGTAAATAAATCCAATAAAATCATAAATAAACCCGCCCGTCTAGGAACCTAGTCCCAACTGGGTTCAGCATCATTCCCAAAAGGAGTGGGGGCGGTACAAACCCCCATAAGCTCACAACAAACAAAACTCTAGAAGTCTCGGATTTAATTTAAATTAAAACAAATGAATAATAGTTCAACTAATAAGGCAATGTACCGAATTAAAGTAAGGGAGGTGATAAAATACAGGAAATCACGGGGTCTTTCACGGGAATTAAAGAACACGAGAAGAGGGTTAGGAGCTTGCCTTTACACGACCGTTTCCTCCATTTCTTGCATTCCCGCTGCGAAGTAAAATGTTTAAAAACGTTTGATAACAATTAATAAAACCCGAGACTCACATTAATTAAATCTAATCGTATAATATAATTAATTTAGCCATCTAAATCCCACATAGGCACCTCGTAAATAAAATCCCAATAAATCTCATATTTCTTTTAAATTAAATCATGCCCAAAATATTCCTAATTCGTATAATTAATACGCAAAATCAAACCGAATTAAGGGAAGACAAGGGATTCACCAAATGGAAATAGATCGCAAGGGTAGAGGAGAACTTGCCTCGCTTAAGCTGATTACAGCGTTTTCATGCTTAAACATCACCAAATTAATACACGCTGTAAATTAGATTAAACTCCCAAAATTAATAAAATTGAGCCCAAAATTAAATTTCAACCGTAGAGAATGTATAACACATAATTATTTACTTACCTGATTAATTAAATCACGATTAAACGTAATTTAATCTTCAATTTTTCTCTAAAAAATGACCCTCGCGCGCGCTGCTTCTTCTTCATTTTTCTTCCTCTGGTTCTGCCTCAAATTTGGCCGAAATCGGCCTTAAAATCGCAGCAAAAATGCTGCTTTAACGCGAGGCAAATGGGCGGCCCACAGCGCGCCACGTGGCGCGCCCAGCAGCTGCACATGGCTGCCACCGCCTTGCCCAAAACAACGCCGTTTTGGGCAAGGATTTTGGCTGAAAAATCAGCCAAAATTCTCCAGCGCGCGCGCACACCCGAGGGGGCTCGAACCCGCGACCTCACCCAGCACACGAGCACTCGCGACCGCCCGCGCTAGCCGACTCCTTTAACCATATAATGCCTTCACTTATATTTAAGGTGATTTGCGGCCACTTCGGCAAATCACATTTCAGCCCCCAGAACTTTCATTATTGGCACACACACCCCAGACTCCAATTTCCTTTATTGCACTTACACCCGAAAACTTTCAAAAATCCATTAAATTAATTTATTTTTTCTTATATCTCCAAATTCCCAAATAAATTAATAATTTCCATAAATGCAAGAATTAATAATTATCTTATTTACTTATTTTCTCAAAATAACATAAGTAAATATTTTCTCTTAATTTCTCTAATACTCCAAAATGACATCAAATGCCAAAATTATTAATCATTATTTATTTCTCAAATTTTCGGGATATTACATTAATTCTCCAGAATCTATACTATTATATGTATATAATAGTTTCTCCCGAACCCATAGGTTCGGGAGAAACCATATAATATAGTATATTATATAATATATAATATAAGTATATATATTATTATAAGTATATTATTATATACATATATATTATAATTATATACATATTATAACTATAAACATCTATATATATAATGATTTTGTATATAAATTATTCCAAATGAAAGAGTTTGTTATGTGGAAACTACAAATGGTTAAACCCAATCAAATGCAGCAACATTTTATGAGAATAACTTCATATTACATGCGTACATATATATGTGGATTCGAAAAAAATTATTTTTCCCGAATTCTTGGGTTCGGGAGAATTATATTTTCCTAGAATTATGGATTTAGGTGTTTTCAAAGCTCTCAAATCTTCGGGCGCGATGATGGGCAGTCATATTATCTCGCGAAGAACAAAACACACTTGACTGCAAATAGAATTTTCCTAAATCTTTTTTGCTTGCCTTCTGTGATTCCGACAAGAAAGCGAGAGATTCCAATGAAGAGGGCGGGCGAGGCAAACGACTCTGGCGAGATGGCAATGGTCTAAAGATGGTTTGATGTGAGAAGTAATGTGAAGAGAGTTTGTTGCGCGTGGAGCTATCTTTTGAGGGATGGATGTTTAAAGAATATGTTTGAAATATAGATGGTTGTAAAAAATAATCACTCTAGTTGTAAATAGCAAAAACGAAAATTTTACTTTCGTTAGTTGTGAAGAGTAAAAATTATGGTTTCAAATATAATTTCCCTTTAGTTTTTTGGCAAAAAATTATGCCAAAAGGTACTATCAGTCAAAAATAATATAATAAAGGAGTTAAATATTTCAAATTATAAACTTGGAGGAGATTTAATGGATTTTAACCCAATTATAAGTGTTTTCATGACTCTTAATTTAATATTACATAGAAAATTTGTATATCATCGTATAATTGGTTTCTAAAAAAGGATAATTTTAAAAATCATGTTTTATAATATTTTATCAACTAATTAAATTATTTTAGAAATAAATATGATGCACTTTGTCTATAATAAGATGTATTTGTTAAAACTCAATTATTATTATTAAAATAATAATTAGCATTACCTTGTAAAAAATTATTCGAGCGAATGAGGTGAAGCTAGCAAATGTTTCTTTTAAAGAAAATATTATACCTACAAATAAGTTTAACAAATAATTCTTACAAACAGCCAGACAGGTAGACATAAATTTATAATAGTTATATTTAAAATTAACAATAAATCTAAATAAAATTATAATGAATTTAAATAATAATATTATAAATTTATGCGTGTCAAGTTAATCTGTAAAAATTATTTAACAAAAAATATCATTTTCCTTCTTTTATATTATTCTTATATGCATTAAATAAATAAATGATTCCAGTAAGGTTGGGCTCCCTAATGTCAATTGAATAGTGGCATGATCATGCAGTGTATGAAATGGAATTATGGAAGAAAATGGAAGCTGGAGACTGCTCTTAAAAGCATTATAATTTAGTCAAAAATGTTATTTAGATATTTAATTTTTATATTTGTTATAATATTTATCATTAATATTTAACACGACCGTGATTATTCATTAATCAATGATTATTCACTATCATAATAAATTATTACTAATGATTACCTGAGTATTAATTAATATTGAGTGTCAAACCAAAATTTTTCTTATTTAAAAGGAGAAGGTCAAAATTCAGATATTTTTAGTGGGAGTTTGCTATTTGCCAGAGGGAGCTACTGAGAGGGTGATCGAAAGAGTGCAAGTGACGAAAAGATCTCTCACCAAAAATTAAATTTGCTTTACTTGTCCTTCACTGTCTTTTCTCTTCTCTCTTTCCTTTCCATGGTCGCCTCCAGCAACCACCTTCACCTCGCATCGACTTGCATTCTTTCTCTTTGTCGTGAAGAGAGAAGATGCAATGGCGATCAACTTAAGACAAGGTGGAGGCATCGAGGCTAAGACAGTTGCTAGAGACAATCATGAGAAGGGCAGGTGAAACAAATTTGCAAGTGGGTGAAAGGCATTTTTGTCATTTGCACCCTTTTCGATCACCTTCTCAGTAACTCTCTCGGGCAAAGTAGTAATTTTCTTTTTAATTAGTGTTCAAACTTTCTGGTGCCCTTAGTATGAGTATTTTATGTAAGTTTTTTATATACCAAAAGAAAATCCAAATGTTTTTACTTAAAATGACAAGTAATTTTGCTCTTATGTAAAAATTAAAATAAAAAAGTTGGCGGTGCTATTCATAATTATGAAGTAGTTTGAATTGTTAATCATACAGCATGAATGTTGAATATGCATTTGCATTCGTTCTAATAATGTTTGTGGTTTGCTAAAACCGGAATACAAAATAGACATTTAATACAATAAAAATTAGAATTGATACTATTTTGTAGAATTAAATATAATTATTTTTAAACGAATGATAATACAAGAAATGGAAAGCTTTTTAAGAGATTATTTGCTTAGTTTTAGGGCTCTCTCTTTTCCCTTTTTTTGTGACTTCTCTGTTTTTTTTTTTTTTTTTTTTTTCATTTCTAGACTTTAAGTTTAGTTTTAATTTGAATCTTTTCACTGGATATAAACATGAAATGGAAATTTTGAAAATCAAGTCATTAAAACACTTATAATAATTAGGTTAAACTTCAGTATATAAACCCTTTAAATTTATAATTTAGAACATTTAACCTTCTTAATTATTTTTGACCAAGAAATGAGAATCCCCCTTTAATATCATTTTTTGGCTAAAAAGCTAGATTTATATGAAAAGATCACAATGTTTCAATAATCTTAAATAATTATATACAATAATATTGTTACAAAGCAATTAAAAATAAAAATACCATGCTTGCCCTTATGGGGATAAAAGTGACGTTAGATGATGATTTGAGACTTTGAAATAAAGAAAAAAGTGAAAAGATATAACCACCAACCTTAATCAATTTTTAAACCAAACAAAATTATAATTTATCTATAAAAAACTGCAAATGTGAACTACTCTATAGTCTAAGTGAAATCCAATTCATTTTTTGAACTATAGAAGCAAATTAGTCGCTAATTTATTTTTTAATCATGCAAGCAAAATAATTTTTAAATAAATTTTCTTTTTTTCTCTATAATTACAATTTCTTTTGAATTTTTAAATGCACAAGTCTTTGAATTTTCTTATTTTTTTCAATAAATACTATTTCTGATTAAATTCTCAAACACTATATTTGTGTCGTTTCTAAATTTAAAAGTTGTAAACTTTTCTTTTTGGCAACACTTATGGTCAAAAAACGCCATAAAATATTTCACAATGAAAAATTATATTTTAAACAATCATAATATTTAAAAACACTTATTTATTCCATCTCCAACTACATTTTTACTTCAGAGACGAAATAAAAAATGAAAGAGATTTTTTACCCATTAGCAACAGAAATTTTGCAATTTCTAATAGTTTTTCTATACTCAGAGACGAAATCAAAGATGAATTTTGGGTTTTAATTTAAAGACAAAAAAAATTTATCTCTTTGTTTCGTCTCTAATTTCTTCCGCTATTGATAAAATATAAATTTTTTGTTTTTTCTTAATTCAGTCTCTAATTCCATCTCTGAAGTTGGTTGCAAAATCTAATTTCTTTTGTAATGAATCAGTGTGATGAGTGGTTTTTCCCTAACCCTTAAAAGATTCATGTTGTGCATGATTTATCAGTTGAGTTACAACATTCTAATTTCATTGTTGTGATCTTCATACTATTTAAATTGCAATTTTGTGATCATACACTTCTGTAAATTGCATTATTGTTGTGGATATAATAGTATAAATATATGTATGGTGATCATATTTCATATTTTTGTGGTTTAATGAATAAGGGTGGATTAAAATTAGTTTATCATGCATTAGTATTGCTTTTTTATCCCAATCCTAGGGTGTGGGATCATATATCTTGATAAGCAATTTGGTGGATTCTCTTTTTAAGTTATATAGTGGTGTCAAAACATAAAAAATATTTCATATTAGTTTTATCCAAGTATAAAAATATTTTTTTTATTTAGAAGTTTATCTCTTATACCAACATATTCAAACGGGTCGAATAGTTAGAACTCTATCAAAGAAAAAGAAACAAGTTGTGGAAGTTGCAATTGTTGTAGTTATTTTAATTTAAATTTAATTTGAAGAAAACCTTGTGTTATTGGAGCCTTTATCAATATTTTTAGTTTTTCCTTGGGTTATTGTACCATTAAAAAATTTGAGATTTTATTATGTCTAAATGGGTATTCAGGCCTTTGCTTTAGAAATTTATTTTATTCTGAATATGGTACTTTAATTCAAGTTCAATCTAGATTACTTTGCATTCTAAACTCTAATTACCTAGTTTAACTTTATTTTTCTTAAAAGTGTCATATAAAGGGAAAAAAAAGGAAATTTTAAAAAATTCTTAGGTGAAAACATAATTATTGAAAAAAAAAATCAAATTCTCAAGGTTATAGCATGGTTTAAAAAATAGGGTGTTGCTAAGCTTGGGTTTCTACTATGTTGTTGCTCTAAAATCACAACAAAGATGTGAAGTTTGCCCTTCAACTATACTATCTCGATGAAACCTTTTTGTCCTAAGGTTTCCTCTAATCGAACCTAACCACATTACCACTACACCTCCTCAAAACTATGTCAAGATGCTTTGTTTTTCTTTGTTAAGCTCTACCACAATGCTCTTTCTTTTCCCTTTCGTGGTTTCTCCATTCATATTGTTGTTGACCATCTCTTTTCTCTCAGCCTAAAATATTTTTAATTTTGTCCCTACAAAAATTGTTTAAGAGAGTTTGTAATTTCTCTATATAAAGCTATTGATTATTGAATCATCCTCTTCGCCACTAAGGTCAAACCATAATAAATTTTGACGTTGTTTTTTCTTTTGATTTTTGTGTAATGATGACTATGCACAATTTAGTCCTAACAAGAAATATTAAAATTATCTTTAATGAAATCATAGTATCTTCATCATTGATAAAGCAAAATTCTTTGCCAAAAACAAGACTTGAAAATATCGTAAAAAAAAAAAAAAAAAGCAAGAGAAACGACTATATCCTAAGATCCTATGTACAAGGCAACTCAAGTGGAAGAAGAAAATAAATAGTAAAGCAACAAAAGAGGTCAGGAGAGGAATACATGGAAGTGACAAATGCAGTTTCATTTATGCCTCAACTAAGTGTCTTTTTTACTTTTAGTTAAAAGAAAATTATAATTTAATATATTGATTATTTAGTGAGTACTCCAGGTTAATTTGGGGCATCAAAAACCTAAGTTTTATTGACCACATCATTAATATCCAAAACAATGCATGTAACTAAATTATTGGAATTATATGTCCGAAGTGATATTTTACTCTTGTGATTAAAGAGTTTTGATAATGACAAAATTTTCAAACAATATGAAAATCAAGGATTTGATGCATAGTGGCATTCAAAATCAAATTCATTTTTATAAATTGATCTCTCAACTTGAATTCAAAAGAAATAAAGTTAAGTGATTTCAAAATTAAGTGATTTCATGGGTTGAAATCTTAGATAAATTAGTTTAAGTGATCTTGAATGGTTTTAGATGTTTCGAATAAAAAATCAAGCATTTCTTACAAGCTATCAACAAAGTATTCAATTTTTAGTTGGTATTTGTCGACTAACAGAATATTGAAATTTGATTTATCGACAAAAGGTCTTGACTTTGTCAACTAACAGTAAGTCTATTTTTCAAGAAATTTCATTTTTGCTCTTAAGCTGTCGACTAAACCATGTTGCTGTCGACTATCGGTATGCTTAAATTTTTAATTTTGATTATTTGTTTTGTTCTGTCGACTAAACATATTGCTTTGTCGACTAATAATTTGATTTCATCAAATCTGTCAATAGATGGCTCTAATCTGTCGACTATGTCTCAAAAATTCATATTTGTCAATTAACTCATTTCTTCTGTCGACAATTTGTTTTCTAGAAAGCCATAACGGCTAGTTTTTGCCTCGGCCAACCACCCCAACAGTTCGATATTTGGAATTTTCCACCATCAACTATATAAATAGATAGTTGAAGAATCATTAAAGAACTCCTAGAACATTCATTGCCCAACTACCGAGCATTCAAGTCCTCTACGTGCTTTAAATTTTCATTCTCTCTTTTATTTTCTTATTGAGGCTTTGTACTTAAGTGTTAATATTCATTTCAAGCCTCTTATTTTCTATAGAGAAAACTTATAACTAAGAGTTTTCAATCTTAGACTCTCTTATTTCTTTGTATTGAATTTTTTCTAGCATGAGCTAGAGGGCCTACGTGTGTAGGAGGTTTGTAATTTTTCCTAATCTTGGACTAAAGAACCTACTTGATTCAAGTAGGGAGATTTCAATGGAATCATTTGAAAATCCTTAGTGAGAATTTAAGGTAGTGAACTAAGTTTGAAAAGCTAAACCACTATAAATTATTGTCTCTAATTTTCACTTCATTAAGCATTGCTCGTTGGTATTCATTTTCAATTAGTCAAACATCGTTCTCAATCAAGAATTTTTCAAATTCAAGTTAAATTTTTAAATAACCCAATTCATCTCTTCTCTTAGGTTTTGGTGCCATTGCTATATATTTATATCACGAAGTTTAATGATACAACTTGATAACTAAAATTATTTGAGAATGAGAAACTAGTTTTCTAGAGTTGTAAGGATTAGAAGGGTTTAGGGTTTTCAATTTAAATTTGTTTGATTATATATATATATATATATAAAGGTCTTATGAGATTGGACTACATCATTTTTTTGTTTTTTCAACCCTACACATTGAATAGATAATGAAATGGAAACTATTTCTTCTTAAGCTAAACTGGAAACCAAAGGTAATAGAAGATTACCGACTTAAAATCAAAAAGGAAAGCAAAAGAAGAACGACGATGAAATTTGTGTGCAAGATATGAATCTAAAAAGGACAGCAAAACAAACATAATTATCAGAAGCCTCTTCTTGCCTTAGAGCTTTTCTTTGTTCAACTCTTTGAAGACTATTAGCTACTTCTAGAGAGTTAGCTTTGAAAGGTCTTTGGAATCCTCCAATGAAGAGATTTTTTATTTAATTAATCTCTCAGAAAGAGTGACAAGAACCTTTTCCACTATCCTTGATTCAGGAAACTCATCTCCAATCAGCCTAATTTGATTCACTACCTTCACTACTCTGTTCATGTATTCTTTTATGGATTCAGAATCCTTCATTTTGAGAGTTTCCAACTGTTAGTTTAAAAGCTAAAAGAACAATTCTGTAGACTAAGATTTCTTCTGATAAGAAGGGAGAGATATACGGGAATTCAATGCAATTCCAAAGGTAAAGGTTTGCATACAATATAAAGACTGAAAAAATAACCAAATAACCGACAATCATGCGACACTACTAGATATAACAAAATAACCAAATCCTATAAACTAGGAACATAAACTTGACTGATTAAAAAGATAATACGTGGATAGTAGAGTGAGTTACTGATCCTGATGCACATAACCAACACTCCTCCTTGCATTAGGAGTTGCAAACTCCAAGTCTCTGCCTAAGAAGCTCAAATTTGTTTACTGGTAATGGCTTTGTGAAAATGTCCGCAAGTTGCTCTTCTGAACTGCAATAAACCAAACTCACATCCCTTTCTTTCTGCACTTCTCTTGAAAATAATAGCTTATGTAATATCCCAAAATTTTGCAAATGTTAATAAATATCAATTTCGGTATTTGAAGATTTAAGGTATCAAGATAATAATAATAATGATAATAGAGATAATAATAATAATAATATAATAATAATAAAGTAAATCAAATTAATTTAAATTAATTAAATAAATTAATATGCTAAATTTGTGTGGCCGTGCGCGAGTGCTTGGTGGCCAAGTGTGTAACAGTGGCCACTTTCTATCAAATTAAAACAAAGAAGAAACAGAGAAAGAGAGAGGAAGCAATGTGAGAGGGAGAGCTCGCAAGGGAGCTGAGAGATCAGGTGAGTGAGACAGAGAGAGAGAGAGAGAAAGCTTAGCTGAGGGGGAGAGGGAGAGAGATAGAAGGAAGAAGAGGCGCGGCAGCCATGGAAGCTAGCCGAGCAAACAGCAACGGCGACGAAGGCGGAGCAGCGGGCTAGTAGGCGCGGTGGCGGCCAGAGGTGCCAACGAGGGCGGAGCAGCTGCGAACGGCGAGAGCGGCGCTGGCCGAGGCAACAGCTGAAGCAGCCGTCGGCCATGGAAACAATGCGGGCAGACGCAGAGGAGGTGGCGCAGGGAAGAAATGAAGAAGAAGAAGAAAGGAAAGAAAAAAAGAAAAAGAAGGAAAGGAAATGAGAAGAAGAATGGTACGTAGGAGAAGCAGTGGGCACGAGAAGGAGAAGAAGAGAGGAAGAAGAAGAAAGAAAATGAAAGAAAGAAAAGAAAAGAAAGGAAAGAAAAGAAAACAAAGGAAAATAAGGGGAAAATAAAGGAATTTTGGGATTTTTCGGCATGGAAAGTGATCAGCTATGTGGGTAAAAATTAGTAGAAGCGTTATATGATTAAATTATAAATTTTACGCGATTAAAATTAATTAATGTAAGTCCCAGTTGTGTTATCCTCTAGGAAATATTTTAATTCACATCGGGAGCTCAAGAAAGGCCGAAAGCAGCTGATTTCAGGCAAGCTCCCAACACTCTACTCGTATTATTTATTTTTCGTGAAAGTCTTCGAGGTTTTTTGTATTTTAAACCCTCCCTCACCTTGACCCGGTTCCACGCATTAATAATAATACTCCGCGTGGCAACCACCCTATGATTTATATTTTATTAATGAGGTTATTGTTGATGGAATAAGTTAAGTAAAGATATCTTAGTGTCTTTTATTTTGACCGTTACGGAGCATTGTATCGCTCCGCTTTCCTTGGGAATGATGCCGAACCCACTAGAGCTAGGTTCTTAAAAAATGATATGATATTGTGGAATTATGTTAAAAGTCTATTATGTATGTTGAGATGGTTTTCTACGAATGAGGATGGTATCATGATGTTATGTGGTCATGTACATGAAGAGTTATGGAGAAATGTTGTGTGATGTTAAGTTTAGAAGATATGAAGTTAATAATGTCAGTAAGTGTGTCTAAGGGTATGGATACAAAGTCACTGACTATCAACCATGGGTCGTGGCAGTTGATGGCTGGATGTATGGTCGTCAGTCATCGGTTGTTACGATAAGCGCTAGACGGGTTAGAAGAGCTGGTACTCCAGATTCTCGTCTTGGCTTGTGCATATCATGATGTGTGTGCTACATAGGGACTGGGTTGCATTCACTTGGGGACATGCTTTGTGTGTGATGGGATGTGTGAGCATTTGCATGACCTGGTTGGTCTAAGAGCCAACTTGGGTATCCTAGGTAAGCATATGCATTTAGAGCATGCCGCGTGTGTGTATTCCTATGTGGGCGTAGCAGGGCCTGATGCTTGGTTTATGAGGGCCTTGTCATCACGTTTATGTTACAAAAGCCATTGCATTTCTTATGTGTTGCATTGTATGGTTCTATTGTTACTGTTATTCTGGGCGGGAGTACCGTGCCAGGAGTCGAGAGTACCAACTTGGTGAACTTCGGCTCGGCTTAGATATTAGCTCGGGGTTGGCCCGAGGGAAGACCAAGATCGCGGAAGTATATGATTATGTGATGTATGACATGAAGAACACATGAGAGTATGATGGGTATCAGGAAGAGCATGTAACGAGTATCAGAAAAAGACAAATGTTGAATGTTAGGAAAAGCCGACCATGCCAGGAAAAGGCAGGTCTAAGAGAATGATGAAATGGTAGCCTATGTTAAGCTGCAACAGGTTTGTATGCAGGACCTGGGTGTCAATATGTGACTTATGTGGGCCCCTAGTTCCTTATGTGCAGTTAACTTTATGTTATGCATGTAGAAGTAAGGTACGTATAGCTCATGACATGGCGTGATTGCATTGACATGAATTGCATGGGGTGTCATGGGAAGAGTCCTATCCTAAACCCTTAGCCTTTCTTTCTAGAACTTGTTGAGTCTCGTGACTCATGTTTGCTTTACATCATTCCAGGTCAGCATATCCTGAGATCGCAGGTATGCTCGTCAAAGTCGAGTCATGATAGCAAGTATAGAGTTCTCCCGAGACTAGGTTATGGGTGTCGCTGTGCCTATGTTAAGGCTAATGTTTATGTTTTTGAAATTGATGTATGTTATGTAAGCCTAGGTGGGCCCAAGTGATGAATGATTATGTAAAAATGATTATGATATGCTATATAAAAGAAAAATTATGATTTTAATAAGGGTCGTGTATGAGTTGTAGTTGTGTATTGTTCGGTATCATTTTAGTAATGACCCTCTCATGGATCCTTTATGCTAACGAGGGCTTCGGGAAGCGGGCCGTTAGAGCTTAATCTTAAATTGTTTAGTTTTTCAATGAAAAACTGGATTATGAGATATTGCAATTGTAGCCTGATTGTCCACAAATACCTTTATATCATTCAATTGCTTCATAAGTAAATCACATAACAGCTTCCTCAACCACAATGCTTGATTTACTACTGTTGTAGCAGCAACAAATTTAGCTTTTGCGATAGACTATGCCACAGTTTCTTACTTCTTGGAACACCAAGAAAACACATCTGATCCTAGACTAAAGCAGTACCCAGATGTACTCTTCATATCATCCACAAATCCACCCCAATCACTGTCAAAAAATCCCATTAACTTGAAGTTTTGACACTTTTTGAATTTTATACCAAAGTTAACAGTCCCTTTGATGTATCTAATGACCCTTTTTGCTGTTTTAAAATGCGTTTCACTAGCACAATGCATAAAACGAGAGAGAGAGAGAGAGAGAGAGAATGCTTACAGTAAAGAGAATATCTAGCCTGGTTGCAGTCAGATACATTAAACATCCAACCATGCTTCTAAAATAGCCTTCATCGATTTTGTCAATGCCATCCTCTTTACATAAACTTTCCTTCTGACTCATTAGTGTAGTCATTGCTTTGCATTCCCCCATGTAGAATTTTTTAAGTATCTCCTTAGCATACTTTTTTTGACAAATGAAAACTTCCCTTTCATCTTGTTTGATCTCCATGACAAGGAAACACTACAAAAAATCAACGTTTTAGCTATGGAATTTTTCGTCGCTAAAACATAAAAATCCGTCGCTAAATTTTTTAGCGACAGATTTAGTGACAGGCACCTTTTCGTCGCTAAAATTTAGCGACGGGACTATTTTAGCGACGAAATCAGCAACAGGGGTTGTACCCGTTGCTAATCAGCGGAATTAGCGATGGGGTTGACCCTGTCGCTAAATTAAAATTTTTTATTTAATTTTTTTTTATTTTTTAGCGACGGGGTTGACCCCGTTGCTAAATTTGAATTTTTTTATTTAATTTTTTTTAATTTTTTAGCGACGGGTACCTCATTGCTAAATTTGAATTTTTTTTATTTATTTTTTAGCAACGAAATTAACCTCGTCGCTAAATTCAACCCCAAAATTCAAAATTCAATGCGAGCCAAACCCTAGCCACCCCTCACGTGCACCACGTGGCCACTCCTTTACTCGCCAAGTGGCAGTGCTGGGATAAATACTCTCAGCAGTTATCTAATGCTCTCAACAAGATTCGAACCCCTAACCTCTTATCACCAAGTTTCGCACGCGAGCCAGTCGATCTGGAAGCTTCCTCGTTCATTGATGTGTATAAAATATATTTATACTATTCTCTTTCAAATATTTTAGAATTATATTTATACACCAAAATTTCTCAAACTTATTTAATAATATTAATTTTAATATTTAATGTTAGTAAAAGGAAATGAATATTAATTTTAATTTTATTTCGTTATTAATTTAAATAAAACTTTATTAATTATTATATTAGCAGTGAAAAATTATGTTTTGATTTTGATTTTAATTTTAATATATTTAAAAAATTATTAGTTTAATTTTTACTAATATTAATGTTAGTAAAAATTATTGTGATATGTTTAAATGTAAAAAAATTTATTTTTTATTTAATTTTTTTTTATTTTTTACTGATGGGTTGACCCGTCGCTAAATTTTAATTCTTTACTTATTTTTTGTTTTTACTTTTTAGCGATGGGGTAGGCCCTGTCACTAAATTTTAATTTTTTTTTTTTTTTTAGCGACGGGTTGACCCGTCGTTAAATATTAATTTTTTTATTTAATTTTTTTTATATTTTAGCGATGGGGTTGAGCTCGTCGCTAAATTAAATTTTTTTTATTTAATTTTTTTTAATTTTTAGCGACGAAAAATACCCCATCGCTAAATTTTAATTTTTTATTTAATTTTTTTATTTGTTTATTTTTTAGCACCGAGAGTGACCTGTCGCTAAATTTCAATTTTTATTTTATTTTTTTTATTTTTTACCCACGGGAGTGACCCCGTCGCTAAAAAATAAAAAAAATTAAATAAAAAATTAAAATTTAGTGATGGGTCACTCCCGTCGCTAAAAATTAAAAAAATTAAAATTTAGCGACGGGCATACTCCGGTCACTAAAAAATAAAAATTTTGCGACGGGGTCATCCTCGTCACTAAAAAATAAAAAAATAAAAAAAAATTAAAATTTAGCTACGGGGTCACTTCATCGCTAAAAATTAAAAAAAACTAAAAAAAATAAAATTTAACGACGGGGTCAACTCTGTCGCTAAATTTAAATTTAGCGATGGGGTCAACCTTGTCGCTAAAGAATAAAAAAAATTTAAATAAAAAAATTCAAATTCACTAAAAAATAAAAAAATTTAAAAAAAATTAAATTTAGCGACGGGGTCAACCCCTGGCTAGAAAAAAAATTAAATAAAAAAATTCAAATTCACTAAAAAATAAAAAAAATTAAATAGAAAATTTAAATTTAGCGATGAGATTACTCCCATCACTAAAAAATAAAACAAATTTAAATTAAAAAAATTAAAATTTAACGATGGGATTTTCATTGCAAATTCTATCGCTAAATTTAGTGAGGGGTATTCCGTCGCTAATTCCGTCGCTAAATTAAAAAAATATTAAAAAAATTAGCGACGAAAATTTCATCGCTATCCGTCACTAATTAGCGATGGAATAATTCCATCTCTAAATTCCGTCGCTAAATACGATTTTTATTGTAGTGAAATATGTCATTAAACCAAGATCTGTCATGTCAAAAACCAGCATAATCTCTTGCTTGAATTCATCAACAGTCTTGGCATTATTACCTGTTACCAACAAATCATCAACATACAATGACATAATAAGGAAGTCATTCTCTTTTTTCTTAACATATAGAGAGTAACTTCTGATAGACTTCTTGTAAAACCCAAGCTCAATAAGTGTTCATCTATCCTACTATACCAGGCTCTAAGTGCCTGTTTTAAGCCATAGAGAGCCTTTTTTAGTAGGTAAACTGTCTTCATGGAATTCTTCAATGAATCCTTCTGGTTTCTAAACAAAGATCTCCTCCTACAGTAGACCATTTAAGAAGGCAGATTTTAAATCTAATTGGAACACTTTCCAATCATTTTGGGCTGCCACATCTAGTACCAGTCGAATGGTGTCCAATCTAGCAAACGTATTTGAGTAATCAATTCCAAAAACTTGATCATACCCCTTAACAACAAGCCTTGCTTTGTGTTTATTGATGGAACCATCAACATTGAGCTTGGTTCTAAACACCCATTTTACTCCAATAATTTTTCTATCCTTTGGTCTGTCAACTAGCTCCCAAGTCTTGTGCTTTTTGATCATTGACAACTCCTCCTCCATTGCCTTCTTTTATTTATAATCTTTAATGGCTTATTCATAACTTGCAGGTTCACAAATAGCCATATTGCATCGTTGATAGATGTCATGGAGTGGTCTTGTGCCACGGATTGGTAGATCTTCTTCCAATTCTTCTTGCAGTTGTTTAGGAGGGTGCTCATCTTCTATTTGGAAAGAAGAACTTGATTTTTGCTTGATTGTGGATGTCTCTTATATTTGGTCCCAATTCCACTTCTCATCCTCATTGAAGGACACATCTCTATTGATAATTAACTTTCATGTTTGAGGTTGATAGACCTTGTAGGCTTTTGAAGAAACATTGTAACCCACAAAGATACTTAATTCTAGTCTTTTGTCAAGTTTATCACACTTGACCTGTGGAATATGAGAGAAACAAACACAACTAAACACTCTAAGGAAATTGAGTGAAGGTTTATAGCCATACCATGCCTCAAATGGAGTTTTATCTTTCAATGCTTTGGTAGGCAATCTATTCTGCAAGAAAACTGCAGTACTTGCCGCCTCAGCCCAAAATTTCTTTAGCAACTCTTTGTCATGAAGCATGCATCTGGTCATCTCCATTATGTATCTATTTCTCCTTTCACTCACTCCATTTTTTGCGGATTATATGGAGCAATGAGGTGATGTTCAATGCCTACTTCCTCACAAAACGAATTAAATTCTTCTGAGGTGTATTCCTTTCCATCTGATCTTAGAATTTGAATTCTGCAGCCACTTTTGTTTTCCACCATTTCTTGAACTTCCAAAATACACCAACCACTTCTGATTTGAATTTTAAGAAAAAAATCCAGCACACTCTTGTAAAATCATCTATGAAAGTAATGTAATACCTGTTTCCACCTAATGAATGAGTTCTTTGAGGATCGAATATATCTGTTTGTATTAATTAGCTGCAACTTTTGAGTGGCTCTCCAGGTTGATTTTGGAAATGGTTTTCTAAAAAGCTTACCATATTAACAAGCATTACAGTTTGGTAAGTACTCTCCAAAGGCTGGTAACCCAGCTATGAGCTCCTTTCTTTTCAAGAGTTGTATGCTTTGCAAGTGACAATGGCCAAGTCTCTTGTGTCATATCTGAGTATTGTTGGTTTCAGTGGGAAATGCAGCAGGTTCTTCTTTGATCGGATCAAAAGAAAAACTTTTGCCCTTTATTCTCACTTTGAGAATTTCCTAACCAATGACATCAAAAATATAACATAAGTTGTCTTCAAAAATCACTTTAAAACATTTTTTAATCAATTTACCTACACTCAACAAGTTTTGATCAATTTCTGGTACATAGAGAACATCAAAAAATTTTCTTTGGGCCTGCACTGCTAGATATGGTGATTGTCCCTTTCCCTTTGACAGAGATATAATCACCATTACTAATTCTTACTTTAGTAATGTCAATTGGCCTCAAATCTTTGAAGAGTTCCTTATCATTAGTCATGTGGTTGGTGCAACTGCTATCAATTAGCCAACTCTTAGTCGAACTACTACTTGCAAAGCAAGATGCCACAAATAGCTGATCTTCATCCTCTTGGTCTACTACTTGGGTATCAACTTCCTGTTGCTACGCCTTTTCTTTGCAAATTACTGCTTCATTTCCAAGTTGGTTGCACTTTGAACACTTAGCATCTGGTCTTCTCCAACATCTAAATGGAGAATGACCCTTTTTTCCACAGTGCTTGCAAGGTGGATAGGATTTCTTCTGATTCCCATTCTTTCCTTTTGTTGTACTTGCTCCACTTCCTTCAAAATCGTTTTGATTCTTGGCTGCCAACACTCCTTCGATTGTTTTATCCTTCCTCGATCATTTTGATGCTTAAGCAATTCTGTTAAGGAAATTTTTGACAAATTCTTGGTATTCTCCAAGGTAGTGATGGTAGCTTCATATCTTTCCGATATTGTAACAAGAATTTTTTCTACAATTCTTGAATCAGTAAACTCAGATCCAAGAAGCCTAACCTTATTTTCAATGCTAAGAATCCTGTCTAAGTAGTCTTTAATCATCTCCGAGTCCTTCATTCTTTGAAGTTCAAACTCCCTAATCAAGTTCAAGACTTGCATCCCTTTGATTCTTTCATCTCCTTCATATTCAGTCTTGAGATAATCCCATATCTCTTTTGCTGACTTCGGGGATATGATACGAGTAAAGATGGTAGATGAGACTGCAGCAAACAAGCAAGCCTTTGCCTTTGATTTCTTTGTCTTCTTTTCCTTCTGAGCTTTGATCTGTGCCATAGTGGGATTGTTCGGAAGTGCAAGGACTTCATAGTCTACTTCCACTGCTTCCCAAAGATCCAAAGCATCCAAGTATGTCTCCATGCGTACAACCCAAATTTGGTAGTTATCTCCATCGAATACCGGCGGAGCAATTGAGGAGAAACTGGTTTCGGCTTTCATGACAAGTCAAACTCTCACACACAGGTCCCTTAAGAAGAGAGCTCTGATACCAATTGTTAGTTTAAAAGCTAAAAGAACAATTTGTAGACTGATATTTTTTCTGATAAGAAGGGAGAGATATACGGGAATTCAATAC
Organism: Diospyros lotus; assembly: GCF_014633365.1. Classification (NCBI taxonomy): domain Eukaryota; kingdom Viridiplantae; phylum Streptophyta; class Magnoliopsida; order Ericales; family Ebenaceae; genus Diospyros; species Diospyros lotus. The sequence continues at coordinate 41,868,658 of NC_068339.1, read as the reverse complement.
AATTCCAAAGGTAAAGGTTTGCATACAATATAAAGACTGAAAAAATAACCAAATAACCGAGAATCAAGCAGCACTACTAGATATAACAAAATAACCAAATCCTATAAAACTAGGAACATAAACTTGACTAATCCTATAAACTAGGAATAAAAACTTGACTGATTAAAAAGATAATACGTGGACAATAGAGTGAGTTGTTGATCCTGATGCACATAACCAACACTGTCTTCTCAAGTTCAACAACTACATCTGCCTATTCTTATTAGTTCCTTGGAACTCCTCTTTCAAATTGTCCCAAGTTTCTTTGGCTGTTTCACAAGCCATATTTTTTATGAAAATGCTCTATGAGACTGCTTGATGAATGCATGAAAAACTCTTAAATTTCTTAGGTTGAGTTCTCTTTATTGTTTTCAAGTCATTTTTAGTTTTCGATTTTCTAAAATAATGAAAACGCATTCTCTTTGTTGTTTTTAAAAATGCATTTTTGAAAACAAAAAAAAAAATTGTAAAGAAAACTCAAAACAACAAAAAGTTGTTTTGAGTGTTTTCATTCAAAACAAACTCTAATTAAAGTCAAAACACATTTATTTATTTATTTATTTATTTATTCATATTTTATTATTATAATGAAAAAAAATATTACAAAATTCATTAACTTTAAATATTATTGTATATATTTTTTTAATAATATATTAACATTAAATATTTCTAATTTATTGAATAATCAAATTTATTAAATAAAATATCATTAAAAATTTATTTTCAAAATTTCAAAGAGAACGCATTTTCTAATTTTCTGTTTTGATAAATAGTTTTTTAAAATGACAAAGAAAACGCATTTTCAATTTTCTAAAAATAAACTACCAAAATAAAAAACTAAAAATGAATTCAAAACTCAAAATTAAAAAATTAAAAAGTAAAAAGAACGCAATCTTAGCTACTTGATCGCTGTAATGCTTTACTTGAGCTATGCTTGAATTGTTTGGCAATGGCTGTGGATCCTTGCCTGTCTCAATCATTTCCCACAATTAGTCATATGCCTTTAAATAGGTTGTCATTTGAACACTCTAGATTTGGTAGTTCTCTCTTTCAAATTGTAATGGTAGTGAAATGGAAAGACTATTGGATGCTATGGTTTCATTCTTAAATATTCTTGCAAGGAGGTTATGTGTAATGACCCTAAATTGGGTTTAGGTGTTTTTAATATTTAATTTTAGCTCAAGGGCATTTTAGATGTGAATCTAAGTATTTTAATATTTAATAATAAATTTCTTTGAGGGCGTAGAAATAGTTTTAGGTTGAACAATTTTTATAGTTCATGTGATCGGAAGATAAGTGTGTGGGTCTAACTTTTTAGAATTTAGGAATAATGTAATGGGCCGCAATTAATTAATTAACGAGGTCACGAGTTTGATCAGGGTTGGAAATTAAGCCTAATGGGCTTGATATATATATATATATATATGGAGTACATGTGGCTTGGGCTTAGGCCTATGGTGATAAATAACTTGAAAATAATGAAATTGGTGATGTAATAAAAATAAAAATAATATTAAATAAAATAAAATAAAGAAAAAGAAGAAAATAAGTTAAGTTAGCATTTGTCAATAAAGCTCTAGATATTTTTGTCTATTATATGAGAAGAGGGCATGTTGTTAAAATTTCGGAGTTGGCATGCAATTTGCATAGCGTTTCTATGTGCAAAGATTTCCTAATTTCAGTGCATATCACCCCTTCCTTTTCTTCATTATTCCATTTCTTTCCTAACCTCCTCAACATCTTCTTATACTTTACCTTCCCTTTCATTTCTGTTCAACTCGTTGCTGCCTTCCATTTTTGCGTTGGTGGATCTTTTCTTGCTTACATCTTCATCAAGCAAATTTCTTACTCAGCCTCTATTACATTATGTACATTTCGTACTCAGCTTCTTTAGCATTCTGCAATTTACTAGCATGCTGTAAGCCCTCTGATGTAAATTGCATATACATACAAATTTGTTGAGTTACAGTGGGGACTCTGATTAGTGGTTAATTTTGTAAAAATTTTGTTATAATTATACCCTTCTTTTGATCTTAAAAATGGTTTAAATTAGATATTAATATATATTTTATGGTTATATGCAAGTTTAAATTGAAAAATGAATGAAATGAAATTTTAAAGTAAAATTTAATAATAATAATAATAATAATATATAAAATTATATATAATACATATACATCATTATATGCATGTAATATATATATATATATAATATAATCTAATATATATATATGTGTGCCATGTGTAATACGTATATATAATATATAATTTATTAATAACATTAAATTATTTTTTTTAGGCATGAAGAATTCAAGCCCATGAAGATTTAAAGTCCATGAAGAAATCAAACCCATGAAGAAATCAAGCCCATGAAGATTTAAAGTCCATGAAGAATTTAAATCCATGAAGAAATCAAACCCATGAAGAAATCAAGCCCATGAAAAATTAAAGTCCATGAAGAATTAAGGCCCAATTTGAGCAACCCATGGAAGATATTATTTGGAGAAGGCCCAAGGATTATTTTTAATCCTAATGAAGATTAAAAACCAATTTATAGAAATCTATTTTTATTTTTTATGTGAGAGCTTTATTAGGTGTGTTTTTTAGCTAAAATTCATTTAACTATTAGGTGGATATTATAGCTAAAATCCATTTAACTTTATGAGTGCTTTATTAGGTATGTATTTTAGCTAAAATCCATTTAATATTAGGTGTGTATTATAGCTAAAATCCATTTAACTTTAAGTGTGTGAGTGCCCATTAGATATAATTATGTCTAGTTGAATAATTGAAATTGTGTGGTTTGTATTGCATCTTGTGGCCTATAAATAGGTCACTTGATTGCATTTGTAAGTGTGATTATTATTCTTGAATAAAAGTTTAGTTATTTCCTTAGAATTCTCTCTTTGAGAATTGCTTTTGTTCTCTCTCATTTTCTTTAATATTTTCTCTTGTGATCTTACTTCCTTCCTTTCTTCTTTTAAATTCTTATGTCATTTATTATTACTTTATTATTCACCGCCTAAATGGACGGTTAGTTTTTGCCTTTAAATTTATGTAATTTTCATTCTTGTCATTTAATTGTTCACCGCCTAAATGGACGGTTAGTTTATGCCTTTAAATTCTTGCAATTTTAATTCTTGTATTTTAATTATCTACCGCCTAAATGGCCGGTTAGTTTCTTCTATTTTAATTCCTGTCATTTAAATTCTGTTATTTAAATTATGTCATTTAAATTCCTGTCAATTAATTTAATGGAGATGAGTAGCTAAATCTAATCTTGGGTTAAGGCAAGGACAGTGTCCAACGCCAATGATTCCCAAAGAAAGCTACGCTTTAAATGAGTAACATTGGTTTAAACTTCAATATGAGTGTGTTTTGATTATTGAAAAATCACTAGGTTTGGATTGGAGCGTAAGCCTAACTTAGAGCTTTCATGTCACGCATGAGAGTTACTAGAACTGGAAACGCTATCATACCCAAACCCGAATAATTAATTTAGTTGTTTTGTGTATTAATTGTAATTGAATTTATGGTAGTTTCTTAAATTAGAATCCCGCATATCATGTATGAGGATTGCTTAAACTAGAGCTATCATTATCTTTAATTGCATTTAATAACAAATCCTCATATCTGAAATTAAATTAATGTTGCTAATCTTTTATGCTAATATTTGGGAATCAACGGGTTGGCACTGAAATTGTCTTAACTCAAGTACCTTCCAATTTCATATTCTCACGTTCAGTATTTATTTCAACTTTTGTCTTGCTTTATTTTCTAGTATTTGTTATCTAAAAAAATCATAAAAAAACATGTTATCAATCCATCTAAATGCGTGTGCGTGTGTGTGACATTCTTTTTTTCTTTTGCCATAAATAAATCTCTCAGTGGACGACCTGGACTTATCCAGAAAGTATAAATTTAAATTTGAACTACAACTGCACTCGTACACTGACGAGTATAAACCTCTCGCCTAAATAAATAAAAAAAATATAAAATTTTTATTGTGTTTTGTTTTGTGTTTTAATTGCAGGGTGAGAGTGCAGTCAAATTTTGGCGCCGTTGCCGGGGAGATTAAGGCAAAAACAAAAAGAAAAAAAAATAATAAAAAATAAAAGAATAAGCATCTCTTGATAAAATCGGTAACTCTATTTCTCTTTTACTTTATTTTTGTTTGTGCATTGTATATGAGACTGAGATCAGGTAGAATTTTGAAACAGTATTTTCATATCATTCTGAGTCTTTACCTGCAATTGGATTGTCAACTTTACACTCATGTCTCAAAATTACTACAATCTGTCTGCACAAGATACTTATCATGATGAAAATTATCATTTTGAATCCGATTTGTCTAGACCTCTTAAGGATTATCTATACCCTCTTAGGCAAACCACTTTTGATTTGCAACCAGACACTACCCATTTGTTACCCACTTACCATGAAATTGAGGTTTGGTGTGCTGTGTGTGAAACTTCAGCTCATTTAACAGATGACTGCCCTATAATACCTACTTTTAAGGAGGTATTGTATGGTCAATCCAGTTACACACACACACAACTATGAGGGAATGTATTACCAGAACCATGAGGAAAACTATCATTCGGACTTTGATGCATATCACCCTAATTCACACTTTCATCCAAATTTCTCATGGAAAAATGATTTTGTAGCCCAACCACATGAGCACTTCCTTTCCCAGCCTCAATCATTTCAAACGAATGAAAGGTCTACATTCGATGTATATCAACCCCCTCATGGGAGTTCATTAGAAGATACCTTCAATCTATTTATGCAAGGCCAAATGAAAATTTTTACACAAATGTCCAAATGTCAAGAACATACCATTAGAGTTACGGAGGACATTAGGAACCAATTGACACAGCTAACCCAGACTTTGAGCATGTCAGAGCCTGTCCATCCCAACTCACTCAAAATCCCAGTAATAAAACCCATCATCAAAAGTGAAAGTCAGGAGCAGGACATAGGAGTGACTGTCTTAAGGAATGGAGAAATAATTGAAAAACTTGATGCCCCTAGGACAGTACACCCTTTGGTGCAAGAAGAGAGAGTGGTTGATCACAGTGAGGTAGATGTCAATGAAGCCTTGGAGGAAGAAAAAGACCAAAATGATGTAAGAAAAGAAGAAACCTGGGAGGAAGAAGAGGATAAAATTCGAGAGCCAAAAGGTGAAAAAATCATAAGTTTATCCATATTTATCCCTCAATTTCTATCTTTTAGGTTAATCGATATTATTGAGAATCAAATTAAACCAAACACGTGTGAGATGTTTGTGCAAATTAATGTGCCATACGCGGATATAATAAAACCAACACCTCCGGACGATATATTTTCAAAATATGTATGTGCATTCATGAGAAAAATCAATTTACATAATTTTGAAAATAACTTTAAAAGTGGTGTAGTGAATGGGAGATATTATACGATTAGGTGGGCAACCACTCATTTGATCCTTAATTGGAAGAAAAGAAAAAAAAATTCTAAAAAATAAATAAATAAAAATATATAATAAAATAATTTTATATATACATATAAGTTGTTCCTTTTCTGCATTACTTAACTAGTGTTTCTCTATGTGCAGTCTAAATAAAATTTCTCCATATAAGTTTATGTATTGAAGACCGCCAGGTATGCCTATCTTTTATCCTTTTATTGCCAATTGAGGACAATGCACAATTTAAGTTGGGGGGTAAGGTGTCTAAAAAATTTTACCTAAAAAAAAAAAACAAAAATTAAAACAAAATTAATTAAAAACAAAAATTGAATTGAGAGAGACAGAATTGACGCTGGTGGTAGCCATCTTTTCTTGGGCAGTGCAATCACACTACCCTATAAAGAAAGAAGGCACACTGCCAAATGTTGAAAACAGAGGTGCCGAGCATTAAAAAAAAAAAAGGCACACTGCCAGATGTTGAAAAATGAGACGCTAAACGACGTCAAGTCTGACGGTGCAATTATGGCATGCCTCGAGTCGAGTGTAGAATAGTGATGCCCATTACTCTATAAGAGACTCCATATCTGTATGAGGCAAGTCACCCCTCTTGAGCTCAATCTTCTCTCATTTGTGTTATTCTCTGATCAGGTACTCTCATCCCTTTTGTAAAGTTTATAGTTCTTTACTTTCTTCTTAGTATAATTTTTTTTTTTTTTAAAAAAAAATGGATCTTTATCTCTCAAAAATTCACAAGTACTATCCATCTCTCCCGCAGAATGATTTGAAAAAAATTTATGCTGCTAGGTGTGAAAGACTTAGGCTGTTGATGCGTAATAACATCCCTGAAGATATTCGTTGGTTGATCGAAGCAAAAGTTCGATTAGCTGGTGAAACTTCACCTAGTTTTAAGCATTTTTCAGGCTTAGGGAAGAGTAGTTTTGCGAAGAAAAGAAGAGCGAAAAGAGTGAATGGTTGTTACAAATGTGCTCGATGGACCTGTAACACACGATGCAAATCTGTGGGGTTTACGTCCATAAATCGAGAAGATAAAATTAGTTTCATAAAGGATGGACTGAGTAAGGAGTCTTTGGATGATATCCGATTGACACTTGAGACGCATCCATGTGGAATAGTGCAAAGAGAACTTCTTGCTTTATGGACCTAGTTCAGAAGTGACCACCAACGCTATAGTCTTGGGAATCTGACTAAAAACAACCCTGTTTGCCAATCTATAAGAAAATTGGATGGGAAGCTTATCCCCGCTTCATAGAAAGTGTTTAAGCCGTTTCTGGACGTAAAACCAGAGGAAGATGTGAGCCACAATCACAACTACTTATACATACGCATGATTTTTGTTTGTATTTATTTCTTGTTGAATTGTTGTATAGCTACTTTTGATCGCCAAACTTCTTTTCAGGACATACAAAAGGAACAAACATGGAAGGCCAGTTAGTTCGTCGAATCAATACCATATGCGTACTTTGTGGCTCTCAACTTGGGAGCAATATTTGTTACGCACTTGCAGCGAACGAACTTGGTAAAAAATTAGGAGAGAAAAAAATTAATTTGGTATATGGAGGGGGAAGTCATGGATTGAATGGTTATGTTTCACAAGCTGTACATCTTGGAAATTCATCTGTGGTAGGTATAATGCCAATCCCTTTAGCTGAACCACATATTTCCGGGATTACACGTGGTCAACTTATAGAAACGACTTCTATGTCTGAGCGCATGGCTTGTAAGATTTATCAGTCAGATGCCTTCATTACTTTACCAGGAGGTTTTGGAACACTTGAAGAAATATTTTGTATAATCTCCTGGGCCAAGAGTAATCTCCATACCAAACCCATTGGACTTTTAAATGTTAACCATTTTTTCGATGGGTTACTCTCTTTTCTTGATCAAGCTGTGGACCAACAGTTCATTTCTCGTTCAGCAAGAAAGATTCTCATTTCTGCATCCACCATTGATAAGCTGCTAGAGAAATTACATGCTTATGTTCCACAGTACGATCCTCATGAGCCTCGGATAGACTGGTCTAAGGCAATTAGTAACAAGCGCCAAAGGGGTCCGATTAATTTAGATTTATCACTGTGAGAAATGCTCTTTATTAAGATGGCTGGGTAAGGAGTACTTTTTGTACTCTTGAGACGCATCTAGTTATTGTACAACTTGCAGGATTTTTCTTGGTTGTGTTCTTAAAAAAAAAAAAAAAAAAAAAAAAAAAAAAAAACTGTGGAATGTTGTTCGGCAAAGTCTTTGATAAGATGGCTGAGTAAGGAGTACTTTTTGTACTCTTGAGACGCATTTTGGTTATCTTATGACTTGCATGAAACTTTTATTTTGGTGTGAAAATATAAATATATATCTATATGGTGTGCTCATTTGTTGTTTAAGTTTTAGCAGTTCACAGCAAAGTGGACTTGTGGAGTTACAAATATTCCTAACAACCCTAATTTATTATTGCAATTCAAGTTGGGGGGTGTAAGGTTTAGTTATGAATTATCTGGTTCATATTTAACTGTGAGTTTGCTATTGCTAGTTTGTAGTCTTGTGTGAACTGATTATCTTTATCTGCTCTTATTAAAAAAAAAAAATTGTGTTTCAAATAACGTTATTCCTAAAGTTTTGAAGTTATGCACTGATAGCCAGTTAAGTTTGCAATACGAAACATGAATGCATTGATTTCTTATTTGAAAACGTATATGCATTAGAATAAGTAATTTGCATTCATCGAGGATTCAAAATTTAAAAATTGATTATCGGTCATAAAGTCAAAGGTAACAGTAATTAGCTGATTAGTACACTGTATGATCTCTCAATAGAAGTGGAGACTATTAACCAAGTGAGTGTTTGAGCCTAATAACCGTTAATTCTAAGTGAAATAACACTTACTCTAAATATGCTTTATTGTTTATCTTATCTTTTCAATGGCTTCAAAACATCAATTTGCTTTGAATGTCTAGTATGATAGCGGATAAGTTTGACTGGTTTTAAACTCTGAATTAGATGACTGAGTATCATCATTTTGTAGAAGCATGATAGAGGGATCAATTTCTTTCATTTTGAGCTTATTAAACCTTTTTTCTTTCTTTACATTAACCTTACCTACTATCCCATTTGAGCCATTTGTAGTACAATTTCTTTCGTTACCCTCGTTTAATCCATGACCATATGAATTTTATCCAACCTGGTGTGATTTTGGGAATCAGTCTGTTTATCTATTTTCATATTTAAAGAGAAAAAAAAAGAGAAAAAAAAAGAAGAAAAAAAAAGTGAAAAAAAGGAGGCAAATTCTCTTAGCTATTCAGCATAACTGTTTCAAAATAAATGCTAAAAAAAAAAAAAAAAATCCCGACACACCCTTTGCACACTCTACCTTTTCTTTAACAACCCATATTAACCTTATAGCCCCATTACAACCCAGTCTGGTCCCTTTTGATGCTATAAATCATGTGATCTCAGAATTCGAGTTTGGAGTAGGGAATCATGTTTAAATTCAGAAGTTACTCATCTAGAGCATTATTCCAATCATGAAGCTATGTCAATTTCCTTATTTTTTTCATGAAAATACGTTCCTTGTATTTGGGATGACACCGAGTTTTGAACTTGTTCTGCATTTACTCTTATAACGGTGCACCCCCTTGTGTGTACACCTGAGGAATCCTTTTTATTGGAGAGAAAATCCATAGTGAGATTTGAAGTCAAAACTTTGAGGGAGTAAGTCTGTGTGTTGGTTATCCTAATTTCCATTCCTGAGATTGTATGACCTTTAACCAAAAATCTGATTTAGAATGCTAAATTACTTATTCGATTTTATGCATTTTGATTTCGAATTTGAAATTTTTACATTCATACAGTTATTGTGAATAAAGTTTGGCAGGTGTATAATCTGATTGCTAAGGGACTAGCAATGTTTAAGTTGGGGGGTATGATTAGTGGTTAATTTTGTAAAAATTTTGTTATAATTATACCCTTCTTTTGATCTTAAAAATGGTTTAAATTAGATATTAATATATATTTTATGGTTATATGCAAGTTTAAATTGAAAAATGAATGAAATGAAATTTTAAAGTAAAATTTAATAATAATAATAATAATATATAAAATTATATATAATACATATACATCATTATATGCATGTAATATATATATATATATAATATAATCTAATATATATATATATGTGTGCCATGTGTAATACGTATATATAATATATAATTTATTAATAACATTAAATTATTTTTTTTAGGCATGAAGAATTCAAGCCCATGAAGATTTAAAGTCCATGAAGAAATCAAACCCATGAAGAAATCAAGCCCATGAAGATTTAAAGTCCATGAAGAATTTAAATCCATGAAGAAATCAAACCCATGAAGAAATCAAGCCCATGAAAAATTAAAGTCCATGAAGAATTAAGGCCCAATTTGAGCAACCCATGGAAGATATTATTTGGAGAAGGCCCAAGGATTATTTTTAATCCTAATGAAGATTAAAAACCAATTTATAGAAATCTATTTTTATTTTTTATGTGAGAGCTTTATTAGGTGTGTTTTTTAGCTAAAATTCATTTAACTATTAGGTGGATATTATAGCTAAAATCCATTTAACTTTATGAGTTCTTTATTAGGTATGTATTTTAGCTAAAATCCATTTAATATTAGGTGTGTATTATAGCTAAAATCCATTTAACTTTAAGTGTGTGAGTGCCCATTAGATATAATTATGTCTAGTTGAATAATTGAAATTGTGTGGTTTGTATTGCATCTTGTGGCCTATAAATAGGTCACTTGATTGCATTTGTAAGTGTGATTATTATTCTTGAATAAAAGTTTAGTTATTTCCTTAGAATTCTCTCTTTGAGAATTGCTTTTGTTCTCTCTCATTTTCTTTAATATTTTCTCTTGTGATCTTACTTCCTTCCTTTCTTCTTTTAAATTCTTATGCCATTTATTATTACTTTATTATTCACCGCCTAAATGGACGGTTAGTTTTTGCCTTTAAATTTATGTAATTTTCATTCTTGTCATTTAATTGTTCACCGCCTAAATGGACGGTTAGTTTATGCCTTTAAATTCTTGCAATTTTAATTCTTGTATTTTAATTATCTACCGCCTAAATGGCCGGTTAGTTTCTTCTATTTTAATTCCTGTCATTTAAATTCTGTTATTTAAATTATGTCATTTAAATTCCTGTCAATTAATTTAATGGAGATGAGTAGCTAAATCTAATCTTGGGTTAAGGCAAGGACAGTGTCCAACGCCAATGATTCCCAAAGAAAGCTACGCTTTAAATGAGTAACATTGGTTTAAACTTCAATATGAGTGTGTTTTGATTATTGAAAAATCACTAGGTTTGGATTGGAGCGTAAGCCTAACTTAGAGCTTTCATGTCACGCATGAGAGTTACTAGAACTGGAAACGCTATCATACCCAAACCCGAATAATTAATTTAGTTGTTTTGTGTATTAATTGTAATTGAATTTATGGTAGTTTCTTAAATTAGAATCCCGCATATCATGTATGAGGATTGCTTAAACTAGAGCTATCATTATCTTTAATTGCATTTAATAACAAATCCTCATATCTGAAATTAAATTAATGTTGCTAATCTTTTATGCTAATATTTGGGAATCAACGGGTTGGCACTGAAATTGTCTTAACTCAAGTACCTTCCAATTTCATATTCTCACGTTCAGTATTTATTTCAACTTTTGTCTTGCTTTATTTTCTAGTATTTGTTATCTAAAAAAATCATAAAAAAACATGTTATCAATCCATCTAAATGCGTGTGCGTGTGTGTGACATTCTTTTTTTCTTTTGCCATAAATAAATCTCTCAGTGGACGACCTGGACTTATCCAGAAAGTATAAATTTAAATTTGAACTACAACTGCACTCGTACACTGACGAGTATAAACCTCTCGCCTAAATAAATAAAAAAAATATAAAATTTTTATTGTGTTTTGTTTTGTGTTTTAATTGCAGGGTGAGAGTGCAGTCAAATTTTGGCGCCGTTGCCGGGGAGATTAAGGCAAAAACAAAAAGAAAAAAAAATAATAAAAAATAAAAGAATAAGCATCTCTTGATAAAATCGGTAACTCTATTTCTCTTTTACTTTATTTTTGTTTGTGCATTGTATATGAGACTGAGATCAGGTAGAATTTTGAAACAGTATTTTCATATCATTCTGAGTCTTTACCTGCAATTGGATTGTCAACTTTACACTCATGTCTCAAAATTACTACAATCTGTCTGCACAAGATACTTATCATGATGAAAATTATCATTTTGAATCCGATTTGTCTAGACCTCTTAAGGATTATCTATACCCTCTTAGGCAAACCACTTTTGATTTGCAACCAGACACTACCCATTTGTTACCCACTTACCATGAAATTGAGGTTTGGTGTGCTGTGTGTGAAACTTCAGCTCATTTAACAGATGACTGCCCTATAATACCTACTTTTAAGGAGGTATTGTATGGTCAATCCAGTTACACACACACACAACTATGAGGGAATGTATTACCAGAACCATGAGGAAAACTATCATTCGGACTTTGATGCATATCACCCTAATTCACACTTTCATCCAAATTTCTCATGGAAAAATGATTTTGTAGCCCAACCACATGAGCACTTCCTTTCCCAGCCTCAATCATTTCAAACGAATGAAAGGTCTACATTCGATGTATATCAACCCCCTCATGGGAGTTCATTAGAAGATACCTTCAATCTATTTATGCAAGGCCAAATGAAAATTTTTACACAAATGTCCAAATGTCAAGAACATACCATTAGAGTTACGGAGGACATTAGGAACCAATTGACACAGCTAACCCAGACTTTGAGCATGTCAGAGCCTGTCCATCCCAACTCACTCAAAATCCCAGTAATAAAACCCATCATCAAAAGTGAAAGTCAGGAGCAGGACATAGGAGTGACTGTCTTAAGGAATGGAGAAATAATTGAAAAACTTGATGCCCCTAGGACAGTACACCCTTTGGTGCAAGAAGAGAGAGTGGTTGATCACAGTGAGGTAGATGTCAATGAAGCCTTGGAGGAAGAAAAAGACCAAAATGATGTAAGAAAAGAAGAAACCTGGGAGGAAGAAGAGGATAAAATTCGAGAGCCAAAAGGTGAAAAAATCATAAGTTTATCCATATTTATCCCTCAATTTCTATCTTTTAGGTTAATCGATATTATTGAGAATCAAATTAAACCAAACACGTGTGAGATGTTTGTGCAAATTAATGTGCCATACGCGGATATAATAAAACCAACACCTCCGGACGATATATTTTCAAAATATGTATGTGCATTCATGAGAAAAATCAATTTACATAATTTTGAAAATAACTTTAAAAGTGGTGTAGTGAATGGGAGATATTATACGATTAGGTGGGCAACCACTCATTTGATCCTTAATTGGAAGAAAAGAAAAAAAAATTCTAAAAAATAAATAAATAAAAATATATAATAAAATAATTTTATATATACATATAAGTTGTTCCTTTTCTGCATTACTTAACTAGTGTTTCTCTATGTGCAGTCTAAATAAAATTTCTCCATATAAGTTTATGTATTGAAGACCGCCAGGTATGCCTATCTTTTATCCTTTTATTGCCAATTGAGGACAATGCACAATTTAAGTTGGGGGGTAAGGTGTCTAAAAAATTTTACCTAAAAAAAAAAAACAAAAATTAAAACAAAATTAATTAAAAACAAAAATTGAATTGAGAGAGACAGAATTGACGCTGGTGGTAGCCATCTTTTCTTGGGCAGTGCAATCACACTACTAGTTGAGGAAAGCAAAATTGTAAGGTGTGTATTAATTGTAATTGAATTTATGGTAGTTTCTTAAATTAAAATCCCGCATATCATGTATGAGGATTGCTTAAACTAGAGCTATCATTATCTTTAATTGCATTTAATAACAAATCCTCATATCTGAAATTAAATTAATGTTGCTAATCTTTTATGCTAATATTTGGGAATCAACGGGTTGGCACTGAAATTGTCTTAACTCAAGTACCTTCCAATTTCATATTCTCACGTTCAGTATTTATTTCAACTTTTGTCTTGCTTTATTTTCTAGTATTTATTATCTAAAAAAATCATAAAAAAACATGTTATCAATCCATCTAAATGCGTGTGCGTGTGTGTGACATTCTTTTTTTCTTTTGCCATAAATAAATCTCTCAGTGGACGACCTGGACTTATCCAGAAAGTATAAATTTAAATTTGAACTACAACTGCACTCGTACACTGACGAGTATAAACCTCTCGCCTAAATAAATAAATAAAATATAAAATTTTTATTGTGTTTTATTTTGTGTTTTAATTGCAAGGTGAGAGTGCAGTCAAACTCGCATCGCCCCTATTTATTTCAAGTGAATGGCTCATTGGTAGGTAAGGATGCAAATCTTTGTTCATTGTATCCGTAACAGCTAAATTATATAGAGATGTATATATACACATATTTATATACACACCACCTCTGTGAAATGCATTAGCCAGAAAAGCAAACTCATTTGTATGTATATATATATTGTTGTAGCCGTATCAACCGTTGGATGCCCTGTTCCAAACAACCCATCTACATTTACATATATATATATATATATACATACATACACAGTTCGGCCATGGATGCCATGTTCCCAGCAGACCCATTTACATTTTCATACATATATACTTTCATGCGTGGCAGTGTAGTTGCTCACTGGAAGTTTTCTCTCTCCCTCTCTCTCTCTCGCTGTTGTTCGAATTCTTCATGCCTTATGCGAGTTATATATATATATATATATAGCACCCTGTTTCGAATGCCCAGGTTCTTCTCAGCTAACCCACTTATATATCTATACACACACCCTGTTTCGAATGCCCAAGTTCTTCTCGGTTGACCCACTTATATATCTATACACACACACATATATATATATATATACGCACACACCCAGTTCGCATGCCCAGTCTCTGTGCATATTTGGAAGCCCTTATATATATATATGTGTGTGTGTGTGTGTGTATAAATGCTTAGCAGGGAGGTTGGCTGAATGGAAGCTCTCTCTCTCTCTCTCTCTTATCTACTAGTAGCCCTTATATATACGTATACGCACACCCCTATTCGGTTGCCCTGTTTTAGTAAATCTCTTGCAAATATATATCCAAATAAAATATCTATATATATATATATATGAAGGATTCTTAAGGGTTTTGTTTTGGCAATTTCACAACTTCCGTATGCTCCTGGGCAGCGACTTGCCTTTATTAAGAAATGAGAAATATGTTGCTGTGAGCTTGCATTTATGGAATGTTTCACTCTTATTAGCACCCACGCATCCAAGTAATTTGAAGCCCACCTAAATAAAATAATATAAATATATATATGTATATGTATATATATGTACACACCCACCCACTGTAATTTGAAGTCCCACCCAAATAATATATATATATATATATACATAAAATAATTCCTTCTCATAATCATTTTTGTAAAGGGAAATTTTTTATACAAAAGTCTTTTTTTTTAGTTTTTCTTTAATTATATTTATATATATATATTAAAATATATTCTATCCGATTTTGATGTCTTAAATCGAATATTTCAAATTATATGTATAAAAATATACATATATAAATGCTTAGTATGCATACAAATAAATTGTAAAGAATTCATTAGTAAATTGATTAAACTAATTCTTGAGTAAATTATTATATTTCGTGTGCATACTTGATATGAGTGAAAAAACTATTTAGTATTGTGAGATGGGCATAAAATATATATAATTATGGCATCAGCTTGTGAGATAAAATTCATAATATTTATATATATGTGGAAGTGAATGCTTGACACGTTTCACACACATTCAGTATAATCATATTAGGTGGCACAATATTATTTATCTTTGTGCACCTAATATCTTGCGTGGAGGGAAAGAATACCCTAAAGCACCAAGCACGGGACGAGATGGCCATAGCCCGACAGGTTAGCTCCATATTGAATGTGAGTTTTTATTTTCTTGATGCACTTTGGCATATACTGTTTGATGGCTTGCAAGCCTACGAGATTTGATTCTGATACTTAATTTTATATGCACATTTGCATAGTAATATATGGTGACATGATGTATTTAAATTAAAATTGATAAAGTCTTAAATTACGAATCTTGTATAAAACTGTCGAGTTCTTGATTACTCTTTTTGGTGTCACCATATTTTTTATTCCTATTTGCTATTCATTGCTTCTCGAACTTGCTGAGCCTTGTAACTCACTTGATCTTCCTTGCCATTCCAGGTAAAGGGAAAGCCATTTTCGGGGGCGAATCCAGGGGAACAAAGGCCCAGAGATAGTAGTGTACGGAGACGCGTCCTAACTTAAAGATCCTGTTTAGCATTTTGGTGAGGCTTGAGATGAAATAATTGTTATTTTGTTAGTTAACAGTAGAGCCTCTTAATTATTTTGTATGGCTTTCGAGCTCCAAACTCATGAGGTTGGAAGTGTAACTAAATCTTAATTTTGTTTCCGCTGCTAGTAGTGAATTGAGTTGTTTGTTTTATTATGGTTTGTTCTATATCATCTCTGTGATGACTTCCTTTCGAATATGCTATGCTAAAGGGAATACTCAAGAGTGAGCCCTTACATTATGTGTTTGGTTCTTTTAAGGGTGGAAGATCTTACTGGTTTTCTCTCTTTTTCTCATAGATCTTCTAAGATCAGAAGGCTCTGATACCAATCACTACAAGAAAAATAGTGTTTAGTGATAGAATTATTCCATCGCTAAATTTTTTAAATATCTTTTTAATTTAGTGACGGAATCGGCCACGGAAATATCGTCACTAAAAAATAAAAAAATTCAAATTTAGTGACGGAACAAAACCTGTCGCTAAAAAATAAAAAATATTAAATGAAAAAATTTAAATTTAGCGACGGGGCCAATCCCGTAGCTAAAAAATAAAAATATTAAATAAAAAATTTCAAATTTAGCGACGGGGCAAATCCAATCGCTAAAAAATAAAAAATAATTAAATAAAAAAATTAAAATTTAGCGACGGGGCTAATCCAATCACTAAAAAATAAAATTAAATAAATTAATTAATTAAAATTTAGCGACGGGGCCAATCCTATCGCCAAAAAATAAATAAAAAATAAATAAAAAAATTTCAAATTTAGCTACGGAGCCAATCTTGTCGCTAAAAAATTAAAAAAATAATTCAAATTTAATGACAAGGACAACCTCGTCGCTAAAAAATAAAAAATAAATAAATAAAATTAAAATTTAACAACTGGGTTGACCCCGTCACTAAAAAATAAAAAATAAAAAAAATAAAACTAAGAATTTAATTAAAAACTTTACATTTAAACATAACATAATTTTTGAATGCTAATATAATAATTAATAAAGTTTTATTTGAATTAATAATGAAATAAAATTAAAATTAATATTCATTTCCCTTTACTAACATTAATATTAAAATTAATATCATTAAATAAGTTTGAGAAATTCTGGTATATAAATATAATTCTGAAATATTTGAAAGAGAATACTATAAATATATTTTATATACATCAATAAACAAGAAGGCTTCCAGATCGGCTGATTCGCGCGCGAAACTTGATCATGAGAGGTTAGCGGTTCGAATCCAGTAGAGAGTTTCAGATAATAATTGGGAGTAATATTTCAGCGTTGTCACGTGGCGAGTAGATCTGCTAAAAAAGAAAAAAATAATAAATTTAAAATTAAAAATTAGCAACGGGAATGCATCTATCGCAAAACTTTGGCAGTTCTATTCCAAGGTGCAACACTTTTAATTATTACTAGGATTAATATCTTAGCGCTACCACGCGACGCGCTCATGAGGGGAGGGTAGGAGTTGGCGAGCATTTAATTTTGGGGCATGCACTGAATTTAGCAATGGAATTCGTGGCTAAAAAAATAAAAAAATTAAAAGCAATGGAATAAATATGTCGCAAGAAAAAAGGAAAAATAAAATAAAAAACTTGTAATTTCAAAACTTAATTTTTACACTTTAAAAAATGTGTAAAAATTTGGAAAAAATTTATAAATTGTGAAATTCAAACTTTAATTTCACATTTTAGTAATTAAATTTATATTGTTGACGCAATTTATTTAAATATGCGTTTTTAATTGTGATAACTGATATATTACGTTATTTTGATTACATTTATTTATTTGTATTTATCTTCTTCTTTTTTTACACATTAAAGTAAAGTGGTTAAATTAAATTAAAAATACATATGTAAAAATAAATTTAACTTAAAAATATAAATAAATAAGTGTAATTAAAAAACAAAAAATTAAAATGACTGTACAAAAAAAACGTAATAGTACATAAATAAAAATCTAAATGCGCCCTATATACACATACATTTTTTAAAGATATTGATCTTCATTATTGAGAAATATGTTATCCTTTAGCGAAAACCTATCTTTTTAAATGAATAATATGCAGATAAAGTAAAAATAATATCCACGATATTTAGATGATACGTTTCACTTGTTTTAAATTTCATCATTGACTATACGATGTCATGCTATATAATTTAGAAATTTAGTAATGTTGATGAAATTAACCTTTAACAAAATATTAATAAAAAATTAATGTGAAATTTATAAAATATTTAATTTAAATTTAAATTTTGATTTGAAAATACAAATTTTCATAATTAAATATATAATTTATAAAAATTTCAATTAAATTCAAAATTAGTGAGGGAATATTCTTTTTTTAAGTTGTAAATTAATAAAACATGAAATTACAAATTAAAATTCAGAATGAGTATGCTAAAAAATATAATTTATTAATTTTAACATGATATATACTAAAAATATATATATTTAATTTAATAGTTTATTAATTGTAATATCATATATACTAAAAAATATATATTTAATTAGATAACTATATTTTTGACTATGCTACAATCCAATTAATTATATAATTGAGATGAATAATAATTTTTTATAATATTTTAAGTATTTTTAGTGAAAAATATAAAAGCAATACTACAAAATCTTTTTTGCTACTATATAATATATCTATATTGTTTTACTCATTTGAACAATAATATAAAATTTTATTCTTTAATAAATGATTTTATATTCAACTTTATCTCAAAGAGAACACATTTAAATAAATAATTATTCATTTTGCTTTCCTCTTAAAAGACTTATCTTATCCACAATATAGGCTTTCTATCAATAATGCTAGATAATACAACCTCCAACAATACTTGCAGGGCCTATAGCACATGCTATTGCTAAGTAATACAAAAAATAAAATGCTTTAATCAAAAGAAATAATTAATATGAGAATTAAACTTCTCAGTTACAATATTTCTCAATTGATTGAAGGCTTACAAAATAAACATGTAATAATGAATGCAACAATAACAATTGAAAAATTGTGTCAATTTCAAGCATGAGAGATAAAATATAAGAACTCGTAAGTTAGAACACTTCAACACACTTGTAATGAATGTTCTCTAACCCCATAATTAATTAATGCTGCACCATCCAAATATTTATAGTTAACGGTTAAACTATTGAAGACGGGTGAACTGCATTAAATGCACTTGAAATAAATAATTACTCTTTAGTGCGTTATTTCTATTACTTTTTTTTCTTATTTCTTTATCTTTTATATTTATTTTTTTAATTAATGTGAGTCGTAAAATCAAATATCTATAAAAGAACTATATTAATTTTATTAGTTAAAAAAATATATTAATTTTAAAAAATTTATTTTCTAGCGACAAACAATCATCCGGCACAAATTCTCCATTTGCGATGGGTGACTGTCCGTCGCAAATGGTTGTTGATTTTAGTTTCCTCTCAAAAGACTTATCATTTTTAGTTTATAAAATATATGTAATTTTTAATTTAAATTAATTAGTAAAATATTTTATAAAATTATATTTATTTATAACATAAATATTATTAATCATTTAAAAAATAAAAAATACATCTTTATCTCTTCTTCTAGAATTAATAA
This sequence comes from Diospyros lotus, assembly GCF_014633365.1. NCBI lineage: Eukaryota > Viridiplantae > Streptophyta > Magnoliopsida > Ericales > Ebenaceae > Diospyros > Diospyros lotus. The sequence continues at coordinate 41,849,145 of NC_068339.1, read as the reverse complement.
TAAATTTACAAATTCTTAAAAAATATTTTATTTATTTTTTGGTCATTATTCTTTAAATAATTTTAATTGATTTATTTTTATTAAATTTTTTTAATTTTTCTTCTCTCTTGATTGTAAAATATTTTTTTCCTGATTAGTTTAATGTTGTAAAATTAAATAACTATAAATTAATTATATTTTAAAGTAGTTAAAAAATATATATTTTTAAAATAATATATTAATTTAAAATAATTTATATTTTATTTAAAATAATTTATTAATATATATTTATTTTAATAAACATATATATTAACGACGGGTAGGTGCCCATCGCTGATTCAGGTGGGCACTGCCCCGCCCACCCCCCTCCATTTCCTATTGACATGTGCCCCTTCCCTTCCCCCTCTCTTTTTGACACTTGTGCCCCCCTTCTCCCTCCCTCCCTTTGAAGCTTCCTCTCCCCCTTCGTTCCTCTCCATCTCTTCTTTGCAATTTCTTTCTAAGTGTTTTGCTCCTAATTTCATTTCCTTAGTGTTTTGCTTTATCTCTTCTCCGTTCGTTAGTGTCTCACTCTTACTCTCATTGAAATCGCGATAGGGGTTTTATTTTGGTGTGATTTACATTCAAAGCTCATCAAAAATTAAAGGTATTTTTTATTTTTAGTTGTTAATTATTTAATATTTAAATTACAATATTGAATGTTTCTTACATAATAGGTATTATTTGATTAATTGTTAAGTTGTAAATAGTTGTTAATGTTAATATTTCTGATAATGGTGTTAATGTTAATATTTCTGTTAACTGTTAATGTTAATATTTATTATAATATTAATTAATTATTATTTATTAATATTAATATTTGTTAAGTAATGAATATAATCTGTTTATTTATATTTATTTCTGTTATTTATGTTAAGTAGTAAATTACAACACTAAATGTTTATTATTGTTTATTTTATATTTATATTGTTATATATTATATATATTATGATATATTCTGTATAAATTATTATTATGTATTATGTGATTTAAATAAACAAATTAAATTCAAAATAATATATAGTTAAAAACTTATTGAGTGTGTTCAGGGGTGGTTAAATTAAAAATAGAAATTTAATATAAAAAATATTATATTAAATAATTAGTGAAATGAATAAAAATAGGAGTTTTAACACAAAAAATTAAATAATTAGTGAAAGTTTTAATGTATAAATTAGTGAGAGTTTTAACACAGGAAAAATAAGAGTTTCTTCTCTCTGTGCCTTTTATACGTTAGATTTTAGATTATAAGGAAGATGAGAAATGAATAAAAATAGGTAGACAATATTTTAAATAGAAAAAAATTGTAAATAAAAAATATAAGAGTTTTTTGTAATTATTATTTTTAATATAAAAAATAATTATTCAATCTAAAAATATATATAAATTTTATAATGATTTTAAATAAATTTAAAAAAATTAAAATTTTTGAGTAAAATTTCTTCTTGGAACTTTTTTTGTTTCTAAGTTAAAAATGATTTTTTTTTTCATTTTTAATTTCTTTGTGGATGAAACAACGTTTTTTTTATATTGTTAATATTAAAAAAATTCTAAAATATTTTTAAAATTATAGAAATGAGTAAAAAAAAAAATTTGGGGCGCCCCAAAATTGAAACATTTCCCATTAAAAATGTTTTTGAGCATCAAAATTGAAACCTTACTCATTATATAAATAAAGTTTGTAACGACTAAGCAAGATTTCTTACAAAATATCTTTGATCGAAATTTTTTCGATTTTTAGTAAAATTTTTTTATCTTTTTCACAAAGGAGCTAGCTAGCATATCACAAGGGAAAAGAAAAAAAAAAGAAAAATCATGATTTTAACCGGACTTTTCATATATATTCATTACTTCCATATATATATAGTCATGAAAGGAAATAAATGTTCTAAAAATGTTATTTTCATATTTATGAACATACATTTATATATATCATCTAAACAAATTTTTTTATAAATAATATATGTATATATTTTGACACATAGAATTAAGAATAGGAGTTTTAATTTTTAATAATATATGTATATTAGGTGATTTTGTTTAGTTTTTAAGTTGTTGATTAAGTCTGAAAGTTTAATCAATATTAATTGGGCAAATTAGAATTAAAGAGAAATCAGGACATTAAACATTAGAATTAAAATGAAAATATTAAATGAGATGGATTCTTGAATGTTTTAATTTAAAATTTATGATGTGATTTAATTTGTAGCTAAAAAATGATTTAATTTGTGATGTGATCATTCAATTCAATGCTCTAGTAACTGGCACAGCAAACACTGGAATCAAACATGAAATATTCCATGTTGATCCCACTATAATTGCAATTGCTTGCACAAAACTCATAAATTAATTTATGTTTGGCATTAGGTGTGGAGTTGCATTTATGTTTAGCATGTTGACTGTGAGGGTTATGAGGTATCAAATTAATTTATCTCATACTCAACATTTTCAAATGCTAATGAATTGCAATGTCAAAAATTAATAGCAAAGTTTGAAGAGTTATATAATTTTCTTACATGTCTCATGTTTTGGGATATATAAGATATATATGGAGTTTAATTAGTGTTAAATTAAATTATAAATTTAATTTTAATTATTAAAAAATTATAATCAAATAATAAAATAGGGCCGGTTAGGGGTTCAGTGGGTGGGGGAGTGTTTTAATAATAAATTATTAATAAATTTTAAATAAATTTTTAATTTTATATTTAGTATTAATTATAAATTTTCATCTATATTAATATTAATAATATAGTTAAATAATTGTAGTAGGTAAAAATAAAATTATTTTGTGTGGGTTTTAAATGTATAATCTTAATAAAATTAGATAATAATATATAATTTTAATTAAATTAATAATAATCACAATTAGGGTTTTAAATGTGGTGTGGCGGGGGCTTTGGTTTACACTTGGGGTTTGGTTAATTGTAAATTTAGAATAAAATTTAAATTTGTAAAATAATTTATATTAAATTTTTATTAAGTTATTAATATTACTATAAATTTGGTTGTTAAATAATTTTTTTAGGGCCAAATCAATATTTCTCAATTAATTTTGATATTTTGACTTTAATTTTAATTAAAATAAATATTCACAAAAAAAAAATTGTGTATTAGTTTTGTTGTTAAGAATATAGCCTAATTTTTTAACTTAATTTTTTATTAAATCTCTTATTAGAAATTAAGAGAATTTAATTTTTTAATTTTTTTAATAATAATGGGTGGGTTTCAAGATTTAAGTAGGGTTTAACTTCACGTTTAATGAAAACTAATCTTAACAAAATTATACAATAATACATAATTAAAATAAATAAAAACTTGTGGTCTAGTTTAGTTTAATTGTAAAAAATGATTAGTTTAACGATAAATAATATGTTTAAATATAATAGTTGAATGTCGATAATATTGTTATCGGGTTAGTTATTTATTTAATACAATTTTAAAATTATAACAAAAAATATAATGTTATTATTTGGGTAAACTTTTGTTACTTGGTAAAAAATTTAAAGTAGTGTATGTCTGAAAGTGCAATTATAAATTACATTGGTCTGTAGTACTAAATGATGGTTTTGTGAATTTTTAAAATAGTTTTTTTTGTCATACATATTATTTAATTTAAAATAAAAATTTCGTCGCATCGTAAGTGGATTGATAATAGGTGTAATCCAAAAGGGGGCGGGATTACTAGAGAATTTTATGAGGGCGTCGATGAGTTCATTCAATTTCCGTCTACCCAAGAAAGTTTTATAAAATTAGAAGAAAAGTTAAAGTGTCCTTGTATGAAATGCGAGTGTCTAAGGTTTAAATCAGTCAATGAGGTGAAAAGAGATATTTGTAAACATGAATTCATGAAAGGTTATTATTATTGGATGCATCATGGTGAAGAAGTGCCCGTTGTGGCTCATTTGGTTGTTGAAAATGAATATTATAGAGAAGACAATTTTAGAGATCAGTTTAATTCCTATGAACATGTGGTAATGGATACGGTTGGACCATCAAATGCGCCATATATAATGCAAGAGACTGGTACTATAAGTGGTTATCAGACTTACAATATAGATGAAGCACTGAATGAAAATGCACAACCATTTTATGACCTGTTGTCTACTGCACAAGCTCCATTGTATCCAAACTGTGAAGTAGAAAGTGAACTTTCTACTGCAGTTAGGATGTTGAGTATAAAGTCTGATTACAACATTCCCGGAGGTGGATATAATGAAATCATGCAGTTTATGCATCAAACAATGCCAACTGGTAATCGTGTGCCAACTGATTTTTATCATACCAAGAAATTGATTTTACAACTTGGGCTCGGTTATCAAAAGATTGATTGTTGTTCAAATGGGTGTATGTTGTATTACAAGGATGACAAATCCGAGATGAATTGTAACTTTTGCAGTCATCCTCATTTTAAACCTATAAGAAATGGAAAAGGAAAATTTAAACAAATTTCTTATAAAAAATTGTGATATTTGATGTTCTACCCTTGTGTTTAGTTTTGATGATGAAAAATAATACCTTGTTTTATCCCTAAGTCATGAGTCAAGTCTATGATTTTCAACAAAAATCAATTTCAAGTGCTTTGTTAAAATGAAAACCAAAAAGATTTATGATTTTCTATATTAGTTAGAGATTTGCAAAGTCAAGTATTTAGTCTTAAAAGAATCTCTTAAAATGATTTTCAAATTAGCTTTGAAGTCGTTGGTATTTATGATTTTCTATATTAGTTGGAGATTTGCAAAGTCAAATATTTAGTCTTAAAAGAATCTCTTAAAATGATTTTCAAATTAGTTTTGAAGTCGTTGGTCAACATAGAGCTAAAATTGTTCTAAGGCAAAAGACCAACTTGAACATAAATGTGTTTGATGAAAATCCAATCTTAAGTATGAAAAATCATTTATGTTAATCTCATACTTCAAAATAAGCTTTCATATTTTGAAACGTGCATAAAAGGTTTTGGCTTGAAACTTAATCGTATGAAAAATCCTTTAGTTCATGCATCGTGTCTTGAAACTCGTTTTGATAACATTTCAATATTTTTTTTAAGTCTATAAGACTAGCACCTTATAAGAAGACATATATGAAAATGTTTCCTTTTTAGAAAACTAACTCCCGGTAATTCAATATCTAACATTCATTAGTGATAAAATGATTTTTAACGAATTTTTCAAGAAATAGAAAGTGTATATCTTGGAGGTGGTAAAATCGCAAAATCCTAAATTTCTACTAAAATCCAAATTCTACTTTTTTATTCTTATGGATTTTGATTTTTTTGATATTTTTATTGAATCCAAATGAGGGGTACTTTCTTATTTACATTTATGTATTAAGGTAAATTGAAGGTAAAATATAAATTAAACAAAATGAGGACATAAATATGTTGTAATGTTGTCAAGATTCATTCTGTTGAAAATCTTCTTCATCTGTCGACTGTGTGATTCAATCTGTCGACTATGCCCATAAATAGTCGACTATGTGCTTAAGGATAGTCGACTATGCCTATTGTTTGTCGACTATATTTCATTCTATCGACTATTGTGAAAGGATAGTCGACTATACTATTTATTCTGTCGACTATGTTTGTACATAATATTCAAAATTTTCTTTGTAATTTTTGATCTGTCGACTATGAGAAGTTTTGGTTGAAAAATAGTCGATTATGCTTTTCTGTCTGTCGACTATGGCTAGTTTTATTTGATAAAATAGTCGACTAACCTATTTTCTCTGTCGACTATGTGTTTCACAGAAACTTACAACGGCTAGTTTTTCAATCTCCAGCGGCTAATTTCTCGTTCTCCAACGGTCACAAATGGCTTCATTTCTCTTCAATCTTGTGGGAAGCTTATAAATACAAGTCATGGATGATCAAGAGAAGGCTAATGGATGGGAACGAATTGATTTGAGCTTACATTTTATATTCGTTTGTATTTACAGTGTTCTGTACTTTCATTGTTATACTTTTCTCTCCAAGGCTTCGTTCTATTATTGTTAATACATTCATTTAAGCCTTGTTTAATCTTGAGAGACATTGTAACTAAGAGATTCATCTCTTAGATTCTCTCACATTCTATATTTCTTATGCTTCCTAGCTTGTGTAGCTAGAAGGCCCATTTTGAGTGGAAGGTTTTGTATTTCCTAGCTAGGTGCTAGAGGGCTTGCTTATATAAGCAAGAGGTTGTAATTCCTAGTCTTGGACTAGAGGACCTACTTGGTTTAAGTAGGGGGTTTTAGTGGATTGTTTGCAAAATCCTTAGTGATGAGCTAAGGTAATGGATTAGGCTTGGGTTAAGCCGAACCACTATAAATCCTTGTGTTTCTTGTGCTTGTGCTCTTTGATCTATTTATCTTTCCAAGCATTTCGTTTTTCCTCACTTGGTTCACATATTTATTTTTTGTAAACTTTCATCTGTCACTTTTATATACTTCACGTTTTATTTCATAAAACCTCAATTTGTGTTAAAAAACTTTTCAAGTTCAATTAAGTTTTTAAAATAACCAATTCATCCCCCCTCTTGGTGTGTGCCATAGCACCTCCCGTTCTAACAATATTTGCCTCTCATACCAAGACTACAAAGAATATATGCTTCTACGGTTACAACTGCAAGCATGAGATGGCATCATGAAAGTCGGAGGGAGCTTGGTGTCTTGTCTCACATGTCTGACAAGGAAGCATGGAAACATTTTGATTAGAAATATCTTAACTTCTCCGCCGATCCTAGAAATGTGAGGCTTGGTCTTTGTGCAGATGGATTCACTCCATATGGTAAATCGAGCCAGCCGTATTCTTGTTGGCCAGTCATTGTGACGCCATATAACTTGTCTCTTGGATTATGTTTGAAAAGATAGTTTCTTTTTCTAACTACTATTATTCCAGGTCCATCAAATCCGAAAAACAAGATAGATGTGTTCTTACATCCTCTAATTGATGAACTAAAATTGTTGTGGTACGAAGGTGTTCTGACTTATGATATATCAACAAAAAATAATTTTTTCATGAAGGCTGCTCTATTATGAACGGTCAATGATTTTTCTGCCTATAGAATGTTATATGGTTGGATGACATTGGGTAGATTAACGTGTCCATATTGTATGGAGAAAACTAAAGCTTTTAACCTCAAGTATGGTGGAAATACGTCATTTTTTGACTGTCACAGACAATTCTTGCCTATGGATCACGCCTTCCGGAGAAATACAAGTGCATTTAGAAAAAACAGAGTCGATAATTCTTCTCCACCACCACGATTAACTAGAGATACCGTTTTTCAGAGAGTCTGTAATTTTCCATCTATCTTCTAGCTACAGGACTGTGTGATGCCTGGGTATGGTATTGAGCATAATTGGACAAAACGAAACATTTTCTGGGAATTGCCTACTGGAAAAATAATATGATCCGACATAACTTAGATGTCATGCATTGTAGGCGCCCCAAACTAGGGCCCACATTAAAGATAACATAAATGCTAAAACCCATTAAAACATTACACATCCTCCTTCACAACGGAAGCCACACTCATACATTCTTACTCATAGACAGACACAATAGTGTTCACATGCTCGCATAAACAAGAGTAACTCAATATTATACACCACATCAGGGTCCATAAACCCACCATATCCCCTCAGGGTACAATCTAAAACATAAACAAGCATAATTTAATATTACACAACACAACAAAAAACACCCCAGAGACCTTTGAATGAGACGGCTCTGTACACACGGCTACCCCATGAATCTTGACTCACTTGGCTCGCGCTCTACTTTAGCCTTACCCTTACCTGAAATGATGCAAGCAAACATGAGCCACAAGGCCCAGCAAGTATAATTGGAAGAAAGCGAGCATAAGAGTCATGGTATCAAGAAGCAAAAGAGACATGAATGCCATTTAGGGTACTTTCACATGATAAAATGATGGTACATGCATCCATGCTCATATGCAGTACTTTTTAGAACTATAAACATGGGACCGAAGTCTGAAACCTTGGGACCGAAGTCCAACTTTGAGCTCAACACTTTCTCTCTGGATATATCCTGCAAACTTGTCCGTTGCGCAATCGCAATAACTTCTCATATATAACTGGCATGCAATTAGCGAAGTAATATGGCAACATTCATACAAGACAACATCAAACCCTTGCATGTCCACAATAAAGCATCATTCCCAAGAAAAGATAGGGTGATACAAAACCCTATTTGAGACTCAATAAGTATAAATGTAGATCGTGAGATAATTTTCTAGCAAAGAGGAAATAACTTGCAATTTTTTAAAATTAAGAAATAGGATCTTGCACTAACAAGGGATAAATATGGAACTTGCAATTTAAAACATAAACTTGAGGAAAGTTGAATTTAACTTATAAAAACAGGAGAAGAACTTGCAAAATAGTAATAGGAACTTGCCTTGGATATTCTTCTTTAATCTCTACTACGAATCAAGGTTGCTTATGTCACAGCCCAGACTTACACGGCAAAAATTTCCCTTAATTTCATCAAAATTTACCCTAATTTGCCCAAAACCTTCCCCCAAAATCTCCCTAATTTCTCACAAAATTCCTCCATTTCTCTTAAGCATTAAGGACCTATTTATAGGCCAAGGGGAAGGGATAATGTAGGGGTTACGTGGGGGCAAAGGGCATTAAAAAATCTGATGGAAAAGCATGTTTGGACATTTGGCAATGGGATAGACAAGTGGCACAAAATTTTGGACAAGTGGCAATGGCTGGAAGCCACTTGGCAGCAGCCAGCAGCTACTAGCGCACATAGGCACGCGGCCGAGCGCATGCCGGCGGCGTGCGCCTATGCACGCGTGCATGCGGTCGCGCCTGGCCGCGCGCGTATAGGCGCGCCTACTGGGCCTGCTGATTCTTCTTTCTTTCTTTTTTATTTATTTTTTAACAAGAATAACTTTAATTGCTTGGCCGCGGGTTTGATCCTGCGACCTCTCCCTCTTCCTTAGCACTTCCAACCATCTTGCCTACAGCCCTCCTTGGATAAAAATTCCTGTCATTTATTTTTAAGGTGGCATCCAGTTTCCAAAAATTATCCTTTAACCTTAATAACTTCGAATAATTACCAAAACCCTCCTGATAAATTTTAATTTTTCTCCAATTAATTTCTCACACCCAAATTCACATTAATTCATAAATAAACGGGTCGTTACATGCATATTGAGAAAAATATTTTTGATAATCTTTTCAATACAATTATGGATTTGAAGGGTAAAACTAAAGATAATACCAAGTCTAGAATAGACCTTAAAAAATATTGTAGACGTAAAGAACTTGAACTAATAGATCGTGGCGGGGGCAAATATTGGAAACCTAAATCCCAATACACGTTCACAAGGGAACAAAAGTTAAGTGTTTGTACGTAGATAAAAGAACTTAAGCTCTAAGATGGATATACTTTTAGATTAGGTAAGTGCGTTGATATGAGAAATGCAAAGTTATTTGGATCGAAAAGTCATGATTCTCATGTTCTCATGGAACGATTACTTCCAACGGCATTTGCAGCATTACCAGATCGAATTTGAAATTCGGTCACTGAGTTATGCCAGTTTTTCAAAGACATTTTCTCAACAATATTGAGGATTGAACACCTAGATGTCATGGAACAAAATATACCCATCATTTTATGCAACTTAGATTAGAGCATGTATTTCCTCCCAGATGGCTTAACCCAATGGAGCATCTCCTAGTGCACTTAATTTATGAAGCAAAGGTGGGGGACCAGTACAATATAGATGGATGTATCCGTTTGAAAGGTACGTCTGATATAATTTGAATCGTTAATTTTTAAAGATAATAAAATTCTTTTATATTGAGGAGATTTTCGAATGATTTAGATTTCTCAACACTTTAAAGAAAAAGATCCGCAATAAAGCTCATGTAGAAGGATCTATATGTGAAGCATATTTAATTGAGGAGACGTTCACTTTTGGTTTATATTATTTTACACCAAATGTTCCATCAAGAAGAACGAGAGTCCCTCAAAATGACGATGGGGGAGATTCTTCATATCCACAAATTTTCGTATTAAATTATCTAGGTCGTGCTGCGGGAGCAATGAAAATCAGGTGGATGGATGGAAAAGAGTTTGAAGTCGTCAAATTATATGTCTTGTTGAATACTCCGAAGGTCGAACCTCATATCGAGTAAGAATTAAAATTTAAATGAATATATTTATAAGTTCATACTTGGTTCGTATTAAATTATTGATATATCATTTAAATTTTTGAGCATGTACATCAATCTATTATGTCAGCTATCTTCAAATATCACAGACGCAGAAATAGACAAACAAATCAAGGAACATTTTCCTAAGTGGTTCCATCATCAAGTATGTTACTTCATACTAGATTATTTTTTAATTGAATTTTAAAAATACATTAAGTGATTCAAATATTTTCTCAGGTTAATTCAAATACTCAAGTTGTTACAGATCCATTAATTCAGAATATAGGATGGGGACCGACTCCAAACGTGCGGTATTGGCCAATGTATTTCGTGAATGGATATAAATTTCATACCATCGAATGGAGTACTAGTAGATCTACCAAAAATTTTGGTGTTTGCATGCCTGGAACAGGGGTTGAATCCTTAGAGACCTATTATTACAGAAAAAATTTAGATATTATTGAATTGGAATGTGCAGGCCTACCAATCAAAAGGGTAATTATGTTCAAATGTGAATGGTACGATTCAAGTCCTAGAGGAACCAAAATCCATGAAAAGTATGGTATTATCGAGGTTCGATCATCAAGAAGGTATAAGAAATATGATCATTTCATTTTTGCTCAACAAACTGAATAAGTGTATTACGCGTCGTATCTCAACACTTACCATGATAAACGTGATTGGATGGTTGTTATTAAAACAAAAACACGACCTACAATAACGACTCCCGAGGCTAACATGGAAGAACCTTTCCAAGATGATGAAATACCAGAACTCTCGCAAATTGATCAAAATGATGACCTTAGAGGTAGTTTACAAGATTTAGATAGGATAGTCGAGGAAATAGATGTTTCAAATATTGTTCAGCAAGAAGAAGATGGTGATGCAGAGAAAGAATCTATATCAAAAGACGACGAAGAAGAGTTATTGTCTGATGACATAGATAGTGATGAATTTATAAAAGAAGATTGATATATTTATAAATACATGTGAATTCAAATATATATGTTCTGATATAATATATTTTGCATTTTTTAATGTCCGTGACCTTGTATGTTTTACTGTGTTTTTATGTTTCATGTAATTCTCAAAAACAGATGTCAGAACATTCATCTCCCGAACCAAGCAGGGGTAGAGGAAGACGTCGATTTTATAAGGACACACCTTCCCCAGATCGTAGTAGTGCTAGTTCACAGTCTTCTCCTTCTGTCTCCACACATACTGTTTCGTCTACTCCTTTATATCCTCAGCCATCGCACCCGCATGCTTTCATTCCCATGCCTCAGTTCAAACAACCATGTCCCTCTATACTATATCATATGGGTTATACTACAATCCCACCCACATCCCACCCACTTGAGATTGCATCACATTTTATCCCCCATCCTGGGTTACTTTTCATCCCATAAGAGGTTCATACCCATACTCATTTATGCCGACACCACATGCACATCATTCAACATCTTTTCCTACGCAGAATGTTGACCCAACTCCATCTGAGCCAATTAATACCGATCGAGTTGATCACCAAGTAGAGTTATCTTGCAATTAGAACTGTGATCAGTGAGTATCTTATATATATTATTTTTAATTAATTGTTTGTGATTGTTTTACATAGAAATGCAATTTCTTACTTGATAAATATTGGTTTTAGAGTTTTTTCCTTGAGATTAGCCCACCAGGTGTACAATCCAAGATTTGGAAAAACGGTACACTGAAGCTTGGCTTCATTGGGATGACGTGCCTGAAGTAACACGACGGATGTGACTGAACGAATTTAGCGTAAGTCTAATTGCAATTCTTAATTATAGAAAGTTTCAATTTAAAATTTTATACATATTTATTCATTTTTAATTTCTTGTAGAAGGAGTTTAAGTAGCAACCCGATGAGAGTGATCGTATATGGATCACTTGGAATAAATCTGGTCGGAGAAGTTTTAGAAATAATTTAAACAAAATTAAAGAATATGTAGATAAGGGCGAGTGGATGGATTCGATGGTGCGGCAAGCATTGCAGGCCAAGTGGAATGAAGACGAATACAAGAAGAGAGTAGAACAAAACAAAAAGAATTGCACCTCCGAGACTGGTGGGTTAGTCCACACAGGCGAATCCATTCCTTTCATAGAGAGCCGAAGAATGATGGTAATTAGTTTTTCTACTTAAATGTAAATTTTATAAATTTATATAATAGTTTATATTATTTTTTATTTATTTCATATATTTATCATGCAGGCAAGAGAATTAGACCGCGAACCCAATGAATTTGAGATTTTCAAGAGAACCCACACTCAGAAGGATGATCAAGGACAAGAAGTGTGGGTTGATAATAGATTAAAGGCCGTCGTGGTAATTGTATTTTGTACAATTTTATTAACATTACAATTTAATAATTTTTTTTTATTAATTGACAACGTCAATGTTTTAATTTATATATATAGGAGACGTTCGAGAGATTAAGTACAGAGGCATCTTTAGCATCAGCCGGCGGTAGCGAGTCATCCTCTCCACCTACAATCGACGAACGTCAGATTTTTTATCAAGTTGTCTCTGGTAGGAACAAGAAGGGTCGTGTTTACGGTCTCGGCTCTTAAGGCAGGCAATCCTTCCCAGTTTGATCCGATAGCAATTCCGGTGGTTCATATGGGTTGTCATCAGAATTAGAACAAATGAGATTGAGGGTCACCCAGATGAATGAAAAGTTACATTCCGCTCAAAGCCAGATGGTCAAGGTGCAAAATCAACTGCATTCCACCCAGTCTCAGATGGACGAGGAGTTACATTCTACTTGGACCAAGGTGACAGAAGTGAGAAATGAGAATGTGCAGCTGCGTTAGTGGCAGCAATAGATGATGGCATGACAAGAGTAGATGAATAGACAAATGATGACATTACAAGAACCTGGACCATCGATTTAACCACGACCGAGTAATCAGTTTTTGATAATAAGAAACAAAATGATGATGATTGTAACTGAATATTTATGAATTAATCAATTTGACTTACAAATTCAGTTTTGTTATATTAATAATTAATATGAATTTTGATTTTTTTTAAATAATATATTTTTAATTTCTATTTAATTAATTAAAATAAATTGTTAATTATCATTAATTTCATTTATATAAAAATTTTATTTTAAATAAATATAAAATATAAAAAAAATTGAATAATAATTAAATATGAATTTTTTTATAAATAAATTTTTATTTATACATAAAAAAAATTTGAATAATAATTAAATATGAATTTTTTTATAAATAAATTTTTATTTATTGTAATTTTTTATAATTTTATTTTTAATTTACTTTTAAAAATTTTATTTTTATTTTATCTTTTAAATTTATTTATTTGGAAAATAATTTTTTTATTTTGTTTTTTTAACATTTTAAAAATTTTATTTATATAAATTATTAATAATTTTATTTTTTATTTAGTTTTAAAATTTATTTTTTTTATTGCACAAAAATTAGCAATGAGTAAGGGTCACGTGGCTGATCAGTGACGGGACACATACCTGTCGCTGGTCAACAACGGGTACAAGATCCGTTACTGATTAGTGATAGGTCCACTTCTTGTCGCTGATCAACGACGGGTATAGCACCCGTCACTAATCAGCGACGGGTCCACTTCCCATTGCTAACCAGCGACGAGTCTCGTTCGCTGATTTCGTCGCAAAACGCCTTTTGTCCCTAAATTTTAGCAACGTCAATTTTAGCGACCGGTAGGCTTCCGTCGCTAAAAAAGTTAGCGATGGAAATTTTTATCGCTAAAACTCTGATTTTTTTGTAGTAAATTATTGGTTTTGAAGCTGAGAATTAACATATAAAAGTTTGGATAACTCAATTCTTTTCATTCAAAATACATATTTATAGGGTTTATAAGAAATTCCTACATAGTCAAACTTTCAAACTTTTCTACCAACTCCTAACTGATGTATGCTAAAATGTAGTTTGAATTAAACTCATTAACTCCTTTTACAAAAAGTAACCTTAAATTAAGTTTAACTTAATCAAAAGGATTTTTTTAAGATGACAGCAAGCTTATCACAGCACCATCAGCTTCCAGCCACTTGTAAGTTAGTGATTTGGGAAAAATAAATGTTTTTTTTTTTTCTGATGAAAGCAAATTGTCAAAAAAAAAACTGAACTTTCTCCCTTTTTTTTTCAATTTCGATCAATTTTTTATTAACAGTAACATCTAATTTTAATATTGTTTTAATTTTGGATAAAAATCACTAAAAGTTTATTAGATTAGGTAGCTGCCACATCAAACTAAAAATACTTACATGTCATAAATAAATAAAATATATATAACCAAAAATATAACCTAAATATATATAAACTGCACATATATATATCCATATACATATAAAAAGTTAAAAAAATATATACTCAGGCGACGGCAATCCCTATCGCGGAGGAACGTCTCACCGTCACCGTCACGGGTGATCTCCGATGGGGCTTCTGGGGATTGACAAAGAGGTAGGATTGAGAGGCATGGAAGGAGCATGAAAATGAAAACGGCGTAGGGTAGGGGAGCTTTTTGGGTTTCGACGATGGACTAGAAGTGCGGCTGATGATCTAGATTCAAGGGTGCGATGACCTAGCTAGTCTCGCCACCATTCTTCGCCACTGAGAAGCCCTGATTCAACTTTAGCACTATTGATTAGCCACTCGCATAGGGATGGATGGGGGTTGTCGCCAATGTATATTTTTTAATTCAATTGTATATTGGGCAGATGATGCATGATTTTTGTTGAGGCTTAATTCATAATTTATTTCCAGAACTAATCAAAAAAATCGTTTGAAGGATATCAACAAAATTGTACTCACTGTTCATCCCTAGATAAAATAATT
Organism: Diospyros lotus; assembly: GCF_014633365.1. Taxonomy (NCBI): domain Eukaryota; kingdom Viridiplantae; phylum Streptophyta; class Magnoliopsida; order Ericales; family Ebenaceae; genus Diospyros; species Diospyros lotus. The sequence goes on along the minus strand of NC_068339.1, from coordinate 41,834,097 downwards.
TATATACTTTTAGTCCTTGACTTAACCGACGTTAACTGAGACGTTAATTTTGTCTCGTCATGCTGCCACGTCATCGACACGTCACTCCTCAGCACTGTCACGTTACCATGACTTAATTTATTTTTTAGTCCCTAGACTAATAAAGAAAATGACTTTAAGGATTTCAACTAAATTGTGCTCACTATTCATCCTTAAACAAAATAATTTTATACACTTTTAATCCCTAACTTAACCGACGTTAATTTTGTCTCGTCACGCTGCCACGTCACTCATAATATTCACGTTTGCTATCCATATTTTTATTTAAAAAAAAAATAACTTCAACACACACCCAACCATGGCTACCGGCAGCCATGGGGAGCCATTTTTCCTCATTCTCCCTATTTTCTCGTTTTGGACCACTCTTGCCTCTGCACCCATCGTCGATTCAACCATTACCGGTCGCCTTGGAATGACTAGGGGTCGGGGATCCTAAACCCAACAATCAGGGAACGGCTAGGGGTCGGAGACCAAGGTTCTGGGGTTCCCCGACCCCCAACAGCTGACGGCCATGGCGGCCAGTCGCCCAACCATTAGGTTCTCGGTCCTAGCCACGGCTGGGTCAAGAAACCCAGCCTCCCCATGGCCGTGGTCGGGGAGCCCAACTGTGGAGATGTTTTTCTTTTTTTTAATAAAAATATGGACAATAGATGTGGATATTATGAGTGACGTGGCAGCGTGACGAGTCAAAATTAACGTCTCAGTTAACGTCGGTTAAGTCAGGGACTAAATGTGTATAAAAAAAATTTGTCCAATGATGAATAGTGAGCATAATTTAGTTGATATCCTTAAAGTTATTTTTTTTATTAGTCCAGGGACTAAAAAAATGCATTAAGCCGTGGTGACGTGGCAGCGTGACATGGCAAAGTTAACGTCAGTTAAGTCAGGAACTAAAAGTGTATAAATTATTTTGTTCAGGAATGAACAGTGAGCACAATTTAGTTGATATCCTTAAAGCCATTTTTTTGATTAATTCAGAGACTAAATTATGTATTATTAAGGCTTTTTGCTGAAGTCACATGGATAGAGCTGTGTACTTGAGAGTACTCATTGTATTTTTAGATAGATACTGCATCCTTCTGATTTACTTTCTTGCAAATTTCTCAATTATCCATTCAGTAAACAGAGCGATAATTTAGGTATATCATTGGTCTTGCCCCTGAATGCTGCAACTCAGCACATGCAGCCAAGGCTGTAATGAGCCATTTTAAAGCTTACATTTTTAAATATGGTGAGGATAATTACTACCCCTTATTGGATTTCTTTCTAGTATTTAGGCAGTAGTAACTTGAACGGGATTGATTAATGGGTTCTTTTATAGGATCAGATAGGTTGACCGAAAGGATTACTAAATAGGGATTAAAAAATCAAAATATCATCACTCACTTTGTAAATTTGCAAAATGAGCCACTGCCCTATTCTCTCATCTCTCCCTTCCCATGATTGCAATGCGATCGTAAAGCGCCGATCTCCCTTTGCTTAGCTGCCATCGCCTCACTGACCGTTAGAGGATGTAGTGATCGTCAGCAAGGCGATGGCGGTGAGGCGAAGGGTGGTCAGCGATCACATCGCGGCCATGAGAAGGGAGAGAGAAGAAAATAGGATAGTGGCCTACTTTACAAAATGAGTGAGGGTATTTTGGTCTTTTAATTCCTATTTAGTAAGCCTCTCAGTAAGCATTTATGGCTCTCAAAAATTTGTCTTAATTAATTATGCCACACTTTTTGTTATCTTAATTCATCAATTATCTCTATTTATGATGATATACATAATCTATATATAATTATCACAAATAAAAATATTTGGCGATATTGAATCATGTAATTAACTTTATTGAAAGATACTAAAAATTGCAATATTGGTGATGATACGTGGAATCAAGTTGGCACATGATTAATGGTGAGCAATTTAATATACCATCAACGATGGATGATCATGTTGAGGTTATAAATAAGCATACTCTAATATTTCAGTATACCCCAATCAGACTGACAGGAATCGATGAAAAGGCAAAATCAGATGATTAGGGTTTTGACATCTATTATTCTACCCTCTTCACATTAGCTTTATATTAAAATTTGTTAAAAAAATCATTTCACATATAGCTAGCATTAAACTTTGTGGGTGGGCATCTAAGAAAGAGGACAATTCAGTTAGCCGCTGATCAGTCAACTCTCCCCAACATCCAACTGTGTATATTTACATGATTCAACATCGAGATATGTGTGTGTGTGTGTAGCCCCCCGAAAATGACAACACTATCCCTAATCATCTTCCACTCCCTAATTTGTTCATGACCCTGATAAACCAGCAATCCATGCTATATTGAATTTGATGTCACTATCATTAGTGTGCGAGAATAATGATGTACAACTAAGAATTATTAAACTAACTCAGAGATGTTTCGAGTATACAAGATTCTCCATGGCTATATATATATATATACACTATGAAAAAATTGCGTAAAGAATACTGTCTTGGTTGTATATATAGTCTCAGTGCATGGATTCTCAAATGTTTGCCGCAGAGACCTAGCCAGAGAAAAAAAAAAAGCCCCTAGATCCAAGAAGAAAGCACAACAATACAACCATCGATCTCTTCAACTGCCATGGAGGTCACCAGAATTAGTTGGTGCAACAGCCACGTCGGCTGGGAGCGGCGGAGGTTTTCGGAGACAGAGTACGACAGGTCCATGCCTGTTAACTCGCCGGCGGCCGGAGCAAGGGTACCCATCTGGAGAGCGCTTTGGAGGAAGATAAAGAAAGAGAAGAAGAAGATTTTCAACTATTATTATTATTATTATTATTCCACAAGTAGCAGTAGTGTGGTTCAGTGGACTTGTGATCCATGCACGTACAAGCAGAACTTTGACGAGGGTGGTTCATTTTGGGACGACGTCGACGGTGATGAGCTCTCTCGCTCCTTCTCGGCCCGGTTTGCTGTTCCGTACGTCAAGAATAATATTTGATTTCCATGAGAATTCGAAGAGTACTATAGTGCTCGATTCATCAATTTTGAATGGTGTTCAGTTTGAATCTTTGATGGATTGAAATTGGTGTGTTGGATTCTTCATCGTGCAGATGCAGAGATATATATATGTGTGTGTGAGTTATTTACAAGCAAATAAAATTTTATAATTTTTTATGAGGTTATTCGTTGAATGTGGAGAAACAAACATATTATCATGCTTAGATACATTCATTGTCATTTGTCACTCTAAATTTAAGACAAAAAAATACATGTATTTATAAAGGTACTTATGTCAGTAAAATAAGCAAGCTATATATTAAAAGATCTGGAGAGCGGTCAAACATTGAGATCGAATAATATACCAATGGAATCATAGAAATGCACGAAATTACATGCTTTAAGACCTTGTCGTTGTGGTTGTGGTTGTGGCCACGGCTGTACTGTGCTTTGCATTATAGTGTGTGTATAAGCTGATGAGGAGGACGATACCAAAATTAATGTTAATGTAACTAACTCAATTGATTACAAAAGGAGAAGAGAAACAAAAGAAGTAAGAGCCTACATCTACAAAAATCTAAATTGATTAAAGTGCAAGAATCACGAAATTAATGCAGGCCCTACAACTCTTGAGTTGCAGGGGGGAATAAAAGTAGTTTCGTTTCATCTAGGAGGAACTTCTGCTGTTCTATGCATTTTAAGTAGCAGGTTTCTCACCATATGTGGGATTTTCTAGAAAAGATGAAAGCACATGCTAGATTTTCCTCACAACCAAACATATCAATTCCAAGTCAATTCTTGATCAACTCAATGGGTCTCTTTCAAGAAAATCAAAATTTTCCAGTTTTCCCAGCTATTCACCTGAAAGAGTAGAAAAGCACATTCTGTCATGTTATTCATTGCAGAGGAGTATTATTTCTTTAACAAACCAATTTACTAGTCAAAATAAGCGGATCTGACCAAATAAAAGAAGCACCTTGTTGGAGACAAACATGCTTCCAAGGCAGAGCAGAAAAAAAAATACAAAATAGTAATGATAGTAACTAACTATAGCAAAATATTTTCTGATGCAGAAAGGTTGAAAAAAAGTATCCTGTTCTCAACAATTCCATAGAAAGAAAGGAATGTGGCAACCCAACTGGTGTCATTTTCGTTAATTTTTGCAAAATATAATAAATTAATGAATGAATTTAACATAGACAAAAAAAAGAAGAAAGAAAGAAATTGCTCACTGGAATCAGATATCTGACTAGACTCTGAAGATGGAAAGCAGGTAGTGTTCATAAACATTTGAGAAATTACACTAGAGAAAGACCACAGATGACAACAACTGTATAGAAACTAAAATCGATGAAAATAGCACGTATTGTCTGGTAGATTGCCAAACCCATCTCCAGAATCTTAACTGCTCCTGCCCAGTTTTGCTCATCTTCCTGTGGACCAAGTTTTTTCTGTTCCTCAACCTTCTCAATATGCCTTTGCTTTTCAAGCAGTCTTACCAGCACAATTGTTACATCGGTTAGCAGGAGTATATAAAGAGGCCTTGAGGCTATGGTGCTCTTTGACTTGATGATATTGTGAGGAAGACTGATGTTAGATAGAACAACCGAAAGTGCTATAATGATAGAACAGAAAATGCGAGTACTTTCTGAAGCCACAATGCAAGAATTAATTTCATTGGCAGTGATCAAACCAAGATGATTCCCACGAGCTTTAGATAATGTTGCCTTATGAACAGAGGCTTCAGGAACCCTTGGAGTGACAGGCAATGGCTTTATCCCCTCCTTTAGTTCTTCAACAGGAGCTCGTGTTGTCCCTGTATTTGTCTTGCATTTGCGCAGCTGCCCTTCTACTCTACTTCTATTATCAGTATAATGTTCTGTTGACGTACCAGAAGCATCACCTTCACTCTTTTGACAAGCTGCAGTAGCAATTAAGTCAATGCTAATGTTGCAGGAGATCTCTATTACATTCAGATACAAGTATTAATCAATTAAATATATAATACATTTAAATAATTTGAACTATTTTTGAATTTCTTGCTCTGAGATCTATAATTAGAATATCATTTTATTCAGCTTCTGACTCCATTGTATTGTCATTGCCATCCTATGTCCAGAAAAGAAGGTGACAGGACAAAGTATTATAATTGGCGAAGTGAGATATCAAAAAACAAACTAGAGAATGAAATCTAACTGTGAAAAGACTCCTAAAATCATATAACAGTTGTCACCTATAAATAGACTCCCCTCCTCCAGTTGCTGGTTGCCCACACCTCATTAATCTGATTAGATTAATCAACCAGGTTGTGTGTCCAGAGTATTTGTTACAACTAGATAATCATAGTCTTGTAAGTGTGAGCAACTTGTTGTCGATGGCTTAATGATCAGGATGGTTTTCAGTTTTACTTGTGCAAAAACTAGGTCGTAGGACAGTTTATTGTCTTCTCTGCACAAAACTACACTGGCTAGATTTTTTTCCATTGATGTGGAATCATGGACATATATGTCTGTTGAGAATGAATCATGTTAAATTTATGTGTTATATTTTCTCTTGATTTATTGGGTGTTTAATGTGAGCTATCCTAACAGTTAAACTGATTGTATAACTAAATTATGTAGGAATATTTTTATAAAAAATGTGTCACTTCAGAAGAAGAAGAAGCAATAGGGACAGGGAGGGGCCATGGCCCCTTATTTTTCAAGATTATCTGATACTAAAGAAAAAGTAAATGTAATAGCTTTATAAAAATAAAGAGGTATATGTACTTTGTATTGTATGTTTAAGTATCATATTTTGGTTAAACCTGTGCTAATGGGTATATAAACGCCAGTAGCTGAACTGAATGTATTCGTTAACCATTTGACCCTTCAGGATATGGTACTGATACAGACAGGAGAGACAAAGATAATAGCGACGAGATAATATGTTCTGTCACACAGTGTCGTGGCATCATCTAATTTATTGAACTACTGAAATTTCCATTAGAACAGAAGGTTTCGAGTGCATGCAGTGATCAATCCAGAGGGGAGCAGGAATATCAAATTTGTTCCGAAATATGCACCAATCGTAATTGATATGTGAAATTATCGGTGTGATTCTGCTCTCTTCACTTGTTAATATATAGCAGAAGTAGATTGCCAGAATGGTGTTGAGATACCGAGGAGGCTAGGGCTCCAATTAAGGCTTTAAATCTTCTATTATTGAGATTTTGTCTTGTATTAAATCCATTTTTGTGTTTAATTTCTTTGACGAGTCTCCCCTTATGTTGCAGAACCGCAGCGACAGACAATAAACCGGCACCAAGATTAGATGAATAAATTCAGAGACAGAGAGAGAGAACGGAGTAGCGTACGGTTGAATTGCAGAGAGTCTAGCGGTTGAGGGGATGGTTCCGTACGGCCCGAGATGAATTCCGCTTGATCGGAGCCGCCATCCACGATCCCCATGTTTGGAGTTTCTCTCTCCATCGTCGTCGTCGTCTCTCTCTCTCTCTCCACCGATCGCTCGATCGTTCTACTCCCCTCAGGATTGCTTGTTACTGTCGTTAACCGCGGGAGGTGGTTGGTCACTGCGTCCCAAAACGGTGTCGTACTCACGCGGGTTGGTCGGGCGACTTAAATAGAGATTAAATTGTAATTTTATCATGAATCGACTTAGTTGAATCAGCATTAAAATAAATTAAAAAAAAAAAGAAATGCTTGATGAATAGATTTAAGAATTCAAATAATCTGATTTATTAAAAAATATATTTATGTAATGAACACAAACAATACAATACAATGAAATTAAGAGTGTTTATTGGTGTTTTTAATCATATATTTAATAGTAATGCTAATAAATTGCTAATTCAACCCATAAAATCAGTAAAATTAGTAGCATTCACGTTTAATTCATCTTAATCAATAAATAATATACCTTTGTTAATAAGTTGTTCTTTATTGATTTTGTTATATTGTTTGTATCGAACAACATAATATTTGTTCGATGCAGACAAATTCAGAGGGGAAAAATCTATCTACTCACACTGCTAGTTTGTGTTGCCTAATACAGACAACCGATTATACATGTATTCTCTATTAATTAAGAAACTAATAAAAAATAAAAATAATTCACAACAATAATTAAGAGGAAATAAAAAACGATTTAAAAACCACCTTAGTTTATATTAAAAAAACTCTCTTTTCAAAGATTTAATGATTTTACATTAAGAAAGTGAGATTGGGTTTTGGATGAAATAGGAAGCAAGTGTTGCTTTTCTCTCAATTTTTTCCTGGAATTTGGTACCATTATTAGGTAAAGTAAAAACCAGCTTGAATTTGGGATTTAATGGAGGTTGCTGTGCTTTAGGCTTTAGCTTTTAGGAAGATAACAAAGAAGTGGATGGGGTTCTTTAATACTTAGCCACAGCCAAATCAGATATCAAATTCCCAAATTACAACATGATTGAATTTAGTTCTTTCCTAATTAAGATCAATTAATGTATCAACTTAAAACCACTTTTAAATTAATTAAAGTTTATATGAAAATTAATGGTATTATTATAGCATATATATGTAACACAATTAATTTTGGACAATTTTTACGACACCTCTTGTAATTTTAGTTGCATATTATGGCTCTTTATTAACTCCTTTTATTACATTATTATTATAAATTAAAAAGTAAATTCAATAGATCATTCTTGATATTTACTTAAATTGCACTGATTATTTTTGTTTTTTTTTTAAACTCACATGCATTTCTTTTGCATTTCATAGCTGCACATCACTATGCCCGTATAGTTAGTTAACCACTATTAAATTTTTAAAAATTTCTAAAATACCTTTTTCTCTCTCAATTATTATTATAAAAAATAAAATAAATAAGTAAATAATTATAAATGATAGTCGGTGACCACCCCATTATTGGGATTGGGTTTCTTTTTTGAAGGAGAAACCTAAAATAAATTTCTCTTCTGAAGGAAAACCCGACCCAAGAGAGAAATTTTGATTTTTCGAAGTAAAAAAAATGGGATTTGAAAGTTTAGAGAGAATGGATGAGAAAGAGAGGAAAATCAAAATTTAGATAGAGAGAGTTGCAATTCATGGGGCTTCACCAAGACACCCCATTAGTCACGATGAGTTTTTGAACTTAAGAAACTTATGACAATAGATAAGCTCTTTGGTGAAATTTAAATTTTGTAAGTTTCAAAATTAAAAAAAGAAAGAGAGGGAGAGAGAAAGATATTTGAATATTTATTATGGTTTAGACCTATGATGTACGAAAACTTCTCGAAAGCATCGTTTCAATGTTTCCAAAACGTTCCTGCTTCTGAAATGCCAAGAAACTTTTCTATGTTATTTTTGCAATTTCAATAAATTTTCGTGGCCATTTTATAATATTAAGAAAATATCAAAAATATGTTTTTAATTTAAAATTACATTTATATCCATAAAGATAAAATTATTTCCCTCTTTGACTCAAAATTTTTAATTCTTTTCTAGAATTTGTTTAAATGCATTATGAAATTTATATTTATTTTTAGATTGAATAACTATTTTTTATACTAAAAATTTTATTTATACAAAACCTTCTATATTTTTTTATTTACATGTTTTTTTCTATATTTTTATTTTTTATTTTTTAAAAAATAATATTTTTTTTGTTTTTAATTCGTACGTATCGTATTTATTTCTCATTTTTGTTTCTATGTAAGTTAGACTTAGACCATTTTGCCATACAACGACCCTTAAAGAGAGAGAGAATGAAAGAATTAGGAGAGATGGAAATAAAGTTGCCAAATGAGAGTGCATGTTGGCAAAATAGGGAAGGGCGCGAAAATGAGATAAAATAAAGGTGAGTGAAGTTGTTTAAATAGATGGGTAAAATAGTTAATTTTTATAATCAATTAAATAATCAATATAATTTAAAGCACACATGAATAGTCAATAATCAATATAATTTAAATAAATTTCAAGAATGATATCTACAATTTACCCTAACTTAAAACTTATTCCAGGTTATATTATTTTGGCATATACATGACATGGATATGGATATAAATGTCAAAATAACAAAATTTAAATTAAGTTTATTAACAATAATAAGTTATAATTTAGTAGAAGTCGTCGATTCAAAATAAAGTAAATCGTACATAGAGAGACCTAAAAGACCAAATTCATCCCAAAGATTTTAGATTCAACTTATAATCTTTATAATAGTTAGATTAAATTTTTTTATGTAATCTAATTATAGATTATTGTTATACTTCATTGTTAATGTCATCGTAATAACTTACATATTTAGTTATTTATTACTATTGAGAGACCGACTATAAAACTTGTGAATTTATGTGACAATCGCTTCATCAACGAATGCAAACATTAATAGTACCATACAATAAAGTAATTTAATGTCTTTATTGAAAAACTTAAAAGTTGTCTAAACATAAAAACACAATAAAAATTGAGTGTTTTGTGTGTGTGTGGATAATTTACCCTTAAACTAAAGTGGGTTAGATGTAAATTACTCAAAATTAATATCTTAGAAAATACACATTTTCCAAAGTTGAAGAATAAAATAAAAGCTTCGAGAAGGTCTGAAAACACATAATTAGAAACTGAAATTAGGCAAGAATTGATGGGGAAAAAGAAAACCATAGAAGGAGAGAAGAATATTAATTAATGCTTTAGAAAAAGAAACGTTTGGCCATACCCATATATATAAACATTCACAGTTTATGTTACTTACTGTCTCTGGCTGGCTGTCTTCTTCTTCTTCTTCATATAGCAAGCAATTAACTTGTAATGGTTAAAATGAATTAATTTCCATATATGAACAAATTAAGCAAAAGAAGCAGAAGCAGGAAAGTTGCAGAAGAAAGATCGAAGAGCGATGGGGAAACCCCTCCACCTCCACAAATCAATCCAGGATTGCCTCTCCAAGATCAAGCAATCCACGCCCCACCTCCATTTCCCCTCCTCCAAAGCTCTCTCCTCTTCCACCACCCGCATCCTCCGAGGCTGCAGGCACCCAAAGACTCTCTCCTTCGCCCTCACTCGAAACCTCCAAGAACCCCACGACAATGGCGATGACGCCGCCACGCTCGAGGACATCGACCGCTTTCTCTTCGAGAATTTCAAGTCACTCTACATAAACGACGACGACGCAGGCGGAGATCACAACTCCTCCGGGACGATGAAGAAGAAGATGGAATATTCCGAGGAAGAAAATGCGACTGGTTTTTCCAGGACGAGCGAAACGACGTCCGAGGACATGGGCTCGAGCTCCACCGCCCCCCGCGACGGCACCACCGGGGAAGAACTGGGGCCGGACGACTTCATCACGGTGTTCACGTACTCGCCGAGACCTTACGACGATTTCAGGCGATCGATGGAGGAGATGATCGAGGCCAGGATGCAGCATCGGGGGAAAGTGGACTGGGAATTCATGGAGGAGTTGTTGTTTTCTTACATGAATCTGAACGACCGGAAGTCGTACAAGTACTTGCTCAGCGCGTTCGTGGACCTCGTCGTCGACTTGCGGGAGAATTGGGGGAGAGTTCCGGCGATGTCACGGTCGCCGGCGGAGAAGAGGAAGTAAATGAAGGCCCGCTCGCCGGAGATACGTACGTACATATTATATAACGTCATATGCTTCTGTAATAAAGAAACTTTAAGGCCATTGCATAAGTGTGTCTGCGACGTCTTTATCGAACTTTTGTGTAAAAAGTATCGCTTTATTAAGTACTTTTTTCTTGATGAATTATTTTTCATTTATTTTATATAAAATTTCTGTGTAATGGATGTTAAATAATGTACATCTATGAAGCACAGAAAGAGCTCGGAGGCGTCGTTTCAACGTTTCCGAACCGTTTCCCATTTCGGAAACGGCAAAAAACGGCCCGAAATGTTTTCGGACCGTTTTGTAATTTTTAGAAACTTATGGAATGTTTCCACAAAAACACATTTCCAGACGAAAACGCATTTCAATTGCTTCCAGAGGGTCGCAGCTTGAAAAAAAGCCCTAAATCCCTAAGTTTCTCCTCTTCTCCTTCTTCTTCCAGTTCGAGTTCGATCGCCCTCGCCGCCACCTACTTCCGATCCGGTTGCTTCGTCGCTCTTGCAGCTGTCAGCTTCGTTGCACTCGCCTCTGGTTCGTTTCGGTGCTCCTCGCCATCTGCTTCAGCACCTCACTTCGTCGCCTTCGTCGTCGTCACCCTCGCTGTCATGCCGTCTTCCGCTTCGTCGCACTCGTCGCCATCTACTCAGCACTCCCTGGTTGCTGCCCTCTTGTAAGTAATCTCCTTGGCTGCTTCTCTCTTTGTGGCTTAAATGTGCAATTACAGTGTTGACTAATGGCTTGTATAGTTGTGTATATTTAATTTAAGTGAGTTTTATATGTAATTACAGTGTTGTATGTGCAATTACAGGGTTGGCAATTCTGTTCTATATATTTAATTTAAGTGAGTTTTGTATGTAATTTTGATGTATGCAGTTAAGAATTGGTTGATGCTTTAATTAGAAACCTTATAGTAAGAGAAATGCTCGTGTTTGAAAAGCTACTATTTTGTTCTGTGTGTTGGATGTTTCAAAAATTATGTTGAGTTTCAATAACATGACTGTGGGTTATGAACTCCTGCAACTACAAATAGGTATTATTGTTTGTGTCATTGTGTGTAGTCTTTTGATAATCCCTATAGAGTTCTTTTTGTGGATCCTTTTAGTTTCTTTGGAAAATAGACGATCCTAGTTTTTTAACTGGAAATGCTCTCAATGAGTCTTGCCAACTTTGTTTTATTAGAATTGAAACGTGTTTAATCTTTGTTCTGGTAATATTTGAGGTGGTAGTTTAGATGGTGATAAGTTGAATATATTACTTTGTGAGGTTGTAGTTGTGGGTTTATAAGTTCTACTTAGTTACCAAGTATCAACAGACTTTGTGTATGATAATAACTTGTTAATAAATCAAAAAAAGGCTCGTGTTTGGAATTTCTGCAGTGTATAAATTTGTTGAAATTTAATCTTATATTATGAACCCTATATTTGATCATATATTGATTTATTAATTTAATTCAGAGGTCATATGGCTCATTCAACTTCAAGTTCAGGATCTAGCAGCAGCAGTATTTCATCAAAAAATAAGGATGAGGAAAATAGTCCATTATGAAAATATGTGACTAGAATGGAAAAAATGGGAGAAGGAGGGGGTAGTTGAAAATGGACTTGCAACTTTTGTGGTTTGCAAAAATTTGGGACATACACAAGAGTTAAGGCTTATCTATTAAGTATCGGTGGGAAATGAATTGCTTGTTGTAAAAAGGTAAGTCCTGAAATTATAGTTGAGATGAAAAAAGTTGAAAAAGAAGTTGAAGAAAGATTATCAAGTTTACAACATAAGCAAGTGCCATTACCAACTAGTAGTGTTTCTTTGGGACTTTCTTTGTCTTTACATGAACCAAGAGTTTTAGAACATTTAAAGAAAAGAAAATCCATGGATTCACTTATTGCGAAAACTTTTGACAAGCAAACTAGAGCACAATTAGATGCTGAGATTGCTAGAATGTTCTATACTGGGGGTTTGCCTTTTAATCTTGCTAGAAACCCATATTATCTAAGTTCTTATTCATTTACTGCTAATTATCCATTAAGTGGTTATGCGCCTCCGGGTTATAATAAGTTAAGGACCATATTACTTCAGCAAGAAAAGGCAAATGTTGAAAAATTGCTAGAACCTATTAAAAGCACTTGGTCGGGAAAAGGTGCTAGCATTGTTATTGATAGTTGGAGTGACCTACAAAGAAGACCCTTGATTAATTTTTTGGTTGTTTTTGAAAATGGTCCAATGTTTATCAAATCTGTGAATTGTTCAGGTGAAATAAAGGATAAACAATTTATTGCTAATTTGATGAAAGAGGTAATAGATGAAGTTGGTGACCAAAAAGTTATACAAATCATTACTGATAATGCTACTAATTGCAAGGGAGTTGGGGAAATCATTGAGGGTATGTTTCCACATATTTATTGGACTCCTTGTATTGTCCATACACTTAATCTTGCTTTGAAGAATATATGTGCAGTTAGGAATTTAAAAAGTAATCAAGAGACATATGATGAGTGTAATTGGATCACTGAAGTGCATGGAGATGCTTTGGTCATAAAAAATTTTATAATGAATCATTCAATGAGATTGGCCATGTTCAATCGGTTTAGTTCTTTGAAGTTGCTTGCAGTTGTTGACACTCGATTTGCTTCTATTGTTGTTATGCTTAAAAGATTTAAACTTCTTAGACGTGCACTTGAAGCAATGGTTATGAGTGATGAATGCGCACAATATCGAGATGATGACCAAGGAAAAGCTCTATTTGTTCGTGAATTGGTTGTGAATGAGAATTTTTGGAAAAAAATTAATTATATTCTTGCTTTCACAGCACCTATTTATGATATGCTTAGAGTTTGTGATACAAACAAACCATGCCTTCATTTGGTCTATGAGATGTGGGATTCTATGATTTTTAACATGAAGAAGGTTATTTATGATCATGAAGGCAAGCTGCCAAGTGATTTTTCATCATTTTTTCATGTCATTCATGATAAAGTTTAGTGCTGATTTATTTTGGAATAAGTCTTCGCTGATTTGTTTCATTACTTGAATAAGTCTTCTAGTGGATTGAGTCTTGAGTTATCTTAGGAAGTCCGTTTTTAGTCATCAGCTGTTATTTGTTTATTTGAGTATTTTTAGGAGTTAGTGGTCTTCAAGCAGATAAACACGTTGGTGTTTGTTGAGATATTTTAGGATAATTTTAGTATTTATAGAGTTGGTAATTAGTGTGTAATTTTTAGTTCTTCTTTCTACTATTCATCTAAGTAATAGAATTTATTCTACTCTTCTGTCCTTGGTTTGGCTACCTGTTAATTTTTGTTCTCAGCTTCTGTTCTCAGTTTTTATTACATGGTATCAGAGCCAAGTTGCTAGTAATTGAAGCTGGTTCAAGATGAATACTGCTAATGGTTCTTCTCAAGCTGTTGTTGACAAGCTGGTCGCTAACAATTACAGATATTGGAAGCTTTGTATGGAAGCTTACTTACAAGGGTAGGATCTGTGGGAGCTCGTTGCTGGTGCTGAAACGGTAATTCCAGCAGACACTCCACAAAATGTTGAGTTACGACGAAGGTGGAAGATCAAATGTGGCAAAGCTCTGTTTGCTTTGCGAACATCAATCAGCAAGGATTACATTGAGCATGTTCGTGATGTGACATCCCCAAAGGAAGTGTGGGAGACGCTTGAGAAGCTGTTTACTCAGAAGAACACGATGTGATTGCAGTTTTTGGAGAATGAACTTGTTGGGATGACTCAAGGTAATCTCTCAATTTCAAAATATTTTCTGAAAGTTAAAAATCTATGTTCTGAAATTTCAGAATTAGATAAGGAGGAGCCCAATAGTGAAACAGGTTTGCGGCACTATCTTATTTGTGGTCTGCAAAAAGAATTTATGCCGTTCATTTCTTCGGTGCAAGGGTGGGTAAATCAACCGTCAATCATTAAACTAGAAAATTTGCTCTCAAATTAGGAAGCAATGGTGAAACAAATGTTTAGCAAATCTTCTTCTCAAGTGGATGTTGTTCTCTACAGCAAAGATCAGAGTAGAAATAGTGTTTCCTCCAAGAACACTTCAGGCAATAGTTCTAAAACTGATTGGGAAACAACAAGTAATCTCAAAACTTGTTACAGGTGTGGAAAGCTGGGGCACTTAAGGCGTGACTGTCGTGTGAAGGTGACATGCTCTAGGTGTGGCAAATCAGGCCATATCAAGAAAAATTGCCGAGTAAAACTTGCTGACGATAATGCAAATGTTGTCCATGGAACTGAAGCTCTTGATGATGAACCAGAATGGGAGCAGTGTTTTTCTATTGAAGTTATTGATAAACCGCATAACATGGCCTCTGTTATGCACCAGACTAATGCAAAAACAAATGATAAGGAGTGGATCATTGACTCAGGTTGTTCACGTCATGCTACAGGAGATGCTACTTTACTTTCAGATGTTCGTTCACATAAGCAAAAGCGAGTTATTGTGACAGTAGATAATACATTACATCCTGTAATAAAAGGACATTTTAATGTCACAACGGATAGCTCAAATGATGAAGGTGTTGCTCTCAAAGATGTGTATTTTGTTCTAGGATTAAAAAAGAATCTCGCTTCAGTTTCTCAAATAACTAATTCTAGTAAGTATGTTCTATTTGGTCCGAATGATGTGCAAGTTCTTGATAATTTGAAACATGTTGTTGTTGATATCCTTTTCACTGGAAGGAAGAAAAATTCTTTATATGTTCTATCTGCAAGCGAAGCGTACTTTCGAAAAACAAGTCAGAATACTAGTCTATCTATTTGGCACTATCGGTTAGGCCATGTTGGTTATCAGTTGCTGCAACAAATTTCCACAAAGAATCTACTTGATGGTGTTCCTATTTTTAAAGATTTAAATACAGATGTGGTCTGTCCTGGCTGTCAATATGGGAAATCTCATCGACTTCCTTTTCAAAGATCAACAAACTGTGCCTCAACTGTGCTTCAACTGGTTTATTCAGATTTAATGGGACCAGCAAAAATAGCCAGTTATAGTGGTTTTCAATATGTGATGATTTTTGTAGATGATTTCTCTCGCTTCACTTGGGTGTTTTTTCTAAAACACAAAAGTGAAACTCTTTCCACATTCATTCAGTTCAAAATGCAAGTGGAAAAAGAATTTGGGTAGAATATAAAGTGTTTGCGCACGGATAATGGGGGAGAATTCATGTCTGAAGATTTCTTCTCATATTGTCAGCAACATGGGATTCAATGTCAATTGACATGTCCAAATACACCTCAACAGAACGGTGTGGCTAAACAAAAGTTAGCACATCTTACTGCAGTTTGCTTATCTTGGTTGCATGATAAAAATCTTCCGAGGGAACTATGGGCAGAAGCTACTCAATGTGCTTGTCATGCCATCAACAGGCTGCCTCCATGGTCAGGTAAAGAAAAATCTCCTTTTGAAGTTGTGTATAAGATTAAGCCAAATGTTAGTTTTTTTCGAGTTTTTTGATCACTTTGTTATGTTCATGTTCCTAAAAGTAGTCGAAGCAAACTTGATCCAAAGGCTCGAAAGTGTGTGTTTGTTGGTTATGACCCTCATAGAAAAGGTTAGCGATGTATGGACCCTGAAATAAAGAAGTTTATTATATCTCGTGATGTGATTTTCAATGAAGTATCATCATATTATCCTGCTGAAAGTGTGAGGAGCAACACAGCCAATCTTGAGCCTTTTCCTATTGGCATTTCTAATGAAGAAATGGGGAGCACCAGTTCAATATTTGAAGAAAATGCTCAGCAAGATGCAACCATTATTCGAAGGTCAATAAGGCAAAGAAGGCAGCTTGGGTATTTAAGTGAGTATGAAGTTCAGTCAAATTACTCTATTGTAACCTCTTGTTTCCTCATGGGTTTGACATGTAATGATGAACCCAAGTGCTATAAAGAAGCTCAAGGTATAGATGAATGGGAAGATGATATGAAAGAAGAAATAGAGGCTTTGCGAAAAAATAACACATGGGAATTAGTATCAAAACCGAAAAATGTTGAGTTAGTCACATGTAAATGGGTTTACAAGATAAAGAATAAGGCAGATGGGACAATCGACAAGTACAAAGCCCGACTAGTTGCACGTGGATTCTCTCAACAGTATGGACTGGATTATGAGGAAACTTTTAGTCCAGTTGCTAAGATGGTAACGATTAAAACAATTGTTTCCTTAGCTGCGTGCAACAAATGGAATATATGGCAGCTTGATGTAAAGAATGCATTTCTTTACGGTGAGTTAGATCGTGAAATCTTTATGGAGCAACCTCAGGGATTTATCTCACATGAGTTCCCTAATCATGTATGCCGACTCAAGAAGGCCTTGTATGGCCTCAAGTAAGCCCCACGTGCCTGATATGGAAAAATTGCTCAATATCTTTCTTTTTGTGGCTTTAATTCTTCAAGTTCAGATCCTAGTTTGTTTGTTAAGTTTGCTTCCTCCATGTGCATAATACTTCTTCTTTATGTGGACGATATGATACTCACCGGTGATAACAATGCTGAAATTTCACATCTTCGAGATGAGTTGTTTATCAGATTTGAAATGAAGAATCTGGGAGAGGTTCACTCTTTTCTTGGCTTAGAATTTGTCAAAACAGATGGGTATTTTGTCTCTCAAGAAGCTTATGCCACAAACCTATTAAATCGTTTTGGTATGAGAGATTCAACATCAATGTCTACCCCCATGGAACAACAACTCAAGCTACAGAAAATTGAGGGAGAACCACTAGATGATGCCACAAAGTATCGTCAGCTTGTGGGTAGTTTGTTTTATCTAACTATCACAAGACCTGACATAGAATATTCTGTAGGCATTATGTCTCAGTTTATGGATAATCCATGTGTTGGTCACTTGCTCGCAACAAAGCAAATCCTCCGTTATGTGAAAGGCACGCTGCAATTTGGTTTTTTTTATAAACAACATGTATCCTTTTCTTTACATGGCTTTGCAGATGCGGATTGGGCGGGAGATGTCATAGATCGATGTTCAATGACAGTATATTGCTTCAATACTAGTTCTGCTGCAGTTTCTTGGTGTAGTAAGAAGCAGCAAACAATAGCTCTTTCAAGTACGGAAGCTGAATATGTGGCAACCACTATGGCTACTCAAGAGTGTATTTGGCTTAAATGACTGCTTCAAGATATTGGAGTATCTTTGAACTATCAAATTCCTATTTGCTGTGATAATGAAAGTACAATCAAGTTAGCTGGAAACCCGGTGTTTCATGTCCGTACAAAGCACATAGAGATTCATCATCATTTTGTTCGTGAAAATGTGTTAAATCAAGAAATTGTTTTGCAAAAGATAGGAACCAATGATCAAGTCGCTGATGTATTCACCAAAGCTTTTCCACGGGTCAAGTTTGAAAAGTTTCGTAGTGCTATTGGTGTTACTGATCGCCAGTCAGCACTAAGGGGGAGTGTTAAAGTTTAGTGCTGATCTGTTTTGGAATAAGTCTTCGCCGATTTGTTTCATTACTTGAATAAGTCTTCTAGTGGATTGAGTCTTGAGTTATCTTAGGAAGTATGTTTTTAGTCATCAACTGTTATTTGTTTATTTGAGTATTTTTAGGAGTTAGTGGTCTTCAAGCAGATAAACACATTGGTGTTTGTTGAGATATTTTAGGATAATTTTAGTATTTATAGAGTTGGTAATCAGTGTGTAATTTTCAGTTCTTCTTTCTGCTATTCATTTGAGTAATAGAATTTATTCTACGCTTCTGTCCTTGGTTTGGCTACCTATTAATTTTTGTTCTCAGCTTCTGTTCTCAGGTTTTATTACAATTCATCGTATTCTTCTTATTCGTTGGACAAAACATAGCACTCCATTACATTGTCTAGCTCATTCTTTGAAGCCGAGGTAATTTTCAAATTCAATCTTTATTTCTTACTAATTCAATACTCTATGTATTTTTTTAAAAAAAAAATTGTTGATTTTGTCTTTTGAAGGTATTATAATGATAAATGACTTTAAGAAAAAGAAGGTAAAATGCCTCCACATATGGATGGAGATGTCTCCACACAAAGAATGAAGTGTTTTAGGAGACTTTTTCCTAATCCAGATGAGCGTGCTATTGTTAATGATGAGTTTGCTGATTTTTCTCTCAAAAGTGGGTCATTTGGAGACCCAGATGCTATCTTGAATAGCTATGACAGGGAACCCAGGAAATAGTGGGCATGTTATGGTTCACATGCTCCTTTGCTTCAAGGGTTAGCTTTTAAGGTGCTTGGACAACCTATTTCTTCATCTTGTTCTGAAAGAAATTGGAGTACTTATTCTTTCGTTCATTCATTTAGAAGGAATAAATTAACTCTAAAGCGTGCAGAGGATTTGGTCTTTGTTCATAACAATCTTCGTCTTTTATCGAGAAACACATCCCAATATTATGACAATAAGACAAAGATGTGGGATTTAGGTGGAGATGAATTTGGGAGTATGGAAGATATGGGTATTCTCAAATTTGTTAATCTCTCCTTAGATGAACTAGAGTTGGATTCTGTACTCTTTAGTGAAGATATTAGCCAGTTTATAGAGACAAAGCGTGATGAATTGAATGAACTTTTATAAATTGTATTATGTTTGATTTTGTTATTTAAATTCAATGTTTGTTTTTAATTACTAAGTCATGTAAGAATAATAGAACTTTCTAAATATTGTTAATGGTTATTTGAATGTATTGTGGACTTTATGTTTATGTTTGTTTGAATATATTATGGAACTTATGTTTATTGTTTATATTTGAATTTTTTTATATTAAAAATTATATTTATAAAAAAAACCCTTATATTTTTTAAATTTACAGTTTACCCCACGTTTCTGTTTCCTACCTTTTTAGAAAAATGCTGTTTCCGCGTTCCCGTTTCCGTTTCTGTTTCCGTGCAACCTAGATGTACATCAACAACTAAAAAATAAAACACTAGAAATATGAGAGGCTTAAAAATGGGAAAATTGCATGCCAAAGGTTTGGACTACTTGCAAAAATTATTAAAACAATAATAAATACCCATGAGAATTAATATTATGTTGCGCTTAATTAACTCTATTAAATATTATAAAAATGATCAAATAACCCTTACATATAAAACCTTCTCCCTCATTTATTTTTCTCTTCCCTTTTCCTTTTCACAACTAATATCTTCATCGTTGGTCACCAACAACCTCCCTTCACCACTCTCTCTTTTTCTCTCTCTATTTTGGATTCAACATAGAATCTATATTCCTTTTTCTTCTTCTTCTTCTCTCTCTCTATCTATTTTGGATTGAACAGAATCTAGATTTCAATTTCATCAAATGCTTCTCTTTCTTCCTTCATTCTCTCTCTTTATTTAGATTTAACATAACCTAGATTTAGGTTTCACCAAACCATTCTTCTTTTTATTTTTCTTCTTCTTCAGAATTTTTTTCTTTCTTGGGTTTGACACAGAACCCAAATCTAGGTTCTATCCAACCCTTCTTCTTCTTCTATCTCTCTATTCTAGGTTTGATAAAAACTAGATTTAGATTCTGTTAGACTCTTCTTTTTCTTCTCTATCTCTCTATTCATGATTTGATGGGATCCAAATTTCGTTCCATCAAACCCCTACTCTTTTTATTCTTTTCCTTTTCATTCTGCTTCTTCTTCTTCTTCTATCTCCCTTTCTCTATTCTAGTTCTCATGAAGCACAATTGGATTCCTTCAAACCCTTCATCATCATTTTCTTCTTCTTTTTCTTTCTATGTTTTGGATTTGACCAAACCCAAATCTAAGCTTTGTCGTCATCTTCTTTCCCTCTCCTCCCCCCCCCCCCTCGCGCTCTATTTTGGATTTGACAAAACTTAGACAAATTTTAGTTCCAACAAACCTTTCTTCTTTTTCTACTCATTTCTTTTCTTTGAAGTCGAACCTAGATTCATCACACAATAAACTCAAGTGATAAACCTATCTGAGTTTACTGCACCCAAACAAACCCACTAGATTCATCAATGATAAACATGATGAATTCCATGCCAACGTCAAATTTTTTTTTTTTTTCAAATGGTGGAGAAAAGAGAAAAAAAAATAATAAATTGGTAATTTTACCCTTTACCATTTAACATTATCAAATGAAGAGTAAATTCATCATTTTATTTAGCATTATCAAATATACATCAAAATGACCAATTTATATATTTGAGAAAATGAATTGTCATAATTTGAAAACAAAACTAATGCATTGCCACATGTTTCTTGGAATCCCATTTGAACTTATTAGGCTATATTTGTGAGGTTATTTTTAAACAAAAATATTACTTGAATATTTAATTATAATATTCAAGTATTAATATATTATATTCTTATCACATTAAAATAAATGTACAACATATCAATATACAGATATCATTAAAAATATCATAATTAAATATCTAAATAACATTTACCCTCTCAATCAATCAAGAGAATGACTATAAGGCCATTGCATAAGTGTGTATGCGACGTCTTTATCGAACTTTTGTGTAAAAAGTATCACTTTATTAAGTACTTTTTTCTTGATGAATGATTTTTTATTTATTTTATATAAATTTCTGTGTAATGGATGTTAATAATGTACATTAACTAAAAAATAAAACACTGAAAATATGAGAGGCTTAAAAATGGGAAAATTACATGCCAAATATTTGAATTACTTACAAAAATTATTAAAATTGTAATAAGTACCCATGAGAATTAATATTATGTTGCGCTTAATTAATTTCATTAAATATTATAAAAATGATCAAAAAACCCTCACGTATCAAACATTCTCCCTCATTTGTTTTTCTTTTCGCATTTCCTTTTCACAACTACTATCTTCATCATTGGTCGCCAACAACCTCCCTTCACCGCTGTCTCTTTTTCTTTCTCTATTTTGAGTTTAACATAGAATCTACATTCCTTTTTTTTCTTCTTCTCTCTCTTTATCTATTTTGCATTTAACAGAATCTAAATTTCAATTTCATCAAACGCTTCTCTTTCTTCCTTCTTTCTCACTTTATTTAGATTTAACATAACTTAGATTTAGGTTTCATCAAACCATTCTTCTTTTTCTTCTTCTTCTCCTCTTATCTTTTTCTTTCTTAGGCTTGACACCGAACCCAAATCTAGGTTCTATCCAACCCCCCTTCTTCTTCTCTCTCTATTCTAGGTTTGACAAAAATTAGATCTAGATTCTGTAATAACCCTTCTTTTTCTTCTCTCTCTATTCATAATTTGATGGGATCCAAATTTGGTTATGTCAAACTCTTAATTCTTTTTATTCTTTTCCTTTTCATTCTCCTTCTTCTTCTTCTATCTCCCTTTCTCTATTCTAGTTCTCATGAAACACAATTGGATTCCATCAAACTCTTCATCATTATTTTCTTCTTTCTCTTTCTATGTTTTGGATTTGGCAAACCCAAATCTAAGCTTTATCGTCATCATCTTCTTTCCCTCCCACCTCTATTTTGAGTCTGACAAATTTTAGTTCCAACAAACCCTTCTTTTTTTTCTACTCATTTCTTTTCTTTGGAGTCAAACCTAAATTCATCACACAATAAACTCAAGTGATAAACCTATCTGAGTTTACTGCACGTCAAACAAACCCACTAGATTCATCAACAATAAACATGGTGAATTCCATGCCAACGTCATTTTTTTTTATTTTTTTTTCAATTAGTGGAGAAAAGAGAAAAAAAATAAAGATAAATTGATAATTTTACCCTCTGCCATTTAACATTATCAAATATACATCAAAATGACCAATTTATATATTTGAGAAAATGAATTGCCATAATTTGAAAACAAAACTAATGCATTGCCACATGTTTCTTGAATCCCATTGAACTTATTAGGCTATATTTGTGAGGTTATTTTTAAACAAAAATATTACTTGAATATTTAATTATAGTATTCAAGTATTAGTATATTATATTTTTATCACATTAAAATAAATGTAGGGCAAATCTTATGTGGCTCCTAGCCTTGATTGATTGCTTCTCACTAATGTCCCAAAAGCTTCCCTAATAATTTTTAAATAAGTCAGTGCCATTCAGAGGAGTGATTTTGTTTACCCCTTTAACGGGGTGAACATAACCTCAGTCAATTTTGTGAGCCCCCTGCCAGTTGTTGGAGCTTGTTCCTCATTCTCTCTCTCTCCACCGTCTCGTCTCCACCACGTCTCCTTCACCTCTCGCCACCTAGTGCCTCGCCCTCGCCTCACTTAGTCACCACCTCTCCTTAGTGAGAGATGAGGCAACGAGGCAAGAAACGGAGGACGACGACAATGATTGCACGTGAGGCAAGAAGCAACAGACGGTAGTCGCAAGTTAAGGAGGAAGAGAGAGAGAAGGGTGGATATTCAAATGTGAAGTGTGCATTTCTGTTATTTTTTTAAGCAAAAAATTACAAAATATCGAGGGTTACATTCACACCGTTAAAGAGGGTGAACAAAATCGCACTCTATTTAGAGTCTAGCTACAGAAACTTGAGCTACGATTCGACGATGAAAAGAATGTAAAATTGCCTACAACTCAAAAACTGTCATCTTCTACTCACAAACAAACTACCATAATGTTAGAACCAAAACTTGGTATCGGCTATCGTTCACATAAATATATGAACGTTTATTTTCATTTTCCTTCCTCAAATCCTAGTTCCATAATCAGCATAAATAAATATTTCATTTACAAGAAAAGGATATAAGACCGGTGACAAACTAAATATGCAGAAACATTCTGCACTACAACAACAAAACAGAGCCCCACAATTTGAGCTCCTAATATCTATGCTTCCATCTAACTATCATGGTACTGCGCACAGCCTATACGGTACCATCTTACCTCCCATTGGCTTAGTATTCATGGAAAGCAGAACTCAGACTCGACCACCTTCTATAACTTGTTAACTTGAATTTCTTTTTCTGGACCCTGAGATTCTTTGACAAAACGATGTGAAAGCCATATCTAGTCTTCCAACTACAATTTGCAGGGCTTTGCTCAATTCCTCTTTCTAGTCAAGGCAACTTCATTCCCAAACGAAGCCACTTCGTTAAGCTTTAGAAGTAGTGAGCACAGATGGAGCACTACTGTGGTAGCTCTGTAATCTGGCAGCGGCAAACACACAACATAAAAGATGAAACATTTATCAAACTACCCCAATTGATGAATATTTCTTCCTTCACCTTAATTACCCTGTAAATGAAAACATAAATTTCTAACATTCTTGGATTTGCAAATTTACCATTATCAAACATATAAAAGTCAAACATAAGAATTTTACCCCCACAATAAGGAGGCAACTTCATCTCTAGTGGTTGTATTTTTGAATAACTTACTAATGAAATTTCGCTCCTAACTTGGTCCCCCCCTCTTTCCCCTTCTTTTTCAATCAATCAAATAAGTGTTATTCTTATCCATTCTTTTCTCCTTTTATCACTTTTTCATGTGCATTATCCTGTCAAAGTTCTAAAGGGAAAATTTGAAAAAAAATTTCCTCAATTTCTGAAACTACTAAAATTTGATCTCATCCATGCAATATTACTTATGCTCAATTTAAAATCTCTACAATCTATTGCAGCACATATAATCTTGTTGAAGATTGTTGGAGATTTCTTAGGATTTATTTCTAAATATCTCCTTTCCTAAATATGTTGGAGATTTCTTAGGATTTATTTCTAAATATCTCCTTTCCTAAATATGTTGGAGATTTCCTGTTTTTTCTTTCTTTCTTCCCTTTTGTATATTGTCTTTGTTTCTTTTTCTGTATATCTTGTTTGGTATATATTGTAAGGCATATACTCAGTTCAAGATAGAATAATCATTCCTTTCTTCATGGTATAAGAGCCTTTTACGATTGTCCGCCGTTTTCCTGTCAACCTTCATTGCTGACCTTTATTCTTCCTACCGTTTCTTGTTGGCCTTCATTGCCATTCTTGTTCCCTTCAATCTTTTTCATTGTTTTCTGGTTATTCCGTGGGGAGATGTCTGAGACTTCCAAGAACGTGATGTCCAATCCTGGAGTTGTTCTTGATACTGGTTCAAGTGGAGAGCTTCAAAGCATATCAATGTTGTTTATTGCTTGAATGGGAAGAATTATCTGCAATGGTTGCAGATTGCGAGGACACTCCTGAAGGGAAAAGGGAAGATTAGCCACTTAGATGGGACTGGTCTGAGTAATGATGACCCCAAGTTCCAACCATGGAATGAGGAGGACTCGATGATCATGTCCTAGATATGGAATTCAATGCAATCAGAGATTAGTAAAAATCTCATGATCCTTCCTACAGTGCAAGGTATTTGAGAGACGCTTCAAAAAACCTACTCGATGAAGCAAGATGCTGCGATGATTTACAAACTGAAAACCAAAGTTTCATCTGCAATCCAAGGCTCTCTCTCTATTAATGAAAATTATAACTATTTGAATGGTCTTTGGCTTGAAATAGATTATTATCAAGATCTTAAGATGAAGTGTGCTGAAGATGCTAAAGTCCTACTTGAATTTCTTGAAAGGGATGGGATTTTTGGGTTTCTAGCAGGACTAAATAAGAAATCTGATCAAGTAAAGGTGCAGTGTTGAGAAAGGATTGGCTACCACTCTTTAGTGAGGTTTTCTCCTTCATTCGAGCAAAGGAAACTAGGAGAACTGTTATGCTTGAGACACAACTGACTGAAGGTTCTGCCATGATGTCCAAGAAAGGTACAGATGGTGGAGGAAATAAGCCATACAATCCAGGACAAGGGCAGAACAAGGCTTATTCCTCTAAACTATCCAACCGAGTTGTGGTGTTCCTACTGCAAAAAGCCTCGACATACAAGGGATAACTACTTCAAACTTCATGGGAAGGCTCAAGTATTGGCTAGGAATGGTGGATTCAAAGGAGAGAAGCAAAGCCAAGCCAATCTTGCTAATAAGAAGGATATTTCTCAAGAGGAATCAGTTGTCAGTAGAGAAGAATTCAGCAAAAAGGATATTGAAAGGCTGAAAGGTTTGTTGAACTCCCTCACCAAGACTTCTAGTACATGTTCCTTGTCTCAGAATGGTAAATGTCTCATTTCTGATTTCTCTAAAGCTTCCAACATCTTCCATTCCCAATCATGGATCATAAACTCTAGTTCTACCAATCATATGACTCATTATCCAAATAAATTTGACAATTATATGTTTGTCCCTGGAACCAAAAGATCTTTGTAGCTCATGGATCAGCTATTCAATTATTGGCCATGGCTACCCCTCTCCTTTCCTTAGTGTCCTACATGTTTCCAAACTGTCAACAAATCTTCTCTCCATCTCCAAAATCACCAAAGACCTGAATTGTACAATCAAATTCTTTGATACTCATTGTGTTTTTCAAGATCTGACCACAGGAAAGACAATTGAATTTGCTAAGGAAAGGAATGGGCTGTACTATCTTGAAGAGACTAAAGGTGACTTAGATGGACAGAACCACTTGTTAGTATGCTTGCATGATAATACCTTCATCTCTCCAAAAGGTCCAAAATTTGGCATCATCATGACTTGGTCATCCTTCTTTTCAGCTTCTTAGAACTATATTTCCTTTACTTTTTCAGAATATTTCAATTGATAGTTTACATTGTGATGTATGAGAGTTTGTCAAACATCATTGGGTATCTCACCCTTTAAGTTCAATAAAATCATCTAAAATCTTCTCTTTAATTCACTCTGATGTTTGGGGTCCATCCAAAATTCCTAATATCACTAGTGATAGGTGGCTTGTTTTGTTTAGTAATGATTGCACTCATACAACTGCGTTGTATCTTATGAAAGAAAAATGTGATGTGACCAATTTTTTTTTCCTGTATTCCGTAGTTCAATCAATACTCAATTTGGGGAAAATATTAAGACGGTTCAATATGATAATGGGGAAGAGTATTTCAACCAATTTTTTATCTCCTTTTTGTCAAAAGCAAGGAATAGTTCATGAATCCTCATGTGTTGACACTCCCCCAACAAAATGAAGTTGTAAAACAGACATCTCTTACAGGTTACTAAGGCAGTACTTTTCAATCTAATGTTTCCTAAACTTCTTTAGGAAGAAGCAGTTTTAACTGCTGCCTATTTGATAATTAGGTTCCTTCTCGTGTCATTGGCAATCAAAGCCCTATGGGTATGTTGTCCCAATTTTATCCTGAGTATCAATCCAAGTTGTTTATCCCCAAAAATATTTGGTTGTACTTTGTATGTTTATGCCCAATAACAACACCACACTAAGTTAGATCCTTGAGCCCTATAAGTGTCTTCATTGGATATTTTAGTCATTAGAAAGGGTACAAATGCTACCATCCTCATAGTTGAAAAGTCTTTGTCACTATGGATGTCACCTTTTCTGAAACTAACCCCTTCTCTTCAAACCGATTCTCTCATTTTCAAGGGAAGACTTCAAGAGAATGAGAGTGTGGATTTGATTTTTCCATATGAGTTTCTACCTAGTCAACCGCCGGTACAACAGCCTACACACACACTTGAACTTCCTAATACCAAAGAACTCTCAAAATCCAAGTCATTCGAACCAAAACCACCTCAACTAGAACTGAAATCCCAAAATGTCCCCCATGAACAGCAGCAGTCACAACCGAATCAAATATCCAACGAATTGAAAGTTTATTCAAGACGCGTACAGCCCAATCTAGACCAAAGACAGATCCATGACTCTGAACCAAGGCCAAGTACTGAAATAACACTTCTCCCTCATCTGTTAGTAAGCAATCTGACCTTGATCTTCATATTGCAGTAAGAAAAGGAACCAGAAAATGTACTCAACATCCCATATTTGATTTTGTGTCCCTAAACTGATTGTCCCCTCAACATAAAAGCTTTCTCACAACACTAGATTCCATTAATATACCAAAAACAGTTCAGGAAGCTTTAAAGAATAAGAAGTGGGCACAAGCCATGAAAGAAGAGATAAATGTAGTAGAAAAAAAATCAGACTTGGAAAATTGTGCCTCGACATAGAGACAAAAAACCCATAGGATGTAGATGGGTGTACACTTTGAAGTATAAAGCTGATGGTTCTATTACAAGGCAAGGTTGGTTGCAAAGGGGTATACTCAAAACACATGGAATTGATTATCTTGAAACCTTTTGCACCAGTAGACAAGATGAACATTGTTGAGGGTCCTATTGCCTTTAGCAACACACCTTGAACACTGTGAAGAATGCTTTTCTTCACGGAAATTTGGAAGAAGTATTTATGGAAATTCCACCTGTTTTTGATGGAAGAATTAGACCAGGTAAGGTGTGCATCAGAACCTCACGTCCAGCACTGTAATTCTGTTGGTATTTTATGAAAAAAAAGAAAAGGGAATGAAAAAATATCAAAGCGAAAGTCATATATTTTATTCAATCGTAAACTCCAATTTATACAACTAAAATGTAAATTGAAATGAGCATAAAGAGGAGAATAATATCGCATAATATTCATCCAAAACAATTAACAAACAATATCAGATATTTGCTAATTTATTGGTTATGGATAATTCTATTTTATTTTGATTTCTTCAAACCAGATTAGCAGCTACTAAGTCAAAATTCAACACTCTTTCTTGACTTTGAGGCTACAAATGCAAAGCATTTTAATTTTGGCATGACTTGGATATAGCATATGGGGATTTTATGATTTTATAGTTATGAGGCATAGGTATGGTTATGGGTTTTGGGGCATAGGCATTTTTTTTTTTTTTTTGGTATAGGCATTTTTTTTGGGCATAGGCATGGATATGATTTTTTTGAGTAGAGTTAAAATAACTCCTCCTCCTCATGTTGGTCAGCAGCAGCTCTAGCTTTGCCTTCTTGTTGTTGTGATCTGCACACAATTGTGATGTGACCTAATTGACCACATTTGTTGCACTTTACATTGGGCCTCCACCAACACTTGTGTTGTGGATGATTGGTTTTTTTGCAGTAAGGGCAAGGTAGATAATTTCCACTATTGTTGTTTCCAGCATTTGCAAGCTTCTTGTTGTGATTCCAAACCTTTTTTTCACCGGTAGGCCTTGTTTGTGCCTGGAAAGCTCCTTCGACGGCTCCTCCTATTCTCACAAGCCTTCTTTGTTCTTGAGCCTGTAAAGCATTAAGTAACTCTACCAAGGAAATGCTTAACAGATCTTTTGCATTTTCTAAAGAAGAGATAGTGACTTCATACCTCTCTAGAAGTGTAACAAGTATTTTTTCAATGATTCTTTGATCAAGAAAATCCTTACCTAACAACCTCACTTTGTTAGCAAGGCTAAGCAACATGTCAGTGTACTCATTCACAGTTTCTGACTCCTTCATTCTTTGCATTTCAAACTCTCTGATCAAGTTTAACACTTGCATATTCTTCACTCGTTCATTGCCTTGGTATTCTTCTTTGAGATGATCCCAAATGGCTTTTGCTGAAGACAGGTTCATGATTTTTGTGAAAATATTGGGAGAAACTGCAGCATACAAGTAGGCCATGGCTTTAGCCTTCCTTGTCTTCCTCTCCTTGTGAATCTTTATTTGGTTCACAGTTGGATTGGCTGGCAAATCAGCGACTACGTAATCTTCCTCAACTGCTTCCCAAAGATCTAGTGCCTTGAGATGGACTTTCATTTTAATAACCCATACTTGATAGTTGTCGCCACCAAATATCGGTGTTGCCGGCATTCCGTGACTTGATTTTGCTTCCATCTTTGCAGATTGTTGGCTTGAGTTTGAGTGTTTGTGAATATGGGTTTTTTTTTTGTTTCTCTCAACTCACAGGTCCCTCAAGAAAAAAGGCTCTGATACCATTTGTTGATATTTTATGAAAAAAAATAAAAGGGAATGAAAAAATATCAAAGCGAAAGTCATATATTTTATTCAATCATAAACTCCAATTTATACAACTAAAATGTAAATTGAAATGAGCATAAAGAGGATTATAATATGGCATAATATCCATCCAAAACAACTAACAAACAATATCAGATATTTGCTAATTTATTGGTTATGGATAATCCTATTTTATTTTGATTTCTTCAAACCACATCAGCAGCTACTAAGTCAAAATTCAACAAATTCTCCTCGTGAGAGAGAGAGAATTAGGGCCGTGAAAGGGAAAGAGAAGAACCAAGAGGGAGGGAGAGACAGAGAATGGAGAATGAGAGATAGAGAGAAATCAGAAAGAAAGAGAAAGGTTTTCTGTTATGAATTCAAGCATACTCCTCACACAGTTGAGAGTTCTTTTATAGCTGCCCTTTGGTGCCACTTACAGGTTGTTAAAGCTGTTTTTAGTGTAACAGCTTCTACAACCGTTTAACAGCCTCTTTAACATCCCCTACCAACTACCCTTGCCTCCCCAAAAGACATAAGTACCCCTGATACAATCGTAGGCCTGACAATTACCCCCCACCAAAAAACTTTCTTGTCCTCAAGAAAGGGAAAGGAGTCTGGCCGCTTGAGGAAACTGTTGCAACAAATCAGGAAAATACTCCCATGTGTTGTTGTCAGGATGCAACCGAGTCCACTGCACTAGCACTTGTGTAATAGAGCTCCTTATCTGTGAATCACCCTCTGATCCAATATCACGATGGATTCCACTGCAAGAGGAATGTCCAAAATGAAGTCAGGTCAGGGGAAATTGGCTGAGCTCCTACGGACTTCTTGAGCAAGGAGATGTGGAAAATAGGATGTCTATGGGCCATGGCAGGAAGTTGCAGCTTGTAGGCTGTAGTTTCGAATTTGGCCACAATAGGAAAAGGCCCAAAGAACTTAGGCCGTGAGTAAGAGCCCGTTGGTGGGAGTGCCTCAACTTTAAGTAAACCGTATCTCCCACCAAAAACTCCTGCTCACTGCCCTTCAGTCAGCAAATTGTTTCATTCGATGCTAGGCAGTGGCCAATTCCCTTCGCAGCACCTGTAACACCTCTTGTTGCTGTCATAAATAGTCATCAACAGCAACCACAGATGTAGATGGAAGAGTGACAGGAAGGAGAGGGGGCTTATAGCTATAAAGAGCCTGAAAAGGAGACATTTAGATGGAACTGTGGTAACATGAGTTGTATCACCATTGCGCAAGAGGTAGCCACTTGGACTAGGCACGCGGTTGAATAAAACAAAGGCATCATAAATAGGTCTCTAGGCATTGATTTATATGCTCCGTCTGCCCATTCGTTTCCAAATGGTAAGCTGTAGACATGTGCAGGTGGACTCCCAAAGATTTGAACAGTTCCTGCCACATAAGGTTGGTAAAAACCTTGTCACAGTTTGATACTATAGTACGGGGTACCCTGTGCAAGCTGATCACTTGGTCCAAAAACACCTGTGCCACTTCCTGTGCCGTAAAAGGATGAGAGAGAGCTAAGAAGTGCGCAAATTTAGTGAACCGATCGACCACCACTAATATATAATCCTTGCCCTTCGACTTAGGCAACCCTTCTATAAAATCCATTGAGAGACAACCAGGCCTATTTTGGCCTTTCTAGTAACTGTAGCAGCCTTGGCGTCGCCACTGTTTCGTTTTTGCAGCGCTAACACACATCACAAGACATGCAATACTCTTGCACACTTCTCTTCAGGCCGGGCCAATAAAATAATTGTTTAACTTTGTGGTAAGTGTTCCTTATGCCCGAATGCCGCCATAGGCAACCCATGTAAGGCCTGCAAAATCTGAGTCTCAAGCTGGTTGCAATCCCCAATTACAATTCTGTCACGAAATCAGATCAGTCCATTAGTCAAGCTGTAACCCAGTCAGCTAGAGGGATCGAGCAACAACTGTTCCAGCAATCCTTTAGTCCACACCACCAGGGAATAGCTTGTTGTCACCTCCTACATTGAATCCAAAACCACTGTGGTAATGGCTGCAACTGTTCCCTCCACACACCGCGATAGAGCATCTGCTGCCACATTGTCTCTTTCTTTCCAGTATTGAATTGTGTAATCCAAACCCATCAACTTGCTCGTTCCCCTGCTCTACAACTGAGTGTGCAATTGGTAGGGGATGTTAAACGGTTGTAGAAGCTATTACACTAAAAACAACTTTAACCACTTGTAAGTGGCGCCAAAGGGCAGCTATAAAAGAACTCTCAACTGTATGAGTATGCTTGAATTCATAATAGAAAACCCCTCTCTCTCTCTCTCTCAGTTCTTATCTTTCCCCTGTTCTTTCCCTCTTTCGGCCCTAATTCTCTCGCACTAAGAGAATTACAGTGCTGGAGGCGAGGTCCTGACGCTTTTGGTATCAGAGCACCGAACCTTGGCCATCAATTTCAATTGAACGTGACTAATGATGGCGGATGGAACGCGTATGAACCAGATGGCGGCTTAAATCTAGTAGCTAACCACAGCAGTGACAGACATCCAGACATGAGTGGGAGAAATTGATGAAGTAGTGGATCGGATCACGTAGTCTCCCAAATGCGAGAGGACATGGTGAGTCAAATCAGAGAACAATTACAGAGTTGTGTTGATGTTCACAGAATAGAACCAGGTGCGGCTGTCTCCTAACTTTCCCCCTAGGGAAACGTCTGATCCAGTCTTGCCAAGTCTTGGACCAAGTCCTAGGACGGCAGAATCCTTGGATCTAGAGGCCGAACCTGCTGTTATAGGAGAAACAATAGAGGAATGAGCACCAAGCAGGAGGCAGGGAATGCAGGGGGCTACAGCCTTCCCTCATTTTCTTATGCCGAAACTGGACTTGCCGATGTTTGAGGGACAGAATCCATGCTGGTGGATCTGGCAGTATGAGAAATTGTTCACTTTGTATCAAATTCCAGATCATCAGAAGTTTACTTTGGCGTCGTCATACTTAGACAGTGAGAAAATAATCAGGAGAAAAAAACCTAAGAGATTAGACTCCCTTAGCTTACTATTTATAATAAACATAACGGACCTTAATCTATAGGCTTAACCTATGGCTAATTACAAGGCCTAATATTTACAAATAAAACACACATAAAATATGTACAATTATACTAATAATTCTAATACTCCCCCTCAAAATGGAGCATAGATATTGTTAGAATTATTAGTATAATTATAATTATAATATATTTATGTTTTATTTTATAATTAGTTTAAGCCCATAAGTGTTTAAGGCCCGTTATGCCTATTATAAATAACAAACTAAGACAGACTAATCTCTTAGGTTTTTCTCTCATAATTATTTTCTCACATGGTATCAAAGCCACTGGTTAGAAAAATCCTAGCCATCACTGTGTATCTTTTTCCAGTGACTGTCAAACCCTAGCCGTCACCATCACTACCCAATACTAGAACCCCATTGTCCGGCCACCATTGGATAACATCGCCACCACCATAGGGTTCGCTGCCACTAGATCGGCCGACTGCCGAAGGGTCGCCGCTGCCGGACCACCCACAAGTCGCAGCCACTTGCTGCCTCCGTCTCCACACATCGGCGCGTGACAGCGCATCCGCTGGCCAATCTTCTCTGGCTTCTCCAAATCTAATCTCTAGCAACCCCTCAAGCCACTTCCAGTGTCAAAACTCTCATCATACCTGATTTCAGTGACATCGTTTCTATCGGTGCTATTCCCGCTCCAGCACCTGTTGTCTCTCAATCCTTTACTGTCTCCAATCTTGAGACAACCAATATTATCATTATCAAGTTGATAAGGTCGGCAAATTATCTCTCATGGGTAGCCTTTATCAAAATGTGGTTCAAAGGGTAAGGCCAAGCAGATCATCTTACCACAAAGACTGAAAGTGTGTTAGAATGTACTTTAGAATGTACTTTAGCATCTCAAATCTACACTTGGGAGTGGATTGTTATTCCAAAAAAGTAGTGACCTAAACCCTAAAATTTTATATAGATGCAGACTATCCAAGATCACCTATTGATGGAAGGTCTACTACAAGTTATTACATGTTCCTAGGAAGTAATCTTGTGACATGGAGGATGGTTGCTAGGTGGAGTGTTGAAGCTGAATTCAGGGCTATGGCTTATGGGATTTGTGAGTTGTTGTGGATAAAATAATCCTAGATGACTTGAGGATTAAAAGAAGTGGACCTATGAAGTTGTATTGTGATAACAAGTTGGCTATCAACATTGCACACAATCCAATCCAACATGATCAAACTAAGCACATACAGATCGACAAACACTTTATAAAGGAGAAGCTTGACAGTGGGCTGATTATCAATTACCAACTGCCAGTTAAATTACATTAACAGAAATCCATTATTGCAGTTTAATTTTCAAACACATGCCAGTCAAATATCATAATTTTTGTAAAATTTGATTAGCTTTAATCCTAGAAAGAATTAAACAAAAGAGTATTACCAGGATGAAAAATTTAAGGTAGGTAACTAGATCTCATGCAAAACTAGTAGTTGTGGATGCATCTTGTGATTAGACTAGGCCTTGTTTGAGTACTCCACGTGTGCCATTGTGTGTATTCAATTAGTAGATGTTCTCACTAAGGGACTTCCTATTGCACGATTTCAGGAAATAACAAGTAAGCTGGGAATGGAAGATATATACTCATTAACTTGAGAGGGAGGGTGAAGATTGTTGGAGATTTCTTAGGATTTATTGCTAAATATGTCCTTTCCTAAATATGTTGGAGATTTTCTTTCCCATTTTAGGAAATAGGAGATTTCTTGTTTTTCTTTCATTCTTCCCTTTTGTATTTTGTCTTTCTTTCCCTTTTTGTATATCTTGTCTAGTATATATTGTAAACTCACTTCAATATAGAAGAATCATTCCTTTCTTCATATCTTATGGAATGTTTCTTCTCTCTTATTTCACCAAGGCACTGATATACATGAAAGTAACTACTACATGTTATATTAAGCTGTATAGCAGGAAAAAAAAAAAGTAGATTCCAACATAATGTCTCCTTTTGATATCAACTTAGAGACCTCACATTCTGCAAAGCCCTCTGCATTATTTCAGTTAGAGGCCTTATAGTTATCTGTCTCCATGCACTAAAAATTCAAGACACATAACATAATTATGGCCAGCCTATAAACACTTTTGAAAGGAAGAGCTTCTTACTTCATACACCAACTGCATCATCTCTTCTTCCAAGGTACTGCTCATATAAGGAATGGTACTTTGCTGGGATATAATCCTTGAATCTGTTAACAATGGCATAAAAAAAAAAAAAAAAGACTTGAGGGTCCTGGGTGCTAAGATAAGCTAATAAAAGCTTTTGATGATAGTCATTGTCCTCAAGAGCTAAACTCATACAATGGAGCTCATTGGTGTAGATTTATGTCCAAAGTAATAAAGGTATAACCTAGTCAAATTGACTAGAACAATAAAAAGTTACACTTTCATTAATAAAAGTAGATTTCCGGGTCCAAAATAATAAAGATACTTCACACTATAAACTTTTCATATAAGGGCATTCAACATATGAGGTCTAGAATTCATATAGCCAACTCCACCTCTTGGGATTAAGACTTGTGATTGTCATTGTAGTAGTGCTCAACATAAGATGAAAAAAGAAAAATGGTGACAAATAAAACTTCTGCATATGACATTTTGACTAGAAATACTCCAAATTTTGGGGCCAATAGAATACAGAAGTCTGCCAGAGTAATGGATATTGCTATCAGAGACTACAAAAGCTCAATTATAGCATATAATTTCTCAGGAACCCCATGCAAGCAATGAATTGGCTCTGCATAAGAAAGAGATTTATAACCTTACAGAATTGAAGGTAGATAGTACTTGACCTTTGAAGAAGAGGAAGCCTGTCGGGAGAAGAGAACAACGTAATAATGCTTTGCAACACTTGACCTATCTTCATGGCTTTAGACTTAAGTGCCTTCATAAACCCAACAAATTTGATATATTCTGCATCCGTAAGCTTTTCTTTAACCTGCAATATTCATATTTCAAACATGTCTAAATCAAAAACTATTCTTAGGGTCAATAAGGAAAAAAATGATATAGAGTTTGACAGCAAACGATTGTTGCTTTTGCTTCTCTTAATTTAAAAGGAAAACAATATGGAAGATTTAGAAATAAGAGTCAGGAAATGCTAAATTTAAATTTACTGCAAAACCTAGTCCCTTTTGACAGACATAAATTTTGCAAGGAAATATTCAGAACACCTTATGGGTACATCAGGAGCAGTTGGAATACTTCTATTCTTAAGGAGGAAACTTCTTAAGATAATGTTATATCACAGAGAATGGAAACATACTTAAAATCCGTCCCCTAGATGACCTCCCACAGGTTTGATTACAACATCAATTAACCGATTTCTAGATTTCAGTTGCTTTGAGACACTTGAGCTTTCTTTGATCTGAATGTTTGTAAATTAATGTTCACTACTGGAAAATGACCAGCTCCTACCGGATGACTTTATAATAGCATGCAATTTTATAAAAACAAAGTTTCAATTGCTGACTTGAAAGAAGCACAAGAAGTTTCTTTAAAACCTATTGGATGTCCACAGGTTTCTTAAACAGTTGAAGAACCTCTGAAGCATTTATTTTTAAAGTGTGCACATGCATTGAGGGTTCTTGAGAAGGTTCCTTCCAATGTTCATGGATTCAGAACAATTCTTATTTCTTCAAGAATTATTCTAATAACTTCCCCTAATATTCTTTCTTTGATGTTACATTTCTTTGTATGCTTGATACACATCTCTCCTTCCATTTTTCAAGATGTTAATTACTTTCTTTCGTTAATCTGGTAATCATGATCCAATATGCTAGAGAGCTTTTTCTTTAGGCTGATGTGGTCTGCACAAATATGCCTGGCCAGCCCTCTGTTTCAGTCTTGGAAATTCCCAATAACTTTTCAATTCGTGTCAGGAACATTAATATAAAACTACACAGGAAGAAAAAACCACAAGAACATGTTAAATATTAGTCTTGACAATGTTCCAGACAAAAGAAAACACAGTAATATCAGTTTTTTGCATAAAAGCTGCGTGAAATATCATTTCATCTCAATGTTAGGATGTATGTCTCTCAGGAATTGAAGACCCACACAAGTGACATAATGTGATTATACTTTCTAAACCACTCATTTGAATGTAAGAAAAGAAGGCTGTCCCAGCATGATAAAAAGCAATTGACAATAAGAGAAGATCAAGGTTAAATTATCATTGTTGACCAAAAGAATGTTTGAACATTGAACCTGGATGAGAAAAGCAGAACCCCTTCTTTCTGCATCACTACAATGGGTAGGACTTGACAGAATATTGCTTTTCTGACTAAGGGATTCTGCTCTTCTTTCTGCAACATTTTCATCGCCAAGCAACACAGGCAAACCAAGTTGAGCATCTTGGAAGCTTCTGTCATCACTGAGTAGCAAATTCTTATCTTTCAATGAATTATTTGCTGTAAAAGCATTGTTCATTTGTGCTTCTGTTACAACGCATAAAGACTCACAAGAATGCTCAACATGCTGTTTTAGAACAGACTCGCTTCTAGGCCTCTTCGAAGAACATTGCACAATCATTTCTTCATTTGTTGTTTCATCCACTGAGGATTTACTCATCAAATCTAGTTCATAATTTACGTGATGCGTACTCTTCCTTCCAGGTATTAACAATTTTTTCTCATTGGAGAACACATTACCAGAAGGCTTCAAGGTAAAACTCTGGTTTCTCTTGTAAGAAGTCAGAGATGACTGGTTTGCAGGAAGAATTCCTCCCCAATGGCTAGGAATGTCTTTAACCTCTGATATAGAAGATGATAACTTAGTGAAGCAATTTACATCCACTGGTGTAGTCTGCATAGAATACATCAGCAAGAAAGAGGAACAGTGAGAATAAGTAGAACTTGCAAATAATTTCTTTTTATTGTTGTTACAGCAAGGTTTGAGTTTGCACTCAGACAGAGATCAAAGAACTACTAGTTGAGCAGGAAATTTTTCCAGGTGAAGTTTGTCTGCGGTCTGGGAAGTTTCTGCTTTAGTCACATTTCCTGCAACACAACATAAACATTGTATTCACCATTAAGTACCTTTTCTAATTGCATAAGCCAGATATGTACAAAACTCAAGCTAGAAAAAAATTGCAGGACATTGGGTTTGGATGCTTAAATTTTTTTTAGCTAATTGTACCAAAATTAGCTTTCTGTCACCAGATATCACAAACTCTATGGTGCCAACGTGTTTTTCCCAAGATATCAACAAACAGAAGACATGACCAACAATTTTGTTCCCTATTAACCAGGTAGCATCTACTAAACCTAGGAAGTTAGGGCTACATATAAACATAGGAGTTATTTTTGCCGGGTCATTATTAGGTTAAGAATGAATCTTGTTGAACTGGATTCAATGGAACGATTAACTAGATGATCTGCTGAAAATTGTCTGAATTAAGATTCAGAAAGTATAAGCCTGTGCAAGGATATGCCATAGGACACCAACTAGTAGACCACTCGACTCCAGAAGCTGAAGGCATGCTCACCTTGTAGATGTTCATTTGGTTCATATAACCTGATACTTGGAGCAGTTAGCTTCTGAACAGCTTTCTGAGTCACTACTCATATGTCATTACTAAGCTCTCGATTAGAGTGCAACAAATATTGTATCAGCATATGCACCTATGAAATATTGATATGACATAAGCCATAAAAACGACATGGCGCAGAAGATTCAACAATGCCATTTTAAAAGATTAGGACAAGATGATAGGAACATTCCAAATTATAAATGCTAATATTTTGCATCTGATGAAGAAAATTCACATTTGAATATTAGGCATTAAGAGAAATAAAAACTCTTAATAGACTTTAAAGTGTTTTATCCATAAACAAATTAAAATTCCAAATCTAAACTTAGTGATCAATATATTTTGCACTCTTATTTAGTTGTTCAAGCTTAGCATTTAAGTATTCAATGAACATGATTGCTACTCATTTTGGGCTCAATATTGTCAATATAGGTACACATCACATGCAAAGCGGACATGGAACAAAAAGAAACGATTTCGGTGCATGATAGGAGTGGAAATAAAACTTAAAGGCATAGTTAGCTATCAACTCGAAATGAGGTGGAGAAAGTAAAAGTGGAACAAGAGCGAAAAGTGGAAGGTGAAGAAGAGAGAGGCTAAGGAAGAACTCTAGTGGCCTACAGCGGTATGCATTTCCCTGTAGGACCAATGTAAAAGTTAAATTTTGGAGCTCACGGTCTTACAACGGTATGCATACCGCTTCAGGAATTGTTTTCTAGAGCTCACGGGTCTGCCGCAACAAGCATATCAAGACAGAGTTCTGAACTTCAATTCAAAGCGCGATTTCAACTTGTCTTCATCCAATTCAATCGAGAATGAGAGTTTTCACAAAGCACGACTCGAAAACCCTAGGGATGGCTATATAAAGGCTCCATCTTGGAGTTTTGGGGGAGTTTTTAATGGAAGAGGAGCCGACGGAAGATTGAAGAGGTGAAAGAAGGCAACTTCAAGACTACACTCTTGGGTTGTATTTTTTCTTTTCTTTCTCAATCTCTGTTATGGATTCCGACTCTTTACTTTTTCTTTTGATTGTAAGAATGCATTGCTAAGTATTTATAGCTAGGGTGAATGATGAAACCTCGACTTCTAATAGTTTGATTACTCAGTTTGTTATTTCCTTATTTATTCGGGTTGATTGTTTGTTATGTTCATAATGTCGTTTTGATGCATGATCACCATTGAAACGTTTTTGTCATTTATATTGCTTTCGAGAGATTCAGTACGGATTAGACATGGTAGCAAACAACGTAGGGTAATAGAATAGGTAGGGATACCGTTATGCCCAGTGAAATCATTTTGTGATGATCACCGTGATTGAATGCATGTTTATATGTTCGAAGATTGACTAGAGATAGTCAATCTCATATATATACATAGAACTAAATGATCATCGAGAGAGACTT
This sequence comes from Diospyros lotus, assembly GCF_014633365.1. NCBI lineage: Eukaryota > Viridiplantae > Streptophyta > Magnoliopsida > Ericales > Ebenaceae > Diospyros > Diospyros lotus. The sequence goes on along the minus strand of NC_068339.1, from coordinate 41,794,708 downwards.
GGTTGTGATTGGATCATCGATTTTCAACCTAAGATAAGGAATAGCAAGATCTGAGTAATGAACAATTGAATCATAGAAGACTGACAGTGGATTCACAAACCCTAGTGTCTTAGTTTTGTGAGTTTAGAGTCGAAGAAATTGTTTTAGTTGCATCTCTTATTAGGAAATTAGTTTTCATTACAATTGAAGTCATTGTTAATAGCTATACCAATGTGTGTGTTAGGTTAAGGTTAAATCAGTTAGAGTAAACGTCAAAAGTTAGTCCTCGTGAGTACGACACTCTATTTATCACTATATTACTTGTCACGATCCGTCCACTTGTGAAATAGAAATAGGACACCTAGGGCAAAGAACTAGTACAACTTAAATTGTTGTTATCTTATAATTTATCTTGAACTCATTTTTTTTGTAAACGTACAATGTGGTTCTTATTTCTCAATTGAAAGATAGCCAATTGTCGCCACTTCCTATCATCGTCAACATAGCCGAAACCTCCCCTCCTTTCTCCCCAACTAAACCCTCATTGCAATAGGGTTTCTTCCTCATCACGATGGTCTGGATTCTGGAAGCCCATAGCTGAACCATTGACATGACAAGGAGAGGAGAGAGAGAATATAGAGGAGAAAGAAAAAGGGGTGAGATGATTTAAAAACTAGGGAAAAGGGTTAATTCCAATGTTCTATTAACTACAAGGGAGGTTCATCCTATTTTTGAAAACATAAGGATGATTGGTACCTTGTTGCTAAACCTCAAGGATGATACTTTATTAATGATGTTTTATTTTCTTAATTTTTATTTTTATTTTTGACTTTCAAAATTATTTTTGTCAATGTGATTTTTGGATTTTTTTTTTTTTTTCAAATTTTAGTTGTAATCTGAAATGCAAAACACCTATTAGTGAGAAAAGATCATGGTTGAGAACAAAAAATCATTTTTAGACAACTTTTAAATTTTACATAAATTGATCAGGTAGTTGACATACAATTGGTATCTATTAGCCGACAGGGATAAGAAAGGAGAATCAAGTATATTATAAGGACAAGGATGGAACGAGGAAGGAAAATAAGACTTTGAAATGGGGATCTATGATGCACAAAAACATCTTGAGGACATCATTTTGGTGTTTCTGAAACGTTTCTATTTCCAAAACGCCAAAAAACGTTTCCAAGCTGTTTTTGTAATTTTGAAAATGTTTCAGGCTGTTTCATAATGTTAGAAAAATATCAAAAATGTGTTTCCATCCATGAAGAGGTTAGAGACAGAAAAAATTCCGTCTCTAACCAAGTTATTTTCTCTTTGCGACTCCTCCGACCCCCTCGGCCTCCTAGTCCTCAGCCTCTACAACAACCTCATCTCCCTCACCGTTTCCAACCCCATTGCCATGTGCACCGCCTCTGCCCCCTCCTACAAGGGCACTCTCGTCCACAAGATCTTCCCTAGTCAGTTCTTTGTCACTAGCCGCCAAGGCCGCTGTGAGAAGGTAGAGGTCAAGCCACCACTGGACTTCTTGGCCCGCAACACCGAGACAATCAGTCCTCGGGCTTTCCTACTCGACCACTCTAGACCTAGCATTCTTTCACTATGCTCATTAGAAAGCGACGGGGACGACGAGATTAAGCTAAATCCCAATTACAAAAACGTCAAATTCTTTATCACCACAGAGCCTGGTCCTTGCCCTTAGCTTGATAGCTAGCACATTATCTTTGGAACAGCGCTTGAAGGTATACTAATTGATCGTTTCATTGCTAAATTAACCAATCATTGAAATATTGTTGAGCAAAATCAATCTGTTTAATCTGCACATTGAATCCGGCTTAGATAACTCCCCAAATTTGTTTGTGATTATAGACATAGAATCCATTAGATAATTAAACCCAATTTGAAGTAATTAGAATGGTATTAGGGCATCATGCTACAGGATGGATGTGGTGATGGCAATAGCTTCGATTTTGAAGTACAAGCCAACGGAGAGAATCTGGCAATACAACAGCTTGGTGCAACTGATGCCTACTGGAGGACGAAAGGACGAAGACGAAAAGGGCAATATGGGGCGGGCCCTTAAAGACTATTTACATCAGGGAGTGCTTATGTTTGTTTGAATGCATTATGAAATTTATATTTATTTTTAAATTGAATAACTATTTTTTATAATTTTTTATATTAAAAATTATATTTACAAAAAGGCCCCTATATTCTTTTTATTTATGCGTTTTCCCTTGCATTTTTGTTTCCTACTTTTTTGAAAAATGCCATTTCCCCATTTTCGTTTCTTGTTTCCGTTTCCGAGCAACCTAGATGGAGATGGAGAAGGGGTTGGACCCCTAGTCCAAACTTAGTTCATTGCCATTTCTAGGCACTACAATTTTTTGACACATCGTGATCTATAATGACTGGTCACAAGTACATTCCTATGGTCTCCTTAACATGTAAATGTCATGAACAAGAGTAAAACAAATAGAAACAAATTTGTATAAAATATGAAACTACAATTTTTTTAGTTGGCAGATACCATGGTCCTCAGTAGGTGCTAATTCCATCTTCGTAGGGCCATGAATTGCTCCATCTCGGAAAAAACGTGTCAATGTAAAAACTACATCCCCAAATTTGGAGTAACACTGCAGATACAATAGCCTGTAAGTCATTACGGGTTTTCCAGAACTGGAAACTCAAGCTAACCCCATAACATGCACCTTAATATGAGGCTGTATCCAAAGTGATATCTGCGATCGACGATTTGCATTTGCAAACCTGTTTAGAACAGTACATGACAGGAAAACTATATTATGTTCATGCTTAGAACTACACCTACCAGAAGTATTGTATCAAATAGACCAAAAAGAATGCAATAAAATGCAGCAGCAATGTTCATCAATGCTTCTACAACAGTGCTGTGTCCTTGGTGAAGTTGATATCCATTAAATGTCGTCGATATACACCATCTAACAAGGTCCAACACCTATTTCACGAATCTAAAGATATATCCAAATACACATTCAGAAATTTGGTGAAAGTAGTGTCCATCACATAGAGATATAATATTTTGACAACAAGATACTCAGGGGATAACAGTCAAAAGTCAAATAATTTGGATTTACTTCTCCTTTACCTTCCTCAATTTCAGAGAGCTAAAATCTTAATTTACCAATTTTTCTATAAATAGGCCTTTTGGGGTAGATATCAGGAGTTTTTGTTGACACTTCTTGCTCCCATACAGAATAGTAAGAAAGCTTCTGTATTGATATTAAAAAGAAAATTGAAATCATATTCCTGCCATTTTGTTTTATTTTTTAAAAGACTGATGTTTCCATGGAGTGAGGAGAATTAAGTGAACAATACAACAAAACCAACAACAATAATCCCAAGCCTTAATCCCTCTAGGTGCAGTGAACTACATGAATTCTAGCTTTACAACCATCTCTATTCGTGACCATATGTTCTATAAGGTCATTATACCTCACCTTATGTTTAAGGGTTTCTCACCAAAATTTTAAAGAAATTTTACCATCTCATAAAATGCTAGACGCACTACCTTTCCACATTAACTGTCTTCCCTTGATTCAATGAGTAATATTCTCAATAATCTGTCTTTTCGAACAATTGACCTAAGCTATCTAAACTAGTCCTTTCTAAGAGTAACATGATCTTTAAATCTCAAGACATCATTTACACTTCTATTTTTAATTACATTTCATATATTCAGTTTGCAACCTAAACTTGATACCTTTAGATTCTAAAGTGTTTCTTCATAATTTACACTTAAAAACTTTTATGCCTTTTTTTGCGCATTTCATTCATCTCAAATCTTTGGTTTTTCTTTCTCTGATTTGGCCAACTTATATATGTGTTTGTATATATCTTTTCTTTTTTTATGTCAAGTTTGTGGCACATATTGTCATAAAATTTTAACCTTACTTCACTTATTGCCTTTTTATTCCCTTTGTCTTTTCCTTTTTTTTAAGTATCCTTCTTTAGGTGTTCTTCACTGTGACAAGTATATAATATCTTGTAGCAAGCATACTCAATTTGATTTTTTCTTGCACCTCTTCATTCCACCACCAAGACTTTTTTATCTGGGACATTTCCCCTCAACTCTTCCAAAACAGTTTTGTCATGTTTTGAATAGCAATAGCCATCTCAATCCACTTTGGTTTAGCTTTTCCTTTTTATAGCCCAGTCTCTTTTAGCACATACTTTTTCCTTAAAAGTAACTTGTTTTTCACCTCTTAAATCCCACCATTAGATTCTTGGCTTTGTATCTTTTATCATTCTTCCTCTAGTTTCTGATCTAAATGCCAAAAAAAAAAACCATAAGACTGTTTAGTAGTTAGGTATTCTCCTGGTATAAATTTACAAACCTACAACATAAGTGATCCTTTTGTCTAGTAAGAAAGTAGTCTATTTAGGTAATTGGTAAGCTATTTTTATATGTGACCAAGTGTTAATCTCACTTCTTGATCATGATATTAGCTATAATGAGATCATGTGTCATAGAAAAATTCAAAAAAGTTCTCCCCTCATTGTTTTTGATCTTTTCTGACTCTCACAAAGCAGGGAACCTTATGCACTAGGACCCTCTTTTATTTCTTTTCCAAGGAAATGACCTCCACACACATCTCTATGACTATTCACTTCCATGGACACATGACCAGTTGAGCCACCTATAGTTATTCCTTGCAACAAGCCCTCTAAATCCTCCCAAATTTTTCCCTATATATCTTCCCTAAAACCAACTTGTGTGCATATGTACTAACAATATTCCAAATCTCTTCTTCTAAACAAGCTTTAAGTGCAACAATTCTATCCCCAACCTCTTCACACCCACTACCTTGTGTTTTAAAGTCTTATTCATAATAATCCTTACATCCATTCCTTCTGCATTGCATCCCATAGTACAAATGCCTATAACCAAACTCAGTCAGCAATTCAACCTTTAAGCCAAACCATCTCAATCTTTATGGCACATAATATTAATTCTTCTCCTAATCATCACATCCGCCACTCTCAATTTTTTTTTTTTTTTTTTTTTTGTCAATATTCTAAAATTCGACGATTCCAATCCTTGGCCGCTGGCAACAACCCTAGCTCATTTTTCACTATATCATTTGATGTAATTAATGGCTACATTCAATGTAGTTGGCTTTCTTTGATATTTAACTTAACAACCTTTCATCACAAAAAATAATTGCACCATAATCATAGCGGTGACGGATAACACGTCCAACAGCCTGATTCACAGCCCGGGAGGCTTGCTGAGCATACCACTCTTCTCCAGTCAGAACCTGCAAATTCGTTGCATGTTCTAAGCACACAATTAAAGTTTTAACAGAAAAGAAGAAACAGTTATACTATTAAATTTGATACTAAAGGAGAATGATTTCCAGAGCCTAAGTTTCTGCCTTAACATACATCAGTTCTAAAATTACCTTACGTCCTATCTGTTGTGATAGCGAATGTTGATCCAAATATTCTCGTTTTAAACGAACCTGTTACATATCACAAAATACATATACACATATATTACTTAGCAGCAACAAGGTGGGGAAAAACTAAATAGGTGAACTAAAACAGTAATACCATGATTAGAGTGAATGAGAGATCAAGAACCGTTTCTGAGTGTAGATCCCAAGAAAAAAAAACAACATAGACAGTTGTATGTGCATGCATGTCTGTTGTCTGTCCCACATTGACAAATTCAGAAACTTGCACTTTTTAACATCAAGAACAGAACTCTACTAGTTGGGCATGATTTCTCTTATGGCATATGCCAAATTTACAGAAAATAGATGCATAGAAAGAATGGATTTCAGTAGCTGTAGTTTAGTAATGCCAAAATATCTTAAGACAAGCATAAAATGTTCAAACTCAAACAGATGAAATAACCAATAAATAACATGCAGCAAGACAATCAAACCTTTGGATCAGTCCTTGTGGCAAATGGCATACCAGTGACGACCACAGCTCTCCCAGCATGATCAGCAAAATCTAAGCCTTCACTTACCTAACAAATGAGAGACAAAAATTCAACGTCAATAATGGAACCTCTAACAATAGATACTGCATAATGAGATAATTCACAGGAATATAAAAGAAATATCAGAAAAGAGTGCTGTTCAAAAACAGCATGGGGGCGAGAGAGAGTCCTAAGATGCCAAAAATGTTAAAACACCTTGAAAGTCCCAAACTAAATGTACTAGGTGAGAGTGAAAAATAAGAATGTCCATTGAGAAAGTACCAAAAAATCAACATTTAGGGAGAGGAAGATCGTCAACCCAACAAGCCTTAGACTTGTCCTCATCTTCAAAGTTTGGCGAGCTCCTCCTCATCTGCCGTCCACCTCCTCCTTGACCTCCGCCATCCATTGTCCGCCTCCTCCTTCTCCTCCTCTATCATCCCCCGCCTCATTCAATTAAATAAAATTTTATTTTTTTGCCAAAAATTGAATTTTATTTTTATTCATTTTTTAAAGACTCCTAGTTTAAAAAACGAAAATAAATTTCTTTTCATGATAAATTCAGTAATTAAATGCTCTTTTATGGAATTATAAGTAAGAATTTTCAATTTTATAACGTAAAAGGGTATTCTTGTCAATTGCTTATTTTTCTTTTCCATTCCATAGAAATCAACGCATACCAAACATGGTGTTGTATGTTTGTATCGAGTGTAGCCTAGAAGAAATTAGTCAAGTCAATTTTATTCAAGCGGTGGAATTGGTTAAGTGAAATTATGTATAACAGTAGCTTATGTATGAGGGGTATAATAGGAAATGTGCAATATTTTATATTCCTTTGTAATATCCGCCCAGAATGTCTATAAATAGAACACATGGGGCAGTCGCTTGAATGGAATTGATCATTCTAAGTTTATGAGTGTTGTGTTGAGAGGAAAGCCTAGAATCAAGGTAGTCTTCGTAATCTCCATTGCTGTTGTACTCATGAGAGAAAGGGATTCTTGTGTACTGATTGTGGGAGCATCTAATAGTTTGTTATAACAGTTTGTTGTTGCTGCTATGTTTGTGTTTAAATTGATGTAGTTTGTAGCAGCAATTTATGTTTTGATTATTGATGTTTCTAGTATAGGCGGTATTCTTATTTCCGATGATCAAGTTGCCTATATAAGTAGCTTATAGTCCTTTATTATGGTTCAACTTTCATTTTCTGATTCTCTAAATAAAAGTTCTGCTCGAGGTAATATTTTTCTCTCTCTTGTTATGTCCTTGGTCTAATCCTAGGATTTCTACATGGTATCAAAGCCTTCTGCTCTTCCCTAATGGCCTCAAACCAATCCTCCTCTCCTCCTCAATCCTCGTCTTCTTTGTCGTCTACTTCTCAATCTGATTTCTCAGCAATAGCTAAAGCCTTTAGCTTCATTCCAATAAAGCTCGATTCCAATAACTATATTTTCTGGAAGGCTCAAATTCTTACTACAATTCGAGCATTTGATCTAGTCTTGTTCCTTAACAAAATCACTCCTCCTACAAAAAGTGTGCCTGATCCAGATGGAGAAGATGTAGTTATCAATCCAGAATACTTGAGTTGGATCCGATCTGATCAGTTCTTGTTGAGATGGCTCTTCTCAACAATTGGCGAAGAAGTTTTAGCGCAGGTGATTCACTGAGAATCATCTGCCGAGGTATGGCTTACTTTAGAAAATCTTTATGCTCGTCAAACCATAGCTAAGTCATTTCAATTGAAGTAGAAATTAAGATCAATCAAGAAGGATGACCTCTCGATAAATGATTACATTCTGAAAATTAAGACAATCAGTCATTCTCTAGCTGCTATAGGCGAGCCATTAACCGATAAAGATTTACTGCTTGCAATCTTGAACAAACTAGATCATAATTACGAAACTATTGTGAGCCTAATTAAGACAATCGGTCCAAGAAACAATATGTTGTTGCTAGGTCTGTTGGAGAGGCAGAACATCGGGGAATTGCTATTGGTGTGACTGAACTAATGTGGTTGAAATCCTTATTTGTTGAGTTGGGATATCCTTGTGTGACCCCTCCAGTTGTATGGAGTGACAACTTGGCTGCTAAGAGCATGGCAGAGAATCCAGTGTTTCATTCTAAGACAAAACATGTTGAAATCGATGTCCATTTTGTGTGGGAGAAAGTTTAATGTGGTGAAGTGGAGATTAGATATGTTCCAACATCTGATCAAGTAACAGATATTCTTACTACAGGATTGCCTAGATACCGGTTTGAGTTTTTGTGTAAGAAACTTGGTTTAAAAGTGTCACCTGTGTGTGTTGAGTAAAAAACAAGTGAAGCTGCTACAGCCTTATCCACGGAGTCTGGTTTGAAGGGGAGTGTGGAAGCATCTAAAGCTGAGTTAAAAACAACTAAAGCCGCTGCAGCTTTATCCACTAAGTTCTTGCCTTCTACTAAGTTTGGTTTGAAGGGGAGTGTGGAAACATCTAATAGTTTGTTGTTGCCACTATGTTTGTGTTTAAATTGATGTAGTTTGTAGTTGCAATTTATGTTTTGATTATTGATGTTTCTAGTATAGGCAGTATTCTTATTTCCGATGATCAAGCTACCTATATAAGTAGCTTACAGTCCTTTTGTATGGTTCAACTTTCATTTTCTGATTCTCTGAATAAAAGTTCTGCTCAAGGTATTATTTTTCTCTCTTGTTATGTCCTTGGTCTAATCCTAGGGTTTCTACACTGATTTCATCATTTTAATGGATTGCTCTCGGGATCTAAGAGGCTGGATGTAGGATTGCTTATTGGCGATCTGAACCAAGATAAACGCTGTCTTCTTGTGTGGTTTACACATTTATTGTTTATTTAAATTCTGTCTTTATTTGGTTTTCTGTTTGTGGGTTCTATTGTGCGTGGCTGTGTCTGTAATTGTCTAAGAAAAGTGCATTCCAGTGCTCCCAATTCAACACATGGAAATGGAAAGGAATGGGCATATTCCATTCTTGCTTGTACCCAAACATGGTGATGGAATGGAATAGCCATTCCATTCTCTTTCCCTCCATCTTATTGTACCAAATGTAGCCTAACTGCCTAAGTTGTTCAAAGGTCAATCTTGAACGTCTCCACATAGAAGTTGAAGTACACAATTTACGTTTAGTTTGTCTGTTCATAAAAGTTTTAGAAGATAGATTAAAAGAGTCTTCTATTTGTATTTCTAATCTCACCCCATTATCTGAAGGGATAGCATAAGTTTGTTGTCATAGAAGTCATTTTACAGGTTAAACTTGTCTTTTTCTGTTATCAAGTGGGGTTTGTAGATTTAAAGGTCCAGTTGCTTCACGTTGGCAACTTTCTTGGCTATACAGATATTTCTGGTTAAGGTTTCTGCCTAATTTGGAAATGACATTGAGACTTGTTTTGAATGGGTAACAGATAGATTGAGATCAGCTGTTTCTAAGGACGGTTTGTGGGTGTAACCTCCGCCTTTTTAGACATTTGTGTCAAGAAAGACATGAAAGATGCTTTAATCTTATTTCCCATTGAAGGAATAGATGAAGTTATATACAAGACTTCCTGTCAAACTAGAATGTTTCTAAAAAACAGAATAGGAAAGTTTCCAAAATCAGATTTGGAAACCTATACAATTTAGGATACAACAAATTATAGAAAGTTACAGTAACCTATCTTCTAGAAAGTACACACTACGTTTGGAAAGGAAAGCTAATCAAAATGATCTGATCTTGCAGGAGAATGAGGACAAGATCAGCCCTCATTGTTGACACTCCCCATCGAGATTGTGATTGGATGTCATACATTCCAATCTTGTTGATAACCTGTGTGACATACAGCTGCAAGTAATCCTTTAGTTAACACATCTACCAATTGGTCACTTGAGGATATATATGGGGTACAAATTAGACCATTGTCCAGTTTCTCCTTAATGAAATGCCTATCCACTTCAACATGTTTTGTTTTGTCATGCTGGTGATAGTTTGTCTCTTCCTAGTGATAAAAGATGAACAAAATAGGTGGAACGAAAAATATGAAGAGGACGAGGATATAAGGGTTCATGAGGAAAAAGTAGAGTATAAGGAATATGACAATTAAGAATAATAGAAGGAATCAAATTAATCAAATAGCAAGAAGTCAATAGAGCAACATCCTAAAAGAGAAGAGGAGCGTGCATATGAGCCAATAAGGTATGAGATGTCTCAATGAGATGACAATTTTTACATTTTGCAATACCATTTTGTTGTGGAGTATATGGACACAAAATTTGATGAAGAATGCCATGAGAAGATAGAAGAGATTGAAAAGACTTGGAACAATATTCCTTAGCATTATCACTTCAAAGGATATGAATAGAAGAATCAAATTAAGTCTTAACCTCATATAAAATGAAGTGAATAAAGACAACTTGATTCGATCTTTCATTAAATAAAGCAAAGAACAACGTGAATAATCATCAAAAAAAGTAAGAAAGTAAGAAAAATTTTGTGTATATTTAATTCAACTTGGACCCCAAATATCAAAATGCCCAAGAGAAAAAGGAGAATCAGCTCTTTTACTAATCCGATCAGGAAAAGAAGAGCATACATGTTTGCCCAATTGGAAAGATTCACAATCTAAAGACTATAAAGAAGACAAAGATGGGACCATCTATTTTAGTAAAGACAAAAATCTACAATGAATTGACAAAGGTGTGGTTGTAGTAACAGTAAAAACAAAAGGTAAAGAGAAATGATATAGGCCTTCAAATTCATGTCCTGTACCAATCATTGCTCCAATATTCCAATCCAGCACCAAAATAGAATTGGAATCAAAGATAACCCAACAATCAAGAGATTTAGTCAAATGACTAATAGAGAGATTAAACTATAAGGACAATGAGGTGCGTGCAGGGCCGAATTAAGATATAATGAAGGCAATGGATTGGATTGGCCTATACCCGTAGGAATGGCCTTAGAACCATCAGCCACCACAATAGAAGGCAATGTATTAGAGAACTCAATATGGGAGAGCAAACATTTATTACCAGAAATATGTTCAGAGGCTGCAGAATCAAGGATCCAAAGGACTAAGCAATGAATGAGATACACAAGCAGAAGAAGAAGAACTGCAGTTTGTGCAACTGAGGCTACAGAAGTAGATGCCTGGAACTGGAAAATTCAGCCAAGTACTCCCCGGAAATAAGCTGAGAAACAGCACCAGACCCTGATATACCACTCTGTCCAGCAGAAACTGGGGTAGGAACAGAATCAGCAGTCAGCTGGTTAGTGGTATCATCCATAGATGCCACATTTGATTTAGGTGGTCAACCATGTAATGCATAACAAGTCTCTTTATAATGACCTGGTTTGCAGCAATATGAGCAAAACAACTGTTTCCCCCCCTTTCCACCATGTTGTGTCTGTTTATTCTTAGACTGACTACCAAAGGATGTAACCTGAGAAACCAAAATAGACCCCACAGCTACTGAATCAGAGACAGTAAAAGTCTTGAGTATTACGCAGCAAGCTTGCAAACACTTCTTCCATAGTAGGAATGACAGGTCCATGTCAGGAACCTAGTCCTAACTAATGTTTCCTTTGAAGATAGAAATGGAATTGAGGGAGAAATAGGAAGAATAACAGGGCGAATCAGATAGAATAATAGGGAGAATTAGACAAAAATGAGGGAGAAACTGACAGAAAGTAGGGAGAAATGGAGAGAACAATGGGGGGAAATGAGATACTTCAATAACTTCTTGACAATTCATTCATAATCTCAGCAACTGTGGGTTATGGCTTTATATATAAAGCTAACCAACAGATTTTACCAAGTGGTTACCACTCCTTTCACTACTTCATAACTGCTGCACTACAAATAACTACACCTAACTGTAAATAATAACTGCAATTAAACTATAATTACTATTATATCCTTGGGGTCATGACAGTCCACTGAGGATTCGTGTCCTAACACCATCCAAGTCAGGTCCTAATCCACCCAATGTAAGCACCATGAACAGTTTATCATGTTGGACACACTGTTCAATAACATTTTCAGTGATTGGCAGCATGATATTGAAATCTGTCACAGCAGATTGAACCTTTCCTGGATATGTTGTCATATCCAAATCTCCTTTTGGAAGATTAAACAGTGTACTAATAATTGTGTACAAACGAATAATGTCATTTGTATAAAGCCTCTGTGCATGTCACCATATTTCGGAAAAACTTTTGCAGACACGAAAAAGAGGCACTAAATCTAGTTCAATGGACTGCCACAACATGGAAACAAGCTGCACATCAATTTTATCCCACAATGTCCTATTCATTATCTGGTATCTCAATAAATTTCTTGGTTCAATGATCACAAACCCCTTGACTTTAAAACCACATTTCAACTGAAGCAGACTAGGAAAAATAATTTTTCCTGTTCTGCTTTTCAGTTGTAATATGTTTGGAACAACAGAAGGGTTAGAGATTACCCCTGAACCAGACAAGTTGTAATAAACCCTAATTTCAACAACCAATACAACAAGAGACCACCAAAATATCAGATCACAGCCTTAGGGATTCCAGATATCATTAGATCGCAACTCCAGGAATTCCAGAACAGATCACAAAAGCTTCAACCAGCAGATCGCATTCAAGCAGCAGATCAGACCCGATTTCCCAAGGTCCAGAGAAGATAGATCAGATCCAGCAGATCGGACCAGAGATCCAGAGAAGATCAGATTGCTCAGATCGCAACTCTTGACCTAAATGAGATAAAATCCTCGAAGCAAGAGGATACAATCCTAGACAAGATTTGATGGCTGAATTACATCAAATCTGCTCCAATTCTCCAGATTTGCCCCTTGATGGCTCTGATACCATGAAAAGTAGTACACAAAATTGGGAGCACAAGAAGAGAGGAAAAAGAGAAATTGAAGGGAAAAATAATTGTTCAAATCTATTAAGCTAGGGTTACAAGTATAATAGATTTGAACAATTATTTTTAGGTACAAGGTACCAAAACACTATAACTACTATATACAAGCTACCTATGTTAGGTACAAGGTAAAACTAGTCTAATACAGCACACCTAATTCAAGCTAATATGAATTCTCAGCATGTGCCATACAAGCCAGTCTTATAATTGTGTTAAAATTTTCATGTTGGCTTTAACCAAATCTTTTCATTACATAAAATGCTAAATGCACTTTTCTATTTTAACCATTCTGCCTTAGTTATATGGGTAACATCCTCATCTTTTCTTGGAAAAAGTTCATGATGAGAAAATGGAATTAATAAAATTTAATATTGTTTTACTTAAATTTCAAAATTTAGAACATGACCATGAGCACCTCTCCTACAACTTTTCAGCTCCCTAAAATTTTGAAGTTGCACATATATTTTTTGTGTGAGAACTTGAACTTTTAATTCAGCAAAGACCCAGGAAGTCAGGCAAATAATATATGGATAATACTATAGTTTGATCTCTCCAAGTTGCAGAAGCCAGACAAAGGGTCCTCATCATTTAATGGAACTCAAGTTACGGAGTCACCATATAACCAGCTGTTAGGATAAAGAAACAGCATAAAAATGCATTGGTGCTGTCTGAGTTCAATATTTGCCCATCTTCTGTGCATATTTTGATGCCTCCAGAAGCCTTTCATAATATCTTAAAATGCTTCCAAAAATAATTAAATAAAATTTGTTATGCAGCAGAAGAACAAACAGGTTTACTACAGCACAAAAAAGAGTGTGTAGCTTAAATTGCAGCATGATACCTTGCCACGACAAACTGCAAAAAAAACTGCACCAGAAGTTGAGGAGTCCTTCAACTTAGTCATATAGTCCTGACAAAGATGCATGCAGCTGAAATATCAGGGGTGGAGATAACATATAATCAACTTTTGACAAAACATGTTGATAAGTCATACCTCAATTGACAAATGGAAAAGTGACGATTGTCTAGGTTCTACAACAGGTTGCTTGTGTTTGCAGATTCTCTCCCAGATTGTGCTGGAATTTGTATGAATCTAGAGAACAAAGAGTATAATTCATTAAAATAAAACATGAACAGATCACTATTCTTTGATAGTTATGTTGAAAGTCTTACTGCATTCTTCCAGCACCCAATGCATTGGTCCAGAAGGTAGTAAGAAGGAAAAAATACAAGTAGGCCATCTGGTACAATTCGAGCAAAATTAACTGCAGCATCAAAACCAAAGACCAAAAGAATCAAGAAATAGTTATGATAACAATGGAAGTACTGACTTCATATAGAAGACGAATTCCTTTTACAGATGTTAGCAGCATCTTTATTTATGACCAAGCACTTCTGCCATCAGAAAAACAGGAGAAGGTTTGTAATACATAAGAAATGATTTTTAAAATGTAAGTTTTCCTAATTCATGATCCATGTAACTTCATTGTGCACAGTATCCAAATAAGTTACCTAACGATGGAAGTTCTGGTCTAGGCTTATTATTACCAATACTATCCAATATATAATAGCATACCAATAGCATTCCCCAGCTCCAGCTTGTACTCTAACAAATCACGACTCCTATATGAAGAGTTGAGAGAGAAACCAGATGGACCAACTGGAACAACTCCAGTCCATATCTGATTTGCTGATATAACATGAGGGTTCTCCAAACGAATTGGAAAATCTCTGTATGGAAAACAATGGAAAAGAACTTATATTACAGAGCAAAAAAGAAAAAGAACTTATATTGGAAGTCATAACTGACCTGGTGAACACTAGGAACAATGTTCAGAAAGCAACTTACAATTTAAATTCCACAGCAAAAGATTCCATTGGAGATAATGTGCCAGATGTCAAAATGATAGATCTGACACCTAACTTTGAGAACTCTTCCATGGCAATTCCTGGATTAAAACACCACCAGCTGAGTGTTCTAGAAGCCTGGCCTGCAGCACGAATTCAATGGATGACACAAATGGCATGACATAGTATTCTTGTATTAGAATGGCTAAGCTAGCCTACAAGGTAATCATTTTCAGAATTTGTTGCCATTATACAGCACGCGCGCAGGGTGGGGGGGGGGGGGGGGGGGGCAATGTTTTGCATAGTGGAATAACTTTTTAGGGCCAGCATTGTGAGATAAAAAATGATTTAGAGTTCAGGAGCTTGTGGGAAATATCCAAACTATAATATATCAACACATGTAACCAAATGACATCTGGAGAAACAATAAATAGCTCCAAAAGGCAATTTAATGTCGATCTAAAATTATGAAAAGGACATAAAAGATCAAAAACTATCTATAGAGAAGAAAGACTAGCTTGTGCATGATGAATAAAAACTAAATCTTCCCCAACAATCCAAGGAACAAGCTTATGCATTTGATCAACCTGTGGAAAATTAATATTAAAATCAGTGATGTCTTTAGAGTTCAAGACAAATGTGCCTCAGCTCTTTCAAAGTAGACCGAGGACCAGTAGCAGCAGTGGTAGAAGAACCAAACTACATACTATATAGTTGCTTGAAGCAGATACCTTGATGCCATGTAAACATTGTGGTGTGGCACCAGAATGGAGAAGAAAAAATATAAGGGACAAAACAAAATAAGGGAAATAATGAAAGTTCTATAGAAGGAGAAAGAAGAGTTCAAGAACTCAAAGATTAGAATTTTTGAAATTCCAGGTTTTCAGCAATTTATCTAATTAGGATTTTGACTCTCTTAGAATTCTCTCTTTTGCAGCAGGATCAAAAGTGAACCTCGTGCTCGCAGTGTACCACTAAAAAAGGAGAAGAAGAAACTACAAGGGAGGGGATAACATAAAGGACAATTCAACAAGATTTAAGAAAGACAAAGAAAAGAGTCCAAGAACTTACACAGTAGAATTTTATTTCAGATTTTTAGTATTTTGCCTAATCAGGAGTTTGATTACTTTAAAATTCTTTCTGTTCTTTTTAATTCTTTTTAACACTTGGTTTACACTATGCGTTTACACATATAATAGCCAAACATGGAGACACATTTTAATTGATTGAATACAGGCATAGATTGCATACTTGGTTTATTCTTATTCCCTCTTCTCTTAGGTGTTCCTTGGCTCCATTTTTTTCTTTCTTTTTTCTCCCCTTCTTCCCCGGTTTTATTCTCCTCTGCACTTCACAACCTTCTAGTATGAAAAAAGTTGCTTATAGTAATTTCTCAACACAATTCTAATTTTGTATTAGATTCAATAAAGTTATTGTATGTCAGATATTAAAACACATATATATATATTGCACAACTTATATGATAAAGTAATAATTCAAGAGTACGGGAAAAGAAATAGGTACATCATACGAAAGATAAATGTTAATGCACATCAAGCATAGCAACTGAGTTCTGACAAACTCTAGGAAAGATAAAAAATTTCTCCCCGTCACCTTTAAAAGCAGCTGCAGCATTGCCTTCTACTTCCTGAACATGGAACTTAAGAAACAGGAGGGAAATTCAAGTCAGACACTAGAATAACTGAGACATAATAATGCCGAAGAATGGAGAGAATATCAGCCCTGAAGTAATACTGCATATAATATAGTATCCTTACCCGACTATATGATTAAATAAAGACAAAATAATACCCAAACTTACACGGTAATATTTAGCATGAGTTCCACCACCATCTTTGAAGACTATCTTAAGAATATCGCCCATGCTTTCCAGCCTGCATATAGTTTCTTTTGTCTTTAGAGGTCCTCCAGTATCAATGAGATTTTCGCCTATATAGCAGGGGAAGACAAATCCAATTCTAAGAACCCAAAAAGATATGAGGATAGGTAACTCTGTAGCAGCAACAGCAATGACCACCCATGTTCTTTCTTCCATCATTTTTATTTTTTTAAGTTTAACCACACACATGTTATAC
Source organism: Diospyros lotus (assembly GCF_014633365.1). Taxonomy (NCBI): domain Eukaryota; kingdom Viridiplantae; phylum Streptophyta; class Magnoliopsida; order Ericales; family Ebenaceae; genus Diospyros; species Diospyros lotus. The sequence goes on along the minus strand of NC_068339.1, from coordinate 41,777,918 downwards.
AATATGAATTTTCACATAATGACCAAATAGATATAACAAAGAAAAGCTGCTTATTTGATAACCTAAACAAAATTATATATCCGATTCATTCAACCACATTCAGTCAATTAATTCAGTCATGGTGAAATCTCAAGTTAATGCAATAGCCATTTTCAGCCTACCTTCCTCAAGAAGGAGGACTGCTTCTTCAATTGTACCAATCAGCTTTGTGGCAGTTTTATATGTGATATTCAGATCAGTAAGTAGTTCATAAATGTAAGGCCCAGGCCTTGTAAAACCCAATTCTTTGGATTCAATAGGGATTTCAGCTATCAGCTTTTGAAGCTTTAAGAAAAGCGCTGCAAAAAATGCATAAATATCTCATGAAATTGATCTCCCACAAATATAATGACAGAAGAAAAGGGAAAAAAAGAGTAAGCAGCAAAAGAAAAGCTAAAATTATTGGCAAACTAAACTTTTGTTGTAGATCTGTAAATTTAGTTTTCATTTATAGATTACTATGTAAAACTGGGAAATTGTATATTTATTATTTAGATCGGTTGACTTTGATTTTTAGGAATCCCAGATTTTTAGGAATTGATAGAGAGGTGGAATCTCCTTGGTTAGGAAGACCTTTGTGTATAAATATGGTCTATGTACAGCACATTCAAAAATAAGAAAGATTTTATTTTTCTCCACATGGTATCAGAGCAATTCACGGTCTGAGTTTTTTTTCTGATCATCTGCAGCCTTCATTGCTGATTATCGGTCCTCATAGTCAAACCCTCCTTCCAATTTTTCTCTTCGTCTGAAAATATCAGAAACCTCTGGAAAACCATCAAATCCGTCTGGATCTGCTATTGAGTTCGTGCCAAATCTGTCAACTAGGGAACTTCAGAACATTAATTCCTCTAATTGACTGAATGGAAGAAACTTTCTACAGTGGTCTACAAATAGTGAGAACGTTTTTGAAGGGAAGAGGAAAATTAAGTCATTTGACTGAAGCTGGACCAGACCCCAATGATGTTAAGTTTAATGTGTGGGACAAGGAAGATTCAATGATTATGTCTTAGCTTTGGAATTCAACGCAGCCTGAAATCAGTGGGAATCATATGTTTCTCACAGCTGCTGGAGAGATCCGGGAAGCTGTTCGCCAAACTTACTCCAAGTTGCAAGTTGATGCTCTAATCTATGAAATCTAGACTAAAATATCATCTACTAAGCAAGGTACACACTCAGTCACAGAGTACTATACCCTGATGAAAGGTTTTTGGCTTGAACTGGATCATTACCAAAATATTAAGATCAAGTGCAATGATGATGCTGTGATGCTCAAGAGTTTTGTAGAAAGGGAAAGAATCCTCGAATTTCTTGTAGGTCTAAATCCAGAGTTCAATCAGATTTGTGTTCAGGTGTTGGGAAAAGAGACTTTACCCTCTCTTAATGAGACTTTTGCAATAATCCGTGCTGAGGAGAGTCAAAGAACAGTTGTGCTCGATTCGCAACCAGTAGAAGGCTCAACCATGATCTCTACAAAGTTTGCAGACAACGGAGTCAAAGTTAATAACCCAGGGCAAAAGGGTAAACCAGAGAATAAAAAACCAGAATACTCTAAGCCACTAAACCAAGAAGGAATCTGGCGCACATATTGTAAGAAGCCACACCACACAAGAGAGAACTGCTTTAAACTCCATGGGAAAGCTGAAGTTCTCAATTGGAATGGGGGCTTTAGAGGACAACAACAAAGCCAAGCACAATTCTTCACATATGGGGAAGAACCTTTTCAGGAGAAATCCAACTCCAATAGCGACAAAATTGAAGAACTCAAAAAAGAAGAAATTGACAAACTCGGAAATCTTCTGAATTCCCTTAGTAAACCCTCTAGTACATACCCAAACCAGATTTACTAGTTATAACCCATGCCCAGGAAATAGAAAATTACAGTTGAGATGGCTCACATGTGATTTGCTGGCCAAGGAACAATAGGCTAACACCCTCTCCTTCTTTAAAGAATGTATTGCATGTTCCAAAGTTGTCCACTAACCTTGTATCCATTCCCCACCTTGTATCCATTCCCCAAATCACCAAGGATTTGGATTGCAAAATAATTTTCTTTTCCACACATTGCATGTTTTAGGATTAGGTTATGGGGAGGACGATTGGATTTTCTAAGGAAAGAAATGGGCTCTAATATCTTGAGGAAATGAATGTGGACAAGGACAACTAGCTATCTCTTTCTTGCTCATCAAAAATTTTTCCTCCAACCTCACCAAGATTTGGCTTCACCGCTTCCACTTTGGACATCCACCTCTTAATCGGCTTAAAAACATGTTTTCATCACATTTTAGAAACGTCAATGTTAGCAGCCTTTACTGCGATACTAGTGAACTTGCCAAACACCACCATGTGTCATTTCCATTAAGTAATACAAGGTCTTCTAAACCTTTTTCTTTAATACATATCAATATTTGGGGTCCATCTAGAATTCCTAACATACGAGGGGCTAGTTGTCTGTGTCCTTTATTGATAATTGCTATAGAACAACCTATGTACAGCACAGTTTATGGTTTCTATTAAAAGAGCTAAGTCCAACAATGCAAGAGATTATTTTAATCAAATTATCTCATCTTTCTTCCATAATCCTCTAGTGTTGATACCAGTGTTATTAAAGGCTCAAGGCGCACTAAGACGCAAAAAGGTGTTGGAGCCTGAAATGCAAGGTGTAAGGTGAGGCATGCGCCTGATAGAACTAGACGCATGCTTACTAAAAAAAAAAGAAAAATATATATCCTAGTTGAAAAATAAGGTATAAAATAAGTCTTAACTCCTAATAACATATTTACAAGTATGTTATCAAGGAAATTAAAAAATTCAACACATACTAATGAAAAGAAGAATAAAAAATGTCAAAAGATGTAATCTAAAAGTCTTTAAGTCAACTTAAATTAAATCTTAAAAAAAATTATAGGTCTTAAATCTTAATCAAGATTGACTAATTATGCATTTTAAATAATCTAAAAATTATCCCCATCATCAAGATCAAACATTTCTATATTTTCATCATCAAGATCAAACATTTCTATATTTTCATCATTAAAAGCACCATCTCTAATATCTTCTTCCACATCATCTACTCCTCTTGTTGGATGATTTCTATGGTTTAAAAGTGTGATGATAGTTTCATACATTTTTTTGGTAGGTAATATACTAGACTTGAATTTGCATTTTTCTTTGTATAATAAAAACTCAGCCTCTGTGGTGTCTATAAATATTGATCATGCCAATAGAATGTTGATCATTGCATATTGAGTGTAGTTTGACTTTTATTACTGGAATAATATAATCTTAAAGAAAATGGAGACTTGAACAGCCTTAACAAAACATTGTTGAAGTAAATGAAACACAATCAAAGAAGATGGGAAACTAAGGAAAAGCCACTAATTAACTTGGGCCTATGAAAATATAATTTTCTTTGTCCCTTTTTGTCCACTTCTTGCATCTGGGGATCATAGATGATATATAGAAGCCTAAGAAAGATGGTTGCAAGTATGGGGGTGTTGTTTTGGTGACTTAATGTTACATTTTGTTATTGCATGCCTTGAATTTGTTCAATTCTCCCTATCCATCTTCATATAGTTCAAATTCAATTGGAGCATTTGAAGTAGTAGTCTTTTTACTTATTGCCAAATTTGTAGTTGAAACAATAAATTTAAACCCTAAATAGTAAAAAATTAAATAAAGTAACAAACAATCAAATAAAAACCTTGAAAAAACAATTAAAAAGCCCAAGGCGCGCCTTGGGCTGAGGCACGCCTTGTAGGTCTGCGTCCGCCTGGGATGCTTTCAGGCGTCCAGGGTGCACCTTGAGCCTAGGTGCGACTTTAATAACACTAGTTGATACCCCCTAACAAAGTGGGGTTGTTGAATGGACAAATAGGCATCTACTCAATGTTACCCGAGCACTTTTGTTTCAGAACAATGTTCCAAAAAAATTTTGGGGAGAGGCTGTTGTCACAACCCTAGGTTTTCCTAGGGTCTAGAATGGGATTTTGTAGGAACTTAAAGAAGAAAGAATAGAATAGAGGGAGAAAACATAAAGAAAAGAGGGAGAAATTGAGAAGAAAGGGGGAGGGTTTTGACGAAAGAAAGAGAGATGAGAGTTGAGAGAGAAACAGAATGGATTCATTCAATCAATAGCTACCTATTCTCCATTCAATAGCCTATTTATAGGTTGTTTACATCCATGTAGTTATTACCAAACTAACAACATACAACTAAAAGAAGGTACAAACAAGAAACAATTACAACTAATACCCTTGGGCTCATGACAGTTGTTTTAACGGCGGCATACTTAATAAACAAAGTGTCATCTAGAGTGTCAGGATACAGAAGCCCTATAAATGTACTTTATGACTTTCATTCTGATTTTGATGGTTCTTGCAAATTACCACATAAAGTGTTCGGTTGTCTCTCATTTGTGCATATTCATGCTTAGAACTGAGGTAAACTTGATCCAAGGACTTTAAAATGTGTGTTTGTGGGGTACTCAACAACCAAAAAAGGCTACAAATGTTACCACCCGACCACTGGGAAATTTTTCACTTCCATGGATGTCGCCTTTCTTGAAAACGAGCCTTTCTTTCAGGTTCAAAGTCCTTATCTTCTGGGGGAGAGGGTTTCTAGGGAAGATAAGGAAGATATGGAGCTTCTTCTTGATTTTAGCAGTCTTCCAGCAACCAGTCTGTTAAACAAATCTATCCCTCCTGCAACTGAACCTAAAACAACCTCAGAAATTGAACCTAAATCTGCCTCTGAAATTGAGTTGGAAAAGGCAACAACCTGGTCTAAATTCCACTATGCCACTTCAGGTCTATTCAATGAAGAGAGTAGCCATTTCTAAACCTGTGCAGATCCATGAATCCAAACCAGGTACTAAATCCATCTCTTCCCCTTCCTTGATTGATAATGAACCTGTTTGTCATGATTTCCCTGATATGGATTTGCCTATTGCTGTCAGAAAAGGAACAAGAAAATGCACCCAACACCCAATTTCTCACTTTGTATCCTTCCACAGATTATCTCCACAGCATAGGAGCTTCCTCACTGAATTCTATTGACATTCTCCAAACACTACAAGAGGCACATAAGGATAAGAACTGGGTACAAGCCATGAGAGAGGAAATGAATGCATTAGAGAAAAAAAAAAACATGGGAAATTGTCAGTTTCCCTAGAGCAAAGAATTGTAAATGGGTTTAGGGTGTTTACCTTAAAATATAAGGCTGATGGGTCCTGGGAGAGATAAAAAGCTAGGCTGGTTGCAAAAAGGTATACTCAAACTTATGGAGTAGATTATCAAAAGACCTTTGCCCCTGTAGTAAAGATGAATACAGTGCATGTGTTACTGTATTTAGCTGCTAATTTTGCTTGGTGTTTACAGCAATTTGATGTTAAGAATACTTTTTTGCATTGTGACTTAGAAGAGGAGGTATTCATGGACCCTCCCCCTAGATTTTATGAGAATTTTAGTGGCAATAAAGTATACAGGTTGAAGAAAGCATTATGTGGCTTGAAGCAATCCCCTAGAACATGGTTTGGGAGATTCACAAAAGCTATGCTAGCAATGGGGTATAAATAGAGTCAAGGGGATCATAATCTCTTTATAAAACATTCAATCATGAGGGTACTCACAGTCTTACTTGTATATGTGGATGACATTATTGTAACAAGAAATGCTTAGGTAAAGAATTTGAGATTAAGCAACTTGGAAAATTGAATAATTTCTTTGGTATTGAAGTGGCATACCCCATAGAAGGCATCTTTGTTTCTCAACGAAAATATATGTAGTATCTCCTTAAGGAAACTAGAACAATTGGCTGCAGGGTAGCTAGCACACCTATTGAACCTAATCAAGAAGATGATAGTGCAATAGATCAAGGAAGATATCAAATGTTAGTAGGGAGATTGAACTAAATGTCCCACACCAGGCTAGATATAGCTTATGCTGTAAGCATGTCAGATCTATGGTAGATAGAAGATCCACGCCAGGCTACTACACTTTTAGTTGAATATACACATTATTTTTATTCACATAATATGGTATCAGAGCCACAAAACCTAACCCAACCCTAGACCCAGCCGCTGGCCGACGCTGCCAATTGACGCCGGTACTGTCGTCGCGGTCACCGTCCAAATCCGCCCTCTCAAATCATGGCTGTCTCTTAGATCTGCCCAGATCGTGGCCGTCCAAATCCGCCACCCAGATCACGATCGTCTCTCAGATTGTGTGGCCGCCTAGATTCGTCGTTGTTGCTTCTTCTTGGCCAACCCTAGATCCAGCCACCATTCGCGCCCAGATTCGGCCATGCTATCTGTCGTTGTTCCAAATCCGACAACTCCCAACTTTGCGCGCCCAGATTCGGCCATGCTATCTGTCGTTGTTCCAAATCCGGCAACTCCCAGCTTTGCGCTCCCAGATCCGCCATTGTTCCAGTTCCAATGACTCTCAACTTTGTGCGCTCCCTCCGATTTTCTTTTTGGTTCAAATCAGATAGCAGATCTAGTTCCAATTTGTTGTACCCATCCAATCTGCTTCAGATCTATTTAGTTCAAATCTAACCCACCACTCCAGATCCAGACCTAGTCAACCAGAACAGTAGGTTGTTCTGTCTGTATCATGTCTTCATCTACATCCACAAACCTTTCCACCACATCCACAACTGTGACTATTCCCCATTTTTCGAGCACACCAGTTATTATTACAGAGAAATTGAATGGCCAAAATTATTCGGCTTGGTCATCTGCAGTTGAAATTTGGTTTCTTGGACATGGCCTTGAGGCTCATTTATCAACGACCATCTCATTTATTCATACAGGAAATCAATCTCTTTGGCGACAGGTGGATGCATAGTTACTCAGTTTGTTGTGGCAAACTATTGCACCGACTTTGATGCCTATATTTCGACCTCTTCATGAGTGTAGTACTCTATGGAGTCGAGCTCGTGAGTTGTATACAAGTGACATCACTCATATTTATGATGTGATTGGTGCTTTGTTCAATCTACGACAGGCTGATTTGGATATGACCACGTATTTGGGTAAGCTCCAAGCTTCCATTACCGATTTTAACAAGTTGATGCCCTTTGATCCAGATATCAGGAAACAATAGCAACAGCGTGATCAAATGTTTACTATCCTCTATTTTCATGGAATTCGACCGAAGCTTGAATCCATTAAGATACAGATTCTGGACAGTGCTTCTCTCCCTCCTTTGACAAAGGTATTTGCCAGGCTACTTCAAGCCTCTTCTATTACTGTTGATCGTGGCATGTCCGTACATGGAGATCTCTCCGCCCTTGTTGCTACCCCGACTGATCATGGTCGTCGGGGTAGTGGTTGTCCTCGGCCCCAGTGCTCCAACTGTAATCGTCTTGGTCACACTAGAGAGACTTGCTATCGCCTACATGGTCATCCACCTCAGGCAGCCAATACTGCTAACATGGTTGTTGGAGCTTCGAAGGGTCAAGCATCTATCACACCCAGTGATTCCTCACTAGTTACTATCTCCGAGGGGGAGTATGCTCAGTTCCTTCAGTTCCGGACAACACAACAGGCTACTTCACCTGTCACATCCCTTACTGGCACCAGTAACCCTACTGCCTGTTGTACTAAGTCCTCCTCTTCTCTTGGCCCATGGATCTTCGACTCCAATGCCACTAATCACATGTCCGGTAATCGCTCTCTCCTATCTCATATTCAAAATTTGCGGTCTCTACCTCATGTTATATTGGTTGATGGCTCTCAAGCCTCAATCACGGGTATTGGCACAGCATCCCCTCTTCCTACTTTACCATTGTCATCTGTTTTCCATTTACCACAATGTTCCTTTAACTTGCTCTTTGTCAGTCAACTCACTCATAGTCTTAATTACTCTATAACCTTTTTATCTGATTTTGTTCTTGTGCAGCATCGGAGGACTGGACAGACGATTAGCACGAGACTTGAGTCTCATGGCCTCTACTATCTGTCTTCCCCTACTTCCTCAATGGAGTGCACAACGACTACTTCCCCACTACAGGTCCATTGTTGGCTGGGGCACCCATCTCTTCCCAATCTCAAGAAGATGGTTCCCAATCTCTCTAGTATTTCTTTCTTAGAGTGTGAGTCTTGTCAACTTGGAAAACATAGCCGTAGTTCTTTCCCAAGTAGAGTCAATAAACGTGTTAGTTCTCCTTTTATAGTAGTCCATTCAGATGTATGGGGTCCCAGTCATGTCAGTTCAAAAAACGATTTTCGTTATTTTGCAACATTTATTGATGATTTCTCTCGAACTACATGGCCATATTTAAAGAAAACGTGTTCAGAATTATTTTTAGTCTTCACTACATTTTGTGCTAAAATTAGAACTCAGTTTAATTTGCCTATCTGTGTTGTTCGCAGTGATAATGCTCTTTAATATTTGTCTCTCCCATTTCGATCTTATATGGCATCCAATGGGATTCTTCACCAAACTTCATGTCCTGAAACCCCACAACAAAATAGGTTGGCTGAACACAAGAATCATCATTTAATTGAGATAGCTTGCACGCTTCTTCTTAATATGCATGTTCCGCTTCAATACTAAGGTGATGCTATCTTAACTGCATGTTACTTAATTAATCGAATGCCATCTTCTGTCCTTAATGACCAGATTCCTCATTTTGTTATTTTTCCTCGAGTTGATTTATATTCTCTTTCCCCTCATATCTTTGGGAGTACTTGCTTTGTTCACCATCTTGCCCCAAGTCATGATAAGTTATTTGCTCGTTCCGTCAAATCTGTTTTTCTAGGTTATTCCCGCCTTCAGAAAGGATATCGTTGCTACTCTCCTCAATTAACTTGATATTTTGTTTCAACATATGTTACCTTCTTTGAGTCATCTCCTTATTTCCCCTCTTCGTCTGAGGTCTCCGAGTCCATTTCTATTGGCTTACCTTTGCCTATTCCTTTTCTTGACCTTTCATCATCTCCATCTCCACCGCCCTTTGCCTCTCGCCTTGATCGCCCCGATCTTCAAGTCTATTAACAACATCCACAACCTGTGGCCCAACCAGCATCGCCTGTCGTCGCTAGTCCGAGGGAGCCGTCTCCTAACTCATCCTCTGTGCCGATTAGTTCTTCCTCCTCTACTCCATCACCTGCGACTTTTGATCTTGACTTACCTATTGCTCTTTGTAAAGTACTCGTCATTACACCACTTTCCATCCAATTCCACATTTTGTCAGCTATGATTCTTTGTCCCCTAGATATTCTGCTTTTGTTTCTTCTTTATCTTCTGTTTCTCTTCCTAAATTTATTCCCGAAGCTCTTTCCCATCCAGGGTAGCGGGCTGCTATGGTTGAATAAATGTTTGCCTTACATTCCACCGAGACTTGGGACTTGGTACCTCTTCTCAAGGATAAGTCTATTGTTAGTTGTTGCTGGGTTTACACTGTCAAAATTGGCCCTGACGACCGAATTGATCATCATAAGGCTCGCCTTATTGCCAAAAGATACACTCAGGTTTTTTGTCTTGATTATGGCGATACATTTTCTCTTGTTGCTAAGATCTCTTTTGTTCGCCTTTTCTTGTCCCTTACTGTTATGTTTCACTGGCCTTTTCATAAACTGGACATCAAAAATGCCTTCCTTCATGGCGATTTATAAGAAGAGGTGTATATGGAACAACCTCCTGGCTTTATTGCTCAAGGAGAGTTTGGACTAGTGTGTCGCCTTCGAAAGTCTTTATACAGTTTAAAACAATCTCCTCGAGTTTGGTTTGGTCGATTCAATTCAATTGTTCTTGAGTTTTGGTTAACTCGGAGTGAAGCTAATCATTCTATTTTTTATCGCTCTCAGTCTGGCCGCCACATTCTTTTAGTGGTATATTTTAATAATATAATACTTACAGGAGATGATGATGTCGGTATCACTAAATTGAAGGCACATCTTCACCAACAGTTTTAGACTAAGAATCTGGGTCCTTTGAAATATTTTTTGGATATTGAGGTAGCTCGGTTAAGACAAGGCATCTATATTTTTCAAAGGAAGTATGCCTTGGATATGCTAGAGGAGACAAGATTGCTTGGATGTAAGCCCACAAATACCCCTATGGATCCAAATATCAAGCTGTTATCGAGACAGGGAAAGCCTCTTTCTGATCCTGGGCGTTACCGTCGACTAGTTGGGAAACTTAATTATCTCACAATCACACGTCCTAATATTTCATTTGTTGTGAGTGTGGTAAGTTAGTTCTTGGATTCACCTTGTGACAGTCATTGGGATGCAGTGATTCGTATTCTTCGGTATATTAAGGCTGCCCCCGATCGGGGTGTATTATATCAAAATCATTAGCACAGTCAGATTGTGGGATATACAGATACTGATTGGGCAGAATCACCTAGTGACAGACGATCCACATCTGGATACTATGTATTTGTGGGTGTAAACTTAGTCTCTTGGAAAAATAAGAAGCAAACTGTTGTGGTCAGATCTAGTGCAAAAGCTAAATATAAGGCGATGGTCGTAACAACATGTGAGCTACTGTGATTAAAACAATTAATTGAGGAGTTAGGAGTTACGCAGGTTAAGTCTGCGCAATTAATTTGTGACAACCAGGCTACAATGCATATTGCTTCTAATCCTGTATTTCATGTGAAAACCAATCATATTGAAATTAATTGCCACTTTGTTAGAGAAAATGTGCTCTTTGGGGATATAGTTACAACATATGTGGGTTCCAACGATCAATTGGTTAACTTACTCACCAAGTCGCTTAGAGATTCTCGTGTGAATTATATTTGTACCAAGCTGGGCATGCTCAATATATATGCTCCAACTTGGGGGGGGGTGTTAAATAAGATAAATAAGGGTATTAGTGTAATTAATTTTAAATACTTGTATGTATATATATACTCTTGTATTGTACACTTTTAGTTGAATATATACATTATTTTTATTCACATAACACCTTCCTTGGGCGCAATCTAGTGACATGGAGGAGTAAGAAACAAACTGTGGTTACAAGATCCAATGTTGAGGCTGAATTTAGAGCTATGGCACATGGAATTTGTGAACTTCTATGGCTGAAGATAATCCTTGATGATCTCAAAGTCAAAAGGGAAGGACCTATGAAACTCTACTGTAATAATAAATCTGCCATCAATATTGCACATAATCCAATGCAGCATGACCGCAATAAACAAATCAAAGTGGATGGGCACTTCATAAAAGAAAAACTGGACAGTGGCATGATCAGCACTCCCTACTTGCCATCAAGTGAGTAGCTAGCAGATGTTCTAACTAAGGGACTACCTACTTCAAGATTTCAAGAGATTTACAAGCAAGCTGGGAATGAAAAACATCTTTTCACCAGATTGAGAGAGAGTGTTGTAGATCTATAAATTTATTTTTTATTTACAGAATAGCTATGTACAGCTAGGAAATTGTATGTTTACTATTTATATCAGTTGACTTTTGATTCTTAGGAATACCAGATTTTTAGGAATTGACAGAGAGGTGGAATCTCCTTAATTAGGTAAGACCTTTGTGTATAAATATGGTCTATGTACAGCACATTCAAAAATAAGACAGATTTTATTTTTCTCCACATTTTTTCCTAGGAACAAAAACTCCCTAGCTAGAGTCATATTTGATATACTTTTTACTATGTCAGCAAATTTACTATTAGAAATATGTTGAGGACAGCAATCATAAGTATCTAGAAATACTTCTAGGCAACAGAAACTTTTATATACATTCATTAGCAATTTCATCACCTCGAAGAAGAGCAAATTTATTTGGATCAAGTGTTTTATCGTTTGATATGTCCCTCCTGGCAATAGAAAGGTCTACACATTTTTTCGCTTCAGCAATGCAAGATGTCAGAATTCCTGAAGGCAGGTCAAAAGATGCAGCATCCGCACATAAGCTTTCCTGCACATCCCAGGAGATTTCTTCTGTCAGTTGCTAGGATCATGTAGCCTCAATTACAAAACTTGCATGATTTACAGCAACTTCTTTACTTCTTGTGACATAGTAGCATACAGAAATTACGAGATTGACCAGGCAGAGCAACAACAAAAATTTAACTAGCCAAGGGCAGCAGACCTCAAAAGGTAGCATCTCTACTTACCAAATTGTGAGCTTCATCAAATATCAGTATGCTGTTGTCCCACCTAATAGAAAGATATTTTCTATATCCCCGATCAATAAGATAGTTATAAGGCGCAAATAATATATCAGCAACTTTCTGGAGTTCTTTTGACACATAGTAAGGGCACCTATAGAAGAAATGGACATTGAAAATCATGAGTATGTAAACCTCTTATCAACTTGTCCTAAGAAAGAGAGAGAAACCTACGGCCCACAACTTTTTCCAATATTGACCAAATCTTCTATGTCAATAGGTTCATCTCCAAGATCAGGATTTTCCTTCATGAATTCTACAAAAGAAGATGAAAATAATATTCTGAGAAATGATCCACTAAATCATCAAAAGAAAGCAAATGGATTAGCACATTTCTTAAAGAGCATGCTGCTTGATAAGAAGATCATGTTGCTTGACTCAGCAAACAATAATCACATTTTCTACTCACCTCTATCAACTGAAGTAGATTTATGGGGAAAAAAAAAAGCTCATAACTTGTGAATTGAAGATAAAGAGGCAAGTCAAACAGAGCATTTGTTGCTATACATTATCTGCAACTAGTATAAATGTACCTGTAACATGAGAAAAATGGCGGCAAAATTGCTTTTTAAGCTTTTTACGGAGGGAATGGCAGGCATTTGTCTGGGCTTTTCCATGGAGCAAACTCACTCCTTCATGAATGCATAATTGCTCACGGGACCCCAATACTACCATTTTGGGCCTGCATGTTCTCTAACATTAAGCAATTTCAAAATTTATGCAAATTTTGTAATCTTCCAAAGCACAATTGGATGGAAATTTCCAACAATATAAAAGTGAAAAATAATTGCTCAATCTCCAAAAGATATCAGTTGTGTAGAAAATTCTGTGTATTAAGCCAAAAGAAGCAAAGAATCTCTAGGCATCATAACATCGTAAATTTGTCAGAAAACATATTGCATCTAATGCATAGTTCTGAAAGGCGCGAGGCGCAAAAGGTCCTGGAGCCTGAGGCGTGAGGCGCACGAGGCGAGACGCGTCTTTGCAAAGCGAGGCGCACCTTTTAGAAAAAAACTCAAAATATTGTAAAATCATAAAAAACTATCAAATTATCAATAATAACACATGCATATCATTAATGATTCATTATCTTCAAATTCTAAACTAACATAATCAAAGTTAATTCATTCATCATCATGCAAATTCTAAACTAGAAACATCATCAAAGTTCAAACTTAAAGTCTCAAACTCAAACAAGTACCAATCATCATGCAAAGTTCTAAATAAACATATAAACACTACAAGTCCACAATCAAGAAAATATTTTCATTTTGAAAAATGCTATTTTTCTAAGTCTGGAAGATTAGCGCATTATAAAGAGACATATAAGAAAATGTTTTCATTTTGAAAAACTATCTCCCGGTATTTTGATAGCTAATATTCATTGTTGTTAAAATGATTTTTAATGAATTTTTCAAGAAATAGTAGGTATGTATTTTGGGGGTGGTAAAATCGTTAAATCCCGAGTTTTTACTAAAACCAAAATTCTATTTTCTTATTGTTATGAATTTTGATTTTTTAGATATTTTTATTGAATCCAAATGAGGGGTACTTTCTTATTTACATTTATGTATTAAAGTAAATAAGTTGTATGTTGTAATGTATACATGCTGGAACCAAGAAGAGGGGAGGAATTGGGCAGCCCAAGTTTTAAATTAAAAGCAGTTTCATGAGGCACGCCTCTTGCCTCTGCGCCTCACTGTGCAAGGCGAGAGCCTCATTGAAATCGCCTCACCTTGGCCCAAGCGAGGCGCAGAACTGGCGCCTTGCACCTAGGAGCGCCTTTAACAACTATGATCTAATGTTTCTGAATTTACATTCCAATTCCATTAAGAAGCATGCCATCAAGTATACAATGCATTCATATAAAGCAACGTTGACATCACAACCATAGGAGGATATCCATGCCATAAATGTGACACGTTAAGACATCCTAAAGAGAATATCTGCAAATGCAGTTAATTCTTGAACATATACTTCTCAATTTCTCTCAGCTGCACTAAGATTTATGCAAAAAGTTTCCAAAACAACTAACTGAGGAAAGATATGTGTTCAAAGTTCAAGCTACCATGAGGTTGGTAACTGTTGTAAAAGATCAACCAGATTCTATATCACCATAAGAGCAGCAACAGACTCGTATAAGTACGTATCACATTGTCAAAAATCCAAGAGAATAAGTGGAGGTATATCCTTCCAATGTTAAAAAGACATTTTTTCTCCATATCCATTTGCAGATATGCGCCTGATCAATTGTAAATGTAGGAGGATAGGCACATTTCAAGTTCAATTAAAACATTGGGTTAGCAAGCAGCAACACCAGAAATCTTTTCAAATCGAGGGGAAGCAAACCAAACAAGGGAAATAAGACAACCTACTTGATACATCATTAGCACAGGGACTTGACTAAGAATGAAAAAAGTATAACTTAAACAATTCCCCCTCCAATTATCCAGGTTCTTGAAACATATAATGTAAACAAAATAATAGTTATGATTGATCAACAAGACAACTAATAAGTTAAGAAACAAGCAAGCCACTAATAAAACATATTTGCATCTTCCATCTAACACTGGAGCACCAGAAAACCAAGTCAAATATATCTAGTATTTGATTGACCATAGATCATGATGAATTTGACCTGTAATTGGTTTGTTTCAATTCTTGAATAACTTGACGAAGCTGGCTGTGCGTGCGCGACGCATATATTATTGTGGGTAGATTACATGATTCAGACTGCGACAATGATTCATCAGAAAGTTCATTTCCCACATTACGACCTCTTCTCTTGGTCCTACAGGTTGAGAAGTCTCCCAAACTCTTCCTCCAAGCCAAAGTAGCACAAAGAAGACACAAGGTTTTTCCAGTTCCAGTAGGGCTCTCCAACAATGCATTGCATCCCTGCCATGTTGTAGCACATGCATTCATAAAGCAATCAGAAAATAAGATTGATGATAAGTATCATGATGCAAGAAAATAATGATCAAAGATAACACCAAATATAATGGCTGATGTCTTTAACTTTCAAAGATAGAGATGGGAGTTATAACAATTAGGTTCACATTGATAAACCATTTTCTGCGCATGAATTTTCATAACATGAACAAGCTACAAAAAGGTATATAACAAAATAGAGTGGACACCCAATTCCAAAAGCACCCTCCAAACAGAATGGACGCTTCTGTGGAGGTACAGATGTATAAATATATATTAACCAACATGTATGCCATACTGTCAACTCCCAATGTCTAGATGCCTTATGTCAAGAGAAAACTGCAAGCTGAAAGTTTTTAGCATCAAATCTAACACTGCATGCCTATGGGAGTAGCCCACTATAGGGAGACACTAAGATAGACTAGATTGATCAAATGTATGCCATTAGTTGCACTTCACTAAAGCTGGTTCCTTCTGGACATCACCCCTCACCCTGATACACCTAGTTTTATTGCACGAAATAGATACCTCACTGCCTTTACCCATAATTTGGCACCTAGGATTCGATGAACTACATTTGAAATAAGAAACTATTGTAGTTAAAATTTTGAATAAGGTGGCTTACATAAATTCTACCGTTGATTTGCATTTGGAGACAACTGTAATTAAAAAATTGAAAGTATGGCACCTTCTCCTTCAGATTTTACAGATAGCATTCCATTATATTAAAAACACTTTTACAGCATTTTCACTATTTAAGCCTCTCGGGAAATAAGGAGCATGTTTACAATTTTATAAGATTTATGATTTGCTGTTTTTTATACAGTTATTTGGTTGTTTTTCTGTTGCATTATCTGTTAGTGGGCTGAAGTTATGGCCCTGAAGTTGTGTTTTGTGTTCAGATTGGTAGTTGGGTAGTGGATCCTTAATTTAAGAAAGTGGGGAGTGCTTCTCCTAAACTGTATATATATTGAGTTACAGGCTGGAAATAAAGTGAGCTTTTGCCAATTCATAACAAAGTCCATTCCCAATCCATGTAAGGAACAGAAAATTTACTAACATTCATTTGATTTTGACAGGCAAACCATTAGACATGCTTAAAGGGCTTTAATGTTGCATTTATGTCTTTGTGATGTGCTTGGAATAACAATGAGATAAAAATCATCTATAGAATTCAATATTCCTCACAGTTTACAGTGAAACCAGGAGAATACTTATATGTCATCAAGAAAACAAAATTGTTTATATGTATATGCACATAAGACCTATCATGTGAGAATATGTACTAGGCCAACCCGATCAAACAAATCAACACTTCCCAGAACTAGGATCTGTTGAGGCAAATAAAAGGAAAGGAAATCAAATAGGAGTAGAAAATGAAGGAGTTGAAAATAAAATTTATTATACTTTTTTGGTTGGACTTCAAAGCAGAAGCAAAAGAATCAATATTTCTCAAAGCAGTCATTTTTTGTTTCATTATCGGTGAGATATATATGTGCGCAGGTGTAATTTCATCTTCCTAGCTTTACTTTTCTCTTTTCCCAGTTTCAAATAGTATAGAACTTATCAGACAGGATGTACCAAAGATAAATTATGACAACATAGCCAAAGAAAGTACCCAAAAGCTCCGCGATCATGTCATCATCTAAAAATAAAGTCCCCTACTGATAAATGTGGCTTCAGCATTACCAATAGACAATAGGCGTTTTGGGCAATAGGTATAATGATCGAAGACACGACCCGATAGGTTCTCTATTAGAAGCCCACCGGACCAATCTAATGAGCAAGCACAAATTACGCCAGTTTATACATAGCTGCGAATGATGCGGACATTGCAGATACACATACGTTCCAGTGAAAAACGAAATAATCTCGGTACAAAAATTTGAGAATTAGATGAGAACAACAACAAATAGCTTTGTAACATTACTTCTTGTAGAGATTGGATCACTTTTTCCATGTAAACGAGCTGGCAATCGTAAGCCTCGTATGGGAAATCCACATTGATTCCCCTTATCTTGTATGTAGGCATCTCTCTCCTGAAGTTCTTCGCCGGATTTGTTAGCAGAGGGATAAACTGTTGAAGCTCCGTCCTAGGCAAACCCTAGGATTGTATTGCACCAGTTAGTATTTTCCCGCCATCTAGTGATAACTCGGCCAACCTCGGAATGCCACGAGGGTTTAACGGGAATTTAATCTCATTTGTTAGTAATTTTTTTTTTATTTAGGGTTTTGAGATTTAGATTAAATATCGGTTCTCATTTAGGAATCTTAATTAAGGCATGTTCCCATTTATTTTTTAATTGGATAAATTAGGTTGAATTAAATATAAAAAAATTATGTGACATCCTTGAGATTTAAGATAGTGGTAAAAAATACTCTTGATATTTAAAAAAATACAAAAAATAATATTGACATTCAATATAATATTATAATTTTTATCTTATTGTTAATTAATTCTTATTAATAGTTAAAAAAAACCAAAATACTCTTACATTTAAACACTAGATTTCATTGAACTCATATTTATGTAACTATGTAAGTTCGTCAAATACGGAGTGAAGAGAGTATAGAAAAAAAATAAGAACTAAGGTTTTATTGAAACCTAAAGAGTAAAAGTAAAAGAATAATAACTCAAGAAGAAAGAAAAAGATTCCAAATTCTAACGAAACCCAAAAGAACGAGAGGGAGATTTATCGTTGTTGTCTATATCACTGCTGCAACAATCGTCATCATCTATTTAAAGAGAGAAAGATAAACAAATGAGATATTTAAAAAAAATAAAAAACAAATATTTAAATATAAATATATTTTAGTCATTTTCATTGTTTAATGGTGATTAATTAACGATAGAAAAAAATTGCAATATTATATTAAACTTTAGAGTTGCTCACAATCAAAAATATTTTTTGTAATTATTCTAAGCCTTAGAGGCATCATATGAAATTTTTCCTATTGTTAGTTGTAATGGTGTTTGAAATTGAAATTAAAAGACAAGCTTAGTATAGCTATTAAAAATTTAAACGTTCTATCTAAAATTATAACCCAACAAAATGATCAGCAATTTTTTATCATTTATCTCTAAATTTAAATCAAGAGTCTTATGTTTTTTTCTTTTAAATGAGTGTTTGTTAACCAAGATAACAGGGAGAAAAAGTTAGATATGGGAAGCATTCTGGATGTTTGGTATTTTCAACGTGTTTGTTAATCTTATCTGACCATTTTCGAAAAAGGCCTGACCTGACCTCTTATCTCCCTCTTTCAAAATAAATTTATCTGACCTCCCCCATCGGATAAATTTATCTTACTCTTTCAAGGTAAGGCTGAATTACTTATCTGCCCCTTGTAAGATAATTAATGCCATTTAGTGCATTTTAAATATTTAAATTTATTAAAAAATATTATTTATTTAACTCTTATAATTAATATTTTTTAATATATTTTTAAATTATTATATGTTTTGACAATTTTTAAAATTTAATGACATTATTCATTTCATTGATTTTTAAAATTTAAACTTCTCTCTCTATATATATTTTATTTAACTATTTTCAACTATTTTTAAATTTATTTTTGGACATGAATTAGAAAAATAAAATATTATTTTTAATTTTAATCTTAATTTTTTTGACAATTCATATTAATCATAAAATACTATTTTAATCATAAATTTGATAATAGGGATATTTTGATAAAAAAAAAACCTTATCTTAGTGTTTATCATATGTATTAACAAACACATGGAAAGAAAAAATACAATTATCAGTGGATTCTAAAAAATTTAACAAATAGTCTAATATAAATCTTGGAATGCTTCCCGGCCTTATCTTGATCATTCCATATTTTGATCTGGAAAGCATCCCAATCTTATCTTGATACCACCTTATCTTACTCATTTTAACAAACGCCCCCTAAGTAGCTTAACTTACTTTTCTTGAACAAGTAATAGTGATTTAGAAGAACAGTTTTGCCTAACACAACACTAATTATATGAAAACCATTAATAAAAAAATTAACTATACTTTGAGATAGTATTTGTTAACTAATAGATAAATTGAAAAAAAATATTTTCCATTGTATTCGTTAAATTTATCTAGAAAGAAGTCATATGAGTTCTTATCTTAAAATTTTCAGATAAATTTATCTCTTTTCCCTTTTGATATTTATCTTAAACTTTATAGATAAGTTATATTGATGTAATTTTATATTATTCATTTGAATAAATGTTACCTAAAAGTATAATTAACGTTAAAAAGAACTTTAAAAGTTTCTCAAATTCATACCGTGGTTTTTTTTTTAAGAAATTACTTGTTTAGAAGAATAGAACTAACAAAAATGAAAATGAAAAATTGTGTCTGGTTACTTGTATTTGTTCTTTCAAATTTTGAAAATTTTAATAATTTTGTAAAATTAAAAAAAAATGTATTTTTACAAATTTTATTTCATCTTTCATATGGCAACTCTTATGAGTTTGAGAGTCATTGGCCTGAAGGTCTCTAGCCAGTCCTTTAATGACATCTTGTTATTAGCAACAAGGTGGGAAAATTTAAAAAAGAATAAACACAAATTTCAAAACACCTAAATACAAAGTTTTAAAACACAAACCACAAGTGTTTTTTCTCTTTCAAAGTTCACACATATATAAAAACTCACATGGCACTACAATTTTCATTGAGAATCAAACTTACCCTATCATATAGATGATAGATGGTCCAAGATCCACTAAATAAAATGCACATTTTGAAGATCTTTCTACTTTCCTAAATTTCCACACAAACCCTTTGTCAAATTTCACTTATATATTAAACCTCTATTGTATCTCCTACGTCTTTTGCTTTTTTTAAATTATAATAAAGATATCAGAGTTTAAACAATTTAAAACCAAGTTAGCTAAGATGTTTACAACATGCTCGATCCATTTATGCATCTTGAAGGTATGATCCTTTTTGAACCTATATACTTTATGGTATGTTTGGTTGGGTGGAATACGGGTGAAGAAACGAGAAAGAAAATGCATTTAGTTTTGTCCAATTAATGGAATGGGCCATTCTTTACCATCAAAAAATTGATGAAATGACTTTCCATTAAAAAATTGATGGAGAGCCTTTGAGTTACAATTGAACTAAGTTAGGTTGAGTTTCACTGAGTTTAGGCCCAATTTAGGAGGCAATTTTTAGATTTGAACTCAAGCTCAAGTCTTAAAACTTAGCACGGACTTGGCTCGCTAGTAGGGTTCGAGCTCGCATGAACCTGTTATGTTGATTAAATTTAATTTGCTATTTTATTTTATTATATATACACATGTTCAATTATTTTAAATAATTAAATTAATATATATAATAATTTTAGACAAATTTAATTTAATTATATTATTATAATAATTTTATGTTAAATAATACATTTATAAATATTTATACTTTTTGAGTTTTTTTAGAATTTATTTTTGAACATGAATTTAGAAAATAAAACATTATTTTTAAATTTTAATTTTTTATTTTTTGACAATTCACATTAGTCATAAAATACTATTTTAATCATAAATTTGTTATTAATGTTAACATACAGTTTTAAATGAATTTGGTAATAAGGATATTTTGATAAAAAAAAACCATTATCTCGGTACTTATCATATGCATTTAACAAACATATAAGAAGAAAAAAATACAATTATCAATGGATTACAAAAAATCTAACAAACAATCTGATATAAATCTTATAATGTTTTTTAACTTTATTATGGTCATTTCATATCTTGATTCAAAAAAATATTCCAACTTTATATTGATATAATTTTATTTTGTTTATTTTAACAAACGCTACCCTAAGTAACAAATGGATTTGTGCCATTTGTGTGTGTATGCAAGTTGGTGGTGTGGTGTTGTTACTATTGTAGGTCACCTAGAATCATGTGATGGGAATGATAATTATTTTTATTGTCACCTGGAGTCGTGTGGTGGAAGAGTTGGATGTTGGCAATATTGGAAATGCACAAAATAACTTGGATTTAAGAGGAAATGGTGGATCTTTATATGGACATTGATCCTTCCATCTCATCTGAAAAAGAAGAGAAATAGTGATGAAGTCTTTTTGCACTAGTTGATGGATCACTTGGTGAAAGAGTAATGTTATTTATCTCCAGTAGAAATGAAGTCTTTTTGCACTAGTTGTTGTTCATCTCTACTAGAGATGAATAACAGTTCATGTGACAGTGCTTAGTTGAGAAAGATAAAAAAACACTTAATAGATTTTATTATAATGTCAATTAACCATTGTCATGAGATTGTCACATAGACTACCGTTCATATATGTTGAAGATCAATAGCTTTACTCTTGATGAAAATGGACTTGTCATGGCCACAGACTAGTTGCAATCCTATGAGATTGTTTGGCAACAGAGACTACAATTAATGAATGACCAGCACAGGTTTATAAGCAGTTGGGAAAGGTTAAGGGTTTATCAATCGACGAAAAGTTGGAAGCTCTGACAAAGATATCTAATGGTCTTTCTCTATTGTTTATGTTTCCACGCACTACAATAATTTAGGATTCTTCTGATAAATTAATTTATCACAATAACTATGAAAATTATCATAACATACTTATTATAACGAAATTGATTTATCATCACATTAGTTACAATCAATTTGTTTCAATAAGGATATTGTGACAAAACTCAATTTTGTCATAATATTATCAGTTTTATTGTGACAAATAGTATTTTGTCACTTAAACTACCCTATTATGATAAATTATTTTGTTGTAAAAGAAAATATTTTTTGTCACAATAGATACTATTTAGTCACAATATATCTAAATACAAATCATATGTTTTATCGTAACCAAGCGTTATCTTGTGACAAAAATTGAATAGTGAAGAAACTTATTTAACATAATTCTTAATGTGATAAAATAAATTTTGTCACTTATTAGTTAATTTGACAATAAATTTTGGTTGCACATTTTATAATGACAAATAATTTTGTCAATTATTTAACATTGTGACTAATATTTTTTGACAAAACAGAAATAGTGACAAAATAAATTTTTCAAAATTAAAAAAATTCCTCATGTATAACTCTTAATTTCGTCACAATTTAGAAGTTGCTCTAAGTTTTAATGAGAAGCAAGCATTACCAATTAGATGATGCATACACAATCCACTAAATATAACACCCCTTTTGAAGATTTTTCTAAAAAGAAATAATTATCAGTAGGTACCTATTTGAATTTTGACACTTTTTTATAGTTGATTTTATTCTATTAAGCCAACTTTATATTTAACTCTTTTTCAAAGGTGTAACAGATTTGGACCTGGATTTGGGTCATAGAAATAGGTCGACCCGCCCATAAAGGCTCAATAACTGCCGATCAGTAGTTGGGATTGGTTGTGCCCACTTTCTCCACTTGGAGAGAAATGCCACATGCATATATATATATATATATATATATATGGGTAAGTGTGTTGTGCATTGTTTCCCAAGCCTTCTCCAAAGATTCTATCATCGTGTTCTCTATGTACTATGAAGGGAAAACATTTTGACAGTGACTCATAAACAATTTTCACTTCGTTATTTCATTTGGGATCGATAATCAAATCAAATAAAGATTTAGTTCATTTTTGTTAAAAAATTCTCAAGGACGTTTCCTACAAGAAAAGTTTTTAAATTCCTAATAATGTTAGGTTAAAAATTTACCTTTCCATGTTTGATATAATTTTCTTGAAAAAATAATATTTTTAAAATTTATTTTTAATGAATTTTTTCATAAAAAAAATTCATAAAGAGGGTTACGAATTTTGGATTTCCATAGACTTCAAAAAATTCTTAACAAATAAAAAATTTAAAACACCCCTTGCTCTCTTATAATTTCATAGTTCTTTCACGATTATGTTTATTATAACTTGTTTCTTACAAATATATATACATAATATATTATATAAACATATAAAATATGTATATACACACACGTATTCATATAAACATGTATTCATATAAACATATATATATTATGTATATATATACATATATACATAATATGTAAAAAAAAACTCTTTTTTAACTTTTTAAAAGGCCGTGAGTCCTAATATTTTATATATTAAAAATAATTTATTATTTTTAAATAAAAAATCAAATAAAGGTAATTTTAGAAAAAAATATAAATTTCTAGGAATGTTGCATTTAAATCAAACATAAGAATATAATATTTTTAGAAAAGAATACCTAACATTTCAAGAATGTTTAAATCTAACCAAATATAGAATTGTATAAATTTTAAAAATAAAAAATTCTTAAGAACATTATCAAAAATCAAAAATTTCAAAAATTTAAAATTTTTTTCCATAGCAAACGCCACGTTAAAGTTGTTTACTTTGTGTTTGTTATTTTTCCTAGGAGAAGGAAAATTGCGTGCAAATATATACACAAAACTTCCATACTTTTATATTTATTTTAATTTTGGAAAAACTTTTTTTTTTTGGTAATAGTATCCAATTTTAATTTTATTTAGTTTTAAACTAAATTTTTAATTTCTTCAATAATAGTATATGTTCATTCCTGACCAAAAGGGAGACGATTGGAGGCGGGATCGTAACGGCAAGGTGCGGGCTCCGATGACGAGTCCGTTTGAGGGGCGGCTGGCACCTGCAAACATTCCGACACTCGAGTGAGTAAAAGTAAGGAAATGGGTAGTGTATTAATAGGTAAGATGACAGAACATACATTTACTCTGAAAAGAGCTGCTTGATATAGGAGGATGAGACGTCTTTCTGCATGTATGCGTTATGCGTTTGTAAGTGATGAGACTGACTATCCGAAGTCGGTGGAGGTTCCCAGGTGGTAGTATGGTGGCAACGAGACCCTCATTAATGTGGATGAGATTGGCAATTAATGAGGATGAGATCTGAGATGGTCCCGCATATACCCAATGGGGATTTGCAATGACGCCATGGCAGGCTGGCGCATGGCCGAGATTGGGCCTAGAGAAAGGGTCGAGATTGGGTCCAGACAGTCCACAGCCCCCCTGATTAGTAGTTGATTTTGTAAAATTTTGTTATAATTATAACCCCTATTTTGATTTTAAATTTATTTAATTGAATAATTATTTACAATATATATAAATATATATAATATATATCTATAATATATAAACATAATACATATATATATCCATATAAGTGCACCCATGCGTGCATATCATATAATCATGCATAATATATAATATATTAATATCACATATGTTTATGTGTGAAGCAGCGCTTGCTTGGAGGATAAAATCATTAAAATTGCAATTGAAGCCCAATTTAGAAGACCCAGCAAGGAAGGCCCACATTTAATTATAAGTTGGAATGAAAAAATGGCCCAGCGCATACTCATTAAATTGAAGGTCCAAGGCCCAGTGCATGTTTAAGGCCCAACTTGAGCAGCCTATGGAAGACATTATTTGGAGAAAGCCCAAATATTTTTTTCCTAATAAAGGCCCAAGCATTTTTAATCCTAATGAAGACCAAAAACCCAATTGTAGAAATCTATTTTTATTTTTAAATATTTATTTTATGAGTATTACTTTAGGTGTGTATTATAACTAAAATCTATTTAACTTTATGTGTGTATTTTAGTTAAATCCATTTAACTTTAAGTGTGTATTATAGCTAAAATTTATTTAACTTTAGGTGTGTGAGTGCCCATTAGATATAATTATGTCTAGTTGAATAATTGAAATTGTGTGGTTTGTATTGCATTTTGTGTCTATAAATAGCTCACTTTGTTGCACTTGTAAGGGTGATTATTATTCTTGAATCAAATCTTAGTTGTTTTCTTAAATTTTCTCTTTGAGAATTGCTCTTATTCTTTCTTTTTTTCTCTATTGTTTTCTCTTATGATCTTACTTACTTTTTTTTCTATTGAATTCTTATGTCATTTATTGTTACTTTATTATCCACCGCCTAAATGACCGATTAATTTATGCCTTTAAATTTTTGTAATTTTAATTATTGTCTTTTATTATTCACTGCCTAAATGGCCGGTTAGTTTCTACTATTTTAATTCATGTCATTTAAATTACCTTATTTAAATTTATGTCAATTAACTTTCAAATGAAGATGAGTAGCTAAATCCAATCTTGGGTTAAAGCAAGGACAATATTCAACGCCAATGATTCCCCAAAAAAATTGCGCTTTAAATGAGTGACATTAATTTAAATTTCAGTATGAGTGTGGATTAATTATTGAGAAATCACTAGGTTTGGATTAGATCGTAAGCCTAATTTAGAGCTTTCATGCCACGCATGAGAGTTACTAGAACTGGAAACGCTATCATACCCAAACCTGGATAATTAATTTAGTTATTTTATGTATTAATTGCAATTAGATTTATGGTAATTGCTTAAATTAGAATCTCGCATATCATGTATGGGGATTGCTTAAACTAGAACTATCATCATCTCTAATTGCATTTAAAAACAAACCCTCATATCTGAAATTAAATTAATGTTGTTAATCTTGTTTGCTAAAATTTGGGAATCAACGGGTTAGTGCTGAAATTGTCTTAACTCAAGTGCTATCTAATTTTATATTCTCACATTCAACGTTTATTTCAACTTCTGCCTTACTTTATTTCCTAGTATCTGTTATCTAAAAATCCATAAAAAATCTTGTTGCCAATTCGTTCAAATGCGTGTGCGTGTGTGTGACATTTTTTTTCTTTTGTCATAAATAAATCTCTCAGTGGACGACCTGGACTTATCCAGAAAATACAAATTCAAATTTGAACTACAACTACACTTGTACACTGATGAGTATAAACTTCTCACCAAAAAAATAAAGAAAAAAATATAAAAGTTTTAATGTGTTTTTTTATTGTGTTTTAATTGCAGGGTGAGAGTGCAGCCACCCCCAAGGTCGGATGTTAGAGAAGCGAGCGTTCGAGCTAGAGAAGAGAGGCCTAGGAAATTTTTGCTGCATGTGCTAGTTTTGGAGAGTTGGATTAAAATATGATCGAGGCAGTCGACCGAGCTGACTTTAGTTTTACTTAAATAAATACTGGCTCTAGGGTCGTTTGAGGCCGGTCTGACCTCCAAGGTGAGGTAGTTTTCTCTGTGTGCTGACCGTTAATATGCGTGGCTTCGGGATTCGAGACATTCTACCTAGGAGATGGAGGTGTTATCTGGGTAATGCTCGAGCGTGGTGGTCGGCTTGCTAATGTGAGTATGCGTCGGCAGGGTCTTATATTGTTGTTGGGACATGTTCAGGGTATGACCGAGTTCTTGTCTGCGTACGCTATCTAAACTTGAAAGGAAAAGATTGCGCTCCCCTCGATGAGGTTTTGAGTATGTTTATAGAGGGCGGACACTCTGGTTATAGCCTGCCTCCCAGTCCTTGCAAGGTGGGGATTGGTTCTGACGGTGGAGGAAACCCCCCAATGTATACAATGTGCGAGACTTCGGGGTATGGAGCGTTACGCCAAGAAGGTGCACAGTCGTAGGTATGCACAACGGCTCTTGATTTCCCTTGAGAGATTTGAATGTGCGACAGGTGGCATGCCTCTAACGCTTTGCTAAGCGCCTAATGGCATTTTGCTTTCTTCTGGACGTGACGTGTGGAACAGTATAAAGGGTGTGCCTCATCTCTTCTGAGTTTTTCGTCGTTTCTTCTTCCTTGCGTCAAAGGTGCACTTTTTTCTAAGTCTTTCTTCCTACTCGTTTCTTACAGGTAGAAGTGGCTCCTTGCCTTAGTAGGGGAATGTTGAAGGTTATCTTTAAGGGAAAGAGAGAGGCCCCTAGCGGCGACGGCGAATAAGACGCCACCGTTCCGACCATTGATTCGATATCTTCTACCGCTGTGCCAGTTCTTCTGACTATTTCTAATGCCTATCCAGCGTTGTATTCTGAGGGACTTGCTACTGGTGAAAGGCGATCGTCGGTTGGGAAACGCTCGAGCGATGCCGGAGGTGTTGAGTCACCTGTTGACGCCCTTTCTGTGGGCATGTTTGATCCTTTTGCCTCAGGGGATCATCGGGCAGCATACTGCCGAGTGGAGGATTGGGTTCTGGGGATTTTGACTGAATGTGGAGTTCAGATTCCAATCGGACGTGGCTGCTCTCAAGCAATAGCATCGAGAGGAGATAAGACGCGTCCAAGAGAAGGCAGAGAACAAGGCGGGGGAAGAAGTAGCCAGGGTAACGGCTGACTTGAGTTAGCGAGTAGAGGGGTCTGAGGCATCGTGAGGTCATAAGCCATCTCGACCGCCAACGTGAGGATGTTAAGGCGGAGCTTTGCAATTCAAAGACAGAGATTGCCCATCTGAAAGCGACGTTTGAGGCTGCCCGATCGATGGCAGAGGCAGGCATGGCTGAAATGTTGGAGGGTGTTGACGAGTATTTGAAGGGTTACAAGGAAACTCTACTCCATGTTCGAACTTTATTCCCAGGCCTAGACCTGCAGCCTTGCAAGCCATATATGAGGTTCGAATGCGACCAACTTGTTAACTTGACCGAAGAGGCGTGTGTCGGGACTTTAAGGGGAATTCCTGGAGCTCAGGTGGACCGAGCTGAGGAAAGTGTTATCGACGATGCCGAACCTCTGGCTGAGTTAGGCCAATTTACTACTTTTTTTTTATAGTAGCATAGGTTTCTCAGCGTTTCCTTGATAACCCGATTTTGTCAGGGCTTGTGATATTGCGGCTTGCTACTTTTGTTACCTTTTGACTTGCTATTCATAATGAAATGTCCAATTGATTTTTATTTTTTTTTCTGTAAGGCCCCTTCTTTATTTTCCTTTTAGTGTGTCACGTTTTCTCCTAGTCCAGCCGAGGCCCTTGAGCACTGACCCAGCGGTTCTTGAGTTAAGTGTTATGGCTAGTGCCCAATCTTAGAGTTTGGGGAAAAATATTTTTTTGAGTGCAAACTCTGGAGTTTGGCAGAGGTTTTGGGGAACTATGCATGTAGCACGAGATTCGAGGTTATAGATGAGGCGACGTTTCAACGGCGTTGAGCGTGCTACTTTGGTGAAATGTTTCATCTTTTGGGTGTCCTTATTAGCACGTGAAAGGCGTTGATTGGTCATGGTGGGAGTGTCCCTTCGTTTTTCAAGGCGGGGATATGCCGAGTGCACCTAGGGATTGCTAAAGGAAAGCCTCTATTTGTACCTTGTGAAGATATGACAAGTAATAAGTGGAAGTAACTATTTTTGATTTAGCAAAGCGCATTGTAATAATGATTCTCTTCGGTTTGGGTGAAGGTTTCCTTCTGAGCTCGGCTAGGTGGCGAACTCCGTTGTTGATGTTGTTGGTGATCTAGTAAGGTATGCTTACCATAGATGGTCTACTCCGGGCGAGGGTCTGGGCCTTTGGGGTAGACATGGCCACGGTTCATGAACCGCCGGTTCTGGTTCAAGAAATCTTTGAACCTGAACCGAACCGCCCAAGGGCGGTTTGGGACGGTTCGGTTCCGGTTCCGGTTCGTGCCGGTTCGGTCAACGGTTTGAGCCGGTTCGGTCAACGGTTCCGGTTCCGGTTCAAACCGAATTTTTTTAATTTTTTTTAAATATTGTTGTATTCAATTTTGGTCCTTGTTCCGTTGTTCGGTTCGGTTTGGTTTCGATTTTTAATTGTTAAATGTAATTGTAAATATAAATATTCTCAACCATATTTTTAATAAAAAAACACTACTAAAAATTGAAGAAATATAAGTAATAATTTCATTAAAAATAATTAAAACAACTAAACAAGTATGTAATATAAGTAATTAATTTTTACAAATGTGAAAAATAAAAAATAAAAAATAGAATTAGACTTAATTTCATTAAAAAATAATTACAACAAAAATGTAATACAAGTAATTAATTTTTACAAATGTGAAAAAAAATAAAATATGGACTTGGATCCTACGCATCTTCATTGGAGTCGGAAGTCGCCGTTGTTGAACCATCATTAACCCATTCGTCAGATGATGATGAATGTATAAGTTCTTCTTGACGTCGCATGTTAGCTCTTTCCCAATCATCGAGGCAAACTTGAGCTTCCAATGATTCTGGAGCCAATCTTGATCTTCTTTCGTCCAAAATGTTGCCTCCACTACTGAATGTTTGTTCAACGGCTACAGTTGAAGCTGGAATTGCAAGAAGTTGACTTGCAATAATTGCAAGAGTTGGAAATGTCTCCTTGTGCCTTTTCCACCACTCCAAAATTTCAAAATTTAAACCTGTATCATCACCAAACTCAAAAACTGTGGTTAGATAAGTTTCGAGCTCCGAATGTGAGCTCGATCTAGGTTTTTTCCTCCTTTGATCTAAAAATTTATGACCCCATTTCATTGGTTGGGAGGAAGAGGAATGCGGAGCCATGGATGGAAATGATTCTTCACTACTAGGAGCAATAACATATGCTTCATATAATTGATTGCATAAAGTTCTAACCTTAGAAATTATAATATTCACATCAATTTCTTCATTATTTTCTAATCCTAACAACGAATAATAGTTAGACAAACACTCAATTAAACCATCAAATTTACACCTAGGATCAAATACCATAGTAACAAGAAAAATTTCAGGAATAAATTGATAATAACGTAACCATTTTTCTCTCATTTCTAAAACAGCATGACAAATTTCTTCAACATTAATTCCTTCCATTAATACACCGGCCACATTCATTGCTTCTATTAAAAATTGATGTGAAGTTGGTTTATAAACACTACTAAGTGTATGAGTAGCATCATTAAAAATTCGTAAAATATTCAAAATTGAACTACAAACATTCCACATAGTTGGAAAAATAGGATATTGTGGAATATAATTTGCTGCAAAAGAACACAATAAATCTTTATATTCAAAAGATTGATTAAGTAATTTAAAAGTTGAGTTCCAACGAGTAGGGACATCTTTTGAAAAACGTTTTGGAGTTTGACCATTGGAGGTGCAAAAATGTGCCCATGCTTTTGCAGTTCGAGGGTGTACCCAAATATAAGAAATAACATTTCTAATTGGATCTAAATAAGAATTAAGTGACTTAATACCATCTTGAACACATAAATTTAAAACATGACATGCACATCTAACATGAAAAAATCTTCCACCAAAATTTGGTTGGCAAATTCTTTTCAATTCATTAATAGAAGCAGTATTAGCCGATGCATTATCAAAAGAAATTGAAAAAATTCTATTAACTAATCTATATTCTTGTAAAATTTGTTGAATTAATCTACAAATATTTTCAGCATTATGACTTTCATCAAAACATCGATACGCAAGAATTCTTTTTTGTAAAATATAATTTTCATCAACCCAATGACAAGTAATACCCATATATGAATGAGTTTGCCAATGATCACTCCAAATATCACTACAAATAGAAACATTAATATTATTGTTTTGAAAATATGTTATCAATTCAATTTTTGAGTTTTTAAACAATTTTAACAAATTCCTTTTCAAAGTATTTCTAGGAATTGATTTAAAACTAGGATTAACAAAGTTTTGACAAAATCGAGTAAAACCTAATTTTTCACCAAAACTAAAAGATAAATGATCAATTGCTACCATTTCAGCTAAACCAGACCTACAATTAGCTTCATTATAATGAAATAATTGAGGAGAGTTTGAAGAGGTAGCAAACCCGGATATTTGTGTTTGATCGCGGCTCAATCCAACCTTGAGCGGGTGCTTTGTTTGCAAATGTCGGGCGAAAGTACCATATCCACCTCCTTGCTTGAATTTGTATACTTGATTACAATAATTACAAGATACATCAAATTTACCATCTCCTTTTGGTGTTTTCTTGAAATGAATATTAAAAATATCAGAAGTAGAAATTTTTCCACCTCCCTTTTGTTGAGTTTCACTCTCTTGTGTTTGAAAATTTTGAGCTTCAAACTCAACATTTTCAACATTTCTACCTTCACTTGCCATTTTTTTGAAAAAAGTATGATAATAAAAAAATATAATAATGATAAAATAATATAGTAACAAGTAATAAATAATTAACAATATAATTGAATAAATTGATAAATAACAAAATGAGAAGATTGAAGAAATTGAAATTAAAATATTAAATGAGAGACAAAATTGAGAGAATAATAGCTTGAGACTTGAGAGAGAGAGAGAGAGAGAGAGAAAGTGTGAAAAATGAGTGGGGGAGGGAGGGGTATATATAGATAGGAATTATAAAATTTAAAAAAAAAAAAAAAAAGTTGGGGGGGGTCCAACGGTCCAATCCAAATTGGACCGTTGGGGGTGGGGGGGGAGGGGAGGGGGGTCCAACGGTCCAATTTGGACCGTTGGGGGGGGGGGAGGGGGGGTGCACCGTGCGCGGCCGCACGCGCACGGGGGGGGGGGGGGGGTTGGGGGGGGAGGGGGGGCCGGTTCCGCGGAACCTTGAACCGGAACCGGACCGAATTTCGCCGGTTCGGTCCGGTTCAGGTTCCGGTTCCGGTTCGGCCGGTTCTGGGTCCGGTTCCGGCCGGTCCGGTTCCGGTTCGAACCGCCGGTCCGGTTCAATTTTGGCCATGTCTACTTTGGGGTAGAGTTCTATTACGAGTTGACAACGGTCGTCCGATGATCGGTTTTGCTGTTCTAACTCCACCATATGCATGCTAGGGTGTTGGGCTTGGCTACTTGTTCCCATTGCTTGGCTACTGTTTTCGGGGGCTTTGCTTCCTTTATTGTCCTTGCGGGGCTCGGGGCTCCGAACTCTGAGACTTTCATGGTAGCATTGCCCAGCCTCTTTTTGATCGGCATGGACGGCTCTGACCTTGGTATTTGACACAGGGAATTTCATGGCCAGATGAAGAGTGGATACTATTATGCCTAAGTTGTTGATAGAGGGGCGACTGAGCAGTGCGTTGTATGGTGTTTGGCAGTTAATGACTAGATATCGAATGCGGATTGTTTTAACGAGGAAAGCCATCCCGAACGAAGTCAGTAAGTCGACGTAACCCCTAACGCCTACCTGTTTTCCATAAAAACCAATCAGGTTCCCGTCGAATGGTCTTAGCTCCTTTTTGGGGATTTTCATTTCTTTAGGGTTGACAGATATAACAAGTCAGCCGAGCTACCCTGATCCACGAGGACTTTCTTTATCAGGAAATTCGCAGCGATGACCGAGATTACCATGGGATCATCGAGGTTTTTATCGATACCTTCGAAGTCCTCATTGGTGAAGGAAATTGCGAGGTGTTGGGCTATCCTCTTCAGCATCCTCTTGGTGCTATCTATCCACATTACCGCCTGGAGGTGTCGCTTCTTTGCTGAGCTCGATTCTCCTCCATCTGCGAAGCCTCCAAAGATGGTGTCAATGACTCCGGCTACTAGATTCCATGGGGGTGGTCCGATGTTTTGCCTGTAGCTTGCTTGGTGCCGTCTCTAAGGGTTGCGGCTTCTTTACCTATCCGAATTGCCCTGCGAGGATCGCCTTTGATCCGGTTTATAAACATATTGGCGAAGATATCCTTCCCTAATCAGGCATTCTATTTGGTCCTTTAGGGTGGCACACTCTTCGGTTGTATACCCAAACTAAAGATAAATTCAATGATAATGAACATAAACACAATAAAAAAAACACATATTTAATTACGATAAACGCAAACTTGATGAAGATAAATCGAATGAATTAATCTTTATTGTAATAAAGTTAAAACTATATTCGATTTATTTTTATTGACAGTGGTAGAGATCTGAAGCCTCTAAAAGTGTTAATTGGAAACAAATGACAACTTACCTATTATAACTATATATATGTATATATTTAATTAATTTGTCATTTTTTTTATAACTCTTATACAATTAGGATTTCAAATTTTATGAAATTCCAAAAATTAAATAGAATTCCACTTTTAAATAACATTAAATAAAAGATATAGAGATATGATCAAAGTAAAATGGATTCGAACAATATTACTAATTAATATTAAATTTAACTTAGTTCGACCAATTAGCAAGCTTGTTTATACTTTTTAGAACAATCTTTCAGCCTTGTATTGAAATTTTGATTGGACAAAAATGTATTATTTTCATATTGATAGTTTTCTTTGATTAATATTATTTATTAGAATTTAATTTGAAAAACATTTAAACATATATTCTTTAGTTTTATTTTGAATCTAAATAACATTTAAGCATATCTTTCAACCATGTATTGAGACTAGAATAAGTTTTTATATTTTTTTTATTTCATTTTAAATTATTATTTTTTTCTCTTATCGTCGCTGTCAATTGCTATACTTCAGTTACGACAATTAAAAGTTATGAGAGCCACCAACATGGTAATACATTTTCGATAGACTAAAGCGATTTTCTTGGCGACCTCTAGTCATGGGCAACGAATGAGAAAGAGGGAATTTTTTTTTTTTTTGTAAAAAAATCAAATCCAAGAATTAAAAATGAAAAGCGTACGATGTTATGTGCATCTCTTCCCACAGAGATTTGAAGCCCTTCAAAAATGCAAGGCGGTAGAAGCCCAACCCACCAAATGATAATGATACGATCCACGGTCCACTAAATATATGCCCCTTTTGGAAGATCTTTCTAGAAGGATCAAGCATCTCTCGACGCCTATAGAAATTTCCACACAAACCCTTGTTCGTCAAATCTAACCTATTAAACCCCTCTTTTGTCCCCCACCTCTTCTCCTCTTTCCAGATTCGAAGCGAGTCTTCACGATTCCAGAGCGAGTAGGCCGGACGCCGCGGCTTGCCCGATCCGTTTCCGTATCTCCAAGGTACGATGATCCTCATAAACCCTAGATATTCTCAGATCTGCGTGCTTCTCGCTCTAGATTCATCTCCTCTCGGCGGTGGTTCAGATTTTCACTGTTCAATTGCCCGCGGGGATCGGAATGTAGGTTTTTTTTCGCCTTTGGTTCAGATGCAGCGACTTCTGTTCGCACCTTGCGTGTTATGGCGGTCTCGTAGAAATGATGGGCTTGTCTGATTATTTAATTCTGTTTTGATGGTGCTGCTGTTTGAAAATGACGTCGCGATTTTTGCGCTTTTGGTGATCGGGTTTTGTTTGCGTTGCTTTTTTGAATGATCTGTTTCCGATGCAGTAGTGAAATGACTGCATTGTTGAGCATAATTTTGTTGTTTTTCGTGTTAACACTTATGCGGATAATATGTGGTTGGCGTAACTTGTGAAAACAGCTTAGCAGTAAAACCTTTGGAGGAATTCATTTATTGATGAATGTGATTTTTATTGGCCAAGGATCAGAGACTATTTATTTTCTGGATGTTTTTACTCCAGGCTGTTAAAAAATGAAGATTTATGTTTTTGTGTCAATTATGTAGCTGAGATGGTGTGCGCTGAACGGGACTATTACTCCACTGTCCTCTAGTAGGCCCTTACACTTGAATTTATTAGGGGTACATCATAGTTCGCCATGAACTTGAGTAAGCACTAAATGGGATTTGATTTGTTAATTTTGCAGGCTCTTGCTTATTTTAGAGTTTTTGTGCTCCAAAGCTAAACTTTCTGTTGAAGATGAGCGTAGTGGGTTTTGATTTTGGCAATGAGAGCTGCGTTGTTGCAGTTGCAAGGCAAAGAGGCATTGATATTGTTCTTAATGATGAATCCAAGCGTGAGACTCCTGCCATTGTGTGCTTTGGTGAGAAACAGCGGTTTCTTGGAACAGCTGGGGCTGCTTCAAGCATGATGAATCCAAAGAATACGATTTCTCAGGTAAAGAGGCTGATTGGACGCCAGTTTTCAGATCCTGAGCTGCAACAAGATCTCAAAGTGCTGCCTTTTGCTGTCTCCGAAGGTCCAGATGGATACCCATTGATTAATGCTCGATATTTGGGAGAAGCAAAAACATTTACGCCTACCCAAGTACTGGGCATGGTTCTTTCAAATCTGAAGGGCATAGCAGAGAAGAATCTCAATGCTGCAGTGGTGGATTGCTGTATTGGGATTCCTGTTTATTTCACTGATCTTCAAAGAAGAGCTGTCTTGGATGCGGCTGCTATTGCAGGTTTGCATCCTCTCCGGTTGATGCATGAAACCACTGCAACTGCTTTGGCATTTGGAATTTATAAGACAGATTTACCTGAGAATGATCAGTTAAATGTTGCATTTGTTGATATTGGCCACGCTAGTATGCAAGTTTGCATAGCTGGTTTTAAGAGGGGCCAACTGAAGATATTGGCCCATTCTTTCGACCGATCTTTAGGTGGCAGAGATTTTGATGAAGTTCTATTCCAGCATTTTGCTGCAAAGTTCAAGGAAGAATACAAGATTGATGTTTTCCAGAATGCTAGGGCCTGCCTCCGGCTTCGTGCCGCTTGTGAAAAGCTGAAGAAAGTTCTTAGTGCTAACCCAGAGGCACCTCTGAATATAGAATGTTTGATGGATGAAAAGGATGTTAGGGGTTTCATCAAGAGAGAAGAGTTTGAGCAGATAAGCATTCCAATTTTGGAACGCGTGATAAAGCCATTGGAGAAGGCTCTTTCAGAAGCTGGCCTGACGGTTGAGAATATTCATGCAGTTGAGGTTGTTGGTTCAGGCTCTAGGGTTCCTGCCATAATCAGAATACTGACAGAATTCTTTGGCAAGGAACCTAGACGTACAATGAATGCAAGTGAGTGTGTTGCCAAAGGCTGTGCCTTGCAGTGTGCAATCCTCAGCCCCACATTCAAAGTCCGGGAATTTCAGGTATAAATTTCTTCTGCTGATTGTAATTATTGCTTTTCCTCTTATTTATCTATTTATCTTTCTTGTGGTCTTAGTTTGGGCCTATGTTGTTTTCCAGAGGGCATCAGTTGACCCCGGTGCATTGAAAGATGCTTCACTCTAGATGTTGTATTTTGTTAACTGATGGGAGTCTAGTTCAATTTTGAATTATCAGAAGATGCGACTTCATGCACTCTGGGAACATAGTCCATGTGCCCATTTGTTTATTACATACAAACTATTTGATAGGTTTTTCTATTTGTTCTTTCTTGGGGGAGAATATTTCTAGTTTATATAAGCTTACTAAAGGAATCAAGTTATATTATGCATATCTAGTTATAAAAGGAACTCAATCTTACTATGTAGTCGGTTTATACTGTATATATCAATTTATATAGGAAGTCATTTGAATCATGTGGTTTCTGTGATAGAACTATGTATCTAATGTGTGTTATGTCACACAAGTGCATAATATACGATTTTATCTGTAGATTGTTTATTCCAGATCTTGGTACATTTTGGTACTTTGTTGGTAGATGCAGGAAGTGCTCCTAATTGGCATCATTTTACCTTGCTTCCAATTATCCTTTTGGATTAAATTCACTTATAAGGATCTCTGTCTCATCATATAATTGTTTGATAATAAGCATTTGAAGATGTTAAGGAAGTCATTCATATTATTATAATTCTCATTATTTTCCCCCATGTTGCAATTCTCTCTCTCTCTCTCTCTCTCTTTTTTTAATTAAATTGAATTTTAAGGAACTTGGCCATATTTTGTGATTATGCAAACCATTTATATAGGGACTTCATCCATATTGTATAGGTTCTATTAGATAATTAATATACATGCACATATATATTTGTGATACAAGTTATATTCATAACATAGGGATATCACGTATAGTTTGTTTCTTCTTGGTCTTGTATGTATCAGTACATTCTAGAGAAGTAAGTTTCCTTTGTGATTGGTGACATGTTCCTTGTAATGCAATTCACTTCTTGGATTTCATTTTTAGGTTGATACCATGCATACCAAGATGTAAAACAAACACATTTATATTAAGCAGCTTCTGTCAAAAAATCTACATATGTAATGTTCTTTAAATGAAACAAATTATATGCATGATATAGGTTGTGTGATAAATAGTTTGTTTCTTCTTTGTCTTGTACATTTTGGTACCATCTAGAGAGGTACAGGGCTTGCTTATAAATAGCATCTTGTTCCCCATGCTGCAGTTCATGTTTTAGATTAACTGGAACTGTTTGTGTTATGGCCTTGTTTTATGAGCAATAATTTGTCCTTTTGTAAAGGTCAACGAGAGTTTTCCATTTCCCATTGCTGTGTCATGGAAAGGTGCTGCACCGGATGCTCAAAATGGAGCTGCTGAGAATCAACAAAGCCGTATTATTTTCCCGAAAGGGAATCCAATACCTAGTATTAAGGCTTTGACATTCTATAGATCGGAAACTTTTTCAATAGATGTTCAGTATGCTGATGTCAATGAAGTGCACGCACCGGCAGAGATTAGCAGATACACGGTAAGTGTTCTACCAACTGTGGAAGTGTATTGTGTTCTGCAAGTGGTTATGAGTTTCTTGGATCATTCATGACATTGATGTACATGTTTGTGGACAGATTGGACCTGTTCAATCCACAAAGAGTGAACGGGCAAAATTGAAAGTGAAAGTTCGTTTGAATCTGCATGGCATTGTATCGGTTGAGTCAGCGACTGTAAGTCATGAGAACAGCTTGAGTGGCTTTATTTTTATTTTTGTTTTTTGTTCTCTGCTTTGGTAACAGAGCAGTTTATATTGTTCATATACTCTTTGATTTTTTATCAGCTTTTGGAAGAGGAGGAAGTTGAAGTCCCAGTTGTTAAAGAGGCAACTAAAGAAGCTGCTAAGATGGAGACAGATGAAGC
Organism: Diospyros lotus; assembly: GCF_014633365.1. Lineage (NCBI taxonomy): Eukaryota > Viridiplantae > Streptophyta > Magnoliopsida > Ericales > Ebenaceae > Diospyros > Diospyros lotus. The sequence continues at coordinate 41,740,228 of NC_068339.1, read as the reverse complement.
TTCAAGCAATGCTGCTCCCCCAGCTACTGAAGCTGATGTAAATATGCAAGATTCAAAGGCTGATGTTCCTGGGGCTGAGAACGGTGCCCCTGAGTCTGAAGAGAAGACTGTTGAAATGGAAACAGATGCCAAGGTTAGTAGTGGTTGTTCCCATAATATGCTATAAACGCACAAAAGAATGTACAGTCATATACTGTCTTAAGCAGTCATCCATTTCATAGCTTTGCTGCACGGGGTTTGATTTATAGTGTCTGGCTTGTTTTTACATATTTAAAAGAAAGAAGTTGATGGTGTGTTTGAGTTGGGGTTAGGTGTGGGTAAAAACTCCTGACCAGACAGATTGCTTTAGTGCTGGAGAAATATCGGTCCCTGACCAAAATTTTCAGTTGTGGATGCTAAAGACATCTTGCAGTGAATTGCTTTCAGCTTGGCCTGGAGACTTATATAGCTGAATGGTGGTCCAGAGCCATTTAAAGGATTCCTTTACAATGAAGTCTGTGTGGAGACAGTGAATCATTTCACTTTGTCACATTCTAACTAGACTAAGTAGTGATATAACTCTTTCCCTTCCACTCTGGGGTTTTAGGTGCACAGCCGTATTGTATTTCCCCTACATGGTATAGACTTTGCATGAAAAATAGTTTTGAATAAAGGTATTGGTTCAATCTGTCCTTTGTGTGATGGTTGTCTTCCTTCTTAATCTCCAAATCCGCTATGTGAATAAGTTATTTATATCCCATTCTGGGAGTAGCTCTTGATTCTCGAAGAATGAGGACTCAATCAAATATGAAATTGAACTGTAGCTGGTCTTTCATTTGAAAATTGTTTTTTTATTTGTGCTAGATGAAAATTATTGATTTTCTTTGAGTAGGTTGAGGCTCCAAAGAAGAAGGTGAAGAAAACAAACATTCCTGTATCTGAGATGGTTTATGGAGGAATGGCTTCTACAGACTTGCAGAAAGCGGTAGAGAAGGAGTTTGAAATGGCTTTGCAGGATCGAATCATGGAAGAAACAAAAGACAAGAAAAATGCTGTTGAAGCCTATGTCTATGACATGAGAAACAAGGTATTGTAATGACCCTTTGTAGAACAGCTTCTTTTAGAGGCTTGGATACATTGAACTGAGTTCCTTAGTTTAGAATAGCTTCTATACCCTTTGTAGAACAGCTGCTTTTAGAAATTTGGATACATTGAACTGAGTTCCTTCTTGTTACCCAGCTTTATGACAAATACCAAGAGTTTGTTACCGATTCAGAGAGGGAAGAGTTTACTGCTAAACTGCAGCAGGTGGAAGATTGGTTGTATGAAGATGGTGAGGATGAAACCAAAGGTGTATACATTGCTAAGCTTGAGGAGCTCAAGAAGGTTTGCTTTCATTTATTTTCTTTGTTGGCTGTCTGCTTCAGTTTACTAGAGTTATGTACCCGACTTGGAATTTGAAATTGGCAGCAAGGTGATCCAATTGAGGAGCGGTACAAGGAGTTCAGTGAGAGGGGATCGGTGATTGATCAACTTCTCTATTGTATTAAGAGTTACAGAGAAGCTGCAATGCTAAATGATTCTAAATTTGAGCACATTGACTTGGCTGAGAAGGAAAAGGTGAATGATCTCTCTCTCTCTAGTCATGATTGGTTGCAATTAGTTTTCTAACTTCATTTTTGGTTGATGGGTAGGTTCTGAATGGATGTGCTGAGTCTGAGGCTTGGTTGAGTGATAAAAAACAACAGCAGGACTCCCTACCCAAATATGCAGCCCCAGTTCTATTGTCAGCTGATGTTAGAAAGAAGGCTGAAACCCTCGACAGGTACCGTTTCATTTTTCTTTAATATTTCTTGTTTACTTCGCCTGTTGCTTTTCTTTCCAAAAGGTTTGAGATGAATCTTGTATCTTCTTGTCTGTTTATTGATGATTGTCGAAAGTAGACGGTTTAGGAGTTTATCATGGGCCTCGAGTTGGATACCACTGGTCATGGAGTCTGCACTGGAACTACTCATTCCCAGTTTATTGTTTTGATATTAACTTTTGTAGGATTTGTTAAACAGGTTTTGCAGGCCGATTATGACGAAACCTAAGCCAGACAAGCCAGCCACGCCTGAAGCATCAGTACCGGCATCTCCCCAAGGAAGCGAACCACAATCTCAAGGTGCCGAGAATGCCAACGCGGGTGCCAGTCCTAATGAGAGTACTGGGGATGCCAACAGCGGGGTGCCACCAACTGCTGCGGAGCCTATGGAGACCGACAAGTCAGAAACTGCTCCTGGTGCAGCGGCTTAAATTAGAAAACTCTGGTTCTAGGGAAACACTACCGCAGGCAAAAGGTTTGGTAGAACTGTTTTTAAACTTTTGAGAGCATGAAACTATTTTAAAAGATTTAGGGATATGTTTGATGCGGGTGAGATTGCTATTTAGTATCTATCTGTAAAGCCGTCTCAGGGTTTGGTTGGATGATGGTTGCCAAATCCTGTCATTAATAGGATGGGGAACTCTTCCTGAATCCAGTTTTCCCGAAGGTTCCTTGCAGAGGTGAAAATTCAGTCATCTTTAATTCTCGTTTGTTTGAGAAAAGACCCTTCATAACATCGATCATGTTTCACACTGGCATTGAAATCCTCTCTCTCTCTCTCTCATCTGAGAATGGCCCTATAAAATGATTAAAATGTTCTTGTGTTGGTAAGGATTGGTTATTTTTCTGGGTATCCTATATATCAGCCCCTCTATTGGATATGAGACTTTGACTTGCTGTGTTATTTTGGTTTCTTTTTTGGGATTTTGATCTGAAATTAGATCTGTTCTCTCCGCAAATGCAAGGTTGATCTATTACACTAGGGCTGCAACTCCATTTGGATTTGTTTACGTTCGTCTATTTAGTTGAATAAATAAATTTGAGTTGAGTTGAATTTTTGATTTTGTTTTAAGGGTATTTAGGTGCTTTTCGTTTGTGAACAAGTTGGTTAAAGTGTTTGATTTTAGGTTCATTTAGCTCATTTTTAGAGGTTTCTTTATGTATGCTTCTTTCAACTGAAGATTTTTGTTATGTTATATAGGATATAAAACTAAATACGTATACTGATTTTTATATATTTAATATAAAAGCTCAATGCCAGTTTGTATTTGTTTATTATAAATGAGCGGGTTAAAATCTAATTGGATTTTAATTATCGAAGATAATAAGCATTTGGTTAAATTGCTCTCCCTGCTGTGGACACCACCTTTATTTTGATTTTTAGGCATTACTGCGTTAATTAAAATCTAATCTAATTAAATTTAAAATTATCAGAAAAAAATAAAAAGGCCGAATAAATATGGTATTGTTGATAAAACCATGATTATTTCTTTCAATTTTTTTTTTTAATTCTGTATCAAAACCAAAATTAAAATTATTTTATAATAAATGCTATGTTATATTTTAAATATATGCATACAAGATAGACTTAAGTTAAGGTCGTAGTCCTACTCTAGAACAAAAAAGAAATTGTAGTACTTATATATACATAATGCTCATAATAAAGAAATAGACTTCAATTACAAATCTAGTAAGTTCATTTGGGATGCTTATAAAAGACTTCAGTTAGATGTTAAAATTAGCGAAACTCTTCATGTTTATAAACATCTGCATGCTAGAACACGCAAATCTTTGAGAAAATAGGGTAATAAGGTAAATTGCACTCTGCATTTTTGAGCTTTGGTATGAAACACACATTCATTCTGGAGTTATGAGAAATAACAATAACATCCATGGATTCAAAGGAATAACAATTTGTAGAAAAAGACGAAACAAGCTGAAAAAAAATTGTAGATTTTTTTTTTTATTGTATTTTTGAGTAGTATGGGATATTTGTACAGAATATCTAGATTATCTGAACATATTTGAATATGTTTAAAAAGATAAAATAAATCATATACAACAAAAATAATTTTAAAAAAACTATTGAGATGTCTGTTGCCTTATTTGCTGTTGTTGTCCCTTTATTCTTAGAGTTTTCTAATATTTAAATCATCTTATTAATTTATCCTTTTTATCTCATTTTTTTTTTTTTTTTGCTATAAGATTAGGAGAAAAATTTAGCTATTACTCAAGTTATCATTCAAGTAAAATGTCCACAATTTATTTTATTTCCACAATATCAATATCTTTGTGATATTTTCACACTCCCACTCAAGCTGGTGAGTGGATATTTTTCATTCTTAATTTGCATGTAATTTCTTCAAATTTAATTATAGGAAGACCTTTTGTAAAGACATTTGTCTATTAATTATTTGAAGAGACATATAATATGATGTGTTAGTGTAGTATGCCTTAATGCTAGATTTAGATGGCGTCTAGCGGGTTTGTAATAAATATAAATATATTTATTGTATCTTTTTATATATATTAATAAAAGATAAGTTTATCTTATTTATAAATTCTCTAGTTTGATACATTAAAGTGTCTTTAGGTTTTCTGTTGGAGAGTCTTATTCTTAAGTGTTAATAATATGTGATAAGATTCTCTAGTGACAAGAAATGTTAAATGATTCATAATTCTTAGGTTAATTAGACGAGAATTCTAATTAGTCGATCATGGACTAGCACATAGTTTGCTACTTTGATCAGTATGAGTTATTGATGGTAATGGTGGTGAGTCACCTACCATATGATGTGTGGATGTCTTTAGTAAACTTGTGGGTGGTTGTTGGAGAACAACGCATTGAATGTGACACTGATGACTGACCACATGATATTGTGGATAATGGTCATGTCGTTTAGTTGCGATAGTGTAGCTAATCCTTAGACTTGAACTGACATAGTTGTCTTGTGTATTGGTGTGCGGGATTTGCTAATGGGTCGAACCATCTAATTGCAAGGTGGATAGGTTCATCTATGTGGTTATGTATTACTGGTATATGGAGGCATGTAGGTGTTCAGGGATATGATCCATCACCCTTGTTATTAATGGGGGGTGAATGTCTTATGTGGTCTACTATTAGTGTGACAAGACAATCCCTGGTTAGGGCAAATTGATTATCAGAAAATGTGTTTCCTGATGTGTCATCTAGTCACTCTAATAAGATCTGACACATAGTTACTGAGCTTGTGAGTTTATCATTTCATGAATCTCGCTCAGTTGGGACGTTAGGTGATGGAAGAATTATAGCACATGATAATCGTCAACTGTAATAGGTTCACTTGAAGTGAGACTTCACTGTCTTTTATATTGTCCTAAACTGCTGCTAGGCGCTTCTTAGGACCTTTCAGATTATCACTGGGATATGGAGAGATTCTTGTGATGGGTTAAGGTGTTGACTGGTGCCAAACGGGGTTTGGTGTTATTTGTTTGCTAGCAGACAATGAACCTAAAAAGTCACACACCATATAGTGTTACGTTTGATATCAACACTATGTACCCATTGTGTCTCAGATGTGTCATTAAATGTTAATGACAACAATGTGTTAACGGTTAGTGTGTTAGAGCATTGAGAGTTGACTGCCTCGGTAGTCAACTGCCTAGTGGATGGGAGTCGATTCTTGGTGCTGCCTTAGCCTTTTTAAGTGCGGTCCGCGTGGGAGTTGATTGGAGGAGGAGATGGAGATATCGGGTAGCTTCTATTTTGGATGTGGGAGCAATTGGATTAAAGAGAACTTGTCTTGGCTTTTGTTTTTTGCTTCATTTTTTTTTTTGTCTTTTTCTACTTTTGTCTCTGTAAATTAATAGGTGCATGGTTGTCATGCGTAAGAGAAACATGGGAGCTGGTGGTACGGAATCTTTAGGCTAGCACGGGAAGAGGTGCACAGAGAGATACTGGATAGCGTGGTGTGGACGGACTAGGACCACCACGACTTGAGGTGGATTCGGTCTCGATACAGAAATGGTTTTTGTATCCAACCTGACATTGGACATTGGACATTAGGTATTCATTTATTGTCTTTCATATGATGAAATAATGTTGCTTAAAAATCTAAGTTGTGTATGGTGTGTGTATTTATTACTTCCGTTGTGTATGTTTGATGCACATAAAATTTTTAAATTTTATCTGCACCACCATACGTGAATTCCTTCATGATGATGAGACCATTGTCTAATTTCTCTTTGATGAAATGTCAATCAATCTCTATATGTTTAGTTTGATCATGTTACACTGGACTATATGTTATATTTATTGTTAACTTATTGTCGCAATATAACCTCATAGATTTTGCTCCTTTTAATCCCAAATTGTTGAGAATGATTCTCAACCATAATAACTCACAAATTTCATAAGCCATTACTCTCCTTAACACTAGATTTGGATACTACCAACTATTTTTTACTCTTCCATGAAATAATGTTTCCTCCAAAAAATATATAATAATCTATAGTAGATCTCCCATCTGTCAATGATCCAGCATAATCAATATCCATATAAGCTTCCATAGTCAATTTTCCTCCTATTTTAAATAGAATTCTTCTATTTGGTGTGGCTTTCAGATACTATAAGAGTTTGTGAACAACTTTCATATGTTTTTCTCTAGGATCATGCATAAATTTGCTAACAACCCCTACTGAATAGGCAACATTAGGTCGTATATGAGATAGATAAATTAACCTTCCTACTAGTATTTGATATTGACCTTTATTAACAACACTTCTATCTTTTTGTCCCCCCAATTTGTGATTTTGCTCAATTGGGTTATTGGAAGCTCGACATCCTAGCTTCATTATTTCTTTGAGCAAATCAAGAACATATTTCCTTTGGGAATAAATGTGCCTTGTTTAGAGTAGGCAACTTTAATCCCTAGAAAATATCTCAACATTTTCAAATCTTTAATTTCAAACTCTTTAGCCAATTGAATCTTCAATTTTTCTTTTTCAATATTATCATCACGATTCACAATTATATCATCAACATATGCTATGAGGATAGTAAGTTTACCTTCCTTTGAGTGTTTAATGAAGAGAGTGTGATATCCTTGGCTTTGTCGATATCCCATCCTTAGCATAACTTCAATAAATCTACCAAACCATGTTCTAGGGGTTTGCTTTAGTCCATAAAGACCTTTCCTCAGCTTGCACACTTTGTTTGGCCCAAATTTATTCTCAAAACTTGGTGGTAATTCCATGACAACCTATTCTTTTAAATCTCCATGTAGGAAGACGTTTTTAACATCAAACTATTGTAGATGCTAGTCAAAGCAGGTTGTAAGAGATAATAGGATTCTAATAGTACCCATTTTAATCATTGGTGTAAAAGTTTCTTAGTAGTCAATCTCATAGATTTGTGTACAGTCTTTTGTAACTAAGTGAGCTTTATACCTTTCCAACGACCCATTAGCTTTGTATTTGAGTGTATAAACCAATTTACAGCCTACTACCCCTTTTTCTTTTGGTTGATCAACCACCTCTCAAGTCTTATTTTTTTTTATAGGGCATTCATTTCATCCCTTATAGCAAGATTCTAGTTCTTATCTTTTAATGCTTCATGAACAGTCCTCGGGACAATTATGGAGTCAAGATTTGAAGGAAAGGCTGAATGCTACAAAGATAATTTGTGAGAGGTAACAAATTGAGAAATAGGGTGTTGAGTATACTTACAGGTATCCTTTCTCAATGTGATACACCGCTTAAGATCATTAGGACTCTGAAAGTTAGAATAACCAAGTTTCAAAATTTCATTACTTGACATCGAGTTGAAAATTGGGAGTAGCTCTTAGTCTGAATTAGGCTGTGGTCTTCTTGATTATACATGTGTAGGCTTCCTTGTCTCTTGCTAATTTAGAGGTTTCAATGGTGAGGTTGGCGTAGGGAAAGATTGATTACTGGTTATAGAATGGTCATTGACTAAAATGTGGTCATAATTGGCTATAGACTAGTCATGATTAGTGGATATTGGTAAAGGCAAAGGTTGGTCTTGGGTAGTTGCTGTAGGCAAGGGCTGGTTATGGTCAATTGTTGTAGATTGGTCATGGTTGTTGTAGGTAAAGGTGGCAGGGGCTAGTCATGGTTAGTTGCTATAGGTAAAGGCTGTAAGGATTGATCATGGTTAGTTGCTGTAGGTAAAGGAAGGAGAAAAGCCTCATCTTCTGAAGTGGAATAGTTCTCCTAGGGAGGATGAAGATTGGGAGAAGGGAAAAATGGTTGATCTTCATGAAAAGAGACATCAAGGGATATAAAGAACTTTCAAGAAGAGGGATAATACTTGTATCCCTTTTTAGTGTTAGAATAACCAAGAAATAGGCATTAAGTGCTTTAGGGTCAAGTTTAGTGAGATTGATTTTGTGGATACGAACAAAAGTGGTGCAACTGAAGACCTTGAAAGGTAAATAAGTCAAATATGGTAGGTGAGGGTAGGAAACATAGAGTTTTTTAAGGGGACTTTTCTAGTCAAGGATCCAAGGCGGGGTTCAATTTATAAGCTATGTAGTAGTTGAAACTGCTTCCCCCCAAAAATAAGATTGAACATAGGTGTTAAAGAGAAGGGATCGAGTCACATTTAGAAGGTGACAATTCTTCCTCTCAGCAACCCCATTTTGCTAAGGAGTGTCAACACAAGAGGACTCATGAATGATCCCATGGGATTGAAAAAAATAGTGTAGAATATGATTAAAATATTCCTTCGCATTATCTATCCAAATATGCTTTATATGACACCCATGTTTAAAAGAAAACTGAAGAGTTTCTTTTGAGTGGCTACACCGATGGAGATTGGGCTGGAGATGTTAATGGCTGTCGTTCAACTTCAGGTTACTATTTCAACATTGGCTCAACAGCAATTTCTTGATGCAGCAAGAAGCAATCAAAAGTTTCTTTATTAAGCACTGAAGTAGAGTATGCAGTAGCAACTATGACTACTCAAGAATGCATCTGGATGAAGTGTTTATTGAAAGAAATTTCATGTAAGGTTATTGGAATGGTGCAAATTAAATGTGATAGTGAAAGTGCTATGAAATTGGATTCAAATCATGTGTTTCATGCCAGGACAAAGCATATTAAGATCCATCATCACTTTGTGAGAGAGAAAATGTTAAGCCAAGAAATAGAGTTGAAATGCATTGGTGCGAATCAACAGGTTGCAGATATTTTTACAAAAGCTTTGGCGAAAGGAAAGTTTGAGTCATTCAGAGTTGCTCTTGGTGTCATTGATCGTAAGCATGAACTAAGAGGGCGTCTTGAAAATTAATGCATGTTTTACGTGGAGTTTGTTATCTATTCTATTTTCTTATTTGTTTTTAAATGGTTAGACTAGGTCAATCTTATTGTTTGCTCCAGCGAATGTTAGTGGAGTAAAATTAGGAGAAGTTGTTTTTAGTTTCCGCATGTTTTGACTGTTGGAGAAAATGGCTTGAGTGGTTGGGAGTGACAAATTTTAGGGAAATTGTTAGTGGGTAGATATTATAAATATCTACCTTTGTAATTCAAATTTAAGTTCAATAACAAACATATTTTCTCCTTAACAACTATCTTATTTTCTCTCTGTTACGTTTCTGGTTTTGTCCCTTTGTTACAAAGGAGATACACTATTTTACCTTATTATCAAACTTGGATCTTTCATCTTTTGAAATGTGAACAAATGCCCTACAACCAAATACTCTCAAGTAACCATATGAAACTTTTTTTCCTATCCAAACCTTTTTTGGAACATCACCATTCAGAGGAGTTAAAGGAGCAAGGTTCATCAAGTCAACTACAATTCTCATTTCTTGACCCCAAAAACCTTTTGACAACTTTGCATGAGAGAGCATACATCTAATCCTTTCAATAATGGCGTGATTCATTCTTTCTACCACTCCAATCTATTAAGATGTCTTAGACACTATTTTGTCAAACTTGATGTCATGGTCCTTACAATATTTCTCAAATGGACCTTTATGCTCACCCTCGTTATCTCCTTGAACACATTTCAACTACCTTCTATTTCTCTTTCAATGCTGACATGTAACTATTGAATGTCTCGAGCACCTTGTTTTTAGATTTCAAAGAAAAGGCCCAAACTTTCCTAGAATGATCATCAATAAAAGAGACCGCCAAGGGTTCTAACATCCATGGTGTAAACATTAATGTGGATCAAGTTTACAACATGAGATTTTCTAGATTGAGAGGATTTGTTAAATACAACTTTGTGTTGATTGCCAATAAGACAATAAGTACAAATATTTAGATGTGTACATTTCAACAAGAGGAGTTTCTTCTTAATATGAATGCTCAAACCCTTCTACTCATATGATTGAGTTGTTTATGCCATAAATCACTAGAGGAACCTTCAATTGCATTTATCTCCTATGTACATACTTTTGTCTATGTGTGATATAGGCCTATTTTCTTGCCTCTAGCAATCACAAGGGAATCTTTAGTGATCTTCCAAGTTCATCACCAAAATAGCTCACATAACCCTCATCATCAAGCACTCAACATTTTTGGGCACCAATACAAATCCACTATTGGTTTTTAGATGAATACATCTTATGCCAACAATTTTGCATACCCCATCATGTTCCATCCTAAATTCATTAAAATCACCAGTGCCATAGGATGTGAAGAATTCGCGTTGAGAAGTAACATGATATAAGGCAGCAAAATCAACTACCCAATTGGAATTCTCGCATGTGAGATTTACACAACTTTTATCTTACACAACAATTACCTCACTTTTTGATACAACTACAACAATGTTATTTTCTTCATTCTCTCATCCGTCTTTTCCTTTTACCTTGCTCTCTTTTTCATTTTTTGCACTCTTTTTTCATATGTCTGGCTTGCCATAATGATAGAATTTAATTTCTTTTCTGGCCACATCCATGTTGGAATGAGAAAAAGGAAAAATAGATGGTAACAACCCGATCCCTTCCTCCCCCAATCTCTCTTTCCATTGAAAAACCTAGATCTAAGTTCCTTTAAATGATGGTTGTGGTGGTTGTTGGTGATGGCAATCAGTTGCTGCTAGAAATATTTTTTATTTTTTGTAATTGTTATAATGAAGAAAGAAAAAAAGGGTCATAGATAAGAGTGAGAAAGATTTTTTTTAATTATTTAAACAAATTTAATAGTAATTTTTTCATGAGATGAGAAAATGATGTGTAATTAATATAGTCAATGAATGTTATTGTGTTGGAAATATCACAAAGATATTGATATTGCGGAAATAAAATAAATTGTGGATAATTTACTCTAAGGATGACTTAAGTAACAACTGGATTTTTCTCCTAATCTTATGACAAAAAAATAGGAGATAAAAAGGATAAAGTGATAAGGTTATTTGGAGATTAGAGAACTCCAAGAATAAAGGGATAAAGGCAGCAAATAAGGCACCAGATATCTTAACATTTTTTTAAAATTCTTGTTGTATATCATATTCAAATATGTTCCTAGAATGTAGGAGATAACATATGTATTGTATATAAGTATCGCATACTACTCAAGAATACAACAGGGAAGAATCTATAGTTTTTTTTTTCTAGCTTATTTCATCTATTTCTCTATGGTATCAGAGCCTCCTTTCTTAAAACCCTAATTTTTTTCGTCGCTATGTTTAGGAGTGTTCTTTTTTATTTTTTGGTGTCGTTATAGCCTTCATTATTGTTTAATCGCTACCCTCAATTCTCTCTCTTTTCTTCAGTCTTAATTGCTACACCCATTTAGCCAATATCGCCACTACTATGTCTACAGTTTTTGATGCAGTCACTCCAAATCCTTTTAATCTTCCATTAGGGGATGAACTCACTTATTTCTCGGGTAATCTTCAGCTTACTAAAAATACACTTGGCTCATAGTGATCTTCATGCTATCAATTTAGCTTATCGACTCCATGGAAATAATTATCTATAATGGTCTCAAGACCAATCCAAAAGGGTGTGGAAAACTGCCTCACCAAACTGACAAGGGTTCTGTCTTTATTGATCCAAGGTTTGGGGCATGGGATGAAGAAGATGTCATGATTATGTCATTGCTTTGGAACTCCATGTTACCATAAATAAGTAGAACCTGCATGTTTCTATCTTCTACTCATAATGTTTGGGAGTCTCTTCACAAAGCTATTCCATGAAGCAAGATGCAACAGTTATCTATGAGTTTTGGACCAAGGCTGCTACTATAAAGTAAGGAGGGATATGATAGTGACTGATTATTACAACACACTTACTGGTATATGGTTTGAGATCAATCATTACCAGAATATGACAATGATTTGCCCCAAAAATACTCACACACTCTGCATTTGTGGATAAAGATCTAGTCTTTGATTTTCTTGCTAGTCTTAACCTAGAGTATAACCAAGTAAGAGTGCAGATTTTGGGAAATGATCATATGCCTCCTATTGTAGAGGTATTCTATATTGTTCGAGGGGAAGAAACATGGTGTTTTGCCATGCTTGATCCAACAACATTTGTTGGATCTGCTATGGCAGTAAACAAGACCATTCCAGCTGCAGCTAAACTAGGATCTAAGCCCAACAAAGATGGTTTATGGTATAACTATTGTAAGAAACCAAGACACAAAAGAAAATTGTTTCAAACTTTAGGGAAGAGAACAAGTACTCAGTAGATTGAGAGGTTTTAAAGTAATTCTCAATGACCGAGCTAATCTCACTAATCGAGATAACTCTCAGCCAAAGTAAACTTCCTCATCAAGTATTGATATCAAGGAAGAGATTAAATGAATAAAAGGTTTCCTTGATACACTCTCTAAGTCCTCTAGTTCTTGTTCATTTTCTTGAAATGGTAAGCGTCTTATTTCTTCCTCTTAATGCTTTTAGAACATCTCTGCCTAACTGTTTGGTACTTGATTCAGGTGTTACTGATCATATGACTCATGATTCTACTTCATTTATTTCCTATAAACTAAGTTTAGGGCATCACAAAATCACTGTTGCCAATGCATCCTTTCTTACTGTTGCTAGTGAAGGCCATATCACCTCAACACATTCTCTTCATTTAACTAATGTCCTTCATGTACTAAAACTCACTACTAATCTTATCTTTATTTCTAAACTAACCATAGACCTATAGAATGCATTATTACTTTTTCTGACAACCATTGTGTATTTCAAAACCGAATATCAGGGAAGAAAATTGGAGCTGCTGAAGTCCAAAATAGGTTGTATCTTCTTGATGATCTGTAGGCTCTTGTTGCTTCTAAGAAATAGTCTACTGAAACATAAGAAAAATCACCTAAATTGTCTGACATTAGCTTCACCATAGATGTTTAGGTCATCTCAGTTTTGGTTCTCTTAAAGTTATGTTTCCTTCTCCATTCTTACATGTCTCTAGTTCTAATTTTCATTGTGAAGTGTGTGAGCTTGTTAAACACCATCGTGTATCTTTTCCACCTTTATCAATAAAAACTTTAGGTCATTTTGATTTAATTCATTACAATGTGTGGGGTTCTTCCAAAGTCTCTAATCTAAATTGGGCTACATGATTCATTACTTTTATTGATGACTATACTCAGGTCCCCAGATTATTTTTGTTGAAAGAAAAATCTAAGTTTCCAAAGATCTCTCAACATTTCTTTGAACTCATTTATGCATAATTTGGGGTTCATACAAATAATGGGAAGGAATATTTTAATCATACCCTACACTATTCTTTTCAATCCCATGGGATCATTCATGAGTCCTCTTGTGTTAACACTCTTTAGCAAAATGGGGTTGCTGAGAGAAAGAATTGTCACCTTTTAAAAGTGACTCGAGCCTTTCTCTTTGAAAATCATGTTCCATCTTATTTTTTGGGGGAAGCAATTTTAATTGCTACACAGCTTATCAATCGAAGGGGGGAAGGGTCTTTGGGGAACTCATTTCTGGAAACTCTTCAGGGGGTTGGTCTCCAGATGATTTTGGGGGATCTTTGAGGAACTGGATTTGGTAGTATTCTATAGCACAGAGATAATTTAAAGGCACATGAGGATCTTTCCCATGTTGGCCTTCCGATACCTAAGTCAAACAAAGATATATTTAGACATAAAATGCATGTGTGTGTGTGCGCTGTAGGTTCTAGATAGGGGTCTGCCAAAGAGCTATGTGGGGTCCAGAGTGTGAGTCTTCGGGTGCCAAGTCTTAATGTGTATGAGTCTAGGAGTTCGAGTCTTTAGGACAAAGGGGTGTCAAAGGATCCAAAAAGGTTCTTTTGCCATGGAATAGGCGGGTATTTATAGAGGTTTGGTGGTGGGACCCATGTTACTCATGGTTATGCAGATGAGTGTCTTCAAACTCTCTGGAAAGATGCATCAAATGAGGCTTGAGGGTCTGGAAGTATATTCGGGGTCCAAGTCCCTTGATGAGTATCTTCTAGGTGGATCCAAAAACTCTTCAGAGTCATCGGAAGGCTTTGGCATGGGAGACTTTGGATGAGTCTTGGGCTTTATAGATACAAGGGCTAGATAGGTCCCAGAGACTCTCCGGAGGCTTAGAGAGCCTTATGCTCCGGAAAACTCTTCGGGGTCATCTGGGTCTTCAAGATACTTAGAATATTTCGGGGATTTTTGGTTTCGATTTTCCTAGGGCACCCCACAATAATGCCTCTCTAATATTACCTTTGTCTATAAGGCAAAGAGAAGAGTACAATAGGGGTGCTCGAATTTGGGCAATGGATTGGGTCGCTGGATCAAAGTCTCTAGGGGACTTTGGGTACTCTTAGTCTTTCGAAAACTATGGCCATAAATAGGTGGTGGTCCCCTACAGGCCACATTTATTCCTTTCTTTCCCGAAAAGCTAGAGTCATTCGAAGTACTCGAAGAGTCTTCCAACCCTCTTGAAGACTTCTGGAAAGCCTTCTCCTCCAAAGACTCAAAGCATCCTTAACACTTTTGCTCTAGAAGACTCATTTCCTTCCTTTAGAAAACAAACTTTAAGGTATTCCCCTGATGGCTTCCTCTCAATCACCTTCTAGGCCTCAAATGGGCATAACAAGCCTTACTAAAATTGCTATCTGTTCTAGGCTACAACCTTTAGTGTTGAGAGGTGAAATTATAAATGACATAGTACAATCCTTTTGCATCCGCAAATCATGGAGACCAAGGGGGCCTTATGAGGTGGAGCTTACTGCCACGGTTCAGGGAGGATGGATAGAATTCATTTAGATAGATTAAGAAAGGGGCTAAGGCTTCCACTACACCCTTTTGGGATGCAATTTTTGAAGGTGGAGAGATTTGTGTTGGCCTAGCCACATCTAAATGGTTGGGCCATGCTGACATGATTTTATGTCCTGTGCAAGGAGTGAGGGGTGGAACCTTCTACTTTATTCCACTGCTTTTATCACGTCCAGACCACAAGGGGGGAGAGAATTTGTGACTCTCCAAAAGACACTTAATAGGGTTAAGCTATTTGGGAGTGAGCCACAACAAGTGGATGATTTTGGGAGTAGGTGGCTGGTTGTTTGCCAGCCCCAAGGTTGTTGGAGATTGTAACGATTTTGGTGAATAAAGGAAATAATGAGTTTGGTGCGTAAGTGGCCAAACGTAAATTCACTGGTGGAGGAATACCAAGAAGAGGTTGATAAATTGGCCCAAGGGGGTCCAATGGCCTTGCCCAACATATTTGTCGACGAACGCCTCATAGTGGAAGGATGGATGGTCGTTGAGAAGGACGATGATGCTGATCCTCCGAGATTGATTGAGTCTTGAGAGCCTACTTCCTTGTCATCCTCTTTGTCAGAGGATAGTAGAGAAGAAGAAGATGACGAAGAGGTGGATATGGTGCGAGATGAGGATGCGATGGGAGAGGTGGAGGAAGAAGGGTATGGAGGGGAGACAGACCTCGAGGGTGCTAACCTTACCCTTTTTCTTTTTGCTTGCTGCTTTTGCTTTTTTCTACTTTTTACTTGGGAAACATACTGATGGGTTTCTTCTTTTTGCAGATACGTGATGACTTGAAAGGATTACACTGGGCAGGCTGGATGAGTCCTCATAGCAAGCGAATGAGGCTTAAAGAGAGGAAAAACCATAGAAAGTCCTCATTCCCTACTTTGAAGAAGTCGAGGAAGGGGAGATTCTAATGGCAAGATAATGCAAATGGGCCAGGGTGGATGGAGAAGGCACAAATACAACAGAGACGACCACATAGCCTTCGATGGATGATCTTTTTGATTGGTCTAACCTAGACCTTTCGCCATCCCCATAAGCGTCTTGAAAATTCTTCGAAGAGGAAGTCTTGTCGGGGCCACCATCACCACTAAGTCCTGGGACACAAGCTATTTTGGAGGCTGCAACAACAGAAAGGCTGGCAGAGAAGAAGTCGAGGCCGAATGGCGCAAGCTCAAACATAGAGGTATCATGGCCAACACCAGGCCCTATGCAATTTACCACTCCCTCAGCCGATGGAATGACCGTTACGCCGGGAATTGAACTTAGAGTCTGATTAGTGGTCAATTTTATAAAAATTTTGTTATAATTTTACGCTTATTTTTATCTTAAAATTAGTTTAAATTGATTATTAATATGCATTTTGTGATTGTGTGCAGGTTTACAAATATTAATATAAATATATATATAAAATATATAAAATAAAAAAATAAATAAATATATATAATATATGGATTGCATGCTTCAAAACAAGAAAAACCCAAGCCCAAAACTAAAGGCCCAACTTATGGAAGCTTCTTAGATATTTTGTTTATCTTTTTATTATTAAATAAATTAGATATTTTGTTTATCTTTGTATTATTAAATTAAATATTTTGTTTATCTTTTTTATTATTAAATTAGATAATTGTGTGGTCTCCATTACATCTTGTGGACTATAAATAACTCACTTGGTTGCATTTACAACCATCTAATTTTCCTATAATGAAAGTATAGTTATGTTCTTAGAATTTCTCTATCAAATCTTCAACTTTAGTTTCTATATAGTTGTGTTATGTTATTTTTTGTCTCTTTATTATCCACTGCCTATATTGTCGGTTAAATATTATATTTTAAATACTGTATTTTATTTTTTGTAATTTTAATTCCCGTCTTTTTATTATCTACCGTCTATATGGTCGGTTAAATATTGTCTTTTAATTCTCGTTATTTAATTATCCACCGCCTATATGGTTAGTTAAATATTGTCTTTTAATTCCCGTCATTTAAATTCCTGTCAATTTATTTTCAAATGAAAATGAGTAGCTAAATCTAATCTTGGGTTAAGGCAAGGACAATGTCCAATGCCAATGATTCCCAAAGAAAGCTGCGCTTCAAATGTGTAATATTAACCTGATTTAATTTGAGCAGTATGCGTATAGTGTATATTTGAGTTTGGATTGAAGCATAAGCTTAACTTAGAATTTTCATGCCACGTATGGAGATTGCTAAATCTGAAAATGTTTTCATACCTAAGCCTAAATAATTAATCTGTATCTATAAATTATGTCTGTGGAATATAATTCAATTTATGGTAATTGTTTAACTTAAAATTTTCATGCCATGTATGGAGATTGCTTAAATAAGAACTATCATTATCTCGAACTAAAATTACTGACAGATCTGCAAAACTTAATTCAGATGAATATTACTGATCTTTTCTATTAAATCGAGAATTAATTAGTTTTGACACTGAAATTGTCTTGATCCAAGCTGCTTAAATTCAGTGTTAGTTTAGTTTTAATTCTTCCCTTTAGATCATCTTAATCACCTCCTAAAATCAAATACTTTATGATTTTTATTTTCATCCATAAATAATCTCTCTGTGAACCAACTCGGACTCACCGAAATATAAATTTAAAATTTTACTACACGCATACTCGCACACTGCTGAGTATAATCGCCCTATACCTGCTTTAATAAGAGGATTAATGTTTGACGAATTTGGATTGTTGTTTTGATAAATAAATGTGCAGGGTAGCGTAGCAGTCAGTTTTTGGCGCTGTTGTCGGGGAGATTAATTGGTAACTTAGTGTGTTATTGTTGTTGTTTTACTGCTTTTAAAAAAAATAAAATAAAAAATAAATATTTGAAAGATATAAAAAAAAATTATAGAATATATATATATATATATAAAACTGTTAGATAACTTTTAGTTACTAAATAGTGTATGAGATTTAGATCAAGTAGAGTGTTAGAACAAGAAGTTCATTCACGTTATTCTATAAACTCTCTATCTGCAATTGAACCGTTAAAATTGCAATCTCTAGTGTCTCAAAAAAATGATAACATCTCTGCTCGAGGGGGTGAACATGCTGATCAAGATCCCTTGAGAATTGAAATGCTTCGACCTCTTAGGGATTATTTGCACCCTCCGAGGCATACTACTATCTCTTGCATCGTACTTCATGTTAACCATTATAGATTCAACTTTAAACCAAGTACCATTCAGATGTTACCTACTTTTCACGGTATGGATTCAAAAAATCCGTACACTTTTCACAGTACCTGAATCGCCTTTTACTCGTCAATCTCATCCATAGCCTGATCATCGCCACTATTACCCCAAGGACCATAGAGTCCATTTTTGGAAAGTTCTGCTCGACAAGGAGTGAACGCATGACCTCAGGTGCCCTAGTGTAGTGGAGGAGGTGAGTACCAGTGGGCCTGCATAAAATAATATCTCCTAAACCCCGTTCCTTCCACCAACATGCATGAATGTGCAAGGTAAGAGATGCAACAATTTGGAGGGAGCGACCCTTGTCTTTGCGTCCAAAGACAAATTAAACTATCTCGGGGTTTTTTTCGCGCCCCCAATGAAAAAGAATTTGGGGTGAAAGGACACAGGCCTTACCTAATGGCACGGGGCGTGCACTCGGGCACTCTATTTTGTTTCTGCGATTCGACCTAGTGCCTACATCCACGCTTATTTTGTTTTGGTGCTTCGGTGAAATGCCTACGTTCATAATCATATCAATATAAATAAGTATTTTTGTTTTGACTGTTCGACAAAGTGCCAATGTCTGTAATCATATCAATAAGTATTTTTGTTTTGGCAGTTTGGCAGAGCGCTTACGTCCGCAATCACATCAATAAGTATTTTTATTTTGGCAGTTCAGCAGAGTGCTTATGTCCACAATCACATCAATAGGTATTTTTGTTTTGGCAATCGATGGTGTGCCTACATCCACAATCATATCAATAAGTATTTTTGTTTTAATGGTTTGATGGGGAACCTATGTCCGTAATTAAAATACCAATATTTTACACTACAAGAAAAAGGAGTTTTAACAACTGGAAAATCAGTAATTGAAAGTTGATTTTCGGTCGTTAAAAAGTTGTAACGACGGGAATTTTCCTATCGTCGGTCGTCGTTATTGTCTCCGAGGATAAAAGTCTTTAATAATGGGAATGATAAACTCATCGTTAATTGTATTAGCGACTATATGATTCCCGTCGTTAAAAATAATTATTAACTACCAAATTATAATCCATTAACGACAATATTTTTCGTCGTTAATAGTTTAAACAATTAGCGACCGTATGATTCCTGTCGTTAAAAATAACTTTTTAGTTATCAAAACACAAACCAATAACGACAATATTTCCTCTCGTTAATAATATGAACAATTAGTGACAATATAATTCCCATCGTTAAAAAAGTATTTTTTTAATAGTATGAAAACAATTGCTATTAATCAATGACAAAAACATCATGTTTTGATAAAAACCACCAAACCTATATATCATTATCCATGTCAATTTGGAATAAAACTCATAAAATTTAACATGTCATTCAAATAACACCAAAGTAATCATTATCCATTAACATTTACACACCAAAAGTAATATATATATATATATAAGTGTTAATTGCCAACAAATTACACCAAAAAATATGTTCAACTAAAAATAACACTTTGACAATTGTATATACTATTCAAAAATGTACACCAAAAAAGATATTCAACTAAAAGTAACACTTTAAAAATCATATATATTATTCAAAAATGTACAACAAAACACTGTATATAGTCATAAAACTATTCATGTACTCCAAGATAGCAATTGCTTCCTTTAGGTCTTGTTATCTCATTGACCTACAAAAAAATAAAAATAAATAAAACATGAAATTACATTCAAAGAAGTGTTCATGTTTTCTTTATAAAATGTTAAAAATATAACTAACAAAGCCCAAAGCGTGTCCATCACAAACTACAGAACATACAATCACTAAAATGTACCAAAACATATAAACCTTTAAATATAGAGTAGATTGAGATGTAAATTAACAAAAACACCAAGCCTTAATTCTATGGAATGGGGCTACCTATATGAATTATAATTTGTGAATTATCTTTATCCATGACCATATCTTCTGTAAGATCATTAGTCTTATGATCCAACATAAAATGTTTGGAAGATGGAAAGTATATCATTTTTTGCATTCATGGCTAATCTCACAAATCTAAAAGCCACTTTCTCTTTGTGCAACAACTTTGAAACATAAAATCTCCTTCCAGCAATCCATGAATCCATATTGGAAGGATTTAGATCCTATATTTCAAAATTCTCTTCTTTTTTTTTACAACATTAGAAATCACTAAATCAGATCCTATATTAAAGTTTTAAAGGCTTTTTAGGTTTTATATAGATATATATGTATGAATCATGATTGATACATTAATTCTATCTCTACGAAGACTCAAAATCTGCTCATATGTTAGCTTCCCTAGCATCTATATAATAGCCTTTGTAAGAAAGTAGAGGAAACAACCAATAGCCATTAAGCATGGATATTGCAAAATAGATGCTGTAAATGTATTCAACACGTATGCCCATGTGACATGCTAAATATGCGTTCTATAAGCACAAGATGACATTGTATATAAATATCAGATACACAGTATAGTTATTGTCTTATATAAATAAGTGTTGATGGTATTGCTTGCGACTTCTTCAGGCTTTAGTTTTAGGAATGCGCAAGTGAGGGTTGCTTTATTACATTCACAATTCTTCAGAAAACATTATTAATATCTCCTAGCTTTGTACTGATAGGTATAAGAGCCTCTATTCCCATATCTTGACTTTCCGAGGGAGTAAAAATTTTGTGTCTTTTGTGTCACTGGTTTTGATCAATTTGGACGGTTATTTACATATTTAGCTTTCTTGAAAATTCTTACAAATTTGGGAGATTTTGTGAAATTGGTAAAATTTTATTCTAGAAGTTTTGGTGAATTTGTTCCATTTTTCCTAATAGTTGTGATTGCTGTGTATCTTTATCACAAATTCAACAAAACTAACTCTATTTGGCGTTGCAATTCTAAACGACTTTCCATTGTTTGCAACCACCCATTTTTTGCATTCATGGCAATTCTAATTTTTTCTTAGTTTAAAAAGGAAAATAAAGATTTCTAAAAACTAATTTAATTTCATACCCGATAAGTCAACAACGAAAGCTATACTTGCAAAAATCTAAAAAAAGGTCTGGGGGTAAACAAAATTATTTATATATGATGTTTATAGGCATGGAAAAAAAACCTACAACAAAATCTTTAAATGAATCTTATGAAAAATTTTAGAAAAGAATGGAGCATGAATTGTTTATTAAAGACATACCCTATCTCTCCATTGCTCTCTCTCAATATCTATTGGACTCACTTGATTTCTTTCATCATCTGTGGTGTACACGTCATAGTATTTTGCATCATTTAATCTCTTATTCACCCATAACTTACGTTTGGCATTTAACAAGCCCACATACAACACACTATATAAAAATATAATTAACATCTAAGGCTCACTAGACGAGTCGTTACATATTAAATCTTATCACTCACATGATACATATAGTATTAAGCATTGAAAATTTTAAAAAATGGGTGATCACCCACCACCCGGAGAGGGTGATGAAATCCTATCACTCACAAGATACATATAGTACTAAGCATTAATAATAAAAAATAATGAGTGATCACCCACCATCAGGAGGGAGTGATTAAATCCTATCACTCATAGAATACATACCTCGAACAATGTTGGTATCACAAATAATTATCAACTCCATTAACATATTGGTCAGAAAGTCTATCATCCAATTGCATCCAATTCCTATCCGTCGTACTAGATACAACAAAAATTGATAGTATTAGAGATAGATTAAATTACAGAGCATGAGAATATAGGATAAAAGCACTACCAGTATTCATGTACATATATATATACATATACATATATATCTACCAACCTAAAAGAAACAAAGCTCTTATATTAGTATTCTTTACATATATATTAATAATTCAAAAAAATTAAAACTTTTGGCACACGCATGGCATGACTCAACTGTTATACAAACTTGGTATGATCAATACTAACTTGATTACTTAATCCATACCTAACTTGGTATGATCAATACTAAGTTGTTAACCTAAAGCTTAAAAACATGTGGGAATTTGATAGTTAGATGTTTTTGCTAGAAATTTTGGATTATTTATAGTATATTTATGGAGGTCGTTAAATCTTGAATGTGGTTAATTCTGGTTAGCCCTACTATCACAGAAATATGTGGCTTAGGTTATTAATGAATTTTCTTTAGGAGAAGGAATGCTAACTTTTTAGTTGTTAACATAGTAGTAGTGCTCATTCTATTTCCCTTTCATAATTGATATATAATTTGTTACACATAGCTTGTAGTTAGATTTTTATGACTTATGTTTAGTATTTTTCTATTTCTATTTCAGTGTGCATATAACCAATCGCTTCCTATTTGTTAATATTGTAATCCAGTGAAGACATAACCATTTTATTTCTTAAGAGGTAGTTTGATTAAGTGTGGAAATACTCAACCAAATGTAAATAATTAATTTTAGCTTGGAGTTTTTGCCACCACTAATAAACATATGGCTTAGTGTAGCATGTTGCACACTAAGGCATATGTTAACTGGTTAGAATAACTAGTTAGCATGCTACAAGGACAGATTGAATGGCCAGCAACAACTGCTCAAGATTTTTCTCGAGTTAACCTTATTTTAATGTTTATGTTGCAACCCTTCTCTTTCAAAATTATGCAGCAAGTTTGTCATGTTTTAATTTATGAATATAACCAACAATATAACCAGAACACCAACAACAATAAAACCATAACAACAATAATCAACCCAACAGGAAACAGAACACCAAAAAATAGAAAATCAGACCAACCATTAATAAGAACACACATACGCATACATACACACACATAACATAAAGAAAATCAGACTAACCATTAATCAAACCATTAAAACAGAACACCAACCATTAATCAGAACACTCACATACGCACACACGCAAACACATACGCACACACGCAACCCTCACACATACAAACACACACAATCACAATATATAAGTTAATAAGTATAACTAAAATTTCATCAAGATATACCCTATAAAATTTTTTACCTTATGATATGGTAGATAGGCGGAAGCGGCAACTAAATTTGATGCAAAATGTCTGCTCTAATATTCAAAACCTATAATTAACTATTAATATTAATTTCAAGCTTCATTAATTATTGCTAGATGTCCGTCATAACTGTCCACCTTATGTATATGGATGAGAGAAATATCAAAAGTCTGGCAGTTCCATAAACTAATTGCCATACATATATAATTAACTATTAATTTAGACTTATCTCCACGTGAGATTCAAAAATTACGTACATTTTAAGGTAATGTTTATTAATGGAGATGTGGGTCGTTGAAAAAGTGAGATTCAATTAAACACTATGAAACTACAACATAATTTAATATATTTGCATGCCAACGTTTTAAATATATATTAATTAGTCCCCTAAGTTTAAACGTTGATATCACTTTTGACGATTATCTTAGGATGTAATTAATTAAATCTCTAGTTTAATTAACATGAACAACGAGGAGAAGAAACCAACTTTGGTGTATAGATTTAATTAGGATAACTATATATATATATATATGTCCCAGTTATGTTCTATTCTCTATTAGTAGAAGACTGGAAAAGAGCATCAAACAGAGATTGAATGAAGACAAAAGACAAGAACATTGCAGAAGGCCATCACCGGCCCCCCCTCTCTCTCCCTTGTCCCATTGTAGTTGGCCGCCATATTTATATACATAGGCACACACACACATATTTATACACAGAACACACACACACATCCCAGTGACCCCATGCTCCCCCTTACTGCACTTTCTACTTTGTTTATTCATTTATTTGTTGGAAAACATACTGAACTTAAATTAAATGCCACAACCCACAAATGCCTTTCAGCTTTAGTGGGGACGACACGGAGAGATGGGGTAATGTTCTAGGAGGTGGATGGCCGTGGCCAAACAAAGTAACATACCGAGTTGAGGCAGTTATAGAGCTGGAGGCGATGGATGAGAGATGATGGCGAGGAGGCGGTGATGAAGCTGGAGGTGGCGGCGACGTTGATGCATTGGATGAGAGATGGTAGGGATTCAGCAAGGAGGTTTAAAAAATAGGGGATTTGGGAGGGATTTGGAAATTAGAGGATTTGGGAGGGATTTGGAAATTAGAGGATTTGGGAGGGATTTGGGAATTAGGTGATTTGGGAATTGAGGGGAAAGAGGCGGGGACTCCCGCCTTTATTTTCATTTTTTTTTATTTTTTTAAAACTTTTATTTGTTAATTAATAAAAAATAAAATAATTTATGAAATTAATATTAATAGTTATTTAATTGATAAAAATAAAATAATTTAAGATTATAATAATTGATAAAATAATTTAAATTATTACATCAAATTAATATTTATTTAAAAATATAATTATATTATAAATAAATCTAATAATTATAATAAATTAGTTTGATTAATTGTATTCTTTTTAATATGTTCATATTTTTTTAATATATTATATTATCAATAAATAACTAATGCTCAATTATCATAGTTTAATAATTATATTTGTGCATTTATAGAAAAATATAATTAAATTAAGAATTGCTTATATAAATGTTAGTTAAATTTTAATAATTTTTTTATTATTTTATGGTTCGAATTAAAAATTTTAGTCATTAACGATAGGAAAATGGTATATTAACGACGACTTATTTTGACTGTCGTTAAAAGTTATCTTATAATGACGGGATTTATATTTACGACTAAAACTAATGTCGTCGCTAATTTTTGGTCGTTAATGCCTATTTTTGTTGTAGTGTTATTTTAGTGATTCGGCGAAACACCTACGTTAATCAAAATATATGTTGAGGATGAAATCTAGCTCTGGATCATGACATAGACACGTTGAGATATACACTGGTTCCTCATTAGATAAGAATCCGACAACTGTTTGTTGGAAATGTATGCCCTAAAGACACGTTTTGTTTAATTTATGGTAATGATGTTTCTTTTATTCAGTTTATGGCACATATATTATTTGCATTTAATTGTTGGAAAGGTGTCCATGCTATTAAGTAAGTGATTCATGTGATGGGTCGTTCTTCACAGTTAGGCATGAATCATGGGTACTTAATAAGCAAGAAAATATAACTCTTGATCTTTTGATAGAACTGGGCATTCTATCATGATAAGATCATTGTGCAATAGATCCTAATGGAGGATGGCTTGCCTTAGCCAGTAAACAGTCCGTTTACTCTAATTGTACAAGCGCATTTGGAATGCGTAGAGTGGACCTGTGATAGAAGCTAATGACAAAGTACTAATTATCATGGAGCTAGTCTATCACTGCTACTACGTGGACGAGTACTCTAATACTTGAGTATTAGTTGGTGGTCTAGTGAACCTAGAGCTATATTCTTAGATTCATTGCAGGTGAGGTCTATCAAAGATCAATATCCTTTTGAGTTGGGAGTATGGTTTCTAATTAGCTAAGACAGACTAATACAAGATAGTTTCTGTGATTCACCCCCTTGTGATTGTCCAAGAATAATCGAATAATCCAGGGCCCTGGGAACGTGACTTATGAGTGTGTGCTTCTGGGTAGCTCCCAATGATAAGCAAGTGCATTCGAGTAGTCACGGATTATTGGACTAGTGATCTAAGGATGGTAGAAGTCATTTAGAAAGGTGTTAGTACATTATTCCTTTCTAAATGATGGGTGTTACGCAGAGGGGTATTTTCGTCATTACACTAGTAGGTCAAAGACATGGCATATGCAAAATTATTCGTGGGGTCAGTGTTACCATATGGTGATAGTTGGAACACTTAGAATGACAAAATATAGCTACTAGGTAGCAGGGATATTTTGGTCATTTTAGTAGCCGTGAATAATTTGTCTTTTGGTCCCCGGGGTAGCTCGATGTAACTCATGTATTTTTAATACATTTGGCTTGTTGGATGAATTACATTAAGAGAGAATTATTTTATTTAGAATGGTCCATTGGGCTAAAATAAAATAATAGTTCATAAGGGTTTTAATTAATTAATTGGGCTAACCCAATTAGGAAATTAATTAAAAGATTTGGCCCATTAGGGTTTGGCCCACTAGGGTTTTAACCCTAGGGTTCTCCCTATATATATCTCTCTTTAGTTGTTTTTTCGTCCAAGTCGTTATTCATTCTTCTTCACCGAAGAGAGGCCACGAGTTCGAGTCATACTCCGGAAGATCGAAAGGGGGCGTGTGTGTTCTGATGCGACGGAGCCGAAGGCTAGCAGGGCAGCCGTCGTCTCCTCCACACGAAGAAGCACCCATCGCTCCATTCCGTCCGGTAATCCGCCGAAAAAGTAAGTCTCCTAGACTCTAACCAATACGAGGATCGTTTTATTTTTAAAACGCTTCCGTTGCATGCTTTTGATCCTCGTTCATGATCCTTCACTGTTATGATGCTTTCATTAGAATACTTTCTCCCAAATCTCGTTTATTTATAGACAAGTTTCTTGGTTGAGTCCTTGTCCCATATACAGAAGATTGTTATTAGGATAAGTCCAAGGGGCTCCATCCACCTGGCTCCCATGTGTGAGCCAAGTTAGATCTTTGGTCTTTTTCTGAGTTGCTGCAAGATAAACAAGGTCGCGCGCGCACACAAACACTCACATATGCATATAAACTACGCACTCGCTATCATTACCATGTCCTTTTTTCATACAAATGCATTTTATTTGCGCGACTTGATACATGCATCTACATCCATAGATTACAACAAGCTAGTTTTCAGTTAATATTGTCTTCACTTGAGCATTTCTTTTTTTACTGCGGACTTGTAGCTTCTGCATCGACTGATTCTTAGGGATTCTCAAAACTTCGACTAAATTGTCTTGAACCTTTTGAGATTTGCATTTGTGAAGTGATTAACATAATGCCCTTGGCAGCATAATTGGCCTTTTGGCCTTGAAGCATTTATGGCAAAGCCTATGAGAAACTCTCACCACAATTGATAGTGTTGCGGAAAATCTCTACAAAACAGTAGGGTTAGTGCAATAACATCGAACCAGATCTAATCGAATGTAAAGAACAATACACAAAGTATCTATAACAGCAACAAGAAGATGAACACGAAGTAAAAACTCCCTGTATAAGATCGATTCAAGGCTCAGATCTATGAGTCCGTTCACCACTTTGGTAACACCAACGAATAGGAACCACAAGCCACAACGAAACCCTCAAACCAGCCCTTAAACCGAAAAAACCTCGAAAGCCCCAACACCTCTCGGTCGAACACAAATGAAGCCCTCTCTCACCCAATCGATCAAAAGCCACACACAGTAGGTTACCACAGAAGGTAGATCAGTCACAAAGACAGAGGGTAGAAAGCACAAAGCCAAAGAGAAATGCTTCACGAGAATGGATGATCGAAACCCCTTAAATAGGGCATGCAACACCAATAAATCGGCCAAGATCAACAAGGACAGATGCTGTCTCTCAACATGGAAAAAAGCATCGGACTGACATGGAAACAGAGCCATCAAAGATCAGCCACAAAAAGGAAACCACGAAGGAAGCAATCGGCCAAGCAAGGAGATACAAGAGAGAGAGAGAGAAGAGCTAGGGTTCGGTCGAGATAAAGAGAGAGAAATGCCAAGGAAATGGGCCGCACACGGGCCTTTTATATGTGGGCTTTTGGGCTTTAAAGATAATAAGCTTTTGGGCTCAGAACAGTGTGCTTCCCCCTACTTGAGCTTTGGGCTGCCTAAAAATGGGAATAGGGCTTGTGGCCCGGCTTCTAAAATGGGCTGCCTAAAAGTGGTGACGGATTTGGGTTCTTCAATCCCGGGCCGAAGCCTATGAAGATAAAACCCATCCGAAAAATCGTTACAGCCTTGGGCCTCATTAGGAAACACAAAACCAACAATCTCCACCTTAATTCCTAATGAGGCCAGCACACACAGGCAACATGCAACAAATGCATAACTTAGCAACAAATGCACAATTTAAGCAACAAATGCATAAATATGTAACAAATGCAAAATATGCAACAAATGCATAAGATAGGCAACAAATGCTTAGACAAGCAACAAATGCTTACAAACAACAAATGCTTAAACATGCAACAAATGTATGAACTTGTAACAAATGCTTATTATCCACATAGGAAATGCAACAAATGTATAAACATGATTTTAAGGCCTTCTCTCATCTTTCCACTTAGGCTAGGATCTCACTTATCCTACCACTTAGACTAGAATTTCTCACTCATCCTACCACTTAGGTTAGGACCTGCCTCATCCTACCACTTAGGGTAGGACCTACCTCATCCTACCACTTAGGGTAGGAAACTCCACCTTGCTTAAGGTGGTGAAATAAGGATACTCAACCCTTCCCTAAAATGGAATAACGGACACATAGTCCTCCCCCACTAATTTTGCACTAGAATCTAGAAGCATGTATACCTCACTAACCTCACTAGGGTCATAGGGGGTCACTACATTGGCTTCTTCCTTTTGTTTGTCTTTCTTGGCATAACAATCCTTAATGAAATGTCCGATTTTCCCACAACCATAACACTTCTTACCCTTCCCTTGATTTTTGGATTTTGACCTACTTTTCCCTTTCTTGCAACCTTCCTCTTGATTCTTAGTTCTACCTCTCATCATGTGGACCTCACCATATTTTCTCTCACTCCTTAATTCCAATTCCTTACTCCTAAGAGAATCTATGACAATTTCAGGTGTTAGTGTATCCCTACCATACTTAATGGCATTTTTTACCTCCTTAAAGGCATCAGGAATGGCATTCAAAAGAATTACAGCCTTATATTCCTCAAACACTTTTTCACCACAATTCATGATATCTTGAACCAACTTGTTAAAGACATCTAAGTTGTCATCTATGTCCCTAGAGTGGTTAATCTTAAAACTAAAGAAACTTTCAAGCAAATAAAGCTTATTAGGAGTGGATTTCTTAACATATAAGTTTTTCAATTTTTCCCAAAGTTCTTTAGTTGTGTCAAGTTTTCCTACTTTCCTTAACACTGAATCAGATAGATGCAAGATTATAGAAGTATAGGCAAGTTCATCTATTTCTAATTTTCGTTCAGCTGATGTGATTTCAGGATATTTTCCATCTATGGCTTTTGATACTTTTTGTTGAACTAAAATCCCTCTCATTTTCTGTTTCCAAATAGAAAAATCACCCTTCCCATTGAACATCCCTATTTCAAAATGTGTAGCTATGTTCTCAAAGAATATGCTCAACACTAAAATAAGTAGTGCAACCTATAAAACACTAAGTTTTTCACTCTGTATTCTAAACAATGGGTATGCACAAAACATATTCAATCAAGGGCAGATTTTTAACAAGGGACAATACTAATTTACTAGGCATAGATTTAAAGCACTAAGTAGTTACATTAGCCACAAGTAAATCACACATAAAAATATCAAAACAAACACTGGATACCCACTAAGAGTATAAGAAAAATAGACATGCAACCTAAGGAGATTTTAAAAGAAAAAACATAAAGTTTTAATTTAAACAAAACTTAGGCAGCAAATTCATAAAGAATCAAAGATCGATTAGAAACAGATTTTTCAAGCACTTAGCAATTTCAGTAATCACATAAATTAACACAAGTAATCACAATTCTAGCAACAAACATTGGTTACCACCATAGGATAACACCCAAACCTAATGGCCACCCCCACACGATGACCTGCTAGATGTTGAAAAGAAAATTATAGAATTTTAAAACCACAGAGGTTTCTAGTGCAGATCTCAGGACTGAGATCTGTGAGTGATGCAGGATCAGATCTGGAACAGAAGAAGGGCACCTCGGGCCCAACGCGCTGCCGCCTGCAAGCTCACATGCTGCTCGGGGAGATGACCCACGACTTGCTAGATCCGGATCTGGGGTCCTTTCGACCCAACTCACAACCTGCAAAGAATAATCGAACCGAGATCAGATCTGATATGGAACGAACTCATTGTGAAATCGGATATGAAAACGATGGGGTTTTTCAGATCTGTTCGACCAAGCACTACCCAGGAGCCACACAAGGCTTTGATACCAATTGTTGCGAAAAATCTCTACAAAACAGTAGGGTTAGTGCAATAACATCGAACCAAATCTAATTGAATGTAAAGAACAATATACAAAGTATCGATAACAGCAACAAGAAGATGAACACAAAGTAAAAACTCCCTGTATAAGATCGATTCAAGGCTCAGATCTGTGAGTCCGTTCACCACTTTGGTAACACCAACGAATAGGAACCACAAGCCACAACGAAACCCTCAAACCGAAAAAACCTCGAAAGCCCCAACCCCTCTCGACCGAACACAAACGAAGCGATCTCTCACCCAATCGATCAAAAGCCACACACAGTAGGTTACCACAAAAGGTAGATCAGTCACAAAGATAGAGGGTAGAAAGCATAAAGCCAAAGAAAAATGCTTCACGAGAATGGATGATCGAAACCCCCTAAATGGGGCATGCGACGCCAACAAATCGGCCAAGATCAACAAGGACAGATGCTGTCTCTCAACATGGAAAAAAGCATCGGACCGACATGGAAACAGAGCCATCAAAGATCAGCCACAAAAAGGAAACCACAAAGGAAGTGATCGGCGAAGCAAGGAGATACAAGAGAGAGAGAGAGAAGAGCTAGGGTTTGGCCGAGATAGAGAGAGAGAAATGCCAAGGAAATGGGCCGCACATGGGCCTTTTATATGTGGGCTTTTGGGCTTTAAAGATAATAGGCTTTTGGGCTCAGAACAGTGGGCTTCCCCCTACTTGAGCAAATGGGCTAAGGCCCATTTCTCCTCTAAAGTGGGAATAGGACTTGTGGCCCGGCTTCTAAAATGGGCTGCCTAAAAGTGGTGACAGACTTGGGTTTTTTAATCCCGGCCGAAGCCTATGAAGATAAAACCCATCCGAAAAATCGTCACAGCCTTGGGCCTCATTAGGAAACACAAAACCAACAGATAGCATTGTCCCTCATGCACAAGGCTTTAGGGGACTTATGATGAACGCCAAACATCTTCTTACAAAGGGGGTAGATGCAGTGATTAAGAAATAAGAGTGGTTGGAAAAATATGCTACTGTAGAAAATACTGATAATAATTTCCTATCATCAACTCTTCGCGTTGCTCACCAACTCCTACTTCATTTACTAACGAACAAGAAGGCACCATTTTATCCTGTGATATGCTCGAGTTAGGATACGACATCGCGGAGGGCTCCCAAGCTAAGATGGCATCCTTACGAAGGGGACCTATGGAATCGACCACAGAGGATGACCATTTGCCCATTTCCCATAGATGGCGCCAAATTGTTGTTGCTTGATTACAAAAATTAAATTTATTTATCTTAGGGAATAACTTAGGCAGAGTTCGTGAGCAAAGCCTTAAGATTTGGGGCACCACAGGAGGAGAAGTAGGTGCCAGGCTCGATTTGCTGTTCGAGAGACCTAGGATGCTAGGGTTTTCTGGATGGGTTTTTAAGGTCTTCAGGGGGTTAGTCTCCGGATCAGTCCGGATGATCTTTAAGGAACTGGATTTGATAGTATTCTACACCAAAAATATAGTTAGAAGGCACACGGGGATTTTCCCCAGGAGGGCCCTCTAATGCCTAAGTCAGATAGAGATGTCTTGAGATAGAAAATGTATGCATGTGTGTATGTTGTAGGTTCTGGATAGGGGTTTCTTTAAAAGTTATGTGGAGTTCAGAGTGTGAGTCTTTGGGTCCCAAGTCTTAATGTGTATGAGTTTAGGAGTTCGAGTCTTCAAGACAAGGGGTGTCAAAGGATCCAAAAAGGTCATTTTGTTATGAAGTAAGAAGGTATTTATAGAGGTTTGGTGGTGAGACCCACGTTACACGTGGTTATGCAGATGAGGGTCTTCAGACTCTCTAGGAAGATGCATTAAATGAGACTGGAGGGCCTGGAGATATCTTTGGGGTCCAAGTCACCTGATGAGTAACCTTTGAGTGAATCCAAAGACTCATCGGAGTCATTAGAACCATAGTATCTATAAGTTATAGAGACTTGCTACCATAAGAAAGGTTAACTTAGACACATGAACTAAGGGAATTGTAAATCTTCTCTAGCTCTAAGAAGCTAGAGGGATTGTTTCCATAGTGAAATCCTCAAATTGCCATTTAAGGAGAGAAGAGGTAGACTTGATTGTGTCAATCTTCTATAAATTGGTTTACATCTTTATTTTCCTTTCTCCTTACCTTACAATTGCTTTATATTTGTGCTTAATTCCTATATCCATTTCATATAAAGAAAACCAATCTCAAACACAAGCATATCTTACACATTGGTTAACAAATTTTAAAGCTAACACTTTTCACAAAGAAACTCAATTCATCCCTGTCTTAGGATGCCTTTTGAGCCACAAAAAACTATGTGGCAAAACTCACATGGTCTCAATTGATGGGTAAAATTCTTACAACCAATCTAACATTTGTGTAGGCTTTCAATCCATTAGGTGGCAAGTTCTTGTCACATGATTAACCAAATTCTTGTCACATCATGAAAATATTAATTACTATGGATTACCTCTAGCACAAATCCCAAAGATGAGAATATTGTTTCTTTTTGGAGAGAGAGAGAGAGAGAGAGAGAGAGAGAGAGTCAAAGGGGTTTATGTAAAGAATGTGTGAAAGAGAAAAAAGACAAACTCATATGGATATAGTTGTAGAGATAAAGAAGTTTTCTCAAGAAAAAGAAAAGAAAAGAAAAGAAAAGAAAAGGCAATTTCCACTCAAGCTATGTTGTTAGTTCATGTTTTGGTCACTCAAAACCATTTTATGAGTTGTTCGTGCTATTTAAAGTGAGTGACAAAAAAGAAAAGGAGTAGAGAGATCTGAGAGTCTATATGTTTGCACATGTCTATGATCATGGCATCATTCATGGTTATAAAACCAAGGATTGGGATTCCTATTCACTTCAGCAGTAGAGGTTTTCAGAGAGCGGTGAACTAGGTTCATTTTCTATCTTCTTCCTCTTTAAACATTGTTTCTATGGATACCTTCCTAGATTCAATGATCTTTTGTGCGTGTTTGTTTCACAGTACACGATTGAGAATTGTGGGAATTGAGTCCTTTAACCAATTTGATTCATCAATGAATGTTTCTTTTTTTTCCTCATTTTCTAAATTTTTGCTACAAAGAATCTCGCCTCTTGCTAGCTATTTAAAAAAACTTTTCTACAACTTTATTTCTTCATCTTCAACTATCGCATGTTTGGTTTGGCATGTAAGAATTTGTTATGAGCCTATGGAATTCATGGTTTTGAGTTTTTTCAAATCTTATTTTAGAAAGTTTTTGAATATTTGTTTGAATTACTAAACTCTAAAGGGTAATTGAGATCTTCTCTAAATTTCCTTCGTTGTTTGAATTTGAATTATTGTACTATATAGTTTTAGGGCACTCCTTTAAATGTCTTATCTGAATTTTTTGTTTGATTTTAAGGTTTATTTTCATCTATATCTACCTACCCCCTATGGTTTTGTTCATAACTTTAAGTGAATAGATTTAAATAATCTATTTCTTGTTCTTAGAACTAGAATATAAACCTAAATGTTTTCCCCCAATTTTATTGAAGTAAGGTAAACTCATTTCTATATTTGTGGTGTTTTTCTTACAACTTTTTTCTTTGGTTTTTGCTAGTTGTGGTGTGGTTTTTATACTTGCAATTCTTCGTATAGAATAGGGATGATTACTCTTTGAATCACCTCTCATCATTAATTTAAATTTTTTATATTTCTATAATCTTCTATTGAGATATTCTCGTATTCTTTGCCTTTGTAGTGGGAATTTTAATGGGAAATATCACTAGCCAAGTTGCTTCAGCTTTCCATATTTGTAAGAAGTATGAAACCAACCCTAGGGTATTACATTTTAGGAATTTTAGCAACTTGAATAACCCTTTTATGATTTTAGAATTATTGAAGGAAAATTTGCCTCAATACAGAATGGATTACCCCAAGGTTGGTGTAGCCATCTTGATTTCATTGATTGATGAAACCAAACCAATTGCTGGGGCTTTTAATGGTAAGAAACACATAGTTTTTGGAATGCAAAAGATGAAGAATGCTTTTTACCCAAAACATTTTTATGCTAACTCTTCTCCTAGAACCTTCTTGGTCCCAACAAGTAACATGATCCCTATCCCGTCTCTTAAAGTTAGTGGTAGAAATCCAATGATAAGTGTTGGCCAACATCAACCTTTCTTTACTTGTGTTTTAAGATGTTATTGTTGTAAGTTTTATGATTCACATTATAGGGTGAGACGGAAGGGAAAAGTTGTTCAAGTTGACAACTACCCCAGGAGTTCATCCTTTGATGTAGATCTTAACAATGTGTTCTTGAAGATCTGCTACACATGTAAGCAAAAGCTCAAAGAAAGTGAAGACATTTACATATACAAGTAGTCCTACGAATCAATCTTACTAATTTTAAATTTAATTTAGGGAAATTGTAGTCCTAATGTGAATTGAAAAAAAAAACTATAATCTTAATGTTGCGTTCTCAATTGCTTTTTTGTTTGTTTTCCCCAGAGGTGAGTTGTCATTTTGTAGCAATGAGTGCAGGATTGAGAAGATTATTGTTGATGAAATGGAAATAGTCACTCAGAAGGCATGCAAAAAGACATCTCCCACCACAAGCAATGACAAAAGAATATTTAACTTGGAGTAATAGGATATAATTATGGTCTATTATATGCTAATGTGTTATTTGATAGCCGTGTTTCTTCTACTTTTTCTTTTTTCTTATTACTTTTTTACCTTGTGTTGGTGAGGACAATCTTGCTGCTTTTATGTATGTGATTTATAAATGTCCCTCTTCCTTGGTTAATGGATGTTTTGTGAAGTAGAAAAATTCTTTTTGAATAATTGTATTCTATTATCAAATGTTTAACCATTAAGTAACAATAATGATAAATTGCCAATTTCATGATAAGATAAGACATATAATTTCTTTCCATTATCTGATGTTTCTTTCCTTTTGTTTTTGGCATGTATTATGTGATGTTTCCTACACATTAATGATAAGTGATGTGAGATAATAAAAATTGTATGGATCAAGGTTCTTTTCAAGGATAAAAGCAATATAATGTATTGCTTGAAGTTGGAATTGGTGTAAAACTTCAAAAGCATCAATGAATGCATTAGTAATTTGATCGACATCTAAAGTTTTCACCTATGTAGTCAACTAGTTACATTTATTTGGGTGATAATTGATCAACATCTAAAGTTTTCATATTCATAGTTAACAAATTACATTTCTTTGAGTGACAATGTTAATGCATTACTGTCATCACACTAATATTTGTTGTAAAATTTTGCAGTTCTAAGGCTAATAGAATTTTGGATTATTTTGAAAAAAGTTAGTTAACCAAATGATTGTATCATGAATAATGCAATTATAATGATGAAAAGAACATATTTTTTGCTTCTAACTTTATTAACATAATCGAACATGATCACAATTTTTGCATATTGATAACAAACAAGATTTCTCACTTGAAGAACATTAAAGGTCAAAATATTAAGGGAATCACTTGACCAATTATTTGTGAATCACCGATGACATCTTTTAGTTAGAATAACAATGACCCTATAATCAAGTTATCTTTTCTTGTTGTACTAATTAGTAACATTAGCTAGTAAAAAAATAGTAATATTTTTCTTGTTAAGATATCCGCTTGGTTGATAGAAGCTAAATTCTTCATAAGAGAATGAAAATTAACAAACTTTCTTTTTTTTGATTGTTTGAATTTGGTAAGTCAAAACATTGCAAGGGAATTCTTATGCATTTTTTAACCCCAATGTTTAGCTCAATTGGTGTTGGTGTGAAAAGAATTTTGATTTTATCCAAGGCTCAAAACATGGAAACACCAAGCTATTTCTTAAGACCAGGACTCCCACTTAGAGGATGGAGTTTTTACATTATGTGTGTGTGTTAGTGAGCATTGGTAGGTAGGAGACTAGTTAGGTAAAGCCTAGCCAAAAAAAAAAAAAATCTTGTGACATCTTCATAAACTTAGCAAGATTAGGGACATAATAATTTTGGAATAGTTTAGGACAATTATTTGAATAAAGCAACCAATTGAATCAAGCCTTAGAAATGCAACGTAATTGCATAAAGTACTATTTTGTCGTTTTTAAGTTCTTGTAATTATTTGCCAATCGTTGCACCATTGGTTCCCAAGTTCACAAGTCAATAATTATTCTATTTTTATTCTTTTTATTTTCCCAATGTAGAAGAAACAACGTCCTAGAATGTAGCACTTCTATGGTCGTTAAAAAAAATCCTTTGACTTGGTTTCATAATCACTATTCCAAATAGTCTTGCTACTATTCCTCTAGGAAAGTGGATTTTTTTTCTTTATTTGGATTTTGGGTTTCGAGAAAGCTTGAAGATAAAGGTTTAGGGTATTTTCTTGTGAAATGATAAGGTAGTGATCGAGGTTGTAAGGACCGCGAGGAGGTACAGTACTCAAATGATTTGAGGTTGAGGGGTTCTTAAGGATGCAATCGAGAGTATATCACAGCAATTGAGGATTTTTCAATTTGTTGTAGTGAGCTCTCATAGGTGATGGTTGATTTTTAATCAAGTTTCTCATTTTGGGATTTCTAGTTTGTCTTCAAAACTTATTGATATTGCAAGATTCATTGGTATCTAAGCTTGATTCTATTTTGGAGGGGATTGAACTTCATCTTTGCAGAAACAATTTAATTTGTGGATATGTAATCGAAGATCAAGGTGGATAAGATTAAGGCCCTTGACTTGTGGTTTGTGAAATACTCATGAGTTGAGAGTTTATTCTCTCATAAAATTGGAAGCTTAATGATGCCATTCAAACCTCTAAGGTTTTATTTTTAATTTTTGAAAAAAATATGAAATGATTTAAATTTACACTGCCTTAGTTCTTTTATGATAGAAACAAGGAAACTATTGAAGTGGGTAGTCTATATCCTTAACAATTGTAGTGCAAAGCTTACCATTGGTAGGCAAATTGGCCCATGAAAAGGTAGTGGAGGTTTTCCAACAAATTGGTTAAGGTTGTAATGACCCGAATTTTTAGGACAAAGAGTAAGGCAACTTCAATGGTTGTTCTTGGGGGAAAATAGGAGACTTATATGTGGTTGGAGGAATTTCAAGCGAATAAGCTAATCATGGGCCAATGCTTAAGAAGGATCACCGAGAGAGGTTGCCAAGGAAAGTTCTAGTTTCCTTAATCTCTTTTGTAAGCCTTACTCATGTTGTTGGAAGGATGATGTATGGAAATTCCATGATTTCCCGAGGAATTCTTTGTTTGGAGGGTTATGTAGAAACCTTTGTAAATCTCTCTTGTGGTTGGTTTAATCTTTTTGGTCTTCTTTGGGCCTCAAAGTAGGGTTAGGTTCACCCTACAATCCTAAAAGGAATGATGCTTTTTGGTTGAGGGATGACTTGTGTGTGCTTTTCCCCCATTTTTTTTTGCATTTGGGTATGTTCGGGGGTTTTTCCTTGTTGCCGATCAACTATTTTTCCATAATCGATCGACAGTTGGGTGTAGAGGGTTCTTTCGGTTGACCATTGCCTTAATCGGTCGACAGTTTGGGTGTCAAAGCCACTGTCGGTCGACCATTTTTTTCCTATCGGTCAACTATTTTTCGTATTTAAAGCCTACGCATGCTCCGCTGTTTCGAGCATAACTTTTAGTAGAAAACTTGAATTTGAGATCTGTTTGATGCGTTGTAAACTAGACTCGATAAGATTCGATTGGGTATAGAATATGAATTATTTGGATGAGTTTTGAATGGTTTCATCTTGGTTCCAAAACTTGTTTAGAGGAGTTGGGGTTCATAAGAGGCTTATGTTAAAAGGAGGAGTTTGGGGGGATTTCTCCATGATCCCCAAGAATGTTTATATTCTCTTAAGGGATTATTTGGGCATTATTGGGTATAGTTGGGGGCATGATTTGGGGTTACACAAGTTTGGTAATTTAGTGATATATTAAAAGCTTGCTTAGAGATGTTAAGGTGGGCATGCTTTATGGGTGAGCCAAGGCATTGAGTGGAGCTATTTGGCCTCTAGGGTTGCCCGTGCATGGGCGCATGCCCTAGGTCTTAAGTTATCTAGCCTTAATGGCCTCGTGGCACGAGATATGTGTAGACCTTGGGTGGAGCTAACTAGCCTTAGGTGTTAACCTGGAGTTGAGTTACCTAGCCCCAAGTGTCAGTCGGTGTGTACATAGACCTTGGGTGGAGCTGGCTAGTCTCAAGTGTCAACTTCGAGTTGAGCGTTCTGGCCCTAAGAGTCAGTTGATATGTATGTAGACCTTAGGTGGAGTTGACTAGACGCAGGCATTGCCTTAGGAGTGGAGTTATTTGGCCTCGAGTGTCCAATACTATTTGGGCTTATAGCACCGAGATACAGACTTGTGCACACTGTGTGGCTGTGATATCATAGGGCTGTGCTCGTATCCTAGAGTTGAGAGTGGGTTGAGGGTACTGTTATAGTGGGACCACTGCATGCTTGGCGTGTGGTACCGTAGATGTGTGATAACGTTGTGGAATGGATGGGATTTATGAGTCCAGAGTAGGGTGCATTGTGGCATGATTATCATGTTACTGTGAGACAATGAGTGTGGTGCTTATAGCATTATGTGGGTTCTGGAGACTGTGTGGTAGTAGAGTCACCAAATTGTACCTAGGTGATGGTGGAAGCTAGATAGTTGAGGGAACTACAATAATTCTCGATATGTCTTTCTCGTGGTGCTCCTCGTTTCTATTTTGTCAGTAGTACTCTATGTGAAGGTCCTAACATGTATTGCTGGTTGTTGCTTATTGAGTCTCTATTGTAGTATATCTCATGCTCCATTTCATTGTGTTATACTTGCTGAGCCTTGTGACTTATTCTTTCTCTTTGCATCATTCCAGGTATAGGTAAAGCGGATGATGGAAAGAGTCCTGGCATGGCATGGTCTTTTTGGGTTAGATGTGTACAGAGCTCACCTGAACAGAAGGTCTTGGGGGCATTGTTGGTTTGTTTCATGCTAGTGACATTGCTTCTTGTCATTTGGGCTTGTGGTATCTCCTTTGGGGCGGCCCAAGGGAATGTAAATGGTTATGTTTATTTTTTTTTGTATGTAAAATAATGGAACCATTACTAATTGTTGATAATGGTGTGAGTAACCTTGGTTGAGTTACATTCTGGTCCCATCTTATGTGGACTTTCTCTCGAAATTCCTTTACTAGTGGGACTTTCGGAGGCGGGCCCTCGCAGTTTGGTGACAGAGCCTTTCTATTGGATATCTGGGTCATTACAACACCCAAGGTTCCTATTTATAATTTTTTCAGCCAATCCTGAGTTGCCATGTGTCATTCTTATCTCCTTTGATATGATTGCCTCCACCAATTCGTTTAGCCAGTTTATTTCTCTAGCGACCCCATTGCTGGTTTTTAAGAATTACACTTTGGTCCAAAGTTTTATATATTTACACTTTAACCCTGAGCTATTTAAGACTTTGGCTATTCATAAGGTTCCAGATTTTGATCCTAAATGTCTTTAAGAAGAGGTTACTTGCATCTTTTATCGATTCCTTGATTGCTTTTCAATATTTCAAGAAATTACATCTTTTCCCAAACCTCTCTGAAATTGTATTTTTTTATCCTTGAATATGAAAAATCTCGGGTGTTACATAGAAGCTAGAAGGATTGTTTCCATTGTGAAATCCTCAAATTACCATTTAAGGAAAGGGGAGGTAGATTGGATTGTGCCGATCTTCTATAAATTGGTTTACATCTATATTTTATTTTCTCTTTACCTTACAATTGCTTTATATTTGTGCTTAATTCCTATATATATATCCATTTCATATAAAGCAAACCAATCTCAGACACAAGCATATCATACACATTGGTTAAATGATTTTAAAGACGACACTTTTCACAATGAAACTCAATTCAGGTTGCCTTTTGAGCCACAAAAACTATGTGGCAAAACTCACATAGTCTTAGTTGATGGGTAAAGTTCTTACCATCGATCTAAGATTTGTGTAGCCTTTCAATCCATTAGGTGGCAAGTTCTTGCCACATGATCAACCAAGTTCTTGTCACATCATGAAAAAATTAATTACTGTGGATTACCTCTAGCACAAATCCCAAAGATGAGAATATTGTTGATTTTTGGACAGAGAGAGAGAAAGAGTCCAAGGATTTGATGTAAAGAATACGTGAATGAGAAAAATACAAAATCAAATGGCTATGGTTGTAGAGATAAAGAAGTTTTCTTAAGAAAAAGACAAAGAAAAGATGGCAATTTCCACGCTAGCTATGTTGTTAGCTCACAATTTGGTAACTCGAAACCATTTTATGAGTTGTTCGTGCTTTTTAAAGTGAGTGACAAAAAGGCAAAGGAGTAGAGAGATCTGAGAGTCTATATGCTTGCACGTGTCTATGATCGTGGCATCATTCAACGTTATAAAACTAAGAATTAGGATTCCTATTCACTTCAGTAGTAGAGGCTTTCAAAGAGCGGTGAACCAGGTTTTTTTTTTCTATCTTCTTCCTCTTTAAACAATGTTTCTATGGATGCCTTCCCAGATTCAATGATCTTTCGTGAGTGTTTGTTGCACAGTTCACGGTTGAGAATCATGGGAATTTAGTCCTTTAACCAATATGATTCATTAATGAATGTTTCTTTTTTCATTCCTTTTTAAATTTTTGCTACAAAGAATCTCGCCTCTTGCTAGCTATTTAAAAAAACTTTTCTACAACTTGATTTCTTCATCTTCAACCAATGCATGTTTGGTTTAGCATGTAAGGAATTGTTATGAGCCTATGGAATTCATGGTTTTGAGTTTTTTTAAATCTTATTTTAGAAAGTTCTTGATTTGTCTGAATTACTAAACTCTAAAGGGTAATTGAGATCTTCTCCAAATTTCCTTCTTTGTTTTAATTTGAATTATTGTACTTTATAGTTTTAGAGCACTCATTTGAATGTCTTATTTGAATTTTTTGTTTGATTTTAAGGTTTATTTTCATCTATATCTACCTACCCCCTATAGTTTTGTTCATAACTTTAAGTGAATAGATTTAAATAATCTATTTCTTGTTTATAGAACTAGAATATACACCTAAATGTTTTCCCCCCAATTTTGTTGAAGTAAGGCAAACTCATTTCTATATGTGTGGTATTTTTATTAAGAACTTTTTCTTTGGTTTTTGCTAGTTGTGGTGGGGTTTTTATACTTGCAATTCTTCTTATAGAATAGGCATGATTGCTCTTTAATCATCTCTCCTCATTAATTTAAATTTTATATATTTCTATAATCTTCTATTGAGATATTCTCATATTCTTTGCCTTTGCAGTGGCAATTTTAATGGGCAATATCACTAGCCAAGTTGCTTCAACTTCCCATATTCGTAAGAAGTACGAAACCAACCCCAGGGTCATACATTTTTGGAATTTTAGCAACTTGAACAACCCTTTTATGATTTCAGAATTATCAAAGCAAAATTGGCCTCAATATAGAATGGATTACCCCAAGGTTGGTCTAGCCATCTTGATTTCATTGATTGATGAAACCAAATCATTTTCTGGGGCTTTTAATGGTAGGAAGCACATAGTTTTTGGAAACCAAAAGATGAAGATCCTTTTTTATCGAAGACATTTTTATGCTAACTCTTCTCCTAGAACCTTCTTGGTCCCAACAAGTAACATGATCCCAATCCCGTCCCTTAAAGTTAGTGGTAGAAATCCAATGATAAGCATTAGCCAACATCAACCTTTCTTCACTTGTGTTTTAAGATGTTATTGTTGTAAGTTTTATGATTCACATTATAGGGCAAGACCGAAGGGAAAAATTGTTCAAGTTGACAACTACCCCGGGAGTTCATCCTTTGATGTAAATCTTAACAATGTGTTCTTGAAGATTTGCTACACATGTAAGCAAAAGCTCAAAGAAAATGAAGACATTTACATATACAAGTAAGCCTACGAATCAATGTTACTAATTTTAAATTTAATTTGGGGAAGTTATAGTCCTATCGCGAATAGAAAAAAAAAAAACTATAATCCTAATGTTTTATTCTCAATTGCTTTTTTGTTTGTTTTCCCTAGAGGTGAGTTCTCGTTTTGCAGCAATGAGTGTAGGATTGAGAAGATTATTGCTGATGAAGTGGAAATAGCCATTAAGAAGGCATGCAAAAAGACACCTCCCACCACAAGCAATGACAAAATAATATTTAACTTGGAGTAATAGGCAATAATTATGGTCTATGATCTGCTAATGTGTTATTTGGTAGCCGTGCTTCTTCTACTTTTTCTTTTTTCTTGTTACTTGGTTTACCTTGTGTTGGCGAAGACAATCCTTCTGCTTTTATGTATGTGATTTATAGATGTCCCTTGTCCTTGGTTAATGGATGTTTTTTTTTGAATAATTGAATTCCATTATCAAATGTTTAACCATTAAGTAACAATAATGATAAACTACCAATTACATGATAAGATAACACATATAATTTCTTTCCATTATTTGATGTTTCTTTCCTTTTGTTTTTGATGTGTATTACATGATGTTTCCTACACATTAATGATAAGTGATGTGAGATATTCAAAATTGTATGGATCAAGGTTTTTTTTAAGGATAAAAGCAATATAAGGTATTGCTTGAAGTTAGAATTGGTGGAAATTTTTCAAAAGGATCAACAAATGCATTAATTATTTGATCAACATCTAAAGTTTTCATGTATATAGTTACCTAGTTACATTTCTTTGGGTGACAATTGATCAACATCTAAAGATTTCATGTTCATAGTTAACAAATTACATTTATTTGAGTGACAATGTTAATGCATTAAAGTCATCACACTAATATTTGTATTTTATAGTTCTAAGGCTAATAGAATTTTGGATTATTTTAAAAATAGTTAGTTAACCGAATGATTGTATCATGAATAATGCAATGATAATGATGAAAAGAACGTATTTTTTTCTTCTAACTTCATGAACATAATCGAACATGATCACATTTTTTGCATATTGATAACAAACAAGATTTCTCACTTGGAAGAATATTAAAGGTCAAAATATTAAGGGAATCACTTAACCAATTACTTGTGAATCACCGATGACATCTTTTAGTTAGAATAACAATGACCCTATAATCAAGTTATCTTTTCTTGTTGTACTAATTAGTAACATTAGCTAGTAAAAAAATAGTAATATTTTTCTTTTTAAGATATCCATTGGTTGATAGAAGCTAAATTTTTTCATATGAGAATGAAAACTAAAAAACTTTATTTTTTTTCACTTTTAGAATATGGTAAGTCAAAACATTGCAAGGGAATTTTTATCCATTTTTTAACCCCAATGTTTAGCTCAATTGGTGTTGGTGTGAAAAGAATTTTGATTTTATCCAAGGTTCAAAACAAGGAAACACCAAACTATTTCTTAAGACCAGGACTCCCACTTAGAGGATGGAGTTTTTACACTATGTGCGTGGGTTAGTGAGCATGGATATGTAGGAGACTAGTTAGGTAAAGCCTAATGAGCCAGCCAAAAAAAAAAAATCTTGTGACATCTTCATAAACTTAACAAGATTAGGGATAAAAGAATTTTGGAATAGTTTAGGACAATTATTTGAGTAAAGCAACCAACTAAATCAAGCCTTAGAAATGCAACGTAACTGCATAAATTACTATTTTGTCGTGTTTAAATTATTGTAATTATTTGCCAATCATTGCACCATTGGTTCCCAAGTTC
This sequence comes from Diospyros lotus, assembly GCF_014633365.1. Lineage (NCBI taxonomy): Eukaryota > Viridiplantae > Streptophyta > Magnoliopsida > Ericales > Ebenaceae > Diospyros > Diospyros lotus. The sequence continues at coordinate 41,696,304 of NC_068339.1, read as the reverse complement.
ACAAGTCAATAATGATTCTATTTTTATTCTTTTCATTTTCCCAATGTAGAAGAAACAATGTCCTAGAATGTAGCACTTTTATGGTCATTAAAAAAAAATCCTTTGACTTTGTTTCATAACCGTTTTTCCAAATAGTCTCGCTACTATTCCTCTAGGAAAGTGGATTTTTTTTGCTTATTTGGATTTTGGGTTTTGAGAAAGCTTGAAGATAAAGGTCTAGGGCATTTTCCTGTGAAATAATAAGGTAGTGATCAAGGTTGTAAGGACTGCGAGGAGGTACAATACTCAAATGATTTGAGGTTGAGGGGTTCTTAAGGATGCAATCGAGAGTAGATAACAACAATCGAGGATTTACCAGTTTGTTATAGTGAGCTCTCATAGGTGATGGTTGATTTTTAATCAAATTTCTCATTTTGGGATTTCTAGTTTGTCTTCAAAACTTATTGATATTGCTAGATTCATTGGTATCTAAGATTGATTCTATTTTGGAGGGGATTGAACTTCATCTTTGCAGAAACAATTTAATTTGTGGATATGTAATCGAAGATCAAGGTGTATAAGATTAAGGCCCTTGACTTGTGGTTTGTGAAATGCTCATTAGTTGAGAGTTTATTCTTTCATAAAGTTGGAAGCTCAATAATGCCATTCAAACCTCTAACATTTTATTTTTAATTTTTGAAAAAAATATGAAATGATTTAAATTTTCACTGCTCTTAGGTGTTTTATGTTAGAGACAAGCAAACTATTGAAGTGGGTAGGTAGTCTTTATCCTTAACAATTATAGTGCAAAGCTTACCATTGGTAGGCAAACGGGCCTATGAAAGGGCAGTTGAGGTTTTCCAACAAATTGGTTAAGGTGGTGTTGAGCATGCTCTTTGGTTAGTTTTGCGTTTTCCAAGAAACAAGCTTTTTAAAACCCCCAAGCCAAGCGTTGGGAAATTTATTTTTTTTAGTAATTACACTTTGACCCCCAAGTTTCCCCAAACTTATTTTTCTTTCTTTTTCTTTTGTTTCCGAACCACCAAACCTAGAATCCAATGAGCTTCTAGTGACACTCTATTTTTTTGCTAACCCATTAACTTTACTCAAATCAACTTCCAAAATTTTCCCCTTAACTACCAATCAACCCTTTGTGATCCCTAAGAACAAAAACCCCCAAAACTCATACTTCACCAATCAAAAAGCCATGCCTAAACTTAGGTAATTATTTATACCATGTTCTAGCCCTTGAAGTGGTGTCGTGGTGGTCGGAGGTGGGCTTTATGGCAATGCAATGTTCACAAGGCGTATGTTTCCAACAATTGCACTGATCTAGTTCATATTTTTATTTCATTTGGGCTTGGTTAATTTATATTTATTACATTTTGAGCCCTTTTTGCTTATAAAAATTGCATTTTAAGCCCATAAAAATTGTAAATTTACTCCCCAAGTCCTGAGATATTTTAAAATAAATTGAAAATTCCATCCCTTTAATCATTACTTTATTTTGTCCATTTTATTGGTTTTAGTTTTATCCATATTTTTATCTTATAATTTTTATTTTATTTTTAATGATTAAATTTCATCCACAAATATTTTTTTCGTATATATGTATGCATGTATTTCTGAATACAATTACGTATATACATATACATATATTTATTTTCTAATACTTGGATAATTGAAGCAATATATATATATAGCTACTTGGGATTATTGACCTTTTGATTTATCCTTGGGTGGATTTATTCATATCTCAATCATTTTCACTAGTTTGACATACATCCTCTAAGTATTTTTAAAAAATCCTTATGTGTTTGCTAGATACAATAATAAATTTATTTTACTAGAAACATCGTCGTCAAGTCGTCTGAGCCTACGATAAAGAAAAGAGTCAGAAGGTGATGGGAGGTCCTCGTGCAAACACTCCGTGAAAAAGATATGATCTTTTCTCGATATGAACTTTTGTTTTCCAACACTTAATAGGAACAAACTTTACAAAAACTAGAGATTTTGTCGTCCATGAGACAAGCAACTAACAAAGTTGCACGAAGTACTCAGAAAGTAAGGCTTTCAGGCAAGGTTGTTAAAATCGTAAAATTGTAAGAGGGTTTTCGACATGTAAAATCATAAAATCGAGTGCAATTCTACTTCAAAATCGTAAAATCGTAAGGGTTTTCGATTCAAAAAATCATAAAATCATACCCGTAAAATCGAGAGTTTAACAACCATGCTTTCAGGTAATAGGGTCTTATGACTGAGCTGTCTATTTTGAGATCGAAAGTTACGAACTTTTAGGGGCATTCTTCATTGACCACTGGAGGTTGTTCTTAGAAGACAAAATAACCATCTACATTGGAGGGTGTTCTAAGAAGACAAAATTGCTATTTAGCCAATTGAGTTTAAAACACAATTGATTAAGTACGGACATTGTGATAATTGTGACTCAAAATCCTAATTCATCTGCAATTGGATTTCCTAATTTGACCTTGATTATGACTTCGAATTTGACTGTGATTAAGATGTTAAATTCAATTTTAAGTGGGATTTATCTCATTTGGAGGAATATTCTCATGAATAATATTTTGACCAGGATATGATTTCATGTGTACATCTATAGATGATTTTAGGTTTGTAAATAGGTGCCCAATGCCATGGAATTTGGTGTGGCAATATCACTTTTGTACTACTAATATTTGCTTAGTGATATTTTATTTTTTACACCCATGGTTTTTTCGATTTAGGTTTTTCATGTAAAATTTTGTGTTCATTTGTGTGTGATTGATGGTTGGATAGTGATTTGTATTTGATCCAATTTCATAACAAACATAATGCAATAACTATTCTAAAAAGCAAGAACCCAACCAACAAAGTCTCAACTTAGGAAACTAATTCCTAGTAGATATGTTTCCTACCTACTATATTTCAAATACCACAAAGACCATATTTTGGAAATCTATAAATAGGGGCATCCTCTTTTGTGGAAATCAAGCATTTGTAACTTTTTCTTTTTCCCCAGTAATTAAGCATTTATAACTTGCATGTAAATTTTCTATCTCGGGTGAACTTAGTCTGTATTTCTTTCTGATAAAATCTTGCTTTCTTTTTTGAGCTTCATTGGCATATTCTTGTTTAAGAGAAATTTTAAAGTTTATCTTGCTTTGAAAATTATTTTTGATGATAAAAACATCCATTCTTTAGCTAAGTTTGCCTCAATTTAACTCTAGATCTCTAATTTTACCAGGGAATAAGAAGAATATCCTTGTTGTTTCCTGATTACAACAATTAAATTTATTTGTCTTAGGGAACATATCATGCAAAGTCCATGAGCAAAGCCTCAAGGTCCGGGGTGCCACAAGAGAAGAAATAGGTACTGGGCTCGATCCGCTATTTGGGAGAGCTAAGATGCCAAGGGTCTCCGGATGGCTCGAAGAGTCTTCAAGGGGTTGGTCTCCGGATGAGTCCATAAGATCTTCAAGTAATTGGATCTGATAGTATTTTGTAGCACAAAGACAGTTAGAAGGTACGCGATGATCTTTCCCACACTAATCCTTCAATGACTAAGTTAGACAGAGATGTCTTGAGACATAAAATGTATGTATGCGTGTATGTTGTAGGTTCTAGAAAGGGTCTCCCTAATAGTTATGTGGGGTCTAGAGTGTGAGTGTTTGGGTCCCAAGTCTTAATGTGTATGAGCCTGGGTGTTCGAGTCTTTAGTACAAGGGGAAGTCAAAGGATCCAAAAAGGACATTCTACCATGGAATATGCGGGTATTTATAGAGGTTTGGTGGTGAGATCCATGTTACATGTGGTTATGCAGATGAGAGTCTTCAGACTCTCCAGGAATATGCATTAAATAAGTTTGGAGGGTCTAAGGCCTTAAAGATACGAGGGATAAATAGGTCCCGAAAACACTTTGGAGGCTTTGGGAGACTCATGCTTCGAAAGACTCCTCGAGCTCATCCAGGTCTTCAAGATACTTAGAATATTTTGGGGATTTTTAGCTTCGATTTTCCTAGGGCACCCCACAACAATCTAAGTGGTGCTTCATTTATGCATTCTTTACGGTTATTCTTCTTGCAATCATTAATCTATTGAGGTGAGTTTTGTAATCTCACCGTGTGTGTTAGGGATTGGGTTAATATAGTAAGCTAAGAATTTACTAGGATAAGAGAGGTGAATTATCACCTATTGAAGGTAGGAGAGATATACTAGCACTTACTAAAGCTAGGGCATATTAAGGTTTTATATCACCCATAAGCTATAGGGAAAAGGGTTCTATAGTATCTATAAGTTATAGAGACTTGCTACCACAAGAGAGGTTAACTCGGACACATGAGCCTATGGAATTCATGGTTTTGAGTTTTTTCAAATCTTATTTTAGAAAGTTCTTGATTTGTCTGAATTACTAAACTCTAAAGGGTAATTGAGATCTTCTCCAAATTTCCTTCTTTGTTTTAATTTGAATTATTGTACTTTATAGTTTTAGAGCACTCCTTTGAATGTCTTATTTGAATTTTTTGTTTGATTTTAAGGTTTATTTTCATCTATATCTACCTACCCCCTATGGTTTTGTTCATAACTTTAAGTGAATAGATTTAAATAATCTATTTCTTGTTCATAGAACTAGAATATACACCTAAATGTTTTCCCCCCAATTTTGTTGAAGTAAGGAAAACTCATTTCTATATTTGTGATGTTTTTCTTAGAACTTTTTTCTTTGGTATTTGCTAGTTGTGGTGGGGTTTTTATACTTGAAATTCTTCTTATAGAATAGGCATGATTACTCTTTAATCATCTCTCCTCATTAATTTAAATTTTATATATTTCTATAATCTTTTATTGAGATATTCTTGTATTCTTTGCCTTTGCAGTGGCAATTTTAATGGGCAATATCACTAGCCAAGTTGCTTCAACTTCCCATATTCGTAAGAAGTACGAAACCAACCCCAGGGTCATACATTTTAGGAATTTTAGCAACTTGAACAACCCTTTTATGATTTCAGAATTATCAAAGCAAAATTGGCCTCAATATAGAATGGATTACCCCAAGGTTGGTCTAGCCATCTTGATTTCATTGATTGATGAAACCAAACCATTTGCTAGGGATTTTAATGGTAAGAAGTACATAGTTTTTGGAACCCAAAAGATGAAGATTGTTTTTTATCGAAGGCATTTTTTTGCTAACTCTTCTCCTAGAACCTTCTTAGTCCCAACAAGTAACAGGATCCCAATCCCGTCCCTTAAAGTTAGTGGTAGAAATCCAATGATAAGCGTTAGCCAACATCAACATTTCTTCACTTGTGTTTTAAGATGTTATTGTTGTAAGTATTATGATTCACATTATAGCGCAAGACTGAAGGGAAAAATTGTTCAAGTTGACGACTACCTCGGGAGTTCATCCTTTGATGTAGATCTTAACAATATGTTCTTGAAGATCTGCTACACATGTAAGCAAAAGCTCAAAGAAAATGAAGACATTTACATATACAAGTAAGCCTACGAATCAATGTTACTAATTTTAAATTTAATTTGGGGAAATTATAGTCCTAATGTGAATAGAAAACAAAAAAAAAAAAAAACTATAATCCTAATGTTGTATTCTCAATTGCTTTTTTGTTTGTTTTCCCTAGAGGTGAGTTCTCGTTTTGCAGCAATGAGTGTAGGATTGAGAAGATTATTGCTGATGAAGTGGAAATAGCAGCTAAGAAGGCATGCAAAAAGACACCTCGCACCACAAGCAATGACAAAAGAATATTTAATTTGGAGTAATAGGCAATAATTATGGTCTATGATATGCTAATGTGTTATTTGGTAGTTGTGTCTCTTTTACTTTTTCTTTTTTCTTATTACTTGGTTTACCTTGTGTTGGTGAGGATAATGTTGCTACTTTTATGTATGTGATGCGTAGATGTCCCTTGTCCTTGGTTAATGGATGTTTTGTGCAGTAGAATTTTTTTTTTTGAATAATTGAATTCCATTATCAAATGTTTAACCATTAAGTAACAATAATGATAAACTACCAATTACATGATAAGATAACACATATAATTTCTTTCCATTATCTAATGTTTCTTTCCTCTTGTTTTTTATGTGTGTTACATGATGTTTCCTACACATTAATGATAAGTGATGTGAGATAATCAAAATTGTATGGATCAATGTTCTTTTTAAGGATAAAAGCAATATAAGGTATTACTTGAAGTTAGAATTGGTGTAAAATTTTCAAAAGCATCAACAAATGCATTAATAATTTGATTAACATCTAAAGTTTTCACATATATAGTTACCTAGTTACATTTCTTTGAGTGACAATTGATCCACATCTAAAGTTTTGATGTACATAGTTAACAAATTACATTTATTGGTATGACAATGTTCATCCACATCTAAAGTTTGGATGTACATAGTTAGCGAATTACATTTATTGGTATGGCAATGTTAATGCATTAATGTGACAACCCAAATTCTTTTTTATACGAACTCAAATAAAGACCTTCACATACAACTTATTAGAAACATAAATCCATATTACATACTTACAATAGAATTTCTTTAAACATTCTTCTTAGGGATTAACTACCCATACATCTCAAAATAAGGGGCACAAAATAAAATACGAAATTAAGATCATTTCTATTGCTCTCAACACAAACCCCCACAAATCTTTTGGTCGGGATTGCTCCGTACACATAACTAACTCACGTGAGTCAAACTCTATAGGACATGCCTTTATCCAAGGCTTTTCCCTTACTTGGAATGATATGAAGCAAATATGAGCCGCAAGGCCCATCAAGTGTAATATGAAATAAAAGCGCATATAAATAAGGATTGCAACAGTAGATAGACTCAAGAAATACCCAACCATAGCCACTTGAAATGCACCTGTGCCATGCGCCATCTTCATATGCTCAATGAATAATGTATGCAAATATTTGAAATCACTTAAACTCATATATACGTACATATCAATCAACTCTAAGGGCCCTTTAGCTCAACCCAAGGCCTATGCCCATAAATAACATATAGTTCTTGGGGCCTATTAGCTCAACCCAAAGTCTTACCATATCATATGCCACGAGGTCATTTGGGTCCATTAGCTCAACTCAATGACTATGCCCATACAACATATGAACCTTTAGGCCCATTAACTTAACTCAAATCTTTGGCACACAAATATCATACATAACATGTTACATATAAAACATGCTCATGAAATGCTATCCAATCACAAGATTCTGTATAACCCAACATTAGCTATTTTTCATGCCTATGCATGCACATTTATTCCCCAAAAACATTTACCCAAGATATGGATTCATGAGAAGAACACCCAAAAAGATTTGATTAGCAAAGATTCTAGAAAATTCCAAATTTTAGGTAGATTTTTAAGAATCTAATTTGAGCTCAATTCTTGGTTAATTGCCACAAACAATATATCGAAATTGAAGCTAAAGAACTCTAGTTTATGGAACAACAAATGGATTCACAATAAAAAATAATCACAAAAAGTTATTCCACAAAAATCGAAGCAAGGTAGAACTCGTAACAGTAAAATTCTTAGATTTTTGGCAAAGATTAACAAGGTCGTGTTGGGCTCAAAACAAAGCCAAATAAGGCAAGTAGTAAATCAAAACAAAGCTTAAGAAATATAGTTTACAACACAATAAACGGATTTCAATTTGAATATAAATAAAACAAGTTATGGCCAAAGAATACAACAAGATCAGTGAATCCTAAAATAACAATTCAAGAATAGAAACTTAGAAATGAAAGGAACAAGCCTTTTAAGATGGAAAGAAGTTTAAAGAACTTGCCTTGGATGATTTTCTCCTTGGTTATTGCTGGATAGAAGTTGCTATGATGATTCAGGAGAGATTGGAAACTGTAAGCACCCCCGCCCGGATATCCCAGCTGCCCGAACTATCCGAACGGGAGCGCCTACGGGAGGAGAAAAAAAATGAACACGAGACAAAAACTACCCTGGCATGCATCCATGCGAATGAAAACAACGGAAGCGAAGCTAAACACCTGCATGCACTACGAGTACCCCGCTAACACAGCGGTTACAAGATAATTAAATAAACACAAACTCCTGTGCCGACATACACAAGACTCGAGAAGAGACCTGGCACAGTACGAATAATAAAGTAAATCATGCTAAGACATCAGAGTTAACAGGGATTGACGGGACTGCCTGTACACCATACCGATTCTGCCGCTAAAAGATGACTCCCTTGCCATGGCCCACGCTATCATTACCTGGAATGATGAAACAAACAAGGTGAGTCGAGAGACTCAGCAAGCATAAGAAAAGAGAGGCTGAAGGCTGCACAAAGTTAGAAATCTCTCCCCAGAATAAACCCCCAGGCACACACAAGTCATGAGACGCTACAACACAATAGTATAGCATAATAAAAGCACATACCGGTCCTTGGGGCCCACATAAGACACCTGGCACCCAAGTCCCATACCAACCTGTCGCTGCCCTGGCACCCAAATACCTCCAGCATCCTGTGCGCGCCATCCCGGGTCGGTACTCCCGCCACCCGTATCCCTGTCGGTACTCCCGAAAGCCGAGCCATAGGCTTCCTCGGAACGGTACTCCCGTCTGAGAACTAAATACTACCAGTAGCCATGCAATGCACATAAAATGCAATGGCGCAGTGAGCATCAACGTGATACAAGGCGCCCATACATCCAGGCATCAGGCCATGCTCCGCCCACATAGTAAACCACACGCGATGCATATGCCCGTGCTGGATGCAACCTGACCAAGCTAGCATGTCCATGTCCAAGCATACTCAATAAATGAATATCCCAATATGCAACTCGTACCCATGTGCATATCAAATCATGGACAACAATATAATAAATCTAAACGTGCAGTAAATCACATACTAGCAGAGCTAGTCAGTAGTGCCTGGCACCGGTCAACGACCAGTGATAAGGAGTGTCCACCCGACGGTCCACTTCAGGGCCGTACAATAGTCTACCCCAACATCACCAACAACTGACCCCTACCCTACTGCTCGATAGCTCTAACCGAACCATAAATAAGTCCAAGAAAAACTATAAATAAACCCGATAAAATCGTAAATAAATCCGCACGTCTAGGAACCTAGTTCCCAGGCTGGTTCAGCATCATTCCCAAAAGGAGTGGGGGCAGTACAAACCCCCGTAGGCTCACAACAAATAAATTCTAAAAGTCCTGGATTTAATTTAAATTAATCCCAATGAATATTAATTCAACAAATAAGGCTAGGCGCCGAATTAGAGTAAGGGAGATGATAAACTACGAGGAATCACGGGGTCTTTTACTGGAATTGAAGAACACGGGGAGAGGGTTAAGAGCTTGCCTTTACACGACCATTTCTTGTATTTCTTGCACTTCTGCTGCGAAGTAAAATGTTTAATAGCGATTAATAAAACCCTGGTTCGCATTAATTAAATCTAACCGTGTAATATAAATAATTTAGCTGCCTAAAATCACATGTAGGCGCACCACAATTAAAATCCCAATAAATCTCATATTTATTTTAAATTAAATCACGCCAATAAAATCATTAATTTATATAATTAATACGCGAAACCGAAATGAATTGAGGGAAGACGAGAGGTTCATAAAATGAAAAGAAATTGCGAAGGGTAGAAGGAGCTTGCCTGTATCTAGACGTTTACAGCGTTTCCACGCTTAAACAACACCAAATTAATACACGCTGTAAATAGATTAAACTCACAAAATTAATAAAATTAGGCCCAAAAATAAAATTTCAACCGTAGAGAATGTTTAATACATATTTATTTACGTACCTGACTAATTAAATCGCGATTAACCACATTAAATCTTGAATTTTTCCCTGAAATTTTCCTCTTTTCTTCACTGTGCGTCTGTTCCTTCTTCTCCCATTTTTCCTTTGATTCTGCTGGTTCGGAGACGCCTGAAATGGGCTTAAAAATGGCTAAAAACGAGTGGCCACAAGGCAGCCTGTGGGCTGCGCTGGGAGGCCACCGCCTCAGGGACGAAACGACGTCGTTTCGGTCCCTTATTGGCTGATTAAAATCAGCCCATTTTCCTTCCCCCTCGCTCGAACCCGCGACCTGCTGCTCCCTCGTGCGCGCGCGCGTGACCGCGCGATCTGGCTGCATTCATCAACCTATATACCCACTAAATTAACTTTAAGGTGATCCCACAACAGTTCTGGAAATTACATTTAAACCCTCATACTTTCATAAGTTCTCACAAACACCCCCCACATTTAATTTCACTTTTAATACACTTATACCCCAAATTTCCAGAAAATCCACTAAATTAATTTATTTTCTTATTTTCATAAATACTTCCAAATTACTAATAACTAATATTAACACCAATTAAATTAATTGAACTTAAATTTCCTATTTCCTCAAAATTACAAAATTATACATTTCCAAATAATTTAATTAATTATCTTTAATTCCTTATTTTCCTCAAAACCACATAAATAAATACTTCCTCTTTAATTCCCAAATATTCAATAATATCCTCAAACACCAATTTAAATAATTATTATTTATTTTCAAACTTCGGGATATTACAGAAACTATGGGGGCAGCTAGAAATTAAAATGAATAAGAAGAAAGAACGAGAGAAGGAGAGGAAGAAGAGAAGATGAAGCATGAGAGGCCGCCCCTCTCTCCCCTCCCCCCCCCCAAAAAAAAAAAAAATTTAAGTTAACTACTCCCTATTTTTCTGCTAACATGGTCCCCCCTTTTCTCTTTTCCCATCATGCCCTACCTTATACACATACATATAAATATATATATATATATTCCCATTTAATTCTATCAATAAACATATAAAATATATCAATATATGTATACACACACATGACAACTTCTTTCAATCCAAACCCAATCCATTGCTAATTTTGACTTTTCCACTCTCCTTCCACTTGACTTTTCAATCCTCCTAATTTTTCATTGCTTTGACTATTCCACTTCATCATACTTCATTCATTTTTACTTCCCAATATACATCAATTTTATTTAATTTGACTTTTCAACATACACAAATAATTGCTCATTGGTTTATATAGCGGGTGGCTTAAGAAAACAGACCCAACAGAAAATGGTTGACAGACTGAAGGAAAACGGGCTACCGTTCATTTCTCACAACCCATTCTTTGACTTTTCAACCCACACACACCATACTTTGACTATTCAACACAACACTTCTCAATTATTTTGACTTTTCAACCTTATTTTACTTGACTTACACACACATAATTTTCCCTTCAAACTTTTGACTCCCTTCTCCATCACATAAAATATTTTCAACACATTGCTTAATTAATGACACAATATAACACACATGAAAATACCGACAAAATAATCTAGACCCGTTAACGGGTTGTTACAATTAAAGTCATCACACTAATATTTGTAGTAGAATTTTATAGTTTTAGGGCTAACAGAAGTTTGGATTATTTTGAAAAAAAGTTAGTTAACTGAATGATTGTATCATGAATAATGCAACAATAATGATGAAAAGAAGGTATTTTTCATGGTATTTTTCGCTTCTAACTTTATTAACATCATTGAAACATTCACAATTTTTGCATTCAATAATGAATAAGATTTCTCACAAATCAGTAAGGAAATCACTTGACCAATTACTTGTGAATCATTGATGACATCTTTTAGCTAGAATAACAATGACCCTATAATCAAGTTATCTTTTTTTTTTTTTTTGGTACTGATTAGTAACATTAGCTAGGGCATTGAGTTGATCTAATGTTCAAAACAAGGAAACACCAAGCTATTTCTTAAGACCATGATCCCCACTTAGAGGATGGAGTCTTTAGACTATGTGTGCGGGTTAGTAAGCATGGACCGACAAGGGACTAGTTACGTAAAGCCTAATGAGCCAGTTAAAAAAAATCTTGTTACATCTTCATAAACTTATTAGCGAGATTAGGGACGCAATAATTTTGGACTAGTTTAGAACAATTATTTGAATAAAGTAACCAATTGACTCATGCCTTAGAAATGCAATTTGTAACTACATAAAGTACTATTTTGTTTAGTTATTCCTCAATTGTTACACCATTCATTCGCAAGGTCACAAGTTAATAATGACTTCATTTTTATTCTTTTTATTTTCCCAATGTAGAAGAAACAAGTCCTAGAAAGTATCACTTTTATGGTCATTAAAAAAATCCTTTGACTTGGCTTCACAACCGTTATTCCAAATAGTCTTGTTACCATTCCTCTAGGAAAGTGGATTTCTTTTCCTTATTTGGATTTAGGGTTTCGAAAAAGCTTGAAGATAAAGATCTAGGGCATTTGCCTATGAAATGATAAGGCAGTGATCAAGGTTGCAAGGACTGCGAGAAGGTACAATACTCAAATGATTTGAGGTTGAGGGGTTCTTATGGATGCAATTGAGAGTATATGACAACAATCAAGGATTTATCAATTTGTTGTAGTGAGCTCTCATAGGTGATGGTTGATTTTTAATCAAGTTTCTCATTTTGGGATTTCTAGTTTGTCTACGAAACTTATTGATATTGCTACATTCATTGGTATCTAACCTTGATTCTACTTTAGAGGTGATTGAACTTCATCTTTGTGGAAATAATTTAATTTATGGATATGTAATCAAAGATCAATGTGGATAAGATTGAGGCCCTTGACTTGTGGTTTGTGAAATGCTCATGAGTTGAGAGTTTATTATCTCATAAAGTTGGAAGCTTAATGATGCCATTCAAACCTCTTTGGTTCTATTTTTATTTTTTTTTAAAAAGAAATGATTTAAATTTACACTTACTATTAGGTATTTTATGGTAGAGACAAGGCAAACTATTAAAGTGGGCAGTCTTTATCCTTAACAATTCTCGTGCAAAACTTATGGCCCATGAGAGGGCAATGGAGGTTTTCCAATAAATTGGTTAGGGGTTGGTCAAGGTGGTGTTGAGCATACTCTTTGGTTAGTTTTTACGTTTTCCAAGAAACAAGCTTTATAAAGCCGCCAAGCCAAGGATGTTATAACCTTGGGAAATTTAATTTCTTTTGGTTATTACACTTTGACCCACAAGTTTCCTCAAACTTATGTTTCGTTTCTTTTTCTCTTGTTTCCCGACCACCAAACCCCAATCTTTTTCTCTTGATTTTTTTTGCTAACCCCTTAACTTCACTCAAATCAACTCCAAGATTTTCCCCTCAACTACCAATCAATCGCTTTTGATCCCTAAGAACAAAAGCCACCCAAAACTCATACTCTACCAATCAAAAAACCATGGCTAACGTTGAGTCATTATTTCTACCATATTCTAGCTCTTCAAGTGGTGCCATGGTGGTTGGAGATGGGATTTATGGCGATGCAGTCTTCACATGGTGTATTTTTCCAACAATTGCACTTTGGCTTGGTTAATTTATATTTAATAATTTTGAACCCTTCTTACTTAGAAAATTTACATTTTAAGCCCTTAAAAAATTATCAATTTTCTCCCTAAGTCCTCGAGATATTTTAAGATAAATTGAAAATTCCATCCTCTTAATCATTACTTTATTTTGTCCATTTTATTGGTTTTAGTTTTATCCATATGTTTATCTTATAATTTTTGTTTAATTTTGTAATGATTAAATTTCATCCACAAATATTTTTTTTCATATATATATATATGTATTTATGTATTTCTGAACACACATACATATATATACATATATTTATTTTCCAATACTTTGATAATTGAAACAATATATATAGTTGTTGGAATACACATATGGAGGTGTAGGTAAATTTAAAATTTTTTACACATCAGACAGATATAACGGAAGTCATAAATACCCACACCATACACAGTTTAGGTATTTAAGCAACACGATATTTCATTATATGAAATACAATAATCACATACATGTAGCTTGATGTTAGGTGGGTATAGAAATCGTTTCTACACAAAGACTAAATCCTTCTCTTTGCATGGAGGGCCTAGTCCATCCACACCTAACGAGCAACCTGGTACCACGTCGTGGTCCTCGTCCCATGCTAGCCTAAGAACTTTGATTCACCAGCGCCCGTGTGTTTTCTCTGACTTTCTAAGATTTCCTATGCGTAACAATTATGCTATTGTAAAATTCTTGCAAATTGACAGAAGTGGAAATGGAAGAAAAGTAGAGACAAAAGCAAAGCCAATCCCTAACCCTCTCTGTTCAATTCCTCCAATTTATCTACTTCCCGAATCACCCCCACTCCCTTTAATGTTATGCCACGTGTAATCCTATGAGATTGGCTGAGGCGACAGTGGGAGTCTACTAGTAAACTCAAGGAGTCCACTACTGAGGTAGTCAACTGTCTAAACGAGATAGTCGACTCTACATGCAATTCCAAAAGAAACCGCAACCAATTCATTAACTTTTAACAAATCTCGTCATTAACACTTAATAATGACTTTCTAGATTCACTACCTACTAGAAATCAGATAACGCCAAAAACCTTTTGACATTGGCCGGACTACCTTGACCTATCACTAGAATCTCTCCATATTCTGGTGACGATTTAAAAGTTCCTGGGAAACGACTAACAATAGTTTAACGTAATATGGAAGGTAATGAAATTAAACTTTAAGTAAGCCTATTACAATTGATGATTACCGTGTAATACAATCCTTCTGTCACCTAATGTCTCGACCGAGAGAAAGTCATGGTACGATAAACTCACAAAGTCAATAACTATGCGTCATATCTTATCAGCGTGACTAGATGACACCTTAGGAAACACTTTCCAGATTAATCATTTTGCCTTGGTCAAGGACTTTTCCGTCATATTAACAATAGACTACATAGGACGTTCGCCTCATCAATGACGATAAGGGTGATAGATTCTATCTTTGAGCACTTGCCTCCATGCACCAGCAATATGGAACCATATAAATGAACGCCCCCACTTTACAATTGAATGCTTCGTCACATTAGCAAATCCCGCACATCAATATACAAGACAACCGTGTCAGTTCAACTCTAAGGATCAGTTAAACAATCGTAACTCCATGACAACACCATTATCCATAATGACATGTGATCAATCATTGGTGTCACATTCAATGTGTTGTTCTCAAACAAGCACCCACGAGTTTATTAGAGACATCACATGTCATATGGCATGTAACTCACCATCGCTAACCATTAGTATCTCATACTAATCAAGATAGTTAATATTGTGCTAGTCCATAATTAACTAATTAGAGTCCCAATTCAATTAATCTAAGGACCAATAATATTTAAGAAATCCTGTTACTAGATAATCTTGTCACATATTCTTAACATTTTAAGAATAAGACTCTCAAACATGAAATCTAGGGACTCATTCATATAACAAACAGAAGAGTTTAACGAATGATGATAAACTTGCCTTTTTATTAAAGATATACAAAGATATATCAAATGTATTTATTACATATGCTAGATGTCATCTAGATCTAGCATTCGGGCACCTCACTAACAATCTCCCACTTGCACTAATGCTAATTTACATCAAATGTGCAATCTAGTGCATCATTGTCAGTAGGTATCGAATACCCATTTTCTCAAGATGTTGATCAAGTTATGACTGAGTCATAGCCTGTATTAGTGGGTCAACTACATTATCTATTGAATTAATCTTTTGCAACTACACGTCCCCACGTGCAATAATCTCTCGAATGAGGTGAAACCGACGTTCAATGTGTTTGGACTTTTGATGAGATTGTGGTTTCTTTGCCTATGCAATAATGTGACGCCCTGCTCCCACTTACGGGTGTCACTCGTGAACAATCATCCGAACTACTTACATGCCCGGCTGTTTGTAAATGGCGCACTATGTTTCAACATGAAACGCCCTAGGTGGGAACTAGGCTTCATTCTTCCCTTTCCTTAATCCAAGGATCAATTAGCAGATTTGGGCTTTAACCATACCATACTTGGCTAATTAATTTCCATTAAGTTGTCCAATCACCATTTTTATTACTTTAAAATTTTCTTCTTTCCAAGAATTCCATTGGGCTCCATAAAATTCACAATTACAATCAACCCATTGATTTTTACCAATTTTGGAGGAAAATTCATATAATTTAAATTTCAAAATTTTTGGCATTTTCTCCAAAATACCCAAAATCCCTTTATTTTTGAAAATTTCCCTGGGGCCCAAAATCAACCAAGAAATGCCCCAAAAATTCCCAATTTTTTAAAAAAATTTGACCAACGGGGCCTGCTAGCGTGCCTGGGGCCCTGCGGTGCGTGGGCTGGCCACGGGCTGCACGCGCCCGCATGCTGGCCGAGCATGCCGCGCGCAGCCGTGCGGCCGCATGCACGCTCGAGCGCCCCACGGCCCCACGCCTGCTGTCCACTGTGGCCCTCTATGGGCCCCCGTTGCTGCTATTGCATAACCATGCCCAAAATTTTCCTTGGACCCCTTTTTAGCCCAAAATTTCCAGCTTTCATACACATCATACATACACCAAAAATACCCACTTTTCCCACAAAAGCTTACACAACAAAAATAATACTCCTTGCCCCATTCTTGGGCTCATTACAACATGAATCAAATAAACAAGATATGCTTCCAAAAGCCAAACCAAATATGAGATTTATACCAATACTTTAGCTTCCACATGCCATAAGTTAATATCTCATTTTTTAAAAAAATAAAATAAAATCATACATAGCATTTACAATCTATGCTTAGGCTTTAACAACCCACACCCAATATCACAAAATACATCACAAGGCTTCCACAAGCCATACTATGGTCTTGGATCTTCATTGCCATGACTCCACATGCCATTCCCTCTTTACCTTGATTTTTCCCATGCCTTTACAACCTATATGTGAGGGTAAAAACCTCATAAGCTATTAAGCTCAATAAGGGTGCAATGACAATAAGTATGAACATAAATATAAAATATAATGCCAATGCATGCAATGCAATAAAGTTAGGGCTTTCACATCCTCACAACCACCTTGGTTTGAGGCTTAAACCTACCCTACCCCACACAACCTCATGGCCATAGGTCCTTGAATACAAACAACATGTCAATGCACACATATTTGCTCATGAACCATACTTACAACCTTGCAAAACCACCATCCCATGGGGCTATCCCTTACCTCTTTCCATTCTTTGAAGCTTCAAGAACTCCCTAGCTTCATTTCCAACTCTTCTCCTTAAGAGATCATTGAAACCAAATTTAAAGAGACTAAGCTACCATTCAAGAGAAACAAAATAACTTACACTACCATAAGGAATAATGCTTATCTTTCTTCCTATTCTTCTTCTCTTCCATTCATTTCTCTCTACAAATAGCCAAAGAAAGACAAGTCTTTCTTACTTGCCAATTTATACTAGCATCCCATCTTTCAAGAATAAATCCTAGCCATTGGATTTATTTGGTGAGAATAAATCCTTACCCTCCAAACTAACACAATCCATGGCATTAGGTCTTGCTTAATATCCACCATTGGATTTTATCTCACTTTACAAGACAAGATCTTAGCCATCCAAAGGAAGCACAATTTAAGTGCTTTGCTAGGTTTTAATCCTAGCCTTTGATTTATTTTGGAGATTAAATCTTCACCTTCCAATCATCTCTCTTTAAAATATCTCCACCCATTTGGCAATCCATGCCAACTTCTAAGACTTAATGGTGGCCCTTAGATCACTTTCCAAATCCAAGAATTAATCTCATCTCTTGAATTTTCATTTCTTTTTCATTTAAATTAATGAGACTATTTTCCACCATTAATGCATGACTAATTTCATTTCTTTTTGGATTTTCTTTTAATCCAACACCATCATGCCTCTCATTAAATGCTTGAAAGACTAATATTATTTCTTTTGCATTTATTTAAATCTCTCCATTTATTTTGGACCACATAATGCCATGTCACTCTATGACACCATACTTTGCTTCCAAGCTTCCATCTTAACCATCCATGTGGCATTACCACATTAATTCACCAATTTAGGGAAAATCAATTATTTTCTCTCATAATTGAATATGTTTTATTTTTCCCATTTTTCATAATTTAATTCCTTTTTGGAATTTCACTCCAAATTACTAAAATACCCATTGTGAATTATTAATCCCATTTATCTCCACATAAATACAAAAATGAAAAATTAATTCGCTTCCATACTTAAATTCCACCTAGGAATTATTTCTAATTTACCAAATTACCCTTTATTGGACTT
Source organism: Diospyros lotus (assembly GCF_014633365.1). NCBI lineage: Eukaryota > Viridiplantae > Streptophyta > Magnoliopsida > Ericales > Ebenaceae > Diospyros > Diospyros lotus. The sequence continues at coordinate 41,678,114 of NC_068339.1, read as the reverse complement.
TACTATCTAAATTACCAAAATGCCCCTCATAGGGCACTCTCATTCTCAAAGATCTATCACATTCTCAAGGGCATTTTTGAAAGTTTCTCACTTCCTTTCTCATTCTCCTAACACTAGTAATACTGGGTGTTACAAATAGCTCCATTATTGTCATAATACAGAGGTACTTGTGACTAAATGGAAGGAACCACTTTGATTTCAGAAATAAATTTTCGAACCCAAACAACTTATTTAGCAGCATCACATGCCACCACATATTAGGCTTTAGTGGTCGAATCAATTTTGATTTCTTGCTTGAAATTTTTCAAACTCACAACACCACCATTCAAGAGAAAAACAAAATCAAACGTCGATTTACGATCATCAACATCTGACTGAAAATCTAATTCTATATATCCATCAATGTGGATATCACCATTTCCATAAACTAACGACATATCTTTAGTACTTTTAAAGTACTTTAAGATATATTTCATAGCAATCCAGTGACTGATATCAACTAACAATGCAAACTGCAAAAATAATATCAGGCCTTGTATATATCATCGCATACATAAGGCTGTCAACCACCAAAGGATAAGGCACCTTACTCATACGATCTCTCTCTTTAAGAGTTTTTGGGGACATACCTTTAGTGAGATGAATCCTAGGTTTGACAGACATAAGACATTTCTTGGAATTCAACGTGTTAAACCTCTTTAGCATCTACTCTATGTACAAACTCTGGGAAAAACCTATCAATTTTCTAACTCTATATGTCGAATCCCCAAAATCTTGGTAACATTTTTCAAATCCTTCATAGAGAATACTTTGGACAATCAGGCTTTAGTAGACATCATCATGTCTACACTGTTACCCATGATTAAAATATCATCCACATATAAGACTAGGAATATTACATAACTTCCACTTGTCTTCTTATATACACATGGTTGATTCAGATTTCTCATATAACCAAACTCTTTGATCTCATAATCAAAACGGATATTTCAACTCCTTGAAGTTTGCTTTAGACCATAAATTGATCTTTTAAACAAACATACCTAACGAGAATCGACATACTCCAAACCATTTGATCACTTTGAAGAATCGATATTACATATCGTCTCCTCATAGATAATAGGATCAACCAACTAATCACTATCCCCATATAAGAACAATTCATGTATCTCATCTATTGTTAGACCATACCAACGATTTGGATGATGGGATACTCTACTCGATCTATGAGGAACCTCTAGATCGATAACTCGACTAATCTCATCATGCTCAATAATTTGATTAGGTATTTGTGGATAAGAAGACTCCTATTCTTGCAAACCTATTTTCTTACCCATGCCACTCTCTTGGATGAATGCTTCTTCCAAGAAGATTATATGTTTAGCGATCACAATTCTTGGATCATCTGAAAAATAGACATAATACTCTAAACTATCTTTATGATATCTCATAGAATGTCTTTTCTCAGATCTTGGTTCCAATTTCTCTGTTTTTAACCTTTTGACATACCATTAACAATCCTAAATCCTAACATGTTTAAGACTCGGTGGTCTCCCAACCCATATCTCATATGGCATGGTTGAAACAGATTTAGTTGGTACCTGATTTAATAAGTAAATCGTTGTAAGGATGCCATAACCCCACAATGAAATTAACAAATCCATGTAGCTAATCATAGATCGTACCATGTTCAACAGGGTCTGATTCCTATGTTCAGTCACACCATTCAGTTGTGGTGTATACGGAGGAGCTAACTGTGAAACAATACCACACTTTTTAAAATAATCAACAAACTCAGTACTCAAGTATTCACCTCCCCGATCAAATCAAAGAATCTTAATACTCTTTCCTTTTTGGTTTCTACTTCTGCTTTGAATTCTTTTAACTTTTCAAAAACTTCAGACTTGTACTTCATTAAGTACACATAACCATACCTAGACAAGTCGTCGATAAAAGTTATAAAGTAAACATAACCACCCTGAGCCATAACATTTATGGTCCCACATACATCCGTATATACCAACACTAACAATTTAGTAGCCATTTCCCCTTGTCCAACAAAAGAAGACCTAGTCAGATTTTAGTTTTTGAAGTACTCACATAATTGAGTAGGCAACACTTGTCACCACATCACATGTGGAGCTCGATCTTTGGCTTCTAACCCACCATAAACCTTATATTTTAGTTTTTGAACTAATGAACTAGTTAGATCCTACCCATTGTCTTGGCTAAATGTAATGGTTTGAACGTCACCATCCCTCACATTTTAGTTTTTGATTGGGTGAGAACCGTTTGACACCATCTTATCATATGGTTAAAATAGGAGAATCAAACAATCTTTCATAAAATACACCTTCACATTTTAGTTATTGGATACACCCAATCAGATTGATGAACCCCTACAACAGTGGAAAACCATGATGAATCAGATTCACTGTTTAAATCTAATATTTTTTTGCACATGGAAAGATTTTCGAAGTCTCTTAAAATACGGTCTCATCAATAACCATTCATTCCATCATATATCATATGTAAGACAAAATGAAAAACATCTATAAACATAATAAATAACCAAAATGATCATGGGCTTGAGCACAAATTAAACTTGAGCCTCAAAGGTTTAAACCATACCTCAATCACATCATACATGACATGACATCCTCTTGGCTTTACCGCTTCTTGGTTTGAGAATCCATCAACACTTTACATCTTCCCAATCAACTCCTTAATGTCGTATTCTTTTACAACATTTGTAAATAAAGACTAAAAGAAACTACTCAAGACTTATGTCTCAATACATAACTGAACGAATAAATTATTACATATTAATCAAATTAATACGAAGCTGCTGTAACATTAATTCATTCACATTCAATCCCATGTTCATCCTAAACATACATATAAACATTCTACTTCAGCTAAATAATTTTTGAAAACATCCATGTATATGTCAAGAATGAACATTCAGGCATTCATAAACACACACTTAACATCCACATGTAGTTGGTCCAATATGAATACCACACAACCAATAACATTTAGGCATGTATAGCATATTGTTTGGGTAGAACAAACAAAGGAAAATCGACTATGATAAGGTAGTTGACTAGCTCTAATTTGCAAAGACAGTCGATTATGGGTTGAAGGAAGTTGACTAACTGCAAGAGGTAGTTGACTCTCTAGGATGCATAGTCAAAAATTTATTCATCTGCAACATCCAAACACTTAAATTCCATAAAACTTGATGCAAACAACCTTGTATATGCATTAAATACTAAGCTTAGGATTTGATACCACTATTAGAATACACGTATGGCGGTGTAGGTAAATTTAAATTTTTTTGCACATTAGACATGCATAGTGGAAGTCATAAATACACACACCATACATAGTTTAGGTATTTAAAGAATACAATATTTCATCATATGAAATACAATAAATCACATACCTGTAGCCCAATGTCAGGTGGGTGTAGAAACCGTTTCTACACTGAGACTGAATCATTTTCACTGCGTGGAAGGCTTAGTCCGTCCACACCTAGCGAGAAACATGGTACCATGTTGTGGTCCTCGTCCCATGCTAGCCTAAGAACTTTGATTCACCAGCATTTGTGTGTCTCTTTGGACTTTTTGAAATTTCTCGCGTATAACAATTACGATGCTGTAAAATTGTTTCAAATTAACAGAAGTAGAAATGGAAGAAAAAAAGAGACAAAAGCAAAGTAAAGCCAAGCCCCAACCTTCTCTATTCAATTCCTCTAATTTATCTACTTCTCGAATCACCCCCACTCCCTCCAATTTTATGCCATGTGTAATCCACTAAAATTGGTTGAGGTGATAGTGGGAGTCGACTGGCAACCTTAGGGAATCAACTATCTGAATGAGACAGTCGACTCTACATGCAGTTCCGGAAGAAACAACAACCAATTCATTAACTTTTAACGAATCTCGTTATTAACATTTAATGACATATCCAAAATCTACCATTAACTATTAATGATGTCCAAGACATTACATGTGCACAGTGTCGATACCAGGTGCCACACTATATGGTGTGTGACTTTTTAGGTTCACTATTTACTAGTAATCAGATAATTAACGTCGACGAAAACACCTTGACTCATTACAAGAATCTCTCCATATTCTGGTGATGATTTGAAAGGTCTTAGGAAATGCCTAGCAATGGTCCAACATAATATAGAAGGCAATGAAGTCAAACTTCAAGTAAACTTATTACAATTGACGATTACCATGCAATACAATCATTCTGTCACCTAACGTCTCGACCGAGAGAGACTCATGGTATGATAAACTCACAAAGTCAATAACTATGCATCATATCTTATCAGTGTGTCTAGATGACACGCTGATAAGATACATAAGACAACCGTGTCAGTTTAAGTTTAAAGATTGGTTACACAATCACAACTCGATGACAACACCATTATCCACAATGCCATGTGAACCTTCATCAGTGCCACTTTCAATGCATTATTTTCCAACAACCACTCACGAGTTTACTAGAGATCCCCATATCATATGGCATGTAACTCACCTCCCCTAACTATTGGTATGTCATACTAATCAAGTAGTAAGCATCGTGTCAGCCATAATTGACTAATTAGAGTCCTCATCTGATTAATCTAAGGACTATGAATATTTAAAAAATCTCGTTATTAGAGAATCTCATCACATATTATTAACATTTTAAGAATAAGAATCTGAAACAGAAAATCTAGGGACTCATTAATATAACAAATTGGAGAGTTTAATGAATAATGATAAACTTCCTTTTTATTAAAGATATACAAAGATACATCAAATATATTTATTACATATGCCAAATGTTAGTTTGGAAGAGCGTCTCTTCTGTTTGGGGGAGTGTTTGGGTTGTGCGAAGGGAGGTTGTCCCAAAGAGTCATGTTTAATGAACCAGCCTTGTTTTGGAAAATATTGTTGCCTAGTCACCTAGTCTCTTTGTCTTTTCCTAGTGGGACTGGCTTCATGCCCAAATGTCTGTTGTCCCGAAGATATAATTGAGGGATGATATCTAAGGTGAGCCATCTGTTGTCTAGGAAGACTCACACAAGTTTTGGGTATCTTTCGATTGTGATGCTTGGGACGATTCTCTAGCTTGAGTAGACCTTGTCTTTTCCATTTAGTTTGACTTTTCATTCATCCCCACAAACCATGCCAAATTGCTATTGCGTGAATACAAAAATTAATGTTAGGAAGCTCAGCAAGAAGTCAACAAGGCCAAGTAAAATGGAGGAGCAAGGCTATGGCTAGAGAAGTCTACGGTGGGGTTACCCGACAAGGCTCAATTCATTATCAGGGAGAGTAGGGTCGCCCTGAGGGATTGCCCAGCAAAGAACGTCTCAAAGATGGTTCATGAAAAGAGTCTCTAGAGAACTAGGGTATCTTGAAGTAGGGTCATTGAAAGAGTTTTGGGCTAAAGAGGTGTTCCAAAAGGGTTGGTGTCTGAAAGATATGATCTGCAAGGTAGAAGCATGTCAGAAGACGAACATGGATTTCTCTTGCGCGAGCCCTCTAATACTTAAATCAAACATTATCATGTGAAAAAAAAGTATATATATAGTGTGATGCAGGTGAAGTGTAAGAATTCTCCTAAAGAGTTGTGTGGGAAAGTTGTTTGTGTTAGTTGAAGAGTCCAAGAGCAGGAAAGCCAAAAGAATTCGAAAGACGAAGGGTCATGGGATATTTATACCTTTTAGTAGGTGATTGGAACACGTGGCACGCATGCACGAGGGAGGTGCGACTCTTCGGGATGTGGTTCTCCCAGCCGCACGTGGCTATCTATCCCGTGGTCAAGCTCGAAAAGACCCTAGTGAGAAACCCCCCATAGGAATGATTTTTAGAAGAAATAAAACCCAAAGAAAGGCATGCTACGTTGTGTAAGACAACACGAGTTATACAATGCCAAAGGCGGGTCTCCCTAAAGGCTTGCTCTATAAGATTGTTCAAGAAGGTGATACATGCAAGACAGGTCTTCCAAGCTAGCCTCGAAGACCTCTTCCAAGAGAAGGCCTTCTCCCAAGATTAAGGGTCTCCCTCCCCTCCCCTCCCTCGAGGACTCTCCCTAAAGACTTCTTTGGGGGAACTGCCCTAGAGGGTAGGTTAAAACACTAGGCTTGCGATAATATTGCTCAGTTTTCATTATTTTCATTTCATATCTTCCTCAATTGTCACTCATTTTTTTCGATTACTCTCTTTTTGTTCCAATTCAATTAATAATAAACCCACCTTCAACACTTGCCACAGTCGTCGCTTTAGTAATCGTGTCGTTTGCCTCTGATGATTGCAACCTATTAAGGAGACCCATCTAGGAAATTTTTGGCAAAAATATGAGCCATGAACGTGGAGGTTTGGGTTGTAATGAATTTTTCAAGGAGTTTTCCCCTTCTCATGACCACCAAGCCACTCAAGCTGCCACTTCGAGATTTCACACATAAATCTAGGGGATTGGGTATTGGAGGGGCAACCATGCGACATATTCTTCAAAGTATTAAACCATCAAAGGGTAGCTAGCGCTATTCTTAATTTGGGATCAAAAGGAGTTTTGCAGCTTGTGGTTCAAAAGTGCCCCTATAAGGTCGCGAGACCAAGTGTGCCCTATAAGGTCCCAAGGTCAAGACTGGCATATGAGTCACGAGGTCATGGATGGCATGTGAGTTTCATAGATTACAAATGACTATTGGCTACCTCATTAGCATCAAATGCATTCTAAATTCTTACCACATTATTAAATAAGCTAAGCAGAATAAGTCATATCTTGAGGGAGAGTTTTATCCCTTTTTTTTTTTTTTTTGTAGAAAAAGAAAAAAACAAAAAACAAAAGAAAGTTACAAAGTTAACACTTGAACACAACCTTATCCACTCAAGTTTCAAATAAACACTCGAGTGCCAAAAAAACAGATGAAACCAGTACAATGTTTATGGAAGGAGAGTAGACTTGAGCTGGCAGAATTCAATTGGCCCAACTTCAATTGGGAAAGAGCGTGATCCTGCTTCCGTGGACAGGGCTATGAAAATGCCTTAACTTTACATAAAAACTGCGGAATTGCCATTACGATGGAGTGTATTTTTATTTTTTTATTAACAAAACTCTGTTTAATGGAATTCAAGCAGAATAACAGCTGACAACCCTGGAGGATAAAACCCTTCCCAGTTCCAAACAGAAAATACAAATAGAAAGAAATTGATCATTACATTGTAATTTGAACCTGAATTTAAATTTTAAATTACATAAAAAATCACTAAAAAAGATTATAAAAATTATTCTGACCTAGACACGATAAAGGATTCAACATTAATTTACTAAAAAAATGTCTATTTTTCATTTAAACTTGTTCTTGGTACCATTTTAATTATGATTCACTAAAGAGAGGTCTATTTTTCGTTTTGAACTTATTCTTAGAATAATATAATATCATTTTAATAATCAAATCTACATGAATATTTGCCTATCTAATACCATTTTGATTATGGTTACGATTATGATTACTTTCATAATCGTGACATAACTTCAGTTATCCAATTTCATAATCCTAACTGGAGTTTGTATCCCTTCCTCTCAATATTAAAAGTTTTTCTTACATCAACTTAAGTAGAGCCCCCTGAGGCAAAGTGTAATTTGAACCCTCAAAAACCTCCAAACGGGGGGAAAAGGAAAGGAGAGGTGTGTTATTAAGGCAACCCAGGAGGGTATAATCGGTCTTCCGTAAAAGGTGGACACAGAGGAGGATGGGTAAAGCGACGACCGGGAGGAGGCTATGAAGACTGCTTCTTTATCACTCCAAATAAGAAAAAGAAGCTATGATCTTGGTTCCGGGGAGAATTTGTTTTTCGCACTCTCCCCTCGACCACTCTCTCTGCCCCTCGCTTCCATCTTCTTCTTCTTCACTACTCTCCTCTCACTCTGTCTTCTTCTACTCTTTCCCCAGAAATGAACGCCTCGCCAGGAAGAACAGGACCGCCGTGGCTTGTACTATGCACGATAATCCAGACAATAATCTCTTCTGCAAAAGGAGGGCCATTCTTTTCGTGGGCATTTCAGTCCTTCCGCTTCTTCGTTGGAAGGCTAGAGCTCTTGAGGGCTTGCCAACAGGTGGGTTCACTTTCGGTTGCTTTCTTTGTTTTCTCAAGGCTCATTTCTCGGATATTGCAATTAAAGAAGGTGGGATTTTCGTGGTTTGTTTAAGTGAACTTTCTTTTTGGTAGATTGATGAAACAAAAGATTAGTAGTCTCTTCCAACAAGTTTTGGTATTTTTTTGATTTTAAATTAATTGGTCGTTGGTGCTTTCATTAGAGGTTGGGCATTCTCCTTTAGACAAAAACATTTGCTTTGTTTAAGATTTATTTGTGATGATTCATAAACAACCAAGGAAGATTATTTATATTGGAGGGTCTTTAATTGCTAAAAGGGAGCAGTTATAATATGTCAAAACGCTGATAAGAAGGTGAAATATATAAAGGACATCCCTAGTGCACGAGACTCCATTTTTGTGAGGGTTGAAGGAGGATTGTTTTTATATACAATCTTATCCTTGTTTTGCAAAGAGGCTGTTTCCACAATGTGAACTCATGATCTTTCGGTCACAAAGGAGCAACCTTATTGCTGCTACCAAGATACACCCTCTGTGGTAAATTATATAAGTGAAACAAAAGATTACCGCAATAAAGAGAGATAGAGGTAGCTTTACTTGTGGTGGGGTGCTAGAAATATCTCAACGTTAATTGAAAACTTTTATGCTCTCGAGGGAAGAGGATGATCTGTAGGGTTATGCATACCATCACAGTGTTTGTAGCTGATGCCGTCAACCATTTAATGAAGCAGAGGCATTTAAGAGTTCTTTCTTTATTGAAGTTTTTGGTTTGTGTGTTTTCACATCCTTGATTGAGGTTTTCTCATTTAGTTTGAAATTATTTTTGTGTTAAGATGCGCTTTGAGAAGAGATTTTGGGAGAATTGAGATTTCTAGCCTTCATATACTATCTATAGCTGATACCCTCCATCATGGAATGAAGTTGAGGTGTTCAAAGAGAGCTTTCTTTATGAAAGTCTGAGGTTTGTTTGTTTTGTTTTCAAGTCCCTGATCAATGCTTTTCATTCAGTTTGGAATTTTGGCTTAAGATGCTGCTTTTTTGAGAAGAGAATTTGGGAATACCGTGATTTGTAGCCAAAACCTAACAAATAAATAAGTTGGATGTGTCAATGATGTTAGTTTACCTTGGAGTTGTGAGGCTAATTTATGGTCTATAGATGGCAAAATTTAGTAGTGCAGATTTCATTGGGCGGCCATGGAGTTTGTTTATCCTAGAAGGGTTTCCAAGAAGAGTGCCATAGGGTTATCCTTCTTACATGTATACATATAGCATGGTTTTGTTGGGAGTGGTGAACAAAATGGAAGTTGGTGTCAGCCTACCTGATGTCCTTTGAGGATGCATACTCAAGAGGGGTCAGTGAATCCTCTGGAAGGTCAATGGTTGGAAGAGGATTTGGCTAGTTGGGCAAGGTCAATGGTTGCAGGTAAAGACTGTCTCTTAATCCAGGATGATTGGGTGACACATTTCGAAATTTTGGAAGTTTGGTAAGTCTCTCTACAAAGGGCCAAGATTGAGGTTCAATTTTTCTAATAAGCAGCTTGGGCATTTTAGATAAATTTAGATATAATTTCCAAAAGATTGACTCTGGGCCTTTTAATAGTAGGTATGTACCTTGCCTATTCATCATGAAGTAGAGGTATTGGACAGAAGTAGGAGTGGGCTTTTCCTTGTCGTTAGGTTTGGGAGAAGCCTTGACTGGCGCTGCTCTTTTAGTCATTCATTAGAAGTAGGCTCTCCTAAGGTGTTGAAGGAAGGCTATGAGGCATTTGGGAAAACCCTTTAGCTCAGCTGGCACCAATTACTTTTGTAATCTTGCTGCCCTGAGGCTTTCTTGCATCTTCTTCTTCCTTGTTTTGGTCAAAAAGTTGCCAAAAGAAATGGACTTCTTTGGGGAGGGTAATCTCTTCACTTGCTCTACAAATCACCTAAGGTCCTTATGGTTGCACAACAAGATTATTAGACAAGTCCTAATCTATTTTTCATGGTTGTTTCTTCTACTTTAGGCATGTTTGGTAGCTTTTTGTTTCTAGTTTTCTATTTTCTTCTGCATTATTTTGGGAACAAAAACAAGGAATAGGTTTAAGGAAGTCGGCATGGCTATGGTTCTTTTACGAATGGCTTTGTAAATTAGATTGTTCCAAATGGTAGAAAGGAAGAGCAATAAAAGGGTATGGCAGGTAGAATTTTTTCTATTACCTTATCTAGATCTGTCGAATTTCTTGGAGTAGGGATCTTTATAAACCTAGTAAGAGGCTAACTATCAGAAACATAAAATGGAAGGGTGATTTTCTCTGTTTACAAGAGTCCAAGCTATATTTGTTTTCCTTAGAGGTGATTAGAAGTATGAGTAGTGCTTGTTGGGTTTATTGAGTGTGGGCTATTCTCTTGCACCGGGTTTCTTGAGCTCTTCAAAAGTTAGATTGTTTTGTTGGTAATATTTTGATTTCATGTATATTCAGGTGTGTGGAAGATAATTTTATTTGGATTTTTTCGAGGGTGTAGTGGCTGCATCGTGGTGTGGATAAAATTTTACTTTGGGGGATTAAGCATTATAGAGCCCCTTGGAGTAACTGTGGTATTTAATCGTGATTAGATTCCCCACAAAAAAGAGTTTAGTTGTGCTGCAATGGATTGAGATTGAAGAGCTTATTGATTTACTGCTAGAAAGGGATTTTGTTTGTTTTCATTAGTTAGATTTGTCTAGGTCCCATTTAGATTGGTTCTTAATTTTCTCTGGTCGGACCATCATTTCCTGGTGTTCTTCAGCCTCAAAATAGCATCTTATGATGCTTTTAGTTTGCTTGATTATGATGGCCTAAGGTTGCATGCCACTTCCTTTAGGTTTATAAGCATGTCACTTAAGGAGGACAATTTTGTGGAGTTGTTTTCAAAGTTCTGGGGTTAGTACAAGATTACAGGATCTTGACCTCTCACGCTAAAAAGCTGAAATAGTTATAGACTGACCTCTTTTTTGTTTTTTTGATAGGTTGCTGTAGGCCGACCTTAAGAAATGGAGTAAAGAAGTTCTCGGCAAAATTAAGGTAAGAGTTGATAGGTAGCTTGAGGATATTAAATCCTTATATGTTAAAGAAGGGAGTCAGATATTTCCTTGGACATAAAGTTTAGGGGAGAATTGACTTGGAACATTAGGTGAACAATTTGTTGATTTTAGAAGTGTTCTGTTGGAAACAGAAATCTAGGGTTTCTCTTTCAAAAGAAAGGTGACAAGAATATTAATTTTCATAAAATGGCTAATCTCCACAGTAAATTTAATATATAGGCCAGTTGAGGAAGGTGAATGGATGGTCCATAAGGAGGATGATCTTTGCTGGGTGGTTTGTTCTTATCTGTCTTTACAAAGGAGTTCTTTAGACTATCCATGTTAAATTTTTGTTTCAAAGTTCTTTCTCTGCAGCAAGGTGGCAGTAATTGAGAAACCCTTCATAGAATAGGAGATTGTTGAGGCTTCAAGAGTTAAAATAGTGAAAAGTCCCATGTTTCAAAGTTCTTTCTTTCATTATTGTTGACTGTGGTTGACTAGGAGGTTTGTGTAATGTTAAATGAATTCCATAGCTTTTACTCTTTTGAAAGCCTTAACACCCCTGGTTTAGCTCTTTGTCCTAAGAAAGGAAACCATTAAACATGGCATAAGATATAAGCGCTTTATAGAGGACATGACCATGAATAGAGATGGCTGGTGATCTAAAATTCATGTAGCCAACCCCACCTAATGAGATTAAAGCTTGTGATTGTTGTTGTTGTGTTGTTGTAATCCTATGGAGGGAGCAATAAACAAACAACACCAAGCCTTGATCTTGCCAGTTATCTCTATCCATGACCAAATCTGAAGAAGGGAGCAGTGAAAGAGTTAAAAGATTTTAGAGCAATTGACCTAATAGGAAGTGTTGGTCACTGAAGACTTGATTTTAGAATGTGAGTGTGTGTGTAGTTTTATTTATTTATTTATTTGCTGGGAATGTACTTTTATTAATTATATGTTTGAAAACAGTAATCACAAATCACACTACAAAATTAATTCAGAGACAAAAATAGATTATTTTATTATAATTTTAGAATATACCTATCAACACCAGTATTCACTAAAATGCCAAAACAGTAGGTCTTTAACTTTGAACTGCGCGAAACTTCAAACAAATCACCACCTAAGATATGACGCATGGCTTGACATGTATTTTGTTGGTTCACATCAGTCATAGCTACAAGAATTGTCGTACGGGTATTTTGATTTGTCTGACTAGTGTGCATGTATAATAGAGTTGTTATATCCACTTTGGAGTGTCCATGCTTGTTATGATGGCAGCCACAACTCAAGCTTGATGATCTGGACAGATTATGATTTTCACTGATTTTTATTCTTTTGGGAATAGCTGACACAGATCTCAAAATTCATATTATCTTGATATTAATCTGTTGTCTATATTCTTGGTGACAAGTTAGATATCCTCACTGCCTTTAGCCTTGCCCTGTGGTAGCCTTGCTGATGTACTTTGGAGAACAAATTATATTGACAGAATGAACTCAATCATATTATTCGTGCAAATAATGGGCTTCAAACACCTGTTTTTGAAGTGGATGTCACGAACTCTAGAATTGCAATTTTGCTTATGTAAACAGGCTTTGGATAGAGTTTCCACCTTTTGATCCCCATGCAAGTTGATAATTGCAGGTATTCATGCTATAACTTTTTATCACACAATAGATATTCCTGGGTGGTTTTTCTGATCAAACTGGAAGGAGGGAGAAGTTAAGTTTCTGCTTCTGCCACCAATTGTTAGCATCAAATAGTTGAATTGTAAATATTGTAGTTCAGCATAACATTGCATATTTTCCTCTTCACTCCAATGTCTAGGATACATCTATATGTGATTTCATTATTCTTTAAATTCAATAATTTTATTGGTTTCATTCTATTTTAATTACAGTGTTTTGTGGAGTTATATCTGCATACTGATCATGTGATCCTTTTTAACTGATGAATTGTTGACTGTCATCTCATTTAAAAAGATTTAACATATTAGAGGGAGGCAACAGTATCTTTTAAATTATTATTCTACTCCCTGTGTGATGTTGCCTGATCCTTCTTTCGTAACCTACTAAAAAAACATGGAACAACGTAGATATGGGTGCACAGAAAGGTTTAAACACATGATTTTTGTTTAATAGGAGAGTTTACTTGCATTATAGCATAACTCCTGGTGGAGATGACCAATGTATGGAATTTATAATGTTTCAGCTCACATTTGATGGGACATGCTTTTTTGGATCCTATAGATATTCTTCTTAAATTTTAATGTTACTAAAAGGATACAAGTATATGGTTTTCTTGGTGTCTGCACATTTTCATTAACAAGGATCAAGCATTCTCCAGCTAGATTCCTTTATAACACAACTTTATGACAGGATGGAAAATCTTGAAGACTAGCTCTGATTTTGATGTTAATTATATGGCATGATGAATCAAATGAACAGAGAAAACTCATCTGATACCCTATAGAATGAGAATAAAATTTGAAAAAGTAAATGGAGTGGATGTGCTTAGGTCTTCAAAAAATGACAGAAATGTAGGCAAATGTGCTTAGGTCTTCAAAAAATGTTTCTGTTTTGGAGATTAGATAAATTTATAAAAACATGGCTAGTGTACTATTGAAGAAAACTATTTTTATAAATTCTCCTTTACCTCAACTTCAGGATATTTAGTTTCAAAAATAAATGAAATAATGTAAGAAAAATAATGTTCTCAAAGTCTCTTCATTTATATATGCATAATACTTCATATATTCAGGGTACTAAAATTATTCAGGCAACTATTTATATATGCATAATACTTTATCCATATTCTCTCGGTAGTTATTTTTGTTGGTGACTATCTTAGTGTCTATTTCATTTTATTTCAGAAGAACCTGAAATGAGGGTGATAGAGCAGAAGCAAGAGGCAGAGGTCTGACTCGTAATTATCTCAGTGCCTATTCCCCTTGAATTTCAATATTTATGTTCTTCGGTTATTGTGGGCCTCCCTATATTATCAGTTGAATTAGTTTTTTGTGCCCAGAAAGCAATTCAAGTGAAGGCACCACCAAATTCCTCTCTTTCTATTCTGAATGGACTTGGAATATTCAGTTCTGGTGTGCTGGGTTCGCTGTATGCATTGGCTAGGAAGGAAAATGTTGCTAATGAAGCAATGATGCAGTCCGTAAGCAATCTCTAATTCTACTCATCCGTTTCTCTTCTATAAGATGTGGAATTGCATTGGAAATATACAAGGGTTGGTTTAACTAGATGAAAGCAATATAGGCTTGGCGAATAGTTGGGGCCTGTTTAAATTCTTGTTGTCAGTTTTCATGTGTTGGTTTTTATTTATTTTGTGTTTGCTTTAGTTTCCTGTTAAAAAATGGAAACTAAACCTTTTGTTTTATAATGTTGTCATTTTTTATTCAAAATTTAAAACGAAAATAATTGTCAAACAAAAGTTTTGTGCATTTTATAATATGATTGTTAATCAAAACGAGCACGAAGAACACACGAGAAAATAATTTGATTGTTAGGATTAGGTCGATCCGCGTACTAGCTCTGCATAGGGGTAATATGCGCCAAGGTGATAATTAGGCTCCACACACTAACAATAATTGCATATATATAAAGAATTATTATATTCTGAACAAAATATCCCTACCCTACAAAAAACGGCTGGTCAGTCTCCGGAGGTTGATGAAGGGGCGTTTCTGGTTTGTCACCGAAGGTTGCGTCTTTGATTAAGGTGGTGGCTAGTTGGTTAAATGAAGACAAAAATATGAACACAGGAACACAAGTTTGGTGTTTCTAGTTTTTGTTAAAATAATTAGGACTACGTTTCCCTGTTTTTGAAACGAAAAACAACATACCAAATGCTATTTTGTATGTTTTCTTTTGAAAACAAAAACAGAACTGAAGAAACACACTAAAATCAAATGGCCCTTAGTTTCTGATGTTGTGATTGAATTTTGTCCAGCATACATTCAACATATCTGGGTTGAAATAACTTCCTTTTGAAGTGGTAGGAGATCTGGAATTTCATTGCGCCCCCACTTTTTCATCTTCTTTTCTTTTATAGCAAAATTTATCCCTGTGGAATAAATTTCAGAGTTTCAAGAGGAATAACCCTTGCAAATTGAATTTTCCCTTGAATAAGTTCTTTAGCTCTTTACTCTCTCTCTCTCTCTCTCTCTCTCAATTTTACTCTCTTTTATACTGCATATTTGTTTTTATTTTCTCCAGTTCACTCTGAAATATGTTTGTGAAGTATTTTGGCCCATCATCTACCTAATGGATTCACAGATGAAAAATAAACTGGATGAAAAGGAAGCGACCATTGTTTCACTAGAGAAGAACTTCGAGTCAAAGATTCTAAATGAGAAGGAAGAACGAAACAAAGAGCTAAAGAAGGCAAATGAAGAGAAGCAGTCTTTGCTGAACCAATTAAAATTGGCAAATAGTACTATAACAGGATTAGGACATGAGCTACAAAGTGAGAAAAGATCAGTGGAGGATCTCCATGTCCAACTAGAGAATCTTCAAACCGACCTCATAGAGGTCGAGGAAGATAAGAAGGAACTAGAAGAAAAGCTCAAGGAGAAGCTTGATTCAATTGAAGTCTTGGAAGAAAGGATAGACTTGCTTAGTTCAGAGATCAAGGATAAAGAATATCATTTTCGTGATCTCAATTCCAAGTTTGCTGATAAAGAATCAGAACTTATTAAATTGAGTTCTACCTATGAGAAAACCAAGGATGAATTGACAGTGGCAAATTCAGAGATTGAAAGATTGAAGGAGGAACTTTTAGAAAGCAAAAGGGAATCAGAACTGAAGAAAGCTGTGGTGGATGATTTGAATGCTCGGGTAAGTGCTTTAGTTTTTCAGAAAGATGACTTAAATCAGAAGTTTGATACTATTCAGAAGGATTACTATGATATGAAGTCACAAGCTGAAGAAAGAACAGCTGCTGATGCCAAATTATTGGAAGAAAGAGACCGTGAACTTTACCAGCTCAAGGAAAAGATTGATCTCGCTTCAAATGAAGCGAGCAGAAACAAAGCATTAGTTGCTGATTTGACCCAGGAAAGGGATGATTTGAGGAAATGGCTGGATGTAGAGTTGAAAGGTATTAGTAGTTTGAAACATGAGATCCAAATTACGGAGGAAAATCTTGGAAAATCAAGAAAGGAGGTTTCTGATCTGACAGAACAGTTAGACCAATCAAGAAGCCTGTGCTTAGGCCTTGAAGCTGAGATTTCTAAGGTTCAAGCTGAGTTTGGCGAAGCTAGAAGGTCATTCCGTGCAAGCCTTGATGAGGCAAAACACAGTGCAGAGGTGTTAGCTGGCGAGCTCACATCAGTTAGAGAGGCTCTTAAAAACACTGAAGACGAGCTCCAGACCGTGTCCCACGAACTGGCAACTGCAGTAGAAAACCGTAACAGCCTACAGAAGGAGATGGTCGAAGCCTACAGGAAAGCTGAAAGTGCGGCCAATGATTTAAAAGAAGAAAGGAAGGCTGTAGCTTCTTTGAGTAAAGAAGTAAAAGCTTTGGAGAAACATATCTTAAACAACAAAGAATCTCGAAAATCCCTTGAAACGGATTTGGAGGAGGCTACCAAGTCACTTGACGAAATGAATCAAAATATAGTGCTGCTTTCGAGGGACCTAGAGATTGCTAAATCACAGATTTCTGGCCTGGAAGATGAGAGAGACTTGCTCTGCAAGTCCCTCGCTGACCAGAAGCAAGCCTCTCAAGAAGCCCGGGAAAACTTGGAGGACGCGCATAACCTCGTCATGAGGGTCGGAAAGGAAAAGGAGGGTTTGGAGAAGAAAGCACAGAAGCTGGAAGAGGAATTGGCATCGGCGAAGGGCGAGATCCTGCGACTGAGGACTCAAATGAATTCATCTGCAGCAGCAGCAGCAGCCCATGTAATGGATGGAGGCAATGCTACAGTGCCTGTGAAGAGAAGTAGGAGGAGGAGAAAGGCAGCTCCAGAGCAAGATAATTCATAGTACATCAACTTGCTTGCCCCCCACTTTATATTTTGTTCTTTCAATCTATCTACTAAGATGGTATTATTCTTGAAAAAGTTTTTAATGCTTGATGGATAGAGTATCGCTAGTTACAATGGTAATTAAGTAACGTGATGTTTCAAAAAATAAATAAATAAATAAAATCAGATCGTGCTGCCTAGTTTGGATGTAAAATAAATTTGGGCATTAATGATATTTATATAGATGGAAAGAAAATATCTGCCAAGTTAATTCACAATTACAAGAATACCATTTCAGCTTCATCTCCAGATCATTCCCAACCAACCCCCCCAGCCACCCCCCGCCCCTAACCAACAAGGAATCATCATAAAAGCCAAATAATCTGTGGATCATCAAACCAAGCATTTATAACCTTACCGTTTCCCTCTCAGATTCACGGTATATATATATCTTCCATGAAACCCTTCCCTTCGAATCACCTGAAGCAGCTTTCAAATCCCTTCAGTCTTCATCATGACGTTGTCGAAGACCTCAACAACCGCCATTCTTCTTCTTCTCTTCTTGGACTGCATCGGCAGCTTCGCCAGAGACATGCCGACCAGCTGGCCTGATTTTCTTCCGGCGCAGGGCGGCGGCGGCTCCTGCCCGTCGGCTTTGCTCGGTGTGAAGTTAGGATGCGCGAGAGATGTGATCGCCTTCGTCAGGACCGGAAAATTTGAGGCCAGTCCAGATTGCTGCAAGGCGTTGGCAGAGGCGAAGGATAAGTGCAGTTCCAATGGATCTATGACCTTCAGCAATCCGTTCTTCCAGCAGACGCTCGATCAGTACTGTTTCAATGCAGCAGCCCCAGCGCCATCTTATGCAGCCTGATTACATATATATATATATATATATATGATTCATATTTGGTCAATAATAATTAGGTTAATTTCCGTTGAATCTCTCTATCTAGTCTTTGTGCTGGTTATGGTGGTTGTTAGAGAATGATATCTCAAAAATAACTTATAGACTTGTTGCCTGTTGCCCAGGGAAAGTTGGGAAGGGAGCGTGAGTCTCATGGGGGTGGGACCGGCACACCCATCCCTATAAACCTACGTCAGACAAGATAACAAGTTTGTTAAAAATAAATTAATTGATTGACATCACGTTTTAATTGAAAACCAAATTAACTTAATTTTGTTTAAATTTAAATTTAAATAGATAGAGAGATTAGGTTAATTTGTTTATAATTTTGCAAAAAATAACTGATAGACCCACCCACGTTTGAAATATTAAAAACAGAGATTGCCTTAATTTCGTATAAATTTCAATTTTTTTGCTTTTAATTTTACCACGACCATCTCGCATTTGAATTAAAATCATGGATTGGCTTAGGTTTTGTTTTAATTTTAAACTTTTTATATTCTTTCAAAAATAACTAATAGACCCGTTTAAATATTAGAATAATTTTGTCTAAATTTCAATTTGTTTATAATATCCAAAAAATAACTAATAGACCCCATGATTGAATCGGAAACAGATAGTGGATCAATTTTATCTTAAATTTTAAATTTTAATTTTCTTTTAAATAATTTAAATTAAGAATAGATATTGGCTTAATTTTAAACTTTATTATGATATGTCATAGGAAAGCATAACAAATGAGGGATCCTCTAGGAAGTTAAAATATTGATATAGTGAAACACAATTTCCTTAATTTGAAGCCATTTTTAAAACTATAAAAATCTTAGTATAAATGACCAAAAGATAAAAGTCTATGTTAAGTTAGGTAACTCAAATTCTTATTTAGAATAAATTATTATTTTTTCTTTGAAGTTTGGTGAAATTCGTGATCATCTTCCCATCTTAGAAACACCTCTGTTATTTCTTCACGTTTCAATTTCATCAAAACCAATTAATAGATTGTTGACGTGACAAATGAGTCACAAAATAATTTACTAACAATCTTACAAATAACTTTCTTTTGAACGTAAAAAAGAAGCTGTAATAGGATTAAATAAAAAAGTTTATATTAAAAAATTTAAACTTTACCCATTCCTCTAATATATTTAAAATTTAATTTTATTTAAATTCAACTTATTTTATTTAAAATTTTGTATAAACAAATTATAAAACTATAATTATAAAAAAATCATTTATAACTTTTTATTTTTTTACATGTGGGTTACTCCTCCATATATATATATATATATATGCATAAATTGAAAACATGAATTTAAGGAAAAAAAATCTATAGATAAACTTTACACAAATATTTAATCTTGTTAAGGAAAATGGACAAAATGGAATTATAATTTGAAGAAATTATAATGAATTAATGGTTTCTTTGGGGATAAATTAGAGTTCCTATTACTTATTTCTTCGAGATTTATGTAACAAAAATAAATTAATAAACGTAAGAAGAAAAGAATCATAGTTCGAATTTAATTAGAAAACCTATAGGATAAATACAACTTCTCCTTTTCGTTGAATTTGACGTTAATTTCACCTATAAAAACAACCAATCATGCCACAACTTCTTGATTCATTGATAGAAAAAGAATAGAGATTCTACATAGTATTTAACATTCAAGCAAGATGAAGAGGGTTTCTTCCATTCCCACTGTTCTTCTCTTTGCCTGCATTGCGACGGCGGGCAGTACTCTTGGCTCTGCTCGAGTTGATGGCTCCTTAAAGTCTTCCAAGTCATTAGAAGCTCCCAAACCAATGGAACATTCTACTGATGATTATTCGTGGTCATCTTGGTATTACTATTACACTCCGGACACATCAGGAAGCCAACATTCAGGTTACAGTTGGGATACGTGCGGTCAAACCATGTCTCAGTTTGGAGCTTGCATGGGGCAGATTATGGGCTCTTATTCTTCCGACTCCAACCAGATCTATGTTACTCCTCAGTGTTGCAAAGCCCTCAATGAAGCTAATCAATATTGCACTTATGGTGGTCTTAGTCGTGACCCTAAAGTGAAATACATTATTAATGTTTGTCGTTATTAACTAGATTAGTTTTTTTTAATGTTAATTAGTAATTAGATTTGGGTTTTAGAATTAATTAAATTGGTTAGGGTTTAGGTTAGCTATATTTGTTATGTGGTGGCAGAATTGTATCTTCTTCCAGCAATTCTTTTGCATGTAATAATTAATAAATGGAATGACATTATTCTTCATATTATTTCTTTAGTCCAAAACTTGTTTTTTATTATTTTATTTCTTTTGTTCACAAGTAGTATTTTGATGGGAAGGAAAAATAGTGGTTTTTTCTATAAAAGAATTATATTTTATAATATTTGAAAAAATATAATTTGTCATCAATTTGTCCTCTTAATAAAAAAATATTCGTTATAAAAAGTTATTATTATTCAATCTAAATTAGCTACGCTTTCAATAAAGTTTAACAATTTGATAATGAATAAGAAGCCAATTATTTCTATATAATTTTTGGCTATGGAAATTAATATTTTTAAGTTAGACATCTGTGTTTTATGCATTTTATCTTAGATTTGTAAGACAATTTAGTTAGTCAAATAAAAATAATTTAATTGCAAAGTGCATATATTTTACAATTATAAAAGAATTATGGATTTTTTTTTTTTACTTGATGAATTAGGAGTGTGTTAAATATATTGGTTAGTACAAAGATAAGGACAATAATGTTTTAAATTTGAAAAAAAAAAAATAAAGGATGTTGGATTGTTACGGTGAATTAGTGGGAAAGGGGATGATACCTTTACAAAATATTTTTTAGTTTTTTAATTTTAATTTCTAATAAGTTATTGAATCTTTAATTAAAAAATATTTTTTTTAATTATTTTTAACTTTTCAGTTTTACCCTATAGGATAAATTGGAAATGATAAATAACCAACAACATTCTTGAGGTTTGGTAATTTTTTACTCTTTAACATTCGAGAAAGATACAAGATTTAATATCATGTTACAATTTTTCTCTTGCATTAGTTAATTGCAGTTATATTTTGGAATAACCAAATAACCTTTATATTTAAAAGGCTTATCTTGCCTTCTCTCCATACTTTTTTACCGTAATCAAAGCTGTTGTGTCATGAAAAATTGGTAGGAAAAATGAGAAAATTTTTCAAATTAATAAAATAAAAAGTTTAGTCACGAGGGCTAGCCTCGCAGCAGGTGTTGGCCGCGAAGGCCAACCTCGCAATAGCTGGCCGCAAGGTCCAGCTTTGCGGTAGCCTGCCGCGATGCCTTGCCTCAAGGCAAGGTTGGCCGCAATAGCCAACATCGCGACCAGGCTGGCCGCGAGGGCAGGCTCACAATAGCCTGCCACAAGGGCCAGCCTCGCAGCTAAACTGGTCGCGAGGGCTACCTCGCGGCAGCCTGTCGCAAGCCATGGCTAGCCCGAATGCCAGCCCCGCCACAACCTGCCACAAGTTGCCTCACAGTGGTTTTTCGTGGCAATCTCCCCCTTCTTTTATTAAATTTGACCCATTTAGAATTCGCCATGTGTCGGCACCAGACACCCTTGAGAATCGTGCCCTATAAATACCCAGCTACAGGACATTGATGGGGACTTCCAATTTCGGTAAAATCTAGAGACTTTGAATGCACTTTTACTATTTTTGTGAATAGTCATTGGGATCTGGAACTGACTTTGCCATCGGAGGGCCTTTGGGGGGAAGATTCCCGCGAGCCTTCTAACCCATTTTTTGAGCATCAATAGGGTCAGAACCTTGCGGTGAGACCTCGCGACGAAGGCAAAAGCTTGTGGTCAGACCTAGCGGCGAAGGCTAAAGCTTGCGGTGAGATCTCGTAGCGAAGGCAAAAAACTTGCGGTGAACCTAGCGGTGAAGGCAAAAGCTTGCGGAGAGACCTAGGGCGAAGGCAAAATCTTGTGGCAAGAGCTAGTGGCGAAGCCTTGTGGCGAGAGCTAGTGGCGAAACCTTGTGGCAAGAGTTAGTGGCGAAATCTTGTGGCCAGAGCTTATGGCGAATCCTTGCGGCGAGCATTCTAACGAAAAACTTCCTTGAGACGACATCTCTTACGACAATCTAACTTCACCCGACCTCGAGCTCGAGTAAACCCAACATTACAAATTTTAATTGTTATACTTTGGCAACAACAAAAGCTTTCGTTGTCGTCGATTCTTTTCCCTCTCCTCCTCCCATTACCTTTTTTGGTGACTGAATCGTTATTAATGTCATCACCAACCAACTTTGTATTCCTTTCTTAGATTCAATCATATTCTAAAATCATTCATCAAAACATCCATATCCATAAGAGTTGGCTTATAATAATTAAATTACATAAGACTTAGTTCAATTTTTCCTTTCCTAACTAACATCTCTTTCCATTTTCTTGTAAATTCTTATTCACTTTTTTTTTTTTTATCATTATCCCAAATGGATAGAACCAAAATGGACAATTTGATTATGCTAGGTATCTCATGCCAATCTTGGTCAGTCCACCAATTGCATTTGTGGATATCTTATTGTAGGAGTGGTGCTTTGGGAAAGAAGTTACCTTACGCCTAATAAACTTCTTCCCTTCATCTTCATGTACACTAATTTCAATTGCATACCATGATTGAAAAGAATTGGTAATCTGCGGCCTATTGATTTACCATAAATGCAAACTAATTGACCGCTATCAAAGAGGAGGTAAGTAGTTCTTCTATCATTAAAGGGCAAAGGGAGAACATGTAGCGACTTGCATAGATCTCGTATTTCCCTCATAGTCTGTTGGTCAAACCAGTGATTCTCTTCTCATAGAAATAGAGAGAATCTTTCTAGTATGTAGCTCTGTTGGCTAGGAGCACAACTCCTCCTTGTTCAAGGTCATCAAATATTCCTCCAACTCCATGATATCGGTAAAGTGGGAGGCTACCCTGGACTCACCTCTCCCTCTATAAATAAATAAATAAAACCCTTCCTAGAAGAAAGTAAAATGAATCTTTGATTCCCGAATTCATTCTGGTCTCATCATGGAATTTTCGAAATCTACAAAAACATTCTAGGAGAGGGCTCGTACTCCTCAAAGATCAGAGAAGGAAAGAAGCAAACCGGCGTCGGTCTTCATTTTCTTCGTTCGCTGGTGGTGCAGCGCGTAGGCAGACAGTAAGGAGTTGCAGGCGGCCGACAGAGCAAAGTAGGGACTTCCTGCGGACTTGCAGTGACCCGTGAGCATGAGTTGCAGTAGCCGGAAGTAGTGAGCGCTAGCCGCGTATGACGAATGTGCAGCAAGAGTTGCTGGCTGTGCACACGAGCAGCGTACGTGCGGTGTGCGTGCAAGCAATTCGGCCAAGGCATTTGCAGCAATGATTGGTGAAGGAGTTTGCGATAAGTGGCTAGGCAGCAAGCAGTCGGCTTTGGCAAGGAGTTGCTGGCGGTAGGCAAGCAGTGTTGTTACGACATTTTTCCGACGGCTGCTCTAGCACCGGTAAGAGTTGCCGACAACTTTTTCTAGCAGTGTATTCCAGCAAGCGTTGCCAGCGATTCTTTCAGCCTCCTATCCTTTCTTTAAATCTCGCTATTTAACATTCATGAAATGAACTAACTTGGAAGAATGGTTCCAGCTCTCACTCACATACGTGTAGATTTTGTCTTTCACAAAAAATCCATGAAAGGTTCCAAGGTTGCTAGCTTGGTGTGAACACCTAGGCCCTCCACAGCTTGAGGATGGAGTTTTTATGTAAAAATTGTTTCTACATCTTCTAGGTATCTTTTAATTAGGTATGATTTTAGTTTATTACATGAGATGTAACAGTGCATTGTTCAAATTAATATCCAGATATTATATGATTTGTGTTGAATTTTGTTGTGTTTTTATGTAATAATTTTTTTTAAAAAAATATACACTCATCTATAAGTAAATCCTAATAATTTGGGCTTCACTCATTTATTTTTAAATGAATTTAAGTTTGATTCATGTTGCTTGAAAGTAAATCCTCATCCAGGAGTAAATCCTAATAAAGATTCATGTTGCTTGAAAGTTGTAATATAGTAATTATCTTGTTCAGGCAAAATAAATATTGATGTTATTATAAAATTGTTTAATAAATTCATTTTAATATTAGAGATGTTATTGTCGACGACGAAATTTGGCTAGTCATGATTCATCTTGTCTGCACTGAGAAAATAAGTATGAAAAAAGGAAGAGAAAGCACACAAAAGGATTTTTACGTGATTCGATCAAAACTGTACCTACTCCATGACTTTTCTCTGGTTATTGCCGCAAAATCACAGTATATTATTGCTTGATCTCCCTCATACAATGGCCTTGACCCCTATTTATAGAGTGAGGTGTTTACAATTTACATAAAATACCAAAATAGGAGGATAATGTGATGGAGACAGGATATTCTTATCTCTTCTGTAAAATCGGGAGTGAATCCTGCATTTGTCAGGGATTTGATTTGCCTCGAATAAACCAAGTGGGGCTCGCCTCTGATTGTTCCGCAATCTTGTTTTTATGTGAGCTGAATAGTTTGGCCGACGAGCTGAAAGCATCGTCAGGAGCTCGTTGGAAGCATTACTGGGACCTTACTTGGATCGTTGCTGGGAGCTCGCTTTGTAACATTCCGATAATTTGAGAAAAGTTAATAATTATTGAATTTTGTATTTGGAGTAATTTTTGATTTATTGGGACTGAATAGTTTAGTGGATAGTTGATAATTATTAATTATGGCGTATAAGGTGATTATAAAATATTTGTGGGTTTAAGAGGAATGTTAATTTATTTATGTATTAAGGAATTGGATAAGTAATTATTGGAGATTTAAGGAAAAAAATATAAATAAAAAATAAAAGTGTATGTTGCTTTGGGGAAATAGAAAATGTTGAATTATTTAATGGTATGTGGAAATAATTATTTATTGGGTTAATTTAAAGAAAAATATTAAATTACTTTATTTTTGGTGGGTGGGCATTATTTGGAAAGAGTTAGGGTATAAGTGTAATAAAGGGAAATGAGAGTTGGGGTGTATATGAGATTTCTAGAAGCGTTGGGGGCGCTTTTATAAATTCTGGAAGTGGCTAAGAGTTACTTTAAATTTAATTTTGTGTAATATATGTATGAAGGAGGTAGTAGCTTGGGTGGCACGCGCACGAGGGAGGAAGTAGGCGGTCGCGGGTTCGAGCAGGGGGAGATACGCGCGAAAGGAGGAAAGAATTGCTGATTTTCTCAGCAAGGCCACAGCCCGAAATGACAATGTTCCGGGCTAGGGCGGTGGCAGCGTGCACGACTGCTGGTTGCGTCACGCGGCGCGCTCATAGCTGCCCATTTCTTTTGAACGAGCAGCCTCCATTTTGCTTTGTTTTTAAGGCCGATTTCGGCCATTTTTGAAGTAGAAAGCAGAGAAGAAATTAAGGAGAAGAAGATGGCGCGCAGAGGTGAAGAAAATGGGGAAATTTGAGAAAAAAAACTCGGGATTAAACTCAGTTTAATAGTGATTTAATTAGCCAGGTAAGTAGAGAAGTTAGTATTAATTATTCTGTACTGTTGGAATTTAATATTGGATCCGATTTTATTAATTTTGGAAGTTTATGTTAATTTACAGCATTATTAATTTGGTGGTGTTCAAGTGTAAAAATGTTGTAATCTGCTCAAACGAGGCAAGCTCTTTACTCCCTTCATGACTCTTATTCAATTTATAAATTTCGTATCCTCCCTTAACTCAATTTGATTCCATAAATTAATTACGTTCGTTATAAATTGTTATTGTGCGAATTTTGCTTAATTAATTTAATGAGAAAATTTCTAGGGTTAAATACCTCTGTGAGCTCTATCAATTTTGTGAAACCCACGCCTTCCCTTAATTCGTTTCGGTTTCGCATATTAATTAAACGAATCGGGAATTTTATTAACATGACTTAATTTAAATTGCATAGGAGACTCGTTGGAAATTTATTTGTTGTGTGCCTACGGGGGTTCGTACTGCCCCCATTCCTTTCGAAATGATGTCAAACCCTATTCAGGAACTAGGTTCCTAGATGTGCGAGTTTGATTATGGATTTTTTAGATGTGAGTCGGGTAGAGTTATCGAGCAGTGGGGCAGGGGTAGGCTGTTTGGTGGCATTGGAGTAGACTATTATACGGCCCTGAAGTGGACCGTCGGGTGGACACTCCTAGTCACTGACCCTTGACCAATGCCAGATACTGCTAACTAGCTCTGCCAATATGTGATTTATTGCATAATTCGATATGTTGTATTATCGTTCATGATTTGATTTGCACATGGGTATGAGATGCATGTTGGGATATTCATTTATTGAGTATGCTTGGACACGGACATTCTAGCATGATTAGATTGGATCTAGCACGGCATATGCATCGGGAGTGGTTTATTATGTGGGCGGAGCATGGCCTAATGATTGGATGTATGGGTGCCAGTGTATCACTGTAGCACCCCCACCCGGATATCCCTAACCACCAGGACTACCCGAACGAGAGCGCTTACGGAAGGAGAAAGAATGTAACATAAGACAAGAACTACCCTGGCATGCATACACAAAAATAAGAATAGCGGAAGCGAAGCTAAACACATGCATGCACTACGGGTACCCCGCTAGCACAGCGGTCACATGATAAATAAATGGACACAGACTCTTGTGCTAACATACACGAGACTCAAGTAAAGACCTGGCACAATAAAAAAAATAATAGAGTAAATCCTACTCAGACATCAGAGTTGACGGGGACTTCTTGTACACCATACTGACTTTGCCGCTAAAAGCTGACTCCTTTGCCATAGCCCACGCTGCTACTACCTGGAATGATGGAAAGCAAAGTGAATCGAGAAACTCAGCAAGTATAAGGAAAAAAAGGTTGAAGGCTGTATAGAACCAATAAGCTCTCCCCCAAAACACCAACCCCCAAGCACACACAAGCCATGAGATGCTACCACACAATAGTATAGCATGATAAAAGTACATACCGGTATTTGGGGCCCACATAAGACACACGGTACCCAAGTCCCATACCAACCTGCCGCTACCCTGAGAGGCAACATAAATCTCCAACAAACCTGCGCACTTGTCCCGGGTCGGTGCTCTCGTCACCCGTGTGTCTGTGTTGGTAATCCTGACACCCAAGCTATAGGCTCCCTCGGAACAGTCCTTCCGTCCGAGAATTGATAACTACCAGGAACCATGCAATGCACATAAAAATGCAATGGCGTAGTGAGCATCAACGTGATACACTGGCGCCCATACATCCAGGCATCAGGCCATGCTCTGCCCACATATTAAACCACACGCGATGCATCTGCTTGTGCTGGATGCAACCTAACCAAGCTAGAATGTCCATGTCCAAGCATACTCAATAAATGAATATCCCAACATACAATCAGTACCCATGTGCATATCAAATCATGAATAATAATATAATGAATCTAATCGTGCAGTAAATCACATACTGCCAAAGCTAGTCAGCAATGCCCCGCACCGGTCAACGGCCAGTGACTAGGAGTGTCCACCCGACGGTCAATTTCAGGGCCGTACAATAGTCTACCCCAACGTCATCAAACAGTTGATCCCTGCCCCACTGCTCGGTAGCTCTATTCGAACCATAAATAAATCCGAGAAAATCATAAATAAACCCGCACATTTAGGAACCTAGTCCCCAAACTGGGTTCAGCATCATTCCGAAAGAAATGGGGGCGATACAAACCCCCGAAGGCACACAATAAATAAAACTCTATAAATCTCAGGTTTAATTTAAATCAAAACAAATGAATAATACTCAATAAATAATGCTAGACGCTGAATTAGAGTAAGGGAGAGGATAGAATACGAGAAATTACGGAGTCTCTCACGGGAATTAAAGAACACGAGGAGAGGGTTAGGAGCTTGTCTTTACACGGCGTTCTTTGCCTTTTCTTGCACTCCCGCCGCGAAGTAAAACGTTTCCTAGCAATTAATAAAATCATAACTTTAATTAAATAAATCTACCGTGTAATATAAATAATTTAGCCATCTAAAATCTCACGTAGGCGCACCACAAATAAAATCTCAGTGAGTCTCATATTTATTTTAAATTAAATCATGTCAATAACATTCTCAATTTATATAATTAATACGCGATACCGAAACGAGTTAAGGAAAGGCGAGGGGTTCATAAAATAGAAAAAGATCACAAGGGTAAAGAGAGCTTGCCTCTATTTAGCTGTTTATAGTGTTTCCACGCTTAAACACCACCAAATTAATACATGCTATAAAATAGATTAAACTCTCAAAATTAACAAAATAGGACCAAAAATAAAATTCTAACCATAAAAAATATTTATTACATATTTATTTACTTACCTAGTTAATTAAATCACGATTAAACTAAGTTTAATCTTGATTTTCCCCTCAAATTCCTCCATGTTCTCCCTTGTGCGTGCTACTTCTTCTTCTATTTTTGCTCTCTGAATTGCCTGATTTTTTGCCTGATTTCATTTCAAATTGAGGCTTAAAAATGAGAGAGAAATGGGTGGCTCAGCGCATGCCTCGTGGCAGCTGCTGGCTGCCACCGCCTTGCCCAAAACGATGCCTGTTTTGGGCGCTATTGGCTGGGAAAAATCAGCAAAAACTCTGCCCCCTAGCGCGAGCACGCATGCCTTAGGCCTCGATCCCGCGTGCCAGCTGTGCTGGCTACTCCTTCAACATTAATGTGCACCCAATTAAATTTAAAACAACCTCAACACAGATCCTAGAAATTACACTTAAACCCACCACTTCCAGAAACTTTCACACACACCCCAATTTAAATTCCCACTTATTTCACTTTTATCCCGAAACTTCCAAAAATTACCCAATTTAATTTTCTTTAATTTTTCTTTATTTTCATAAATGTTCCCAAATAATTTAATTAAATACCTAAATTTCCTATTTCCTCAAAACATCATAAATTACTATTTTACTTTAAATTAACCCAATAAATAATTATTTTCCTTAAACAATAAATACTCAATAATCACCAAACTAAAAAAAATTAAATCAATATTTCCTTTAAACCCACAAATATTCAATAATCTCCACAAACACAATAATTAATAATTAATATTTCTCTTAAACCCAAAATATTTAACAATTATTAATTATTCCCGACCAAATTAATAATCATTTATTTAATTCCCCAATTTCGAGATGTTACAATTACGTTGTTGCTCACTACGTCATTGCATTTTTATGTGCATTGCATGGTTATCGACAGTTTATAGGTCTCGGATGGGAGGACCGTTTCAAGAGAGCCTACAACTCGGCTATTTTACAGCTTAGGTGCCGGGAGGACCGACGCGAGCATTCGGGTGATGGAAGCACCGACCCGAGACAGCGCGCACAGGTTTGTTGGAGATATATGTTACCTTTCAGTGCAGCTATAGATTAGTATGGGACTTGGGTGCCGTATGTCTTGTGTAAGTCCCAAAGACTGATACGTACTTTTATTTACACTTTTATGCTGTGATGGGTGTCTCATGGCTTGTGTACACTTTGGATTGGTGTTCTGGGAAGAGTTTACTATGATGTTCAGCCTACAACCTTCCTTTCTGTATGCTTGCTGAGTCTCTCAACTCACTTTGTTTTCCATCATTTTAAGTGGTGGCAGCGTGGATCAAGGGCAAAGGAGTTAGCTTCTAGCAGCAAAGTCGGTATGGTATATAGGTAGTCCTGTCAGTCCCTATCAGCTCTGATGGTTTAGTAGGATTTACTCTATTATTTTTATTGTGCCAGATCATTCCTCGTGTCCAGCCCGCTTCGTGCGATCTGAAAATACATATAACAGTTATAAATTTAAATTTTATTAACATAATTATTTTTTATTTTTACATAAAATATTAAAAAATATTTTAAACATAAAAAATTTTAACAACACTTCATGTGCTATCTTCAGGTATGAGATGTGGGGGAGCATTCCTTATCTGTAGAGAGAGCGAAATAAAAAATATTCTTCAAACGAGGGGGAGCATCGATTACTAAAATTTCAAATATCAGTACGATTCCGACTAATAGGGGGAGAAATTTTTCTGGGAAAGAAAAGTTGTTTAACCCTTTTTAATTATGACAAAAAATTGGAAACATATTAAATCTCATAGAATAATTAAAGTTTTGTCGTAGTTGAAAAGGAGAGATTGTTGAGTTCACATGTTAATAATGATTTGATGATAATATTAATAATAAAATTTTAATTATATATCAAATATTAGAGTGAGACTTTATGCCTGACTAAGTAAACCTTAAATTCATAAGTTTTAACATCAAAACAATAATTTCAAACAAAATGACCCAACCAGTGTGGGTATTAATTTTCAAAAAAAATATACTATTCAAATGAAAGAATCAAAATAATAAAGTGATCTAAATTTACAATTGAGTATATTTTTATATAATAGAACCTCTAAATTACTAAGAAACTCATTTTTGTTTAAGAAACTCTAAATATATATTTTTAAAAATATAAATATACACTAAAAATACATAAAAGAAAATATTTTGTAATCATACATATATTATATTTGCTAAACTGTAATTACCAAATACGTGTACTAAAAATATAAATTATATGATGGGGACTATTGTGGTTATGGAAAAATTACAAAAATACCCTTTCTTGAAACTCTTTAGAGCCAACATGTGTTCCATGATATTCATACTGAAGTTTAGCTATATAAATACATAAATTTTAAGAGACAATTAGATCACCATTTATATATAATTACTTTGCTCTATCTTTAATATTGAGACTGACTTGATCGTCAAAGAATATGTCGAGAAATCAAGTATATCTACTTTGATGTTCAATCATCTCTCTTTCTCTCTTAGTCTCTCTTTCTATCTATTTATATATAGATATTTAAAATATTTATCAAATATTTTTAAGAAATAAGAAATATTTTTTATTACAATATGAATTGTGTTATAACTAAATAAAAATTTTATTTTTTTTATATTTGATAATAATAGTTTGATGTTATTTAATATTGTATGACATTTTTTAGTATATTATATGTAAATAATTTTGTTCGTTTTTATTTTGTAAAATTGCACAAACTTTTCTTAATGAAATTGGAGGGGTTGTCGCACCATCAGCGACCATATCCTCCAGAAATTTTGGACTAGAACCCCATTGTGATGAAAATTGAACCAACTATTATAGTTCAGTATATATCATTTTTTTATTTTTTACAATAATTATAAATATTAATAATTAATAAAGATAATGTTAATTATTTCTTATTTATCATTAGTCCATAAAGTTATGTTGACATAAGTTTGAATTGCAGATATTAAGTTGAATGTTATAAATTGTTATTATATTGTTTTATGAAATTTGATATTAAAATAAATATGAACTTAGTGATAGTTTAATTTATTTTATGGAATTAAATATTAATTTAGAATGTTAAAAAATGTATAATTATTGTATTTTATCTAAAAAAAGAAGTGTATTGAATATAACTTAAAAAATAATATAACAGCAATCATCAATATAACTCACAAATTTACAAATACTAATCCACTTGAAGCACTTGGCCCTCAACCCATGGCTGACCGAATGTTACCGATTTCATCCTCCCATCGGTCCACCGGGGCCAGAATGATTTTCTACCTATAATACAATAGCGTTACTGAAACTTATGGATGTCATCCTCCCATTAGTCCACCCGAGCAGGTATGATTTCTTATGAGTACAACTGAATCTTGAAACATGGATGATGTCCAGCCCAGCTGCTGAATCTCGCATATTTTGAATTGAAGTTCGTATATTTTGAATTGAAGTTTCTGTTAACTTAGACTGGGAGCCCCTCCATTGGAACTCACCGGAGTCACTTTGTTGGATACTTGCACATGAATCTAGTCGTTCTTCGTCATCCTCATATACTACATGAACAGCGCATTTTACTGGGACAAACATTTCAGCACTACTACTACTAAAATAAAAGAAGATCTCAGTCAAAGTTTTCAAATGATTAACTTCCATCTCCCTCTTAAAACTTTCAAGTGCCATGTAGTCCACAAATAAGTGATCTGACTGAAAATGGAATCCGCAAATGGTGATATTCTGGGCATAGACTGCAACATCATCGCGCATCCCGTAACATTCCAGATAGGCTTTGGCATCAATTGAAGGAGCCTTTGCTTCAAAAACAGCACATACAACAAAACCCCTGAGCCTTTGATACCAATCTGGTATCAGCTGGATTCGAACATAATTCCCCATATTATTTTGATACCTGAACCACTTTGGAACCTCTCTTCCAGGAACAACAATAGTGCATAGGGAATAAACAAAACCCTGCCACAACAAATAAAAACATGAGAGAGAGAGAGAGAGAGAGAGAGAGAGATGGACCTTAAGATAATTTCTGAGAAGTTCAAGGGGGAGGCCGGGCCTATTCTTTACTAGTGTATGACAATGCATTAAACGGACCCCTGCAAGAGTTCTAGGCAATATAGGCGGATCCGACAATGTTTCTAATGATGTGCATCCACTTGCATTAATGGAAACGATATTTGTCGGGAGATAGGGCGACGTTTTAAGCTTCTTGCAATCCATCAACTCAAGAAAGTTAAGCCCGTAAAGACCATTGATGCTTGCTGGCAAACTAATAATGTTGGTACCACTAAGGTATAAATGGCTCAAACAGGATAAGGAGCCTAGGTCATTTGGGAGAAATCCTTTTGAGAAGTTGCACTTACGGAGATCTAGTAAAAACAAAGAGCGTAAGCCTAATGGAGCAGATAGCTCAAACCCCACGTGATCTTGACGTTCTTTCCGAATTAGAAATTATGATAATAGTGAATTCCGTGGTCTTGATGTTACTGGTCCCTTGCATCCCAAAAATGACAAAACCTTAAGCTTCTTCAGGTGTATAATCGAGGATGGTGGTTGCTTAATAGCAGTAAAATCAGCACGAAGTTCCTGCAATCTCTCCAATCCTCCTAGGTTCTCGGGCAACTTGCTAAGTTTTGAGCAGCCAGAAACAATCAAACTTGCAAGAAGTTTCAACCCACAAATCCTCATCTGTCAAGGAATTGAAGCCAAACCTACAATGCCTCAATAACAACTGAAGTCTCCTGAAAAAACAATCAAATCAAATTTTTGTTTTATGCGAACCAAACAAATAAAAGAAGAGTTACCCGTGGGTTGTGCCATTTTCTGAATCCCACCCAGAAATATTGGCCGCTTCCATTAGAGCATTCCTCCATCTCTGCACCTTCTGCTTCCCCTTCTCTTCGCCGGAATCTCGCTCGTGTATGGCGAATGCTTCTCCAACGCTTCCTCTTTGTTTCCGTAAATCCGAGGGATCTACTTTATAAAAAATCGGCAAAACGGTAAGTCCCCTCGTCTTCTGGCACTCGAGTATCTTAACGAGTTCCTCCAAGCACCACTTGGAAGAAGCGTAGTTCTCGGAGAAAATAACGAGGGCAAGCCTCGACTCTTCTATGGATTTCAGGAGCGCCGGAGAAATGGAGTCACCTCGCTCGAGCTTCAGGTCATCCTTGAACGTGAAAATGCCCTTCTGATGCAGAGCAAAATAGAGATGGTCAACGAAGCCATTGCGGGTGTCTGTGCCTCTGAAGCTCAAGAAGACGTCGTATTTCCAGGAACTAGACCCGGAAGGGAGAGAAGCGCAGTCCTGCAATTGGGTGCTGGTGGAGGGCATTGTTCAGCTGCTCGAAAAACAAACTGGCTTCGTATCAATCTATCGTCTATGCGAAGCAACAGAGGCCAAAAGGACACTGGTTCAGTGAACGTAAGACGTATTCAATGTACCACGAAAGTATAAACGCGGTGGGCCCAGTCCATGAGTCCGACCGCGGTGGGCCTTGCCCTTGCAGTTTTTGCGTTGCGTGCAAGGTGCGCTGTGAACTAGAAGCCATGACCGACTTCCATTATGAAAATCTCCCCGAAATTTCATTCAAAAAATTTGAATTAATTACAATATATTTATAAATTACAAATCATATTCTTTTTACCAAACAAAAACTTACTGTCGATACATTAAGTATATCACTTATTATATATTTATTATATTAATTTTTACATAATTTTAAAAATATATAAATTAAATATATCACTGTAAATAAATTAAATTTAACTGCTATTGTTGAATTTTTTAAATTCAAAAACTCACTTCATTAAAATTTTACTTTTTTTATAAAGAATGTATTGAAATTAGAATATAAAATAGATATATATTTTTTAATTTAATAAATATTTTAAAAATATATACAATTATTCCATCGGAACATAAAAAGGTGAATTACACTTGGTAAATTATGAGGTTTAGAATAATTATAAAAAATATTTATGGCATTTGAAAAAATACAAAAGAATACTTAAAGTTTTATGTTATATTATAATTTCTCCTATATTGTTAATTAACTATAGTTAAATTTTATAAAAAAACTAAAATATTTTTATATTTAAATTTATTTTTCTTTTTTCTCATCATTTTTCTCTCTTTTATATCTTCACCATTATTTTCTCCATCTATCTAGAGAGAATAAATGATGGCTACAACTAGAATCAAGAGAAAAATGACAACAACCACAAAAAGTAATGACGAAGAGGTTTGTTCTTTGCAATAGTAGCGATAATTAAAATAGATGTATTTTCTTTTTTCCTTTTTCTTTTTTATTTTTTCTTCTTTTTAAATAAATTAACCTTTGTAATTTTATTTTTGAGTCCTTTAATTGAAATGGATTAAGGGTTGAGACTTGTTTTTACTTTCTACAACTTTTCAATGGAGACAAATACGTAAAACATATGCAAAAATTAAAAAAAGAATTGTTGGTAATGACCAAACTAGCTAGCTAGATTATTGGTAATGACTACATTATTGCCCTCTCCTTAACCTGACCTGACCATATATAGTTTAATTAGTCGATTTGAAATTCTAGCAATGTAATCCATTGAAGATTCTTGGTTGATTAATAATTAATTAATTAATTATAACCAAATAAATAGTGGTGGTCTATATCGTCTAGAATCTAACAATCATATATATAATTAAATGAATAAATAAATAATGCTATTCAAGGCACCTTAGTCCATCCACAAACAATTTAAAATTTCCTTAATTATATAAACAATTGAAATGGTGGTTGTCTACTGTACGTCTAGAATTCCTCATTGATTAGATGATAACAAAATTAATAAACAAAAACTATTATTATGGCTAATGCCTAAGCTATGCTCGGTTATATATATATATATATATACACTATAGTAGTAGTATAATAGATTAATATATATAACTGCTTTTTCAGGTTTAGAGCATCTTACGCAGTGTTCAGTTTAGTTACGTGGTTTTTGTTAATAAACAAAAATGGAGATTATGTGGTGTTCAGTTCAATTACGTGGTTTTTGTTAAATAAAATAAATAAATAATAGGAAGGAGGATTAATTAATTAGTATATGGTGGGTTTAGTCGTGACCCTAATGAAATACATTATTAATGTTTGTTGTTATTAACTAGATTAGTTTTATTTAATGTTAATTAGTAATTAGATTAGAGTTTTAAAATTAATTAAATTGGTTAGGGTTTAGGTTAGCTATATTTGTTATGTGGTGGCAGAATTGTATCTTCTTCCAGCAATTCTTTTGCATGTAATAATTAAATGATAATAAATGGAATGACATTATTCTTCATATTATTTCTTTTGTCCATAACTTTTTTTAATTATTATTTTATTTCTTTTTATTATGTTCTTCGAGCAATTGTTTTTATTATTTTGATGGGAAAGCAAAATACTATCTATAATAATATTTGAATAAATATAATTTGTTATCAATTTGTCCTCTTAATAAGAAAATATTCATTATAAAAATTTATTATTCAATCTAAATTAGTTACGCTTTCACTAAAGTTTTGCAGAAAGAATATGGACAATAATGTTTTAAATTTGAAAAAAAGAAAAATAAAGAATGTTGGATTGTAGAGATGGCAAAATGGGCCCGGCTCGACGGGCTGGCTCGTTGGGGCCCGGCCCGGGATCGGGCTAGGGCCAGCAGCTTGCTGGCCCATTTAAGGCCGGGTCGATTTGGCCCGGCGGGCCAAATGGTGGCGGGCCGGCTGGCCCGCTTGGCCCGGCGGCCCGTTAATCGCCCACAAACCCCCCCCCCCACCCTCAGCCTCGCCTCTCGCCCTCGCCCTAACCCTAACCCTAACCCTCGCCCTCGCCCTCGCCCTCGCCCTCGCCCTCGCCCTCGCCCTCACCCTCGTCTCGCCCTTTGTCATTCTCGCCCTCGCCCTAGCCCTCACCCGCGCCCCTCGCCCTCGCCCTCGCCCTCGCCCTAGCCCCTCGCTCGCCCTCTGTCTCGCTCTCGCCCTCTGTCTCGCCCTAGCCCTCGCCCTAGCCCTCGCCCTCGCCCGCGCCCCTCGCCCGCGCCCTTGCCCTAGCCCTCACCCGCGCCCCTCGCTCTCGCCCTCTGTCTCGTCCTAGCCCTCGCCCGCGCCCTCGCCCTCGCCCGCGCCTCTCTCTCTCGCCCTCGTTCGCCGCCCTCGCCCCTCAGTCGCCCTCGCTCCCCCTCTGTCGCCCGCGCCCCTCGCCCTCTCTCGCTCACTGCCTCGCTCACGCTGCCTACCTCTATTGCCTAGCTAAAGCAAGGTAAGTTAAGTTTTTTTTTGTTAATTATTTGCCTACCTAAAGTTTTGTGTTAATTATTTAAAATGAATTATTTGAATTATTTACAGTGAGGATTCTTCTGTTAGAAATTTAGAATGGATGGTGATGATCAAATTTCGAGAGAAATCCCTAGTAATGTTAATGAGGAATTCATCTCACAATCACAATCAAAAAAGCCTAAGATTTTAACCTCTGATGTGTGGAACCATTTTGTGAAAATTGGTGTTGGTAGTGATGGCAAACCAAGGTGTAAATGCAAGGGGTGTGGTAAAGAATATTCATGTCCATCTAAATCAGGAATCTCTCATTTAAGTCGTCATATTCCTAAATGTATGATGATTTCTAAGTATAATGATGCGGGAGAAATGTTTATTGATTATGAAGGAAAGTTGAAGAGAAAAAAATTTGACCTTAAAGTAAATCGTGAACTTATTGCTCAGATGATTATTTCACATGGTGCTCCCTTTAATATGGTTGAGTGGAAGGGGTTTAGAAATTACCAAAAGTTTCTGAATGAACATTGTAAGTTCATTTGTAGAAATACTGCTAAAGCGGATGTCTTGAGAACATATGAAATAGAGAAAGAGAAGTTAAAACAACAATTGGCCGAAATTCCTGGTAGAGTTTGTTTGACTTCTGATGTTTGGACTGCATGCACTAATCATGGATTTATTTCTCTTACTGTTCATTATGTTGATGGCAATTGGAAGTTAAATAGTAAGATATTGTCATTTGCTCATATGAAGCCACCACATAGTGGACATGAATTATCATTGAAGATGTTGGAATTTTTAAAGGATTGGGGATTGGGGATTGGAGAAAAAAAAAATTTCCCTCACTTTGGACAATGCCACTTCAAATGACAACATGCAAAATATATTGAAAGAACATTTAAATTTGTCAAATACTTTGTTGCTTAATGGAGAGTTCTTTCACATTAGATGTTGTGCTCATATACTGAACCTTATTGTTCAAGATGGTTTGAAGGTAGCTAGTGAGGCATTGCATAAAATAAGACAAAGTGTTCATTATGTGAGGGGTTCAGAAGCTAGGATGAGACAATTTTATCAATGTCTTGAGCAAGTTGGTGGAATTGATACAGGAATTGGGTTGAGATCGGATGTTGTCACTAGATGGAACTCCACCTACATAATGCTTGAGAGTGCACTCAAGTATCGTCGTGCATTTCATAGTTTAAGCTTATGTGATAAAAATTATAGGTGGTGTCCATCAAGTGATGAGTGGACAAGAGGGGAGATAATTTGTGAATTCTTGAAGCCATTTTATACTATCACTAATTTGATTTCTGGATCCTCTTACCCTACATCTAATTTGTATTTTGGGGAAATTTGGAGGATAGAGTGTCTCTTGACATCCAACTTGGAAAATGATGATGAGTTGATTGCAAGTATGAGTGCAAGGATGAAAGAAAAATTTGATAAGTATTGGAGTGATTATAGAGTGGTTCTTGCATTTGGGGCAATTCTTGATCCAACCAAGAAGTTTAACTTTTTGAGGTACACTTATTCAAAGCTCAATCTTTATAACTATGAAGAGAAGTTGGAAAGGGTGAAGACGGCTTTATATAGGCTTTATGGTGAATATGTTAACAATGGTTTATCAAGTTCAAGTTCAATGCCTTCCTCAAATGTTAGTGGATCACAAATTTCCATTGGAGGTGAACAAGCAAAGAAGTCAAAAAATATATATGATGTAAGTCTATATTTTTTTAAAACACTTGTTCATATATAATTGATATAAATATTTGGTTGACTATTTTTTTGATTATTTGATAAGATTTTAAAGCATTTGATTGCCAAGTTTCTAACGATGCCGGAAAATCCCAACTTGATCTTTATTTGGAAGAGCCAAGGATTCCAATATCGGGAGCATTTGATGTCTTGGCATATTGGAGAGAGCGAGCTAATAGAGGGAAATTTATTACAAAGATGGCTTGTGATATATTGAGTATTCCGATAACAACCGTAGCATCGGAGTCCGCTTTTAGCATTGAATCTCGTATTTTGAACAAGTATAGAAGTCGTTTGCATGATGAAACAGTTCAAGCTCTCTTGTGCACACGGAGTTGGTTACATGGTTTTGGAGGTAATTTTTTTTAAACTTTCTAATATCTATGATTTAACATAATATTAAACATTTCTCTTATATGATAAATAATTAACATATGTAATTTTTTATTATAGATGATGAGGAGGAGGAGTCAAGCATTGATAATATAAGACTTTCTAAACAAGACTCAAATGTTGTTGTTGATGAAGAGGATGAAGATTAGAGGCATAATTTTTAATTATTTTTTTTTTCTTATTTGTAATTTGGTCTCCAGAAATGACTTTTTGAGCAGGTTGTTTTTCTTCAAAGTGGGCTAAATGGCCAAATATGGTATCAAAAAAAAAAAAAAAAAATTGGGCGGGCCCATTTGGCCCGCTTGGCCCGTGGCGGGCCGGGCTAGGGCCAGCAATCTGCTGGCCCGTTTTTAAGCGAGCCAATTTGGCCCGGCCTGCGGGCCACTTGGTGGCGGGCCGGGCCGGCCCGTTTGCCATTTCTATTGGATTGTTACGGTGAATTAGTGGCAAAGGGGATGATACCTTTAGAAAATATTTTTTAGTTTTTAATTTTAATTTTTAATATGTTATTGAATCTTTAATTAGAAAATAATAAAAATTTAATTATTTTTAATTTTTCAATTTTATACTATACTTTCAATTGGAAATTATAAATAACAAAGAACATCCTTGAGATTTGGTAATGTTTCACTCTTGACATTCAAGAAGATACAAGATTTAATATCATGTTATAATTTTCCCTTGCATTAGTTAATTGCAGTTATATTTTGGAATAACCAAATAACCTTTATATTAAAAAGCCTTATCTTGTCTTCTCTCCATACCTTCTCTATCGTGATCAAAGCTTTCATTGTTGTCGACTTTTTTCTCTTCCCCCTGCCTAATACCCTTTCTAGTGACTGAATCGTATTGTCGTCACCAACCAGCTTTATATCCCTATCTTTGATTCAATCGTATTCTATAATCATTCATCAAAATATTCATATCCATAAGAGTTGGCTATACCCATTAAATTACATAAGACTTAGTTTGATTCTTTCTTTCCTAACAAACACCTCTTTCCATTTTTTTTTGTAAATTCTTCTCCTCCTTTTCTTTATCATTATCCCACATAGATAGAATGGAAATGGACAATTTGATTTTACCGGGCATCTCATGCCATACTTTTTCTATCTACCAATCGCATTCGTTGATATCTTATTGTAAGAGTGGTGCTTTGGGAAGGAAGTTACCTTACGCCTAATAAACTTATTCACTTCATCTTCATGTACAAGAATTTCAATTGCATACCATCATTGAAAAGAATTGGCAATTTGAGGCCTATTGATTTACCATACATGCAAACCGACCTATCACTATCTAAGAAAAGATAAGTAGTTCTTCTATTGTTCAAGGACAAGGGGAAAACATGTAGCAGCTTGCATAGATCTCATATTTCCCGCATAGTTTGTCGGTTAAACCAACGATTCTCTTTTCAAAGAAATAAATAGATTACTTTCGATATGTAGCTCTATGGGCTATGAGCGCATCATTGGGGCAAGGTGAAAATGAACATAGGATCATGGCACTTTTCTTCTCTTTTACTGTTAATCTCACGTCAAGTGTAGCTTTTCCTTGTTCAAAGTCATCAGATGTTCCTCTTACTCCTAGAAATTGGTAAGTGGGGGGATACCCTCATCTCACCTCTCCCTCTATAAATAAAAAACCCCTTTCTAGAAGAGAGTAGAAGCTTCAGGATGAGTATGTTCTGGATTCCCGAATTCATTCTAGTCTTGATCCACCATGGAATTTTTGAAATCTATAAAAACATTCTAGGAGAGGGCTTGTACTTCTCAAAGACCACAAGGTGTTAAAGTGGCAAGATAGGGGGTATGTATTTTTTTGTGAAATGGATGCTTTAATGTCTCTTCTACTTCTTCTTCTTCTTCTTCTTAGGGTTCAATTCAATGCTCTTATTCGTGATCGTTAACCCAAATTGGGTTCGATCGAACCTAGATGAGGAGTTTCATCAAGGTCACCTGATAAGTCATATATTAGGTTTTGATGTTGACGAGAGAATGGTTTTGATGATGATATGTAAAATAATATGGTAAAAATGAAAGTTGATAAAAGTATAATCAAGGCATAGTATTATTCAAATATATCATCATATCACTCGAATGCAGATCGTTTTTGTCTCGAGTGATTGTCAAAATTAATCAAGTAATTTGAAATATTAATCGAGTAGTTAATTGTTGATTTTGAATTTATAGTCGTTACAGTGCATTTAATGTGTGCAGTTTCTGCTCTTCAGCTTATGATTAGTTCATTAATTATGATCGATCATTTTGAGATAATTTATATATTAATTATCCATTTCTAATCTCTTTGTGAACTTGTTTAATGAAAACTGAGATTATTTTATTTAGTTCACCAAATTTGCTCTTGATAAGCAGTTCACTATCAAAGATCTTGGTTTTCGTAAGTATTTTCTTGGTCTTGAGATTGCTAGGTCCTCCTTAATTAGGGACTTTTCTTTACCAATGTAAGTTCACTATGGACTTAGTTCACTATGGACTTAGTTACTACTATTGGTCTGCAAGATGCCAAAGCTTCACCATTTCCTCTACCCAAGGATTTGTCTTTGCAACCAGATCGAGGCATTCGTCTTTCTAATCCTAATCAGTACTAGAGACTTATTAGTAAACTACTCTACATCAATCTTAAAAGGCCAGACATCAGCTATGTAGTGCAACATCTTAATTAGTTTATGGCATCACCTTGTCCACCACATCTTCATGCAATCTTTCGAGTGATTAAGTATCTTAAGGGAATAATTTCGCAAGGCCTTTTTTATCTTATTTCTATTAACTTACTCTTTCTATTTACTGTAATGCAGATTGGGCTTCATGTACTTTCTCTTGCAAATCTTTGACAGAGTTTCATATATTTCTTGACAATGCTCTAATCTCATGAAAAACTAAGAAACAACCTACAATCTCTCGATCCTCCAATGACTGAATATCCCAGCATGGTCTCTACTACTTATGTGCTTATTTGGGTCTCCAATATTTTCAAAGACCTCAATGTTTAGGTTCCACTACCTATTCCTCTTCACTGTCACAACAAGGCTTCTATTGCAAATGTGTTTACTAAGCCTCTTTTGCTTGCTCAACATCACTCTAGGTTTGT
The DNA here is from genome assembly GCF_014633365.1 of Diospyros lotus. Lineage (NCBI taxonomy): Eukaryota > Viridiplantae > Streptophyta > Magnoliopsida > Ericales > Ebenaceae > Diospyros > Diospyros lotus. The sequence continues at coordinate 41,636,128 of NC_068339.1, read as the reverse complement.
CAAGTTGGAACCATGTACTCCCCAGTCTCCAACTTGAGGGGAGGGGTGTTGACTATTAGTTAGTTAATTATTATAGTTTATTTAGTTGTGCAAGTTGTACAAATAAATGTAAATAGCATAACAGAGCAAGGAATAAGAATATATATAAGTAGCATAGTAGAAACGATGTAAAGGTGATGAGACTATGAATTAGAAAGTGATAAAATATGCTGCACATTTTTAGAAAAAACTAGAATAGATGTAATTTCTGGACAAAATTAGAAAAGTTTGGACAGAGAGCAATTGTGGCTATTATTTTTTGCATGTGAAAGAATATTCTAGACCACTTGTAATATTCTATTATTTTGAGAATAATAATAATTTTTTTTTTGTATTTAAAATATTTTTTGACATCCATTAGATATTATAATTAAGAAAACTAATGGGCTTAGAGTTAGTGGGCTAAGTTGAAAAAATAAATGCTAAGTAAATGGATTTAGAGTTAATGGACTAAGTTGAAAAAAAATAAAAGGCTAAGTAAATGGGTTAATTAGTAGGCTAAGAAGTAGGCTTAAAATTAATGAATTAAATAAAAGAATAATCTATTCAAAAGAAGATTTAGTGGATAATAATTAAAGTGACAAAATAATTAAAAATAGTGGGTGAAATAATTGAGAAATTTGGGAGACAAAATAGGGTGTGAACAAATAATTAAAGATTACAAGTAAGATTTAGTGGAAAATAATTAAAAAATATGATAAAATAATTAAAGATAATGGTTGAAATAATTGAGAAATGTGGGAGACAAAGTAGAGTGTGGACAAATAATCAAAGCTAATGGGTGAAATAATTGAGAAATGTGGGAGACAAAGTAAGGTGTGGACAAAAAATTAAAAATTATGAGAGAGATTTAGTGGAAACTAATTAAGAAATGTGACAAAATAATTAAATATAAGAGTTAAAATAATTGAGAGATGTGGGAGATAAAGTAGGGTGTTGACAAATAATCAAAATAATTGATAAAATAATAGAAAAATGTGGGAGACAAAGTAGCGTGTGGACAAATAATTAAAGATTATGGGAGAGATTTAGTTAAAAATAATTAAGAAATATGATAAAATAATTAAAGATAGTGGGTCACTACAATTATGCTAAGCTAAATTCAATCTTCTATAAATAGAGGAAACTTGAAAAGTTGGAGGGCTTCAATTAGAAAGATAAAAGTTATAAGAAAAAAAGATTTGAGAGTGAGAGAGAGATTTGAAAAAAAGAAAGAAAGAAATAGAAAAAAAAATATAGAGAAAAATATCAAAAAAGTCCTAGAAAAATCCTATAGGCTAGATTTAGTAGTTCGTGTAAAAATTTATGGCAGAAGGCGTTGGATACGCAAATCGAGACTTCGTCGTAGTATAGAAGAATACCGAATCGCTTCGTGGGAAGGTGAGTTATCTTCAAAAAAATTTTAAAATTTCCAAAAATATGATAATGATATTTTAGAATTGTTGATGATGAAATTGGAAGATAAATGCATGATTGATATTTATTATGGATTTTTGAGACAATAGATGCTTAAAAATCAAAGAGAAAATGAGAAATAAATAGAACATGAATTCTAAAAATTATGAGAAAATTTTTGGAGTTTAAAAATATTGTTTTAGGAATTATTGTGAAGAGAAATTAAGAAAGTATTTATTTCATAATTTTGAGGAAATAACAAGAGGAAATGGGAGAAATTAGGAAAATTAGAGAAAATTAAAAATATGATTTTTTTTAGTAATTATGATGTCCAGGGTATGTCAAGGTTCATAATTGAGTACGATTTGAAATCCGACATGAATTCTAAGGCAAAATTACGCTAGGAGCAAAATTATCTTATTGCAAGGTAAGTGATACTTCCCAATTGGATTTAGTTTTATGAAAATACTTGATTTGTAAATTGTTCAACCCCAAAATCCGATTTTATGTAAATAATCTTATCATGTTGTCATGCCTTGATGTGAATATGTCATGTAGATTGCATTTACATGTTTTGATTTATGAAATATGCATATGAGTATGATGAGATTCACGGTCATACGTTGCATGCATTTGGAATTAGATATTGGCGTCATTGCTTTGCTAATGATGCACCCATACACCCCGGTCTGGCAAGGAGACTGAAAAAATGACCGGTAATCTTAAGGTGCAGTCGACCCAAGCATGAGAGTTATGATGTTATGTTCATTGCATACATACATGAGCATTAAATATTTTGTCCCCTTACTTAGATGATTCATCATCTAACTTAGGCTTTGCCCCTGAAATATTCAAATATTCCAGATGGAGATTGTAGTAGAAACGAGAATGAATGAGACATGAAATGACACTTAGCAAAGTGCATGATAAGTTGAATGTATGTTATGTAGCTCATGTATTTAAGTTCTACTACTTCGAATTCTGAATGTTTTAAGGAATGATGATGTAGAACCTTATTTAAGGTTAATGTTAGTTGAGAACTTATGTTATGTATTAAGTTATGTTGAGAAATTTATGTTCCTGTGATGTAAGAACTGATTTATTATTAATGTTATGATGTTAGGTTCGATTCTAACTTCCGTATTTGATATTTATGATAATTCTCCTTGCAGATAAATGAATGAAAATTTTGGGATGGATAAGAGCAATGATATAGTTTAGCAATAGTTTTTAAGAAAAAAAAAATTATTATCCCAGAATTATCCTAAGTTATAACGCGCTCGAAAAATGGGACGTTACACCACTAATTTAGGCCACAAATTAAGGCGGTAGAAGAATGATGCATGTGGAAATTGCACAAACTAACTACGTTACAAATAATAAATTTGTTCTTATCCCTTTTTCTGTAAAAAAAACGTTTTAGTCCTATCCAAACAAATTATTTGCATCCTATAGCCACTTTCCCAATTCTGACCCCACCACTTAATATTTAAATCCAACACTTTATATAAATATTCAAAATGAAAATAAAATCACTAAAAGACCAAAATAACCTTGACCATTTGAAACCCACCCTAGTGGAACCCTCCCCCCCCCCCCCAAAACCCAACCGTCTCTCCAAACCCGACTATAGCCACCGCCAACAGCCACCACCGCCATTGCCAATCGCCTACAACCCCAAAGCAACACCATATTTCCACGAGGTAAGTCTCAACATTTTAGATTTTTTATAATTGGTTTGGGTGAGTACGGTGGGTTGGGTGCCAGCTATAGGGCTTTGTTCGAAGCCCCATCGACGCCGACTGATGGCAATTCTAAGGAAGCCCCATCGTTCGATAGGGGCTTCGAGTGCCCACCGTCTTTGGCGAGGAAGACGGTCGAGCTTCGTATTCTCCAACGAAGCTCGAACTCGGATCCTGGTTACTGTCAATAGATTAAATATATAAATTAAATATATCATTGTAAATAGATTAAATTTTTATTTAATTGCTATTGTTGAATTTTTAAATCTTAAAAACTCAATTCATCAAAAATTTTCTTTTTTTATTAAGCACGTAGTGAACTTAAAATATAAAATAGATATATATTTTTAATTCAACAAATATTTTAAAAATATATACAATTACTCCATCGAAACATGACGCGAGAATTACATGCGATCTGTTTTGAAGTTTTAAGTAATTGTAAAAAATATTTTTGACACTTGAAAAAGTACAAAAGAATACCTAAAGTTTAATGTTATGTTACAATTTCTTTCATGTTGTTAATTAATTATCGTTAAATTTTATAAAAAACTAAAATATCTTTATATTTATTTTTATTCTTCTCTTTTTTCATCCTTTCTCTCTTTTCTATATCTCCTCCATTGTTTTCTCCATCTATCTAAAGTGAATGAATGATGATAACGACTAGAATTAAGAGAGAAATAATGACAACTGCAAATAGTAATGGCGACGAAGTTTGTTCAAAAAAATAGTAGCGACAATGAAAATAAATGCATCTTTTTTCTTTCTTTTTTTCTCTAATTTTTTCTTCTTTTTCTCCTTTCTAAATAAATTAGCTATCATAATTTTATTTTTGAGTCCTTTAATTGAAACGAATTGCGATTGAATTATAAGTATTAAGAGTTGGGAGTTATTTTTATTTTCTACAAGTTTTCAATGAAGACAAATAAGTAAAATATATACAATAATTAAAAAAAGAATTATTGGTAATGACGAAGCTAACTAGGTGTTCATGTTGACTACATTATCGCCCTCCTTAACCTAACTATATATAGTTTAATTAGTCGATTTGAAATCCTAGCAATGTCATCAATCGAAAATCCTTGGTTGATTAACAATTAATTAATTGATTGTAACCAAATAAATGGTGGTGGTCTATTATACATCTAGAATCTAACAATCATATATATAATTAAATGAATAAATAAATAATACTATTCAAGCCACCTTAGTCCATCCACAAACAATTTAATTTTTTTTTAATTATATAAACAATTTAAATGGTGGTTGTCTACTGTACATCTAGAATTCCTCATTAATTAGATGATAACAAAATTAATAAACAAAAACTATTATTATAGCTAATTGCCTAAGCTATGGTCGGTTATATATATATATACATACTATAGCAGTAGTATAATAAATTAATATATATAGCTTCTTCTTTAGGTTCAGGGCATCTTACGCGGTGTTCAGTTCACTTACGTGATTTTTGTTAAATAAACAAAAATGGAGATTGCGCGATGTTCACTTCAATTTCTCGGTACCGAGTTTGGTGGCCCACGAAACTCAGTACGACCCATGAAACCTAATTATGTTGTGCAGGTCTGAATTTTTTTTTCTTCCACATAAATCCTTTTAGATCTGGAATAATAGACTAACCATTATTTTTTACTCACAATTATAATCATTCTACACAGCTTAATAAGCAATGCGAACATAAAAATAATTGAAAACCTAAATAGAAATCATAATCGATACTTTGAGATTGAGAATGCTTGTTGGAGAGGGAAGATGGTAAAACTTGGTGAATGTGGCTTCAATGAAGTCCTAATTGTGATTAATGAAGAAGATTGAATGACCCAAACAACAAAATATTAAATGTAGGAAAAATGGTTGAGTTTAGATACTTTTAACAATAGAAAAGAAAGTAAAAGCATGAATGTTGGAAGATAAGAGAAAGGAAAGATAAAATGAAAGAGACAATAGTATTTTGATAAATAAAGATAAGGGCAATGTGGACGTTCTAATTTAAAATCTCATTAAAGGTATTTTAGGCATCTCACATAAAAGTGGCTATAGAGTATAATTAATTTATTGGACTTATATAAAAATAATTTTTTTACTAAAAAGTGGTTAAAAATAATTTTATAAATTTCTTTTTGCTTAATTATGAATTCCTCCAAGGATGCACCCCCTCTTGGAGCCTATATATAGGCATAATTACCTCTCACATTGTGTGAGCAAGTGAACAAGTGACATCACTTGTGTTTAAGTCAACGTCCAATATCTTTATCCTAAATAAATTTCAAATTTTTTCTCCCAACTCATCTTATTCACCAAAGTCAGTCCCATTATTTCTACCTTTATAAGTTAGTCCCCATAAATTAACTTAATTATATTAATTAAAAACTATAAAAAAAAATTTGGTTTTGTTTTTCCTTTACCCACCTTGCTAAGCTCATTTTCCCTCAGGTTGGTTGTTCAACAAAGCGAAGTCAAAAATCAAAGAAGGAAACAAGCAACCGATGTTAGTCTTCATCTTCTTTGTTCATCGGTGGTGCAGCTGGCGGAGAACAAGGAGTTGCAGGCGGTCGACGGTGCAAGGCAAGGACTTTCTGCAGTGAATAAGGAGCATGAGTTGCAACAACTGGCAGTAATGGGCACGAGCAGCGTGCAGCAAGAGTTGCCGACTGTACATGCGAGCAGCGTGCGACGACCGTGCGGTTTGTGTGCAAGCAATCTGGCCAAGGCGTTTGCAACGATGAGTTAGTGATTAGCGGCTGAGTAACAAGCAGTTGGCTTTGGCAAGTGATAGAATTGAAATGATATGACACTAACCAATAAGGGGGTGAATTAGTATATTTAAAAATTTCTTTTGAGAAATAGAGATGTTGTCTGTAAAGAGCATGGATTTGTTAAACCTCAAGATCTTGAAATGACACAATGAGGTATCAATCGTGTAAAGACAATCTCGTTTTGTGAAAAAAATGAATTTGAAATCTTATGAATGAATGAACAAATTAAGTAAGGACAAAAATACTAACAGGAACAAATAAAAATAGAAAGCACAAAAGACACGGATTTATAGTAGTTTGACTTTCCAAACTTAGTCCACTATTTTAGCTACCCAGTAAGGATTTTTAAGTAACTTTCACTAACAACCCCCTACTCAACACGAGTAGGTCCTCTAGTCCGTGATCTATTGGGCCCTCTAGCTTATACTAGGAAAATTACAAAAATCATGAGAATGAGAAACTAAGAGTATAACTCTTAGTTACAAGCTCTCTCTAAGTGAAGAATCGAGGTTTAAAATGAATAGAACAGTATAAATACAAAGACTCAAAAATTAAATACAGAGAGAGAAGAATTCAATGCTCGATGTAAACTTGAATGCTCAGTAGTTGAAAATCTTAAATGTTTCCAACAGTCCACAATCGATTCTCCCAACCCATATTTATTATTGATGGTAGATAAATCCAAAAATCTGACCATTGTGGTAGTTGGCCAAGTATTAAATGCGCCAAAAACTAACCGTTACAAAAATATGAGAAACAAACTGTCAACAGACAAAATAGGTTAGTTAACTATATTTTCAAGTAAAACTAAAGCATAGTCGACAAACAAGAAAGCATAGCCGACTATTGTCAAACAAAATATAGTGATTATCGGCAAACACATTCACATAGTTGACACCTTCAAAATATGAAGAGAATTTCAAACATCATGCACACACATAGTCGACAGAAGAAAAATCATAGTCGACAGACCTTACATAATAGTTGACATAATAGAATATAGTCAATAAAAGCCATACATAGTCGACAGAACATGCAAGCATAGTCGACTATCCTTAGGCACATAGTCGACTATTCATAGGCATAGTCGACAGCACTTATACACATAGTCGACTATCCATTTTGAAAATTTTGAACACTTCACATTACCTAATTTTGTTCCTTTGGAAAACAAGTTGAGATTAGGGGTGTACACGGTTCAGTCTGGCCGGTTTTGGGCCAAGAAAATTCGTTGAACCGCACATACGGTTTGCACCTATAAGTAAACCGACTGGTCTGACTTGGTGAGGAGAAATCGCACCGAACCGCACAGCAGATTGCGGTGTGATGCGGTTCGATTTCCGCGATTTGCTAGAAATGCAACAACTATTAGTTCACCATCACCAAATTTCCACACTCGCTCATCGACTAAGATTTACTCCAAATAATAAAAGCTTCGAACCCATCTTATTTTAGTCAGGATATTGCAGTACCTCGATCGAAATGACGTCATGAGCTGGTCTGGTGTGACAGGGGGCGGGGGTCGGTTCGTTGCAAGCTTCGTCGCTCTCACTTCGATCTGTGTATGGGTGCAGCGGGTGGGTTAAGTGACTCAAGTCCATGTGTGTGGCAGCGGCGGCCGGCGGGAGGATGGGTCGATTCGTCACTCTTGCCTCGGTCGGTATCTGGGTTGCGGTGGATGAGTCAGGGCCAGGTGCATGGCAACGGTGGCCGGCGGGGGCATGGGTTTGTTGGTGAGAGACCTAGACCTGGTGCGGCGAGGGGTGCATCGCTGTCGCCTATGCTGATAGAGGAAGAAGAAGAGAGAGAAGTGGTTTGGGGATTTAGGGTTACTGCTGGTTAAACACCCCCCTCCCCCACCGCGTTTCTCATTTTATATTTTATATTTTATATTATATATATATTTTAATATAATTAAAGGATAATCGAACTGTTCGGTTTCAAACCGAACCGCCAACCTTCAAACCGCGAAACCACGGTTTGGAGGTTTTCCAAACCGCACCGAACCGCCTCTTTAAAAAAATCGTGCGGTTCGGTGTGGTTCGATTTGGTGTGGGAGATTTTTGAGGTTCACCGATTTTTTTGAACACCCCTAGTTGAAATTATCAAAAGGATATTAATTTTGAATCTTAACACTCAACCTTACTTCCTATAGGATTCAAGAAAGATTGATTTTCATAACTTTGCTTAAAACTCATTCATATAGATTTAAAAGTTGATTTTCATATAGTCATTATCAAAACTACAATTTTATTTTTTAAGAGTAAAATATCAGCAAAGAGTTGCAGGCGACAGGCAAGCAGTGTTAGTGCGGCATTTTTTCGATGGCTACTTTAGCACCGGCAAGAGTTGTTGGCAACTTTTTCTGGCAATGTATTCCAGCAAGCATTGCAGGCGATTCTTTCAACCTCCTGTCTTTTCTTTAAATCTTGCTATTTAATATTCATGAGATGAATTAACTTGGAAGGTTCCAACTCTTACTCATGTTCGTGTAGTTTTTGTCTATCACAAAAAATCCACGAAAGGTTCCAAGGTTGCTAGCTTGGAGTTGACAACTAGGCCCTCTATAGTTTGGGGAGGATGAGGTCTTTATGTAAAAATTGTTTCTACATCTTCTTGATATGTTTCTACATCTTCTATATATCTTCTAACAAGTATGATTTTGGTTTATTAAATGTGGTGTAATAGTGCATTATTTAAATATCCGGAGGAGTGCGTGCACTGTGGAGGATTTTGCCTGGAATTTTCCAACCAAACCTTGCCCAAAACAACGTCGTTTTGGGCAAGGCAGTGGGCATCCACCAGCTACCACGCAGCGTGCACTGAGCTGCCCTCCAATTGGCTTTTTAAAGCCCAATTTCAGTGGGTTTCGGGCAGAGAAATTGAGCAACATAAGAGGGAAAGAAATGAAGGAAGAAGAAGGCACATAGTGGCGAAATTAGGAGAAATTTTGGGATTAAATTTGGTTTAATTAAAAATTAATTAGCCAGGTAAGTAGAGAAACATGTATTAATAATACTGTACGATTAGAATTTAATTTTCTGTGAGATTCTATTAACTTTGGGAAGTTATGTTTTGTTGCAACGTGTATTAATTTGGTGACGTGTGGGGGTAAAAACACTTAAATCTGCTAAATAGAGGCAAGTTCCATACTTCCTTTGTCAGCCTCTTCTGTTTTATGAATTTCATACACTCCTTTACCCCGATTCGATTTCGCGTATTAATTATACGACTTAAGAATTTTATTAGTATGAATTAATTTAAGTTAAATATGAGATTTTCTGAGGTTTTATTTGTTGTGTGCCTACGGGGTATTATATTGCCCCTGTTTCTTTGGAAATGATGTCGAACCTAATCCGGGGCTAGGTTCCTAGAGGATTGGCGGGATTTGATTGTGGTTATGGTTTCCCGCGAGTAAGAGTCTTGATAAATGGAGGCATGAGCTATTGATTGGTGAGGTGACGTGTTGACCATTTAGTGACACTGGAGCGAACCGTCGACTAGATCAGGCTCATATATCTTTGCTAGCCAGGGTCGCGAGCTCATATATCTTTGCTAGCCAAGGCCTTGGGCTTATATGATTTATGCTAGGGCTTCAGGCCCATATGGTGTGTGTTAGCCAATCCATGGGAACAACAAGTTTGTATGCGAACTTGAATGCCAGGTTGTGCATTTCTTATGTGGGACCCAAGGACTGCCACTATGTGCATTGGTTTATTTATTTATGTTGATGGTTGCATGTTGTAATGCATGGCATGGCACTTTGATTTCCATCACATTTGACAGGTGGTATTTAGTGTGAGAGATTTAGTCCCAGTCGTACCATATTTCTTCTATTGTGCTTGTTGAGCCTTGTGGCTCACTTTGTTTTACCATCATTTCAGGTTGAGAAGAATGATGCTCGAGGATGGTTGCTATGGCGATTGTTATTATTTGCTTTGGATTTTGTGTGTACAGGGCAATCCCAGCCGAAAAGATCTTTGGGGTGAGAGTTGTGATCAGGGGCTTTGATAATGTATATATTGTATTTGATTGATTGATACTTTATTATGTAATAAAATGCCCCTGAGATGTATATTTATATTTAATTTGCTTCCACTGTTATATATTAATAGGGCAAAATTCTAGCCCTTGCGGTTAAGTTATTATCTAGTTGTAAACAAAGATCCCGAAAATTCTAGATCATCACACCCCCAATCGGACACGGGGTTAGTTCCCACTAAATGGGACATTTCTCCCTCCATCAAGAGTTGATCTCCTGCCACTCCTAAAGAAACTTGATAGATTTATCACTTGTGCCATGCCCCAAGGACTAGAAGAATTTATTTTGGTCTGTCTTTAGGATGACTATAACTCGTATGACTAAGTGACCAATAAGGAAAACCACATGATTTATCAGAAAAATTAATGGGTTCACTTTGCAACCGTCCTAAATAAAAAATACGAGAATTGTGATTTATTAATTATTTAAAAATTCATATTTTTCCATTTATTATTAAAAATAAATGGGTGGGTTTGATGGGACTTAGAAGATAGATGCAAATAATCCGAGATATTTGGCCCTTTGTGGATGTGCTTATCGAAGTGCAATGTTTTAAAAATGGGATCAGATCGGCCGATCGGACCAGTTTAACCGAGAATCGGTGGTCTATTCGGTTTGGTTTGGCTTAAAAAAATGGATGCCTTTCAACCCGGTCAAAATTCGATCGGACCAGTGAACCAAGAACCAGGCTGACCTTGATTTTTTTCACTCCCATCACTCATTTTTAAATTTTTAATTATTTCTTTAATAACATATATAACAATTATATAAAAAATATTAGTTGTATATTAGTTAATAATAACATTTCTCATAATAAAATATAAAACACTAGTATTTCAAATATATATTATTTAATTATAAAATATATATATAACATCATCTGGTCGGACCATTCCTGTCGAATCAGTTGGACCAACAGACCCGTGACCTAATTAATAGGCCGATTCACCGTCCGATCTAATTTTCAAAACATTGTCGAAGTGTGGATTAAGTTTCACTTTATGTCTTTCTTGCCTTTTGGACTTGGTTTTGTTATATCATTAGAACCTTTGTATTTATTTATTTATTTTTTTATGATCTAAGTGTCCAAGTTTCCCCCCGACTAATCTTGGAAAGAGCGAAGTTCTCCCTTAGTTCGCTTTTTGGATAAAGTTGGATGCGGTCACAATCTGTACATGCTCGGAGTGGACTTTTGGGAAACAATTACCCTCCTTATAGACCCCATCTTTACGTTGTGAGGACAAGACTCCTGGAAAGGCAACATGGCACACCATAACCCTGCTTTCATGTAAGCGACTTGCCTTCTAGCTTTATTGGCCTTCTAGCAAAATTTTTGTCTTTCAAGATGCTACAAAGATTCAAGCATTCGATGCTCCTGGTATCTTTCTTATACTTTACCATTGCACCATACTCGTGAGGGCGAACCTTTGTATTTTTGACACTACCATGAGATGATCATGCGATTCAATGTTTAATATTAGGTCTAGAAAGAAACATAAAGAATTTTGGAATTAGAATTTTAATTCAAAATTTTAATAAATTCTTGTGTTGTGTACAAAAAAAGTTAATAGTAATTAGAATTTCGTTTACCCTTAAACTCTAGGTAAACTCTAGAAATAGAATTCCAATCAAAGTGGGTTGGAATTGAAAATTAAAATTCTTAAACATAATTGAGACTTACTTATAATTTGAATTATATAAATTTGTAAATGTTATTCAGAGTTAATTAGAAGTCATGATAAAATACTTGATGAAATTATATTTAGCACAATTTTAATGGGTACATGATGGATGCGTAAGTAGATTGAAGATACATTTTCTACTTCTTGTGGCATTGAAATTTTTAATTATAAAAATATTAATTTCGTAGTAGTATAATTATTATAACTCACCATTTTTAATATATGTAATAATAAATTATGAATTATGTTAAATTATCAAGAAAATTTATGAGTAGATGGCGCTCGAAAGGATTTATGTTTATTGTTGTTTGAATATAATAATAAGATTTGTAATTGAGGAATTGTGAGCCTACATACAAGTTAGTGTTTTTTTTATCTTGTGTAAAATCTCTGATAATTAAGTTAATTTGGTCGAAATTTAGAAAGGAGCTCAAAAAGTTGTTGTAGTGTTTCGAACATATTTAAAGATAATCGGTCATCTCCTATTTATGACAGTGAGAATTGACAAATAGCAAAGCTCCCATTTCTTTCAAAATTGAGATTACCATTGCTAGACTTTAAAGGTAAGGTGGCATGTTCCCAGTGCGGGTATGATTCGAAGGGTCTCCAAAAGATTTTTGAGTCTCTCAAAGAGATCTTTTCTTTTAAAGACCTCGTCTATCTAAAAAGTCTTCCTAATTTTTTTGAGCTTTTGTAGAGCCTCTTAGGCCTTTGGACTTGTCTATTTTAGACTTATTTTATTTTGCACACCAATATTGTTTTAATAGTAATTTAGAAATAAAAAATATTATAAAAATTAGAGAGATGACATATTATAAAAAATATGTCGTGGATTTCAACCTCCCATCAGTCCACCGGAGCAAGAATGAATGTCTACCTACAAGAAAGGATCTAAAAACATAATTTTTATCCGCCACAGTTGTTGAATCTCGCACATTTTGAATTGAAGTTTCTGATAACTCAAACTGGGAGCCCCTCCATTGGAACTCATCACAATCATCACTTTGTTGGATACTTGCACGTGGATCTGGTTGTTCTTCATCATCCTCATATACCATATGAACAGCGCATTTTACTGGGGCAAATATTTTAGGACGATTACTACTAAAATAAAAGAAGATCTCAGTCAAAGTTTTCAAATGATTAACCCCCATCTTCCTCTTAAAACTTTCAAGGGCCACGTAGTCCAGAAATAAGTGATCTGACTGAAAATCAGAGTCGCAAATGCGGATAACCTGGGCATAGACTGCAACATCATTGCGCATCCCGTAACATTCCAGACAGACTGCGACATCAATTGAAGGAGCCTTTGCTTCAAAAACAGCACATACAAAAAAACCACCGAGCCTTTGATACCAATCTGACTTCAGCTGGATTCGAACATAATGGCCCATATTATTTTGATACTTGAACCACTTTGGAATATCCCTTCCAGGAACAACAATAGTGCGTTCGAAACCAACAAAACCCTGCTACAACAAATAAAGACATGAGTGAGAGAGAGAGAGAGAGAGAGAGAGAGAGGGAGAGAGATGGACCTTAAGATAATTTCTGAAAAGTTCAAGGTGGAGGTTGGGCTTATTCTTTACTAGTGTATGACAATGCATTAAATGGACCACCGCAAGCCCTCTAGGCAATATAGGCAGATCTGACAATGTTTCTAATGATGTGCATCCACTTGCATTAATGGAAAAGATATTTTTCGGGAGATAGGGCAACGTTTTAAGCTTCTTGCAATCCATCAATTCAAGAGAGAAAAGCTGTTTAAGACCTTTAATGCTTGCTGGCAAACTAATAATGTTGCTACCACTAAGGTATAATCGTCTCAAACAGGATAAGGAGCCTAAGTCATTTGGGAGAAATCCTTCTGAGAAGTTGCAGTTACGGAGATCTAGTAAATCCAAATAGCGTAAGCCTGATAGAGCAGGTAGGTCAAAATCCATGGGATCTTGACGATCTTTCCGAATTAGAAATGATGATAATAGTGGATTCCATGGTGTTGATGTTACTGGTCCCTTGCATCCCAAAAATGACAAAACCCTAAGCTCCTTCAGGTGTATAATCGAGGATGGTGGTTGCTTAATAGCAGTAAAATCAGCACGAAGCTCCTGCAATCTCTCCAATCCTCCTAGGTTCTCAGGTAACTTGCCAAGTTTTGAGCAGCCAGAAACAATCAAACTTGTAAGAAGTTTCAACCCACAAATGCCACTTGGAAGACTTGTAAGTTCTTTGCAATCCCGCAGACTAATAAATTGAAGATTGCTGGGACTGAGATGTTCAACTGGCAGTTCCTTTACACAAGTCGCATCCAAATCAAGCTTAATTAAGCATTCTGTAAACGCTAAGACTTCAGAAACATTTTTGAGTTTTGAGCAACCAGAAAGAACAAGTTGTTTAAGGGATTTAAGCCAACAACCCGTAGGAAGAACCTTAAGATATTTGCAGCCCCTCAAATTTAAGAATGTAAGCCTTTTGATGGCTCCAATGGATGGGTCGATCTCAACAAAGTTCATACCTTCAAGACTCAATTCCTTAAGATTTGATACTTGTGTAAAATCTAGGTACTTGGTTATGCCTCGCGAATAACTGAGGTCAACGTGTTCCAACTTGTCTAAGCACTGCCATTGATATCAGTAAACAAAGGATAAACAGGATTTCAGTAACGCAAGCATATATAGTAAAAAAAAACAATAGGATGTGTTTTAGTCACACCATTCTTCCATTCCAAGGTTGTTTCAGACAGCTATTGGATATTTTCAGAGTAACAAGGTTGTCCGGTTGAAAATTTGACGGGAGGCATTTTGAAGGGTATCCATGCCAATCAAGAACGCGTAAATCATTGGAGAGGTAGTCGAGACCATTAGGAAGCCAAACATTACTAAGCTTGAGCAGTCGTAATTTGCTCATCTTTGAAAACGCATCAGGACTCAAGGATATCTCTTTTGTTTTATGAGAAACCAAAACTATGGCCTCCACTGTTTCTGTCCCCTAACAAACAAGCGGTAAAAATAAGAAACTGAATCTAAAGGAAAGGGTTATTGAAATTTAAGCATAGCTTTTATCCTAAAACAAAAAATGGGAAAGGGTAAGAGAAATTGAACATAGATTTTTTTTGTCAAACGAAGTGCATGCTGTGCAAAATAATCTATTTACATATGTTCCATTCTATTGAGAGTAAAAAATAATAATATACAAGTTCAAGAATTTCTATGTACAAGTTTAAGTTTTGCGATGACATGATGATTCATAATTTAACAGGCAAAGATTTTGTTGGTCCAATTATATAATGAAGTTTGGCCACGCATGCATCAGAAGATATTGTTGAGAGTAAAAACAAAAATATAAAAAGTAAAGATACCCCTCACTGGACAAATCTAAGCTCTTAGATGATAAAATAATTTACAAATTCAACACATTCTCAGACGAGAGCATTTGCACTTACTGTTTTTTTGGTGAGTGTATGGTAGATGTCTTCGTACTTCCACAACCTGCTCCTTTTACCGGGCTCTTTTGGGGATTCTTCGTTAACAATATGCCATCCCATTTCTTGTATCAGATCATGCATGTCTATCATATTGTTTGTTATCGTTACAAGTGCCTTGTCTTCAAGAACCCTTATTCCAATATCAGCGTGGAAACCACAAGCAACCAGTGTATCTATTACGTAATCTTTGATGTTCCGTTTAAAGAAGCATGCAATGTCAAGAAAAATTTCCTTCTCTTCATGGTCCAGTCCGTTATAGCTTAATTTGAGCAGGTCCTGAATTTCTGCATTGGGTTGTTGCCTTAATCTATCAACTGCACTTCGCCATTCAATTATGCTTCTGCCAAAGAGAAAAGAGCCCAAAACTCGGAGAGCTAATGGAACTCCTTTAGCATAACGAACTACAATGTTTGTGAGCCTCTCATAACCCTGTGTTGGTTGGTTTTTTCTAAATGCTTTATAACAAAATAGCTCTAAAGCTTCTCCACGATTTAGTTCCTTGACATTATACACATGATTCACTTCAAGTATATCAAGTAAATGAGAGTCTCTTGTTGTTATTATAATCCGGCTTCCTGAACCAAACCAATCAAGCTTGCCAACAAGTGCTTCCAGTTGATTTAGCCGGTCCACATCATCGAGGACTACAAGAACCCTCATGTATCGTACCCTGTTCATTATCATACTAAGCCCTCGATCAAGATTTCTTATTTTTATATCACTGTCTAAGAGGATGTCAGAGAGAAGCAATTCTTGCAATGACTCCAAACCATGTTTCTTTGAAGTTTCTCTGACATTTGCAAGGTAGCTGCTACCATCAAACTGAGAACAAATTTGGTTATAAACAGCCTTGGCAATCGTAGTCTTTCCTATACCACCCATTCCACATATCCCCACTATACATGAATCATCCAATCCTACACCCAATAGTGATTGCACTTCTGCTACACGAGGATCTAATCCAACAACATAATCAAGAATGATCGAATCCTTATCTTCCAGTTTACTAAGAATGTCTTTGACGATTTCTCGGACAAGCTTTGCTTCAAGCCTGTCGATTAGATGAAAAAAATAAAAAATAAAAATTCAAGATAAGTTTAAGAACCCAACCACGTCTCATAAGAATATAGCCACATGATGAAGGCGATCTGGGTCCTCTCTAGCAGCATATGCATGGGATGCTTTGAGGAGGAAAAGCAACCTTTATAATGGCATTAATTAACTAGATATATGATCACATTTTCATCACAATTACACAAGAAGCGTTGCAGGTGACTGTGAAAACATATTTATTGAGCAAATATATTATAGATACCTAGACACCCAATTGTTTTGGTCAATTTTGTCTTTGTTTTTGCTCTTCTTTCTTTTCCCTATTCCAAGCTAACATGAAATAAATTAGCAAAATGTCCAAACGTCAGCAATTAGGAAAGAAGTACCGAAAAAATGATAAAGCAAGACATAGTCCTCATCTGTCAAGGAATTGAAGCCAAACCTACAATGCCCCAATAACAACTGAAACTTCTTGAAAAAACAATCAAATCAAATTTGTGTTTTTCGCGAACCAAACAAATAAAAGAAGAGTTACCCATGGGTTGTGCCATTTTCTGAATCCCACCCAGAAATATTGGCCACTTCCATTAGAGCGTCCCTCCATCTCTGCACTTTCTGCTTCTCCTTCTCTTCGCCGGAATCTTGCTCGTGTCTGGCGAATGCTTCTCCAACGCTTCCTCTTTGTTTCCGTAAATCGGAGGGATCTACTTTATAGAAAACCGGCAAAACGGTGAGTCCCCTCGTCTTCTGGCACTCGAGAATCTTAACGAGTTCCTCCAAGCACCACTTGGAAGAAGCGTAGTTCTCGGAGAAAATAACGAGGGCAAGCCTCGACTCTTCGATGGATTTCAGGAGCGTCGGAGAAATAGATTCACCTCTCTCGAGCTTCAGGTCATCCTTGAACGTGAAAATGCCCTTCTGATGCAGAGCCGAATAGAGATGGTCAACGAAGCCGCTGCGGGTGTCTGCGCCTCTGAAGCTCAAGAAGACGTCGTATTTCCATGAACTAGACCCAGATGAGCGAGAAGCTCCATCCTGAAATTGGGTGCTGGTGGAGGCCATTGTTCAGCTGCTCAGAAAACAAACTAGCTTCAGAGTTCAGAGGCCAAAAGGATAAAAGCAACAGAGTTCAGTGAAAGTATTTAATGTAAAATTTTGGCTTGGATTTCTTTCACACTAACACGGCAATCAATAATCATGAGGCTGTGGGCCCTGCTCTTGCAGTTAAAATACGATTGCGTTGCGTGCAAGGTGCGCTTGTGAACTACAATATGAAAATCTCTTCGAAATTTCATTCAATATATTTGAATTAATTACAATATGTTTATAGATATTAATACATGTAAATTAGACAAACTTATAAATTACAATCATATTCTTTTTACCAAACAAAAACTTACTGATAAATAGATTAAATATATTACTTATTATATTAATTTTTACACAATTTTAAAAATATATAAATTAAATATATTACTGTAAATAAATTAAATTTTACTGCTATTGTTGAATTTTTCAAATTTAAAACCTCACTTCATCTAAACTTTGCTTTTTTATTAAGAACGCAATGAAATTAAGATATAAAATAAATACATATTTTTTAATCTAACAAATATTTTAAAAATATATACAATTATTCAATGAAAACATGAAATGAGAATTATACATGAACGATTCTGAGATTTAGAGTAATTATAAAAAATATTTATAATGTTCGAAAAAATACAAAATAATACCTAAAATTTAATATTATATTACAATTTCTCCTATATTGTTAATTAATTATAGTTAAATTTTATAAAAAAAATAAATATTCTTATATTTAAATTTATTCTCCTCTTTTCTCTCTCTTTTATATCTCTTCCATTACTTTTTACATTTATTTACAATGAATGAACGATGATAACGACAAGAATCAAGAAAAAAACAATGACAACCGCAAACAATAATAACGACAAAGTTTGTTCATGACAATAGTAGTGACAATGAAAATAAAAATATTTTTTTTCTTTCTCTTTCTATTTTTTTTTCTCTTTACTAGATAAATTAGTCTTTATAATTTTATTTTTTAGTCATTTAATTGAAACGGATTGTGATTGAATTATAAGTCTAATCTTTATAGATATGAATTAAAAGTTAGGAGTTGTTTTTATTTTCTACAAGTTTTCAATAAAGACAAATAAGTAAAACATATGCAATAATTAAAAAAAAAATTATTGGTAATGATAAAGCTAGCTAGCTATTATTGCCTTTCTTGACCTGACCATATATAGTTTAATTAGTCGATTTGAAATCCTAGCAATCTAATCGATCGAAGATCCTTAATTGATTAACAATTAATTAATTTTAACCAAATAAATGGTGGTTGTCTACTATACGTCTAGAATCTAACAATCATATATATAATTAAATAAATAATACTGTTCAAGGCACCTTAGTCCATCCACAAACAATTTAAAATTTTCTTAATTATATAAACAATTTAAATGGTGGTTGTTTACTGTACGTCTAGACTTAGAATTCCTGATTAGATGATAACAAAATTAATAAACAAAAACTATTATTATGGCTAATACCTAAGCTATGGTGGGTGCTAGCGTGTTGACTGATGAGCTGGCAGCACCTCATTGGGTGAGTGGAGCACACACCCAATCAGGTGCTGACACTGAGCTGGTGCCAGGTAAGTGTCATGACTGTCAGCATTATTCGTGATATATATATGTACACTGTAGTAACAGTATAGTAGATTAATATGTATAGCTGCTTCTTCAAATTGGTCCAAAGGTGAAATCGCTCGCGCGCGCCACACCCAGTCTGACAAGACGTGGGAGGAGGTTAATCATGGTAATTTAGTCGGATGCAGTGGCTAGACCCAGGCTCACTGCGCATAAGGAGCAGCATTTTGGAGAGAGATACCCCACACTGTTGTTTGCGAGACTTGATCATTGATCTTGGTCCAAGATTCACCACAAAAGACACTTTGTGCCCCCTTCTTGACCAACTGGGCTGCTCATGTGGGCGCTGCTTCTTCAAGTTCACGACATCTAATACGGTGTTCAGTTTAGTTACACAGTCTTTGTTAATAAACAAAAATGAAGATTACGCGATGTTCAGTTCAATTACGTGATTTTTGTTATATAAAATAAAAATAAATAATGGAAAGAAAGATTAATTAATTAGTATATGGTGGGCTTAGTCGTGACCCTAATGAAATACATTATTAATGTTTGTCGTTATTAACTAAATTAGTTTTTTTAATGTTAATTAGTAATTAGATTAGAGTTTTAGAATTAATTAAATTGGTTAGGGTTTAGGTTAGCTATATTTGTTATGTGGTGGCGGAATTGTATCTTCTTCCTCCAATTCTTTTGCATGTAATAATTAATAAATAATAAATGGAATAACATTTCCTTCATATTATCTCTTTTCTCCGTAACTTTTTTTTTTTTTTTTTGGTTCACAAGTAGTATTTTGATGGGAAAGCAAAATACTATCTATTATAATATTTGAATAAATATAATTTGTCATCAATTTGTCCTCTTAATAAAAAAATATTCATTATAAAAATTTATTATTCAGTCTAAATTAGCTAGGCTTTCAATAAAGTTTTACAGAAAGAATAAGAATTTGATCATGAATAAGAAGCCATTTATTTCTATATAATTTTTGGCTATAGAAATTAATATTTTTAAGTTAGATGTCTGTATTTTATCTTAGATTTGTAAGACAATTTAGTTAGTCAAATAAAAATAATTTAATTTTCAAAGTGCATATATTTTGCAATTATAAAAGAACTATGGATTTTTTTTTTTTTTTACTTGATGAATTAGGAGTGTGTTAAATATATTGGTCAGTACAAAGATAAGGACAATAATGTTTTAAATTTGAAAAAAAAAATGGAGGATGTTGGATTGTTACGGTGTATTATGATACCTTTACGAAATATTTTTAAGTTTTTTAATTTTAATTTTTAATAAGTTATTGAATCTTTAATTAAAAAATAATTTTTTTTAATTATTTTAAATTTTTTAATTTTGTACTATACTATGAATTAGAAATTATAAATAACAAAGAACATCCTTGAGGTTTGGCAATATTTCACTCTTAACATTCGAGAAGATGCAAGATTTAATATCATGTTACAATTTTTAACATCCTTGAGGTTTGGAAATATTTCACTCTTAACATTCGAGAAGATACAAAATTTAATACCATGTTACAATTTTTAGCATTCTTGAGGTTTGGCAATATTTCACTCTTGACATTAGTTAATTGCAATTATATTTTGGAATTACCAAATAACCTTTATATTTAAAAGGCTTATCTTGCCTTCTTTCCGCACCTTCTCTCCCATAATCAAAGCTTTAGTTATTGTTGTCTACTCTTTTCTTTTCCCCCATGCCAAATACCTTTTTTGGTGACTAAATTGTTATTGTCATCACCAACTAACTTTGCATTCTTATCTTAGATTCAATCATATTCTAGAATCATTAATCAAAACATCCACAATAGTTGGCTTATAGCTATTAAATTACATAAGACTTAGTTCGATTCTTCATTTCCTAACCAACACCTATTTCCATTTTTTTTTTTTTTTTTGTAAATTCTTCTCCACCTTTCCTTATCATTATTCCACATAGATAAAATCAAAATGGCCAATTTGATTATGCCAAGCATCTCATGACATATTTCCATTCGTGGATATCTTATTGTCGAAGTAGTGCTTTGGGAAAAAAGTCACCTAACACCTAATAAACTTCTTCTATTCATCTTCATGTACATCAATTTCAATTGTGTAGCATGATTGAAAAGAATTGACAATCTAAGGCCTATTAATTTACCATAAATGTAAATCGATCGATCGTAGTCTAACAGAAGATAAGTAGTTCTTCTATCGTTCAAGGGCAAATGAAGAACATGCAACGGCATGCTTAGATCTCATATTTCCTGTATAGTCTATCGATCAAACTAACGATTATCTTCTCAAATAAATAGAGAGAGAGAGAAAATCTTTCCGATATGTAGCGTCGTGGACTAAAAGATCATTATCAGGGCAAGGCGAAAATGACCATAGGATTATGATCATTTTCTTTTTTTCTTTTACTGCTGATATCACATCAAGTGCAGCTCCTTCTTGTTTATGCTCATCAATTGTTCCTCCGACTTAAAGAAATTGGTCAAGCGGAGGGCTACCCTCAACTCACCTCTCACTTTATAAATAAAAAAACCCTCCTTAGAAGATAGTAGAAGCTTCAAGATGAGTATGTCCTAGATTCTCAAATTCATTCTCGTCTTGATTCATCATAGAATTTTTGAAATCTTCAAAAACATTCTAGGAGAGGTCTCGTACTTCTCAAATATCACAAGGTGTTGAAGTGACAACATATGGGGGTCTATATTTTTTTGTGAAAGGAATGCTCTAACAACTCTTCTACTTTTTCTTCTTACTAGTGTTCGATCCAATTCTCTCATTTGTAATCGTTAACCCAAATTGGATTCAATCAAACCTAAATGAGGGATTTCATCAAGCCCACCTGTTAAGTCATTTATTAGGTTTTGGTATTGATGATTGTAGACTCGTGAGCTGGAGACTCTCTTGAAGTCTCTAGAGAATCTCCATAAAAGTATAACCTTAGTGTCCCAAAGGCCCAAAACAGGTCCCAACTATTCTATGGCTCCAAAGAGTCTTTGAACTCATTTGGAGAATACTCATTGGGGGTACTTTAACTCTAAAGATACCTTTAGATTCTCCAACCTCATTGATTGTATTTTCCAAAAAGTCTAAGACTCCCATATGCAAGTTTCACAACTAACTTGAGAAACTTGCTGAAGTAGAAGACAATACGAGCTATATCAGATAATCTCAGCTCAAAACACACCCCGAGAAATGTCCGCTCATCACCTGACCAATTCAAAGCTCAAAACATATATATTCATATATGTTGTTGAAAATGAAAAAAAAAAGTTGTGTTTTCTTTACTATTTTCAGGTCATTTTTAATTTTTGATTTTCTAAAATAATAAAAACGCGTTCTTTTTTTATTTTTTAAAAATGCATTTTTGAAAATAAAAAAGCTTATAAAATGTATATATTTTGAATGTTTTCATCTAAAATAAACTCAAAACTCAAAATACATTTATTTATTTATTCATATTTTATTATTGTAATGAAAAAAATATTATAAAATTCATTAACTTTAAAATGTATATATTTTTTTAATAATATATTAACATTAAATATTTCTAATTTACTGAATAATCAAATTTATTAAATAAAATATCATTAAAAAATTATTCTCAAAATTTAAAAAAGAACACATTTTCTAAATTTTTGTTTTGAGAAATAATTTTTCAAAATAACAAACAAAATGAGTTTTTAGTATTTTTAAAATAAAAAACTAAAAATAAATTTAAAATTCAAAACTAAAAATTAAAACGCAAAACACAGATTCTTCATATTTCGTGTACATAAAGGTATTGTTTCTCTCTCTTCTTTTTGTAGGATCAAAGATTAAAAAAAGCAGTTCCCATCAGCAAAACTTAGCAGTTGAGGACGAATACGAGTTGAAACTTAAGGAGCCTTTGGACTACAATTGTTATATAGCCAATGAGATCATGTGTTCAAATCTTTGACCTTGGGTTCTGTGATTAACCCTCTTTGTAGAAATCTTGACTCTGAGTTACGGAACCCTTAAAGGTGAAAGAATTTTATCTTTTGAAACCTAAAAAGACTAGAAAAAGCAAAACGAAGCAGCTCCAAGAATACGGGTAGTCTGTTTGAGCTGCCCGGAATGCCCGTAAGACGGATTGCTGACCCATTGTGCAACCATCACATCATCATTATTCCTGAGATAGGGGTAGTTTGAGAAATTCAAAAATTTGAAAGTAATGAGGCTTTTTTTTTTTTTTTCTTTTTTTGTCCTTTCAAAATTTAAGTTCCGACATATGTTTAATTTAAAAAATTTAATTTATAAAACTTTATTTTATAAATATGCTTAAATTATTAGTGAAATGACATTTTCGAGCATAGAGAGAAAATGCAGGGGCAGTTTAGGCAGCCGGGGGGAGAAAGACAGAAGGTGGGACCCACCTATGGTGACATGTCAAGCTTTCCGGGGCCACTTTGTTTACTAACGTGACAATATTTATCTACTAGTCAATGAGTTAATGCACATTTATAATAATAATAATATATCCCAAAAAACACACTGCAATTGTTGTATTTAGTCAATGCCCTCCTTCTTAATTAATTGTATTTATTTATTTATTGTTGATTAGTTGCAAGAAAATCAAATTTGATTCATCATCTTTCAAATGATTCTAGAAAGGGTCTCAACCACTCCAGCAAAATGAATTTCCATTAAATTTGAAGTGAATTTAACTTTGATTTAGATTGGGACAATTAAAGGAAGGTAGATGGTGGATTAACTTCTCTTATAAATTAGAAAGATAATCTTCATTATCACATATCTTAATTTAATTTGAGAGTCTCATAGTCTTATATCAATTTTAATTATTTCATCTTTTTATGTATGTTCAAGGTGCGCTGTGAACTAGAAGCCATGACCAACTTCCATTATGAAAATCTCCTCAAAATTTTATTCAAAATATTTGAATTAATTACAATATGTTTATAGATATTAAAACATGTAAATAGACAAACTTATAAATTACAAATCATATATTCTTTTTACCAAACAAAAACTTACTGTCAATAGATTAAATATATATATTTATTATATTAATTTTTACACAATTTTAAAAATATATAAATTAAATATATCACTGTAAATAGATTAAATTTTTATTTAACTGCTATTGTTGAATTTTTAAATCTTAAAAACTCAATTCATCAAAAATTTGCTTTTTTATTAAGCACGTAGTGAACTTAAAATATAAAATAGATATATATTTTTAATTCAACAAACATTTTAAAAATATATACAATTACTTTATCGAAACATGAAGGCAGAATTACATGTGATTTGTTTTGAAGTTTAAAGTAATTGTAAAAAATATTTTTGACACTTGAAAAAATACAAAAGAATACCTAAAGTTTAATGTTATGTTACAATTTTTTCCATGTTGTTAATTAACTATCGTTAAATTTTATAAAAAAACTAAAACATCTTTATATTTATATTTATTCTTCTATTTTTTCATCATTTCTCACTCTTTTATATCTCCTCCATTGTTTTCTTCATCTATCTAAAGTGAATGAACGATGATAACGACTAGAATCAAGAGAGAAACGATGACAACCGCAAATCGTAATGGCGACGAAGTTTGTTCAAACAAATAGTAGTGACAATGAAAATAAAGGCATCTTTTTTCTTTCTTTTTTTTTTCTAATGTTTTCTTCTTTTTCTCCTTTCTAAATAAATTAGCTATCGTAATTTTATTTTTGAGTCCTTTAATTGAAACGGATTGTGATTGAATTATAAGTTTGATCTGTATAAATTAAGAGTTGGGAGTTGTTTTCATTTTCTACAAGTTTTCAATGAAGACAAATAAGTAAAACATATGCAATAATTAAAAAAAGAATTATAGCTCTCCTTGACCTGACCATATATAGTTCAATTAGTCGATTTGAAATCCTAGCAATGTAATCGATCGAAGATCTTTGGTTGATTAACAATTAATTAATTAATTATAACCAAATAAATGGTGGTGGTCTATTATACGTTTAGAATCTAATAATTATATATATAATTAAATAAATAAATAAATAATACTGTTCAAGGCACCTTAGTCCATCCACAAACAATTTAAAATTTTCTTAATTATATTAACAATTTAAATGGTGGTTGTCTACTGTACGTCTAGAATTCCTCATTAATTAGATGATAACAAAATTAATAAACAAAAACTATTATTATGGCTAATGCCTAAGCTATGGTCGGTTATATATATATATATATACTACAGTAGTAGTAGTATAATAAATTAATATATATAGCTGTTTCTTTAGGTTCAGGGCATCTTACGCGGTGTTCAGTTCACTTGCGCGATTTTTGTTAAATAAACAAAAACGGAGATTATGCGGTGTTCACTTCAATTACTTGGTACCGGGTTTGGTGGCCCGCGAAACTCAGTACGACCCATGAAATCCAATTATGTTGTGCAGATTTAAATTTTTTTTTTCACATAAATCCTTTTAAATTTGAAATAATAGACTAATTATATGTTTTTTACTCACAATCACAATCATTTTACGTAGCTTAATAAGCAATGCAAATATAAAAATAATTAAAATTTTAAATAGAAATCATAATCAATATCTTGAGATTGAGAATGTTTGTCGAAGAGGAAAGATGGTAAAACTTGGTAAATGCGATTTCAATAAAGTCTTAATTGTGATTGATGAAGAAGATTGAATGACCCAAACAGTGAAATATTGAATGTAGGAAAAATGGTTGAGTTTGGATACTTTCAACAATACTAAAGAAAATAAGAGCGTCAATGTTGAAAGATAAGAGAGAGGAAAGATAAAGTAAAAGAAACAAGAATATTTTGGTAAATGAAAATAAGGAAAATGTTAGCTTTTTAATTTAAAATTTCATTAAGGATATTTTAGAAGTATAATTAGTTTGTTTGATTTATACAAAAATATTTTTTTACTAAAAAGGTGGTTAAAAGTAATTTTATAAATTTCTTTTTGCTTAATTATGAATTCCTCCCAATGATGCACCCCCTCTTGGAGCCTATATATAGGCACAATTACCTCTCACAGTATCTACAGGCATAATTACCTCTCACATTGTGTGAGCAAGTGAACAAGTGACATCATATGTGTTTGAAAACAGAAGTCAACGTCCAATATCTCTATTCTAAATAAATTTCAGATTTTTGTTCCCAACTTATCTTATTCACCAAAATCAGTCCCATTATTTCTATCTTCACAAGTTAGTCCCCGTAAATCAACTTAATTATATTAATTAAAAACCATCAAAAAAATTTGTTTTCTTTTTCCTTTACCCACCTTGCTAAGCTCGTTTTCCCTGAGGTTGGTTGTTCAACAAAGCAAAGTCAAAAATCAGAGAAGGAAAGAAGCAACCGGTGTTGGTCTTCATCTTCTTCGTTCACCGGTGGTGCAGCTGGCGGACACCAAGGAGTTGCAGGCGGCAGGGCCGGCTTAAGGCATAGGCCAGTAAGGCCTATGCCTAGGGCCCCCAAAAAAGGGGGGGCCCCAAAATTGCAGCAACAACCAGCCTTGAAGCTTCACTGCTTTAGGGAGCTGCTGCAATACCACTGAGATGGGAGCCCCAAAACTATAACGGCAGCCAGCCTTGCCCAAAAGGTTCACTGCTTCAAGAGGTTGCAGCACTGCCACTGAGGGGGGGCCCCAAAATTGCCGCGGCAGCAAGCCTTGCCCAAGAGCTTCACTGCTTGAGGAGGCTGCCACATTGTTTCAGACTCTCGCCCACTCCTCTTCCTCCCTCTCTCTCTCTCTCTCTCTCTCTCTCTATATATATATATATATGATTTCTCTGTAAATTTTATTTTTTTACAGAACTGATGGGAATGAAATTGAAATAGATAAAATTATTTATTGAAGAATTTTTTAAAATTAATTATTTTATCTATTTAGTTTTCTTTATAACCTAAAAAAGTTAAAATTACTGATGGTAATTTGAAGAAAAATTATTTAAACTTTAATTTTTTTTAAATATGATATACTATCTGATACTAATGATTTATATTTACTTTCAAAATTAAAAATTTTAAAATAAATTTTCATCAGCAATACTAAATTTTATATAAAAGGTTAATTCTTTTCTTAATGTATGAATAGTTTATAGAATATTATTAATTATTTTTGTTATTGTATCTTAATAGAAAAAAGTTTTTTAAAATTAAAATTAATAAAATTTTATTTACGTTCAATTATGTTACAAGAAAGATTAAATAATTTAGTTATATTATTAATTAAAAAAAATTATTCTAAACTAGAATACAAAATTTTAATTAATGATTTTATATTTCAAAAAAATAAATTTTTAATAAGTTTAATTATTGTTTAGAAGTCCCCTAGTAATCGGCAGGCGGCTGACGGTGCAAGGCAAGGACTTTCTGCGGTGAACAGCAAGCATGAGTTGCAGCAGCTGGCGATAATGGGCATGAGCAGCGTGCAGCAAACGTGTAGCAAGAGTTGCCGACTGTACACGCGAGTAGCGTGCAACGGGTGTGCGGTTTGCGTGCGAGCAATCTGGCCAAGGCGTTTGCAACGATGATTGGTGAAGAGTTGGCGATAAGCGGCTTAGCAGCAAGCAGTCGACTTTGACAAGTGATAGAATTGAAATGATATGACACACATCAAGAGGGGGTGAATTGGTATATTAATTTTTTTTTTTGAGAAACAGAGATGTCGTTTGTAAAGACTATGGATTTGTTAAACCTCAAGACCTTGAAATGGCATGATGAGGTATCAACCGTGTAAAGACAATCTCGTTTTGTGAAAAAAATGAATTTGAAATCTTATGAATGAATGAACAAATTAAGTAAGAATAAAAATGCTAACAAGAACAAATTAAAATAGAAAGCACAGAAGACACGGATTTATAGTGGTTCGACTTTCCAAAACTAGTCCACTACCTTAACTACCCACTAAGATTTTGAAGTAACTTTCACTAACAATCCCCTACTCAACATGAGTAGATCCTCTAATCCGTGACTAGGAATTGTACAACCCTCCCAATCTATTGAGCCTTCTAGCTTACGCTAGGAAAATTACAGAAATCATGAGAATGAAAATCTAAGAGTATAACTCTTAGTTATAAGAGCTCTCTAAATGAAGAATCGAGGCTTAAAATGAATAGAACAGTATAGATACAAAACCTCAAAAATTATATACAGAGATAGAAGAATTCAATGCTCGATGTAAACTTGAATACTCGGTAGTTGAAGATCTTAAATGTTTCCAACAGTCCACAATCAATTCTCCCAACCCATATTTATTGTTAATGGTAGATAAATCCAAAAATCCGACCGTTATGGTGGTTGGCCGAGCATTAAATGCGCCAAAAACTAGCCGTTACAAAAATATGAGAAACAAACTGTCGACAGACAAAATAGGTTAGTCGACTATATTTTCAAGTAAAACTAAGATATAGTCGACAAACAAGAAAACATAGTCGACTATTGTCCAACAAAATCTAGTGATAGTCGACAAACACATTCACATAGTCGACACCTTCAAAATATGAAGAGAATTTCAAACAACATGCACATACATAGTAGACAGAAGAAAAATCATAATCGACAAACCCTACATAATAGTCGACATAATATAATATAGTCAACAAGAGCCATACATAGTCGACAGAACATGCAAGCATAGTCGACCATCCTCAGACAGATAGTCAACTATTCATAGGCATAGTCGACAACACTTATACACATAGTCGACTATCCATTTTGAAAATTTTGAACACTTGACATTACCTAACTTTGTTCCTTTTGAAAGCAAGTTGAGATTATCAAAAGGTTATTAATTTTGAATCTTAACACTCAACCTTACTTCCTATAGGATTCAAGAAAGATTGATTTTCATAACTTTGCTTAAAACTCATCCATATAGAATTAAAAGTTGATTTTCATATAATCATTATCAAAACTACTATTTTATTTTCCAAGAGTAAAATATCAACAAAGAGTTGCAGGCAACAGGCAAGCAGTGTATTCCAGCAAGCGTTGCCAGCGATTCTTTCATGCGCCTATCTTTTCTTTAAATCTTGCTATTTAATATTCATGAGATGAATTAACTTGACTAGCACTGGCAAGAGTTCCTGGCAACTTTTTCTGGCAGTGTATTCCAGCAAGCATTGTTAGTGATTCTTTCAACCTCCTGTCTTTTCTTTAAATCTTGTTGTTTAATATTCATGAGATGAATTAACTTGGAAGGTTCCAACTCTTACTCACGTTCGTGTAGATTTTGTCTATCACAAAAAATCCATGAAAGGTTCAAGGTTGCTAGCTTGGTGTGGACAACTAGGCCCTCTATAGTTTGGGGAGGATGAGGTCTTTATGTAAAAATTGTTTCTACATCTTCTTGATATGTTTCTACATCTTCTCTATATCTTCTAACAAGTATGATTTTGGTTTATTAAATGTGATGTAATAGTGCATTATTTAAATATTTGTGGGAGTGCGTGCGCTGTGGAGATTTTGCTCGAAATTTTCCAGCCAAACCTTGCCAAAAATAACATCATTTTGGGCAAGGCGGTGGGCAGTCGCCAGCTACCACGCAGCGTGCATTGAGTTGCCCTCCAATTGGCTTTTTAAAGGCCAATTTCAGTGGGTTTCAGGCAGAGAAATCGGGTAACAGAAGAGGGAAAGAAATGAAGGAAGAAGAAGGTGCACAGTAGCGAAAGTGGGAGAAATTTTGGGATTAAATTTGGTTTAATTAAAAATTAATTAGCCAAGTAAGTAGAGAAACATGTATTAATAATTTTGTACTGATAGAATTTAATTTTGCATGAGATTCTGTTAACTTTGGGAAGTTATGTTATGTTGCAGCGTGTATTAATTTGGTGACATGTAGACATAAAAATGCTTAAATATGCTAATAGAGGCAAGTTTCATACTTCCTTTGTGAGCCTCTTTCGTTTTATGAATTTCGTACATTCCTTTACCTTGATTCAATTTCGCGTATTAATTATACGAGTTAAGAATTTTTTAGTATGAATTAATTTAAGTTAAATATGAGACTTTCTGAGGTTTTATTTGTTGTGTGCTTACGGAGTATTATATCGCCCCTGTTTCTTTGAGAATGATGTCGAACCTAATCCAAGGCTAGATTCTTAGAGGATTGGCAAGATTTGATTGTGGTTATGGTTTCCCGCGAGTGAGAGTCTTGATAAATGGAGGAATGAGCTGTTGACTGGTGAGGTGACGTGTTGACCATTAAATAACACTGGAGCGAACCGTCGATCAGATCAAGCTAATATATCTTTGCTAGCCAGGGCCTTGGGTTTAAATGATATATGCTAGGGCTTTAGGCCCATATGGTGTGTGCTAGCCAATCCATGGGAACAACAAGTCTGTATACAGACTTGGGTGCCAAGTTGTGCATTTTTTATGTGGGCCCCAAGGACTGTCACTATGTGCATTGGTTTATTTATTTATGTTGATGGTTGCATGTTGTAATGTATGGCATGACACTTTGATTTCCATCATGACATTTGATAGGTGGTTTTCAGCGTGGGAGATTTAGTCCTAGCCGTACCATAGTTCTTCTATTGTGCTTCTTGAGCCTTGTGGCTCACTTTGTTTTACTATCATTTCAGGTTGAGAAGAATGATGCTCGAGGATCGTTGATATGGCGATTGTTATTATTTGCTTTGGATTCTGTGTACAGTACAATCCTAACCGAAAAGATCTTTGGGGTGAGAGTTGTGATCAAGGGCTTTGATAATGTATATATTATATTTGATTGATTGATACTTTATTATGTAAGGAAATGGCCCTGAGAGGTATATTTATATTTAATTTGCTTCTGCTGTTATATATTAATGGGGCAAAATTCTAGCCCTTGTGATTGAGTTATTATCTAGTTATAAACAAAGATCCCCGAAATTCTAGATCGTCACACTCCCAATCGGACACGCGGTTAGTTCTCACTAAATGGAGCATTTCTCCCTCCATCAAGAGTTGATCTCCGGCCACTCCTAAAAAAATTTGATAGATTTATCACTTGTGCCATACCCCAAGGACTAGAAGACTTTATTTTGGTCTGTCTTTAGGATAATTATGAGTTGTATGACTAAGTGACTAATAAGGAAAACCACATAATTTATCATAAAAATTAATGGGTTCGCTTTGCAACCATCCTAAATAAAAAATATGAGAATTCTGATTTATTAATTAATTTTTTAATTATTTAAAAATCCATATTAATTATTTAAAAATCCACATTTATTTCAATTTATAAATTGAAATAAATGTGAATTTATAAATTGTTATTATTTTGTTTTATGAAATTTGATATTAAAATAAATGTGAATTTAGTGATTATTTAATTTATTTTATGAACTTAAATATTAATTTAGAATGTTAAAAAGATTGTATAATTATTGTATTTTATCTAAAAAAAAAGCGCATTAAATATAACTTAAAAAATGATAAAACAACAATCATCAATATAACTCACAAATTCACAAAGACTAATCCACTTGGAGCACTTGGTGCTCACAACCCATGGCTGACCGGATCTTATGGATTTCATCCTCCCATCAGTCCACCAGGGCCGGAATGATTTTCTACCTAGGGGGTGTTTGTTAACTAAGATAAGAGGGAGAAAAGGTCAGATATGGGAAGCATTCCGGATGTTTGGTCTTTCCAACGTGTTTGTTAAGCTTATCTGGCCATTTCTGGAAAAGGCATCACGTGACCTCTTATCTCCCACTTTCAAGATAAATTTATCCGACCTTCCCCATCGGATAAATTTATCTGGCTCTTTCAAGATAAGCCTCAATTACTTATCTACCCCTTGTAAGATAGTTAAGGCTATTTAATGCATTTTAAAGATTTAAATTTATTAAAAAGTTTATTTATTTATCTCTTATAATTAATATTATTTAATATATTTTTAAATTATTATATGTTTTGACAATTTTTAAAATTTAAATGACATTATTCATTTCATTAATTTTTAAAATTTAAATTTCTCTCTCTATATATATATTTTATTAACTAATATAATTCATTTCATCAATTTTTAAATTATTTTATTTAATTTTATATTTTATTATCTATTATGAAAATATGTTTTGGCTATTTTTAATTATGTAGGTGAAATTATTGTAATCCTAACAATTATTATTTATACTTTTCAACTCTTTTTAAATTTATTTTTGAACTTGAATTTAGAAAATAAAATATTATTTTTAATTTTAATCTTAATTTGTTTGATAATTCATATTAATCATAAAATACTATTTTAATCATAAATTTGGTAATAGGGATATTTTGGTAAAAAAAACCCTTATCTTGGTGCTTATCATATGTATTAACAAACATGTGGAAAGAAAAAATACAGTTACCAATGGATTCTAAAAAATTTAACAAACAGTCTGATAGAAATCTTGGAATACTTCCCGACCTTATCTTAATCATTCCATATGTTGGTCCGAAAAGTATCCCAATCTTATCTTGATATCACCTTATCTTACTCATTTTAACAAACGCCCCCCTAGAATACAATAGGCTTACCAAAACTCATGAATTTCAACCTCCCATCAGTCCAGTGGAGCGAGAATGAATTTCTACCTATCGGAATGAATCTTCCAACATGATATGTCCGACCACGTTGCTGAATCTCGCACATTTTGAATTGAAGTTTCTGATAACTCAGACTGGGAGCCCCTCCATTGGAACTCATCACAGTCATTACTTTGTTGGATACTTGCATGTGGATCTGGTCGTTCTTCATCATCCTCATATACCATATGAATAGCGCATGTTACTGGGACAAACATTTCAGCACTACTACTACTAAAATAAAAGAAGATCTCAGTCAAAGTTTTCAAATGATTAACATCCATCTCCCTCTTAAGACTTTCAAGTGCCACGTAGTCCAGAAATAAGTGATCTGACTGAAAATGGAAGTCGCAAATGATGATTTTCTGGGCATAGACTGCAACATCATTGCGCATCCCGTAACATTCCAGACAGACTTCGACATCAATTGAAGGAGCCTTTGCTTCAAAAACAGCACATATAAAAAACCCCCCGAGCCTTTGATACCAATCTGGCTTCAGCTGGATTCGAACATAATGCCCCATATTATTTTGATACCTGAACCACTTTGGAATCTCCCTTCCAGGAACAACAATAGTACATTTCAGATCAACAAAACCAGTGCGTTTGGAATCGACAAAACCCTGCTACAACAAATAAAGACATGAGAGCGAGAGAGAGAGAGAGAGAGAGAGAGAGAGAGAGATATGGACCTTAAGATAATTTCTGAAAAGTTCAAGGGAGAGGCTGGGCCTATTCTTTACTAGTGTATGACAATGCATTAAATGGACCCTCGCAAGCCTTCTGGGCAATATAGGCGGATCGGGCAATGTTTCTAATGATGTGCATCCACTTGCATTAATGGAAAAGATATTTGTAGGGAGATAAGCAACGTTTTAAGCTTCTTGCAATCCATCAATTCAAGACGGTGAAGCCCGTAAAGACCTTCAATGCTTGCTGGCAAACTAATAATGTTGCTACCACTAAGGTATAATTCGTGCACACAAGATAAGGAGACTAGGCCATTTGTGAGAAATCCTTCTGAGAAGTTGCAGTAACGGAGATCTAGTAAAAACAAAGAGCGTAAGCCTGATAGAGGAGGTAGCTCAAAACCCATGGAATCTTGACGTTCTTTCCGAATTAGAAATGATGATAATAGTGAATTCCGCGGTGTTGATGTTACTGGTCCCTTGCATCCCAAAAATGACAAAACCATAAGCTCATTCAGGTGTATAATCGAGGATAGGGGTTGCTTAATAGCAGTAAAATCAGCACGAAGTTCCCGCAATCTCTCCAATCCTCCTAGGTTCTCGGGCAACTTGCTAAGTTTTGAGCAGCCAGAAACAATCAAACTTGTAAGAAGTTTCAACCCACAAATGCCACTTGGAAGACTTGTAAGTTCTTTGCAATCCCTCAAATTTAAGAACGTAAGCCTTTTGATGGCTTCAATGGACGGGTGGATCTCAACGAAGTTCATACCTTCAAGACTCAATTCCTTAAGATTTGATACCTGTGTAAAATCTAGGTTCTTCGTTATGCCTCGCGAATAACTGAGGTCAACGTATTTCAACTTGTCTAGGCACTGTTATAGATATGAGTAGACAAAAAATAAACAGGATTTCAGTAACGCAAAC
The DNA here is from genome assembly GCF_014633365.1 of Diospyros lotus. Lineage (NCBI taxonomy): Eukaryota > Viridiplantae > Streptophyta > Magnoliopsida > Ericales > Ebenaceae > Diospyros > Diospyros lotus. The sequence continues at coordinate 41,602,039 of NC_068339.1, read as the reverse complement.
ATATATTGTAAAAAAAAAAAAAGCAATAGGATTTGTTTTCATTATACCATTCTTCCATTCCAAGGTTGTTTCAGGCAACTATTGGACATTTTTAACGAGACAAGGTTGTCCGGTTGAAAATTTGACGGGAGGCATTTTGAAGGGAATCCGTGCCAATCAAGAACGCGTAAATCATTGGAGAGGTAGTCAAGACCATTAAGAAGCTGAACATTACTAAGCTTGAGCAGTCGCAATTTGCTCATCTTTGAAAACGCATCAGGACTCAAGGATATCTGTTTTGTTTCATGAGAAACCAAAACTATGGCCTCCACTGTTTCTGTCCCCTAACAAACAAGTAGTAAAAATAAGAAACTGAATCTGAAGGAAGGGGTTATTGAAATTTAAACAAACTTTTATCCTTACACAAAAAAAGGGAAAGGGTAAGAGCAATTGAACACAGATTTTGTTTGTCAAACGAAGTGCATGCTGTGTAAAATAATCTGTTTATATATGTTCCATTCTATTGAGAGTAAAAAATAATAATATACAAGTTTAAGAATTTCTATGTATAAGTTTAAGTTTTGCGATGACATCATGATTCATAATTTAACAGGCAAAGATTTTGTTGGTCCAATTACATAATAAAGTTTGGCCACGCATGCATGAAAAGATATGTTGAGAGAAAAAAATAAATATAAAAAGTAATATACCCTTCACTAGACAAACCTAGACTCTTAGATGATAAGATAATTTACAAATTCAACACATTCTCAGATGAGAGCATTTGCACTTACTGTTTTTTTTGTGAGTGTATGATAGATGTCTTCGTACTTCCACAACCTACTCCTTCTACCGGGTTCTTTTGGGGATTCTTCATTAACAATATGCCCTCCCATTTCTTGTATCAGATCATGCATGTCTATCCTATCGTGTGTTATTGTTACAAGTGCCTTGTCTTCAAGAACCCTTATTCCAATATCAGCATGGAAACCACAAGCATCCAGTATATCTATTACATAATCTTTACTCTTCCATTTAAAGAAGCACGCAATGTCAAGAAAAATTTCCTTTTCTTCATGGTCCAGTCCATCATAGCTTAATTTGAGCACATCCTGAATTTCTGCATTGGGTTGTTTCCTTAATCTATCAACTGCACTTCGCCATTCAATTATGCTTCTTCCAAAGAGAAAAGAGCCCAAAACTCGGAGAGCTAATGGAACTCCTTTAGCATAATGAACTACATTGTTTGTGAGCCCTTCATAACCCTGTGTTGGTTGGTTTTTCCTAAATGCTTTACAACAAAATAGCTCTAAAGCTTCTCCATGATTTAGTTCCTTGACATTATACACATGATTCACTTCAAGTATATCAAGTAAATGAGAGTCTCTTGTTGTTATTATAATCCGGCTTCCTGAACCAAGCCAATCAAGCTTACCAACAAGTGCTTCCAGTTGATTTAGCCGGTCCACATCGTCGAGGACTATAAGAACCCTCATGTATCGTACCCTGTTCATTATCATACTAAGCCCTCCATCAAGATTTCTTATTTTTATTTCAGTGTCTAAGAGAATGTCAGAGAGAAGCAATTCTTGCAATGACTCCAAACCATGTTTCTTAGAAGTTTCTCTAACATTTGCAAGGTAGCTGCTACCATCAAACTGAGAACAAATTTGGTTATAAACAGCCTTGGCAATGGTAGACTTTCCTATACCACCCATTCCACATATCCCTACCATACATGAATCATCCAATCCTATACCCAACAGTGATTTCACTTCTGCTACACGAGGATCTAATCCAACAACATAATTAAGAATGCTTGAATCCTTATCTCCTAGTTTACTAAGAATGTCTTTGACAATTTCTCGGACAAGTTTTGCTTCAAGCCTGTCCATTAGATGAAAAAAATAAAAAATAAAAATTCAAGATAAGTTTAAGAACCCAACCATGTCTCATAAGAATATAGCCACAGGATGAAGAGGCGATATGGGTCCTCTCTAGCAGCATATGCATGGGATGCTTTGAGGAGGAAAAGCAAGCTTTATAATGGCATTAACTAGATATATGATCACATTTTCATCACAATTACACAAGAAGCGTTGCAGGTGACTATGAAAACATATTAATTGAGCAAATATATTATATATACCTAGACATCCCATTGTTTTGATCAATTTTGTCTTTGTTTTTGATATTCTTTCTTTTCCCCTTTCCAAGCTAACATGAAATAAATTAGTAAAATGTCCAAACGTCAGCAATTAGGAAAGAAGTACCGAAAAAATGATAATGCATGACATGGTCCTCATCTGTCAAGGAATTGAAGCCAAACCTACAATGCCCCAATAACAACTGAAGTTTCTTGAAAAAACAATCAAATCAAATTTGTGTTTTTTGCCAACCAAACAAATAAAAGAAGAGTTACCCGTGGGTTGTGCCATTTTCTGAATCCCACCCAGAAATATTGGCCGCTTCCATTAGAGCATTCCTCCATCTCTGCACCTTCTGCTTCCCCTTCTCTTCGCCGGAATCTCGCTCGTGTCTGGCGAATGCTTCTCCAACGCTTCCTCTTTGATTCCGTAAATTCGAGGGATCTACTTTATAGAAAATGGGCAAAACGGTGAGTCCCCTCGTCTTCTGGCACTCGAGGATCTTAACGAGTTCCTCCAAGCACCACTTGGAAGAAGCGTAGTTCTCGGAGAAAATAACGAGAGCAAGCCTCGACTCTTCGATGCATTTCAGGAGCGCCGGAGAAATGGATTCTCCTCTCTTGAGCTTCAGGTCATCCTTGAACGTGAAAATGCCCTTCTGATGCAGAGCCGAATAGAGATGGTCAACGAAGCCGTTGCGGGTGTCTGCGCCTCTGAAGCTCAAGAAGACGTCGTATTTCCAGAAACTAGACCCCGATGAGAGAGAAGCTTCGTCCTGCATTTGGGTGCTGGTGGAGGCCATTGTTCAGCTGCTCGGAAAACAAATTGGCTTCGTATCGACCTATCGTCAATGCGAAGCAACAGAGGCCAAAAGGACACCAGTTCAGTGAATGTAAAATGTATTTAATGTACCACCAAAGTATAAACGCGGTGTTCCAGTCAGTCCGTGAGTCCGACCGCAGTGGTCCCTGTTCTTGTGGTTCCAATACGTTGCGTTGCGTGCAAGGTGCGCTGTGAACTAGAAGCTATGACCGACTTCCAATCAAGCCCAAATGCAATGTTCGCAAAGTCTATCCTTCTCTCTGAATTGAAGTGGTCCAATGCAAAGACAAGATTTTTCATATCAAACCCTGAATGGAAGAACTCTCACTGCCCTTGCTGCCATTGTCGAGGTTTCTGTTGATTTAGACGTCTGTAGTTGTCCAATTTGAATTGATTATTAGAGAACTCTCACTTGACCAATAAAATGATCTTATTGATTAGAGAACTCCCACTTGACCAATAAAATGATCTTTCCCTTTGTCTTTTGTGATCAAATTGGCATTCTATCTCTATGAAAAAAAAGAAAAAATCATTGCCATGATTAATTTTTATTTTTTATAATTATAATCTATACCCAGTAAAAAACAGACACGTATATTGAATTATTTTTTTAGGTATGAAGTTTTTGTTTGTGTAATTATTTTTTATTATTTTTTAATAAAAAATAATTTTACCTTCCAATCTTGATGATGCTTAAGATGGATCATCAATGTGTCTTGACATGACTATTTATAAAAAAAAAATTATAGAGTTAAAACCATTTATTAAGTTTTCAATAAACAGTGTTACTTTGCCTGAATTAATTGACACATGAAATGACTAAAAAATATCAAATAACAAATACATCATCACCTTGAAATTGTTGCCCCACCTTGAACATACCACACACGCATCCGAATGAAGTCCGAACGATCTTCATCATGGATGAAGTCCACCCGAACTGTACTGGCAGACTTCAACCCCAACAATGTGTGCAGACTTCATCATGGATGAAGTTCATCCGAATTGGGCGGGCAAACAGCAATGCGGGCGGACTTCAAATGTCCGCCCAACAATTGTTGAAGCCAAGAGGGCAAACTTCAACCCCAGTAGTGCGGGCAGACAACAATGCATGCGTACTTCAAATGTCCGCCCAGCAGTGTGGCGGGCTTCAACAATTGTTGGGTGGGCTTTATCAGTGATGAAGCCTACTCAGTAGTCTTGGTGGACTTCAACTGATTTTTTCAATAAATTTGTGTGTCAATCTTTCGAGTATTGTATCACGACTCATCGTCAATACTTACGTTTTTTCTATACTTAAGTTATTATTATAAAAAAAAAAAATTGTATGGTTGGATTATTATGGTGAATTAGTGGGTAAGGGGATGATACCTTTACAAAATATTTTTTAGTTTTTTAATTTTCATTTTTAATAAGTTATTGAATCTTTAATTAAAAATAAAAAATTTTAATTATTTTTTAATTTATTCTACACTACGAATTGAAAATGATAAATAACAAAGAACATCCTTGGGGTTTGGCAATATTTCACTCTTGACATTCAGGAAGATACAAGATTTAATACTATATTACAATTTTTAACATCCTTGAGGTTTGTCGATATTTCACTCTTGACATTAGTTAATTGCAATTATATTTTAGAATTATCAAATAACCTTCATATTTAAAAAGCTTATCTTGCCTTCTGTCCACACCTTCTCTGCCGTGATCAAAACTTTTGTTGCTGTCAATTCTTTTCTCTTCCCCCCATGCCAAATACCTTTTCTGGTGACTAAATTGTTATTTTCATCACCAACCAACTTTGCATTCATATCATAGATTCAATCTTATTCTAGAATCATTCATCAAAACATCCACAAGAGTTGGTTTATAGCTATTAACTTACATTAGACTTAGTTCATTTCTTTCTTTCCTAACCAACGCCTCTTTCCTTCTTTTTTCTTTTGTAAATTATTCACCTTTCTTTATCATTATCTCACATGAATAGAATCGAAACGAGCAATTTGATTATACCAAGCATCTCATGCCATACTTCTTTTGTCTACCAACCACATTCGTGGATATCTTATTATAGGAGTGGTGCTTTGGGAAAAAAGTTACCTTACGCATAATAAACTTTTTTCCTTCATTTTCATGTACATCAATTTTAATTGCATGCCATGATTGAAAAGAATTGACAATCCAAGGCCTATTGATTTACCATAAATGCAAACTGATCAACCGCTATCTAAGAGAAGAAAAGTTGTTCTTCTATCGTTCCAGGACAAAGGGAGAACATGTAGCAACTTGCTTAGATCTCGTATTTCCCGTATAGTCTGTCGATCAAACCAACAATTCTCTTCTCAAAAAAATAAAGAGAGAGAGAGAGAGTCATTCCAATATGTAGCTCCATGAACTAAGAGAGTATCATCGAGGTAAGGCGAATGCAATTTTCCAAAGAGTCAAGAGACTCCCATATGCAAGTTTCTCAAGTTTCACAACTAACTTGAAAAACTTGCTAAAACAGAAGACAATACGAGCTGTATCAGATAATCTTAGTTCAAAAAACACCCCAAGAAATGTCCACTCATCACGTGACCAATTAAAAGCTCAAAAAAATATATATACATATATGTTGCTAAAAATGAGAAAAAAATTAAAATCTTCATTTTTCCTATACATAAAGGTATTGCTTCTCTCTTTTCTTTTTGTAGGATCGAAGACTAGAACTATAGCCTCTATATAGATGGTGTTGATCCCATGTTCGATCCTTGGTGCTGGATTCTGTGATTTACCTCTTTTACTCTATTCGTGAGGTAGAGCAACAGGACCCTTAAGGTGAGAAATTTCACATTTAAAGACTAGAAAAAACAAAACGGAGCAGCCCGAAGAATACAGGTAGTCTGTTTGAGTTGCTCGAAGTGCCCCTAATACAGATTGCGAACCCATTGAGCAGCCATCACATCATTATTCCTGATAGAGGTAGTTTAGGAAATTCAAAAATTTGAAAGTAAGAAGGCTTTTTTTTCTTTTTTTGTCCTTTCAAAATTTAAGTTCCGACATATGTTTAATTTAAAATTTTAAATTTATAAAACTTTATTTTATAAATATGCTTAAATTATATGTGAAATGACATTTTCGTGTATAGAGAGAAAATGTAGGGACAATTTAGGCAACGAGAAATTCTATATGCAGCCCGTGAAATTGTTCTTCACAACCCACACCATGCAAAAATTCTCCATTAATTTTAAAATTTCAATTTTAACCCTCACAGCCCACTATCTTCTCTAACCATCGCCTCATCTCTCTCTTGCACCATATACACACACAAACACATATGTATATGTATATACACACAGGCGGTCGCCATGACTGACGACCCACTGTCAGTAGCCCCTCCCCCCACACACAAACACTTTCGCTCTCTCTGTGCAATGGCCGCGAGCCGTGGCTAGGCCGACCCACAGAGAAGAAAGAGATAGTGGGTCGGTTGCCATACACACACATATATATATATATGTGTGTGTGTGTGTGTAGCAGAGAGAAGAGAGATAGGAAGAGATTGAGTCGGCTGCCATGGCCGACCCACAGAGAAGAGAAAGAGAAAGAGAAAGAGAGGGTGGGTCGACTACCATGATCGACCCACAGAGAAGAGAGAAAGAGAGAGAGAGTGGGTTGGCTGCCATAGCCGACCCCCACACACACACATATATATATACACACTTACACACACAGATATATATATATATATATCTGTGTGTGAGTGTGTGTATATATATGTGTGTGTGTGGGTCGGTTATGGCGGTCGACCCACTCTCTCACTCTCTCTCTCTCTTTTCTCTGCTACATATATATATATATATATGTACAATGGCCACGGCTCACGGCCATTGTACAGAGAGAGAGGCGACGGTAAGATGCTTAGAGGACTTAGTGGGCTGTGAGGTTAAAATTGAAATTTTAGAATTAATGGAGAATTTTGCATAGTGTGGGCTGTGAACAGTAATTTCACGAGCTACGAATAGAATTTCTCTTAGGCAGCCGGGGGAGAGAAAGACAGAAGGTGGGACCCACTTATGGTGACATGTCGAGCTTTCTGGGGCCACTTTGTTTGCTGACGCGACGATATTTATCTAGTCAATGAGTTAATGCACATTTATAATAATAATAATATATCCCAAAAAGCACACTGCAATTGTTGTATTTATAATAATAAAATAATAATATATCCCAAAAAACACACTGCAATTGTTGTATTTAGTCAATTCCCTCCTTCTTAATTAATTGTATTTATTTATTTATTGTTGATTAGTTGCAAGAAAATCAAATTTGATTCATCATCTTTCAAATGATTCTAGAAAGGGTCTCAACCACTCCAGCAAAATGAATTTCCATTAAATTTGAAGTGAATTTAACTTTGATTTAGATTGGGACAATTAAAGGAAGCTAGATGGTGGATTAACTTCTCTTATAAATTAGAAAGATAATCTTCATTATCACATATCTTAATTTAATTTAAAAGTCTCATAGTCTTATATCAATTTTAATTATTTCATCTTTTTATGTATGTATGAACTAGAAGCCATGACCGACTTCCATTATGAAAATCTCCTCAAAATTTTATTCAAAATATTTGAATTAATTACAATATGTTTATAGATATTAAAACATGTAAATAGACAAACTTATAAATTACAAATCATATATTCTTTTTACCAAACAAAAACTTACTGTCAATAGATTAAATATATATTTATTATATTAATTTTTACACAATTTTAAAAATATATAAATTAAATATATCAATGTAAATAGATTAAATTTTTATTTAACTGCTATCGTTGAATTTTTAAATCTTAAAAACTCAATTCATCAAAAATTTGCTTTTTTATTAAGCACGTAGTGAACTTAAAATATAAAATAGATATATATTTTTAATTCAACAAACATTTTAAAAATATATATAATTACTCCATCGAAACATGAAGCGAGAATTACATGTGATCTGTTTTAAAGTTTAAAGTAAATGTAAAGAATATTTTTGACACTTAAAAAACTACAAAAGAATACCTAAAGTTTAATGTTATGTTACAATTTCTTCCATGTTATTAATTAACTATCGTTAAATTTTATAAAAAACTAAAACATCTTTATATTTATATTTATTCTTCTCTTTTTTCATCATTTCTCTCTCTTTTATATCTTCTCTATTGTTTTCTCCATCTATCTAAAGTGAATAAATGATGATAACGACTAGAATCAAGAGAAAAACGATAACAACCGTAAACAGTAATGGCGATGAAGTTTGTTCATAAAAATAGTAGCGACAATAAAAATAAATGCATCTTCTTTCTCTTTTTTTTTTTTGACTTTTTCTTTTTTTTTTCTTCACTAGAATCAGTTGTAAGGTCGCATGACGAAGAAGTCATGTGCTCAAGGGGGAAAAATATAATATACTAAGAGTCTAGAGAATGGTATAGTATATATCGAGAATGAGTAAGAAAGAAAACAACATTAACTAGATATCTTTTTGACTGAATATAGGCAAAGAACACCCAGATTAAGCGTACTTGAGATGGAAAAACTCAAGAATTGGTGACCCATTGGAAAGTTCGCATAGACCCATTAGGATAAGTTGTTTCAGTCTTTCTTATCACTCGATGCGGAATGTTATATTGGGGAATTTTTTTTTTTGCAAACTATTGTACTTTTATATAATAATAATAATAATAATAATAATAATAATAATAATATAAAGATAAAAATAATATAAAGATAATTTAATTATTATTAATGCAAGTTTTGAGAGATTTTTTTTTTTTCAGACTATCCTACTTTATTATACTTTATTATGTGTATATAGATATGGATTAAGAGTTGAGAGTTGTTTTTATTCTTTACAAGTTTTCAATGAAGACAAATAAGTAAAACATATGTAATAATTAAAAGTGGAAATGGCAAAAAGTAACCACTATTCAAATATAAAATTCCTTTTTATCTCTTTTTTAAAAAAAAAACGTTTTTGTACTTTCAAACAAACTAATTACATAATATAGCCACTTTGTCAGATTCAACCATTAGTTTATTTAAAAAGTTAGAAAGAAATAAAAATTAAACACAATAATAGTCAAATACTAAAATACCCCTCATCCCCTCATTACCCATTTCACCCACCCACTTCATCTCTCTCACTAAGCAACTGCCCGCCGCCGTCGTGACAGCCACTCGCCGCCGCCGCCGTGACAGCCACTTGACCGCCGACATCAATCTCATCTTGGCTAAACAAGGTTAGAGTTTCTTTGTTGATTTTAATGAAGAAGATGCTAGAAAGGGTCGCCGACGACAAAGCTTCATCGGCGACCATGGAGATCAACCGTGGGTCTTCGTTCGCGACGAAGCCCGCTGTGCCCCACGGGCTTCGTCTTTGGGGCTTCGTTGCAGACGAAGCCCGATCGGGCTTCGTCTGCAACGAGCCCCCTGCATCTCGACAAAGCTCGATCGAGCTTCGTCTGCAGACGAAGCCCGATCGGGCTTCCTGCAACGAAGCCCGATCGGGCTTCGTTGCAAGAAGCCTGATCGGGCTTCGTTTGCAGGCCAAGCCCGATCGGGCTTCGTTTGCAAACGAAGCCCGATCGGGCTTCGTCTCACTGCAACGAAGCCCGATGGGCCGCGACCAAGCCCACAGCCCAATCAGGCTCTCTTGGGCCCCAGCTCGATTATCTCTGCCCAACGAAGCTCGATTAGGTTTGGGTTGCGATGATCTGGCTGCGACAATTGGGCTTCTTCTTCTTTTACTTGTGTTTTTACATGGTCACTGTCTAAGACAATTGTTGTTTTTTTTTCCTTACAGATGGCTGAACAACAAACTATAAAATTTACTTATGTTCATACTCATCGAATATTACCGCCCGGAATGCGAGTTACTACTCATTGTGGGATCAAACACCTTGAGGCGATGCGTCGTGCTCTAGACCAATACAAGTTATTAGATAGATTCCTACAGGGCCCATTAGGACATTTCTTAAAGATGCCTTTGTCTCTCCATTTGACTGCACCACAATTGATATATCATGTTCTACTTAGGGAGGTGACATTTCCAGGTGCCCACCACGATGAGATGTGGTTCGAGATTGGTGGCACACCATATAGGTACGGGAGGCAGGAGTTCATACTTATTAGTGGACTCCGATTTGGGGCTATTGATAGGGAAAGCCTTGAACCGAAACCTATTGAGCCGGAGAGTTTACGTGCTCGACTATTTCCACAACATAAGAAGGGGGTGACTGGAGACGACCTTGAATTACTTATTAGTACCAGAGAGGACATGGTTTCAGAGGATGCCCTGAAACTGATTTACATTGCTGTGGTCGATATGTTTTTGTTGGGCCAGGATGAGCGCGGGCATGTGGATGATTTCTTGTGGACTATGGCTGAGGATTTACAAGCATTTGAGATGTTCCCTTGGGGTACGTATGTCTACAGTAAGAGTCAACATTACATCCGATTGGCCACGAAAGAAAGAAAATTGACTGGTGAAGGTGGGAAGAAAATCAACCTTTATGGTTTTGTATGGGCGTTTCAGGTACTCTTTCCTTATTGTATATGATTTGTCTATAATAACTAAATGTTTGTTTTGTTTTTTAATTTTTATTTTTATTTTTATTTTGCTCTCTACAGTGGTGGTTGATCGAAACGTTCCCATGGATTCAGAATAAATGGGCCGTTAGACTGTCTGATGCAGACATTCCAAGATGCAGAAAATGGCTATCAAAAAAAAGGCCGCAGATAAAAAATTACGACGATTGTCTTAGGAAGGAAGTAAGTGTGCAACTTACCTCTAAATTTTGTTTATTTTTAAATCATATCTATCTAAATAATACAATTTTGCAGGCACGAGGATCGAGTCAGACTCTTGAGCCCACTGATGATGAGCGGGAAACGAATTTTCGGAGATCTTTTAACCCTCAACACTCGGTTGGGGTCGATGTCTATAAATTTGGGGGCGGAGGGGGTGAAGAGGAGGAAGAGAATGGCGGGGATGAGGACGAGGACGGGGATGAGGATAAGGCGAGTAGGATACATTTAGATGAGAAGGGAAAGGAAGAGAATGGGGAGGAGAATGATAAGGAGAAGGCAAGATTCCCTGATAGTTCGCACCACAGACAATACGAGGTAGGGGTATGATTTTTATTTAATAATGGTTTTAATTTATATTTTTTGTAATTGTTTATATATATTTTTTATAGGAGGGAAAGGAGGAGAAGGATAAGGAGAAGGCAAGATTCTCTGATAGTTCGCACCACGGACAATACAAGGTAGGGGTATGATTTTTATTTAATAATGGTTTTAATTTATATTTTTTGTAATTATTTATATATTTTTTATAGGAGGGAAAGGGGGAGAAGGATAAGGAGGAGGTAAGATTCGTTGATAGTTCGCACCACGGACAATACGAGGTAGGGGTATGATTTTTATTATCATAATGGTTTTATATTTTTTTTAATTATTTATATTTTTTTTGTTTGCCTTTTGTAGATCACTGAGATGCTGAAACAAACTCTAGATATGTTGCGGAGAATAGATGGGGAAATGAGTCAGGTGAGGACACAATTGTTGAGACTAGAGAGGGCACAGGAATCACTAGAGAGGGGGCAAGCAGCACTAGAGAGGGGGCAGGCAGCACTATGTGCTCATCTACGCATCCCACATATTTCCCCAGATCACAGCGATAATGTTCATGAGCAGTCCCAGAGTGGTGATCAGGTAGATCTTGATCATCACGATGAGGAGCAGGCATCTACATCTAGAGTAAATTCCAAATTTACTTTTATACATTTTACTTCATTCTAAAATACTATTTTGTAACGGTTAGGTTTTGTTCAGTTACAGGAGGAGGAAGTGGTTAGGGTCGACAGGCGACCTATGCGAGATAGATTGCCATCGCAGTTTCGTCGTCCACCCTTCACCGATCCAACAAAATATAAAAGGAGAAAGAAGGATGCTACTTTGGAGGGGTCGGACGTGGACCCGATGCCGCCGGTACTAGACCCAATGCCGCCGGACATAGAGACAGAGCCCCCTGAGGGTTATATTGAGTTCATAGGTTCTAATGAAAATATTAGGTAAGTAACAATATTTACATTTTTTCTATTTGCATAAACAATATATTCTTACTCTTATTTTTCTTGGTTGTTGTAGTCTTCACACCGGTTTCATTCTTAACCTAACACCGGATGACCTCCGAAACATAGAGAATGAGGCCAACTGGTTGGAGGGTTACCATATCGATAGTTACATGTGTTGCCTGAGACGTATACAGTCTTGGCGTCAATATGACACAAACTACGCTATCATGTCAACTTCGTTTTTTGTGAGTTTGCACTACTTTTTTTTTTTTTTTTGCATATTAATTTAATCTATGACCAATATTTTTATTTTATTTTATTTTATTTTATTTTTCAGGCATCCATGGTAAGATTTTGGGAACAGGAGTACGGGGGCAATAGGAGGGTTTTTGTGCCTTCTATCGCATCTGTTCCAGAAGAGTGGATCGGTTTCGTTGACGGGCGCACTGACGGAAGTCTCCCTTGGTGGACAGTCGATTATGTAAGTCTTAATTCATTCTATTTATTTATTTATTTATTTATTTCCGTACGATTGACATATTAAAATAAAATACAGGTGTTGCTCCCTTGTAATGTAGCAAATTCTCATTGGTTTCTCTTAAAGATTTGCTTGAAAGATAGGAGAATTATCATATATGACTCCAATTCCATAAATGAAGATAGTCGTAGGAACAGGGTCGAAGCTATACAACCACTTGTGAGTTTGTTACCCATTCTACTAAAGAAAGCTGCATATTATGAACATGTAACTGCAACTGCGACGCTAGACAGAGATTGGGAAGTGGAGAATACTGATCCTCAGAAGTTGCCTCAACAACCGGATGGGTAAATTAATTTAAATTATATTACAGTGTCAATTTTCATGAAAATATGGTTATGCTACCAATGTGTGTTATGTCTAATACAGGGCTAGCTGCGGGTGCTACGTTATCAAATATGTCGAGGACATACTGAGGCATAATGAGGATCACTGGCAGATGCACCCAACTGTGGATGTCCGTACCCTCCGAAGACAGATTGGAATATTTTTGTATAGACATAGCACGATAGTATACTTGTAGATCAATAGATTAGAAGATTCTTTGTTTTGTGTTTTTATTTTCATCTAGTTCAAATGTTGTATATTTTTGTATAAGTATAGCAAATAGCAAATTGTATATTGCTCACTTGATGAAATGTGGTTTGCGGTGTTGTTGATGGTAAGGGATAAGTGGTTGTGGTGGCAGTATGTTGTTGGGAAGAGAGACTGAGTCTCTAATGTTGTGATGGTAAATATTGTCATGTTATTATGTTGTTGAACATAGAGACTGAGTCTCTAATGCAGGTTCAATGTCCAAGAAACAAGGGAGACTCTGCCGAAATTTTTAAATTACACTTATGGGGTAATTTGAAGATCATTACATCATGTTGATCCAATGTTAGTAGTTAGAACAATTCATCATGTATTTGTTGTGCATTCTACCTTTAACTAACTTGAACAACGTAACAAGAGATCATTTTAGTGTTAGTGGAACCCATATATTGAGAGGAAAAATGAAAAACTTGGAAATGACTAATGAATTTTTTGTAGTTGTTCCTCACAAAAAGTGAAAAATAATGACTTTGTTGTGATATATACATTTGGGTTTACCCAAATAACATTAAAAGACATCATTTTAGTGGTAATGGAATATATTAATTTGAAGAAAAATCAAGAAAAATAAAAAAAAATCATTTTCGGGCTTCGTGGGCCACAAAGCCCGATGGCCGAGTTTCGTGGGCCACAAAACCCGATGGCCGGGTTTTGGTGGCCCACAAAGCCCGATTTTTTTTTTTTTTTTTTTCTTGCAATTGAATTTTTTTTGAAGTTTCCCACTAGTATAGTCTCAAATAACAGTGATTGTTAAGAAATTACACTCTAATTTTTTAGCAAGTTTATTATCATAGCGTTATTATCTTGCTTTGTCCAATATTATTAGAAGCAATTGATCATGTGTTGGTTGTGTTGATGGTGGATGGACATCCTCACACAAAGTGAAAAATAATGACTTTGTTGTGATATATACATTTGGGTTCACCCAAATAACATTAAAAGACATCATTTTAATGGTAATGGAATATATTAATTTGAAGAAAAATCAAGAAAATTAAAAAAAAAATCATTTTCGGGCTTCGTGGGCCACAAAGCCCGATGGCCGGGTTTCGTGGGCCACAAAACCCGATGGCCGGGTTTCGTTGGCCACAAAACCCGATGGCCGGGTTTTGGTGGCCCACAAAGCTCGATTTTTTTTTTTTTTTTTTTGCAATTGAATTTTTTTTGAAGTTTCCCACTAGTATAGTCTCAAATAACAGTGATTGTTAAGAAATTACACTCTAATTTTTTAGCAAGTTTATTATCATAGCGTTATTATCTTGCTTTGTCCAATATTATTAGAAGCAATTGATCATGTGTTGGTTGTGTTGATGGTGGATGGACATCCTCACACAAAGTGAAAAATAATGACTTTGTTGTGATATATACATTTGGGTTCACCCAAATAACATTAAAAGACATCATTTTAGTGGTAATGGAATATATTAATTTGAAGAAAAATCAAGAAAAATAAAGAAAATCATTTTCGGGCTTCGTGGGCCACAAAGCCCGATGGCCGGGTTTCGTGGGCCACAAAACCCGATGGCCGGGTTTCGTTGGCCACAAAACCCGATGGCCGGGTTTTGGTGGCCCACAAAGCCCGATTTTTTTTTTTTTTTTTTTTTGCAATTGAATTTTTTTTGAAGTTTCCCACTAGTATAGTCTCAAATAACAGTGATTGTTAAGAAATTACACTCTAATTTTTTAGCAAGTTTATTATCATAGCGTTATTATCTTGTTTTGTCCAATATTATTAGAAGCAATTGATCATGTGTTGGTTGTGTTGATGGTGGATGGACATCCTCACACAAAGTGAAAAATAATGACTTTGTTGTGATATATACATTTGGGTTCACCCAAATAACATTAAAAGACATCATTTTAGTGGTAATGGAATATATTAATTTGAAGAAAAATCAAGAAAAATAAAAAAAAATCATTTTCGGGCTTCGTGGGCCACAAAGCCCGATGGCCGGGTTTCGTGGGCCACAAAACCCGATGGCCGGGTTTCGTTGGCCACAAAACCCGATGGCCGGGTTTTGGTGGCCCACAAAGCCCAATTTTGTTTTTTTTTTTTTTTTTGCAATTGAATTTTTTTTAAGTTTCCCACTAGTATAGTCTCAAATAACAGTGATTGTTAAGAAATTACACTCTAAGTTTTGAGCAAGTTTATTATCATAGCGTTATTATCTTGCTTTGTCCAATATTATTAGAAGCAATTGATCATGTGTTGGTTGTGTTGATGGTGGATGGACATCCTCACACAAAGTGAAAAATAATGACTTTGTTGTGATATATACATTTGGGTTCACCCAAATAACATTAAAAGACATCATTTTAGTGGTAATGGAATATATTAATTTGAAGAAAAATTAAGAAAAATAAAAAAAAATCATTTTCGGGCTTCGTGGGCCACAAAGCCCGATGGCCGGGTTTCGTGGGCCACAAAACCCGATGGCCAGGTTTCGTTGGCCACAAAACCCGATGGCCGGGTTTTGGTGGCCCACAAAGCCCGATTTTTTTTTTTTTTTTTGCAATTGAATTTTTTTTGAAGTTTCCCACTAGTATAGTCTCAAATAACAGTGATTGTTAAGAAATTACACTCTAATTTTTTAGCAAGTTTATCATTGCATCATTTTGGTGCTATTGAAACTGCATTATATACTCAGTTCTTTGCTCAACAACATACTACAACACAAGCTGTCAATTAAATTAATTATTATGAGTTTAGATGAAGGAAATTGAAAGATTACAAATATAAATAAATCTCAATTTCAAATATTAATGTAAAAAATAATATTCATTTCTGAACCCCCGACAAAAAGATATTTGATTGATGTTGTCATCCTTTTTGTATCGTGCTAGTGATTTTTGAGCATTGCTGAAACACAAAGGATATATATGGTCAGTAAAAATTCCATTAACACTTTGCGAGTAAAAAACATTTTTTTTTTCACAAACGATCTAACAACTATTGATAACATATGTGATAACATTATATCATACCTGAATGAGTTAATGTCTATTGATTGTTTTCATCATTGACAATATTATCATCACCTGGAATTGACAACTGTATAGGACACCGACGACGAGTGTGTCCAGTCTCTTTGCAAATGCTGCATTTCCGGCTTGCCCTTGCAGAGGCCCTAGCAGCGTCCCTGGATTCTGAAGTAGTGGCTGTGCTCGACTCTCCAATGGAGGAAGTCCATTCATTAGGGCAACCAAGACTGTTGTGTCCTAGTTCACCGCATTTTCCACATTTTTTTCTTCGACGAGCTTCCCCCATGGAAGGAATCCGACCATTTCTCGGTCTACCCGGTTGTCGTCTTTGCACAGGTGGGAGTATAACTATCTGTCTGACGTACGCTGGAAGAACCCAAGCGGCCTTGTTAGGGAGAGGATTGATGGGAAGTGCATATGCGCGTCTGACCCAATCTGCAGTGTAATATGAATGGCAAAGCATATGGTAGTGCACCCTCATGAAACTGTCGCATAAGGCAAAGAAACACATAGTGTTAACATATCACACTAAATTACGAACATAATACGCAAATAAAAGTCAAACCATGATACCTGCTAGCAGCAATTGCATGAAGACATGGCATTTGATCAATGTCCCACTTGCGACAACTGCATGTACTCGCAACAATGTCAACTATCCCATCGCCTTCCTTTGCATGTTGCACGAGGTATTTGTTCCCTTGTATTATAGGAACTACACGACATCCTCGGTCTAATGTTTTGGCATGCGCCAAGTTAACATGTGCCACTGCAGCGGAGGTCACAATGGTTTCGAGTCTGGCAGCTGCAGCACGTCTATCACTAAACCATTTCTAAAGCATATGTCTCAAAAATTCATGTTCACTTGTTATAGGCAACCGACGTGCTTTCATCATGCATTTATTGAGAGACTCGGCAATGTTGGTGGTCATCATGGAATATCTTCTTCTTGGACAATATGCACGTGACCACTTTTCCGGTCTTGCTTCCATCAATGTCAAATGAGTCTGAGGATGCATCGATTGTATTTCTGCCAAGTATGTATCACACTCTATTGTGGTGTAACTGTATGCTGCAAGGTAGAATGCAGTCATCACATCTTTTCGCTGTCTACAACGTTTCTTCAAGTTTTGCTTAAGGTGGAAGAAACAAAAGACATGTGGGACAGAAGGGAAGACATGACTCATCGCATTCGCAATGCTTTGGTGACGATCAGAAACAATGACTAAATCTTCTCGCACTCCGATAGCCTCTCTCAATTTCGTCAAAAACCATATCCATGATCTGTCATACTCACCATCTCCAAATCCAAAAGCGATGGGATAAATCATTTCCTCCCCATCTTTGCAAGTTGCAACGAATATCACCCCTTTGTGTTCACCTTTCAAATGTGTGGCATCAACGGCAACAACAGGTCTTATGTAAGACCGAAAACCATGAAGGCAAGCTCCGAGTGCAAAAAATGAATATAAAAAATAATTATTTTCATCTGTCTCTATTGCCGTGATACTGTCAGGATTTGTTTCTTTTAACATGTGAAAATATGAGGGTAGTTGCTGATATGATTCATCTGGATTACCATAAGTAAGTCTCTTTGCATGTTGTAAAGACCTCCAAGCTTTAGTGTACATAATCTGCACACCATGTTGTTCCAGCAACTCCCCCATTAGCATTCTAGGTGTATATTCACTACTCGCCACTCTTTCAGAAAACAAATTTCCGATGACAATAGCCTTCATACTTCGAAAATGTGAATCGTATACGTCCGGAGTACACGTGTGACTCGGCATAAATTTCACCACATGCCAAAACGAACAACCAGGTCTACATCTTGCACGAAGCATAAATTTGCAGTTCACATCCTTGCAACCAGCCTCAAATCGAATTGTGCACGAACGTCTGACTCGATAGTCCATCTTCACATCAACACAATATTGTCCAAATGCCAAAATTAGTTCCTGTTTACTTTTAAAGAGTGCACCCATGTGTAAAAGATCACCTTGGTATGGAATAGACACTTCAGGTCTTGTTTCCTCAATTGCATAATTTTCTACACCAGGAACGATCCAGTTTCTTTGTAAATGGTTGTCCTCAAATTGTGAACCTGAAAATCTTACTTCTGGGTACTCCGGACTCACTTCTCTTTCATCACCACCATCATCACTATTATCACCATCGCTATCGTCACTATTATTATTAGTTTCATTATCACAATCATCATCCATATGTGGAGCGTCATCTGACAAACCACCCATACCATATGTACCAAAATCATCATTTTGCAGTGGACTACGTGCGGATGTAAATGGAACGGCACCTGAATCTTGATTACCACCACTACGTAGGTTACAAACTCCAATATCTTTACAAATCATATCAACATACATCACTTTATATTTTCTGTCATCGCACATAATAAACTTGACACCGTAGTCGTCCTTGATAGGGAACTTGGTAGCTGGAAGTTCGCTTGAGTGTTCCGTTACAAAATGAATGGTGATGTCGTACCTTGTTTTATCAATTCCCGTTACAGTGTACACAATCTCAACCAATTGAGTAAAACTCGTATTTTTGTAGATTCCCGCACACATCCTATTACCCCCAATATACTTATTATCATTCCATTCCCCGTTCCACACGATGACCAACTGCACTAAATCCATTGCTGCAAGATTGAAAGGAGTAAAAAATTAGTCTCACCATTACCATGGATGCAACGGACCCACACACACCCAAATCGGGTTCATTTCCTTATTAAACCAAGTCATAACTATAAGTAAGTAAGTTTATTTGCTTTTTGAGATTTGTATTTTATTTTCTTTTTCTAAAGAGATAATTTGTACAATTAAACATGATTTTTGACTTATAAACTAACAACCAAGTTATGATAATTTTTCATATGTAATTTAAGAAAAATATTTAAAAAATTTATGAAAAACATTGGAGGATTTTAACATAACACATTTAGGCACAAATGCTTAAAAAGTTAAATTTTGTTAAATAATATGATAAAATTAAATATATTATATTAAATTATATTATTTTACTCATATATAATATTAAATTATTTAACAAAATACTCATATTATTTTAAAAAATAATATATATAAAAACCATATCAGGTTTGTAGGCAACAAAAATCATAATGCCTACAAAAATCATAATCGGGCTTAGTGGGGGAACAAAGCCCGATAGGGCTTTGTGGGGGAACGAAGCCCGATCGGGCTTAGTGTGGGAACAAAGCCCGATCGGGCTTCGTTCCCCCACAAAGCCCTATCGGGCTTTGTTCCGAAACTAAGCCCGATCAACTGTTATCGCCCACAAAACCCATAAACGATGTGCAGTTTTGAAATTTTTTTTTTTCACCCGAATTAGAGCAGATTTGGAATGATATCTATCAAAATATGTTCTGCTCACAACTACAATCATTCTACACAACCTTAATAAGCAATGTGAACACAAAAATTATTTTAAAAAAATAAAACAAATACAAATCGAATAGATACCTTGAGATATTGGGTGAAATTATTTGTTGGAGAGAAAGAAACTTATTGAATGAGACTTCAGTGAGGTCGCTGCAATTGATAAAGAAGATTGAATGACCCAACAAGCAAAAAGATTGAATGTATGAAGAATGACTGAGTTTGGATAGTTTGACAATGGAGAGAAAGAGAGTAACGTGAATGTGGGAAGAGGAGAGAGAAGAAAGGTTATATGAAAGAGATAAGGATATTTTGGTAAATGAGGCTAAGGACAGTAGGGTTTTCTATTTTAAAATCTCATTAAGGGTATTTTTGGTATTTTACATAAAAGTGGCTATAGAGTGTAATTAGTTTGTTTGAATAGTTAAAAACATTTTTTTTCTGTGAAAAGTACAAAAAAGATTTTATACATTTGACTTTGGTCAAATATGAATTCATCCCTAATTAAAAAAGAATTAATTGTAATGACGAAGCTAGTTAGGTGTTGATGTTGACTGCATTATCGCCGTCCTTGACCCGACCATATATAGTTTAATTAGTCGATTTAAAATCCTAGCAATGTAATCGATCGAAGATCCTTGATTGATTAATAATTAATTAATTATAACTAAATAAATGGTGGTTGTCTATTATACGTATAGAATCTAACAATTATATATATAATTAAAAGAATAAATAAATAATAATGTTCAAGGCACCATAGTCCATCCACAAATAATTTAAAATTTTCTTAATTATATAAACAATTGAAATAGTGATTGTCTACTATACGTCTAGAATTCCTCATTGATTAGATGATAACAAAATTAATAAAAAAAAAAAAAAAACTATTGCCATGTCTAGCATTCCTCATTGATTAGATGATAACAAAATTAATAATAATAAAAAAAAAACTATTGCCCACATGACAGCCCAGTTGGTCAAGAAGGGGGCACAAAGTGTTTTTCGTGGTGAATCTTGGACCAAGACCGAGAATCGAGTCTCACAAGCGGCAGTGTGGAGGTATCTCTCTCCAAAGTGAGAGGGGGCTTCTTGTACGCGGTGAGCTCGGGTCTAACCATTGCGTCAGGCTGGATCATCATGATTAACCTCCTCCCACGTTCTGTTGGACTGGGTGTGGGAGCGCTCGAGGTGAGCGATTTCACTTTTTAGACCAATAAACAAAAACTATTATTATGGCTAATGCCTAAGCTATGCGAAGCAACAGGGGCCAAAGGGATAAAAGCAACGGGGGCCGGTGAATGTAAAATGTATTTAATGTACCACGAAAGTATAAACGCGGTGGGCCCTGCCTTGTAGTTAAAATATGATTGGGTTGCGTGCAATGTGCACTGGGAACTAGAAGCCATGCCGGCATGCCCTTCCATTATGAAAATCTTTTCGAAATTTCATTTAATATATTTGAATTAATTACAATATGTTTATAGATATTAATACATGTAAATTAGACAAACTTATAAATTACAATCATATTCTATTTACCAAACAAAAACTTACTGATAAATAGATTAAATATATTATTTATTATATTAATTTTTACACAATTTTAAAAATATATAAATTAAATATATTACTGTAAATAAATTAAATTTAACTGCTATTGTTGAATTTTTCAAATTTAAAAACTCACTTCATCTGAACTTTACTTTTTTATTAAGAACGCAATGAAATTAAAATATAAAATAAACACATATTTTTTAATCTAACAAACATTTTAAAAATATATACAATTACTCAATGGAAACATGAAATGAGAATTATACACCATTGATTTGAGGTTTAGAATAATTATAAAAAATATTTATGATGTTTGAAAAAATACCAAAGAATACTTAAAATTTAATATTATATTACAATTTCTCTCATGTTGTTAATTAACTATCGTTAAATTTCATAAAAAAAATTAAAATATTCTTATATTTAAATTTATTTTCCTCTTTTCTCATCCTTTCTCTCTCTCTTTTATATCTCGTCCATTATTTTCTACATCTATGTACGAAGAATGAACAATGATAACGACTAGAATAAAAAAAAACAACGATAACAACCACAAACAATAATAACGACAATGAAAATAAAAGTATTTTCTTTCTTTCTCACTCTCCCTAACTTTTTCTTCTTTAACTACTTACCTAAATAAATTAGTCCTTATAATTTTATTTTTTAGTCATTTAATTGAAATAAATTGTGATTGAATTATAAATCTGATCTGTATAGATATGGATTAAGAGTTAAGAGTTGTTTTTATTTTTTACAAATTTTCAATAAAGACAAATAAGTAAAACATGTGCAATAATTAAAAAAAAAATTATTGGTAATAACGAAGCCAGCCGGCTTCATGGTTAGCTTCGTCATTACCAACAAATACATACGTATGATCCATACAATACATACATACATATGATCCACAGATGATCCATATATAGTTTAATTAGTCAATTTTAAATCCAAATAATTAACAATAGTATATAAAACCTAATAATTAATTAATTATAACTAAATAAATGGTGATTGTCTATTGTACGTCTAGAATCTAACAATCGTATATAAAACTTAATGAATAAATGATGTGGCACCAACTGAAATTACTAGAATATCCCTACGCGCTGATAGTCTCACCTGCCACGCGGATCACCTGAGAGACCGACACGTGGCAAGTCAACACTCCGGAGCGGAGCCCGGGAAATCCGGGCCGAACCGCAAGACCCGTTCCCACTTGACCGGGAGTCGTGCCCACTCATCTCGGATACCCAAAACGGGTTCGCCTATAAAAGACAAGGACTCTCGTCAGGTACATTCAAGCTCTACAGCTCCCTCCTTTACTACTACTTGCATTTACTCTACTGATTTGAGCGTCGGAGTCCACCCCGGGGGATTCAAGCCCTGGTCCTCCATTGTCTTGCAGGTCCTACACCCGAGGTCCGACATCCCCAAGTTCGAGGTTCCATTCCCGAGGTCTAGTCGCAGAGGTGGCACATGGTGGTCGGTCCCAAAAACCATCATCATTTGGCGCCCACCGTGGGGCCGACGTCCATACTCGCTAGCCTCTTCATTCCCTACCTCGCGCTTCGGACTTCAACTCCTCACCTCGGACCTCGATCTTTTCGCGAGTGTCAAACGAATTTCGCTCCTTGTCATAACTAACCACATAGCTCCCCGAAGAGACGTGACTCGCAGCCAGGTCGGAGCCAATCTAGAAGCCCCGCAACAAGGAGAGAATCCACCACCTCCAGCCAATCCCATGCCAGAGGACCGACTCACCAGGTTGGAAAACCAAGTCCAACAGCTAACTGAGTTGTTGACTAGTTATCTACACCAGACTGAACAACATCGTTTGCATATGCCCTCTCAGTGGGCGGAGCATCAGTCACCTCCTCCTGCTCGGGAGCCTCGTCAATCCCTCCAGACGGGTCAGGAAATCCACTCCTCTGAGGCAGCAGGATCCACTTCTGCCCCCTCATGAGAAAGAGGGACTTCGCAGGAGAGACGATTGCGTTTCCTAGAGAAGCAAGTCCAGGAACTCAAGAAGAGAAAGGAAGAGCTACTCCACCTCGGCTCTAACCAACCCTTGAGTAAGGACATCATGGCAGAGGTTCCACCGGAAAGGTTTCGTATCCCCTCCATCAAGCTCTATGACGGAAGCACAGATCCCTATGACCACGTCGAGCTTTTCTCCTCTCACATGCTGGTGCAATCGAGGTCGGACGCGATGTGGTGCCGGGCATTTTCGGCCATTTTGGGAGGACATGCCTGGACCTGGTACTCCTGCCTTCCCCATCGTTCCATCAACCGCTGGGAAGAGCTGAAGACCTATTTCTTAGCCCACTACGCTCCCTTGAAGCGCCACCGAAAGTTTTCCATGGCTCTGGTGAACATCAAGCAGAACCAGGGTGAATCCTTAAGGGA
Source organism: Diospyros lotus (assembly GCF_014633365.1). Lineage (NCBI taxonomy): Eukaryota > Viridiplantae > Streptophyta > Magnoliopsida > Ericales > Ebenaceae > Diospyros > Diospyros lotus. The sequence continues at coordinate 41,578,485 of NC_068339.1, read as the reverse complement.
TTTCGTGGCTAGGTTCAACGAAGAGGCATTAAGTATCGATGAGTTTGACCAGCGAATCGCAATGGTGGCTCTTCAGAATGGCTTGAGAGCTGGGCCATTTGCTCAGTCCTTAGCCAAGACTCCACCTCGTACTTTCACAGAGGCCTTAGCCCGGGCTAATAAGTACATCAACGCCGAAGAGGTGATGAAGGTGAAGCGGGCGGAATAACCTGACAGGAAAGAAAGAGAAAATGAGAAGAAAAAGCCGGCGCCAGAGCAGAAGACGGACTATCGCCCCTCCCGAGCTCCCGATCGCCCGGGTTTTGGGGGTGCATGTGGAAGCCCGGTGAATTACACTCCCCTCAATACAAGTCGAGCAGAGATTCTCCTGGCATTGGAAGATAAGAATTATTTACGGCGTCCTCCCCCACTGAAATCTCCACCCAACACTCGAAGCAAAAAGAAGTATTGCCGTTTTCATCGCGACCACGACCATGATACTGAGGATTGCATCCAACTGAAAGAAGAAATACAAGAGCTTATCAACCGAGGATACCTCTGGGATTTCGTGGGTCGAGGAGGTTTGAGCTCGGGCAGGGTAGAATCCAAGTCGGAGCATCGAGGGAGGTCTCCTACTCCAGATCGCTTTCGAGAGCGAAGCAGAACACCGCCCCGGAGAGAATGAAAGTAGCCCGCCGAGGAGGGGGGACAGAAGTTTATCTTGTACACACTGGCGGCAGGGACAGTTCCAGGGTCCCACTCAACTACTCCCAAGAGCACGGTAAAGGAAGGGGTGGTCATCACTTTCTCTGAGGAGGATCTTTTGAGTTATCCCAACTATTCGGACCCTCTGGTGATCACTGCTCAAGTGGGAGAGTGGGAGATGAGGCGAATCCTCGTGGATCCAGGTAGCTCTTCAGAGATTCTCTACAATAGGGCATTCCTAGGGATGGGGTTCACGCTCGATCAGCTGAGGCCAGTCCGTGTCCCATTGGTGGGTTTTGATGGAATGGTGATCCATTCTGAAGGTTTGATCCGGTTGCCCCTGACGGTCGGCAGTGGTCCTCATAAATCCCGGGTGACGTTGGATTTTTTGGTGGCAGATGTGCCCTCGGCGTACAATATGATCCTTGGTAGGTCTGGGCTTAGTGCTCTGAGGGCAGTACCGAGTACGTATCACATGGTGTTGAAATTCCCTACTTCAGGAGGAATTGGCAAGGTAAGAGGAGACCAGCGGCACGCTAGGGAATGCTACGTGGCCTCCTTGAGTGCCACTATGGCCAAGGGGTCAGAGTTAGACTCAGGACCGAATCAGGAGGCGGTCCCTCAAGTTGGTCAGGGCCAGATGGAGACGGAACATGTGAGAGACCCAAGTATAGGAGCAGGTCAGAGGTCAGTAGAGGGACAGAATTCCGCTGCCCCTCCCACTGTGGTTACTAGTTTCATCTTGGAAGGTCCGGAAGAGCCTAAGACTTCAGAGCCGGTGGATGAGCTCGAGGAAGTCCCATTGGGGGAAGAGCTCGATCGGACAGTGCGAATCAGTGCCAAGTTACAAGAGCCCTTGAGGTCCGAGATCCTTTCACTCCTGCGCCGATATCAAGATGTGTTTGCATGGTCTACCCTGGATATGCCGGGGATAGACCCAGCAATCATGACACATCGCTTGGGGCTCTACTCGGATTGTGTGCCGGTAAGACAAAGGAAGAGGAAGTTTGCCCCGGAGCGGGCTAAAGCTATAGAGGCGGAGGTGGAAAAGCTTATGGAGACTAATCATATTAGGGAAGTCAACTACCCAGAGTGGTTAGCCAACGTGGTTCTTGTCTCCAAGGGATCGGGAAAATGGAGGCTTTGTATTGATTTTAAAGATCTTAACAAGGCATGCCCGAAAGACAGTTACCCTCTGCCCAGGATTGATGCGTTGATTGACGGAACAGCGGGGTGTCAGCTAATGAGTTTCCTGGATGCATTCCAAGGGTACCACCAAATCCCACTACACCCTGAAGATCAGGAAAAGACCGCCTTCATCACGGATAAGGCTACCTATTGTTACCGAGTTATGCCCTTCGGGCTGAAGAACGCTAGAGCTACATATCAGAGGTTGGTCAACAAACTGTTCAAAGCTCAACTCGGTCGAAGCATGGAGGCTTACGTGGATGACATGTTAGTCAAGAGTCTATTGGCTAAACAGCATCCGGACGACTTGGAGGAGTGCCTCAGAACCTTACGCCAGTATCAGATGAAGCTCAACCCGACCAAGTGTGCTTTCGGGGTTACAGCTGGTAAATTCTTGGGGTTCATGGTGCATTACCGGGGAATTGAGGCTAACCCCTCGAAGATAAAGGCCATATTCGAGATGCCTCCCCCTCAAAGTATCAAGGAGGTGCAGAGGCTAACCGGGAGGATAGCAGCATTAGGGAGGTTCTTGTTAAGATCTGCGGAAAGATAATTGCCATTCTTTAAGGCCTTGACTCGAGTCCAGAATTTTGCATGGACAGAGGAGCGCTAGGAGGCATTTGAGCAGCTGAAACAGTGTCTAGTCTCCCCCCCAGTCCTGGCAAAACCACAGCTGGGAGAGTCATTATATATTTATCTGGCTGCCTTAGATGAGGCTGTCAGTTCGGTTTTGGTGCGGGATGAGGACAAAATTCAAAGGCCGGTCTATTATGTGAGCAAAAGGTTGGCCGGAGCTGAGATTCGTTACACTCCAACAGAAAAGTTGGCCTATGCCCTAGTCATCTCCGCTCGAAAGTTGAGGCCTTACTTTGAGGCACACCACATTATCGTCCTATCAAGTTAGCCGCTGAGGCATGTGCTGGGAAAGCCGGACTTGTCGGGGAGGATGCTCAAATGGGCAGTAGAGCTGAGTGCTTTCGACATCGACTATCGACCTCGGCCGGCCATCAAGGCGCAGGCTCTTGCCGACTTCATCGTGGAGGGTACCCTACCAGAGGAAGCAGACGAAGGGATTTCCCAGACTTGGACTCTCTCTGTGGATGGCAGCTCTAGTGTCGGAGGCAGTGGTGCTGGATTACTACTGTAGGGCCCCGATGGCCAGGCTTGGCCGTATGCCCTCCACTTCGAGTTCAATGCCTCTAACAATGAGGCCGAGTATGAGGCGCTCATTGCCGGGCTCAGACTAGCGGAACAGATGGGAGTCAGGGATCTGGAGGTATATTCTGACTCGAATTTAATTGTGCAGCAGGTCACAGGGGAGTTCAAGGCCCGAAAGGACGTCATGGCCCAATACTTGGCGATAGCCAAGGATCTTATGGCACGATTTCAGACAGTGAAAATCAATCATGTCCCACGGGCACAGAATGCAGTGCCGGATGCTCTCTCGAGGATAGCTGCTTCTTTATTCCCTAGGAATTCCCGAGCTGTTTACATGGAGTCGTTGCCCCAGAGGAGCATAGAGACTGAGGCAGAGCAGCTTTGCGTGGAAGGGGTTGAAAGTTGGATGGATCCCATCGTAGCACATCTGACCAAGGGATGGCTACCCAAGGAGGAACAGGAAAGTCGAAAACTCAAGCACCAGGCTGCCAAGTTTCTACTGGTGGGATCAGACCTTTATAAGAAATCCTTCACTCAGCCGCTGCTGAAGTGTGTGGGACCGGTCGAGGCCGACTACATCCTAAGGGAAATCCACGAAGGGATTTGCGGCAGTCACATCGGAGCTCGGTCTCTCTCCCAGAAGGCACTTCGGCAGGGGTATTACTGGCTGACAATGATGAGCGACGCTGGGCATTTGGTCCAGACTTATGAGAGATGCCAAAAAACTTCCAACCTGGTTCACACCCCGGTAGCTGAACTCACCCACCTGGCTTCGCCTTGTCCGTTTTCCAGGTGGGGAGTCGATATCCTCGAGCCTTTTCCACTAGCGGCTGGACATAACAAATACTTGATAGCAGCCATCGACTACTTCACTAAGTGGGTGGAGGCCGAGCCTGTGGCGACTATTACAGGCTGGAGGGTAAAACAATTCCTTTGGAAATCCATCGTCTGCCGGTTTGGTATTCCAAGGGTGCTAATAACTGACAATGGCACCTAATTCGAAGACTGATCAGTGCAAGAATGGTGCCGAGAGTTGGGGATTAAACAACATTTTACCTCAGTCGCCCATCCTCAAGCTAATGGGCAGGTAGAGCTTACGAACAGGACCATTCTGCAAGGACTCCGAGCTCGGGTTGAGAAGGCGGACGGTCAATGGGTAGATGAGCTCCCCAGTATACTATTGTCTTATCGAACCACACCGCGAACGGCTACAGGAGAATGCCCTTTCACATTGTGTTATGGCTCGGAGGCTCTCATCCCTGTCGAGATTGGGGTGAGGAGCTATCGAGTGGAGCATTTCAATCCTGAGATTAACGAGCAAGGGCTAAGGTGCAACTTGGATTTGATGGATGAGCTCCGAGACCTGGCACGAATTCGACAAGCCGCATATAACCGGTGCATTGCTAGGTACTATAATCGACGAGTCCACGCTAGGAGCTTCATGCCAGGAGATCTTGTACTACGACGGTTCGACGTGAGTCATCCTCGGGACATGAATAAACTAACTCCGAATTGGGAAGGGCCGTACCGGGTGGTGGAATCCCTAAGTCCGGGGGCATATCGACTAGAAGACATGGAAGGCAAGCCCCTGAAGCATACTTGGAATGTGCAGAAGTTAAGGAAGTTTTATCAATGAGCAGGGGAATTCCCTGAATCTCTTTGTACTCTTTTTCTTTACGACTAATGGCAAGGCTTCGTATTCTCTTCATCTAATAGCAATTGTATAAAGGATTATACTTCATCGAAGAAAAATCCAAGGGTCACGAGCTCTAGGCCGTCCTCAAAAGTGGACTAAGGGCCACGGAAAAAACTCTAGCTAACACCCTCCTTCGCGTGGGAGTGGCTAAAACCCAAGGGTCACGAGCCCTAGGCCGTCCTCAAAAGTGGACTAAGGGCCATGGAAAAACTCTGGCTAACACCCTCCTCCGCGTGGGAGTCACTAGAATCCAAGGGTCACGAGCCCTAGGCTGTCCCCAACGGTGGACTGATGGCCACGAAAAGATTCGTTCATGGGTCACGAGCTTTCGGCTGTCCCCCAAGGGTGGACTAATGGCCAAGGAAAAATTACAACACAGCACCCTCCTGATTGTTGACCTAGGGAGAACCAAGGGTCAAATTCACCCTTGTCAACTATGGAAGGGATTGAGGTTCAACTAGTCTCAGCCCATATGTTCGCAAGCAAAAGATGAACAGTCAAAATGAAACGGCACTGTATAAAAGTGAGATGATCCAATACATGATAATAGAGGAAGTACAAAAGGCCCTAGCTAGAAAAAGAAGAAAAGCTCAAGCATGAGGAGGCGCATTATCATCGTCGGCCATCTCCGAGTCCTCCATCCCGGCCACAATCTCCGCAACAGACCAAACAGTGGACATGTCCAAGTCTGGATGAGCTCGTAATACCTCTGTCTCATGAGCTTGGAATCCCTTTGTCCAAGCGTCCTGCAGGTTCTTCTGGAGGAACTCCTCTACCTCAGGAAGCTTGATGGGCTCGGCATACTTGCGCTCGTATTGGCGAATGACTGAGTTCGCCCGAGATAGCTTGGAACTCGTCCGAGATAACTCTGCCTCTAGCCCCTGAATACGTAGGTCTGAAGCCTGCCGCTGGGAGGACAACTCATCCAAGTTCTTCCTGTGGCTCTCCAGTAACTCGTCCCTCTCCTGCAGCTGGGTGATTAGTGGTTAATTTTATAAAAATTTTGTTATAATTATACCCTTCTTTTGATCTTAAAAATAGTTTAAATTAGATATTAATATATATTTTATGGTTATATGCAAGTTTAAATTGAAAAATGAATGAAATGAAATTTTAAAGTAAAATTTAATAATAATAATAATAATAATAATATATAAAATTATATATAATACATATACATCATTATATGCATTCATGTAATATATATAATATAATATAATATATATATATATATGTGCCATGTCTAATACATATATATAATATATAATTTATTAATAATATTAAATTATTTTTATTTTTTTTTAGGCATGAAGAATTAAAGCCCATGAAGACTTAAAGTCCATGAAGAATTCAAGTCCATGAAGAAATCAAGCACATGAAAAAATCAAGCCCATGAAGAATTCAAGTCCATGAAGAAATCAAGCACATGAAAAATTAAAGTCCATGAAGAATTTAAGCCCATGAAGAATTAAGGCCCAATTTGAGCAACCCATGGAAGATATTATTTGGAGAAGGCCCAAGGATTATTTTTAATCCTAATGAAGATTAAAAATCAATTTATAGAAATCTATTTTTATTTTTTATGTGAGAGCTTTATTAGGTGTGTTTTTTAGCTAAAATCCACTTAACTATTAGGTGGATATTATAGCTAAAATCCATTTAACTTTATGAATGCTTTATTAGGTATGTATTTTAGCTAAAATCCATTTAATATTAGGTGTGTATTATAGCTAAAATTCATTTAACTTTAAGTGTGTGAGTGCCCATTAGATATAATTATGTCTAGTTGAATAATTGAAATTGTGTGGTTTGTATTGCATCTTGTGGCCTATAAATAGATCACTTGATTGCATTTGTAAGTGTGATTATTATTCTTGAATCAAAGTTTAGTTATTTCCTTAGAATTCTCTCTTTGAGAATTGCTTTTGTTCTCTCTCATTTTCTTTAGTATTTTCTCTTGTGATCTTACTTTCTTCATTTCTTCCTTTCTTCTTTTAAATTCTTATGTCATTTATTATTACTTTATTATTCACCGCCTAAATGGACGGTTAGTTTATGCCTTTAAATTCTTGCAATTTTAATTCTTGTATTTTAATTATCTACCGCCTAAATGGCCGGTTAGTTTCTTCTATTTTAATTCCTGTCATTTAAATTCTGTTATTTAAATTATGTCATTTAAATTGTTGTCAATTAATTTAATAGAGATGAGTAGCTAAATCTAATCTTGGGTTAAGGCAAGGACAGTGTCTAACGCCAATGATTCCCAAAGAAAGCTACGCTTTAAATGAGTAACATTGGTTTAAACTTCAATATGAGTGTGTTTTGATTATTGAAAAATCACTAGGTTTGGATTGGAGCGTAAGCCTAACTTAGAGCTTTCATGTCACGCATGAGAGTTACTAGAACTGGAAACGCTATCATACCCAAACCCGGATGATTAATTTAGTTATTTTGTGTATTAATTGTAATTGAATTTATGGTAGTTTCTTAAATTAGAATCTCGCATATCATGTATGGGGATTGCTTAAACTAGAGCTATCATTATCTTTAATTGCATTTAATAACAAATCCTCATATCTGAAATTAAATTAATGTTGCTAATCTTTTATGCTAATATTTGGGAATCAACGGGTTGGCACTGAAATTGTCTTAACTCAAGTACTTTCCAATTTCATATTCTCACGTTCAGTATTTATTTCAACTTCTGTCTTGCTTTATTTTCTAGTATTTGTTATCTAAAAAAATCATAAAAAAACATGTTATCAATCCATCTAAATGCGTGTGCGTGTGTGTGACATTCATTTTTTCTTTTGCCATAAATAAATCTCTCAGTGGACGACCTGGACTTATCCAGAAAGTATAAATTTAAATTTGAACTACAACTGCACTCGTACACTGACGAGTTTAAACCTCTCGCCTAAATAAATAAAAAAAAATATAAATTTTTTATTGTGTTTTGTTTTGTGTTTTAATTGCAGGGTGAGAGTGCAGTCAAATTTTGGCGCCGTTGCCGGGGAGATTGAGGCAAAAAACAAAAAGGAAAAAAAATATATAAGAATAAGCATCTCCTGATAAATTCGGTAACTCTGTTTCTTTTTACTTTATTTTTATTTGTGCATAGTGTATGATACTTAGGTCAGGTAAAACTGTAGAAAATCAGTCACTCATGTCTCAACATAATGAGAACATGCCACTTCCACAGAACATGTCTGCACGTGGTAGTGACCACGGTGACCCTGATCCCATTGATCAGGAGATGATCAGACCCCTTAGGGAGTATCTTCATCCTCCTAGGCAGACAACCCCCTCATGCATTATTCTTCCCATCAACCATCATAGGTTTAACTTCAAACCTGGCACAATCCAATTGTTACCAACTTTTCATGGCATGGATTCTGAAAATCCATATACTCATATGAAAGAATTTGAGGAAGTATGTAGCACTTGCATGGACCATACAACAAATGAGGATGTCATAAGATTAAAACTCTTTCCATTCTCACTGAAAGATAAGGCAAAAATATGGTTAAGCACTCTCCCACCTAGATCTATAGGAACTTGGAGAGAAATGCAAACAACTTTCTTAAAAAAATACTTCCCTGCCAACAGAACTGCTACTCTTCAAAGACAAATCATGAACTTTGCCTGTAAACCAAATGAGAATTTTGCTCAAGCGTGGGAAAGGTTTAAAGACCTTCTTCACACTTGTCCGCACCATGCTTTTGAGCAATGGAGAGTGGTCAGTTTCTTTCATGATTCACTCACTCCCCAATTGAAAATGCTAGTTTCTACAATGTGCAATGGAGAATTCTATGAGAAGACTCCAGAAGAAGCTTTCCACTTCTTTGACACATTGGTTGAGAATACAAGGAACTGGGAAGTTGGTCCAACATCTGCTCTTGATTCAAGAGAAAATCCACAACCTAGAGGGAGATACCAACTGAGTGAGAGTGATGATTTAAATGCAAGACTAACTGCTTTAACAAAGAAAGTTGAAAACATGCAACCCAAAAAGGTGCAATCTGTTAATCAAGTGGAAGTAAAGTGTGTTGTGTGTGATGCAACAGATCATTCAACTGAAGAATGTCCTACCCTACCTGCTTTCAAGGAGGTATTGTATGGGCAGACTAATAATAATCATTCACACAACTTTGAGGGGAGACCAAATCAAAATCAGAGTGGAGCCTATTATGGGAATAATCAGAATTACAATTCATACCATCCCAATAATAGAAATCACCCCAATTTTTCTTGGAGAAATGATTCTGGAAATTATTCTCAACCTCCCTTCCCTACACAACAACACACCTTTCAACAAAATCAAGGTTCTTCATCCAATACTTACCAACCTCCTCATAGGAGATCATTGGAAGATACCTTGCACCAGTTCATCCAAAGTCAAACAGGTATCAACAATCAGGTTGCTCAGCTTGTCAAAAATCAAGACCAAACAAATAGAGCCATAGAAGACATTAGGAGCCAGTTGACCAAGATAACACAAACATTGAGTGTGAGAGAACCCGGAAGGTTTCCATCCCAAACTAATCCTAACCCAATTAGGCAAACCAACCAGGTAGAAGCTTCAAATAGTGAAACCAACACTCATGAACAAGTGCAAGCAGTGACTGCCCTAAGAAGTGGAAGAATAATTGAGAAACCAACTGATCCTAGGATAAACCAACATGTTGATGAAGAAAAAGAACCAAAAAATCATGAATCCACCGTGGAGAAAAATGAAAAAAATGAGAAAAATGAAAAAAATAAAAAAAATGAGAAAAATGAAAAACAAAAAGAAGATGAGAAAGAAATTCAATACAGGCCCAAACCACCTTTTCCACAAAGGTTGAATCATTTGAAAAAAGGGCAACAAAATGCAGATATATATGAAGTGTTTAAGCAAGTGAGAATCAACATCCCGCTGTTGGATGCAATCAAACAAACACCTTCATATGCAAAGTTTTTGAAAGATCTGTGCACTGTAAAAAGGAAGACAAATGTGCATGAAAAGGCATTCTTAACTGAACAAGTCAGCGCCATTCTCCAATTGAAAACTCCTCCCAAATACAAAGATCCAGGCTGTCCAACCATTACATGCATCATAGGAAGTCAAAAGGTTGATCGGGCACTCTTGGATTTAGGAGCTAGTGTCAATTTGTTGCCATACAGTGTGTATCAACAGTTGGGATTAGGTGAGCTTAAACCCACTAGAGTGACCCTTCAGCTGGCTGATCGATCAGTCAAAGTTCCACGAGGAATTGTGGAGGATGTTCTGGTACAAATCGATAAGTTCTACTTTCCAGTAGACTTCATCGTTTTGGACACCCAGCCACATCAGGGGCCTCAACCTCCTGTGCCAGTCATCTTAGGTCGACCATTCCTTGCCACATCAAATGCCATCATCAACTGTAGGAATGGTGTGTTAAAGCTATCTTTTGGGAACATGACTGTAGAAATGAATATCTTCAGGGTAGCCAAACATCAGGACACTGAGAGTGAAGTGGAGGAGGTAGACTTGATCCAAACACTGACCAATGACTGTTTTGAAGAGTTCATGAGAAGACCCAAAGAAGGAAATCAAGATCTTGAAGAAATAAAAGAAGTGGAAGTCATAAGCAAAGAAAGTGAGAAGCCTACATGGATGCCTGGTTTAGAGCCATTAAGAAACTTGGACAGTAAGCTCATGGCTCCTGATAGCCATCAGTCCACGCCTGAGAGAAAGCCATTGCCCAGTGATTTGAAGTATGTCTTTCTAGGAGAAGGGGAAGCATTCCCAGTGGTGATCTCTTCAAGTTTGACACCTCAGCAAGAGCAACAATTGATAGAAGTTCTAAAAGCACACAGGAAGTCATTAGGATGGACCATTTCAGATTTGCAAGGTATTAGCCCTTTGATATGTACTCATAAGATATTCTTGGAAGAAGGAGCAAAACCAGTTAGGCAAATGCAAAGGAGATTAAATCCCAACATGAAAGAAGTTGTCAGAAAAGAAGTGCTTAAGCTATTGGATGCTGGAATAATTTACCCAATCTCTGATTCTAAGTGGGTAAGTCCAACACAGGTAGTACCCAAAAAGTCTGGAGTCACTGTTGTAAAAAATGAGAACAATGAACTGATTCCCACGCGCATCCAGACAGGATGGCGTATGTGCATTGATTATAGAAAGCTCAATTCTGTGACAAGGAAAGATCATTTTCCTTTGCCTTTCTTGGATCAAGTTCTGGAGAGAATAGCAGGCCAAGCCTACTATTGTTTCTTAGATGGGTACTCAGGGTACAATCAGATAGAAATTGCACTAGAAGATCAAGAGAAGACAACTTTCACATGTCCATTTGGGACATTTGCATACAGGCGCATGCCATTTGGGTTATGCAATGCTCCAGCCACCTTTCAAAGGTGTATGATGAGCATTTTCAGTGAAATGGTTGAGCAAATTGTTGAAGTGTTTATGGATGACTTTTCTGTTTATGGAAGTAACTTTGAGGCCTGTTTGGAGAATCTGAAAAAGGTTTTAGCAAGATGTGAGGAAACAAATCTGATACTCAATTGGGAAAAATGTCACTTCATGGTGAAACAGGGCATAGTCTTGGGGCACATCGTTTCATCTAGGGGGATGGAGGTAGACAGGTCAAAAATTGAAACAATTCAAAAACTCCCCATCCCTAGGAATGTGAAAGACATCAGAAGTTTTTTGGGACATGCAGGGTTTTATAGGAGATTCATTGCTTCCTTTAGCACCATAACAAGACCCTTGTGCCATTTGTTGTCTCAAGATGTTCCGTTTGAATGGAGTCCTGCCTGTCAAAATGCTTTTGATAAATTGAAAGATGCACTCATTTCAGCACCTATCATTCAGTCCCCTGATTGGTCCCTCCCGTTTGAACTTATGTGCGATGCTAGTGATTATGCGGTAGGAGCTGTGTTAGGGCAGAGGAAGGATAAGAAACCTCATGTGATATATTATGCTAGCAAAACTCTTAATGAGGCACAAAAGAATTACACCACTACAGAGAAAGAGTTACTAGCAGTTGTATTTGCCCTGGACAAGTTTCGATCTTACCTCGTAGGGTCACTAGTGATCATTTTTACTGATCACGCTGCTCTGAAGTATTTGTTCACAAAGCAAGATGCAAAACCCCGTCTGCTCCGATGGATCTTACTCCTGCAAGAGTTCAACATTGAAATCAGAGACAAGAAGGGAGTAGAAAATGTGGTGGCTGACCATTTGTCAAGGATTCCAAGTCAAGATCTCACACAATTTGATGAACCAATTCATGACAATTTCCCTGATGAGCAACTGTTTAAAGTGAATGTTATTCGTGCATCATCTGTTGTCCCTTGGTATGCCGACATTGCGAACTACCTTGCAACTGGTCTGATCCCAGACCATTGGAGTAAGCAAGATAGGCATAAATTCTTCAGAAAAGTCAGAACCTTCTTTTGGGATGAGCCCTACCTCTTCAAGTATTGTCCTGACCAAATCATCCGTAGATGCATACCCGATCATGAGCAACAAAGTGTTATCAATTTCAGTCATACTCTTGCATGTGGAGGCCATTTTTCTGTCAAGAAAACAGTTGCAAAAATTTTTCAGAGTGGATTTTATTGGCCAACACTGTTCAAGGATGTGTACAAGTTCTGTTCAAATTGTGATCGATGTCAAAGGTTAGGAAGTCTGTCAAGGAGAAACATGATGCCATTACATCCGATCCAAGTGTTAGAAGTTTTTGACTGTTGGGGTATGGATTTTATGGGCCCATTTGTCAATTCATTTGGTCATGAATACATCTTACTTGCTGTTGACTATGTGTCCAAATGGGTAGAAGCAATCCCGGCCAGAACAAATGACCATAGGACTGTCATGAAATTTTTGAAAGAAAATATATTCAGTCGATTTGGGATGCCACGAGCAATCATCAGTGATGGGGGTTCCCATTTTTGTAATAAAGTTGTGGCAGGATTAATGAAGAAATATGGTGTACTGCATAAGGTTGCAACACCATACCATCCCCAAACCAATGGTCAAGCCGAGCTAGCCAATAGGGAGATTAAGCGCATATTGGAAAAGACTGTTGCTGCTAATCGTAAGGATTGGTCCTTAAGACTAGTAGACGCTCTTTGGGCGTACAGGACAGCTTACAAAACAATTTTGGGAATGTCTCCCTATAGGCTAGTATACGGTAAATCTTGTCATCTGCCGGTGGAAATTGAGCATAAAGCATATTGGGCAATTCATAAGATCAACAAGAGTCTAACTGAAGCAGGCTTATCCAGGAAGCTCCAATTGAATGAACTTGAAGAAATTCGGAATGAAGCATTTGAAAATGCAAGATTGGCCAAGGTTCGCATGAAAGAGTTACATGATCGGCACATCATTCGAAAAAGCTTTCAGGTAGGGCAACGGGTACTCTTGTATGATTCTCGATTGCATCTATTCCCAGGAAAATTGAAGTCTCGATGGGTCGGCCCCTTTGTAATCAAGTCCATCTCAGGATATGGGGCATTTGAGATAGAAAATTTGGAGTCAGGACAGCTTCTAACAGTCAATGGTCATAGGTTGAAACCATACCAGGGTAGTGTTGAGGAGAATGAAAGAGTTGTGGATTTAGATGATCCATCATCATCTGATGAGTAGGGAAAGTTTCCTATCGTCTGGGAATCTGACGTTAAAAGACCACCTTTCCATTTAGGTTAAATGGATGTTTATAGATCTGAAAAAAAAAATTAAAAAAAAAATAATAAAAAAAATAAATAAAAAAAGAAAAAAATAAAATAAAATAAAATAATAAAGAATTATATATATAAGTTGTTCATTTTCTGCATTACTTAATTAACTTTGATTCAAAGAGTGTTTCTCTGTGTGCAGTCTAAATAAAATTTTTTTTGCATACAAGTTCATGCATTGAAGACCACCAGGTATGCCTATCTTCTATCCTTTTATTGTCGATTGAGGACAATGCGCAATTTAAGTTGGGGGGTAAGGTGTACTTGATTTTATTGGTGTATTTTATTGGTGTTTGAAACTGATCCATTGTGCAAAAAAAAAAAAAAAAAAAAAAAAAATTAATAATAATAATAAGAATAAGAATAAAAAAATTAAAAAAAAAAAAAATAAAATAATAATATAAAAAAAAAAAAAAAAAAATTGAATTGAGAGACAGAATTGACGCTGGTGATAGCTATCTTTTCTTGGGCAGTGCAATCACACTGCCCTATAAAGGATAAGGCACACTGCCAAATGTTGAAAAATGAGGCACCAAGCGTTGAAAAAGAGACGCCAAGCCTGATCCTGTAATTATGGCATGCCTCGAGCCGAGTGTAAAATAGTGATGGTCATTGCTCTATAAGAGACTCCATATCTGTATAAGGCAAGCCATCCTTCTTGAGCTCAGTCTTCTCTCCTTTGTGTTATTCTCCGATCAGGTACTCTCATCCCTTTTGTAAAGTTTATAGTTCTTTACTTTCTTCTTAGTATAGTTAAAAAAAAAAAAAAATGGATCTTTATCTCTCAAAAATTCACAAGTACTATCCATCTCTCCCGCAGAATGATTTGAAAAAAATTTATGTTGCTAGGTGTGAAAGACTTAGGTTGTTGATGCTTAATAACATCCCTGAAGATATTCGTTGGCTGATCGAAGCAAAAGTTCGATTAGCTGGTGAAACTTCACCTAGTTTTAAGCATTTTCCAGGCTTAGGGAAGAGTAGTTTTGCGAAGAAAAGAAGAGCGAAAAGAGTGAATGGTTGTTACAAATGTGCTCGATGGACCTGTAACACACGATGCAAATCTGTGGGGTTTACGTCCATAAATCGAGAAGATAAAATTAGTTTCATAAAGGATGGACTGAGTAAGGAGTCTCTGGATGATATCCGATTGACTCTTGAGACGCATCCGTGTGGAATAGTGCAAAGAGAACTTCTTGCTTTATGGACCCAGTTCAGAAGTGACCACCAACGCTATAGTCTTGGGAATCTGACTAAAAACGACCCTGTTTGCCAATCTATAAGAAAATTGGATGGGAAGCTTATCCCCACTTCATAGAAAGTGTTTAAGCCGTTTCTGGACGTAAAACCAGAGGAAGATGTGAGCCACAATCACAACTACTTATATATACGCAAGATTTTTGTTTGTATTTATTTCTTGTTGAATTGTTGTATAGCTACTTTTGATCTCCAAACTTCTTTTCAGGACATACAAAAGAAACAAACATGGAAGGGCAGTTCGTTCGTCAAATTAAAACCATATGTGTACTTTGTGGCTCTCAACTTGGGAGTGATATTTGTTACGCACTTGCAGCGAACGAACTTGGTAAAAAATTAGGAGAGAAAAAAATTAATTTGGTATATGGAGGGGGAAGTCGTGGATTGAATGGTTATGTTTCACAAGCTGTACATCTTGGAAATTCATCTGTGGTAGGTATAATGCCAATCCCTTTAGCTGAACCACATATTTCCGGGATTACACGCGGTCAACTTATAGAAACGACTTCTATGTCTGAGCGCATGGCTTGTAAGATTTATCAGTCAGATGCCTTCATTGCTTTACCAGGAGGTTTTGGAACACTTGAAGAAATCTTTTGTATAATCTCCTGGGCCAAGAGTAATCTCCATACCAAACCCATTGGACTTTTAAATGTTAACCATTTTTTCGATGGGTTACTCTCTTTTCTTGATCAGGCTGTGGACCAACAGTTCATTTCTCGTTCAGCAAGAAAGATTCTCATTTCTGCATCCACCATTGATAAGCTGTTAGAGAAATTACATGCTTATGTTCCACAGTACGATCCTCATGAGCCTCGGATAGACTGGTCTAAGGCAATTAGTAACAAGCGCCAAAGGGGTCCGATTAATTTAGATTTATCACTGTGAGAAATGCTCTTTAATAAGATGGCTGAGTAAGGAGTACTTTTTGTACTCTTGAGACGCATCTAGTTATTGTACAACTCGCAGAATTTTTCTTGGTTGTGTTCTTTAAAAAAAAACAAAAAAAAACAAAAAAAAAAACAAAACAAAACAAAACTGTGGAATGTTGTTAGCAAAGTCTTTGATAAGATGGCTGAGTAAGGAGTACTTTTTGTACTCTTGAGACGCATTTTGCTTATCTTATGACTTGCATGAAATTTTTATTTTGGTGTGAAAATATAAATATATATATATGGTGTGCTCATTTGTTGTTTAAGTTTTAGCAGTTCACAGCAAATCTATGGACTTGTGGAGTTACAGGTATTCCTAACAACCCTGATTTATTACTGCAATTCAAGTTGGGGGGTGTAAGGTCTAGTCATGAATCATCTGGTTTATATTTAACTGTGAGTTTGTAATTACTAGTTTGTAGTCTTGTGGGAATTGATTGTCTTTATCTGCTCTTATAAAAAAAAAAAAAATTATTATGTGTTTTAAATAATGCTATTCCTAAAGCTTTAAAGTTATGCACTGATAGCCGGTTAAGTTTACAATACGAAACATGAATGCATTGATTTCTCATTTGAAAACGTTTATGCATGAGAATAAGTAATTTACATTCATCAGGGATTCAAAATTTAGAAATTGGTTATCGGTCATAAAGTCAAAGGTAACAGTAATTAACTGATTAGTACACTGTATGATCCCTCAACAGAAGTGGAGACTATTACCTAAGCAAGTGTTTGAGCCTAATAACCGTTAATTCTGAGTGAAATAACACTTACTCTAAATATGCTCTCTTGTTTATCTTATCTTTTCAATGGCTTCAAAATATCAATTCGTTTTGAATGTCTAGTATGATAGCGGATGAATTTGACTGGTTTCAAACTATGAATTAGATGACTGAGAAGCATGATAGGGGGATCAATTTCTTTCATTTTGAACCTATTTTTTTTCTTTAAATCAACCTCTTGTTAGCCCATTTGAGCCATTTGTAGTACAACTTCTTTCGTTACCCTTGTTTAACCCATAACCATATGAATTTTATCCAACCTGGTGTGACTTTGGGAATTAGTCTGTTTATCTATTTTCATATTTCAAAAGAAGAAGAAGAAAAAAAAAGAGAAAAAAAAAAAAGAAGAAAAAAAAAAAGTGAAAAAATGAGGCAAATTCTCTTAGTTATTCAGCATAACTGTTTCAAAATAAATGCTAAAAAAAAAAAAAAAAAAATCCCGACACACCCTTTGCACACTCTACCTTTTCTTTGACAACCCGTATTAACCTTATAGCCCCATTACAACCCAGTCTGGTCCTTTTTTATGCTATAAATCATGTGATCTCAGAATTCGAGTTTGGAGTAGGGAATCATGTTTAAATTCAGAAGTTACTCGTCTAGAGCATTATTCCAATCATGAAGCTATGTCAATTTCCCTGTTCTTTCATGAAAATACGTTCCTTGTATTTGGGATGGCACCGAGTTTTGAACTTGTTCTGCATTTACTCTTATAACGGTGCACCCCCTTGTGTGTACACTTGAGGAATCCTTTTTATTGGAGAGAAAATCCATAGTAAGATTTGAAGTCAAAACTTCGAGGGAGTAAGTCTGTGTGTTGGTTATCCTAATTTCCATTCCTGAGATTGTATGACCTTTAACCAAAAATCTGATTTAGAATGCTAAATTATTTATTTAATTTTATGCATTTCGGTTTCGAATTTGAAATTTTTACATTCATACAGTTATTGTGAATAAAGTTTGGCAGGTGTATAATCTGATTGCTAAGGGACTAGCAATGTTTAAGTTGGGGGGTATGATTAGTGGTTAATTTTATAAAAATTTTGTTATAATTATACCCTTCTTTTGATCTTAAAAATAGTTTAAATTAGATATTAATATATATTTTATGGTTATATGCAAGTTTAAATTGAAAAATGAATGAAATGAAATTTTAAAGTAAAATTTAATAATAATAATAATAATAATAATATATAAAATTATATATAATACATATACATCATTATATGCATTCATGTAATATATATAATATAATATAATATATATATATATGTGCCATGTCTAATACATATATATAATATATAATTTATTAATAATATTAAATTATTTTTATTTTTTTTTAGGCATGAAGAATTAAAGCCCATGAAGACTTAAAGTCCATGAAGAATTCAAGTCCATGAAGAAATCAAACCCATGGAGAAATCAAGCCCATGAAGAATTCAAGTCCATGAAGAAATCAAGCACATGAAAAATTAAAGTCCATGAAGAATTTAAGCCCATGAAGAATTAAGGCCCAATTTGAGCAACCCATGGAAGATATTATTTGGAGAAGGCCCAAGGATTATTTTTAATCCTAATGAAGATTAAAAATCAATTTATAGAAATCTATTTTTATTTTTTATGTGAGAGCTTTATTAGGTGTGTTTTTTAGCTAAAATCCACTTAACTATTAGGTGGATATTATAGCTAAAATCCATTTAACTTTATGAATGCTTTATTAGGTATGTATTTTAGCTAAAATCCATTTAATATTAGGTGTGTATTATAGCTAAAATCCATTTAACTTTAAGTGTGTGAGTGCCCATTAGATATAATTATGTCTAGTTGAATAATTGAAATTGTGTGGTTTGTATTGCATCTTGTGGCCTATAAATAGATCACTTGATTGCATTTGTAAGTGTGATTATTATTCTTGAATCAAAGTTTAGTTATTTCCTTAGAATTCTCTCTTTGAGAATTGCTTTTGTTCTCTCTCATTTTCTTTAGTATTTTCTCTTGTGATCTTACTATCTTCCTTTCTTCCTTTCTTCTTTTAAATTCTTATGTCATTTATTATTACTTTATTATTCACCGCCTAAATGGACGGTTAGTTTATGCCTTTAAATTCTTGTCATTTAATTGTTCACCGCCTAAATGGACGGTTAGTTTATGCCTTTAAATTCTTGTCATTTAATTGTTCACCGCCTAAATGGACGGTTAGTTTATGCCTTTAAATTCTTGCAATTTTAATTCTTGTATTTTAATTATCTACCGCCTAAATGGCCGGTTAGTTTCTTCTATTTTAATTCCTGTCATTTAAATTCTGTTATTTAAATTATGTCATTTAAATTGTTGTCAATTAATTTAATAGAGATGAGTAGCTAAATCTAATCTTGGGTTAAGGCAAGGACAGTGTCTAACGCCAATGATTCCCAAAGAAAGCTACGCTTTAAATGAGTAACATTGGTTTAAACTTCAATATGAGTGTGTTTTGATTATTGAAAAATCACTAGGTTTGGATTGGAGCGTAAGCCTAACTTAGAGCTTTCATGTCACGCATGAGAGTTACTAGAACTGGAAACGCTATCATACCCAAACCCGGATGATTAATTTAGTTGTTTTGTGTATTAATTGTAATTGAATTTATGGTAGTTTCTTAAATTAGAATCCCGCATATCATGTATGGGGATTGCTTAAACTAGAGCTATCATTATCTTTAATTGCATTTAATAACAAATCCTCATATCTGAAATTAAATTAATGTTGCTAATCTTTTATGCTAATATTTGGGAATCAACGGGTTGGCACTGAAATTGTCTTAACTCAAGTACTTTCCAATTTCATAATCTCACGTTCAGTATTTATTTCAACTTCTGTCTTGCTTTATTTTCTAGTATTTGTTATCTAAAAAAATCATAAAAAAACATGTTATCAATCCATCTAAATGCGTGTGCGTGTGTGTGACATTCTTTTTTTCTTTTGCCATAAATAAATCTCTCAGTGGACGACCTGGACTTATCCAGAAAGTATAAATTTAAATTTGAACTACAACTGCACTCGTACACTGACGAGTTTAAACCTCTCGCCTAAATAAATAAAAAAAAATATAAATTTTTTATTGTGTTTTGTTTTGTGTTTTAATTGCAGGGTGAGAGTGCAGTCACTGGGTGTCTAGCTACAAGGTCTTCTTGGAAGCTTGAGAGAAACGTCTAGAAAAGTCCGAAACCAGTGTGACCACCTATAATAGGCAAGACAAGTAAGGACAACATAGATGAGACTAGGGGATGTTGATAAAGTATAGGTGATTACTTGGGCCAGATACTTGCATAATGTGGCTTCTATGGCCTCCGAGGACTACTCAGCCAACACCTGACGATCGGCGGGAGTGGCAAAGTGGTGAATCATACGTCTTGCCACCTGAGTGCTCCGGCTGAGATCGCTTGCCTTCACTCCCCAATCGGGAACATGGTCTGGACTGTGGGGAGGAGACTCCGGGGCTGGCATGAGCTCTCTCGGAGGATGGGAAGTCCTCTTCCTCTTAGCACGACTAGGCTTTCCTTCCTCAGCAGGAGGAGCATTCAAAGCAGCCTTTCCCCCCGTAAAAGCTGGGGCGCCCTCATCCTCCGCGGGTCTCCGTTTGTTTTTCTCCTAGATGAAAGCTGTGCTCACCATCTCAGCTGCAAATGCGCAAACAAGATATTAAGGGCAAGAAAAGCAAGTTAGAAAAGTATGAAAATAGTGGAAAAATGACTACCCAAAGTGACATCAGGCTCGAAGCAAGTGTGAGTGGATAAACCCCCCAAGTACAAAGTGCGATCACATATCAGGACCCGAGCGCTGATAGGGTTCAGCTCCCTCAAGATCTGAATATTATGAAGCTCGTCTTGCGTGATCTTGCGACTACGGACCTTTGAGGGCTGGAAAGCCCACTCAACTAGCACCCCGAAGATGACCCCCCAGTCTTTCAAGCCAGCAAAAAAAAATCTACTCTTCCATCGTTTTACCGATGTGGGGTTATCAACTACGAACTGATGCTGGTTGAGGGGGGAAAAGGCGAATCGAGGTTCAGTTTTGCTAATGGAGATTACCTTGAACATCCTAAAGAAAAGTTGAGCAGTGGGCTCAATGTCCCGAGCTCGACAGTAGAGAACGAAGGTAGATAGGCACCTCCAGCCATTGGGAGTCAACTGAGAGGGGCATAACCCCACAATAGTAAACACCTCAACTACAGGAGTCGCGAGAGAGAATCTAAGGCCGGCAGCCAAGGCCTGCTCGTAGACGGTGATACAGCCATAGGGGGCCTGGTGAGCTTTCAGACCTTGGGGTTCACTATACCAATACTCATCATGAATGAGGTGGTATTTTCGGAGGAGGGGAAACAACTCCCTCTCGGTTATGGTAGAATGGTCCGTGGTTAGATCCTCGGGTAAGCTTCCTAAGTTGGGATCACTACTCACATGAGACTCTGAAGTGGGATGAAGTGAAATTCTTTCAGGCCTCCTAAGTTTCCTGGGCCTACGAAGGGGGCCATGGGAGGGGCTGGATAACTTGGTGTGTGATTCCTCACTACTAGAGCTAGTACTAGAGTTTTCAGAATCAGAGGAAGAAGAAGAAGAAGACATGCTAAAAAACGAGCAGAAGTAGTTAAGAGAAGATCACTGACCAGGAGAGTAAAGGCCGAGGTCAGGAAAAAATAACCACGACTGGGCTAAGAGCCTCGGAGAGTTCAGTAGGCGCGATTTAGCTTGGGAAAATCTCGAGTCACGCCTGCGAAAAAAAAGAGCCAAGGAAACAGGTTAGTGAAGTTAAGCCTTGTTTTAAAGATCATTTTGTTATTATTAACAAAGGAGAAGCCCAAGGGTCGGCCATGACTGACCCAAGGAATAAAAAATAATAATAATAAATAATTAAATAATTAAAAAAAGGGGCAAAAGTTCGAAGGGTCGGCCATGGCCGACCCAGGGACGCCCATATATCTATGTGGGTATATTCGGCCAGGGCCGAGCCCCCCGGCCTTGGCCGACCTCAGCCAGGCCGAGCCAAGCCCTCGGCCGTGGCCGAGGGGCTCGGCCTTGCCGAGATCTGGCCACCGAGCATGGCCGAGGAAGCTCGGCCGACCTCGGCCAGGCAGAGGCGCCTGGCCGAGGGAAAGTTTGATTTTTTTTAAAAAAAAAAAAAAACAAAAAAAATAAAGTGGAAGCAAAGGTAAAAAATAAATAAATAACAAATAAGGAAAAATAAAAGCAAAGGAGGATAGGAAAGACTAACCTCAAGGAGATGAATGCTTGTCTTGAAATAATAATTGTGGGGTGGGGCCTTAGGGCTTATATAGAGGGGACCCAAAGAAAAAAAAATTCAAAATGACAATGTTTCCCTCCAAACGAATTCTTCCCTTCAACCAAAACCCATCCCTATAATTTCAGGGTAGTAAATGAGGTTTTTAAGCACTAATCTCAACTTTAAAAACACTCTCGTGCGTTTTGGTAAAAATCAACAGTCAGGTAACCTACTCCTCGACCCAGCATGATTTTCAGCTCGGCTCAAGGAGTGAGGGGCAAGTGATGTGGCACCAACTGAAATTACTAGAATACCCCTACGCGCTGATAGTCTCACCTGCCACGCGAATCACCTGAGAGACCGACACGTGGCAAGTTAACACTCTGGAGCGGAGCCCGAAAAATCCGGGCCGAACCGCAAGACCCGTTCCAACTTGACCGGGATTCTCGAGAGTCTTGCCCACTCATCTCGGGTACCCCAAAACGGGTTCGCCTATAAAAGACAAGGACTCTCGTCAGGTACATTCAAGCTCTACAGCTCCCTCCTTTACTACTACTTGCATTTACTCTATTGATTTGAGCATCGGAGTCCACCCCGGGGGATTCAAGCCCCGACCCTCCATTGTCTTGTAGGTCCTACACCCGAGGTCCGACATCCCCAAGTTCGAGGTTCCATTCCCGAGATCCAGTCGCAAATGTGGCACGTGGTGGTCGGTCCCAAAAACCAACATCAATAAATAAATAATATTGTTCAACACATCATAGTCCATCCACAAACAATTTAAATTTTTTTTAATTATATAAACAATTGAAATGGTGGTTGTCTACATTATGTCTAGAATTCCTCATTGATTAGATGACAATAAAATTAATAAACAAATACTATTATTATGGCTAATGCCTAAGCTATGGTGGGTGCTAAGTGTGATGACTGAAGAGCTGGCAGCACCTCATTGGGTGTGTGCTCCACACACCCACAGGTGCTGAACACCCAATGAGGTGCTGACACTGAACTGGTGCCAGGTAAGTGTCATGACTAAATAATAAAAAGAAAGATTAATTAATTAGTATATGGTGGGCTTAGTCGTGACCCTAATGAAATACATTATTACTGTTTGTCGTTATTAACTAGATTAGTTTTTTTTTAATGTTAATTAGTAATTAGATTAGAGTTTTACAATTAATTAAATTAGTAATTAGTAATTGTATCTTCTTCCAGCAATTCTTTTGCATGTAATAATTAATAAATGGAGTGACATTATTCTTCATATTATTTCTTTAGTCCAAAACTTGTTTCTTATTATTTTATTTCTTTTGTTCACAAGTAGTATTTTGATGGGAAGGAAAAATAGTGGTTTTTTTATATAAAAGAATTATATTTTATAATATTTGAAAAAATATAATTTGTTATCAATTTGTCCTCTTAATAAAAAAAATATTCATTATAAAAAGTTATTATTATTCAATCTAAATTAGCTATGCTTTCAATAAAGTTTAACAATTTGATAATGAATAAGAAGCCAATTATTTCTATATAATTTTTGGCTATGGAAATTAATATTTTTAAGTTAGACATCTGTGTTTTATGCATTTTATCTTAGATTTGTAAGACAATTTGGTTAGTCAAATAAAAACAATTTAATTGCCAAAGTGCGTATATTTTAAAATTATAAAAGAATTATGGATTTTTTTTTTTTACTTGATGAATTAGGAGTGTGTTAAATATATTGGTTAGTACAAAGATAAGGACATCAATGTTTTAAATTTAAAAAAAAAAAAATAAAGGATGTTGGATTGTTACGGTGAATTAGTGGGTAAGGGGATGATACCTTTACAAAATATTTTTTAGTTTTTTAATTTTAATTTCTAATAAGTTATTGAATCTTTAATTAAAAAATAATTTTTTTAATTATTTTTAACTTTTCAATTTTATTCTATACAATAAATTGGAAATGATAAATAACCAAGAACATTCTTGAGCTTTGGTAATATTTCACTCTTGATATTCGAGAAAGATACAAAATTTAATATCATGTTATAATTTTCTCTTACATTAGTTAATTGCAGTTATATTTTGGAATAACCAAATAACCTTTATATTTAAAAGGCTTATCTTGCCTTCTCTCCATACCTTTTTACCGTGATCAAAGCTTTCGTTATCGTCGACTCTTTTCCCTCTCCCCCTCCAATACCTTTTTTGGTGACTGAATTGTTATTAATGTCATCACCAACTAGTTTTGCATTCATATCTTAGATTCAATCATATTCTAAAATCATTTATCAAAACATCCATATCCATAAGAGTTGGCTTATAACAATTAAATTACATAAGACTTGGTTCAATATTTCCTTTCCTAACCAACATCTCTTTCCATTTTCTTGTAAATTCTTATTCACCTTTTTTTTTTTTTTATCTTTATCCCATATGGATAAAACTGAAATGGACAATTTGATTATGCCAGGCATCTCATGCCATACTTCATCAATCCACCAATTGCATTTGTGAATATCTTATTGTAGGAGTGGTGCTTTGGGAAAGAAGTTACCTTATGCCTAATAAACTTCCTCCCTTCATCTTCATGTACACGAATTTCAATTGCATACCATGATTGAAAAGAATTGACAGTCTAAAGCCTATTGATTTACCATAAATGCAAACCGATTGACCGTTATCTAAGAGAAGATAAGTAGTTCTTCTATTGTTAAAAGACAAAGGGAGAACATGTAGCAACTTGCATAGATCTCGTATTTCCTATATAGTCTGTCGATCAAACTAACGATTCTCTTCTCATAAAAATAGAGAGTCTTTCCAGTACATAGCTCTATTGGTTTGGAGCACAGCTACTCATTGTTCAAGGTCATCATATATTCCTCGAACTCCTTGATATCGGTGAAGTGGGAGGTTACCCTGGATTCATCTCTCCTTCTATAAATAAATAAATAAACATTTCCTAGAAGAGAGTAGAATGAATCTTTGATTCCCAAATTCATTCTGGTCTTGATTCATCATGGAATTTTCGAAATCTATAAAACCATTCTAGGAGAGGGCTCGTACTTCTCAAAGATCAGAGAAGGAAAGAAGCAAATCGGCATCGGTCTTCATCTTCTTTGTTCGCTGAATAATATACACTCATCCATAATTTTTTTTAAAATATACAATCTATAATTTTTTTTAAAAATATACACTCATCCATAAGTATATCCTAATAATTTGGGCTTGGCTTATTTATTTTTAAATGTGTTTAAGTTTGATTTGTTTATAAATCAAACTTTGAAAATAGTGTTGGCGCGAGGCAGATCCAGGAAGCAGATGGGCAGAGGGTTGGGTAAGGTGGGGGTGGGCAGAGGGATGGGTCAGGTGGCCAATTGCGGTGTGTGTGTGTGTATATATTGATGTTTGAGAGACTAGCACGAGCAAAAGCCATTCCAGTTCTCCTCTAGATTCGCCCCTGTTGGAGTTCTATTCATTACTATTTTTTGCTTATGAACTGTATTTGTTAATGAGCCTGAGAAGGGAGCTTGAACACTGAGTTGGGTTCTCCCATTAATTACTAAATTAATGAGCCTTACTCTATTCTTTTAGCTAGTTTGCTCTCATGAATAACCAAGGAAATAGTCTAAACATTTTGGTTGGATTTTAATATTATTTAAAGGTGAGAAACTCACTAATTTGAGGATATATAGCCTTCAAACTCACATGTGGTAAGTTTTTTTTTTACCTCTATTTTATTATTGCCTAGCATAGGTCTCATGGCATGTGTTTGTGACATATATGTTTGCTTAAATAATATAATGTGTGTGTGTGTGTCACAGAGACGTTGGTTATGCAATTAGGATCTAATAATGAAAATACCCAAAAGGAATTGTTATTAATGAGAGATAGGTGTAGGAATCTTTAAAAGACAAAACGCCCATAAAAGTGGTCTCTTTGAAGGTTGGGTGTCCACAGTCGAAAGACTTGAAAAATGTTGAGAGTTAATTAAGGAGGGTCCATCATGTTTAGAGGTTCACGAGAAGAATATGAGTGGGGAATTTTGTCAAAAGACTACTATTTCATGTTTCATGTATTCAGAAGATTTTATTTTGATTTGTGTTTAGATGACTATGAGTCGAATGACTAAGTGATAATAAGGAAAATCACAGGATTTCTCATAAAAATTAATGGGTTCGCTTTGCAACCGTCCTAAATCAAAAATATGAGAATTGTTATTTATTAATTATTTAAAAATTCATATTTTTCCATTTAGTGTTGAAAATAAATGAGTGGGTGGTTCGATTTGACTTAGAAGATAGGTGCAGATAATCCGATATATTCGGCCCATTGTCGATGTGCATATCGGAGTGTGGCTTAAGTTTCACTTTATGCATTTCTTCCCTTTTGGACCTAGCTTTGTTATATGATTAGAACGTTTGTATTTTTTTTTTTTTATGATTCAAGTCTCGAGCTTCTTCCGATTAATCTTGGGGAGAGCGGACTTCTCCCCTGATTCGCCATCCTGATAAATTTGGATAAGGTCACAGTCTATATACGTTTAGAATGGACTTTCAGGGAACAGCTACCCTCCCCGTAAACCCCACCTTTATGTCGTAAGGACAAGGCTCACAAAGGGGTGACATGGCACACCATAACCCTGCCTCCACGTGAGCAACTTGCCTTTTAATTTTACTGTTACCTTCCAACAATAATTTTGCTTTTCAAAATACCACAAAAATTCAAATATTTGATGCTCTTTTTATTTTCCTTATACTTTACCGCTGCGCCATGCTCGTGCGACGAACCTTTGTATTTTTGACACTACCATTAGATGATCATGCAATTCAATGTTCAATATTAGGTCTAGAAAGAAACATAAAGAATTATGGAATTGGAATTTCAATTCAAAATTTTAATGAATTCTTGTGTTGGGTATAAAAGAAAATATAGGAATTAGAATTTTGTTTACCCTTTAAACTCCAGAAATAGAATTCGAATCAAAGTGGGTTGGAATTGAAAATTAAAATTCTTAAATATAATTGAGATTTACTTATAATTTGAATTATATGAATTTGTGAATGTTATTCACAGCTAATTAGAAGTCATGACAAATACTTGATGAAATTATATTTAGCACAATTTCAATGGGTACGTGATGGATGCGTAATCAGATTGAAGGTACATTTTCTATTTCTTGTGGCGTTGAAATTTTTAATTATAAAAATATTACTTTCATAGTAGTATAATTATTATAACTCACGATTTTTAATATATACAACAAATTACGAAACATGTTATATTATTAAAAAAAAAATTATGGGTAGATGGCACTAAAGGATTTATCTTTATTGTTGACTGAATATAACAATAAGATTTGAGATTGAGGAATTGCCTTTTAGATTTCTAAGAGCTTGCAAGATAGATTCTAATTAGAGGGTGTAGCGAACACTTTGATAATTAAGTTAATTTGATTGAAATTTAAAAGAGAGCTCAAAAAGTTGTTAAAGTATTTTTAGCATACTTAAAGATGAATGATTGCCTCTTATTTATGGTGGTGAAAGCTGACAAATAGCAAACTCCCGTTTCTTTTGAGATTGAGATTACCATCATTTGTTTTGACATTCAAGACGGAGATTTTAAAGATAAAGTGACGTGTTCCTAGTGGGAGTATGATTCAAAGAGTCTTTAAGAGACTTTTGAATTTCTCGAAGGGATCCTTTCTTTTAACCTTGAAAGCAAGTTCGCTAGACGATCTACTAAGGACTTCTTTTATCTCAAAAGTCTCCTTAGTCTTTTTTGAGTTTTTGTATAGCCTCTTTGACCTTTGCACTTGTTTTAAGCTTGTTTCTTTTACACCCATTTTATTTTGCACATCAATATTATTTTAATAGTATTTTAGAAGTAAAAAATATTATAAAAATTAGAAAGATGATATGTGCATAGCATGTGCAAATAAAATAAAAAAAAAAATTTAAATAAAGATCCATGTTGCTTGAAAGTTGTAATATAGTATTTACATTGTTTAGGAAAAATAAATATTGATGTGGTTATAAAATTGTTTAATAAATTCATTTTAATATTAGAGATGTTATAAATTTAAATTTTATTAACATAATTATTCTTTATTTTTCATAAGATATTAGAAAATATTTTAAACATAAAAAATGGTAACAACACTCCAAGTGCTATCTTCGAGGCATGAGATGTGAGGGAGCATTCCTTATCCGTAGAGAGAGCAAAATCAAAAACATAATTTTATTCGTTTTTATTTTATAAAATTACACAAACTTTTTTTTAGTAGAATTGAAAGGGTTGCCACACATAGAATTCTAGTCTAAAATTCTTGTGGGAATTTTAGACTAGAATTCCATGATAACGAGAATTCAACCAACTATTGTAGTTTACTATATATTATTTTTATTTATTTTTATTTTTTACAATGATTATAAATATTAATAATTAATAAAGATATTGTTAATTCTTTCTCATTTATCATTAGTCCATAAAATTATTTTGACATAAGTTTGTATTGTAGATATTAAGTTAAATGTTATAAATTGTTATTATTTTGTTTTATGAAATTTGATATTAAAATAAATGTGAATTTAGTGATTGTTTAATTTATTTTATGAAGTTAAATATTAATTTAGAATGTTAAAAAGATTGTATAATTATTGTATTTTATCTAAAAAAAAGTGCATTAAATATAACTTAAAAAATGATATAACAATAATCATCAATATAACTCATAAATGAACAAAAGACTAATCCACTTGGAGCACAGCTTGGTGCTCACAACGTACCCATGGCTGACTGGATCTTATGGATTTCATCCTCCCATCAGTCCACCGGGGCCAGAATGATTTTCTACCTATAATACAATAGGCCCACCGAATTTTATGAATTTCAACCTCCCATCAGTCCAGTGGAGCGAGACTGACTTTCTACTCATAGGAAAGTATCTTCCAAAATGATTTCTGTTCGACCACGTTGCTGAATCTCGCACATTTTGAATTGAAGTTTCTGATAACTCAGACTGGGAGCCCTTCCATTGGAACTCATCAGAGTCATCACTTTGTTGGATACTTGCACATGAATCTGGTCGTTCTTCGTCATCCTCATATACCATATGAACAGCGCATTTTACTGGGACAAACATTTCAGCACGACTACTACTAAAATAAAAGAAGATCTCAGTCAAAGTTTTCAAATGATTAACCTCCATCTCCCTCTTAAAACTTTCAAGTGCCACGTAGTCCAGAAATAAGTGATCTGACCGAAAATCGGTTCCGGAAATGGTGATTTTCTGGGCATAGACTGCAACATCATTGCGCAACCCGTAACATTCCAGATTGACTTCGACATAAATTGAAGGAGCCTTTGCTTCAAAAACAGCACA
This sequence comes from Diospyros lotus, assembly GCF_014633365.1. Taxonomy (NCBI): domain Eukaryota; kingdom Viridiplantae; phylum Streptophyta; class Magnoliopsida; order Ericales; family Ebenaceae; genus Diospyros; species Diospyros lotus. The sequence goes on along the minus strand of NC_068339.1, from coordinate 41,549,442 downwards.
TACAAAAAACCCCCTGAGCCTTTGATACCAATCTGGCTTCAGCTGGATTCCAACATAATGCCCCATATTATTTTGATACCTGAACCACTTTGGAATCTCCCTTTCAGGAACAACAATAGTACATTTCGGATAAACAAAACCAGTGTGTTTGGAATCAACAAAACCCTGCTACAACAAATAAAGACATGAGAGAGAGAGAGAGAGAGAGAGAGAGAGAGAGAGAGAGAGATGGACCTTAAGATAATTTCTGAAAAGTTCAAGGGAGAGGCTGGGCCTATTCTTTACTAGTGTATGACAATGCATTAAATAGACCTTCCCAAGCTTTCTGGGCAATATAGGCGGATCCGGCAATGTTTCTAATGATGTGCATCCACTTGCATTAACGCAATTGATATTTGTCGGGAGATAGGGCAACGTTTTAAGCTTCTTGCAATCCATCAATTCAAGACGGTGAAGCCTGCAAAGACCTTCAATGCTTGCTGGCAAACTAATAATGTTGCTACCACTAAGGTATAATTCGCGCACACAGGATAAGGAGCCTAGGCCATTTGTGAGAAATCCATCTGAGAAGTTGCAGCAACGGAGATCTAGTAAAAAAATAGAGCGTAAGCTTGATAGAGCAGGTAGCTCAAAACCCATAGAATCTTGACGTTTTTTCCGAATTAGAAATGATGATAATAGCGAATTCCGCGGTGTTGATGTTACTGGTCCCTTGCATCCCAAAAATGACAAAACCATAAGCTCATTCAGGTGTATAGTCGAGGATAGTGGTTGCTTAATAGCAGTAAAATCAGCACGAAGTTCCCGCAATCTCTCCAATCCTCCTAGGTTCTCGGGCAACTTGCTAAGTTTTGAGCAGCCAGAAACAATCAAACTTGTAAGAAGTTTCAACCCACAAATGCCACTTGGAAGACTTGTAAGTTCTTTGCAATCCCTCAAATTTAAGAACATAAGCTTTTTGATGGCTTCAATGGACGGGTGGATCTCAACGAAGTTCATACCTTCAAGACTCAATTCCTTAAGATTTGATACCTGTGTAAAATCTAAGTTCTTGGTTATGCCTCGCGAATAACTGAGGTCAACGCGTTTCAACTTGTCTAGGCACTACCATAGATATCAGTAGACAAAAAATAAACAGGATTTTAGTAACGCAAGCATATATACTAAAAAAAAAAAAAAAGCAATAGGATTTGTTTTCGTCGTACCATTCTTCCATTCCAAGGTTGTTTCAGGCAACTATTGGACATTTTTAGCGTGACAAGGCTGTCCGGTTGAAAATTTGACGGAAGGCATTTTGAAGGATATCCGTGCCAATCAAGAACGCGTAAATCATTGGAGAGGTAGTCGAGACCATTAGGAAGCTGAACATTACTAAGCTTGAGCAGTCGCAATTTGCTCATCTTTGAAAACGCATCAGGACTCAAGGATATCTCATTTGTTTTATGAGAAACCAAAACTATGGCCTCGACTGTTTCTGTCCCCTAACAAACAAGCGGTAAAAATAAGAAACTGAATCTGAAGGAAAGGGTTATTGAAATTTAAACAAATTTTTATCATTACACAAAAAAAGGGAAAAGGTAAGAGAAATTGAACAGAGATTTTGTTTGTCAAACGAAGCACATGCTGTGCAAAATAATCTATTTATATATGTTCCATTCTATTGAGAGTAAAAAATAATAACATACAAGTTTAAGAATTTCTATATACAAGTTTAAGTTTTGCGATGACATGATGATTCATAATTTAACAGGCAAAAATTTTGTTGGTCCAATTACATAATGAAGTTTGGCCACGCATGCATGAGAAGATATTGTTGAGAGTAAAAACAAAAATATAAAAAGTAAAGATACCCCTCAGTGGACAAACCTAGGCTCTTAATTAGATGATAAGATAATTTACAAATTCAACACATTCTCAGATGAGAGCATTTGCACTTACTGTTTTTTTTGTGAGTGTATGATAGATGTCTTCATACTTCCACAACCTACTCCTTCTACCGGGCTCTCTTGGGGATTCTTCATTAACAATATGACATCCCATTTCTTGTATCAGATCATGCATGTCTATCCTATCGTGTGTTATCGTTACAAGTGCCTTGTCTTCAAGAACCCTTATTCCAATATCAGCGTGGAAACCACAAGCATCCAGTATATCTTTTACGTAATTTTTGCTCTTCCTTTTAAAGAAGCACGCAATGTCAAGAAAAATTTCCTTCTCCTCATGGTCCAGTCCATCATAGCTTAATTTGAGCACGTCCTGAATTTCTGCATTGGGCTGTTGCCTTAATCTATCAACTGCACTTCGCCATTCAATTATGCTTCTTCCAAAGAGAAAAGAGCCCAAAACTTGGAGAGCTAATGGAACTCCTTTAGCGTAATGAACTACACTGTTTGTGAGCCCCTCATAACCCTGTGTTGGTTGGTTTTTCCTAAATGCTTTACAACAAAATAGCTTTAAAGCTTCTCCGTGATTTAGTTCCTTGACATTATACACATGATTCACTTCAAGTATATCAAGTAAATGAGAGTCTCTTGTTGTTATTATAATCCGGCTCCCTGAACCAAACCAATCAAGCTTACCAACAAGTGCTTCCAGTTGATTTAGCCGGTCCACATCGTCGAGGACTATAAGAACCCTCATGTATCGTACCCTGTTCATTATCATACTAAGCCCTCGATCAAGATTTCTTATTTTTATATCACTGTCTAAGAGGATGTCAGAGAGAAGCAATTCTTGCAATGACTCCAAACCATGTTTCTTAGAAGTTTCTCTGACATTTGCAAGGTAGCTGCTACCATCAAACTCAGAACAAATTTGGTTATAAACAGCCTTGGCAATGGTAGTCTTTCCTATACCACCCATTCCACATATCCCCACCATACATGAATCATCCAATCCTATACCCAACAGTGATTTCACTTCTGCTACACGAGGATCTAATCCAACAACATAATCAAGAATGCTTGAATCCTTATCCCCCAATTTACTAAGAATGTCTTTGACGATTTCTCGGACAAGTTTTGCTTCAAGCCTGTCCATTAGATGAAAAAAATAAAAAGTAAAAATTCAAGATAAGTTTAAGAACCCAACCACGTCTCATAAGAATATAGGTATAGCCACATGATGAAGAGGCGATCTGGATCCCTCTCTAGCAGCATATGCATGGGATGCTTTGAGGAAGAAAAGCAAGCTTTATAATGGGATTAACTAAAAAATATATGATCACATTTTCATCACAATTACACAAGAAGCGTTGCAGGTGACTGTGAAAACATATTAATTGAGCAAATATATTATATATACCTAGACATCCAATTGTTTTGATCAATTTTGTCTTTGTTTTTGCTCTTCTTTCTTTTCCCTTTTCCAAGCTAACATGAAATAAATTAGCAAAATGTCCAAACCTCAGCAATTAGGAAAGAAGTACCGAAAAAATGATAAAGCAGGACATAATCCTCATCTGTCAAGGAATTGAAGCCAAACCTACAATGCCCCAATAACAATTGAAGTCTCTTGAAAAAACAATCAAATCAAATTTGTGTTTTTTGCGAACCAAACAAATAAAAGAAGAGTTACCCGTGGGTTGTGCCATTTTCTGAATCCCACCCAGAAATATTGGCCGCTTCCATTAGAGCATTCCTCCATCTCTGCACCTTCTGCTTCTCCTTCTCTTCGTTGGAATATCGGTCGTGTCTGGCGAATGCTTCTCCAATGCTTCCTCTTTGTTTCCGTAAATCCGAGGGATCTACTTTGTAGAAAACCGGCAAAACGGTGAGTCCCCTCGTCTTCTGGCACTCGAGGATCTTAACGAGTTCCTCCAAGCACCACTTGGAAGAAGCGTAGTTCTCGGAGAAAATAACGAGGGCAAGCCTCGACTCTTCGATGGCTTTCAGGAGCGCCGGAGAAATGGACTCACCTCTCTCGAGCTTCAGGTCATCCTTGAACGTGAAAATGCCCTTCTGATGCAGAGCCGAATAGAGATGGTCAACGAAGCCGCTGCGGGTGTCTGCGCCTCTAAAGCTCAAGAAGACGTCGTATTTCCAGGAACTAGACCCAGATGAGAGAGAAGCTCCGTCCTGAAATTGGGTGCTGGTGGAGGCCATCGTTCAGCTACTCAAAAATCAAACTAGCTTCGTATTGACCTATCGTCTATGCGAAGGAACAGAGGCCAAAAGGATAAAAGCAACAGAGTTCAGTGAAAGTATTTAATGTAAAATTTTGGCTTGGATTTCTTTCACACTGACCCGGCAATCAATAATCGTGAGGCTGTGGGCCCTCCTCTTGCAGTTAAAATACGATTGCGTTGCGTGCAAGGTGCGCTGTGAACTACAATATGAAAATCTCTTCGAAATTTCATTCAATATATTTGAATTAATTACAATATTTTATAGATATTAATACGTGTAAATTAGACAAACTTATAAATTACAATCATATTTTTTACCAAACAAAAACTTACTGATAAATAGATTAAATATATTATTTATTATATTAATTTTTACACAATTTTAAAAATATATAAATTAAATATATTACTGTAAATAAATTAAATTTTACTGCTATTGTTGAATTTTTCAAATTTAAAAACTCACTTCATCTGAACTTTGTTTTTTTATTAAGAACGCAATGAAATTAAGATATAAAATAAATTTATATTTTTTAATCTAATAAATATTTTAAAAATATATATAATTACTCAATAAAAACATGAAATGAGAATTATATGTGACCGATTCTGAGATTTAGAGTAATTATAAAAAATATTTATGACGTTTGAAAAAAATATAAAAGAATACCTAAAATTTAATTATATTATAATTTCTCTCATATTATTAATTAACTATCGTTAAATTTTATAAAAATATTTAAATATTCTTATATTTAAATTTATTCTCTTATTTTTTCATCATTTCTTTCTCTCTGTTTTATATCTCGTCCATTATTTTCTACATCTATCTACGATGATAACGACTAGAATTAAGAAAAAAACGATGACAACCGCAAATAATAATAACGACGAAGTTTATTCATGACAATAGTAGTGACAATGAAAATAAAAACATTTTCTTTCTTTTTCTCTCTCTAATATTTTCTTCTTTTTCTCCTTACTAAATAAATTAATCCTTATAATTTTATTTTTTAGTCATTTAATTGAAACAGATAGTGATAGAATTATAAGTCTGATCTTTATAGATATGGATTAAGAGTTAAGAGTTGTTTTTATTTTCTACAAGTTTTCAATGAAGACAAATAAATAAAACATATGTAATAATTAAAAAAGAATTATTAGTAATAACGAAGTCAGCTAACTTCGTCGTTAGCTTCGTCATTACCAACAAATACATACATATGATCCGCATTCACATGATCCATATATAGTTTAATTAGTCAATTTGAAATCCTAGCTATATAATCGATCGAAGATTAATAATAATTAATTGTAACCAAATAAATGGTAATTGTCTATTGTACGTCTAGAATCTAACAATCGTATATAAAACTTAATGAATAAATAAATAAATAATACTGATCATGTGTCTATTGTACGTCTAGAATCCCTCATTGATTAGATGATAACAAAATTAAGAAAAATGCTATTTGTACAGAAGCTTTTGTACAGAATGCTTACAGAAATAATATATTACAATATATCGCGATATATTAACATCAAAATATCGTGATATTTTGATCATGTTCATCCCCTTCTCCCTCTCCCCCCTTCCCTTACCGCTGCAACTTCGCCTCTGCCTGCTCTCGCCGTTGCAACCTCCACCGCCTCGCCCGTCGCCTCTACCGCCTCGCCCCGTCGCCTCATCGCGTCGCCTCGGCTGCCTTGCTGCCGCGCCCCGCCTCGCCGTTGCAGCTGTCGCTGGGGCCGACGGTGTAACATCCCGCATCGAGCGATAGGAAAGACCGGAACAACTTACCCTGATGGGCCTACACGAACTTCCCAGGGGGGTCACCCATCATTGGATTACCCCAGGTCAAGCACGCTTAACTTGGGAGTTCTTTGCCAACATTCAGCCCAAAAGGTATCCAGCTGGTGTTGTTTCCTTTCTTACACTATCCTCGATATATACTAACCTCTCTGGGCTCTCGGGGTATTACATTCTTCCCCCCTTAAGCGCATGACGTCCTCGTCATGCGACCTTACAACTGGTCCCAGATCTTCTCCCCTTGGGGGCTGCCATCCTAGAAGCCTGCCAGAAGCCGCTCCTTGTACAGGCCCTCGAACCCCAGCGCCACTCTCCGCCCTCATCGGACCGCTTTCACCAAGGGTCGGCTCTGATACCACTTGTAACATCCCGCATCGAGCGATAGGAAAGACCGGAACAACTTACCCTGATGGGCCTACACGAACTTCCCAGGGGGGTCACCCATCATTGGATTACCCCAGGTCAAGCACGCTTAACTTGGGAGTTCTTTGCCAACATTCAGCCCAAAAGGTATCTAGCTGGTGTTGTTTCCTTTCTTACACTATCCTCGATATATACTAACCTCTCTGGGCTCTCGGGGTATTACAGACGGTGTGAGAAGGAGAGCGAGAGAGAGACAAAGGGAGAGAGAGATGCTGCATTTGGGTCATTAATTGCAAGGGCAAAATGGATATTTTGATTACCCTGTAAATGTTTTTGTAATCTTTGTTATGTACAAATAGCATGACTCCAAAATTAATAAACAAAAACTATTATTATAGCTAATGCCTAAGCTATGGTGGGTGCTCAGTGTGTGTGATGACTGATGAGCTGGCAGCACCTCATTGGGTGTGTGCTCCACACACCCAATGAGGTGCTGACACTGAGCTGGTGCCAGGTAAGTGTCATCAGTCATGACACTCAGCATTACTCTTCGTTATGTATATATATCTGCTTCTTCAAGTTCATGGCATCTAATGTGGTGTTCAGTTTAGTTACACAATCTTTGTTAATAAACAAAAATGAAGATTACGCGATTTTTGTTAAATAAAATAAAAATAAATAATAAAAAAAAGATTAATTAATTAGTATATGGTGGGCTTAGTCGTGACCCTAATGAAATACATTATTACTGTTTGTCGTTATTAACTAGATTAGTTTTTTTTAATGTTAATTAGTAATTAGATTAGAGTTTTACAATTAATTAAATTGGTTAGGGCTTAGGTTAGCTATATTTGTTATGTGGTGGCAGAAATGTATCTTCTTCCGCCAATTCTTTTGCATGTAATAATTAATAAATGGAGTGACATTATTCTTCATATTATTTCTTTAGTCCAAAACTTGTTTCTTATTATTTTATTTTCTTTTGTTCACAAGTAGTATTTTGATGGGAAGGGAAAATACTATCTATTATAATATTTGAATAAATATAATTTGTTATCAATTTGTCCTCTTAATAAGAAAATATACATTATAAAAAGTTATTATTATTCAATCTAAATTAGCTACGCTTTCAATAAAGTTTTGCAGACAGAATAAGGGCAATAATGTTTTAAATTTGAAAAAAAATAAAGGATGTTGGATTGTTACGGTGAATTAGTGGGTAAGGGATGAATTAGTGGGTAAGGGGATGATACCTTTACAAAATATTTTTTTTAGTTTTTTAATTTTAATTTTAATAAGTTATTGAATCTTTAATTAAAAAATTAATTATTTTTAATTTTTCAATTATATACTATACTATGAATTAAAAATTATAAATAACAAAAAACACCCTTGAGGTTTGGTAATGTTTCACTCTTGACATTCAAGAAGATACAAGATTTAATATCATATTACAATTTTCTCTTGCATTAGTTAATTTTAGTTATATTTTGGAATAACCAAATATTCTTTATTTTTAAAAGGCTTATCTTGCCTTCTCTCCACACTTTCTCTATCTTGATCAAAACTTTCATTATCGCCGACTCTTTTCTTTTTTTCCCTACTCTAATACCTTCTTTGGTGATTAAATTGTTGTTGTCATCGCCAACCAGCTTTGCATCCCTTTCTTAGATTCAATCATATTTTAGAATCATTCATCAAAACATCCATAAGAGTTGGTTTATAACCATTAAATTACATAAGACTTAGTTGGATTCTTCTTTTCCTAACAAACACACCTTTTCATTTTTTTGTAAATTCTTCTCCTCATTTTCTTTATCATTATCCCACATGGATATAATCGAAGTGGACATTTGATTATGCCAGGCATTTCATGCCATACTTTTTCTATCCATCAATAGCATTTGTGGATATCCTATTGTAGGAGTAGTGCTTTGAGAAAGAAGTTACCTTACACCTAATAAGCTTCTTCCATTCATCTTCATGTACATCAATTTCAATTGCATACCATGATTGAAAAAAATTGGCAATCTAAGGCTTATTGATTTACCGTAAATGTAAATCGATCAATCATTATCTAAGAGAGGATAAGTAGTTCTTTTATCGTTCAAGGGCAAAAGAAGAACATGTAGCGACATGCTTAGATCTCATATTTCTTGCATAGTTCGTCGATCAAACCAACGATTCTTTTCTCAAAGAAATGGAGAGAGAGAAAGTCTTTCCAATATGTACCTCTGTGGACTAGGAGATCATTATCGAGGCAAGGTGAAAACAAACATAGGATCATGACCTTTTTTCTTTTTTCTTTTATTGTTGATATCATATCGAGTGCAGCTCTTTCTTATTTATGGTCATCAAATGTTCCTCCGACTTCAAGAAATTGGTCAAGCGAGGGGCTACCCTCGACTCACCTCTCATTTTATAAATAAAAAACCCCTCCTTAGAAGAGAGTATAAGCTCCAAGATGAGTATGTCCTGGATTCCCGGATTCATTCTCGTCTTTATCCATCATAGAATTTTTGAAATCTTTAAAAACGTTCTAGGAGATGGCTCATATTTCTCAAAGATCACAAGGTGCTGAAGTGGCAAGATAAGGGGGTCTGTATTTTTTGTGTGAAATGGATGCTCTCACATCTCTTCTACTTCTTCTTCTTGCTAGTGTTCGATCCAATTCTCTCATTTGTAATCGTTAACCCAAATTGGATTCAATCAAACATAGATGAGGGATTTCATCAAGCCCACTTGTTAAGTCATATATTAGGTTTTGATGTTGATGAGAGAATGCTTTTAATGATGATATGCAAAACAATATATTAAAGATGAAAGTTGATAAATGTATAATCAAGTAAGGCATAGTATTATTTGAGTATATCATCATATCACTTGAATGTAGATTGTTTTTGTCTCGAGTGATTGTCAAAATTAATCAAGTAATTTAAAATTTTACTCAAGTAATTAATTGTTGATTTTGAATTTATAACCATTACAACGCATTTAATGCGTGCAGTTTCTGCTCTTCAACTCATGATTAGTTCATTAATTGTTGATTGATCATTTTGAGATGATTTATATATTAATTATCCTTTTGTAATCTTTTTGTGAGTTTGTTTAAAGTGAAATTTGACAGTTACAAAGAAAGAATTTTTTATCCAAAGATAAAGTAGTAGAGCATTTAAGATGACAAGACCATATAAAGAGATCGAGAATGAAAAAGAGATAATATAGACAAGGAGAAAACAATATGAACTCTCAAAAAGAGCTTACCTCAAAGAACTTCAAGTGTCCTTTGTTCATACACATGCTTAGAAAGAAAAGAGAGATCAAGTTTACTCTTTTTATCTTCTTTCATCTCTATAATCCAAGAGAAGTAAATTGTATTCTATTATCATTCTTTCGAAACTTATCTTATATATCTTTTATTCACATTCATTTGAGAGTTGTAAAGGTTACACCTTATCCTTACAAAATGCAATGGTTGTGGTTGATCTTGTTAAAAGTCATTTGTAAAAAGATTTGTCGCTGATGCTCTTGCAAAAGTTACTTAAGTAAGTTGGTTGACTAAATTCTTGGTAAGAAGTCAAGGTAATAGATTAGGCTGCTAGCCGAACCACAATAAAATCTCTGTGCATTGCATTTATTAAGTTTTCTTTATATTTTTTTTTAGTTAAATTGAGAAAAAATTTAAGAGAGAGGCTGAATTTATCTCCCCTCTTAAGCTAATTGTGTTTTTCACCACCGAATCAAACCCAAATGATATAGGTTTCTATCAACCTATATTTTTGGTTAAAGAATCTGGTTATAGGGATGAAGAAAATGTAGTAGCCAAAAGTGAGTTTGGTCGGAGATGATAAAAAATGCACATGGTAAGTCCTCTCTCTCTTCTCAACCTTCAAAGAACCCAAAACTTTGGCAATATCTAAGTTATTTGTTTAAACCCAAATACAAAATTTGGGTTCAATCTTCCGACAGTCAATGATCAATGTTTTTTTCTTATTTTTATTTTTTTAAATCAATGATCAATGTTTTTTTCTTATTTTTATTTTTTAAAATCAGAAGATAGAGGAAAGAAAAGATGAGTAAAGGGAATATTTAGTCTTTTTGTTTAATAACATAGGACTTGATTGCAATTTTGCTAAATCTTGTAGTGTTCTTCGTAATTTACCCAATTATAAAATACCAAGAAGGATATTTTCTAAATTTTCCAACGATGAATGTTGTTATTTTTTAAAATATAAAATGTTAAGACGTATTTACTTTAAAATTGAAGTTAAAATTTAAAAAAATATTTTCTATAAGCCATCATTTTTACTTCTATTTAGGAATTCATTATTGCTATAATTAAATGAGCCAGCAATTGTCACTTTTTATTTTTGATTTGAAAACTCTACCTCAGCTATAGACTATAAACTGTGTATATTAACTTTTGTTTGCTATTTAAAATTTTAAGAGGTAAATTAATTAAAAAATTATTATTTTCTCTTTCTCTCTCTTGTTTACTTATTTATTTTTTATTTTCTTACTAGGTTATTATTGTTGGTCCCTTAGAGTATGACCACTCAAGAGGGAGATGAATTGAATGATTAAAACTTTTATCAATTTTTTAATAAAAATCTTATTATTACAAATTTATCAAAATTAGATTAATGTGAATGTATATGTGAGAGGTTGTAGAGATGAATTTCACACCACAAGATATATCAATGAGACACAATATATGGCATAAGACGATTTTTAAGTGGTTCGGTGTATTCTACACACCTACTTTACTTTCCCAAGATCTAACCACTATTGGGGTTCCACTAAAAACCAACACCAAGGTTTTCCCTTTAAACACTTTGGAAACTAATACAACCCTAAATTACAAATGGTTCTAGAAAACCTAAGCAATCTACAACAAAATTTAAATAAGTACAATACTTTGTCCACACTTGGACTCAAAAGATTTAAACAATAAGAAACTTATGCAAGGCAATAAATAAAATGATACAATAACCTCAAGATGGAGAATTTCGGATTCAACTCGAAGACACTTTCTCTTTTTTGCCTTGTGGCTCTTGAGTGATTGAGCAATGAAGCTTGAGAGCCTTTGGATGCTTGGTTAACTTGATGAGAAAGATTGGGAACTTGTAGTGCTTCTTTGAACTCAAATAAGTGTTAAAATTCTCAAGCAAAACAGTCTTTGAGCTTTTATAGACGTGTTAGGAGAACCTATGCAACATTCAAAAAAATGATCGTTGAACCCGAGAAGTCGACTTTCCTGAAACAAGAGTCGATTTCCATTTTAAGTGGGATTCGACTTTAGTTATACAAGAGTTAACTTCTCTAATGTTAGAGTCAACTCTTCGAAATATACCAATATTTTCAGGTCGATTCTGCATAAACTACTCTCGGCTGGGTCGACTCTAGCTTTGCAAGAGTCGACTTTAGTTTAAGGGGAGTTGACTCTAGCTATACAAGAGTCGACTTCTGAAGCCAAAATTTACAGGAAATAGATTTTATACATATAGTAAATGCTTGAGACTTGGTTTTGATAAAAAAAATAGTTTTAGTGAATATTATGATATTAAAAAAATAAACAACAATTTACTTGAAAAACTATGGACTATAAATTATACATCAATTATAAAATATTATTTTTGTTAGTTGTCAAAACTTAATTGAAAATTTAATTGGGGCAAGTTGGCTCAACAATTATTTTCTATGTTGTTCATGTTCCCTTGAATTACTATTGCTCTATAGCATGTAGTACAAGAAAAGTTTGTTGTATCCTAGGGTAGTTGCCTTCGATATTATTATTATTATTGTGTGGCAGAATCTACTTTTTAGGATAGTGACATTATGTCTCAAGATTATTTTTTTATCATCATTATTTTGTTATCTTTACACCTTCATTTTTTTTTATTCCAACAACACCTACATGATCTTTCAAATGTGTCGAGAGTTAAGAGGGGGGATGAGAATGAATAAGAAGAAAAGAAGAGTAAGAAAGTATTTGGAAGTATAGGAAAGAGACAAAAGGAAAATGAGAAAGCAAAAAAATAAGGGAAAGAAGATGGAAAAATAGAGCATAAAGAAGAAGATAAAGAGACAAGAAGATTTATCTCTAATAATCAACGAAAAATATGGACAACTAGTGATCCAAGATAGAGGTAGTTAGTGACCTAGGGTTGCAGGAGCTTTTTTAGAATGAAGAGGATATGAAAGAAACTTTACATAGAAAGAAAAAATAGGAGTGTACATATGACATCTTTTATGTATATTAAAGGAGTAGGTCATACCACCCTCAGGGCATAGGTCGAGCGATCGGAGAAGCAATATGTCGGTGTCAATCCAGTGGGTTAGAAGTTTGATTTTGGCCCTACGAAAGGGTCAAGGATCAACCTGCGATTTACCTCTCTTGGCATAATCGAAAACAAGAGCACTGAGGGTCACGTAAGGGCGATCATCCCAATGAGTAGGTCATACCATGCACGTGTGAGTGAAAATTATAAAAAAGAGCTTGACAATTACATTTTGTTTTAGTTATTTTTAGATAAAATGTAAATACCAAAAGGTAATGGTAAAAGTGTTTTAAATTTATAGTAATTGTGGAGGTTATGAGTTAAATTTTGTTGACAATTTAGTATGGCTATCTTTAGTTTTTCTAAACAAAATAAATATATATATTTTTTAAATTTAACAAGACTTCAATGAGAAGTAACACCAAATAAAGGATTTACTTAATTATTATAATAGATATATAAGTAAATTGCCTCCAAACCCCATTTGGTTTGGGTTATTTGCATACAGATAATCTATAATTTAAAAATATCTCTAGAGACCATTGTGGTTTTCATTTTCTTTCAAACACCTCCTTTGTTATTAACATCATTAATCAAATTGCACCAGATTAACTTAAATTAAGTAAAATTAACCAAAATTTCCTAAGAATTAAAAAGGGAACGCTAGTTGTTAAAACCCATTGGTCAATGAGCTCAATCAGTTAGAACTATAGATGGCAAGAAAAACTTACCCCTTGCAGGGACCATCTCGTCCCAATTGGAACAAAGTCAATTGTCTTTGATTAGAGATCAAGGTGGGACATGGAAGATTATATTATTGGTATATTATTATAAATGATAAAAATACTTTTCATGTCTCATCACCTTGAATGAGGGGTATTTTATATATTTTAAATATATTATATAATTTAAGGTATAAATTATGATATACCAATAATATTTTTTTATTTTTTATTAACATTTTTTAGGGTAAAGAAAGGCAAATCCCCTATTAACATTTTCATAAACAATAGTCTTAATCCCGCCTTACCCAGACAAACTTTGCCTCGTCGTACCTTATACTTGCCTCTTAATATATATATATATATATATTAAAATTATATATAGTGTATATAAATTTAATATTATATTTATATAAAATCATATTTTTTGTTTTATAAATTATTATATACATGTTTTACTTGATGCGCAACAAATTCCAAGCTAATTGTTCTCAATTTGACATTGTTCAATGTTCAGTGAGTAAATATTGCTCTCTAAAGGATTCTTAATTTTTACATTTATTATTATTATTATAAAATAATTCATAAAAAAATATTTAAATGTTTTTTTTCGAGAAATCAATTATCCCCACCCTGCCCCTGTTGGGGTTAGGAAATGGCCAATTTTATTATCTATTGTGAGGGGGGAATGGAGAAGGTCGTCCAGCCCTTTTGCCATCCCCAATAAAAATTAATCGTTGGATAAGTTTTAGATTTAAAAAAGAAAAACAGAAGAAGTGACGAGGGTGTCTTTAAGAAAACTAACACTAAAAATCCCTATAAGTATTTTAAGCCAAAGATTTAGATGAATTTTAAGACAAGAGTCTCGTAATTTCTAAAGAGTCTTCAGAAAGATATAGTTTTAGTATCTCAGAGGCTCAAGACTTGTTCAGAATCTATCGGGTTCAAGTCATTCGATGAGTCCGAAGAGTTTTTGAACTCATCCGAAGAATACTCATCCAGATACTTTGACTCCGAATATACCTCCAAATCTTCTTGTCTCATTCAATGCATTTCTTTGAAGAGTCGAGAGACTTCCATCTACATATCACGTGTGACGTGGATCCCACTACCAAACGTCTATAAATAATCGCCTATTTCATTGCAGAATGACATTTTGGCCCAGAGTCTTTGAGACTTCACTCTCTCACACAGACTCTAAACTCGAAAACTTAGACCCTGAACCACACAAAACATTTCGGGAAACAATCCATCAAAAGACTCCCCTTGGATCCATAAAGCATACACACATACATACATTAGCATTTTTGCTTCAAGACACTATAGCTTGACTTAAGCATCGAAGGGCCCGTGTGGCTTTTAACTATTTTCGTATTGTAGAACCTGCAGAAAACCAACCATCCAAAAACTCTCTAGGGAGCAAGACCCCTAAAGACTTCTAAAAGTCTTCTAGAGACTTCCAGCATCATTTTAACTCTCCCTAACAATAGATTGAACCGACACCCTTACGTGGTGTCCTAAACTTTGTGATTCTGCATGGATTCTGTCTGAATTATTTTTTAAAATAAATAAATAAATTTAAATATTATAATTTGACAACAACAAAATCAAACATAATTGAATTTTCCAATTTGAAGAGATTATTTTCAATGAAGTACAACAAATCCCAGGAATTGGATAACATTTTTGGGTACGAACCCCATTTGATAACTATTTTTTTTTTTTTTATATTTGAATTCAACTCATTTATGCTCACAAGCAAGGTCGCTTACCTTTTGTTTAAAATTTTACAGTTCGTTTATTGTTTGTTTATATAAATTATATATACATTACTCTCTTAACTGAATATAAGGAGGCATAAATAAAATACAAACGAGTCATGTATTGAATGAGTTTTTAAATTTTATTTATTTTCGTTCAATTAATTAATGCACAATGATGAAAAAAAAAGCTAAAATTAAATTTTGACAGATCATCAAACGTATTGATTTGCTTTGGTTTCGTTGGATGGTTTGCGCTCGAGGGGAGGGACTGGTGGTCTGCGGCTCGAGGTTTGGGTTCTCTTGTCTGTGAGCATCTATTCACCGGAAAGACATAGAGAAGAGAAAGAAACCCTTCTTCGCTATTGATCTTCCAGCTCTCCTCTTGATCTGTGCCCATTAGACGCCACTTCAGTTATATCAGACGCTCCAGAGCTCGAATTCCCGGACGCACTTGCAACCATCTCCTGAATTTCTCTCCAATCTGCACAATTTAGGTTTGTTACCTGTTTCATCATTTGAATCTTGCTTTTACGTTTGATAGCTCTTGAAGGTTTCTTGATTTAGTCCCATTGGGTATCAAGACGAGCATGGATTTGGATCGGAATGTGAGTTGTTTCTGAAAAAATTCAAGTGTTGTGTCGTTCAGAGCCTGGAGCCTGAACCCAAATACACGGGGTTGTGATATTTGGGAACGTTTCTTTGTTGTACTGAATTCGGAAGGTTGGGTGCTTCCCAACGGTTCAAAAGTCATGTTCTATGGTGCGCTGGTGTGGGATCCATTGCTCATTGTCGCCCAAATCATTTGCTTTCAGTGCTTATACTATCTAACACTCGGACTGTTTATGGAAATTCTCGTCGGGACTCGTGTATCGCGGATCAGTCTTGTGTATTTCTTTGATTATGTTACTATTACTGCTTCCACGGTCACTGGGTGGTGTGTCATTGCGGCATTTCTACTTAGCTCGCTTGCTGGGTGAGAATCATCATCTTTTTGTTTTTTCTTTCTTTAGTCATTGCTGTTTGGAAATTTATTTTCCATTTTATTTTGTTTACTTCATTTGCGGTTCTTAGCTTAGCCATACTTGAATGATGACTGATATTGGGTTTCTGCTGGTTACTGCACTTTTGATGCTTGTGTTTTGCAATTTGATCATAAAGGGGTTGACATTTACTGCTCAACAATACTTGAAAGAAACTTAATTGGACCAAATATACTGGGCTTTTTTTTTTGCTTGATAGAGGGCACCGAGACCCAATTGCAACAGAAGCTTCCCTCAAGGGTATTCACTATAGACTCAGGCCAAGGTTCCAAAGAGCAGACAGATGGGGTGAAAACCAATCCACAATCCCAAAAAAGAAAAAAGCAGCCCCAAAACCAACAAAACAACATGACACATAAAAATAGAAGCAAAACCTACATACCTACAAATTGGTGAATAATTGACCTGACTTGAGGATGAGAACTGTATACAATTGATCACACCCCGAGAATATCATAAAACAACGCATGAGTGCATCGACACACATACAGCATATATATATATATATATATTTGCAGGTGTGCAACCATAACACTACTATGGCAGTGAACTGGATTACATCTCTAGAAGATAAAAAGAAGTAGATGACTCACAGAACAGAGGTATCACCAGAGTTCCAGTATCAGGAAAATTGTGGCAGATTCACAGGAAAAATTCAGATCATACAACACAAAAATTGAACCAGCAATCCAACAAAATGGTAAAATCAGAATAATGAATACAGTTAAGCATATAGATTGTAGAACAATCTCATTTCTTTTGTTGTCATCTCCATTGAAATCTTCGTTCCTGGTATGGCCTCAAGCTTCTATTTTATTTTCCTGTTCATTGATCTTTTTTATTTGCTTTCCTTGTTTCCATTTGAGTTGTTACTTACAGAACCATTTGACAAGTGCTCTTGAGGGTTTTTCCATGAATTTAGAGGACGAAAGTTTTGCAAGGGTTGTAGGAGGGAAGGATGGAAGGGTTTGGCAAAGGAGAGTGGCTGGTGGTGGAGGGGGGGCCAGGGTGTTTCTGTCAAATCTCTCTCTCTCTCCATCATTGAATGAGAATGATGAGTCCCTTGCCTGAGAAGGAATGGCTATTCCAACAAAGGTGGGAATGATCATTCTGTGAAAATGGCTTTCCAATTTGAAGCAGTGGTATAAAATGAAGGAATGGAAAGGAGAAGTGGGAAGGGATTGGGACATTCCTTTCCACCTGTTTCCCTTATTCCAAACATGGCCAAGGTCATTGTTTTCTCTTTTGGGTGGATTTCATTTCCAAAATGTAACTGTACCATGCTTTGATACTTTTGACACTTACTTGTGGGGCTTTTCTTTATTCTTGCACTTTGTCCTATACCTAGGGTTTAGCCTAGGGTTTGGATTGGAAATCGGAAGAATCCTGGGAAATTAGGACCAAGAACAGAAGGGATTGGAGGGGGAATTAGACAGAATTGGGGGAGATAGTAGACAGAATAGAGAAAGGGAGAGATTAGAGAGAGAAATGAGAGGGATCGGGAGAGGGAGTTCAGAGGGAATTTGGGAGAGAATTCATGAGAGGAAAATTAAGAGAATTCAATAACATTTCACATAATACCTTCCCATCCTCAGCTATGGCTTATATATAGCCTAATAGCCTCCCACATGCACCCATGTGCAGTACAACAATAAACATAACTGCCTATAGCTAAGGACAAATATCTATAACAAAAAAGGAAAGAAAATTACAATTACTGCCCTAGTAAACCCTCAAAATAGTTGTGCAATATAGTAATGCATGTAAACTACTGTTATTATATTTATTAATCTATCATTGGGGATCCTTAGGGTCATGACAATTCCCCCCCTCCTTAAGAGAGTTCTTGTCCCCAAGAACTTACAACAATTGGCCACTGCTCTTATCCAATACTAGCTCTCTCTATTTGTTTTATTTCTTTTACTTTCTTTCTCCTTCTAGGCCTCTTTTTCTTCGTTCTTAGGTTCTCAAGATCAATTCCAGGCATAAGTTGACTCAGAACTTCAATAGAAGAAGCCTTATTGAGTTCAAGCCCCATATAACCACCTCCTGCAATAGCTATCCAATCAAGATTGGTCTCCACTTTAAGAACATGATCAACCATTCCTGGACTGACATAGTTAGCAGCTGAAACTTGGAGTCTAGAGGAAAAACTAATTGTGTCCGTGACTTCCTTTAATAGTTCATCACCATCTAATACAAATAAGGATGGCAGACACACATCCATAACTACAATTAATGTATTCTCGACAGGCCAACTGTCATTCTCTTCTGCAAAAATATCAGCAATATCTTAGAAATGCAGCAATGGAGAATGGTAGACAAAACCTTTGACTTCTTCAGCTATCTCCCTTAGCTTTCCTCCAGCTATCAACTATCCTCGAAATTCCTTACCAAATCCACACGCCTTCAGTTTTTTAGAAGATATGTCAGCTGAGGATATATCTCCCATCATACCATTTCCATTAAATAGTAAGGGACTCAAATTTCTTTGCCAGCCAAGAGCCTATCTGACACTGCTGCTCACTAACTGGAATTTGAACAATTAAAACAGCAGAAAATTCTTCCTCTCAAGTTGTTTCCTGCTCATTACCATACACCCAAGATTTATCTTCCACAATTTTCTCATCCAATGGTGTCCCAGTGTCCATCCTTGCAATTTCCCTTCCTGTATAGACATACTGATTGCATAAGAAGGGATGAGCAAGTTCCTCAATGGCTGAAACATGGCCTCCATCATGACCTTCATCCCCAACATGATTTATAGCCTGTTTATCAACCGAGTCATCAACTTTATCCAGAATCAAAGGCAATGGAACAGTGTTCTTAATAACTCCAATATCAATTTCACTTCTCACAAAATTCTAATCCGGGACACCATCCAAGACTGCAGGTTTAGAAGTTGATTGAGCCTGTGTCTCCTTGAGAAAAAACGGACTAATTTCAGATCCTAAAGATCCAGAGGTGTTTTTCTCCAATTCTAAAAATTCCTTGTTGCCTCATGTTATTCCTATCATCTGATTGACTGCATCAATCATCTCTTGTTTTAGACTTCCATGAATATCATTTGGAACATCCTCATCAAGAACTTCTTTTCCAAAGGAATCAAGGTGTTCCTTTAATTTTTCTTTTGCCCAAACATCCTAGATCAAACCTCCGGAATTACTGTTGTTGCTGCCAACACTGTCATTACAATCACGCTCCTTGTCAATTCTGCCTAAATCAGAATACTTCTTCTGCTCAAAATCAAAATCGGAGGTAAGCAGTGAATCAATTTTCCACAATCTTGACTTCTTCTTAGGCTGCTTTATTTTAAGGAACTCCTCTTGGTTAGAACTTCTGAGATAATCATCCGAAACATCTCTTCTCAGTTTATCGAAGAATTCAGTGGGAATGCTGACCTGATACCTCTTAGACATCATCGCAAACTCTTGTAGTTGCTCGCATAACATACGACCTATTTCCTCACATGTTTTGTGTATCACACTGCTTGTTTCCTTGCGCATTTGACTGAACTTATTATCTAATTTCTTTTCCCATTTCTCATGATTCTGGCCAAACTCCTCACGATTTCTATTGAATCCAACTAAAAATGCAACATTCTTCTGCTGCAATTGAGACTCCAATTGTTTCATGCGCGCACTGCTCCCCGTGGCCGACATTGCACAAATAGGACAAGTTGAAGACCAAGGAGCAAGAGTTTTGTACATATTGAATCCAAAACCTCCTGTGAGCTAATCGGCTTTGAATTATTTTCACCTCTGATTTGTCGCAGTCTTAGAATTTGCTGAGATTTGATGGAAATTAGCAGCCTAGAGCGCTAACAATCAACAAACACAACTGACTTGCCTGTAGATTTCAAAGTCGAAATCAACTTCTTGCTTCGCCTTCAAAATTTGATCCGAGAGACAGTTCACCAGTTCCAAATTTGCTATTGGAGGTTGCAGTCGAAATTCGACAGTCAATCACCCAAAACAGTCGGAAGTACACAAGCAAAAGAAATCGAATGCTAAGGAACTGCTCTAGGAGTCGCCAACAACACCATTGGACCACCTGGCAAGTCGCCTTCAAAAATTGAATGGAAATTCTGATCAACTGGTTCGTTATAGTCATAAGGATAACCTTGCTCTGTGACGCCTTCTGATTTGGACCGTGAGGTGATCGAAAATCACTGGACCTTGCTTCGCCCTTCAATTTCGAGCAAGAATTACCGAAATTAGAGGTTGAGGGTCACTCACCTACTTCGCCTTCCAAGTTCAAACCGAGGGTTCCTTGCTCGCTTGATTATGATCTGTCCTTGGTTCCTTTGGGATTGGATCAGAAATGTTGGCCGATTGGTTTTGTTGAAGCTCCTCAAAAGTTCGCCTATATCGTCGGAAATTCGCCTCACTCTACTTCGGCGTTTGGAAAATTCAGTCACAGTGGGATCTACGCCCAAAAATCTTCTGGTCTTCTTCGCCTTCCACTTTCGGGCCTCCGATATTAGCCTACGCTCAACCTCCATGCGTCAGAATCGATTTCCGAGGATCACCCGTTCCCTATACTCGAATCAAGTTCTGAGTCTCTCCTTCAAGTCAATTTGGAATTCATTGTGTTGTAAATCCAAAGTGTTGGAAGCAACTGCCTAGGTTCACTAAAAATTAATCATCAAAGACTGTTGAGAGCCGTTGGACATTAATAGCCAAGGAACGATGGCTTTGATACCAAATTGTCATGTATCTAGGGTTTAGCCTAGGGTTTGGATTGGAAATTGGAAGAATCCTAGGAAATTAAGACCAAGAATAGAAGGGATTGGAAGGGGAATTGGAAAGAATTGGGGGGAGATAGTAGATAGAATAGAGAAAAGGAGAGATTAGAGAGAGAAATGAGAGGGATCGGGAGAGGGAGTTCAGAGGGAATTTGAGAGAGAATTCATGAGAGGAAAATTAAGAGAATTCAATATCATTTCACATAATACCTTCCCATCCTCAACTATGGCTTATATATAGCCTAACAGCCTCCCACATGCACCCATGTGCAGTACAACAATGAGCATAACTGCCTATAGCTTAGGACAAAGATCTATAACAAAAAAAGAAAGAGAATTACAGTTACTGCCCTAGTAAACCCTCAGAATAGTTATACAATATAGTAATGCATGTAAGCTACTACTATTATATTTATTAATCTATCATTGGGGATCCTTGGGGTCATGACACACTTGCTTCCAACTAGGGCCCTACACTTATGACCATTGGTCTTTAATTGATATATTCTGTTACAAGTGGTTTCTTCATCCTATCCTTATAGTGCCTTTGACCTCACTTTTGCTATTCATATAAGGTAGTCACCAGCTAGATTTTTCACATGAGCATACACTTGATAGTGAATTGATTTCAGTTATCTCACCACTTCGTACAACAGCAAACAATCCCAGGCCTTAATCCCACTAGGTGGGGTTCTTAATCACTTAATGTCGCAGATCTTTAAATTTATTACAACTCATTTTCTCTTATGGCCTTGAAATGCCATTTCATTTCCATTTTTATTGATGCTGTCTTACATCAACCAAAATTCCTGGAATGGATGGAGAGAAAAAAGAAGCTAACCTAAGGAGTTCTATGTGAATGGTTTTGACAGAGGGTTAAATGGATTTAAGAGTCCCATTCAACACACATGCACACACAGAGACTCTAAGAATGCATGGAGGGGGATGAAGATTGTTATCAGCAGTGATACATCCATGGAAATTTTACTGCAAAACTGCATAGCATTTCAATCTTTTGTTGCCAACTAATCATAGCATGTGCATCTCTGTCTCTCTCTTTCTCTCTAGTAACAAGAGGAAGCTGGGGTGACCATCATTCCAACCCCCTCTGGACATGACCATGAAGGCCCTTCCTTGCTAGGGAATGTTCTATTTGAGCCATAGCTGTTACCGGGAAGGCAAGCCTGTTGCCCTAGCCACACTGTAGTGCACAGGGTCAAGGTTTGAGTCATAGGTTTGGGTCATCTAGCAAGCAGGATGGGTTTAAGGTTTGAACCCCAGACCCAAGGGACATAAGGGAAACTACCAAATTGCTGGGTTACCACCACGGTGGTAAAAAAATGGGGTCATGTGAATCTCTTTCACTAATATACTTCTTTACTTAGCAGGGAAAAATGATTTTGTTGCTCTAGTTTTTTAGGTGTTATTACTAATTTTACCATAAATAAATTGTTATTTTCATTTAGGGTAAATTACCACAAAAAAAAAACCCAACTTTCTCCTTATTTTTAATCTTTAGACAACTTTTAATTTTATCAACTGGGGCATCCAACTTTCATTTAGCTTCAATTCTAGACTACCGTTTGTTGCTGTTACATTTTATCATTAATTGTTTGACGCGGCAAGCTATGTTAGATGAATTGGTTGATGAGGAGGCAACTTGCCACTTAAGAGGCTGAGAGCCTATATTGATGTTGGATCGGTGACAACAATGTTACCCTTCAACCAAAACCTTGTGGGTTTTGCCACCTTCTTGTGTGTTTAGGTGGCAACTAGTCAACCAAGTCATCTAATATAGGTTATTATGCCAGCAATTAACAGTAAATAATAACGGCAGCAAGTAGAAGTCTATAGTTCAAATTAATTAGCAAGTTGAATTCCCCTATTGAAAAAAATTAAAATCTGAGTCTAAGATTCAAAACAAGTTGAAAGCTGGGTATTCTTTTGGTAATTTAACCTTTATTTGCCTGTTCATTGTACTGAATTGACTTCAGTAGACTATCTATAAGTCTACGAGCTTTCACAACTGTTTATCACAAAGATTCATAGTCCTTGTTAACTTGGATATCTTTCTTTGCTTTTCAAATCAGGGCTGTTTATATGCTTTATTTGATTGAGAGGGCAAAGAAGTGCTTAGATTTTTCAGCCACCCTATATATCATCCACCTCTTTATATGTATCCTATATGGAGGTTGGCCTTCATCAATAACATGGTGGGTTGTGAATGGCACTGGAGTTGCTGTGATGGCATTGTTAGGTGAATACTTGTGCATAAGACGTGATCTCCGCGAAATACCCATAACAAGATACCGCTCAAGTAAGCCAATGTTTTATTCCTTTTACATGTTTTCATTTTGTCTTTATATGTAGACTGAGCACTTCTTATCTTCTCTTTGCTTGTCTCTTTCTCTTCTTCCCCCACTGATCAAACTTTCTTGCCTCAACTTCAATTTTCTTTTATTATTCAAATGAGTATCTCTTTCTTTATCTGTTGATATTGTGTTGCTTCTGTTCATGTGTATAAGCATTCCGTTTAGCACATCAGATTTATATTATGCATTTTTGTCTGCTTGCTTGTTTGCATAAGGGCCAAAAGTATTCCCTTTCAATTTCTACGTGCTTTTTCTTATGAGAAAGTTCTTTTATGCTATTTCATTTAGGCACTTGCTTCTATTTTCTTTGCACTCAATTTTACTGGAGTGGATGAATTTATGCATCAAAATCTTTCCCGACTCTTTTTGACTGTATTATCATGTGGACATGCCCTTCTTTTTTTGAAGTCTCTCAAAAGTCTGTAGCTATATTTCCAACATTTGTTTTTTATTTCTTCTTCTTTTTCTATCCGCGTGTATATATAGTACATATGTATATATACACATCTATATGTGTATATGTGTTCATATATATATATATATATATATATGTCAGCTGCAGCTTAGTTTGAACTTTTACGTGTTTTTGACATCTTCTGGTACCTTGGCAATGGCTCTTAGTTGTTGGTCAGGCACCAGAGCCGGCCCTGGCCCAAGGCTACAGCCCAGGGCCCACAATTGAGGGGGGCCCAAATTTTTTTTAAGCCTATTTATATATGTGTATAAAAAATTAAAAAAGAAGTTGCCGCCTGTATCCTATCAAAAAAAAATTTCATTGCTATTTTTATTTTGTAGATACATGTGATGATTGTTTTTGGTTCGATTAATTGTAGAGGATGAAAATAAGGGCGTCAACGGTTCGGATTGATTCGGTTCTATAAGAATTCAGTAACCGAACCATTTTTAACGGTTCCAAAAAAATAAGAACCGTAACCGAACCATTATATATGTAAAACCAAACCATGACTAATCCGTCACACCGGACCAGTTTCAATTCTATCCAATTAATATTTAGCTTCTAAACATTTCCGCAAAATATGAAATTATAAACAAATTTATTAATTAAAAAAAACCCATAACTTCATTAATGCTTTAAGTCTTGAAGTAAAAGTAGAACAAAATAATTCATAGACTATCTCATCAAATGAGATTACATCAACCATTTATTATAGCAATAGCGCATAAAAGCCTAGAAATAAAAGAGTTCATGAATCTCTCTAATTCCCTAAAAAGTGATATTATGTATGTATATGTATATATATATACCAAAAAATTATAATATATATAAGTATAATATCGGTTCTGATTCGGTTCAAACCACGGTTTGAAAAAAAAATCAATAACCAAACCAAATATATCGATTCTTAATTTTTTAGAACCAGAACTTAACCATTGAACCAATCCAAAAGGCACAATTCGATCCGATTTGGTCCAGTTCATATGTTTTCGGATATTTTTTGACACCCCTAGATGAAAGGAAGATTGATCAAATCAAGAAATGCTTACGGAGATTTGGGAGAAAGCATGCAGACTCAAATATGTTGTTTTCGTTTTTTAATGCAATGTTTATAATGCAAGGTACTCTTTTTTCTTCGTTTGGGGTTTTGTCCCATTAAATTTTTCCCAAATAAGGTTTTAATGAGCCCCCAAACTATTCTTCCTTATCTTTTGTATATTCTTATAATTTTAATAAAATTAATTAATTAATCATTTTTATTTTTTTATTTAATTTATTTAAAGGGCACGCTTAGAAAAAATTTGCCCTAAGCCTTAAAAAAACAGAGGACCGGCTCTGTCAGGCACTCCTACTGGTTATATTTATAAACAAAAAAGAAAATGTCTTGTTTTTGGTGTACAACATATAAAGTTGATATGTAATGGGAGGATTATAGACAACTAACTAGGGATGCCTCTGTTTCTATTTATGCAAGATATGACATATGTATAGTTTTATACACATCAACAGTAACGATCAATGCCACTACGTGGGGTCTACGGGGTCAGATATGTATTGTTTTGAACTTTATATTATTTGCTTAAGCACATAAGTCACCCTATATTTCTCCTTCAACGTGAACTTCAAGAACTTCCAGGTGTAATCTCCAAAATGTGATTTTTCGTTTCCAAAAAATAAAAAAGGTAAATTACATACATACCCCTGTACTTTAAAATTGGCCGTGGAAACCCCTATGATTCCATTTCTTTGCACCCATACCCCTCCTTTAGTTTCAACTAACACTGTCAATTGATGCAGAACTCAAAACAAAGAGCAAGAGTAATCCCAATTTCTTAAAAAACAATATCATTAATTAATGTCAATAATCAAAGCTGTCTTCAATTACAACCTAAAAGGACTATTTATAGGCAACGGATGGATAACCATCTACTCTAACTAGGATTCCTCTAATTAAGATTGTAAACACAATCCCAATCTAATTAGGATTGTAATGGAACCTAATGACTTAAGAATTATCTAAAAGATAAAACTAATTAGGATTGTAATGGAACCTAATGACTAAAGAATTATCTAAAAGATAAAACAAAATAAATTAGGAAACAAGCTAAAATAGAGGAATCCTAGTTAGTAGATGGTTATCTATCCGTTGCCTATAAATAGTCCTTTCAGGTTGTAATTGAAGACAGCTTTGATTATTGACATTAATTAATGATATTGTTTTTTAAGCAACTGGGATTACTCTTGTTCTTTGTTTTGAGTTCTTTTTACAGTGTTAGTTGAAACTAAAGGAGGGGTATGCAAAGAAATGGAATCATAGGGGTTTCCAGGGCCAATTTTAAAGTACAGGGGGTGTGTATGTAATTTACCTTTTTATTTTTTGGAAACAAAAAATCACATTTTGGAGATTACACCCGGAAGTTCTTGAAGTTCACGTTTTAACTTCCTTCAGTGGTGAATTCACCTTGTTCTTCTCATTTTGATAAGGTTCACTAATATCACAGACAACCTGTTTGACTGTTATAACAAATGAATGCAAGATTTGGCATTTTCTTAGCCAAGAAATAGTGGACTTTTCAAGTGTCATCAAACCCCCTGCCCCCAAGAAGGTGAAAAAACTAAAAAATAAAGAAAAGGCAAAATTCATCAGGAGCTTCTCTACATTTTTCTTAGTATGGCCTTCATATGAGCAATGCAGCTAAAGCTTTTTTTTTATGTGATCTCTCATCATCATAATGATTACAAGGCTTAATTCTTCTAGGTGAAATCAACTGTCTAGAATTCATGATAAAATATTCAATGATTTTTATGTTGGTGGTCGGCTACCTGACATAGCCCTCATCCTTTATCCAAATGTTGGACTGGCTATGATAAGGGCTTCACCTTCAACAGTTGAAGGGAATAGTCATGCAGGCCGGATTGGCATGTGATCTCATGCTAATATATATAGATAATATCCTCTGTTATTCTGACAAATAAATTCCTCATGTTTGTGACCCTAGCGGGATCTAGAAATCTAGCATTCGCATACTTCCTCATTGTCTAGATGGATTTTTAAATCTTCTGCTTTCCAGATTAAAATTTTGTTTGGTAACTGAGCAGGGGCCCTTGATTTTGAAGTGTTACTTTGCCGCAATATATATTTGGACCAATTTTATGAACTAAATTGTCAAAATAACTGACTTCAAAACATTTCTGTGCAGATTTTTGACTGACCAGCAAAACAGAAGAGGCAAGACCAATGGGCAAGAACAAATTTCTTTGCCGGCTTGTACTAGTTGCTCTTGCTTTCCTTTGGAGGAGCTCAAGCTCATCGGGTACCAGATCAGGTATTTGTGAGAGTGTACCAGATTCCATAGAATGTATGTTTGCTCCCAGATGCAATGGCAGTCCATAACTGTCTATAACTGCTCGCAAATAGCATCAACGAAGTAGATTAGGTACTTGATACTCATTTCCCAAGACCTGGTGTAAGACTTGGATAGCTTTGATAGAGATGATGCTTTAGCTGGCAGGCTGATCAATTGTTTCCCACAACTATTTTGGATATGTTCTATATTATGATTTGTCTATGAAATTATTTTGATCCGATTGAGATACGCTCTTCGAGATTAGAAGTTTTATTGATCCAATATTTTGCATGTCACCATGTTTGTGTTGCATCTCATCCGTTAACATTTTATTAACATAAACAAGGGGCAGGATCTTACTGGTGAGGGGTGTTAAAAGTGTTCTTCTGTTGTTTGCAGTTACATTCTTGCTTGTTACAGCTTCAAGGTTTATCTCAACGTCTTGAACACCATTACATATGATAGAGAGTTATTTTAGGCCTATTTGGCTTCATTGTTTGATGTTGTGGTTGTCATGCGAAAGCAGTATTATTTATGAATGTTAAAAAAGTAAAACATAAGCGATTGATTAAATATTTTATTGCTATGATGTAGATATGTAAAATGATTTTTTTAAACAAATGGTTGTATTTTTAATAAGCATTTTAAACAATAATCTTGTGCTAAATTATTTATAATATTTAAAATAATACTGTTAAATTATAAACTTAAAATGGATGTTAGATAACTAAACAAAATTGTATGCTAAATTATTGATAATATTTAATGTTTATTTTCAAAACACATTTCTATTCCTCATGAAATGAAATGTAGTAGAAAAAGATGTTAATGGCTTGTCATTTATCATTAATGTGTTTGAAAAAGTAAAGGGTAAAACAGATAAAAAAAAGAGAGAGAGAGAGAGAGAGAAAGTAGAGGGTAAATTTATCTATTTATTATTTAAAATAGTGTTTCTCTCGACACTTTTATTATTGAAGATGTTCCTTCGATTTTCTGAATAAATTATTTTTATAATTTAAAATCGTCATTTGTTAGTCATTAAAAAAAAAAACCCTTATCTTTGCTACCAAAATGGGGGAGAACAAATCACTTAGTAAAGGTGGATTAGGAGGTCATAAGTTATTCATGTGCACTGCATTTCAAAATCTCTTCTTAGAAGAGCATAATTAAGATCTGAAAAACAAAACTGAAGTTGTTTAAACGGGAGGAACAAGAAAAGAAACATCCTGATGATCCAACTCAACCCCACTGGGGAATTAATGGAAGAGGTGATTGATGCCTTCCAGCTTCATTTCTTTCCATTGAAACTTCATGGTTGAGCCTTCCACAGAGATGATAAGTCAGCCACAGCTTCGTCTACTGTGAGGTAGACACCCTTTACCCCAAACGACTCCAAGGTGTTGGACTGATGCAGCTTTTCCATCACATTTCCAACAGGATTTGCCAGCACAAACTGCTCAAAACAAGAGCAAAATTTGCCATCAAAACTGTGCCAAAATCTATACAATTTGCATAATGTTAATCTAGAAACTCAGCAGACAAGTGTATGGCTAGTTTCAAGAACAGATCTCCAGTTCTGAAACTATATTTAAGTGTTCTCCAAGTAACAGGTTGCACAGAACAACAAAATCATAATCTCATTGGAAGTGGAGGAGTGAATCGCTTGCCTGAAGTGATCGTTTCTCCAACATATTCCTAAGTTCGCGAATTGTGTCGATTCCACTTGTATCTATGGCAGTCACAGCTGAGGATGATAAACAGAAAGGTACATATTATCACCTAGATCTAGGAAATTATGACAATGCATGAAAGAACTACTACTATTGAGTGCAAGAGACTCTAAATGGCATTTATATCTGCTAGGATCTGCAAGGTTTTATAGTGCACCTACCAGTCATGTCCAAGATTATGCATTTCAGCGCGCTTTCATTCCTCGATCCTACACGCTCTTCCTCCTCCCGAACCCATCTCAGTATTCTGCAGCAGGAACGTTGCACAAGTCAGATCACATAACTCAAATGAGATAGTTTTAATATGACTACAAGGACAATGAATTAGGGGACTATTTCGAGTGATCTGTGAACTGAAATGTTTTCGTAAGCTCACTGACCTTTCTTGTAGGTAAGTCGAATTTGCAAAGAAGATGGGAGACTCAACAGCAAGGATGATAAAAGAGGGAACTCTTGAAGCTTCTCTGTATCTGTTAACGTTTTGATATATCTGTGTTCCGGGAATGTTTCCCAAAACCACAGTGTTTGGCCTTGTAACATGAAGCAGAATCTTGAACACTGAAACTCCAACCTGAATTTGGATTCAGTGTATCAAGTACTCATCAGATAGTTAATCACACTTCTAGTTCGTTCTACGTATGTTCTTAGAACGAAAAACTTACAGCGATTGCCAGGCCTAAGGGCACTGAAATGAAGAGGACACCTAGAAAGGAGCACAGGCATGCCAAGAAGTCGAGCTTGTCGACTTTCCAGAGACGGAGTGCAGCCTCATAGTCGATTAGCCCGGCCACAGCGGTGAGGATGATCGCCGCCAAAATGAAATTGGGAGTGTAATAGAACAATGGCATGAGGAACATCAGGGTCACAAGCACGGCTGCTGCCATGAACACATTTGAAACCACGGTTTTTGCCCCGGCGTTGTAGTTCACAGCAGATCGAGAAAATGATCCTGCAGCAGGGTTAGTTAAAGTCGGTTAAAAACAGTTTAACTTTACTCGCTCAGTGTTTCACTATTTATATGCATGAAAGAAAAGCAATTCACCTGTAGTGACATAGCATGAAGAGCAAGAACCAGCCATGTTCATAAGGCCAATGGCCATCATTTCTTTGTTTCCATCTACTTGATAGTTCTCTAGAGCAGCAAATGTCCTTCCCACAGCAATTCCTTCCTGTAAAAACAAACAAAACGTCTTAAAAACCACCCCAGATATGACTAAGATATCCAAGCAGAGAAGTATGCGAGTTTTTCGGTTACTTACCGTGAGAGAGAGTATTCCAGTTATAAGGCCGGTTTTTATTGCAACCCCTAAATAGGGCCCGTGAAAATATAGCATGTTCGACGAAGGTGGATTCAGGCCCTTTGGTAAGTGCCCAATCTGCGCATCGAAGACTCAACTTTGAGGGAACCAGTAGAGAGAAATCTTTGAGGAACTGACATTAAGTTTTAATGGGGGAAGAAGAAATGGCACATCTTACGGTTGAAATGCCATGCAACTTGGATCTGAGGAGGAAGACAATAAGGGTTGAGAGAATAACTGAAGTTAACGGTGCCGCTGCTGAGATCCAAAAAAGCTTAGGTTTCTTCATGCTCTGTGTCAAGAAACACAAAACAAAATTTTGAAAACTAAGAACCAAATGGTTGAGAAACTGGAACATTAGTTTTGACGGGCTTCTGTATTAATCAGGCTTACAATTTTCCTGGTAATCAATAGGAAGACTAGAAAAGTGATTCCCAATACAATAGTTTGCACAGACCACTGCAAAAGTAAAATGTAAACAAATCAGTAGACTTCAAAAGAAGAGAGGATGAAAGGAATATGTACAAATATCACTTAAACCCAATATATAATTAGGGAATCTCAAGTTATTGGACTTCATTTTGAGAAAAAAAAAAGTGGCTTCAGAAAAAAGCATTTAGTAAAAAATAAGAAAAATATTCTTCCAGAATAGTAACTTTGGTTCTTCTTCTACCTCATTTCTGTGACTGAAAACAGAGGACAAAACAGGGACTATTTGCATCTTGCTTGTGAAGTGAACAATCCCAAGCAGCCCTTTCAGCTGCTGCAGAGATACTATGACTGCTGCGCCGGCAGTGAAGCCGACGAGAGTGGCCTTGGACAGGAAATCGATAACAAAACCCAACCTGTAAAAATCACCCAATCCAGAAGAATCAGAAGAGAATGAACCATTTCGGTTTACTATACAAAAAGCTCAAAGACTTTGACATAAATTAGTACCTTAATAGGCCCAAAGAAGCTTGAAAAACACCGGCAAAGAAAGTGGCAGTGAATGCCAATTGAAGATAGAGGACTGGATCTTGTGAATAAGGGACAGTTTCAGTTAGCATGGTGCCCATAACCAAAGATGCTATGGAGACTGGACCAACTGCAAGGTGTCTGGAACTCCCAAGGAAGGAATATATCAAAGGCGGCACGAAGCTTGAATCTGCACACAACCAACCCTCCCTCTATAAATAGCTCTGTACGACGACCAGAACCAAAAGCAACACGAAATTGGACAGTATACTCACAAAGCCCGATAATCGGGGGCAAATTGGCAAGCTTGGCATAACTGATTCCCTGGGGGATGGCAAGGCTGGCGATGGTGAGGCCAGAGATGATATCGGAGCGGAGAAGCCTGAGGCGGTAACCGGGACCCCACTGAAAGATCGGGAAGAAGAAGTGAAGAGCCAGAAGAAACTTCCTGAAACAAGTTTGGTTCTTGAAGGTGTGGAGTGGATCATCCGGGAAGAAGATCTCTGCCAGTCTTTGCCTTAGTTTCTGCAGAGTGGTTCTTTGGGGCGGCAAGCAAACTCTGTGGACTTCAGATGGTGCCACTGGCATTGGCATTGAATCTCCTGCAACTGTGACTAGTGTCAAGTGGTGGCATGATGAAGGGTCTGAGAAATGTTCCACTCTAGTGGGATTTATAACCATTTCTGACGGATCAAAACAAACAGACTGAATTTGTTTGTTTGTTTGAGAGGGAGAGAGATGGTGTTTGATTTGAGGCAGTTCTTGATCATCTTCAGAGGGTGCCTAGGCTTTATATAGTGTTCAGGCAAGAGGCAGTTGGTTTATGGGGGGAAAAATTCTACCCGTTGTAGACTTTTTTCTTTTTTCCTTTCCTTTTTAACTAAAAAGAATTAGCCAACTAAATTAATCATAATAAGGCCAGACACATTTAGAGAACCGCCATATTGGAACTTAATACAAAAAAACAAAGAGAGAACCCATCGGCATGGTGTAATGGTAAAGTGCTAGGAGATTTAAGCAAATATTGAAGGTTCGAATATTTGTGAAGCCAAGATTTTGGTGTCTTGTTGCCCTTCCAATGGTTTCATCTGCATAACATAAAGGGGATCTAAAAGGAGGGTAGTTACTTCCCAAATGTCTACTCTAAGTGTGTATAAACTATGATAATATCTAAATTTACCTGAAAGGCGAATTAAGAGGGAAGGCTACTCTCTCTCAAGACTAGTCAAGAGAAGCTTGGAACATTATTTAAAAAAAAAAAAGTACAAAGTTAGAGACTTAAACTCGGAGCCCTTAACACAATAATATAACATCCATGCAAGATACTATCTAATTATTAAAAATTGTACTATATTGTCTTTTTTATTATATTATTATATAAATGAAAATTCAACACAAAATATGTTTATGTAACACAATAAAATAAATTAATATTATTATTATAAGTATTGTGTTTTAGGTAACAGGATTATAATGCTACAAAACATAATAACAATGGAATAAAAATTGAATTAAAAACTTAAATACATTAAAAAATAATAACAATGAGTCATCATCCAACTATTGTTGGGTACTGATCGCTATTATGGAGGCACCAATTGTGAAAATTGCACTCAAGAGCCCCAATTACACTTTTAGTGGATGTGGGAATCATAAGATGAGATTAAACAACTTATTTGCTCTCCCATTAGCTTCTCAAAAATTATCTCTATTCTATTAAACATGTAAAACATAAAGTCTTGTTAAAATAATTTTTTATTTTTAAAATATTTTTTCTAATATCTTATCTAACAATAAAAAGTAATTATGTTAATAAATTTTTTAAATTTATTACATCTCTAAATTAAAATAAATTTAAAAAATAATTTCATAACTACATCGATACTTATTTTTCCTAAACAAGATAAAAATTAAATTACGAGTCTCAAGCGCCATGAATTTTTATTTAAAATTTTTATTTTATTTTATTTACACGTGTTATGCAGGGTCATTCCCCTGAGTTTTATAATATTTTTATTTCTAAAATACTGTTAAAATTTCTTAAGAATGTGATTTTTTATATACATTAAAAACCCCGCAAGTTATAGTAATTACACTAAGACCGAAAGTAATATTCTTATAATTAAAAGTTTGAACGGACAGGAAGTAGAAAATGTACCTACAATCTGGACCGTCCAAATGATGCTGGCTTTAAGCCAGTCAAAAAGATTCTAAAATTTTTGCTCTAGTGATAAAACTCTCAAATTTTTTTAAAAGTGCCATAATTCAACTTTTAATGGAAATAAAAATATATCATTTGATCGAAATTAACTGCATATCCGCTTAAGAGTGTTTAAGTTTATAACCGTATCTGATTTACCCGAAGGTCGAATCAAGAGAAAAGATTGATCTTTTTTAAGATTAGACAAACAAAACCCGAACACCTAAGTAATTAAAAAAAGAAATTCTAAATTTTAATATTTGCTACTTTATTTAATCTTCTATTTTTCTTCCCCACAGGCGTGGTAACCTCACACCCTCCAGTTTTAGGGCTCTTCAAATTTCACACTCGTACACACAATATATGGACATACATATAGTGTGTATAACATAAAATAATATGTTATTCACATCAAATAATATAATATTTATTTGACAGGAGCAAAATCAGAGAGGAGAAATAGGCCAGGCGTGGGATCAATGGGGGATCTGAGAGTTCTCAAGCTGGCAACAAGTAAATTGCCATTAGCTTTTGGCTTGTCGCACCTTGCCTGCTTATTTGTGGAAAATTGTGTTTAAAATAATTTTTTTATTTATTTACAGAATAAAAATTATTTTTTTTATTTTTTAAAGTTGTACAAAACTTTAGAAAACATCTTAAAATGATCCTTTAAGAAAAATATGTTTTTTTTTTAATTTTGACAACAACAATTTTTTTTCTCCTTTACTTATTTTTTTTTTAATATTTCGTTTGCATCTACTCACCTACTCACCACACACTCTCTTCTTTTTCCTTATCACCCTTTATTATTATGATGGCCAACACAACCGACCTCTTATCTTATCATCCTTGTCGCTGCCACCACAATGACGCTCGATGCCTTCTTTTTTGTCACCCGCTTCCTCTTTTCTTATCGTCTTTATCCATTAACCAATACCACCACGCCTCCTCCTACCACTACGACAATGACAACTCTCATCTTTATCAAATCACACTAACCATTCATCTTTTTTCTTGTTATCGATCTATACATCTCTTTTTCTGTATAATTTTGAACATATTATCTTATTTTCTAAAATTTAAAACTAATTTCATATTTAATAGAAATGAACACATTATCTATTTTTCTTTAATTTTTTTTTTGTAGAAATAGAAACATAAATAAATAACAGAAAACATTCTTAAACATGACCTTAACTTTTGCATATATATGCTATTTTCTCTTTTTCTTACACTTATATTTATATACCAATATATATATATATATATATATATACATTTGACTATTATCTTGGTCAAATAGTACATTATTATCTACTCCAATTTAACTTTACACTTATTCATTAAATTAAATAAATCTAAAAGACCCATTATTTTATGTTCGCTCCTCACAATCGATTAATGATCAAATTATCTCTGTCTCAATTTTTAAAACTTTTTTGAGAAATAATTCTTAGAATTATTTTCCATAAAAAATATGTTTTCTACATTGCACAAGTCCCAAACTTTAAAATAATCACACCAATACCTTAGAATTTTTGAATAATCTTCATTGAAGCTCAATTTTTGACGACTTTTCTTGAGAAATTAATTCTCCAAACATTTCATAAAATTTTGATAACAACCCAATTCAAAAATCATTTTTCACTTACGCCCTCAAATCAAATTGTATACTTTTTTGATAAATTATACTAATGCCTTCTTTTGCTCAACCACGACTCACTAAGGACGTTTACTCAACACGTAATTCACTTTTACCATTTTAAGTCCAATTCAAATGATTTTTTTAGTCTTGAGTTATTTTTTTTTATTTTTTTTCAAAATCAATATTTTCTAAATTTATTTAATTATTTTTAACATAAAAAAATAAAAATATAGGTAATTATATAACTTGAGCCCAAAAATAACTACAAATAACAAACAAACAAAAGTGATCTCTCATAGGGAAAAAGTCACTAAAAGACTAAAAGAGCTTAAAAGCTCAAAATAATTTTTTGCACTAAAATGTGTAATTTTTTTCAATGGGGGATGGTAGGTTCGCACAACATGCAAATTAGATAATTTCGACATCCGAAAATCCCTTCGAAAGTTATTTGAAAATGATAAATATTATTCATAAAGAATTCTAATTCTAATAAGGACTTGAAACATTAAGATAAATGTTATCCATAAAAATCATAATTTTAAAACATTAAAGAACAAAATAAACATTATCCATAAAAAATCTAATTCTAAGGAATTTAGGAAAGTTCTATTCTACTTTATAAATAAAAATACTTTTATTCTAAAAAAGACAAGTCTCTTATTTTGGTTTCAATAAAATCTTCAAGTTTTTATTATTTTCAAAGTATGAGTTAAACATCATAGAGTTTTATGAAAATTTTCATGAACACTTTGATTATTCCTTTTCTTACAAATTTTAGGCAGCTTGATGAAGATGACGTTTTCACTTAATAAATTAATTATTATGATCGAGCCATAATAAAAAAAAAAGACTCAAAACTTTCAATCTATCTCCATACATAATTATATTCTTTGTAAAATGATTATATTATTAGAGCAAGTTAAAATGATTTAAATAATAAAAAAGTAAAAAAAAAAAATAGAAGAGAGATGAAGCAATTGGAAAAAGTAGTAGTATCTAAATTAAGATGGGAAGGGGGGCATCCAAATACGCGGCGAGACGTAGATGATTTTGATGGGTTCTCCGTGACTGTGAATGAAAGTCAAAACAGTATCCACCATTTTGCACGATTCACCCCCCCACCCACAATCAGCGAACCATATTAATTTCTCCTCTCTCCACCCCTAACTTTTTAAATTTTTATTGTATTTAAATTTAAATAATAATGTGACTAAGGTGAAGTATAATTGTGACCAACATATTTTTATTATAAAAAAATAATAGGAATTTACATTCCAGTCCCCCCTCAACTCCTTACATATGGCGCGCCATCACATGGTATGGGTAATGGGGGGCTACTGGCTACTGTGATGAATTTTCGCAGAGTTGTTGATTGGTTATCATACTTGTTCTATTCTATTCCACAATGGGACAGAATCTTATTCCTAATTTGGTTGATGACCAGCTCAAATGTGGGCCCCTTCTAGCTTTTGCCCTTGTTTGGTTTAAAGCGCCTCCCCTTGGTCAAAAAGGCCAAAAATAAATTAATATTCCAATTTAACCTTTGTTAACAAGTGTTTTTGTAGTTTTTTACTAACTTATATGTATATTTTGGGAAATTATACTAACCTCCCTTTATATTATTGATATTGTATAAAATTTATACCAATAAATTTATAAGTCCAAACTCATAACCTAATTTAATTTTCTCTTTATAATTTCTGAGCACTTGAGTTGTTTTACAAGATAGACAAAATAAGATTATTCAGACATTTTCAAAATCTTCTTCTTATACTTAAGACAAATGAATATCAAAGATGAAGAAAAAAAAATTCCTCCAAGTGTTATTTTCTTTAATTATATATATATATATATTTTTAATAAATAAATGACTATTTATGGATCTATCGTTTCAATCTATTTGTATGGAGGTTTAGTTAGTTAAGACGGTGATTTTAGAGTGGACCGCTTGATTACCTTAATCGTCTACTTTTTTTTAAGATTTAATTATATATAAAAATATACGTGGCCATATAATTGCCAACGTTTTATCATAACTGATATCATTTTTGCAGATCTAATGCTACGAAATAATAAATTAATAGTACTTGACAAAATAGTAAATAAATAATACTATCCATAATGCTAATATAAATATTATTATTATGAAAAAATTCAATATCTATCTAAATCAATAAAAGAATTAATAGTTAAAATCAATAAGTAGTCACCCATGACTCAACTTAGTCTGGCCAACAATACTGATCCAATCTACTTAAACGTCTTTAGCGAGAAGTAAATCAATAATTATTATTAAACATCAACACATTAGTAAAACATATACGTAAAATTAAATTAAAAGGTGAAAATAATCCCAAGCTATTTTGTGTATATAAAATGTTGGAAAGTTATGAAAAGAAATAAGTAATTAAGCAAGAAAGGACAGTCAAAGGGTCTTTAAAGTACATAACCTTAATTATGTTCTATTTATTAAGAAGGTATTTTCTTCCTGATTGGCAATCCACCATTCTGCTTCAACTATAGTCGTCTATCGAGATCAAGGCCGTTGCACAGCTTTTGGGTTGATTTTGAACACTTGGTTGAAGTTGTAAGCATATATGTCTCTCTTCGTTGGCTCGATTATCTCTCTCCATCTTCGAATCTATCATCGATCTAGAGAACAATATCAATGGATCTAATACATAAAGCATATGGCATGGCAGGGGAGGCTGGCTGGCTGGCTAGCTAGTAAGCAAGTAGTGCATATTCATATGCATATGGCAGAAAAATTTATTCCACTTCCCCCACTTCTATTGGCAGTAAACCAATCCTTCCTCTTACGGCTCAACATCTTACCCAACAATGCCTACCCATCAATACTCACGGCCTTATTTACCCTAATGTATGATGAATTTTGATTATATTTTAAGTCAACTTTAAGGTCACAATTGCTCGATCCACTCACACTGAGACCAAATAATTTTAAGATTTCAACGCGTGGACGATACAAATATCAAATAATATTAAGTTGACTTATACATCGTAAAAATTACACGAAATCATGTTATCCATCACATACGTCAACTCTTGTACTCTGTCCCCATTGAAGTAAACAATGTAAACTATAATTACAAATCACCATTAAATAAATATTCATCTAAAAGTTTA
This sequence comes from Diospyros lotus, assembly GCF_014633365.1. Classification (NCBI taxonomy): domain Eukaryota; kingdom Viridiplantae; phylum Streptophyta; class Magnoliopsida; order Ericales; family Ebenaceae; genus Diospyros; species Diospyros lotus. Next base: position 41,511,437 of record NC_068339.1, on the reverse strand, counting down.
AGCAATATATATATATATATGTATAAAGTGGAGGAAGTTTATTCTGAGAATATACCATCCCACTGAGAGTTGGTGCTCCTAGCCTTTTAGCCTTTAAAAGCCTTTGTTCCTTCGTGCCTTCATCATGCTTGAATTGACGACTGGGTGTTTCACTGTTTAGTCTTGCGTTGAAGACTCAAGTCAACCTTCTTTCTTCAAGTGCTTGTCCTTCCATCAAAGGTTCGCACGTTTGCGGCGGAACACCAAAGTTAGGTTAATTAGTGCTCGACACACTCAAAACTATAGCACTGTTCCTAGCTAGCACCTATTGAAGTTGTGAGAATAGATTTATTTATTTAAATAGTTTTCTATTTTTTGCAAATAAAATACTTTACTTCAAAATAATTAAGCTTAAAAATAATTTTTTTTATATTTATCAAACTAAAAAAAAAGAAATGCTTTTGTTAAAGAGTAAATTTCACGCCACACAACTGAAATTTAGATAAAACACATCAAGTGTTCGTGTGTTAAAAGACTATTTTACCCCTACCCACGTTTCCTTTTTCCCCTCTCCAACCTTTAATCCATCTCATTCTCATCCACCATTGGTGTGGTCAAACCCACCCCACTCGGTTGGACCATGGCAATGGGCGGGAAATTAATGAGATGGGAGAAAAATTAAAAATTATAAGAAAAATAAATTTAGGCTCATTTATCTTGAATTCAAGATTTAGGTTTATCTTTAACATATCAAAAGGAGAGATAAAAAGAGAGAAGAGAAAGAAGAAAACGAAATTATTATGTAACTTGTATCAAGCAACATAACATTTACCTAATGCAGATAAAATTAGAAGGGGCATGGGCCCCACCTCTCCCACACACAACCCTTTGTATGCCCATGTTAGGTTTGTCCGACACGGGTAGGAGAACATTTCTCAAGAAAAAAAACCCCTTTAACTTAGAGAGATAGAAATATATCCATCGATATCGTAAAGTATAACTAATGTTATAATCTTTCTCTCTTCTTCTCCTAGCGATCGACAATCTTGTCTCCCTATTCGCAATAGGCTTGCTTGTCGGCCATTGTGTCTAAGGAAGAGAGAAAGAGAAAAAAAGTAAGTACTGAGTTTATTTTAAGTATTTACAAAATATTAAAGATAGAAAAAAGTTAAAAGGAAATAAATATTATTTTTAAAAATACAAGAACAATCAATTCAGTTTTACTAAACCTCGCAAGTAGTATTCTAAGAATTGCCTCCAACTAGTTGAACTGAGAATTGGCCAAAAAACCAATTCAATTCATGGCCAAAAATTGCTTATCGAAAAATCGATTAATTTTTCATAGGAACGGCGGTTGGGCTGGTGAACCAGCCAAACTGATCTGGTTGAACTGGTTATATTTTTATTTTTGCATTTTATTTTCAAATGTTAAAAAATATAAAAATAATTTGAGATACTTGAAAGGAGTTAATGTTTATTATTTGGGCTAATCATGAAAATAAATTAATCATTTTTGCGAATTTATAATTTTATCCAATTCTTTTAATTTTGACAATTACGCCTAAATTGATTCAATTAGGTGTAATTTTATTTATCATTATTTAAAAGATGTGTGTTCATACTAACTTGACATACCAAGTGTCACTTAATAACACTATTTGTGGAATCCATATGTACACATGAGTAAAAAAATAAAAAATAAAAAGCAAAGACTGCAACGAGGCAGGGGAAATGGCCAGTGACAAATATAAATGATAGAAGAAAAGGTGTAGGGTAACGATTATGACATAGATGAAGATGATTGTTAGCTATGGCAATGGGCAATTGACAATAAAAAGGCGTCAACCATGGTAGAAGGTGCATGGAGGTCGTCGGCGATAATGGTAAAATGTGCAAAGGCTCTCATTGAAAGTGCAAAGGCCTTCGTTTAGCAATGGTAGAAGATGAAAGAGGCAAACGTGTTGGTGATAAAGGAAGGTGCAAAAGCTATCGATAGGGGAAAACGAGCCAGTCACCTCTCCGTCTTTTGCCATCGTTTGACGCTTTCACCTATTTGCTTGCCGCCATAACCAATGACAGCCTCTTCACCTTCTGCCACTGCTGAGGCCATTTTATCGTCGATTGCCCTTCGTCATAGTTGACAGTTATTTTCATCTTTTGCCATAGTTATCGGCTTACACCTTCTTTTCCATCCTTTGTACTTGTCGCTAACCACTTCTCCTACCTTAGTGTGGCCTCTATTTCTTTTCTTCTTCTTTTTTTTTTTTTCTGTTTTTTACTTATGTAAACATGTGTGTTTCACAAATATTATTATTAAATGACATTTGGCATGCAAAGTCAACATGAACACACTTTCTCTAAATTCATTTTACATATCGGATAAAATTGCACCAAATTGAGTCAATTTAAAACTAATTACCAAAATTAAAATAATTAGATAAAATTACAAATTTGCAAAAAAGATTGGTTTATTTTCATGATTAACCCTTATTATTTAAATACTATCTATGATTTTGATAATATATGGATAATTTTTTTTTTAATTTTGATTCTTAAATTAAATATTTCACCGTGAGTTTTATTTTACTCTTTTCATAAATTTGTATTAACTCTTTTACTGATAAGATAATTAATCTCACTTAATACAGTTTAAATCTATTAAATCTCATGTGATAAATTTTGTTTTATAAAAATAAATCTCAAATTTGATAGCAGTCTAACTACTAATACGGTAAACCTCTCATATTTTAATTTGATACCTAATCCAACTTTCAAAACATTACTCTAAGTGATGCGTGAAATTGATCCTTTTTTATAAATTATAGTTATTGTAATAAAACTTTCGCCTTCTATGGAATTGAGGTCAAAGAGAGCCGACTTAAAACATGTCACTAAGGCCTATACTTAGAGCCTTTAAAAAGGGGCTCATAAAATAATACACTAGGAGAAGGACGAGAGACGTCAGAAAAGATGCTAGAAGAATGAGTCGTCGGCGAGTAAAAGAGACGCTAGAGGAAGGAAACTGTGGATGCTAATGGAAGAAGACGACATACGCTAACGAGAGTTGGGAAATCAAGAGATGTAGTCACCGGTAGAAAGAAGGAGACCAAGAGTAAGAGACAACAGATGCATGATTGTTGGTCAGACAATGATGACGTTATTCAATGCTCGTGTAGGACGACAGAAGAGAAAGAGAGAGAGAGCTACAGTTGATTGTGTTGTTGTTGTCTACCATCAACCGTATAGGGTCTCGCCAACTCTTAAATCGATCCTTAGGTCAAACACAAATACTAATCAGGAACTTAGGAAATCTTAAATTTAGATGAGATGTCAAATTTTAACTGAATTAAATATTAAATATTACCTAGCACATAAATAATAAAATTAAAAACCACTAAATTCCCCATATTTGTCCATCAAATTGACACCATATAAAATGAGACCGGGGGCCTGGCATAGTAGTTGAAGAAGTGACATTGGTGGCGCATTAATTTCCTCTGTACCCTTAAGACATAATGGATACAACTGAATTCAAACACCTTCTTTCTCCTCGTGCGTCCATCTAACTCGTGAAATTCATTGCCTTATCTATCCATTAGGTACATCTTATGACACAGTTCAAGCACCTTCTTTTCCCCCACCCCACGCATTGCCTAAGAAAATAGTAAAATATTCATCTACTGTCAAAAAAAATTTAAGGTTTTGTAATCTACCCAGCGATGGTCCGAGTGCGGATCTTACTTGGAACATGACTTCGAGTATGCTCAAAGGATAGTGTTAAGACTTCGAGTCAACCGATGAGGTCATAATTTTGATGCATGAAAACATCAAAATGATGTAATTTTGACATTTTAAAAACGTTTCCTATCTCGAAATGCTAATAAACATACACAAAAAAAATTGAGTTATTTCTATAATTTTAAAAATGTTTCAAGGTCATTTGATAATATTAAAAACCCATTTTTGATTTGAAAACATATTTTTGTTCTATGACTACGTTTAAGACAAAAATAATTTTGTCTGTACTATCCTAACAACCACATTAGAGATACAAATAACTTATGTTTATATTTACTTGAATAGATAATGAAATTTATGTTTATATTTAATTAATTGATTATTTTTTATAATTTGTATATTAAAAATTATATTTATAAAAAAATTCCTATATTTTTTTATTTACCCTTTTTCTTTTCATTTTCATTTTTTATTTTTTTTAAAAATTATCATTTTTTTCATTTTTATTTCATATCATATTTATTTTTTATCTTTATTTCCGTACAACTTAGAATTATACGACTTAACGACAGAGTCACGAAATCCTGCCGAATAACATAACTGAATGTTTTGCAAATAATCTTTACGACGATCGTCATAATTACGCCATGTGTTGATCTCCCATCGATCAACATGTTCCTTTTAAATTGGTTCTTGTCGTGCTTTAGAATTAATTAATAGGTTGATTAATTACTTACATAAAATTATAACAACAGTGTTTCAATTTTTAATAAAATAAACCCAAAGTATTTCAATTATCAAATAAAAGCACCCTTAAAATGGTTTTTAACTTATTTAATTACAAAATGTCACTTAGTTATAAAAGTTCCTAATTCAAGTTTAATTAAACTAATGGGAAAATATACATTCATGGTGTATAGAATGTCTGTATGTATACACATATCATTAACTCTAAAAAAATCATAAATTTTACACACCATTCAAATTTAATGAAATTACATCGAGTATTTTTGTATTTTTAATAGCCAACCAAGTATGAAGATTGATCATTTCTTTATTCTATTAAACAATATATTCTCTCTTTTTTTATTATCTTTTACTCTTCTTTTTTAATGCCTCAAGTACCTTTTTCATTTCTTTTCGACCAACAAATGATGGGATCGGCCAAAAACTCCATATTAATCAACTATCTTTCTCGTAATAGTCTCACTTATATTGGTGCTAATTGAGACTAAAAATCCATTGCAATGAGGTTGGCAATGGATTAAGTTTGGTTAGCAATCAATTTATATGTCTATTTAATTTCTTTTTATTTTTGTATATAATTACAACGGACAATTTTATGGGTGTATTTTGAGAATTTCAATAAAAATGGTCGATAAGGGATTTAGTGTTATTTTAAAAAATATAAGAGTAGTTTATGCATTTTTACTAAATCTTGTAAGTTGTGTATTGAAATTTGCCCTTACAAAAAATAACAATTTTATATAAAAACATCTCTAAAATATGTTCTATTAAATTCGACCCGCGAAGTCTTTTAATTTTTTTTTAGTCATAAAATACCCTTTAGTATTTTATTTAAAAAGCAAAAAATCAACAGTGTTAACAAAATTTGAATTTATAACCTCCTTAAATTACAATAAATTTTTAAATAATTTTATCACTACACTGAGACTTATTTTATTTAAAATTTTACATAAACAAATAAAAACTAAACTATACAACACCACCCAATTAACCTTCATTTGAATTTTTTTATATTTTTATTTGCATGTTCGTACCATCATCACCCTCTAATAATACAATATTTTATCTTTATCTTTACGACTATAATGATTTTAATGATTAATTTTCTATAGTTAAGTGGGTGCGGTCATGTTTCATGATCACAAAGGGTTGGGAATGGGCATTATGTTCTCCATTCTTTGTCTCAGATGGGATCTTTGAGGGGGCACAAATACAATTACAAACCAAAGTGCAGTTTGCTCCCATTTCTTTTGGAATGTTTTCTCACCTTTATCTTCTAATTATGCGCCAAAGTGCTTCCCACATTCATCTTTCCTCTTGTATTGTCTTCCTTCTTCATCATATAAGATTTGATAGGCTTTGTGCATTTTTCACATATATTTATATATAGAGAGAATGAAAATGAGAGACTTTTGATATCCTAAATAGTGTTATTTAAGCAATATTAACATGTCAACTCAAATATAATAATGTGGAGTCTATCATATTATACTGAAAGAATTAAATAAATGAGTTTTACATAATTATTATATTTAAGTTATCACGTCAACTTAACTTAAAACGTTGTTTAGAAAATAAAAATTATATGTATATATATAATTCATTTTGTAAGATGGTCATAGCTACTTATGCTTTGGATATTTTCATATCTCTTTTATTATATAATTAGCTTTTATTCAGTATAACTTATGGGTTATGGGTGGAGCGTAAGCTTACAAATATTTTTTAATTTTGAAAAGTCTTTAGAATGTTTAGTTTATTAACGTAAAAAGCCAGTTTTTAAAAAGTTTAGAAGTCATAAATTGAATAAAGTGTTATAAAAAATCTAAAACATAAATTGAACTTCTCATAAAAAAAAAAATAAAAAAAAAAACACAACCTTTAATAGTTGGACTAAATACTCGAACTTTTTTTTATGACTACTAGCAATGGAACTAGAAGCAAAATAAAAAGCCCATACCAAACAAAGCCTTAGCAATGTAATTGTTGTAGATAAGGTGAATTTTCTCGAGGAATATACTTGGGTCTCCTTGGAGGGTGAAGTGAGGTAAGTGGTGTGAGTTTGATTATATAGAAATGTCTGATTAATTGATTAAGATGAGCTAGGCTTCACATATAAGTTTATTAATTATTCATGAACAAACTTATTAAATAGGTTTGCTCCATCTCCCACAAACAAGCTTGAATTGGGCTTATTTTAAGTTTAGGATTGAACATCCTATAGGTTCAGTTACTGAATCGATCGTATTACTTAAATCGTGTAGATTAAATATTTTTTAAAAATCGAACAAAACTGATTAAATAGATGTTTAAATCAAAAAAATCAAACTGACAAAAAAAAATAAAAAATAAAAAAAACAAAACCACCAATTTTGATCGACTCGATTTAGTTATTTCAATTTAATTGAAATATTGCTCACCTTTATTTAAGTTAATGGAACAAAACTTAGATATCATAGCATATTAATAAACTAAATTGAACAACCTTTAAAGATCTCAACTCGTGAACAAATTAGCCATTTGAAACACCTTCAAATGTAAATGAGTCAAACTTAGACCCCAACCAATCTTAACCTAGCTCATTTATAACCCTAGCTTAGGCTTAGCCTTGCATGTATAATGCATTGGTAGTGAAACAATATATATATATATATATCAGAATTGATATGTTGCCCACGTGCGCCCCACACTCATTCCTACTACTTGTGTCACCCCACTCTTGCATCGCCCCTCTCTGTGCAACCCCTTCCTTAGGGCTCATGTCAAGAAACATATCAACTCTCATACATATATATATATATATATAAATACATGTGGGGCAAGTGTCTTGTACTCGTCCTTAGTAGATATATTTTCTTTTCATCCACTTTCAGCTTATTGGACTAAACATTATACTCATCAAGAAAGATAAAAATTGACATCTCAATTTGTAAATAAAAAACTCACAAATATCATATGGTGAGTCTAAAGTTATGATTTCAACTCTCAATCTTATTAATACTTGAATGAATGGTTTTACCATTCCCAAATTTAAATAGGAGAATCAATAAATGAGAGTGTGACTAAAGTGCTAGCAAGCAATGTCCAAACTCAAGGGCAAGGCATAACCCCATTTGAAAATGTTATCCAAAGAACAACTTCATAGTCATGGGCCATGGCCCACTCCTCCAAGACCTACTATTCCTAGTTCAATTTTCAAATTGAAATACTCTTGTTATAATTTAATATAAGTAATTACATCAAATTATAACAAGAGTATTTTAATTTTTAATAAAATCGTTAACAAGAATATTTCTGTTTACACATATCATTAACTCCAAGAAAATCATAAATTTTACACACCATTGATATTTAACGAAATTACATTGACTATCTTTATGTTTTTAAAAATGACATATACCCTTTTCTAGCTGACCAAGTATGAAGATTAACCATTCTCATCCTACGCAAGGATTAAAGGCTCAACCTGCAATTTATATTTTTTGGCGTAATAGAGGGCACAAACACCGGGATCAAGCAAGAGCCATCATCCCAAGTATGGAGATTGACAATTTTTCTCTTATATTAAACAATATATTATTTCTCTCTCTATTATCTTTTATTCTTCTTTTTCGGTGACTTAGGTATCTTCTCCATTCTTTCTCTGACCAACAAATGGTACGATTGCCAAAAACTCCATATCAATCAACTATCTTTCTCATAATAGTCTCTCTTATTGGTATTAATTGAGATGAGAAACCCTTTTGCGACGAGGTTGGTGACGGATTGAGTTTGGTCAACAATCGATTTACCTATCTCTTTAATTTTTTCTATTTTTGTGTATAATTACAATGGACAAATTTGTGGGCATATTTTGAGCATTTCAATAAAAAGTAATGGTCTTTATTTAACGGTAAAGAATTTATTGGTAAATGATTTAAAAAGTTATGGGAGATGTCTGTTATTTTTTAAAATATAAGAGTAGTTTATGCATTTTTACTAAATCTTGTTCCCATTTCTGTTATTTTTTAAAATATAATTGTAGTTTATGCATTTTTACTAAATCTTGTAAGTTGTGTATTGAAATTTACCCTTACAAAAAATAAAAATTTTATATAAAAAAATCTCTAAAATATGTTCTATTAAATTCGACGAGCGAAGTCTTTTAATTTTTTTTAGTCATAAAATACCCTTTAATATTTTATTTAAAAAACAAAAAATCAACAATGTTAACAAAATTTGAATTTATAACCTCCTTAAATTACAACAAATTTTTAAATAATTTTATCACTGAGACTTATTTTATTTAAAATTTTACATAAACAAATAAACTATACAACACCACCCAATTAACCTCCATTTGAATTTTTTTATATTTTTTATTTGCATGTTCGTACCATCATCACCCTCTAATAATACAATATTTTATCTTTATCTTTATGACTATAACGATTTTAATGATTATTTTTCTATAGTTAAGTGGGTGCGGTCGTGTTTCATGATCACAAAGGGTTGGGAATGGGCATTATGTTCTCCATTCTTTGTCTCAGTTGGGATCTTTGATAGGGCACAAATACAATTACAAACCAAAGTGCAGTCTGTTCCCATTTCTTTTGGTATGTTTTGTCACCCTTATCTTCTAATTATGCGCCAAAGTGTTTCCCCATTCATCCTTCCTCTTGTATTGTCTTCCTTGTTCATCATAAGATTTGATAGGCTTTGTGTGTTATCCACATATATTTATATACATAGAAAAGAGAAAGTTTTGATCTTTCAAGTAACATTACTTAAGCAATGTTGATGATGTGTCAACTCAAATGTAATAATGTAGAGCTCACCCTATTATGTTGAAAGAATTAAATAGATGAGCTCCACATAATTATTATATTTAAGTTATTACATCAATATAATTAAATAATGTTGTTTAGAATATCAAAACTATATATATATATATATAATTCATTTTGCTAAATGGTCTTAGCTGTTTGTGCTTTCGATATTCCCATATCCCCATTATTATATGATTAGCTTTTGGTCGGTATAATTTATGGTAGAGCGTAAACTTATAAATGTTTTTTATTTTTGAAAAGTCTTTAGAATGTTTGATTTATTAATGTAAAAAGTTATTGTTAGGTTTTGTGTTTTTCAATGAGACCTGAGTTTGTGACGATTTTTTGGGTGGGTTTTATCTTCATAGCCTTCGAGCCAGAATTGAAGAATCCATGTTCATCATTACTTTTAGGTAACCCATTTTAGAAGTCGGGCCACAAGCCCTATCTCCACTTTGGAGGATAAATGAGCTTCGACCTATTTGCTCAAGTAGGGGAAGCCCATTTTTTTTAGCCCATTAACCCTCATATAAAAGGGCACTTTTTGGCCCTCTTTTTGGTGTTTCCTTCTTGTGGCTGAACCCTAGCTTCTCTCTATGTAGTTCATTTTCTTGGTTGATTGCTCACTTTCTCTTTCCTTGTTCATCCGATTGTGATAGGGGTTTTCTTGCCTTCTATAGTTGATCCATCCTTCCATGTGTGCGGCCGTCTTTCCTTGTGTGGAAAGGCGGTCCTTCAATGTCGATTGAAACCTCTACATATCCGAGATTGAGGTCTCATTTTCTGGTAAGTTTTTCTTTTGGTTTTGTGCTTTCTACCCTCGGTCTTTGTGACCGATCTACCTTTTGTGGTAACCTACTGTGTGTGGTTTTGATCATTTGGGCAAGGGAGGGTTTTGTTTGTGTTCGACCGAGAAGTATTGGGGTTTTCTAGGCTTACAATTTGGGGGTTTTGTTGTGGCTTGTGGTTCCTATTCGTTGGAGTTACCAAAAGTGGTGAACAGTTCTTTCAGATCTAAGCCTTGAACGTTCCTTTAACAAGGAGTTTTCTTTCTATTTTTCGTGTTCTTAGTTTTCGGTTAAATCTGTTTCAGTTTGATTGCACTAACCCGTTTGTTTTGTAAGTGATTTTCCGCAACAATTACTTTTTAAAAAGTTTGGAAGTCATAAACTAAATAAAAAGTGTAACGCCCCGTCAATGGCAAATTAATTTAATTTTGGGGTAATTTAAATTAAAAGAAAATTGATTAATTATTTTAGGAATATTCTGGAATAAGAAAAAAATTGAAATAAATTAAATGTGGGATTTTTGGAAGTTCCGGGTGTTAGTGTAATTAATTAAGTGGGTGTTTGTGTGATTTATGAAAGTTTGGGGATGCTGGTGCGAATTGCGGAAAAGGTCCGAAAATCACTTTAAATATAACATAATTTACATATATGTTGAAGAGGCATACAGGCGCGGGCGGCTCGCACGCGAGGCTACCAGATAGCGGGCGAGGGTTCGATTCCGCGGGTGGGCAGGCGCGCGAGGGCTGTTTTTGGGCTGATTGATGAGCCCAAGGACATCGAAACGACGTCGTTTCGAAAGAGGCGGTGGCCTCTCCAGCGCTGCCACGTGGCGCCCCCACTGCTAGTTTTTGGCCGAATTTAAGCCCGATTTCAGGCGTTTCTTTTTCAAATGAACAACAGCAAAAATTTAGGAGAAAACAGCAAGCACACGAGAGAAATTTGAGAGATTTTGGGGCCAAAATTCAGATCAAATCAAGTTTAATTAGCGATTTAATTAGCCAGGTATGTAGCTAAGTTAATAATTAATATTCTGTACGGTCGAAATTTTGTTTATGGTCCAATTTTATTAATTTTAGCAAATAATTGGGATATTGGAGTTTGTATAATTTTACTGTGTTTGGTCAAAACGAGCCTAAGGCTATCTTCGGAAAGGCAAGTTCTTTATACCCTCATCGTCGATTCTTTCGTTGTCAATTTATTTGACCTCCCTTCGTTGGTTTCGGCTGTTAATAAATTATAAAATTTTAAACGGTGTGTTTTAATAATTTAATTTATTAACCTAGTTTCGAGGGTTTTATTCGTTGGTTACCTACGGGGGTTTGTACCACCCCCAAGCCTATGGGAATGATGTCATACTCACTTGGGGCTAGGATCTTAGTTGTTCGGGTATTATTATAGCTTTTGATTGTTTATAGGCCAGATCGGTTGGGTAGTGGGGGCAAGGATTAGTTGTTCGGTGACGGTGTGACTGTTGTACGGTCTATCTTAGGTCGTCGGCTGGTCTCTTCTAGTCACTGACTGTTGATCGGTGCCAGGCACTGCTGACTAGCTCTGCCGTTATGTGATTATAGCATGCCTGGTTATATTTTATTCTTGTTGCATGGTTTGGCATGCACATGGGTACGGACTGCATATTGGAGTTTATTATGATTTGGTTATGCTTGGTCATGAACATTCTAGCTTGATTATGCTGCATCCAGCACGGGCATATGCATCGCGTGTGGTTTACTATATGGGTAGAGCATGGCCTGATGCCTGGATGTATGGGCGTCATGTATCACGTTGATGCTCACTACGCCATTGCATTTTATGTGCATTGCATGGCTACTGGTAGTATATAGTTCTCGGACGGGAGTATCGTTCCGATGGAGCCTATGGCTCAGGTGTCGGGAGTACCGACTCGGGACAGTGCGCACAGGTTTGTTGGAGATCTATGTTGCCTTTCAGGGCAGTGGCAGGTTGGTATGAGACTTGGGTGCCAGGTGTTTTATGTGGGCCCCAAGGACCGATATGTGCTTTTATTACGTGACACTATTGTTTTGTTGCGTCACATGACTTGTATGTACATGTGGGTTTATATTTGGGGTGATCTTCTCTTCTATTCATGTTATATCCTTCCTTATCATATAAACTTGTTGAGTCTTGTGACTCACCTTACTTTCCATCATTCCAAGTAAAAGTAAAGCGAAGGCCGAGGGCGAGGATCGTTCCACCTAGCAGCCATCTATGTCGGTAGGGTGTACATTTCACTTGCCCCCGTTGTCTCTGATGTTTTGTTAGGAGTCTTGACTCTCATTTTTTACTGTGCCAGGTTGTTCCTTGTATCTTTTATTTGTTGGCACAGATGTCTGTATATTTTTATATACTCCTTGACCACTGTTCCAGCGGGGTACTTGTGGGCGTGCATGTATATTGTTTTACTTCCGCTGTTGTATTTTTTGTATGTATGCATGCTAAGGTATTTTTGTCTTATGTCTATTTCTCTTCCCTTATGTAAACGCTTTCGTTCGAATAGACCGGGTGGTTGAGATATCCAGGCGAGGGTGCTTACAAAAAGTGTTACCAAAAATCTAAAAGATAAATTGAACTTCTCATCAAAATAAGCAGCCTTTAAAAGTTGGACTAAATACTCGAACTTTTTTTTTATGACTACTAGCAATGGAACTAGGAGCAAACTAAAAACCCCATGCCAAACAAAGCCTTAGCAATGTAATTGTTGTAGATAAGGTGAATTTTCTCGAGGAATATACTTGGGTCTCGTTGGAGGGTGAAGTGAGGTAAGTGGTGTGAGTTTGATTATATAAAAATGTCTGATTAATTGATTAAGTTGAGCCAGGCTTCACATATAAGTTTATTAATTATTCACAAACTAACTTATTAATTAGGTTTGCTCCATCTCCCACAAACAAGCTTGAATTGGGTTTATTTTAAGTTTAGGATTGAGCATTCTCTAAGTTTAGTTACTGAATCAATTGTGTTACTCAAATTGTATAGATCAATTTCTTTTTAAAAACTGAATCGACGTGATTGAATAGATGTTTGAATTGAACAAATCAAAAAAATTGAAAAAAAAAAACAAACTGACAGGAAAAATTGAAAAAAAAAATAATTAAAAAAATAATATCATTTTTGATATTTCAGTCAGTTCGATTATTTCATTGTTTTTTTAATATAGAGAACGAATCAAATTGAAATAATTGAAACCCTCAAATTTAAAAACTGAACTGAATTGAAATACAGATTGAACCGAACCAAACCACCAATTTCGATCGATTCAATTTAGTTATTTCAATTTAATTGAAATGTTGCCCACTCCTATTTAAGTTAATGGAACTAAACTTAAACATCATAGCAGATTAATAAACTAAGTTAAACAACCTTTAAAGATCTTAACTCATGAACAAGTTAGCCATCAAAACACCTTAAAATGTAAACGAGTCAAACCTAAACCCCGACCAATCTTAACTTAGCTCATTTATAGCCCTAGCTTGGGCTTAGCCTTGCATGTATAATGCATTGGTAGTGAAACAATATATATATATATATATATATCAGAATTGATACATTGCCCCCAACTCCACCCCTCTTACTTGCATTGCCCCACCTCTTCTCTTGAAATCCACGTCGGACAACATATCAACCCTCATGCATATATATATATATATAAATTAATACATGTAGGGTAGGAGTTTTGTACTCGCCCTTACTAGATATATTTTCTTTTCATCCATTTTCACCTTATTGGACTAAACATTATACTTATCAAGGTGGGTAAAAATTGATAATCTCTATTTGTAAATAAAAAATTCACAAATATCATATGGTGAGTCTAAAGTTGTGATTTCAACTCTCAATCTTATTATTAGTTTAATGGTTTTACCATTCCACTATGGATAAAAATTGACATCTCTATTTGTAAACAAAAAATTCACAAATATGGTATGGTGAGTCTAAAGTTGTGATTTCAACTCTCAATTTTATTAATGGTTTTACCATTCCACTATGGATAAAAATTGAAATCTCTATTTGTAATTAAAAAAATTCACAAATATCATATGATGAGTCTAAAGTTGTGATTTCAACTCTTAATCTTAATAATACTTGAATGAATGGTTTTACCATTCCCAAATTTAAATAGGAGAATCAATGAATGACACTGTGACAAAAGTCCTAGCTAGCAAGCAATGTCCAAACTCAAGGGCCAAGGCTTAACCCCATTTGAAAATGTTATCCAAATAACAACTTCGTATCCATGGGCCTCTCCTCCAAGACCTACTATTGGGTTTAATCATGCAGCAAGCCTGCTACCTGAGCCCATGGGCTGCTATAGAAAAAGAAACAAATGCAATTGTTATAACAATTATTGTAGCCCATCTATTTTGCATATACACACACATACATCTATATATATATATATATATGTCGATATGTGTTCATATTAGCCAAAGAATATAAAAGTGAAAAATATAATTTTCATCTGTTTAAAAATGTTTTTTGTATTAGACAATTTACAAAATACGCGTTACCCTACAATTTATTTATGTATGATATATATTAAATTAAATTACTTTTACATTTAATAGTTATAACTGAAGGGTAAATGTGGATTTTTTTTGAGATTTACACTTCACACCTCTACTTCTTCTAGTGAAAATACTAAGACTTTTTTGACATTTGAAAAATAATAAATGTTACTTATAAATTTATAACTCTAATTATTTTTTTTTTATTGTTACTTAGACCATCTCCAACACATCTCTCTATCCTGCTCCTTATTATATTATAAATAAATCACTCTTTATTTTTAACTTGCCTCGAGAAGCGTGTGTGCTCTAATCCATATCCCCTATTATCCTTTCTATTTTATTTATTTATTATAATAAACTTCAATTCTATTTATTTTACTTTATCTATAATTTTTATGCATACACAAAATCAATAATTAAATACATAAATTAATATCCAAATATACAAAATAATCAGATATACACATAAATAAAATTAATAATTAAATATACAAAATAATCAAATATATACCTATACAAAATCAATAATTAAATACACAAATCAATAACTAAATACACAAAAAATTCCCGAATAAGACACTCGTTCTACTTCACCCCTGCCACCAACGCTGCTCGTCATCGACCATTGCTACTACTTGTCGTTGACCATTTTCTCCTTGTTCTAGATCTACAAGTGAGCCATTGGGTGGGGAAAACAACACTGCGGTGAATTTGAAGAGCAATATTTGGATCTCCATCTTTGTGGAGTAATTTGAAGCTCTACAAAAATTTGAAAAGTGACAAGACAAGTAAAGAGCAACGTTGGAGTAGAAATTGCTCTCCAAATTTTGGCTTAGCATTTTATCTCTACATTGGAGATGACGTTATGTATGCTACAATTTTAATATAAAAAAAATATTCATATATTTTTTCTTTTGCTCATTCTCTTTTTCTTTGATGAACTAATTGGAATTCTCTATGATGATAGAATTCCCAACCATGGATAAAGGTTTTTAGCTAGAGTTGTAGTGACAAAATTCTCGTAAAACGTTCTATAATTTATAAATTTCACTTGTTGGGCACGTGGTCTTTTTTAATAATTTGACAGTTAAATTTTTTTTATAATAAATTTAAAAACACTTTCAATTAATATAAAATTATAAGAAGGCGTTTGATACGAGAAAAGTTTTTAAATTTTTGAGATTCATAATTCTTGAGAATATTCTTGGAAATCTTTGATTCCTAAGATATGTGCAATTCTATATTTGGTTAGATTTAAATATTTTTAGAAATGTTGAGTATTATTTTATAGAAATCTTACATTTCTATATTTGGTTTAAATGTAACATTTTTGAAAATTTATGTTTTTTTTTCAAAATTACTCTTATTTGATTTTTTGTTTAAAAATGATTAATTCCTTCTACTATATAAAATATTAGGATCCACAATATCTTTACAAAGTAAAAAAAATGTTACTTTTTATATATTATGTATATATATGCATGTGTGTATATATATAATATATATGTTTGTATTAATATTTACTTTAATATATATAATATTTTATAATAATTAATATAAATATATTATAATATATATGTTTATATTTAATATATAATATGTTTGTATGAAATTATAAAGGGATAAGGGTGTTTTAATATTTTTATTTATTAAAAATATTCCCAAGTTCATAGGAAATTTAGATTTTCAATCCTTCCATGAAAATCTTTTTATGGAAAAATTGCTTAAAAATTATTTTTGAGAATCCTATTTTTTAGAATTCTTTTTTATAAAAAAGTTATATTAAACATGAGAATATAAATTTACAATCTAATATTTTTAAGAATCTTAAAATTTATCCCGTACCAAATGTAGGTAATTATATGTCTTTCTCGTAAAAATAATTCTCATTATAATAAAAAATTCACAATAAACAATGTGAAAATGCAATGGACACAGACGGACGGAGAATCTAAAACTGTAATTTCAGGACAAATCTGATGAAGGAGTGGAATTATCGTAGTAATATCGGGGCAATTTGAAAAAGAAAAAACATATAGCTGATTTTCGCAATTCCGAAGCATTTCTCAATTGCTCCCTACTTCTCTTCTATTCGCATCCTTCGTCTATGGAGGTCGCGCTGCTATAAACCCCCCCTCTCCTTTCAGTCTCTCTCTCTCTCTCTTCAAATTTGTGTCTCTCCGTTTGATCTCGCCGCCCTTCGTTTCTCCTCCGACTTAAGTTGGACATCAATTCGAACAACGGTTCCGTCACTGCGATCTGATCTGGATCTCTAGGGTTCATCAACCGCCGTCCTTCGATTCGGTATCCGGAGATTCCATTTCAGCTCCAAAAATGGTGAGTTTGTCTGTCGTTCTCGTTCTTCAATTTCTCCCTCATTGCGATATCTATTAGATCTAGCGTGAATCTGGTGAAATTTGATCTGTGGATATCTCGCCGGAATCTGGTGAAATGTTCAATCGCGTGAATTCGCGGAATTGTGTTCCATTTTAGTTTATATGTCTAAATGCTAGACTTCGAATCAGTTAAAACTTTGAGTTTATTCGAGATCTAACTTTTGAATGTTTCTTTTGTGTGGGCGATTGGTATGCGGCAGCCTCTCAGACTGGAAATAAAGGTATTATTATTCATTTTGCGTCGAATGATTTTCGCAAATCAGATGTGCATTAGATCTTTTGTTCTTTTATATACAATTTTTGAATTATGTGCTGATAATTGTTGCTGATCAGAGAAAACTAGCTCAAAGATCAGAGAGAGTGAAGTCCGTGGATCTGCACCCAACAGAACCATGGTAATTATAATTTGCCTGTACCTGTATGCTTGATCTCGTTTTGTATTTGAGTCCGTAATGTACCTGTTTTGTTCCTCTCTAATTGCCAGGAGCACAAAATTATGATCCTAATACTCTTGCGTAGGGAAAATACCTTTTCTTAATGAATAGTCGCATTAATTCATTTAAAACTCCCAGTTTGAGCCAGCAAGGTCTTAGGTTATGGCATGTTCATCTTGGTGAACAATGCTTTCTGTTTAACACGTACATGACACAATACTTTTCCCTTGCAGGATATTGGCGAGTTTGTACTCTGGGTCTGTGTGCATCTGGAACTACCAGTCTCAGGTACGTAACAACCATGCTATGCTACTATGGAATCATTAATTACCATCTTATTAGAATCACCTTCTTATGCTTTGCAACGCTCATGCATATTGTGAAAGCCTATTCTTCTTTCTTCTTTTCTCTGCCTTTGGGCGGGGGTGCGTGCGTGGTTGGGTAGGAGTTGTCTTCTGATGTTAGCTCATAGTGGAAACCATGCATGTATGCATTTTTTTTCTTTTCTCATGAACATGAAGTAATAATAAATCTCTCTTTATTGATAGACAAACAGACAAAAGTAAAGACATTTAATTGGATCCTTATCCTTTTAGTTTATTCATCCAGATGATTCAATCTATATGTAGTGTTTGCACCTGTAGGTTCATTGTAAACAGCATCTACATGATCTTATTTTATATGATATCCAAATGTGCTACTATATTCCTGCACTATGATATTTATGCTGTAACATGCAATATATATCTAGAAGGATTTCATTTGTTTTATAGGATTCTAGATAACACAATTCTGGAAAACCTGCTTGGTGTTTCGTTGGAGGAGGATGCATAGAGTAGTTCTTTGGATTCTTTTAAGTTCAACAGCCTATTACTAGCTTTCATGATTACAATTTCCATATTTTATGCCCATGTTTTCAAATTTAATTATAGTTGTGTTAGAAGTTTTGTTCCCCAGCGTGTAGTCATTAAACAATCACCAATCAGAATTCTGTGTGTGTGTGTGTGTGTTTAAGCTAAATTGATGAATGATTATCATGTATATGGTCCTTAGATCAGCTGTGCAGAAGGTCAAAAATTTCTATGAAAGTTAAGATGACACTATCATCTGGAAAGTTCTGGTTCTTGGTGTGTACCCTGACCTCGACTTATGATCTTGATAATAATGTGAATATTGCCACCAAGATAGAAAAACTTCATTAAACTGACTTTTGATATTCTAAACCTTTGTACTTACTGCTACAGTGGCAACGTTGTCCAATTAAACTCAAATCTCTTCTGCCACACAACCTATTCCTTGAGTCGCTGCATGTTATGTTGCCTACAGTAACCACTTATTTCATAATTTTCCTTCTAAAAATAACAGATTATGTGTATCTGCCTATAAATTAAACTTTGCCAACAAATTAACAAGAAAAGGTTAAGAAAAGAGAAAAACCTCCACCTGAATTCAAACAATGTATTTACTAGACTGCAGATCTTCCAAGCTGCAGAAATATGTATCAAGAAGTTGGTAGTGTTTGCCACGGATGCAACAAAATTTCATCAAGAACTTCCTCAAGTTGTCAATAGTCAGTTTATCTTGATATTTAGCCATCCGAACTCTTGCTATGATATTAAGCCAATTGCATTGAAAGTTTGATAACAAATACTTGAAATCAGTTGCATTTTACCGTATTTACATTAGAACAAGTGGACCTACATTATGCAAAGTTAGTTTCTGGTAACATCTTTATTCTTTTCTTTAATAGAACATATAAGAGTTCTTTGCATGTTGAACAGTTTTGAAGTCCCTGATAATTGATGATGACCTGCTTTTATTTGATTCTTCCGAATTACCTGCTATTTCTACCTTTGCCAGATGTCATTGTAAATTTGTAGTATAGAAATATTCTGAAGAATAAGAAATAAAGCTCTTTCAACCCCAAATAAAAAAAATATCATGATTATTTCATTATCCTAATATTATTTCTCAAGCATTTTGCTAACTTAACTTTATTTTCCTAATCTCACAGACTATGGTGAAGTCTTTTGAGGTGACAGAGTTACCAGGTACATAATTGATATTTTACATTTCTATGTGTTAGGCAGTGGGTTGATTTTTCTTGCATTTGTTGTTTACGTTTGGGCTTTGATGTGATCTGATTTTTTTTTTTGGTGTGTCCATGCAGTCAGATCTGCAAAGTTCATTGCACGCAAACAGTGGGTTGTTGCTGGTGCTGATGACATGTTTATTCGAGTATACAACTACAATACAATGGATAAGGTCAAAGTATTTGAGGCACACACAGATTATATTAGGTGTGTGGCTGTTCATCCTACCCTTCCATATGTCCTGTCATCATCTGATGACATGCTTATAAAGCTTTGGGACTGGGAGAAGGGCTGGGTGTGTACTCAGATTTTTGAGGGTCATTCCCATTATGTTATGCAAGTGACATTTAATCCAAAAGACACCAATACGTTTGCTAGTGCATCTCTTGATCGCACAATAAAGGTATGAACTGAGTTATACAATTCTGACCCTATGAGACTCTTATAGATGGATAAGAGTGGCAGTCAAGAACTAGCCATTTGTTGTGATTTTCACTTACCTTTCTTTTGTATTTCCAGATTTGGAATCTTGGCTCGCCTGACCCAAATTTTACATTGGACGCCCATTTGAAGGGGGTAAATTGTGTTGATTATTTCACAGGTGGGGATAAGCCTTATCTGATAACTGGTTCTGATGATCACACTGCAAAGGTTTGCTCCACATTTTACTTAAACGCTGTCCTTGTTGGATAATTGGATTCTTTTAAATGTGTAATATGCAACTATTTTGACTGTATCCTATACAGGTATGGGACTACCAAACCAAAAGTTGTGTGCAGACACTAGAAGGCCATACTCACAATGTTTCAGCTGTTTGTTTTCACCCTGAACTTCCCATCATAATTACTGGTTCTGAGGATGGTACTGTTCGTATATGGCATGCTACAACTTATCGGTAAGTTTTCTGGTAACCATTATATTACTAGTTTTCTAAGATTCCCTGACCTACACTTACCCAAACCTAGTCTCGCACCCACACACAAAAGGAAGAAAGAAAAAATGGAAAACAAAAGAAAAGGAAAGGAAAGGAAATGAAGAGTTGCTGCAACACTTATTTATTGTTTTATAGATGCCCTTGTGAGAAGATTTTTTGGCCATGATGTATTTGGACTCTCCAAACTGTTTGTACTCCATTGTTAGTAAAATTTGAATTTGAATCTCCCTGTGTAATTTTGAAGTTGAAGCACAATTTCAATCTCATGGCATCTGTTTTTCTTAAACGAAAAGGCGGAGGCATTTTCTGGATTTTTTGTGATTGTTCTCTTACTCTTGCCACTTTCTTCATTCTCGATCCTCTACATCATGATCTAGAATGTCGTGGGAGTGTTTTATAACTTTAATTTTCTTTTCTATTAATCTATTTTAAGTTTAAAAACATTGGATATTTTATCCTTGGATGTAGTAATTGACCGTCTCTAACTCACCAAATCTTTGGCAAAACTAGTAAATATTTAACCTGTTACAAATATGAACAATGATTTGTCAACTCAGAAAAGTGGGTTAGTTATTACATCTAAAGATAAATTTTCCAATGTGTTCTGTAACTAAAAAGACAGGTATACACCACATGACAATTCTAGAAGATGAGATAGAGGATTGAGAGTAAAAAAGAGACTTGGAATGGAGAACACAAAAAAATTCCAGAGAATGCCTCCATCATTTTGTTTAAGAAAAATATCATGAGATTATTATTATTCTTCAACCTCAAAATTACATGTTTACATTTTCATTCCATCTAAATTAAAATAGCCAGCAAGTTATTGTTATGGCCCAGTAAGATGAGAGGCAGGGGATGCCATTAACACAGTAACCACCACTTCACTGCAATAGTTCAAATAGGCTAGAAGGAGGGGAGACCATTAACACACTGAACAAAGATGTCTGAGCAGAGAGTGATAAAGAACCACGGCAGAAACAATAAGCACCAGATCCTTATCAAAACTTGTAGAACTTTACATACCTTGTTATAAATGATATGTGATAGTGAGGATTGAGAATAAAAATGAGACTTGCAGTGGAGAACACAAAAAATTTCCAGAGAATGTCTCCGCCATTTCGTTTAAGAAAAATATCATGAGATTAATATTATTCTTCAACCTCAAAATTACATGTGTTCATTTTCATTCCATCTAAATTAAAATAGCCAACAAGTTATTGATATAGTCCAGTAAGGAGAGAGACATTCTCTCACCATTAACGCCATAACCACCACATCATTGTTACATACCATATGTAATAGGATATCTAAAGTGGCCAAATACATATTTTAGCTCCTGTACTTACACGTTTTTTTTCATTTAGACACTCAAACTTTTTGTTGTTTCAAGGACACCCTTGAACTATGCAATTTCGAGTCAATTACATTCCTGAACTTTTTGTTGTTTCAATTATACTCTTGAACTATACAATTTCGAGTTAATTGTAAACAATGAATTCAAAATTCAAATGATAAAAAGTTCAGTGGTACAATTGACTTGAATTTGCAAGTTTAGGGGTGTCTTTGAAACAACAAAAAGTTCGAGTGTCTAAATGAAAAAAAATGTGCTGGTACATGGGTTAAAATATGTATTTTGCTTATCTAAAGTTTTACAAGTTCGGTAAGTTTACATATATAATAAGATATGTAAAGTTTTATAACTTCTGCTAAGGATCTGGTGCTTATTGTTTCTGCCGTGGTTCATTATCATTCTCTGCTCTGACATCCCCTCCTTCTGCCCTATTTGAACTATTGCAGTGACGTAGTGGGGTCCCCTGCCTCTCACTTTACTGGACTATATCAGTAACTTGCTGGCTATTTTAATTTAGTTGGAATGAAAACGTAAACATGTAATTTTGAGGTTGAAGAATAATACTAATCTCTTGATATTTTTCTTAAATGAAAAGGTGGAGGCATTCTCTGGAATTTTTTTATGTTCTTCACTCTAAGTCTTCCTTTAATTCTCAATCCTCTGTCTCATCTTCTAGAATTGTCATGTGGTGTATACTTGTTTTTTGAGTTAAAGAAGGCATTGGAAAATTTGTCTTTGGATGTAATAGTTAACCCACTTTTCTGAGTTGACAAATCATTGTTCATATTTCTAATAGGTTAAATAAATATTTCCTAGTTTTGCCAAGGATTTGATGCTGTTTCTCCTTTTCTGCTTCTTTTTGTGCTCTGACATTCTTATTAAGGCATCCTTCAAGTGATAATGGTCTCCCCTCCCAACTATTGCAGTGACTTGTTGGTTACTTTGTTAATGATCTCCCTCCTTCAGACCTTCTTGGACAATTGCACTGACTTGATGGTTCCTATAATTTAAATCAAATGAAAATGTAAACATTGATAACCAGATCATGCTCAAAACTTGTAAATTTAAAATTCCAAATTCTATTTCAATTTTCAACTTGGTACTGTAATATTTAAAGTTGCTATTTCCTTATCTTTAGAGATGAAAATTGTATAGAAAATTGTCTAATTGGGTTGAATTTTTGGGAGTTAAGCCTTATGATCTGAAAATACATCATAGATTGAGGCAATGCGAACACTTGAACTACTTGTATGTGTACTTTTTTGTTCAGACATTTTCTTTATACCATTTTATTCCACTTGGTGACCTCTAATTTTCATGTTTCACTTTAGTATGCTAGATTGAGTATTTGGAATGTTTGCTGCTGTTTCTAATGTTTCTAAATTGTTTTATTGATTTGCAGCCTTGAGAACACTCTGAATTATGGTCTCGAAAGAGTTTGGGCTATTGGATATATGAGAGGTTCGCGCAGGTGAGCTTCCCTCTCTTTTTCTTTTCCTACCCACATGTGGGGGGGGGGGGGGGGTGGTCATTGTAATTGTGATATGTTGCAAATTTGAAATTTAGTGAAATTGTCTTACTGGTACATCTATGAGCTTGTTTCATTCAGAATCTTCAATTTCCTGTCTTTGGATTTCCCAGTCTGGTATATCAGGCATTAGAGGTCTTGAAGTCATGCTTAAATTATCAGATACTCATTAACTAAACCCTGCAATACCTCTTGGCTCTTAATTGTGTTATTCCTTTTATTGAATAGTATGTTGCAATTTCAAGCAAATAATTAGGATATAAAAGTTTAAGTACTCATACTAAATTTGATGCCCTTATCCTTGAGGGTGTTTAACACTTGTTTGACTGCAGCTTTATTTTCTGTCTGTTGTACTTTCTTGACAGGGTTGTAATTGGCTATGATGAAGGAACCAT
The DNA here is from genome assembly GCF_014633365.1 of Diospyros lotus. Taxonomy (NCBI): domain Eukaryota; kingdom Viridiplantae; phylum Streptophyta; class Magnoliopsida; order Ericales; family Ebenaceae; genus Diospyros; species Diospyros lotus. Next base: position 41,487,717 of record NC_068339.1, on the reverse strand, counting down.
TATGGTAAAAATTGGTCGAGAAGTACCTGTAGCTAGTATGGACAATAGTGGAAAAATCATATGGGCTAAACATAATGAAATACAAACTGTTAACATTAAGAGTGTTGGAGCAGATTATGAGGTTTGATTCAGTTGCTTCTCATCTATACCTGAATGTAATAAATTACAATAATTTCTGCTTAATGTGACATTGAAATTCATTGTTCCTTTTCCATCACAGGTTACTGATGGAGAGAGATTACCTTTGGCAGTGAAGGAATTGGGGACCTGTGATCTTTACCCACAAGTGAGTTGGTCTTCCCTTGTCCTCTGTGGCAGGGTACTAGATATTATTGTATTTTAATACTAGTGAGCTGGCTATGTTCAAAGAAGTGGAACTGCTACTGTTTTATGGGCTCATGGAGATATATGTGTGTGCGTGCGTGTGTGTAAATGCCATGTAGAGTTTTCTAGTTGTATAACTTTAATAAAGTTCAACATCGAGGTGTCAGAATTTGTGGCACATGCTTTAGGTGTTTGACTGCTTACTTTTCTTCACCTGCATATTTTGGCTCTTGGTGTCTAAATTGTTTAAACTCTAATTCTTAACACTAGAAACATTAGTTATCATCATAAAATTGTTATTCATTATTCATTATTAATTCATAAAGATAAACAAAAAGATTTACGTATGGTATTTACAAGCTTGCAAAAAGATGATGGTAGAGTTTTCAAAGAAGCCTTGTGGAGGGTTTTCGAGAAGAAAAGGCAGTTCATGTTGGTTATTTATAGGTTATTGAGGATATGCATCACAAGGCAAAAATGTGGGCTAGGACTTGTGGAGGAGTTATCAAGATTTTTTCAATTATAATCATATTACATTAAGGATCTGCATCTTTGCTCTGGTGCTCGATGTAGTTGCTAATCACATGAAAAGGTGTATTAGTGTATGCTATTCGCAAATGACATTGTCTTGATGGATAAGACAAGGAAGGTGTGGATACTAAGCTCGCATGATGGAGGGACAACTTAGAACTCAAAATTTTCTAGTTGAGTAGTTTGAAAATCAAATATATGAAATGTAAGTTTGATAAAAATAGATGAAAAGATTATTTGAGTTCAAAAATCATATTGTTCAACTTAGATATTTTCAATTAATTGTTTGAAAAAACAAAAATAATTATTGAGGATGTTACTTGCACAATTAAGGTTGGATATTTAAAGTGGAGAAGTATGTCTATCATTGAGGGAAGGTTTATCAAACAACTTTAAGATCAGGTCTATTATATGGCATGTAATGTTTAGTAGTGAGTCCTAGCATATACAAAATATGTGCCTAGCTTAGTTGAGGATTTTACAATAGATGTATGACCATACAAGAAAAAGCATTATTGGAGGGTGAGCATGGCAGGCTTCGTAGCAATGATAAAGTTGCTCCTATGTGATTGGTGGGACTTGGGTTTGAGTTGTGAAAACAACCTTTTCTAAAGTAAAGCTAAGGTTGCGTATAAAAGTGATCCTCTCTTGACAATTGCAAATAGGGGAGCCTTGTGCATTGGGAAGACCCTTCAAATAAGACATAAAGAACCTAAAACAATGTCCTTAGGATAGTTCTGAAAGGCGCAAGGCGCAGCGAGGTGCAAAAGGTCTTGGAGCCTGAGGCGCGAGGCGCACGAGACGAGGTGCGCCTTTGCGAAGCAAGGCGCACATTTTAGGGAAAAAACTCAAAATCTTGTAAAATCATAAACAACTATCAAATTATCAATAATAACACATTCATATAATTTATTATCTTCAAATTCTATAAACTAACAACATCAAAGTTCAAATTTAAAGTCTCAAACTCAAACAAGTATCAATTATAATGTAAAATTCTAAACAAACACATAAACACTACAAGTCCACAATCAATATAAAGAAGTTTTTTAATCAATCATCATCAAGGAGATTATCAACATCAAGGTCAATATCTTCATCATCCCCTTCAATCACCCCTTCATCTTCTTCTTCATCTCTCAATTCTTCTCCCTCTTCCATGTCTTCATCATCTTCGGTCCCTGCCTCACTTTCCTCCTCTTTAATCTCCTGAGTTACTCGCCGCTTTGAAGTCGAAGCCGAAGTTGATCTCGATTGTGATCGAGTTTGTTTAGTTCTAAATTGATAACTAGGCCCTCCAACTCTTGCAGTCGCATCAACATTACTCCATGTCAACCCATCCCCAACGTCATCTGGAAAAACAGTTTCATCATCTTTATCATTCTTCTCATCAAGTTTTCCAATCAACCATTCATTGCTTTCATCAATGTGGGTCAATATGATAGGGTCAATGGTATCACGTATTTGATACCGACGCCTTAATGCTCTATTGTATTTCACAAACACCAAGTTGTTTAAACGAAGTTGATCAAGCCTGTTTCTTCGTTTAGTATGAAGCTGCAACAATTTATGCAAAAACATACTAAGAATAAGCTACATGAAACAAACCAACTACTAATAAAAATTGTAAGTGTTATATGTACAATGCACTTACATTTTCAAACACACTCCAATTACGTTCACACCCAAATGAACTACAAGTCAAGCTAAGAATTTTAATTGCAAATTTTTGCAACGTAGGTGTTGACATTCCATATGAAGCCCACCATTCAACTGTCCAATAAAATTCATGGGTTAGTTATTATCTATTATCTAGAATGATTATATATATAATGTAATATATATATATGTGTACCTGGTGATTTCTCAGCTTTCTTTCTAATAGCCATATAGTTTCCAAAGAACCCATCTGCATTGTTATACATCAAAAGCTCAGCATCAATTTGGTTTTGAACCTTTACATCTGGATTTAACTTTCTAATGCATTCATATAAGCCAGTCATGATCTCTGGATCTATACGTTCAGCCTTGTAGAAATATTCTGGGTTCAAGTACTAACCAGCTGCGTGCAAGGGGCGATGAAGCTGAACATCCCATCGATTATCAATGATCTGAAAAATGGGTGCATACTTCTTTTCATCCCCATTAAAAGAGTTAGCAATCGCTTCTTTGGCCCTATCCATGGCCTCATATATGTATCCCATAGCAGGCTTCTTCTCACCATCCACTAAGCGCAATACACGCACCAATGGACTAGCCACCTTTAAAGCATATACAACATTGTTCCAAAATGAAGGCATCAAAATCACTTCTACAACCTTTTTAGCCCCCGCTTCTTTTACCCACTTGCTTGTCATCCACTCCTCGGAGGTAAACATCCTTCTAAGGTTGCTTTTTAGACTATGCATCCTGCCCAAAGTGATAAAGGCAGTTGCAAACCGTGTTTTTGCAGGCCTCAACAACTCTTTCTTGTCAGTAAACCTTCTAAGCATGTTTACTAGACTCGAACGAGTATAGATATAGCTATTCACCATAACAGCTCTCTCAAATGTCTTCTTCATATTAGGCAACTTGAAAATATCTTCCAACATTAAATCCAAGCAGTGCGCTGCACATGGTGTCCAAAACAACGTAGAATATTTTGCCTCCAAAAACCTTCCTATTATTATTTAGAGTGAAATTAACAAGATATTAGTAAATAATAAATATCTAATGAATATTCAAACTGTTCTATTTATAAACATAATACAAATTACAAAAATGAATTTCATACCTGCTAAAACATTGTTTGAAGCACTATTGATGACCACTTGCACCACATTTTTTACTTCAATCTTTTCCACACATTTACTTAATAATTGAAAATCTTTTCCCCAGTCTTTGAATAGCTAGAACCATCAACAGACTCCAAAAACATACTTCCTTTAGAAGAATTGACTAAAACGTTAATCAATGTCCTTTCCCTCTTGTCTTTCCAGCCATTTGACAAAATGGAACATCCATATTTGGCCCTCGCCTCTTCATGATCTTTCATCATTTCACGAGTGGCTTCCACCTCTTGTTTGAGAAGGGGAACCCTGACTTCATGGTAAGTAGGCGGCTTCACACCCGGACCATACTGACTAATTGCTTTTATAAATACTTTAAAATTGTCATATGTCACTGCATTGAATGGAATGCCTGCATCATACATCCATCGTGCAAAGCTTCTACAAACTCGAGCTCTTAACTCTTTTTTTTGCAAAATCATGCTCACCCAACCTTGTTTGCTTTCCTTTGCCCTTGCTTTTCAACACATTAACTTCTAGGTCTTTAAGAAAAACATCAAGTGGACCCTTTTGTGTTGGCCCTTTAACACTACCAACACTACCAGTACCGCTTCCACTTCCGGTAGATACATTGGGTCTTTTTCTACTTTGAGGCAGCGGCTCATCATCATCATCATCATCATCATCATCATCATCATCATACCCTTCACCAAATTGAAGATTATCATCTAACAATGCTATATTTCTCTCATCCCTGTTATTTTTTTTCTTTTGCATGTACTCTCCAATCTCTTCTTTTACTGATGGAGGACATTTTGGACAAGCTTTAGTATTCCTAAAACTGCCCACAAGATGTTTCCCCCGAAATATACCACCTTTTGTTATTTTACGACAAAATTTACATGTGGTGGTATTTCTATCATTAGGATTAGCTTCAAAATAATTCCATGTCGAGTCCGTTTTGGAAGTGGTTGATGACATTTATTGGGCTATTGCAACACAGTTCCAACTTCCACAAAATTCTCCTAATGATAGAAATAAACTATAAAGACTTAAAGAGAGATCAGCAACCAGCTGCCAGCAAGAGAAATTAGGCAAGAATGCAAGAAATAAACATATAAAAAACAAGTAAAGAACTTACAAGATAGGAGAAGACCGTGGGCAGCCTTAACAGCTTGAACTTGAAGAGCAGATGAGAAGAGAGGCGAGGAAGAGAGGAGAAGACCGTGGGCAGAGGAGAATAGAGGAAGAGGGCGCAGCTGGAGAGGAAATTAACAAGATAGGAGGTGGGCGTGGCTGGATAGGAGAGGAAGAGAGGAGGCAGGCGCGGCTGGAGAGGAAAGGAAGAGGAAGATCAAGCTGAACTGAAGAGGAGAGGAAGAGAGGAGGGTGTCGCCGCTGGAGAGGAAGAGAGGAGGGGGTCGCGACTGGAGAGGAGAGGAAGAAGAAGATCGGGCCGAGCTGGAGAGGAAGAGAGGAGGGGGTCGCGGTTGGAGAGGAGAGGAAGAAGAAGATCGGGCAAGCTGGAGAGGAGAGGAAGAGATGAGGTAGTCGCGGTTGGGGCTAGAGAGGAAGAGGAAGATCGGGCGAGCAGCGAGTTGGAGAGGAGGCAAGCGCGGCTGGATGCTAGAGTCTGGAGGAGTGAGGAGCGATTGGGCTGCAAGTTTTAATTAAAAGACCTAAGTTTCATTAGGCGTGCCTCACGCCCCAGCGCCTAGGTGCGCAAGGCGAAGGCCTTGCCAAAACCGCCTCGCCTCTGCCCAGGCGAGGCGCCAAACTGGCGCCTTGTGTCTAGGCGCGCCTTTGATAACTATGGTCCTTAGATAAGTCTTTTGGAGAGTTTTAGAAAAGAAAAGAATTTGGATTGCTTATATACAAGTGTTATTAAGGAACAAGAAATTGTATTAGAATTTATGGAGGAGATACTGACACTTCTTCAATTTGATTGGGTGATATCAAAGATATGCGTTAAGCCCTTCCCTGTTCGTTCTTTGTGATGGATGGACTTACAAATCACATAAACAAGTGTTTGATATATATTTTTTGCTGATGATATTGTCTCAATGAGTGAGGCAAAAGAATGCGTGAATAATAAGCTTGAGTTATGGAGGAACATCCTAGAAATACAAAAGTTTCAAGTTGGGCAAGCTGAAAACTGAATATATGAATTGTAAGTTAAGTAAAAATAGAAATGTAGATAATGGCGTGCTGACACTTAATCAAGTGACTCTTAAAAAGGGGAAATTGACCGCACACCTGTTGCACTTAAGAGCTTTTGGCCTAGACATTCTTGAACTTTATATTTCACCAAGTCAATCAATCCCTAAACCTTCTTGAATTAGCCATGCCACCCCTTCCCTTACTAATGGTTTTAAGTAAATTGATTGTACACCTCTTAAACATCAGGTATTTAGCCTAGAGACCCTTAAACTTTATGTTTTTCCAAATTGGTCCCTAAACTTTCCCAAAATGACCGAGACATGTTAATTAAACTAAATAAGTTAAAATTATCCCTAATATCTACTTAATTAAGTTAAATTAAGTCAAATTCAATAAAATAAAAAATAAAATACAAAAATATTTGCTATGGTTTGTTGGAATCTATAGGCGATAGCTGGTCCCCCCAAAGGGGAAAACAATTCCCTTGACGTTTGCGGGAACCCATTCCATGAGTCAGAGATGATGATTGGTTCACTTTATTTTTTGATTTTGTATTAAATTTAACTTAATGAAATAGAGATTAGGGATAATTTTAACTTAAATTAGTTCAATTAATTTTGCTTCTTACATGGGAGGTGTCATGGACTTTTGGGGAAAGTTTAGGGGCTGATTTGACAAAAAATAAAGTTTAGGGGTGTTTGGACATATGCCTAATAAGGCTGTCTCCAACCGCATTCTCTATTATATTATAAACAATTCACTTCATATTATTTTTTTATACACCCTGCTGTGACTAACCGGAAAAAACAAACCACCACCGACTGAAATTGGAAAAAAATTGCAGACACCAAGCAATTCCTCGACGAGGACGTTGCCGTCAGTGACTGTGTGTCTTCTCTAACTGTTTGTCTCCTTGATGAGGACATTGCTGCCACTGCCAACTGTTTGTCTCCTCCTTTGCCGTGATTGTGTCTTCCCTGGCTGTGGACCTCTTCTTCTTTGTCGTGTCCGATCACCTTCAATAGTCGTCTTTGAAGCTGACGGCAAGTCCGTCGCAACATGCTTCATCCTCTTCATCTTCTTCGACGGAGCTTCGTGAATCGACGGTGACAGTTGCAATTGCGGTGACGACGTCTCTGGCGGTGATTGTTGTGGGAAGGGATGGCAAGGGCTGCAGTGGACGACGGGCTCGCCAATAAAGGCGAGGGATTCGGCCTTCGCTATTTGGATGGCGAGTGATTTTGGCGATGGCGAGTTGCGTTGGAGCAGCTTCAATCGACCCCCTCGCAAAAATTTTGGCTTAGCAAAGGGAATTTGGCTGCATTGGAGACAGCCTAACCTCAAAATTCTGTTTAGCTTATCTTAACATATTTTTAATTAATTATCATTGTGTCTTTTAGCATAGCGACCTTTCCTGATTCATGGAGTAATTCGATGTCCAACCACTGCTCCCCAGTAGGGATGCAAAAGAGTCCCCAATGGGTCCCAGTTAACCCCATTTAAAGTGAAGACAAATATAAAAATGAGGTAGAGGTACAAGGCTCATTTGAAATTTTTTTTCAAAACAAGCATGTAAATGTTGTTAATTGGGGGCTCCATTTACATCCCGACTCCCGAGGCATTTATCTGCTCGATCATGCTCTTTATGTGTATTACTATCCATAGTTCTCTTTCATGATACGAGATGAAGATTCTGGAATTTTTGGATGCACCTCTCTGCATAGAATAAGATGAAGGTTGTCCACCTATTATGATAATCTGCTGTTAGTTACCATATAACTTGTTTACATAATATAACATGTGCAGTTGTTTTGTTGGAAATTATTATCAGTAAATGCTAGTTATGATCTATATCAGTGGCAACACATTCTGTTCCTCTTTGTGCTCCCTGGTTATAAGTATTTTTTTTTTCCTCCAGACCTTGAAGCATAATCCAAATGGGAGGTTTGTTGTTGTTTGTGGAGATGGTGAATACATAATATATACAGCTTTGGCATGGAGAAACAGATCATTTGGTTCGGCATTGGAATTTGTTTGGTCATCAGATGGTGAATATGCTGTTCGAGAAAGCACATCAAAGATCAAAATTTTTAGTAAGAACTTTCAGGTTTGTATTCTTAGTTGGGGTTGCTGACATCATTTTAAATTTATGGCTTGCACATCAAAAATCAAGATTATGCACATGCTGGCATCTTTTCACTCAGGATTTTAAACTGCTAGCTTAATCTTATTTCACTTTTGCATAATTGGATGGAGTATAATGAAGGTGGTATCTTCCAGGAAAAAAGGAGCATCCGACCAACATTTTCTGCTGAGCGTATTCATGGTGGAACTTTATTAGCGATGTGCTCAAACGATTTTATTTGTTTTTATGATTGGGGCGAATGCAGGTTGATTAGACGGATTGATGTTAATGTCAAAGTAAGTAGTAAGATGCCTCATACTGCTGTATCCTTCTGGATTTGTATTGTATAATTTATGCCATTTTCTTGTTTTTATTCAGAACCTCTACTGGGCTGACAGTGGTGATTTAGTGGCTATTGCCAGTGATTCATCATTCTACATACTGAAGTACAATGTGAGTATTCTTAGTTGTCTAATTTTCTTATAGATTTAGATCTTCTCTTCAGAATACCAGCTTTACTCTTTTACTTCAGCCAGTTCAGTTGTCAACTTTTTTTTTATTTTTTTCACATTTCAATTGAATTTGATTCTTCACTGTACAGCGGGATGTAGTTTCAGCACACTTAGATAGTGGAAGATCGGTAGATGAACAAGGTGTTGAGGATGCTTTTGAGCTTCTTTATGAAATAAATGAACGGGTCAGGACTGGATTATGGGTGGGGGATTGTTTTATTTACAACAATTCTTCTTGGCGACTGAATTACTGTGTTGGTGGTGAGGTATGATATACAGTTCATACGTGTGTTTATCATATTTCACATATTCATAAATTACATTATTTTCAAGGCAGTGAGAATCCCACTCACACTTTTAGTTTGACTGTTACAGGTAACCACAATGTTTCATTTGGACAGACCTATGTACTTATTGGGATATTTAGCAAACCAAAGTAGGGTGTATCTAATTGACAAAGAGTTCAAGTAAGTGGCTTTGACAATGGATAGAAGGCAGCCTTTGCTATGATCACATCATTAACTTTTAGGTCATCTGTCCTTTTGCTTGTAGTGTCATGGGATATACCTTACTTCTTAGCTTGATTGAATACAAGACTCTCGTGATGCGTGGTGACCTGGATCGAGCCAATGAGATTTTGCCTTCAATTCCTAAGGAGCACCATAATAGGTATATCTTACCTTTGAGTATCTTCAATTAGGGAAATTGAACCTTAAATTTTGTTAAGCACAGTAATTATAAGTTGTATATTCTATCTAAAAAATAATAGCATTAGCTGATGTAATAATTTAAAATGCCAGCCTCTGGTCTTTGCTGCATGTAATTTTTGATTTATAGATGGTAGTTTGATCTTTCATTGCCTTACATACCGTCTTTGCCAATGGCTTTATTACTTTTTTAATGTAGAACTTGGGGTCTGAAACTTTGTATCCTAATGGTACTTTGACCTGTTTCTAGTGTTGCTCGTTTCCTGGAATCCCGTGGAATGGTAGAGGATGCACTGGAAGTAGCCACAGACCCAGACTACAGATTTGAGCTAGCCATACAGCTGGGTAAACTAGAAGTTGCCAAGGTAAGATCTCTTATATATCTTTCTAACTGTATAAGCATTTATCAGAGTGAGTGTTATCTAAAGCATTTGCATTTATTAGTATGTTTTAAAGAATTCATTCCAATACAGGAAATTGCAACAGGAGCACAGAGTGAATCCAAATGGAAGCAGTTGGGTGAACTAGCCATGTCCACTGGAATGGTATTTTTTCATCTTAGATGGACATATATTGCCTGAAATTCCCATATAATGTTGGAAAATCTGTTCTCTCGGTAACTGATGACAAATGAACATCAGTTATGTTATGTTATTTTTCTGTACTGGTCTTCAACTTGTCCTGCTTTATGAACAACAAATTTATTCTTTTGCTTGAGTTAAAACATCTTTTCTTTCATGGTGTATGAAGATGTATAACTGAATTTGTTATAATGATTAAATTGCCCATTACCAAAGAGACATTTCAATGGCACTTACTCTCCTTCTTTACCTTGTTTACATTTTCAATTGTGCCGATAGGGGCAATTATCCTGTCAATGACAGTTTTTAATTCTTTTATTTCACATTTCATTTGTTTGCTTTAATATGCCCTCCATTCAATATATTGCAGTTAGAGATGGCAGAGGACTGTTTAAAGAGCGCAATCGACTTGAGTGGTTTGTTACTACTCTACTCTTCTTTAGGAGATGCGGAAGGGATATCAAAACTTGCATCTCTTGCTAAAGATAATGGGAAAAACAATGTTGCCTTCCTTTGCCTATTTATGTTGGGTAAATTGGAAGAGTGCATACAGCTTTTGATTGACAGGTGTGTTTCTCTTTCTAGAGGTTCTTGTGACATAGAGGAATCCTGAGTCCTGTCCAGTAATTAGTTGAATGCAACTATGATTGCAATCTCTGTTGCAGCAATCGGATACCTGAGGCTGCTTTGATGGCACGATCTTATCTTCCAAGCAAAGTTCCAGAGATAGTTGCAATTTGGAGGAAAGACCTGAATAAGGTTAGTTAATCATTTATTTGTGTGTGTGTTTGTGTTTAATTTTTCATCCCAAATATGTCACTGAATCGTTGAGAAATTGAATAAAGTGGTCAAAGTTATTATGGGCTAGAGATCTGTAGATCTTTCTTTTTAATGCGTTTCCCATTATTTGCAGTTATGAAAAACTATAGATTATGGAATATTGAATGGCTCATTTAACCTTTTGGCTTCATGATTCAAGAAAGAAAGTTTTCTTTGATGGAGAGCCTGTGAAAGAGTATTGGCTTCCTGGTCTTTCACAAAGTTCTCAGCCTCTGGGACATGGCCTGGTTGTCCATTTTGCTTAGGGTCACAAACACTAATGCCAAGTGCAACATTATCCTTTTCACTAGGAAACTTTATTTGAGAGGGAAACTGAGATTCTGAGGAAACGAGTTTCAAATATTTTGGATGCCATTTGGAAATGCTTTAGTACTTCTGGAAAATGTGAAGTAGTTCTCGTAAGAAACTAGGATTATTGAAGAAAAGGAAAGGAAAGAAAAATATTTTTTCTTATATACATGTAAGAATGCTTGTACACAAGTAAGTTATTCCTTTCTATTGAAAAATCCTAGTTCCAAACATTGCCCAAGGGGAAATTGGCAAAAATCTTTTTAGTAATTAATTGGGAACTTAATGGACTTTTTACTGATTCATTTTAATGTATTTCTAGAATATATTGAAATTATTCTAAAAATTATTAAAATTTTTACTTTGGATAATAGTGCAAATTGCTAATATTGATATTTTTCTTTTCCCTTGAGTTCCACTTTGAGCATCCCTTTGTTAAAGTATCAAATGATGTATTACTGAACTGCCTTCAATGTTTCCTTTTCAATAGATTAGACGATCAATTCTTTGGTTCTTATTTCCATTACTTGCACTTTTTTCCTCATTATTATTTCTTCTTCTGCTTTGTGGTTTTGTAATATGTTTCAAGATGTGAGTAAGCCTTATTTTTTATTTCCTTTTTTTTCTGCATTTTTGGTAGCAACAGCAAGGTTGTTCCTTTGTAACTAAAAAGGCAATGGGTTCAAGTTATGTAAGTTATGGAAACAACCTCTTTGCAAATCAAGGTTAAATTCTCCCCTGACCCTCACAAATAGGGAGCCTTGTGCACTAGGGACGCCCTTTTTCTGCATTCTTGGTCTTTATATAGGATGTCCAAGAACCTCCTTGAAAGTTCAGGGGATAAAAAAAATTCAGCAATGCTTGGATAATAGAAAGAGAAAAAAGGTAATAGTTTGCTTTATGATTCATACTTTGACTATCTTCACAGATGGGCATTTCCCAACATGGCCTGTGAGATCCTTAGCACTCCTGAACATGGTGAATACTGTAGTAATGAAAATTGCATCTGCTTTGCAGATTTTAGCTAAGAGGTGTGCAGTATTTGTTTTCTATGTTAATCATTTAGGGCATTCTACAGGTTAATCCTAAAGCTGCAGAGTCTTTGGCCGATCCTGAGGAGTATCCTAATTTGTTTGAGGATTGGCAAGTTGCTCTTGCTGTTGAATCAAAAGTTGCAGAGACAAGGTTCTATTACATGGCTTTCCACTGCATTCTTTTCCTCTTTTATGTATAAATTAGAAGTTATGTTTGAATCTTCCTACATTTTGAAGTTTCCGTCTGTTTTTACCTTTTCCTGCTCATGGGAGCAAATGCTGTGCTTGTGTACCCTTCAGGAAATTTCCACAATATTAGTTTCAGATGCTGCAAAATTTCTGCTGTTAGATAATTAGAAAATTCATTATGTAAAAAATTGCAATTACTTACTGTTTATGTATTTGTCATCTTCCAATTCCTTTTCTAGGGGAGTTTGTCCTCCGGCTGCAGAGTATGTGAAATATGCTGATAGATCACATGCTAACCTTGTGGAGGCATTCAGAAATATAACAATTGATGAAGAAACACCACGTGAAAATGGTGACTTGAATCATGAGGTAACCATCTAAAGGAATTTGTGATTTTATTTTGCTTTGTATATTTCCTTAAGCATTGAGGAAGTTGTGTATTGCAGGTGAAGACCAATGTGCAATTATCTGTTCTTCAGTTTAAACAATGTGATTTCGAGTTTTGCTGTCTTATGTTCTTGATATTGTAGATTTAATCACCGCTTAAAAGTGATTAAACCTCTATTCATAGCAACTTCTCCTGTTGTTTCAATAGTAAACTTTTCCACTTTATCTGGTTGGCCAACAGCATGAAGAAGAAGAGGAAGAAGTGGCACAAGATGAAGGGCCAGAAGAGGCTGTTGTGGTGGATGCTGACTCAACAGATGGTGCAGTGCTCGTTAACGGTAACGAGGCTGATGAAGAGTGGGGTACGAATAATGAAGGAAATCCGTCAGCCTAAAAGGAATTGGTTGGGCCAAGTTGAAAATCCTAATTTTGTTACTGGTGAATAATTGATTTTTGCTAGATTACAATCTTTTGGTTCATAATTTTACATGGAATCTCTGTCTAGTCTCCCTTTTGTTAGTTTATCTTTAAATGTGCGTTTAATGCTCATATTGCTAGAACAAGCTCTATATGGTAAAACCACAGGGGTTATTCTTATGGTTAAACACTTAAACTAGTATATCACTAATCAGCAATTCCTACTGCATATATTTTCCTATGTTTTCTTTTACAGTTAACATGTTTTCTTATTGCTTGTGAATTCTAGGAGTCCTCCATAACCGCTCAACAATCATGCAGCTTTATTTTTCTAGAGGCTACAGTGACTAATTAGGGGCCCTTTTGGGGTAAATCATAGTAGTGAATAAACATGATTTGTTGGTCTGAACTGCAATGACCATGGACCAGGTGGCAGGTATTGGTCATAGGCATTGGAACACTGCTGTGTGATTGTTCTAGCATATTCTGTGTTCTGTTCATTGGCGTAAGGCTAGTAGCTGTTCTGCCTAGATCTTGCTTTTTGTATCCTCAGATCATTAGGAGCCTCTGCAATGCACTTTCCTCTTGTTTTGGCCTGTCTCGAAGATATTCTATTACCTAGCATTACCATTTTGTGGTTTCTAAATTATATCTGGAGCAGCTTGAGATCAAGTGCATTTGTTTTTGTTTTATCTTTTTTTGACCTTTGTATATTTCTTCCCCCCCCCCCCCCCCCCCCCCTTTCTTTTCATTTTCCTTCTTTTTGCTATTCTACATTTTTCTTTTTGTATCAGTTGATTATAATGGCGGTCTGACTTGCTTTGTGTGTGTGTGTGTGTGTGTTTTTTTTTTTTTTGTCTTTTGGGCTGAGGTGCAGTGCTTACGCCAAGCCATGAAGGCCAGTGAAGACTGTTGGTCCCAGCTATATCAATTCCCTTTCTTGAGGTTAGACTATTGCATGAAAGGGATTTTTCTTATTCATTATAACTTGCTAATTCCATTTTTCTATCATCCTATCATATCCAGAGTTGGGTATCATTACAAGTGTACTACAAAGAAATACGTAGTGTCATCTTGATTTTGAGATCTATTTAAGGTTTATGATAGGAATCAAAACAAATAAAATACTAGTTTTATGTGATTAGGAGTTTTGGATTTTATCTAAATGCATTTCAGTTTTATTATGACTTTTAGTGGATTGTGTGATAGAATTTAAGCAGGTATTAGGTTACCATATTAATTAAGAGTAGTTTTGGAAGAGTATTTTTAGTTTTAAGAGTTTTTTCAAGCCTATTTATATGGTTCAACAGTGCAATCCGAAAATATGTATAGATTGAAGAAATTTATTGCCCTCCCCCCCCCCCCCAAATTTTCTCTCTTTCCTATTCAATTTTCTGAAAATCTTTCTACTGCCCGCCATCACTTAACCTTTTGATTTGAGTAGCCGTATTTGGGAAGAAGGGAATTAACATAAGACACTAGCACCCCAACATGGCAATTTGAAGAAATGTTAGGACAGGTACAGGAGGGACATATCAATAAATAAATATATAATTTACATAATTATAAAAAATAATTATTTCTTTGTTTTTACATTACAAATAAATTTATAATTTATCATTATGAAAATATGAAGAAATTACCTTTCACATTCTAACATATTGATAAAGAAGTTTGAATAAAAACTTCTAATATCTCTATTTTGAAAATCTTTTAATCATAAAAAATAAAGTTCAATAAAATTAAAAATCCTAGAGGAGACCTGAGTTCTATTAAGCAAGCATTCGGTATGTGTTAACTGTGTTGATTGCAAATCTCTCTCTCTCTCTCTCTCTCTCATTGAATTAGTAAATCTTGCAGGTTTTCCAAAAGAGAGAGATGGTTGCGGGGCCAGTTGTCTGTTACTGCAGTGATGTAATTTGAGAGCACATGAGATTGAATTTTTTGTAATTTGGGATAAAAAGTTTTTGTGTTTTGAGTTATTTGCTAGTTGGCTTAGCATATTCTTTTGAAATGTTTACTTGTCATTGTGAATGTAGAATGTTTTTATGTTAATTACACGCATATTTTTGCACGGTAGCTGGTTGGCTGGCTGTATGTAAGTTAATGAGCAAACCAAAGACCAGTTTAGAACTTGGACCGACCGATTTGATATTGCCAATTAGAATCCGTGATACATGGAACGTGGTATTACAGATTCCCTTTTCTTGGATCCGTTGTCCTATTCATAATATTACTTTCAGGTCCTTCAATACTCTTTCCAATTCTTTTTATTGTTTAAGAGACTATACCTCAGGTTAGAAATTACTCCAGCCTCATCAGCTACATTATCGCCTTGAATGATATACCCTAAAACTACGAAGAACCCCAACGAACAAATTGACATATCAATGACACTTTGGGACAAGGAAAAATCTTGAGAGCCCGAGAGAATGATCGACGGGCTTATTGAATGGGGTAAAAAGATGAATTTGTCTTCACGTCATGTTCCCTTTTTTTCTCTCCCATGGATTGCCCCGTCCTTGCTCCCTCTTTTCCTCTTCCATGGCCACTGCCATTGCCTCGCTGCAGCCGCGTTTCGTTGCCATTGCCTCGCCTCACCGATAGTCATTGCATCAACTGTTGGTGAGGCGAGGCGAGGCAAGACGATTGCAGCGAGACGCAACGGCGAGATGGCGGCCATGGGAGGGAGAGGAGAGAGTAGGGGGCAGTTGCCCATTTTATGAAGTGGACAGAATAATTTTATCTTTTTATCCTTAATTTGTAAGTTCCTTTGTGACTTTCTCTAGCTCTGTAAAAAGACTCCTGGGACAAAAGTTAATCATGAACTGACTCAATAATGTGGGCCCATCACCTAATTTTAAACAATTTAATATTTGGCTCCTTACAGAGGGAGTGGACAAATCTCGGCAGAAGAATTCATAAATTGGTAAAATTTTTTAGTTTTTTCTAGAGCAGCATTAGCTGTGAACCTTAGTTTCACCATGTAGGCCTTGCCATATTAATAATTTTAGATTTTTAACCAAGTCACCATGTATTACATAACAAAGCGTGTGCAAATACATTTTTGAATAATCATAAAATATGGATTTGAGCTTAATATTCCTTACCAGAGAGATTCATAAGATAAGACATTGTCATACAATAGAACTTTGGTGCTTTTACGCCATGCATGCATGCATGCACGTGACATGCAATGATGATTGGAACGTCGACTAGAGTAGTTGCGGGGTGGATGAGCTACATGACAAGGTGATTCTATCAAGTTTTAGAGTGCTCTGGAATATATTGCAAAGGTCTACAGTATTGTATCCGTGTACGTACTGGCATGTATCAAAGATATTTTATATGCTCTAAAGTATTTTTCTTCATGTATATCTATTGACATTTTAGAATACTTTATTGTAAATATATAGGGGTACTTTTGTCTTTTGCAGGGGAATTCCCATAACAAGACCATATAACACAATGATCTCTTGGTGTATTCTCATCCTATTCTTGAGCTTATTTTTTAAAGTTCTCTCTTTCTTGTTCACTCATTTTATTTTTTGAAAGTCCAATTACAAGTTAAAAGATTAATTTAGTCATCATCAAGAGGGTGATTTAGTGTAAATGTTAATAGATTTAAAGTCAAGAGTTTAGCTCATTCATATTAAAAAAAGTTCTAAACAAGTTCAAGTAAGTTTATTCATAAATTCTAAATATAACCTTGTTCAAAATATCAATTTTATCATCGTTAAAGATTTAACTCAATAACTAGTATTTTGAGAAAAACTCAAAAAAAAATTAAAAAACGTCAAAACACACATTATTTAAATGTTAAAGAATATAAAAAATATTTAATTACAAAAGTGGACATTATTTCAGAACAACGTTATAAAAAAAAAGGGGAGCTTGAATAAGCACAAAGCCGAGCTTGCTTGCTTGCTTGCTGTCCATTTGCAGCGCAACGTCTGAGGAAAGTTAATTGGGTTTGAAAGGCGGTTCGTTTCCTCCGATTTCTCTCCCCTTTCCAGCTCGTCTCTTTCTTCATATTCCTTGGTATGTAATTTGTTTTCTACATTTTCTTTTGTCGTTTTCATATGTTTCCGGATCTTTGGTTTCATATTCTGTCTTAGCAATCTCTCTCCAATTGAAAACAGTGAAGAAATCAACAGTGATTGCTTCAGGGTGATTTCTTTTGGAATTCTGACCCATGAAGTAACAGTAAGGGCTTATCTGTGTAACTACTATTTAAGTGTTGCGTTTTCTACCTACGGTTGTTGGTAGCCCGTGTTCCGGGGTTTTAAGCTTGTGTTTTTCCCTAATATTATATAGATGCTAGAAAATTTGCAGGTCAGTTCATGTTGGAAAGTTTTAAGTTTAGACTTACTTGGGAATAACGTATCAGTGGCTTATATTTAGGTAAAACTTTCATAATTGATTATACTGTCAAGGTTCAAAATTTGGAATTCCGTATTCTATCCCCTGCTGCAGTCTAAAAATGCTGCAATATGAACTTCAAACAGTAGTTACTGAAAAGTTATAGTAAAAACTTCAAACAATCATTATAGAAAGTAAAATTCCGTGTGTACACTTAAGGTGAACTGACTGGTGATTCAACAAGTGCAACAAAATAATGCAACTTATAATTTAAATTTCTCAAACTGCTTGCAGAACATTATAATAAAAACCAAAGACATGCTTATGATGAAATCTATGTATCTGTATGCATTTTAAAATCTGTAAGAAGACGTGACTTGATGCAGACTGCAGTTGATGGCAGTTGAATTTGTTATTGGATACACTGAAATGGAGCACCGCAATCTTGTAATGAATCACCTCCTGGAATTAGGGCCCATTGAGAGAGTTTACTGACACAGGTTTCATTAAATGTCAGAAACACTCCACTTGCATGGCTTCCAAGAAAAATGTAACCAAACCCATCACCACATGCAAACTCTTATATACAATTGCATGTGATAAACTTGACTTGCAACTTGAACATCTTAAAAGAATATACCAACAATAATTATCACACAAATGATGCATAGTCATTTTTACTGTTCTAAAATATTTTATTTGGTATATGTAACACTAACTAAAAACATATATTTTGCATGCACGTGCCCTTATGTAGATGAAACTGAAGAAAGCACTTCCGGCCAGTGCAGGAATCATAAGCAGAAACGACCAATAAGATATGAAAGAGAAGGAATTCTAACTGGTAGAAGGTATAGGTTCTAGCAATCCATAAAATCTCCGCTTGAAGTTTGTGAAAAGTCCTTAAAGTTTGAAATATTAAATTAGTCAACAAATTTCTGAACATGAAATGTTTTTTGAACATGTCAGTTTAGATATTTTGGATCAATTGTTCAAAAAGGTGAGGAGATTATTAAGGATTAAGGATGTTTCTTACATAATTATGTCACGACGGTTGAAAATGAGGAGTATAGTTGGCAAAGTCGGCAATTTATGCTATACTAAAATCCCACTAAAGCTAAAAGAAAAATTTTGTTATATATCTATTAAGATCAATTCTGTTGTATGATACAAAATGTTAGGCAGCAAAGCACCAACATTTGCAAAACACGAGGCTAATGGAGATGAGCATGTGGCTGTGGATGTGGTGTCATACCAAAAGTGGATGAGCATGTGATGGTGGATGTGGTGCCATACAAAAAGTGATATGATTATAAATGAGGTTATATATCACAAGGTCGAAGTTACTCTAATTGAAGGTAAAGTGTGTGAGGCACAATTAAGATGATTTGGTCATGCGAAGAAGACCGATGGATGCTCCTATGAGAAGAGTGTCCAAATCCAAAAGAGTATACATTAATCCAACTGAAAGTGTCTGAAAGAGTATGCATTAATTTGAGGGTAAAATTGTCACAAAAAGTTAATGCTATAACTTCGAAAGTGCAAAGCAGAAAATCTGTGTCTTCCCTTTATACAATGGTATTGATATATTTTGTAGATATTAGGCAACTTAATGCACATTTGTTGATTATTAATAATAGCAAAAAAGTGTTTAAAACTGTTGGAGACCATTCATTGGTAAGCCATTGCCAAGGAAATTTTCTCACTATTTGATTTTTTTTTTTTCCTATTTCCATTTCTGCTGGTTATTTGATTTATCTCTGTAATACTATGGTAACGTGATTCTTCAATTTGGTCATCAATTAATGCATGGTCCATTAACCTGGCCTCTTCTCTTGTTTGCTGAACATTCCATTTTTTAATTGAACACTATATTAGATAAGCCATAGATTTGAGAATTATTTATAATCACATGCTCATTAAATTAATTAGTGAAAATAGGCAGTTGTAGATTTTGCTTTGTCAATTTGTTAGGCATTTGTGGCACCCTTTGGAGATGCAGAAGATACCGTTCTCATTTATAGTTTGCTGTTGACCATTTTATCAAGGATGTTTGCAATCCTAGAGATATTTTGAAATATCACAGATATCTGGGTACTTTATTTAGGAAATAGTTGTTTAGTAATTGGTTTGAAGCATGTTGTGATTTCTTTGACGTTTGATAGGAGTTCATTTACCCTTTTTTTTGTTTATTTGATATGTGATTATTTGTTAGGCAATGTTTGGCATGTGTGAAGGATGTGGTGATTACTTCATAGTTGCTACCATAGTTGTCAAATTGAGATGCTTATTGTGAATCAGAAGGCCTAATCTTCGAATCTTGAATCATATTGTATCGTATCGTGAGATACAATATTAATTCAATAAACAGCTTAAAAAATGTAATCTAAAAGATGTTTATAACCATACCATGAAGAAAATACTCAAAACAGTAATTTTAACACAAGTTTAAAAATATTATTGTTAACGACTTAACAATAATAAAATGCTAACTCAAGTATGAAAATGGAAAAATGTACACAACTCACCTTCAATGCTCGAGTCTCTCAAGTTTTAACCTAGTAATTGAATGTCTCAATTCTCTAATTGCTTTTTGCTTCTTTCTAAATTGTAGATGAATAGGAAAGAGTAGGGAGACTGTTCTTTTGTTGATATTAGGCTCTGATGTTCCTTCCATGAACTCAGGAGTAAGCTTTCTTGTAGAGGAAATACTGCTTCTGGGCAGAGAGACTATTTGTATGGTGAATTGGTAATTCCTATATATTTTTTAAGTACTAATCCAAAAAAATGTATGACTGTTTGCATACATGACCTGAACCTTTTGAACTCTGGCAGTAATTTGACCTGAACAATTAATATGACCATTTGCATGACTGTTCGCATATGACCTGTTTTTTTTTTTTAAAAACTCGACAGTATTCTGAAGACTGTTTGAATTAGGGTTGCGCAGATCTGACTCTCTCTGTCATGACTTGTCTGCAAGAATTCCACTTGAACCACATTTTTTGTATTGCCAGAATCACACAATACACCAAAAATGTATTGTACAATATGATTCATGTTGCAATTCAAAGCAAAATGTGTTACACTCTTTGGTGGGGATGTGTATCGAATCAAATCATACAGTAAGTATCATGTATCATACAATAGTAACAACTATGGTTGTTACTTTTTCTTTTCCCAATAAAAGCTAGTTTTTTGGACCAAAAAAGCACAAAATGCAAATGTTTTGAAAACCAAACTGGGGTATCAAATTGAAAAAAGGAGAGGGTTAAGGGTACATGTTCGGACTAGGGTTGAATCGGGATGTAATTTTATCAAATAAGTAAATATTTAACAACTAAATCTATGATCTAAAAATGAAAAAAAAAAATGTTATATAGTACTCTACAATTTAAAATACATTAAATAATCTATAAGTAAATCTATGATCTCGAAAAATATGGGTATCTATGATAGGATTTGTTTTTTCAAAATAAAAATATTATGAGAATTATTTGATATGAATATTTATAAATTATATATTAATATTTATTCATTTCTTTATCTATTTGTCTTATGTGTGAGACTACAATTATCCTTTTAAGTTAAGACCATCTCTCTCATTTCGTCATTCTCTCTCCAACTCGTCTCTCCCCCTGCCTAAAGTAGATCCATCACTCCCTACTCACCATTCTCTCTCCAACCTTTCCTTTTTTTCTCTCTTCACCTCCCCCCCCTCTTTTAAAGTAGACCCATCAAAACTATATATTAATATTTGTTCATTTATTTATCTAATTTTTTTGTGGGTTAATCAAGAATGTCAATTATCTTAACCTTAAATCAATTTTCCAGGCCCTTTGCATGCTTTGTCTTCTTCAAATACTGATAATAAAGAA
The DNA here is from genome assembly GCF_014633365.1 of Diospyros lotus. Lineage (NCBI taxonomy): Eukaryota > Viridiplantae > Streptophyta > Magnoliopsida > Ericales > Ebenaceae > Diospyros > Diospyros lotus. Next base: position 41,466,614 of record NC_068339.1, on the reverse strand, counting down.
ACTTAGTTAGAGAATTCAGAATGTTGTGATGATCTAGATAAATTTTCTGGGTTGCTGTAGTAGATTTATTATTAATTTCTACTATAGGTGTACTAGTGTAAGACCCCATTCGCTCAGGAATGTTATTAAACCGAGAATTGGGGGAATTTTTTTTGAAATAAAATAATTAAATAAACTTTGATTGTTAAATTAATTCTTTCTCCCATGACTCGTCTAGTGAATATGTTAACCCATTTTTATTTGGTTTAGCAAGTTTATGTCATTGATTACTAAAGAGTCTCACACTTCATTCATTTGAAAATACAACCATTTATTCTAAAATCATGATTAAAGGTGATAACATATTTAGATCAAACTTGAGTGATATTATCATTTTATACTCTTTTTGAGTCATTTTCACCCATCCTTAGGTTTAAGAGAGAGACTCAAGAGTTTTTCTTTGATATGGTTATTTATTACTCAATATCTCATCAAAGTTAAATATTTAAAATATTTAAATAATCATCAAAATTTATGAAAATTTGACAAACATTAGAACACTCGTAAGCCGATCTTGTGTAAAAATATCAACTTCAAATGATATCATTTGACCATTCGAAAAGTTATATAAAGTTGATGGTTATAGTTTCCCTCCTATTATGACACTTTTATATTTTGGGTATTTGACTAGTCAAATCTCCACCTTTTTTATGAGATCTAGACACCTTTAGAAACCTCTCTTGATGGGATAAAACATATCCAAAACTCATTTTGTGTTATTAAGGTTTGTGAACTTCTCAAATTTGACTAAGTTTACTGATTTGACCAAGCGACTACATTGCACAGTCATTACCAAATTGGGTATATCTTTTTCCACAAAAATCGGACGGATGTGAAACTAAGTTTGCTAGAAACTAGACTTCCTTGACTACGTCTAGAATTTTTCTTGTAATTTAATACATTGTCTATCATTTCCAAGAAACCACCAACACTGACTAGTTTGTAGCAATGTTCTGTTTCAAATTGTTTGGACATGTTTCATGATAAAATTTATAACTAGATGTAGAAAAATGATTTTTGCACCAAAAGTTCAGCAATACATCCTAATTCTTGAGAAAAATATAATTAAAAACAAGCATACACCGGGGTTCCGTTTAAACCAAAACAACAAGCATCAATAACGTAGCATTCTCATTCCAAAATGTTAATGACACCGTTGACTTACAAACCAATATCCATGGAGTTTATATATCAAGCATTGCATAAATATTTTGACATGTATTGCATTTTCAACAAATTTCAAATGCATAAAAAATATCCACATATAACATGCATTTTTCAAAGAATACCGAACAAGTATATGTAGTCATTTTTAACATTTTCCACAAGGTATTCAAAATAGCATTTATGAAGTCAAACCATCATGTCAAATAATGTAAGAAAAGTTTGCTCATACCTATTTCCGTGATAATGTGCTTGAAGAAGACTTGTTTTGCCCTAGACTCCTTCCTTCTTCCTTAACCAATGTCTTCCTTTTCTTTATTCTCTTAACTATGATTCCACACTATATTTTGAGTTGTTAAGTGTGGAAGACCACTCCTTTCTCCTCCTTTTTATAGACTTAAATTTTTGCCTTAATTTTCCCATTGAGAGACCAATTAATTTGAAGATTTTTATTTTATTTTATCTTTTTTGAAACTTTTCTTTATTGTGTATCGACCCCTTTAAATTGAGTTTGAACTATTTAAGGATAGGAGGAAATCATAGAGAAAAAGTAGAATTATAATTACAACCCTTTTTATGAAATTATAGTATAAAGGAAAATTTAAATAAAATAAAATCTTTAAAAATAGCCAGTGGAACCTAGTTCCATTGGCTGCATGGGTGCCACACTATTGGGCTGCAACGCACGATTCACTGCAGCTTGTTATTATATATATGTATATATATTTTATTTTTCTTTTCTTTTTTTCTTCTTATATATCTATATGTATATATATTTCTCTTCTTCTCCATATATATGCACCTTTTTTTTTTATTCCTTCGATCAAGTTCATTATTTTTCAATTTTATTATATATATACATATCCAATCGCTACTTTGGTCAAATATACTACTATATCTAATATTGACTTATTTTCACACGTATTCACTAAATTAAATAAAATTTCAAGTCTCATTATTTCGCAATGTGCACTACTATTCGATTATAAGTTGAATTTATCTTGAGCCCAATTTTTACAAGTTTTACTTAGGAAATAATTCTAAAAAGTATTTGCCACAAGAATTATTTCCTCAAACCACTTAAGTATAAAAAATTTGAATAATTACACTGATACTGTTAAATTTTGAATAATTGTTCATTAAGCTTATTTTTGATGATTTTTCTTCTAAAATCAATTTCCTAAATGTTCTAGAAAATCTTGGTAATTACAAATTGATAAATTGATACTCCAAAATCCTAAGGAGTTTTGGGTTTCCACTAGTATAAGAATTTTTAATTTATTCACTAATCATGTCTATTTTAGTGATTTTTCCTCATAAATTAACATTCCAAAATTTTGTAAAATTTTCAGGTGCTACACTCACAAGTCCTCAAAAGAATTTTGTTCTCAAAATTCATTTTTGTTAATCATTGAGATATTATTAATAATTTTTTCTAAAAAATTAACACTACAAAATTGTTATAAAATTATAGGGTGTTACAATTAGGATTTAAAAGAAATCCTCATCAAGGTTCAATAAGAACATAGAATAGCTTCAACTACTGCAAAAGAAATTCCATCTTTTGCTTCCAGTAGCAAGTTTTGTCCATCAAAGCTAATGAATTCAGGGCCCAAGAAAGCAAGAATTGCAAGAGAAGTTATAGGAGTAGGCATATCTTTAAATTGTTAAAACTGGAACTGTTACTAGTGTTGTTAGAGAGAATCGAAAGTGAAACAAATGTCAAATCTCTGGCTTAGAAGCCTGATGACTCTTCATGAAGATGGTTGAGCCTCCCACTATGCAAGGGATCCAACAACACTATCTCCGAGATTCAACTTAGCTCGGATTTGATCCCGTTCCCTCACATTTTTGCATTAATCGATGGCAACCAAGTACTTCTCAATCTTTAGATGCCCAGTGTATAATAACCTACTCCTATATTTTCATTACAAATGTTTAAGGCCTATTTACTTGTGGAGAATGTTTTCTATTTTTCATCTCTAGTTTTTATTTCTGTTTCCATGTTTCCACTTTTACAGAATATTAGAGAAAAATGAAAACACATTCATTTCTATTAAATATGAAACCAGCTTTAGACTTCAAAAAATAAGAGAATGTGTTCAAAATCACGCAAAAGAAGAGATGTAGAGATCGATGGCAAGGGGAGAGGTGAATGGTCAAAGGCTGCTTGATGAAGACTGGAGTTGTTGTTGTTGTAGTGGTAGAGAGGTACGGTGGTGCTGGTTGAGGGATGAGGACGGCAAGAGGAGAGGAAGGGGGCAGCAGGGAAAAGGGCGCCGGTGGTGCTCGCCATCGTAATGGCAAGGATGAGGATGGCAAGAGAAAATGCCAGTTGTGCTCACCGTTATAGTGGCAACGGGTGGTGAGGAAGAGGAGAGGATGGTGTGGTGAGTGAGTGGATGGGTGTGAATGAAATACTAGGAAAAAGATAAATAAAAGAAAAAAAATTGTTGTTGATAGGATTCAAAGTGGAGCTCAAATTAGAAGCGCGTGTTTTCCCTTAAGAACATTTTGAAAATGTTTTCTAAAGTCTAGTACAATTTTAGAAAGAAAAAAATTGTTTTGAACACAGTTTTCAATTTTCTATCTTTGTAGAGATATTTTCCGTAAAATTACTCTAGTTTTCCACAAATAAACCAACCCTTAATATTTGAAGCCACATCTTCTTGATTACTTGATTTATGTTTTCTGGAATGCTAAGTTAATAAATGTCTTTTGAAGTTCCTAGTTAATGTACAACTCATCTAGTTAATAAATGCCTTAATGTATGTCTTTTGGGTGGCCAAGGCTATTGGGTTTTCAACTCATTAATTTAAATTAATGTACTTAATTTAAATAATTTGTCAACAATCTTCAGAAGGATTTTCCTTTCTTTATATGGAGGGAAACTTGCTTTTTTTTTTTTTTTTTTCAAAGTGCAGCCTATTTGATCATATTGAATGTTTGTCTTGTCAGTTACTGATTTTTGTTCTGGTTACCTTCTTTGTTTTGTGAATGGGACAGTTTTCAGGTACAAATTAGTTTACTTTTATTTTAATGGCGGATACAGAAAATACCCTCCTGGCTTCAAATAAGAGAGCTGCTGGAAGGGAACTATCTCGAGATAATCCCGGTCTTGATGATGAGGAAGAAGCCTCTGAACAGGAGACTGGGACTTTCAAGAGAGCTAGTGATGAGGTCCTGGCTGGTAGAAAAATTGTTAAAGTTTGTCGGCATCAAACAATAACTTCATCAGCCCCTACTTCTAACCCTTTTGCTGCAGTCCGTTTGTTCCCTGCTGAAGCTACTGCAAAAATAGAAGGTGAGAAAACAGTTTCAGAAGACTCAAACCATGATGAAAATTGCAGGGAAAACAATGATGATAGGCAAACAGAGAACAAGGCTGATGAGGCAGTGGAAGAGTCTGTTGCAGATGAAAAGAAACTTAATACCATTTTAGAGGGAAGTAATCCTGAATTAGCAGATGAAGAGGAGACGAAAGAAGACAAAATTGAGAATGAAGATAACGAGGATACCGAGGGTGCCACTGCTGAGGTGGACAAGAAAGATAATGGTAATGAAAACATGACAGAATCTGGATCCTTCAGCTTGCTTGAGAAACTTTCAAGTAGCCAAAATGCATTTGCAGGATTTGTGGGAACTGGGTTTTCGAATTCTGCCTCTTCATTTGGATCCATTCAAAAAGATGAACCCTCAATTGGTTCGGGTTCTCTCTTTGGACTAAAAACCAACCAGCCTTGTTCCTTTGGTTTCAGTTTTTCTAATAACAGAAATTCTTCTGTATTTGGCACCCAAGGGGCTTCCAATGATGCTAAGACCAAGAGTATTGGATTCCCATCGATGCGGGAGGTTCCAGTTGAGACAGGGGAAGAAAATGAGCAGACTAATTTTGCAGCCAAGTCAGTGCTGTTTGAGTTTACTGGAGGAGGTTGGAAGGAGCGAGGGAAGGGTGTACTGAAGTTAAATGTATCCACGACTGACTCAGGGAAAGCGAGACTTGTAATGAGAGCTATACGAAATCATAGGCTGGTTTTAAATGCGAGTATTTACCCTGACATGATGCTGGCAAATACGGACAGGAGAAGCATAACATTTGCTTGCCCGAATAGTGCGGAAGGAGGAAAGGAGGACGGCTTGTCTACGTTTGCATTAAAGTTCAAGGATCATTCAATAGTCGAACTATTCCGAGGACTAGTTGAGGAACATAAACGCAAAACAGCTGCTGCTGTTGTTGCCAAGACACCAGACAGTTCTCCCAAGGAATAAAGCAATCAGAAGTAATTCAAATAAATTACTGGACACAGAGTTCTATTTTCTTGGAGTGCAGCTCTCTGTCGCAAGGGATGGAAATGGACAAAGAGGAGCTTGTCTAGAGTGGGTAATTGTCTACGAACACTGTAATATGTAAGCATCCAACATCACCCGCCCCCCTCACTCTTTATCTTGCTTTGTTCTTGTAAAGCCCTTTATGTCAATAAGTTGAATAACACTCACTCTTCTGCCTTTACTTGTGTTGTCTTTGCGGAGGGGGGTGGTTTGCTTTATGTACATATTTTCTTATCAAAATGTATGTTATCCTTGTAGATTACTGTGTAATAGTAGTGTTTTTAAGAGAGTTATAAATGAGTTGTAAGTATGCATAAAACTCTGTATATATCATTACCCATCAACGATGATGCTATCTATATATATTGTGGCCTAGATCTCTCACCTTACGCCAGCACTTGACATTGTTGAAGAAGAATTGGGCACTCAATTCCCACTTTAAAGCACACTGAATTCAGCCAGTCCCACTTCCACTTATACTACAATTATTAGGTCACAAAAGCAAGATGTCAGAGACTCCACAGGTAGGGATGGATGGGCTCTCAATCTCTGTCATGCTCCAATATGTTTACTCTTTGTGGTATTACAAATGTAACACTCTTGCTTTTTTCGGTGCTTTATTCAACATTCCGTCCAAATCAAATATTTAAAATACTCAAACTATCATCAAAATTTATAAAAATTTCACAACTAGAAAACTCATAAAAGGACTTTATGTAAAAAATCAATTTTAAAGGACATCATTTGATCATTTGAAAAATTATACAAAGTCAATTGTTCATAGTTTTTTTTTGCCATGACACATTTTTGTATCTCAGTTATTTAACCGACCAAATCTTCACATTTTTATGCAATCCATATACCAGTGGAGAACGAACTTGATGCGATACAACATATCCAAAAATCATTTGATTTTATTAAGGTTTGAATTTTCTGAATTTGATTCTAAGTTGATTCATTTGACCTCCCAAGTACATGGCTGAATTGTTACTAAATTAGATATATCTTTTTCATAAAAAGTGAAGAGACATAAAACTAAGTTTGCTAGAAACTAGATTTCGTTGACCATTATTTGAAATTTTATTATAATTTAATAGATTATTTACCATTTTCAAGAAGCCATCAAAATAAACCAGTTTATAGTAGTGTTATGTTTTAAATCTTTCAAATGTGTTTCACAAAAAATTCATAACTAAATGTAGAAAAATTCCTTTTCAATAATTCTTACACCAAAAGTTCAGCCAAACATCTTAATTTTTAGGAAAAGTATGGTTAAGGACATGAGTTCTTCTACAAAGACAAAGAGGGTGATAGAGAGGCTTATAGAATGAAAGTAAAAAGATGAAATCGCCCCTGCCCACTTTATAAATTTGCAAAATGGGTCACTGCCTTGCTCTCTCCTTTCCCCTCCCATGGCCTTCGTCTCGTCGCCACCCGTCATTGCCCTTGCCTCACCTCCGTCGCCTTGCTTGCCATCGCCACCTTGCCTCACCAAGAGCAGCGAAGCGCGGCGGCGAGACAGCAGCCATGGGAGGGGAGATAAGAGAGTAGGGTAGTAGGACACTTTGCAAATTTACAAAGTGGGCAAGGGGCAATTTCGTTTTTTTGCCCCCATTCAGTAACCCGATCGATAAGTTTTCTGGCTCTCAAGACTTTTCCTAACGACATAATCATACATTAAAAACTCCCTTATTACTAAAATATAAACATAAGTTAATTTTTCATTCCAAACATTTATAATAAAGTTACTTTACATATGAACCTTTCAATAGTTAAATATTTCTACATAAAAATTCATAATTTTTCTACTCCCACTAAAATGAAACCTCTGTTTTATACAAACTCCCACCAAAATAAAATTTCTGTAATTTAATAAAAACTCACACGAATATAAACTTACAAAACTAATTAAAATGTTCATTCATGGATTCGTATTCAAAAGTTATATTTATTCTTTTAACAATATTCTCTGACATCGAAAGATCTACTCTTAAAATACATTTGGGGTGAGTTACAGATTGATATATCAAGCATTGCAATTTCAACACACTTCAAATAGATTAAAACATTTACATAATATAAGTACTTTTAAAAAATTGCCTAAAAAGTATATGTATAATCATTTTCAATACTTTTTTTACTAGGTATTCAAAATAATATTTACAAAGTCAAATTATCATGTTAAATAATGCAATATTTACTCATATACCTTAATGTGCTTGAAGAAAACTTATTTTACCCCTAAGTTTCTTGGTTTCCGAGTCTTCTTCTCTTGGCTAAGTTTTCTCTCTTTTCTATTCTTTTCTCTCATACTCAGTGGCAGAGCTAAGGAATAATTTTAGTCCGGGCCAAGGGCTAATTTTAGTCTGACCAATTATAAAAATTATAATTATTCATACTAATATATATAAAAAATTGAAAAAAATAAAAAGCTAGCTGGGGCCAAGCCCCAGCTGGCCAAAACGTGGCTCGCCACTGCTCATACTTGAATATTTTTAAGAATGGTGGAGACTACCATTCTTTCTCCTTTGTGTACACTTCAAAACTTGACTATTTACTCTTCTTCTTGAATTAGTTGCCAATGGGATAATAAATTTAAAAGATTGAATATAAATAACCATTATATTTTAGTGAAATTACTTCTTTAATTTGAATTAAATCTATTTTTAAGGAAAAAAAGGTCACATGGGGGAATGGTTTGGTTAAAACACCCTCTCCTCAAATGAAAAATCCTTGAGAAGGGACATAATGGTCCCTTTTTTACTTGATAACTAAGTTCTTGTTATAATAAAGCGTGTTACAGTAAATTTGATTTAATCAAACCACTTAACTTAATTAAGCTAGACACTTAGTGTCCAAGGCTATTTTATTAATAAGATTGGAAAGAGATTATTTTCTCAACTTGAATTCATAATCTTTTAATTAAAACAAAGAAATTGTGTCATTACTGTTAAGATTTGTTTTTTTTAATTTTTATTTTCTTATGTAAGTAATTTATCAAACTTTAGTAGGGATTTTCTTTTTTTTACTAATATACAATTGTTAAATAACATATCATGTGACAACATCCCACATGAAACTCTATAATTATGATTATTAAAAATATCATGTCATATCATCCCATATGAAACTCTATTGAAGCTATTAGGTAAATTGTATTAATTGAATGTGTTTAGGGCACATAATTGAAATTTTTAATTTAATTAGTATATCTTTACCTAAATTTCTTATGTTATTCACGTCAAACAATATAATAATTGATCGATGCAAGCAATTTGAGAGAGAGGGTGTGGGTTTCATGGGGATTGATAGGGGCCCACACACCACCCCTACTAACCTGTGTCGGGTAATATATCAGCTCCCTATCTTTACCTACTATTTGAGTCCACAGAAATCGAGCATATTTTTGCTAGTTTAATTAATGAAGGAACATAGCATTATATAATAATAGGCTTCACATTGATGAAATGGAAGAATTCACTTCAAAATTCCAACACTAGATGATGATGATGATGAGAAAGGAGTAATAACTCCAAATAACAATGATTCAAAATAAAAATGAAATAAAAACACTCCAAATAGCAATGAGCCTTTCAAGGAGATGAGTAGTAGTAATTGGTGCTGCACATTTCAGAGCAGGATCCCACACAGCTGCCCACTTTTTCTCCACCTTACAGAACCAAATGCAGAGAGAGAGAGAACTGGTTAACACATATAACAACAACAACAACGTAATAAACATGCAAATATAATTAACAATAAATATGCAATCAAATGAGAGAGAGAGAGAGAGAGAGAGAGAGACTTGGATTTTGCTTGGTGCTGATGGTGGTGCACAAGGAAGCTGCACAACCAAGCTTGCAGAAGCGATGGGTTTCAATATTCATAGGAGTGGGTGTGGCTTGCGGAGCATTGGGAGGGATGATGCAATCCCTAAGGCAGGCGAGAGAACAATCAATAGCCGAGGGGGGAGGTTCAATGATGCAAAATATGAAGCATTTGGCGTAGCATTCCTTGAAAGAGGCACCATTGCCACTGCTAGCCACTCCACCACCAACCCTCCTCAGAGCCAGCACCACCACTACCGCAACAATAATAATCACCATTGCCCCCCTCATCTCTCTCTCTCTCTCTCTCTCTCTCTCTCTCAAAAGCATGCAGTTACCCTATGATATATATTCACATGGACTAGCTAGGTAGATATATACATGTTATATAATTTGGAAAGGAAAAATTTACTGCATTTATATTAAGCAAAGTGGATCAGAGAAAAAAACAGAAAAAAGAATTGAACAAGTGACAGTCTCGTGCACTAAAATACCCTTTTTGTATAGTTTTATTTTTGCATTTAGAATCAATTAAAACACCTATTTACTATTTCTACAAACTGGGGTATTTCGAGATCCATGCATCCTGCAAAAAGATTTCAAAAACTCTTCGTCCAATAATGCATTCTATTTAGTTTGTATGGTTTTAAAACAAGAAAACATAATTAAAGCCGTAACCAAATTAGGGTTTAACCAAACTTGTTGTGACCAAATTAGCCTTTGACTTGTTCACGTGCTTTCTTGATCTTTAGCCAAACACCAAGCAGGGACATTAATTAATATTAACATATATATTGAAGCTGATCAGTATTGGGAGATTAATCTGTGAGCTGTTTGGTTCTGGTTGATTCCAATGGATGAGTTTCGACCTTCTGTCAACTGTTGTCTTATTATGCTTCCCATTTCTTTCAGAATATTGCTCATTTCAGTGCATGTAATTAATTAACATCTTCTTATTGGTTTAATTACTGCACTTGTGTCCAATTCCTGATATGATCAGATCTACCTTAGCCTTAATTGCATTCTGGAGATGGCCAGATGGCCTGGATGTTCACGGGTTGGGTTGCTTGCTAGTTGCTGCTACTAACATAAAATTAATCATATTATTAGTTGTGGGTAATGATTTACCATTTAAAATTTTGTATAGAATAAAGGGCATCTGTTATCTTTGTATACAAAAGAACATTCTTATTATTTTTTTAAAAAAAATATTTTCACAATTCAAATGCCTAAGATGTTAAAAAAAAGGACAAATTTACTATTGTTACCGGACAAAACAAAACCTACTTATCTCTTGGACACTTTAGCATACTAGAAAATTATTTACGAGGAAAAGTTGTAATAGTTTTTTGCATTTATTGTTGCTTAGATATAATAATAAATTTGTTTGAGTGAAAGTATTGTTGTCAAACCACTGAGCAAACAAAAATAGTTAGATGGTGCAGGAAGATTTCTGTATAAATACTTTGATGCTTAAGTCAAATACTAAAGATAATGACGATTATATTAAAATCAATATTAAAGACGTACATTTTTAAGAATAAATGTCAACTTATTTATAGAGAGATATAAAATAATTTTAATTAATTTAAAATTAAAATTATTGTAAATAATGATTATTTTGGATTTTTCTGATCTTATTAATTAGAATTAGAGTTCTTATAGATAAAATTTACCCTAATTTTTCCTAATCCAGAAGAAATTAAGATTGTGACATTTTGAAACCCATTAAGATTAGAATTCTTATGGATGGTATCTATCCCAATATTGCAAATTCCTTTTAAAATTAAAATTATTTATGGACAATTGATTGTTCTTTTCTTAAAATATTCAAAAAAAAAAAATAAATATCAGAATTATCTAGTTTTCACGTTTGTGTGAAAACTTAAGAGTATGAGAAAAATATTATTTTAGACTTTCAAACTTTTTTATCTTTTAATAAACTTTTATCCATAACACAGAGGTTACAAATTAAAAAGTGACTTTAGAAACTTAAAAATAATTTATAAAACAGTAACTTGCAAGTCTCAAATTTCATTCGAGAGTTGGTGAGAAAGAATCTAAACCATCGGTAGAGCCCTATATGGTCAAATGCGAGTCAACAGGTTTCTCTCAACTCAAATGATAAAGAAATTTAATGAAAAATATTGAATAGTTAACCACTATTCTGTCTAAAAACTTAAATTACTAAATAAAGACTTAATTTTATCTGTTACATTGTCATTTTTACTCTCAATAAAAATGATATTATGTCTAATTTTAAATACATCTATTTGTAATTATCTCTATATGTATTCAAATGGCCAACGTACGTTTAGCTTGCCATCACTTAAATTTTATGTGGATAACTGAGAACATAAAATGGTTTAAACAAGGCGTCGGTTTTCTTTGCCCTGTAAGCTTTGATGATACTTTCGATGTTCAGAAATGAAAATGGCTAGCAAGAAAGCCTAATACAGATACCATCTCACACAACTGAGTGGTAACAAAAGTATAACTTGCTAATCCATAATAAAAATAAAATGGGTGCATTCGCATAACCTCAACGGCAACCTGACAAGTTCAAATGTCAATAAAAGAATGAAATAAAAATGTTTACTTGATCTTGATTCTCATGCATCTGTATAGAACCTCCGCAAATTTCTTGTACAGGTGGCGTTTCAAGTACATCCTTTTGACCTTTTCTCTTCCCCTAATCCCCATTTCCCGTCTTGCTAAAGGATTTTTAAGCAGGAACCGGAGATTCTTGGAAAGAATTTGAGCTCCTGGGTGCCCGACTGGGTGGAGGAGACCTGTGAAGTTATGCTCAACGATTTCTTTTGTGCCACCAGCATCCGTTCCAAGGACCTGCACATAAATTTGGAGTAATTTTAGGCTTCATCAGATGGTTTGCTCTCTTTGAGCTCCCACTCCAACTATGCGATCTATGGAGTGTTAATGCTCTTGAAAAGATGATTTGGTCGAGATAAAAGTGGTATAAACAGATCTTACAAAAATACATGAGGATACTGTAGGTCTCTAATTCTAACGACCGGAGAAAGAACTCATTGAATGTTTGGTGGCACCCTTCTGGTTGAAGCCACACCAAAGTTAAAACACACTTTTGGATTGTTCAATTCATGAAGCTAGACGAGTGAGTACCATACTTAAAAGGAAAATGATTCTACATTTTTTTTTTTTGTTGAAGTGAGGACAGATATGATATTAATGAAACCAAAAGAGCAATACAGGAATCCTTAGAAAAAACACCAGCCCCACCCACCAACGAACCAGAGAAACAGAAAACCATAAAAACTAACTGCGACACCCCCCCCCCAAACACCAGCCATTAGGGAAGCCTGAACAGCCCAATCTGACTTCTTAACCAACCAGCCTAGAAGAGAGAAAGGAACTTATCGGCCATTAGGGAAGCCTGAACAGCCCAATCTGACTTCTTAACGAACCAGCCTAGAAGAGAGAAAGGAACTTATCGGCCAAGAGTTGAAGCAGACATGATGACCTGGTCCATTGAGTAAGGGAAAGATGGCTCCACCGCCTTAACCCAAGCCCTTAACCTGGCTAGCACCAAGTTAAAGTTATCAACCGCACCAGTCCCCCTGATCCTTGAAGATTAACCTTTCCACTCCAGCCACACTGTCCATAGCGCCGCATACAAAAGAGACTTCCATATCTTCCTCTGCACTTTACCCCGAGCCAAAAAATCCCACTGATCAAATAGACCCCCACCCGAGATTGGACAGACCCACTCATAACCCCACCACCTAAAAATCTGCTGCCACAAGCACAGGACTGTCTCACAGTGTATGAAGAGGTGGTCCACAGACTCTGAAACAGAGTCGCAAAACACACCCCTTGCAGAATCCCTTTCCTACCCAGATTATCTTTGGTGTTAATTTTCCCCCAAATGACCAGCCACACAAACAACTCCAGCTTTGGAGGAGCCAAACTGCCCCAAACATGAGCAGCCACAGAATTGATTGAGGGAACATTGGATCCAAACATTAATGATCAAAGCCTCTCATGAAAAGAAAATGATACTACACTTACAAATTCAACATATTAATTCCCCAAATATCCATTTACATGGTATTGTAAATAGACAGCATGTCTAACTCAATTAAGCCTTTTCACAACTGTTAACCTCAAAGGGTACAATCTATATGCTTTTGATGATAACAAAATATTTTTATGCCAAAATTTATCTCTAGTTAAATTCATTAAAATTTATCAAGCCATCTAAATGTTGTTAATTGCTAGGATGGCCGTCCAAATGTGTCCTTTTGGTCAACCGAACTCTAGATAGCAGGCTTGTGTTTGAATAAGAGATTTAAATCCAACTGAAGTTTGGTTGACCAACTATTTCTGTTAGGTCAACCAAATCTCAACAAAATGCTAAAATGTCAACTTTAGTTGACTAAATAAGTCCAAAATGTTTTGAACCACTCTAGAAGGTTTTAGGAACTGGTTTGGTTGACCAATGTGAAAGATTAGTCAATCAATATTGGATAGTAAGCTATTCATCTTTTCTGATACCAAAATTTAATCGACCAAAGGCTAGTGTCTGGTCAACCAAAGTCTTCCAGTAGCCTAAGTAAGGCTTATCAAAGTCTGTCTAGCCGACCAAATGCCATATGATAGTTGACTAAAATCATCCAAAATGGTTTTTTTGGCTTATCCAAGAAGGTTGTTTAGTCGACCAATATGTGATTTGGTTGACCAAATGCTATCATCTCCAAAGTTTTCCTTCTTCCATTCTTTTGGCTATTTTCTTCTTCTTTTAACCTTCAATGTTTTAGCCATTTTAAAGATTTTTTCTTAACATTTTTCCTGTTTTGACAAAAGACAAATCTGTAGTTTTTTTTCCCTTATCATTAATGCCTTGCACAAAAATATGTTATGACAGTCAACCTCTTATTGTTTTTTCTAAAAGACTACGTTTAAGCCTTCAAAACTATCGTCTTTCCTTTCTAATGTTTCTCTTTGGGCTTCCAAATACTATTTAATGTATAACTGTGAAGAAACAAGAATTAATCTTTTTCATATCCCAAAACTAATGAATACAATCTTACTTATAACACACACTCCTAATCCTTGAAGAATTCTAAGACTATTCAATCTCCTAACAATTCTCCTATTGTATAGGAGTTGATTACTCTCTTATAAATTAGGACCTCTACTAGATTACAACAACTCAAACATTAATGAAATAAATCAACTAATAAAATATTAATGAAATAAATCAATTGATAAAATCCAACTGCCAATACTCCCCCTCAAGCTGGAGAATGGATGTCCCGCATTTCTAACTTGCTTACTAGATCTTCAAATTTTTTTACTGGCAACCCTTTTATCAATATATCAGCAACTTGTTCCTCTGATGGAACATATGGCAGGTGAATGAGTCCAGCTTTCAACATCTCTTTTATGAAGTGTCTGTCTATCTCAACAAGCTTAGTTCGGTCATGTTGGACTGGATTATGTGCTATACTAATTGCTGACTGGTTATCACACTACAACTTAATTGTGTCTTGGACTAAAATTCTTAGATCATCAAGAACAATTCGTAGCCATAGAATTTCACATAAAGCAAGGGCCATAGCCCTAAATTCTACCTTTGCACTTGATCTTGCCACAACACTTTGCTTCTTGCTTCTCCAGGACACCAGATTCCCTCCTAAGAATACACAGTAGCCACTTGTAGATCTTCTATCAGTCATAATAATTTGCATCTGAAAAACCTTGAATGTTCAATTTATTTCCTGCTTTAAATAGGATCCCTTTACCTAGAGTAGCCTTGAGATCACACAAGATTTTTCTAACCACTAGCATATGCTCCTCAGTTGGGCTGTGCATGAATTGACTTACCAAACTGACAAGAAAGACAATATCTGATTTTGTATGAGAGAGATATATCAATCTTCCAACTAGTCGCTGATACCTTTCTTTGTCTATAGACTTGCTAGTAAGGTTGTTCCATAGCTTGCAGTTAGGTTCAATAGGAATTTTTGTCCCTTTTCCTCCAATCAATCCTGTTTTAGTCAATAAATCAAGCACATATTTCCTTTGAGAGAGAAAATACCTGCCTTAGAATAAGCTACTTCAATTCCCAAAAATACTTGAGCACACCCAGGTCTTTGATTTCAAATTCCTTAGCCAACCTTTCTTTAAGCTTTGCCTGTTCTCCTGTTCTCCTTCATCATTGCCAATTACTATCATGTCATCCACATATACCAGTAGCATAGTAACCTTTCCTTCTGTTGAGTGTTTGATGAATAAGGTATGGTCCCCCTTGCTTTGACTATAACCGATAGTATGCATGGCTTTAGATAACTGCCCAAACCAACCCCTAGGAGATTGTTTGAGCCCATATAAGGCCTTATTTAGCCGACATACCTTCCCACTGAGTCCCTCATGAAATCCTGGTGGTAAATCCATAAACACTTCATCTTCTAAATCTCCATGGAGAAACGCATTTTTAACATCTAGTTGTTGTAGATTCCACCCAAATGAGGCTGCCAATGACAAGAGAATACAAACTGTGGTCATCTTTGTCACTAGTGCAAATGTCTCTAGGTAGTCAATCCCATATGATTGGATATAGCCTTTAGCTACCAGCCTTGCCTTATACCTCTCAAGTGTCCCATCGGCCTTATACTTGATATTAAAAACCCATCTACATCCCATTGGATTAACTTCCTTAGGTCTGTCCACAATATCCCATGTATAGTTCCTTTTTAAAGCCCTCATTTCCTCAAGCATAACATGCTTCCAATTCTGATTTTTCAGAGCCTCAGTTACTGATTTTGGAATGATAATTGAGTCTAGAGATGTTAGGAAGCTTTTATGGTTTTGGGAGAGGCGATGATAGGATAGGTAATTGGCCATTGGGTGGGTGTTGGGTGGTGCAGCTTCTAACTCCCTTCCTAAGAGCTATGGGAAGGTCGATATCATCAAGGATTTGGCCGATAGAGGCTGGAGGTATTGTTTGCATGTGATCTCGAAATTGAATGGGAGAGGAGTTTGGAGCTTGCTGGTCTTCTAGGTTTGGTTGTTTTCGTTTATATACATAGGGAGACCCCCTGTATTTTCCTTGCAGCTGCTGGCAGGCTTCTTGCTCATTAAATTTGGCCTAATCACCATGGTTAAGGCTGCTGAGGAGATGGACTGGCTGTAGTGTCAGGATTAAAGGCATGACTAGGTTGATTGGAGACCGAATGAGGATCAGCATTAAGCTGAAGAGTGGACTGGGAAGATAGTAGAGGAAAGAAGATGTCACTCGAGCGACAATAGGAAGTCTCCCCCTGGTGACCAGCTTGGGTAAAGCCAAAGAATGGAGTAGTCTCAACAAATGTGACATCCTTAGAGACATAAAGCTTACGAGTGGAAGGATGATAGCATTTATATCATTTTTGTGTGGGGGAATACCCAAGAAAGGCCCACTTCACAGCTCTTGGATCAAGCTTATCCCGAGAGGATTTGGAAATATGAACGAAGGAAACACACCCAAATACTCGAAGAAGAAGAGGAGTGGTGTGGAAATTAGAGTCAGGTAAATGAGTAGTGAGGCAAGAGAGAGGACTTTGTTGGTTTAGAACTTTGGTAGGCATGTGGTTAATAAGAAATGTGGTTGTAAGGATAGCCTCCCCCCAAAAGATTTTAGGAACGGTATGATGGTGAAGCAATGCTCGAGCTACATTAAGGAGATGTCTCATCTTCCTTTCAGCTACTCCATTTTGTTATGGAGTATTCACACAGGAAGATTCATGGACAATCCCTTCTTGTAGGAAAAAGTGGTTCATATAAGAGTTAAAATAATCTCGAGCATTGTCAGTTCAAAATTTCTTTATGGGAGTTCCAAATTGAGTCGTTATCATTTTACAGAAGCTTGGTAAGACTATTTGAATGGCTACTTTGTCTTTTAGCAAAAAAACTCATGTCATCCGAGTACAATCATCGATAAATGAAATAAACCAACGTGCCCCAGAATAGGTAGGAATTTTGCAAGGACCCCGTACATCAAAATGAATTAATGCAAATGGAATAGAATTGAGTTTATTGCTAATTGGGTAAGACACACGATGTTGTTTGGATATAACACATACATCACAATGAAGAGTACTAGGATCTAAAGAAAGAAATAAAGTAGGAAACATAAATTTTAATAAAGAAAATGGTGGGTGACCCAACCGGTAGTGATGTAGCCATATTTGGTGATAGTTGGCTGTAATTTGAGAGGAGCAAGCCACTGGTTGCTGGTTCTTTGCTGCTTTCCTTGTCAAGCAATATAACCCATTTGTTTCCCTAGTAGCCCCAATCCTCCTCCCAGTTTTCATTGCCTGAAACTCACACACATTAATAGAAAAAACAGCATGGCAGTGTAGGTTTCTTGTGAGTTGAGAAATAGAGAGGGGGTTGGCTGATAATTAGGGCACATGAAGAACATGGTTAAGGGTTATGTTTGGGCTTAGATAAACACTGCCACGCCCGATTATAGGGACTGTTTTTCCATTAGCAATGCAGATTTGTTTCGTGGTCTTAAGGGGTTGATAGGTAGTAAACACATGGGAGTTAGGTGCCATATGGTCTGTAGCTCCGGAATCCAAGATCCAAGTATCATTCCTATCAGTGTTTGATGCTGGAAAAATTACAAAATAAGCAAACTTACTTGAGGGCTTACTGGAAGGGTCTCGATGAGCCAAGGAGCAGGTGCCATCATCTCGTATGGTCTTCAAAAAGGATTTCAGTTTGTATTGTTGAGAAGAGTGAGATCTGAAAAATTTTCCTCCAGCTTTTCCATAGTTCCATCCTCTTCTTGTCCCTTTTGTGATAGATAGGATTGAGTGCTAGGCCGAGTAGCTGTGCTTGGGAATCCTCCCATTGTGCTTAGGATAGCTTCCTTTCCGTGGAGCTTGAAGCAATTATCTCGGGTATGCCGAGGTTTCTTGCAATATGCACACCAAAGTCCCTCTATGTTGTTAGGCCGCCCTTGTGCCCCTGATTTTCTACCCCTCTGTCTTGATCCTTCTCCTTTGTTTGATACTAAAGCTGATCCATCAGTGAATGCCCCCTGTAGCATCATTACCCGCCTATTTTACTCACTTCTTACCATTGCAAATACCTCATTGAGTGAGGGCAATTTCTCTCGACCAAGAATCTGCATCCTTACTTGATCAAAAACCGAGTTAAGGCCAGCCAAAAATTCAACAATTCTATCCCATTCCATGATCTTATTAAGGGTTGCAGCATCAGCACTACACACCATCTTAATTTTTTGGTATTGATCCAATTCTAACCACAAGCCATTCATGCTATTGTAGTACTCCGTAACAGTCATCCCCCCTTGTTTAGTACTACTTATCTTAATTTTAACTTCATATAGAACCGATGCATCTTGCACTTTAGAGTAGGTTTGCTTAGCTACTTCCCAGATTTCCCTAGCAGTACTTAGAAACATATAATTCCTACTTACATCAAGTTGCATGGCATTCTATAGCCACGACAAAATAAGAGAATCCTCTATATCCCATACCTAGAAATTGGGATCAGTTGTTGCCGAAGGAAGAGAAGTAAGATGGCTGAGTTTTCCTCGACCTTTGAGGAAAGTTTGAACCAGCTGCGCCCATTGGAGGTAGTTTTTACCATCCAATCTATAGGGTAGTAGCATTCCAAGAAGCTCACTTACTCCTGCCCCAAAACCGATACTAGCTCTCGAACTAACACTTGTTACATAATTTTCAATGGCTACTTCTCCAGTGTTCCTGCTGGAATCTGAGTTTTCTGCCATTCCTTTGCTAGAGACAACTTGCAGCGATCAAGGCTGAAGATAGGGATGGCAATTAAGGCCGAGTGGATGAACAAGGGAGCAGCGATCAAGGCTGAAGATAGGGGGGGCTGGAGGCAGCAGTTGCTGCTTCCGATCTGGTGGCAGCGAAAGGAACAGCACGACTGCAGCAGAAACAGAAAGAGGAGAAGAAGGCGGCAGGAGACACGACAGCACTGGGCGGCTCGCGGCGGTCGATCTGCTCATAGGAGGTAGGTCCAGCCACGGCGGTAGTGGAGAAGGGAAGACAGGGGCGAGGCGGCTTATGGCTGGGCAGCTGAAGAACCCAGTTGGAGAGTGTTGGCGATGAAGGCTAGAGGGGGAAATACAAACCCTAGAGGCACTACTGAGGATAGCAGCAATGAAGGCTGTAGAACCCTAAACAACTGGCTCTGATACCATGTGAAGAAACAAGAATTAATCTTTTTCATATCCCAAAACTAATGAATACAATCTTACTTATAACACACACTCCTAATCCTTGAAGAATTCTAAGACTATTTAATCTCCTAACAATTCTCCTATTGCATAGGAGTTGATTACTCTTCTATAAATTAGGACCCCTACTAGATTACAACAACTCAAACATTAATGAAATAAATCAACTAATAAAACATTAATGAAATAAATCAATTGATAAAATCCAACTGCCAACAATAACCAATCAGAAAATTATGCAAATCTACATCTTCTTATATCCTGCAGTATTCTCTTTTGTCTAATGCTTGACTTGAATCTACATGTTAGTATTGGAAACATCCACCTACAGATTTGCACCTACTTTATATATGTTGGATCATTAATTACAGCAGAATAGCTATTTGTTGACTAACCCTTTTTGAGCTAATTTCTGATACCTGAAAAGTTGAAGTAAAAAAGACAAAGGACTCCTATTTGCAGTCTGATACATCATGGAGTTGATTTCAAAATCAAAATTGACTGAGGGAGATGTTGCATCCAATGACTGATTTTTCTGTTCTTTAAGTACTTACGGCCCCAACCGCCAGCATTAAAACTCACTTATTGCTCTAAAGTTGCTGAAAAGAAGAAGGTGTTTAAGAAGCTCTCTAGCATTCAAGTGTGGTGTACAACTTGGCTGGTGCTCCTCCATCTTTGTAGTCACAAAAGGGTTGTAAGTCAGAATTGTATTACACTTTGTGTGTAATTTGTATCTCACTTAAGTGAGGGTCTATTTACTTGTCTCAAGTTTATACTTGTTGTACATGGGAATTTGTATTAGGTTTTCTAGCTTATAACAAAGGTTAGGAAAATTTCCTTGATACTTAGTGGAACCTTCAAGCTTTGGCTTGAGGAGAGAGAACATAGGCTTTAGTAAGCCGAACCTCTACAAAAACTTCTTGTGTTGTGGTTGACCTTTGTTTGATCTTGTTTACTTTATTCATCTTGCAATCACATTAAAAAGATTAAACTCTTACTAAAAATATTTTCTATAAAATCTGTTAAAGTTTTCTTAAAAATTTAAAAGCCCAATTCACCCCCTCTTGGGCATTTTCTGGGCAACAACAACTATTTCAGTTTGGCTATATGGATCCTCTTCTCCAGTGCTGCCGTGCCAATATCCACAATCTTTAACTCGGGATAACAAATATTTCTTAATAGTCAATTGAGAGGACAGTTTGGTATAATGCGACTCTCCCTTGCCATCTTTTATGTAAGTATTATGTGAGAAGTTGCATCACTCCATCCCAAAATCCTAAGCAAGATACAATGCAGAGAAGACACAGACAAATATACTAATCAGGATGTATGCTATGAGGTTTACATTAATTAATAATTTACCTTGATAAATGTTCAAAACTAAGCAAAAAATGCACATATCCCAGCAGATATGGCAAATTCAGTACATGAAGCTAAAGTAAATGTGGGCAAACACATTGGGTTCAACTAGATCAATCCATGTGCTTGGTTTTTACAAGGACTTGGACAAGTAACTGAGGTGGGATTCAAACGCTTTTGAGGTATTTTGGATGGGTTCCATTTACCAGTGCAAGGTTGGGGAAGATAGGTCAAAGTTCAAACCCTGGTCACCAACCCAAAACTGACTTCGATTCTCTCTAAAATCCCGTCCATCCCCATTTTGTAGTGTTTCATACCAATCACAATACAGGCAGGCCAATGTGAGGCCCTAAAGTTAAAAGAATAACAGTGACTCTTTTGGGTCATGTTGACCAAACTAGAAGAGAAACATGAAGATCAATATCACGCAAATGCTATGACAACATAAATAGGAAAATCTGAGTTGGTTCTTATACCGGTAGACCAAATGCCATTGCTTCAATTGTCACTCTACCAAATGTTTCTCCTAATCCCTGCACAGTGAAGTGTCAGTGAAGTTTGCACAAATTTAGAGATACTTGGAAGAAGACAGCAAATCAACAGGTCAAATAAAGTCCAATATAGAGAAGTGCTTTTTGGGCAAAGGTAAAATGCATTCATACAAATTTCATAATTTGGTTGGTCAGGAGACACTTTCCTGATGGCAAACATGGAAACAAACACAAAGTAGGTTTGAACTAATGATTAGCACGCTCAATAATAATTTAACTCTATAACTGTGTTTCATAAAATAGTTGAAGTGAGTTCCCAGAACTTAACACGGCTATATTTGCTGTTAATCAATGATTTTTTTTTTGGACAAGTAAAAGAAAAGAAAAAGCAGTATTACATGGCTGTTTTTAAGGTTTGATAAAATAACATTGCTTCAGAATTTTGCTCTCATTCCTGATGAAATTCATCCTCCTCGGTACCTCTACATCTAAGAAGGAGATTACCACCTATGATTCTGTTGAACATCCAAACACATATTCAAATAGAGTAGTATTAATAATATCAAGCTAGGGGAGAACACCGTGAAAACAAATTTGGCAATAACACCTTGAGTTAATATCCATTATACATCATTAAGGACACAACTCATATCTCTTAAGTTTTGATGAGTTGGTGATTGTTCTAAAGTAATAAATCTGTACTTGAACTTTGAAGCCTACCCCCAAGTTAAAATTACTCTGTACATGTTTGGCCTGCTTATGAACAAAAGAGTAGCCACACATGAGGGGTTCGCAGTTTAATCATGATTCACCAGCCTTTGGATTTGAGAACATGTGATTGAGGACGGGTTTGTGGATCTTGTGAGAAGGTGGTACTTTAGTTATGATGTAATTGGCTCTCCTAGTTTTCCTCTTGTAAAAAATATGAAGCTATTGAAAAGGATATTAAGCATTGGTATAGAGAGGTGGTTGGCAATGTGAGATTAAGAATTAACCAGACTTTTAAGGAGATTAAATCTGAAGACAAGAAGCGCTTCCAGGGCCTCTGATAAAGAACTTATCCATAGAGAAGGTCTAAAAGGAGAGGTCAGTAGGCTTCTGATTGCTGAAGAGGTAAGTCACAAGTCCAGGTAGGTTTCTTTTAAGTAATATGACATAAATAAAAAGTCTTTCATAAGATAGCTAATCCAAATAGAAGGGAAAACTTTAGGTCTTTTCCTATTTTGAGTCACTTTCTTATTTCTTAATTTTGTTAGGTCTTTTCCTATTTTGATTAGGAGATTTGCAATTTGTTTCCTATTAAGAGTCTATAAGGTTATGTTATAAATACTCTATTGTAGTTGATTACAAGGTAATAAGAATAATATTTTTTCCAGCATACTGTGTGTGCAAGAGATACAAAAATTCTCTCTAACGAGCCCTAGCTTTCAACATAGGGAGACAAGGAAGGAGGTCTTTGAAGGAGTTAGCTTCTCATCTAGCTAATTGCCCATGGACTCAATCCGTTAACAGGGGTGATAGTGTTAGTGTAGGTGTTCTAGACCCAATCAGATTGGGCATGTTGTACACTGACAATTGTAATCATGTTTATTATTTGAATAAGGAGTTATTCAAATTCACAAGAAGTCATTCTATTAGTTTCTTGTTATTATTGTAATGACCGGATGAAACTGGATAGAAGTCCATATGATGTATACTGTGATTAATTTATAAAGATTTGAGATGATGCATCACAGTTTCTAGACATCATTAAACGTCCTAAGTCGTAGCAATGTCAAGAATGGACATTGACAATTGCAGTAAGACTTGTATGTGCTATGTTTTTGCTATGTGATAGCAATGGGGGTCTCACACCCATAGGCATGGAGATGTCTAGACAAGTACATAGGTGACCAATGTTGGAGAATGTGTCACTGGACATGACTCACCATAAGAATCCATTTTGGTTATATGTTGATGGAATTCTCATACGAGATGGGTGTAACTAATCCTTGGACCTGAGGTTGTCATGGTCATCTCATAAGAAGACCAATGCTTTGACATCGTTTCGATGGGCCTGGACAAAGGCTGCACGTGGGCGATCGTTAGGTATATCGTGAGGCTTATGGAGATGGGTGCATGGCTAAGATGGGACTCGTCTATCCCTTGATAGAGGATGATGTATCTAAGGCGCCTTCGATGGATATTCACTTTAAATCCATGGTCATGGTGAAAGAGATCAATAAGGAGTTATTGATTCACTTTCTATTAAGTGAAGATATCCGGAAGACCGAAGAAAACTCATGTGATCGTTATCAAGCAACACATCGCCATACTTGAGATCACATAGGATACATTGACGAGAGGATTGAATTACACGGTAACCATGCTCGTGAAATGTTATTTGCAGATTATTAATCCTTCTGAATAATTGGGTAGGCATGATGCTTTACTAGAGGTCAATCTTGTCTTATGTGTTCGTACCGACACATTGCCAATATATTCGAAAGTCTAATGAGTCATACGCAACAGGCACGTCCCTGGCTTAAACCAGGAAAATAGACGTATAGTTAAGTGGGACACTTCAGCAAGAAGTTGTGCCGTCGTAGGTTTTCACGGAAAAAGAACAAATAGACGTAATGATGTCGATATGACGAGGAATCGTCATAATGGAAAGAGTTTCCTAAAATGGAAATTGATTAAATTAGGAAAGAGTTTCTAATTTAATAATTTTCTATTTGTTGGAGTGACAAATAGGAAATAAAATATATTTGGGCTTAAGTTAATATTTGGACTAAATTGGATTTGGGCCAAATATTAAATATTATATTTGGACCAAATTAGATTTGGGCTAAATATTAAATAAAATATATTTAGACTCGAATTAGATTTGGGCCACAATATTTTATTTAAACCTATAATTGGATTTGGGCCACTTAATTATATTTCTAGTTGGACTGGGATAAGCCCACTTAAGATTCTAATTGAATTAGAATTAATGGACTAGCCCAATCCATTAAGGTTTGAGAAACCTTAGGATATTTCTCTATAAATATCCCTTTATGGGTTGTCCAAAATAGAAGAGAGTTTTGGTGTAGTTTTTCAAGAATTGAAACACTTATTGCTGTTAACTCTTCCTTGTTTCTTTTTGGCATCGATTTGAAACGTGGGCGTTCTTTTCCGTTCATACACAAGCCGCAAAAAGGAGAAGGAGCTAGCACTCCTATTCCGCTCTCCTTGCCAACGGACGCGTGCCGCGTATCACGAGTTAGAGGCCGGACGCTTGGATGACTCAAATCCTCGAACGACTCGATAATCTAAATGTTAGATTTATTTATTTGTATGTGAATGATTTGATTTCGACGTTGATCCAATCGCCGAGATCGGGGTAAAGTTCAAAATTTTTGAACTACGCTGCTTGCCCCGTAGCGATCTTTCTTTACTTTCAGATAGCAGAGTTAGATTGTAGTTAGAGAGTTGACATGGGCACAAGCCCTTTATGTGAGCTATCCTCTAACCTTATTATCTGGTGGAAAATAAGAAGTAATCTGACTTGAGCTCTTCTCCCTTCTCCATTAGAAGTAGTTTGGCCTCCAAATCCAAATTCACGCACAATTTTCAGGATACCAAATTGATTTATTCAGCATTCTGTTGCTTAAAGGATGTCCCTAATGTAGGCTCCCCACTTAGTGAGTCATTTTTGTATGTAACCTTATCAATGTGTGTGTGTGCATGCATTTTGCAAAGAGGTTGTTTCCACTACTTGAACCCTTAATCTTTTAGTCACAAAAGAACAACCTTACAATTACTAAAATAAACTTTATATCAGCTCTCTGTGGCTTGCTTCATGATTTCGCTCTGTTTGTCATTTGCACACAACATTATTTTGGATAGCTTGTTATGGCAGCCCATATAAGAGGGGGCTTTTCCTTGTTCTTTTTTGAGTTTAATGAAGTCCTTTGTGACAAAAAGATGTCTAACTTTCCTTTAAAAGCAATTTGGAAATCCAATGCTCAGCTTATAGTTATTTTATTTATCTGGTCAACTACCTTGGCATTCTCACTATTGGTAACTAGTGGAAGTGTGGGCACTGGGCACCTGGTTGGTGTTATAGAATTAGGGCTAATGGTCAGGCATGGTTTTCTAGAGAAAATTTTAAAAATAATGCAATTTAAAAAAAAAAAATTAACATACTATTACAATTTCCAAACTAATTAACAAAATACTATATTTCTTTCACCATAGCAGTCCACGCTGTAAGTGGGGCCAGCGTGGAAATTTTAACTGAACAAACTCACTCTTGGGAGAGCAAGTTCCACAGCATCAAGTGCAAGGCAGTGCAAGTGAAACTCGCTCCTGTGAGGAGGGAGTTTCATGCAGCCTTGTGCAAGGCTATGTGGGACTCCCTCCTATAAGGAGCGAAGATGTCCGGTTAAAATTTCCACACTGGCCCCACTTCCAGTGTGGATTCATGGCGGAAGAAATGCAGTAGTTTTCATTAGTTTGGAAACTTCAGTATTTTGTTAATATTTTTTAAAATTATAGTATTTTTAAAATTTTCTTTGGTTTTCTTTTTCACCATCTAACAGCTCATGCTGCTTGGGATTGAGTTTCTGATCTTGGGTGTTCATTAGGTTATGCCTGCTTCTATGGCCGACACAGTGTTCCTATGAGCAGAGTGTTTGCTAATTACCAAAAATCAGAATGCTGACTGTCATTGTGTGTTTTATGATTTATTTGGCAAGTGTTGTGTTATAGGCAAAAGCCCATTAAAAGACAATAAAGTTCAAAAGTCCAAAATAATCCTTTTGGACTAAAAGGCGTAAATTTTCCATACACGGGGTCCCACACAAACATGCAAACTAGATAACTCTAACATTCAAAAATCCCTTCACATATTCCGAGAAAAGAACAAGCAATTATTCATAAAGAATTCTAATTCTAAAAGGATTTCAGAATATTGGGATAGGCATCATCCATAATAATTCTAATCTCAGCCAAATTAGGAAAAATTAGGATAAAATATTATCTGTAAAAATCTTAATTTTAATAAAATTAAGAAAAGTCAAGATAAACGTTATCTACAATAATTCTAATCTCGGATTAATTAAGATTACTCCATATTCCTCTATAAATAGCAAGCACTCAATCCTGAAAAAGAACGTCTCTGATACTTATTTCAATACAGTCTTCATCATCTTCAGTGTCTGACTTAAGCATTGGAGTGTTTGCACGGAGACCTCCCCGTGCCCTCTAATTGTTTTCTTATTTTTGCAGATTTAAGCGGCTTGATGACGATGTTTCTAGTCAAATAAATTCATTGTTGTATATAGGCAACAACAACAAGAAAGGAATCTAACTTTTCATGGTTTAAAGAGTTCAAATTTTTTTCTTAAAGACATTGACTTTTGCCTATTCTTTTGGTTGAGGGGGGCATCCCTTTTGTCTGTCCTCCTAGAAGATGATCTATTCCTTGTACCTGGATTTTTGGGACCTTCGGTTTCCTACAATACTTTTGCACAGTTTTCACTGCCTTAAAACAGCTCTTTCTATATACTTAGTTACTGACAAAAAGATATCAAATAGCAACTTATGAAGTGTGGGAAATTTTGGAATATGGTTTTGCACAATATACCATAGTTACTAATATCACAGTGGACCAGCCAATACATTATGGCACAAAAATGAGTATGTTTTTGTAATTTTTAGGATAACCAAAAAATAAAAATGATAAAAAAAAAAAAAAATTGGTTGTACTGCCCTGTCACTAGATATTAATGAATTTTTTATTTTTAATTATTTTAAAATAAGATTTATAATAGGTCAATTAAATTTTTGGTTCCTCTGAGTCAAAAATTGTTTGAACTCTCTCTCTCTCTCTCTAAATATTTATACATATAATCTCTTTACATACAACAAATCTTTTAAACTTAATCTTTTATTGTTAAAAATATAAAAATTTATCCAGCATATTTGAAAAAGAAGAGAGCAACTTTAGTACTAACAGTAAGGTTGCCCCTTTAGGACTAAAAGGTCACAAGTTCAAGTTTTTTGCAAAACAAGGATAAAGTTGCATACAAAAATGACTCTCTCTCGACCCTTGCAAAGCGAGGAGCCTTATGAGCCGAGGATGCCCATATTAAAAAAAGGACTAAAACTTCAAAAAATAAATGCTCAAAGCACAAGCTAAAATTGGTTCATATTAATTAACATAGCAAGGATTATTGAAAAGATTTATACTTGTACCTTGACGGTAAATAATGAATGAATTTTTTGTCATTTTATATATATGCATATATTTAAATTTAATAGTATTTTTATATCTATTCTATTATACAAGCAAACATAAGATTTCGTATTACCTAATTTTGAACCTGTATAAAGTTCCCTTTATTCCCAAAATACTCCTAAACTATCTATTTTATTTACCAACCACTAAAGCTTTATCAAGATTTTGTTTTCCCAACGCACCCTTTAATTCATTAACCAATCACTTAGTTTCTCCATCAACACACACAAAAATAATAATCACCCAAAACTGTCTTTGCAAAATTGTATGTAACTATTTGTATTACAAAAATAAAACAAAAAACATCCAAACATTTATTAGTATTCATAGAATCATTAACCAATTATTCTGTTTCTCCATTAACACACACATAAAATTTCATGTAACTGCCTACACAGATTTACCTGTAACAATTTGTATTACAAAATTAAAACAAACAAAACAAAAACAAAAGAATCCATACTGATAAAATTCCTACCGCTGCTACTGTTGTTGTGCCGTGCTGTGAAGTTTGTGTCGTGTGTGTGTGTGTGTATTGATTTATCTTCTTTGAATTATCTGCTTACCTTACCTTAGATTTATCTTTTATCTTTTTGTTATGTTTGTTTGTATTTTATTTTATTGTAATCTAGTCCTACAAAGTAGGAATGTAATTCTAAAAACTAGGAACTAAATCTAGGAGAATTCTTAGGATTTGTTGTGTATATATTTTGTGGATTGTCATTCAAGAATAATTAAGGAAATAAGCAACAAGAGGCTATTTTTCTACATGGTATCAGAGTCGTCCTCTTGT
Organism: Diospyros lotus; assembly: GCF_014633365.1. Classification (NCBI taxonomy): domain Eukaryota; kingdom Viridiplantae; phylum Streptophyta; class Magnoliopsida; order Ericales; family Ebenaceae; genus Diospyros; species Diospyros lotus. Next base: position 41,438,086 of record NC_068339.1, on the reverse strand, counting down.
TCATTCTAAAACCCTAAAGTACCTTCATTGCACTTCTCCTTTCCGAGGCCTTCAGTGTTGTGTTTCCCACCACTACGATTTTTTTTTCCGTTGATCTTTAAGGGCTGTGACTTTGTTTCTCCTCTGTCACAGCTTGTTCCTTCCATCGATTTTTCAGTGTTGTGTGCCTGTCAAAGCCACAGCAATTTTGGAAGTCATCCTTACACTACCAGCCTTTGTTCTTTCCTAGTCTTACCATGTCAAGAATTTCTGAGACCGATACTCCAATATGCCAATAGGGAGTACTCCCACCAGTGACCTACCAGGAATACATCAGTCCTATAGGCTTGATGGGAGGAATTATTTGCAGTGGGCACAACTTGTGCGGACTTTTTTGAAGGGACGTGGGAAGATGGCTCACCTAATTGAGCCAAGTCCAGATGCCAAAGATTCTGGTTTTTCTGCATGGGAAGTTGAGGGTTCGATGATTATGTCTTGGCTTTGGAACTCAATGCAACCCGAGGTAAGTAGAAATTGTATGTGCCTATCTACTGCTAAGGAGATTTGGGACACTGCAAGGCATACTTACTCTAAGATGCAAGATGCATCTGTAATTTTTGACAAAAGGGTGAAAATAAGTAGTACAAGGCAGGGATCTTTAACTGTTACTGAGTACTACAATAAAATGAATGGATATTGGCTAGAGTTGGATCATTACCAAGATATAAAGATGAAATGGAGTGAAGATGCAGCCACTATAACTGCCATATTTGAAAGAGAGAGTAGTGGAATTCTTGACAGGTTTAAATGCTGATTTTGATCAAGTGAGGGTGCAGATCTTAGGTAGAGAAAAACTTCCTTCTCTCAATGAGGTTTTCTCTATTGTTCAAAGTGAGAATATAGTCGGATAGCTATGCTAAATGAAGTAACCTCTGAAGGATCTGCAATGGTGATTAATAAGAGGGATGGTGCTCAATTCAAGCCACAGCCAGGCAGGTTTGAGTTTAACCCTAGAGTGCAAAATCAAGAGAGTTTATGGCGTACTTTTTCTTTTTGCAAAAAAATCCAGGCATAATTCAAAATGGCAATTGTTCCATGGCCCAGTCAGGTATTTGTTTGAATTCTAAATCTATTAAAGCCTCACATACTATTAGGAATCATTTATGGATTCTAGACTCAGAAGCCACCGACCTTTGATTTGAATGTCTTTGATTCTAATATACCGATGAGTAGTCCCAAGAAGATAACAATAGCTGATGGAGATGCAAGTCCTATAGCTAGCCATGGTCATGTGAACCTCAATTCCTCATTATCCATTCACCATGTTCTTCATGGGCCTAATCTTTCTAACAACTTGATATCTATCTGCCAACGTACCAAAGACCTAAACTGCCATGTTTTTTCACCTAACAAATGTGAATTTTAGGCACTGGATACAGGGAAGAAGATTGGTGTGGCTGAGGAATGGAATGGGTTGTACTACTCGAAGACAACTAGTTCCATCATTAAGAGGGAGAAACCTATCATGGCCTTCTCATTTCATTCTGCATATCAGCCTACATCTGTTACTAATTTTTGGCTTCAGCATTGTCATTTAGGGCATCCTTCCATTAGTTTAATGCAATCCATGTTTCCAGCTTTGTTTAAACATCTTGATATATCTAGTCTTCATTATGATGTGTGTGAGTTTTCTAAACACCATAGAGTATCTTATCATGTTAGTAATAAAATCTCCTCCATTCCATTCAGATGTGTGGGGACCATCTAGAATCCCTAATTGTTCTAGGGCTAGGTGGTTTATTACTTTTATTGATGATTATACAAGAATGACTTGGGTATACCTCTTAAAAGACAAGGCAACTATCAGCTCTATTTTGCCTATATTCTATAAGATGATATCAACCAATTTGGATCCAAGATTAAACAATTCCAGACTGATAATGCAAGAGATTACTTTAATCACCACTTGCATCATTTTTTCCAACAAGAAGGAATTATTCATGAGTCATCAGTCATCATGTGTAGAGACTCCACAATAGAATGGAGTGGCAGAAAGGAAAATGAGACATTTACTTAATGTCACTAGAGCCCTTCTGCTTCATCATTCTATTCCTAAGAATTTTTGGGGGGAAGTAGTGTTAACAATTGCCTACTTGATTAATTGTGTTCCTTTTACTCTTCTAAATCAAAGTCCGGTTCAATGTTTGACTTCACATTTTCTAGAAGTTGGTTTTCATACTCCTCTTCCTTTAAGAGTCTTTGTATGTGTTGCTTTTGTCCATGTGTCCAAACACATGATAGGGATAAGTTGGATCTTCAAACTCTCAAATGCATGTTTCTTGGTTACTCACCCACTCAAAAAGGCTACAAATGCTATCACCCAGCTTCTAGGAAATTCTATGTGTCCAAAGGTGTCACCTTCATTGAAACTCAATCCTTTTTCCTTAGTACTGACAGTAAAGGGAAGGATATCTCTTGTGGTGATATAGGTCTTGATCTACCGTCTTTGGAATTATCCCATCAGTTTTAGAGTCACTACCCATCTAATTTCTCCTTAGATGAGTAGAATCAGCAGGTACCGCAAGAAGAGCAGCCTTCAACAATGTTGTCATCCTCTTCGGTTCGATTCAAAAGGTCCCCCTATGTCTTCAAGAAACGGACACAACCTATTCCAGACTCTCAGATGACACCAAAAACATTCCCAAGTCCAGGTATTAAAACCCCTTGTTCCTCTCCGACTTCACTGCCGCATTCTACTAATGACCTAGACCTACCTATTGCCCTTAGAAAAGGCATCAGAAGCTGTACCCAACATCTATTAGCAAATTACCTATCCTACCACTGCTTGTCTCCTAAACATAAAGGCTTCCTAACTTCCTTGGATACCATTTCTATTCCTAAGATAGTTAGTGAGGCTTTCAAAGATAATAATTGGATTCAAGCAATGCAGGAGAAGATGGAAGCCTTGGGAAAAAATCAGACATGGGATATTGTTTCTAAACCAAAGGGTGTCAAGGCTGTGGGCTGCAAATGGGTTTTCAACCTGAAGTATAATGTAGATGGGACCCTAGAGAGGTATAAGGCTAGGCTGGTTGCTAAAGGTTACACTCAAAACTTATGGGATTGACTACTTAGAAACCTTTGCTCCTGTGACGAAAATGGTAACTGTGAGGATTTTATTAACTCTAGCAGCACATTATGGCTGGAAATTGCAGCAATTCGATGTGAAGAATGCTTTCTTGCATGGGGATTTAGAGGAAGAGGTGTATATGGAGCCACCACCCGGCTTTGATAAAGGTTTCACAAGAAAGGTATGCAAACTAAAGAAAGCTCTTTATAGGCTTAAACAATCACCACGGGCATGGTTCGATAGGTTCTCTAAGGCTATGAGGAGTATGGGCTACCGTCAAAGTAGGGGTGATCACATTCTCTTCTTTAAGCACTCAAGTAAAGGAAAGGTGATAGCAATTTTGGTTTATGTTGATGACATTATAGTCACCGGGGATGGGTAAAGGAAAGGTGACAACATTTTTGGTTTATGTTGATGAAATTAGATGATTTTGTTGAGAAAACACAGCTTAAAGAAAGACTATCCTAGGAATTTGAGATCAAGGATCTTGGAGTCTTAAAGTATTTTTTGGGAATTGAAGTGGCCTATTCGAAAGCTGGGATTTTCTTATTCCAAAGAAAGTATATCTTAGACCTATTGCAAGAAACAAGACTATTGGGAGGCAAAGGAGTAGGTACTCCAATGGACTGCAATGTAAAACTAACTGCCAATTCAACTTGTCAGTTGGTAGATAGATAAAGGGAGATACCAAAAATTGGTTAGGAGACTAATTTACTTGTCTCGTACCAGACTAGATATTACTTTCACAGTAAGCTTGGTTAGTCAGTTCATGCATAGTTCTACTGACGAACATAAGCAAGTTGTGAGAAGGATCTTGTGTTATTTAAAGACTACTCATGGTAAAGGTATCCTCTTTAAATCAGGGACAGAATTGGATGTTACCGGATATAATAATGTGGATTATGGAGGATCTTTGGATGATAGAGGCTCCACAACTAGTTATTATGTGTTTCTTGGGAGAAACCTAGTATCATGGAGAAGTAAAAAGTAGGGAATAGTAGCTAAATCTAGTGCTAAGGTTGAGTTTCGAGCACTAGCACTGGGTCTATGTGAATTGTTGTGGTTGAGGATCATTTTGGGAGACCTAAGGATTTCTAGTCATGGGCTAAACAAATTATGTTGTGACAATAAGTTAGCCATAAGTATAGCACATAATCCTGTACAACATGATCGTACCAAACGTGTGGAGATAGATAGATATTTTATTAAAGAGAAGCTAGAAGCCAGATTGATCTGTATTCCCTATGTGTCCTCAGAAGAATAGCTACCTGATTGTTTGACAAAAGGACTTCCACCCAAACGATTTGAAGACTTAATATGCAAGTTAGAAATGGTTAATATCCATTCACTAGCTTGAGAGGGAGTGATAAAATTCCTACCGCTGCTACTGTTGCTATGTCGTGCTGTGAAGTCTGTGTGTATTGATTTTTATCTTTTGTGAATTATCTGTTTACCTTATCTTAGATTTATCTTTTATCTTTTTGTTATGTTTGTTTGTATTTTATTTTATTGTAATCTAGTCCTACAAAGTAGGAATGTAATCCTAAAAACTAGGAGCTAAAATCTATGAGAATTCTTAGGATTTGTTGTGTATATATTTTGTGGATTGTCATTCAAGAATAATTAAGGAAATAAGCAGCAAGAGGCTCTTTTTCTACACATATATTTATCTGCATTTATATAATCATTTATTTAGCTGCATGTGCATGAGCACAAACCCACCCCCTAGTTACTCCAAAATCTTTCACCATTCAGCAATAGTGAAAATAAATAATATAATATTATTTGGATTAAATTTATAAATAAAAAATACCTTTTATTATCTGTGATGGTTATAATGATAAATTCAAAAGGTACACCCAAATGCACGTTGTACTAATAACAAAAATAGTACTTTGTCAGGTACGAGATTGATAGCTGTGGAATATATCATGTATAGCATATTGAACAGATTTCAGATGCTACATCGGAAATACTCATTCACCTAAAAAGCATAACAAAGAACTGCTGTCGGATATTTTATTTTCCCAGTGCAAGGCGGGGATGCATTCTACTCCTTAGGGTCTGTGCCCTTCATGCTCAGAATTATGTAGTTGCAAAAACTTGTGAGTGGTATTATCAATAAGAAACTTGAAATAGTTAAAGAAGAGGATGCAAAAAAAAAAAAAAAATAAAGATAAAAGAAAAGAATCCTATTCAAAAAGAAAATATATGTATACGGAGGTAGTCTGATGAGTACTTGTGCAACATCAAGCTTGATGATACTGGACCGTTCACCGAGGTCTACCTTGAAGCAAGTACATGCAAGGACGGGGCCTTTAATCCCCCGGGAGAACTCCGACGCTCAAGTCAGTAGAAGAAAATACCCGAAATGGAAAATCACACAGTAGTCAGATGATCCATACCTGTAGAAGTTGACCTCTATTTAAATATGGCGTAGAGCATACTCTGAAAAGATAAGATAACCTCTGAACAAGACGTTGGAGAGAATCTCGGTTGACCGAGTCAACCTCGTTCAAAATCAAATATAGAATGAAGATCTAGATGACACGTGGCGCTTCCTGAGACAGGCATGTGGCGGCACCAGATTAGTAGTCTCCGAGGGTAGTATAGTAATTTTGCCCTTAGTAAAATATCCCCTCACCACTTGCCCCCCAACTCCTTGAGCTGTGAGGGTGAGGAGCTCGGGTAGCTGAAGGAGTAGTCCTTTAAGCTTTTCTGCTTTCCTGTAAAAAAAGAGTTTTGCAAAAAATAAATAGAATTAAATGATCTCAATTATTGGCTCGCTTTCCAACTCTAAGTCTCTTCACCCTTCTCATGGCCCTCCAAAGACTCTATAAAAAGGGATGTGGGTATGGTCCCCCCTTCCTAAGAATTATTGGAATGAAAGCATTCTTGGAGTAGAGTAAAAAAGATAAGAGGTCTCCCATCTCTTCTTCTTCTTTTTTTCATTATTTATTTTATATATATATATATATATTTTTTGGCTTGGCCGAGACCGCTGGTCTCGGCCTCGCTGGTGAAGGCCGCGGCCTGAGGGTCGCGGTGGCCTCAGCCGTGCCCGCTGAGGCCGCAAGGCCAAGGCCCCGCGCCTCAGCCTCGCGCGCCCCCGCTCGAGTGCGCAACTTTGCCTGCAAGGGTTTAACACTCCCCCCCCCCCCCCCTTTTTTTTTTGGAATCACTTGGCCCCTGCTTAGCTCCTGCCTCTACTATACTGCTCTTCTTTTTTTTTTTTATGCAGGCTCCCCGTAGGGTACGTGAGACTTCGAGCAGCGCCTTCAAGTCCAACAGGGGACGGACCGGCTCCCTCCTAAGGGTTCTCCCGTGCATTTCCCTTCCATCTCCGGAATCAGCCGGTCTTCCTTTGCCTCCCTTCTCTTATTTTTTGTGGTTTTTCGTTGTCTCTTTTCCCCATGTCATGCTGTTTTAGTAAGTCGATCCCCATGACCTCCTCTAGTAACTCGGATGGGAATAGCTCAGACTCTTCTAGCTCTCTTCCTAGTCTAATATGCAAATAGGAGACGCTGGGACCTCCCGGCCCCATCCTGATACCTCATCTTTTGATAACGATACTGACCTAGAGTTAGAGCTCCATCATAGTGGTCTCCTTGATGACCTAACCTCTGCTTATTCTACTTTGTCCAAGGACGAGGTCTCCGGACTCGCTTGAAAATATCACCTCTCCATCAAGGGCTACTAGTACACTGCACCTTCCAACCTTAGAGCCCATCAAGCCCCTCCTACTGGTTTAACCATCTATGAAGCCTCTCTTGAAGCCGGGTATCGGTTCCCTTTTGAAGGCACCCTAGCTGAGATCTTTTGCCTCGTAGGGTTATCTCCCTCTCAGCTAGTGCCTAATGGGTGGAGGAACTTAGTCTCTTTCGTTATATGTTGTTAGAGGAGAGGTATCGTCCCTAAATCTGAGCTCTTCTTAAAATTATTTCGCCTTGTATGCGTTGATAAGTCCGAATTTCGCTACTCCTTCATGGCATACCCTGGCTGTAAGTTTCTCGTAGACACCCTGTCCTCTTTGAAAGGTTGGAAAAATCGGTATTTTTTCATGGGATCTCCCTCCGTTACTATGGGTGTGCCCATTGCCTGGCGTCGGCCTCCCTGTACAAATTTTCCACGTGAAATGTCCCATTTAGAGAGGAGGGATGTTGAGCTTTTGATGGGTTTGGAGCACGTCAGTACTGCCAGATTGATTAACGAGCAAACTCTATTTCTCGGGGGTGTGTGTCGATACCCCTGCCCAACAGCCAACATTCCCTTAGGTTGATTTTTCCAATCCTCTCATTCCGCTTCATGTCTTCAATTTAAGTGTGCTTCTTTATCCTGACACTTGATCTTATTTTGTCATGCTTTGTAGCCACGATGATTGACGACGCGGAGCTATGGGGGACCGATAAACAGGTTGCTGAAGAGGCCAAACGGGCCCAGAAGAATGCCAAGCGATACCAAAGACTCTCGGCTCCCACCTCGGCACAAAAAATCGAAGGCCACTAGGTCTCGTTCTTCTTTGCCCCAAGCTAAGGTAGGGGGCTCCCAAGGCACCGAGCCTCTTTCTGACATAATCGAGGGGGAGGCGTCCATTCCCGCCCGGGCTCCTTATCGACCAGACTGGAACGTTCATGAGTCAAACCACAGCAGCGAGGCTTGAGTGGCAACTCAGCTTATTCAGGGTCTACCAACTCAGGCGGACCTGGAAGGGGTCGTGGATCTGACTTCAGAGACCTTGGAGTCGTGCTACTGCCAAGGCTTGGTTCAGGTTAGTCTCTTGGTCCTTTATCATGGAGAACTTTTGGCCCCCCTTATTCTAATTTTTGCTATTTGCATACAAAGTATTGTCGCTCAGAACGAGCTCCAGAGGCGAATGGCGAGGAACTCACAAAAAATGCTTGAGTTAGATAATGCTCTTGCTGAGTGCCATAGGACCCTCGAGCAGCGGGATGAGGATCTGAGGGCTCAACATCAACGAGCCGCGGAGCTGGAGGAACGCCTCCAAAGCCTTGAGATTAGCCGCCATGCAACGGAGGGAGAGTTGGGGCGGTTTAAACAGCGTGTTCGGGAGCTAGAGGAGAGATATGCAGACCCCACCCAGCTCCCCGAACACGCTGTTTAATCCTTTCACCTCGGGGAGCTGGGTGGGGTCTGCATATCTCTCCTCTAGCTCCTGAACACGCTATTTACACCGCCCCAACTCTCCCTCCGTTGCATGACGGCTAATCTCAAGGCTTTGGAGGCATTCCTCCAGCTCCGCGGCTCGTTGATGTTGAGCCCTTAGATCCTCATCCCGCTACTCGAGAGTCCTATGGCACTCGGCAAGGGCATTATCTAACTCAAGCATTTTTCGTGAGTTCCTCGCCATTCGCCTCTGGAGCTCGTTTTGACCGACAATACTCTGTATGCAAATAGCAAAAATTAGAATATGGGGGGCCAAAAGTTCTCCATGATAAAGGACCAAGAGACTAACCTGAACCAAGACCTGGCAGTAACACGACTCCAAGGTCTTTGAAGTTAGATCTGCGACCCCCTCCAGGTCCGCCTGAGTTGGTAGACCCTGAATAAGCTGAGTCGCCACCCAAGCCTCGCTTTTGTGGCTAACTCATGAACGTTCCAATCTGGTCGGTGAAGAGCCCAGGCGGGAATGGACGCCTCCCCCTCGATCATGTCAAAAAGAGGCTCGGTGCCTTGGGAGCCCCCTACCTCAGCTCGGGGCAAAGAAGAACGAGACCGCCTTCGATTTTTTGTGCCGAGGTGGGAGCCGAGAGTCTTTGGTATGTCGCTTGGCATTCTTCCGGGCCCGTTTGGCCTCTTCAGCGGCCTGTTTATCGGTCCCCCATAACTCCACGTCGTCAATCATCGTGGCTACAAAGCATGACAAAATAAGATCAAGTGTCAGGATAAAGAAGCACACTTAAATTGAAGACATGAAACGGAATGAGAGGATTGGAAAAATCAATCTAAGGGAATGTCGGCTGCTGGGCAGGGATATTGACACACACCCCCGAGAAACAGAGTTAGCTCGTTAATCAATCTGGCGGTACTGACGTGCTCCAAACCCATCAAAAGCTCAGCATCCCTTCTCTCTAAAGGGGGACATTTCATGTGAAAAATTTGTACAGGGAGGCCGACGCCAGGCGGTGGGCACACCCATAGTAACAGAGGAAGATCCCATGAAAAAATACTGATTTTTCCAACCTTTCAAATAGGACGGGGTGTCTACGAGAAACTTACAGCCAAGGTATGCCATGAAGAAGTAGCGAAATTCGGACTTATCAACGCATACAAGGCGAAATAATTTTAAGAAGAGCTCAGCTTTAGGGACGATACCTCTCCCCCGACAACATATAACGAAAGAGACTAAGTTCCTCTACCCGTTGGGCACTAGTTGAGAAGGAGATAACCCTACGAGGCGAAAGATCTCAGCTAGGGTGCCTTCGAAAGGGAACCGACATTCGGCTTCAAGAGAGGCTTCATAAATGGTTAAACCCCCAGGAGGGGGTTGATAGGCTCTAAGGTTGGAGGGTGCAGAGTACCAGTAGCCCGTGATGGGGAGATGATATTTTCGGGCGAGTCCGGAGATCTCATCTTCGAACAAGGAAGAATAAGTAGGGGTTAAGTCATCAGGGAGACCACTATGATGGAGCTCTAACTCTAGGTCAGTATCATTATCAAAAGAGGATGCATCAGGATAGGGCCAGGAGGTCCCAGCGTCTCCTATTTGCATACCAGACTGGGAAGAGGAGCTAGAAGAGTCCGAGTTATTCCCATCCGAGTTACTAGAGGAGGTCATGGGGATCGACTTACTAAAACAATGTGACATGGGAAAGAGAGACAATAAAAAACCACAGAAAAATAAGAGAAGGGAGACAAAGAAATACCGGCGGATGAGAAGAATTCCAAAGATGAAAGGGAAATGCACGGGAGAACCCTTATGAGGGAGCCGGTCTGTCCCCTGTTGAACTTGAAAGTGCCGCTCGGAGTCTCTCGTGCCTTGTGGGAAGCCTGCCAAAAAAAAAAAAAATTAAATTAGAAAGGCAGGCAAAAAAAAAAAGGGGCAACAAGACCCCCACATGCAGTGCCAAGCGGGGCGCGCGACCTCGGCCAGCGAGGCCAAGGCGCGCGGCCTCGGCCAGAGTGGCCGAGGCCACTGCGGCCCTCAGGCCGCGGCCTCCACTAGCGAGGCCGAGACCGCTGGTCTCGGCCACGCGCAAATAAAAAAAAATCAAAAAACAAAAAAAAAAAATGAAATAAAAAGAAAAAGAGAGGGGGAGAGGCTTCATACCTTTTTACTCCACTCCAATAATTCTTAGGAGGAGGGGACCATGCCCACATCCCTTTTTATAGAGTCCTTGGAGGGCCATGAGAAGGGTGAGGGGACTTTGAGTTGGGAAGCGAGCCAATAATTGAAATCACTTAATTCTATTTATTTTTACAAAACTCTTTTTTACAGGAAAGTAGAAAAGCTTAAAGGACTACTCCTTCAACTGCCCGAGCTCCTCACCCTCACAACTCAAGGAGTTGGGGAGACAAGTGGTGAGGGGATATTTTACTAAGGGCAAAATTACTATACTACCCTCAGAGACTACCAACCTAGTGTCGTCACATGCCTGTCTCAGGAAGCGCCACGTGTCATCTAGATCTTCATCCCATATTTGATTTTGAACGAGGCTGACTCGGTCAACCGAGATTCTCTCCAACGTCTTGTTCAGAGGTTATCTTATCTCTTCAGAGTATGCTCTACGTTATCTTTAAATAGAGGTCAACTTCTACAGCTATGGATCATCTGACTACTGTGTGACTTTCCATTTCGGGTATTTTCTTCTACTCACTTGAGCGTCGGAATTCTCCCGGGGGATTAAAGGCCCCGCCCTTGCAGGTACTTGCTTCGAGGCAGACCTCGGTGATCGGTCCAGTATCATCAAAGTTTTTTAACATATCCTAAATTTTGTTCAAAGAAGAAATTAAAAATATTGGGCAGTAAAGCACTAACATATGCAAGAAAGAATAGAATTAAAAATAAGGCTATATGTCACAAGGTTGAAGTGGTTCTTATCAAAGATAAGATGTGAGAAACAAGATTAAAATAGATTGGCCATGGGAGAAGAAGATCAATAAATGCTTCTGCAATGAAAGTGGATGTAATAGAAAAAGCGAGGAGTCTCTGGCATGAAATGCCTTAGAATGGCCTTACAAAAGATATTGTCATATATAGAGATGCTTCGCAAGTTAGAAACTATGTAGCAAAACACACCTAGTGGAATTACGGCTTCATATGCTCTTGTAAAAAAATAAATCAAAACAACAGGAAAGTAAAAACAAGAATCTTTAAGTGCAAAACTGATAATGACAAGAAATAGAAGCATAATTGTTATAGGAAAAAACAAAAAGGGAACACGATGCTATATTTTAAAACTAGGAAGCTCGTTACCTGGGAATTTATGACATATACATCTGCTGCAGAGTAAAGTGAAGCAACCCTTGTAGTTGCTGGAGTCCAGAGCACTGACTTTGACATATTTGAATGCTGGGCTAGAAAACTGAGCATTCCTTGGACATAAGGCACCTTATTGCTCTTAGATCCAACTGAACCAATAAGAACTTTAAGAGTCTGCTCCTGCACTCCTTTACTCTTAGGTACTGATTTTCTTCTCTTCACATTGCTGTCAAATGTCACAATATCAGTGTCATCTACAAAGATAGTAACCCTGGATTAACACAAATGTTTCCATTGAATGGATACAGCATGTTTTATTTTTTAATGATATATTGTGTAAAATAAATGAGAATCATACTGAGAAGATTCTTCTTCAACCAGCATCTGTACTGACTCAAGAAGCAAGAGCTGTCCTTTTCCAGCATTTATGCTACTAAGAGACATCACAAGCATATCATTCTCTTTCAACCCCATTTCTTCTCGAACTGCATTTCTCAATAACTTTCTTTTCTCAAGCATCTTTTCAGTGCTGAACAATGGTGTATTTAGGGAGCATGAAATCCCTGCTACAAAAGCCAGTTCATCATTGACTGAAAGTGGAACCACTGCCAGCTGAGAATTCAGCTTGATGTTTTCTTCTGCAGACCAGGCAAGCCACTGTTTAGACTGTGCTTCAGAAAGGAAAAGCAGCATTTTAACTCGGTTGAGGACAAGTTTTGACCGATCAAAGTACTCCCGTCGATTCTCCATGATCCACCAAGCAATACGATTTGAACCAGCAGGAAAATGTGTTGTATATTGCTCTGGAACCATACAAGATCCAAGATTATCAAGAAGCAAGCCATAATACAAATAGATTCACAAAAATATGAAAGCCCAAATTTCAAATAAGACAAAAGTAAAACTAAAGTTCTGGAGTTTTTTTATGGTGTCATGATTAATATCCAGTGGAACTCTGAAAACAATCAATCAACTAAAGGCATAAGAGTTCAACTAGGAGGGGAGGAAACCTAAGTAAAAATGTAGTCAATCAACATAAATCAGATATTGCGCCACTTAATAATATTGACAATAACATTATCATAAGAAAGTAGGGTTTAATATAAAACTACTTATTCTGATCTTAACAGTCACGGCATACTCCATTTTTTCTAGTGCATTACATGAGCAACATGAGGCTCTAGACCGACAACAAGAAAAGCTTTTCAGTTTAAATAATTATATAAAGCAGTAGTAACTGATACAAGAATCAAAATGATTAAGGTTTTGTTTAATAATAATAAAAAAATTGTTTTCCCTGTGGAAAACACAATATCTCTACAGCTCAGACCACTAAGGGAACTTAATGTACAAAAGCATGTCTAGCATTTGATGATCAAGCAGCAGATCTGGTTATGCATTAAGAAATCCACATGCTTGAGCAGACCTTCTAATCACTAATTATGCCTAGCACAGGATGCGCAAATATTTTTTGTTACACTAATGTGCCATGCTTACTCTCCAACTAGTAGAGGGCATCACATGCTTAGCTGGACACATCTTGCAAAACATTGATTGATGATCTGAAATTGCTTCGGCTTACATGAATCCCGCAAGAGAATTTACCAGTACCAAATTCACCTAAAGCTACAAGATATTCAGTTCTCATAATGACTGGATGACATGCAGTTTGTTTAGAGAATATAAGATACAAGTAGAAAAGCATTAAATATTGAGGAACAACTAATCAACAGTAACTTTAATGAGGACTATTAGCAAACTGTTGGCAAAGGTTCTCACCAATCCATGATGCACAGACAGCTGATCCAGCAATGACAAGATCTGCCTTCCAGGCAGTTTTGAAGCTAAGATCTGCCCTGTCATCAAGCACTTTTATCTTTCTCCTAGAAAGCTCTGGCATCAATCCACCCTTTCTGCTGAGAACTACAACGGAAACTGTTGCCCCACAGCTCACAAACTCTGTTGCCAACTCCAACATAGAAAGTGGAGCTCCAGTCATTGACAGCTCATGAAATATCAATAAGAACTTCCTGGACCAAACAAGTCGTGAAAACTCCCCCTTCCTATCACAGGTTCCTGATCGCTTCTCAGGACTCCATTCCAATATTCTATCCTCTGTTGAGCCAAATGGACCGACAAGCAATCCATAAGAGGAATTTCGCTGAGGAATTTCTGGTTCCTGCTCCTCAAGCTCAGTGGCATTAATGACTGCTGTTGTTTTCTGCTTACCGTGTGCCTTACTACGCAAACGGCGTCCTGATCTCTTACTCTTTTTCCTTACATTTTTACGGGATGGAACAACACTCTCCCTTTTTGCCAAAACCACATCCATATTCTTGAAGGTGGTTTGGTTTCTATCATTTCCAATTTTAACTGCCTTGGGATTGGCATCTGCAATTAAGTCCCGTCTGTGATTGTCTTCAAAGTCAGAGTTCTCATCATTTTGTTTACTTCCATAACCAAAAAGACCCTCCTTGTTGTCCCCATGAGCCCACTTGGATTGCACATAGAATCCAGCGTAAGCCCAAAGAGTAATTAACAACAACCAAAGCACTATACGGTTACTTCGAAACCACCGAGCATTAAAACCACTGCTTCTGTCTTCTCGTCGAGGCGTCCTTCCAGAGTTCAACCTCCGGAAAGTAGGAGAACCCCTGGGAGTCGATCTTCCTGACAACGAGGACTTCAAGCCGGCAGCTGACCTTAACGACGATGGTCGCACTACACTTCCTAGGAAATCCCCCTTACTACTGCCTTCATCCATTAGTCACTCCAACTATAGGACACAACAAAAAGCTCATTTGTCATTGTTTGGATATGAAGCATTTCCCCAAGTAAGCCATAGAACTTCAATATCTTGTCCAATTAGCATCAGAAACGCCTAAATGTTTCCCAAGCATATACCTCCGTAGCTCACTCCTTCAGTTTTGGTTCTACAAGAATTAAAGAGCATCAAGTGATGTTTCAGTAATGCATAACAAATGTCAAAGAACAAAACGACGACCCGATCAAGACAACTGAAGGAAAGAAACATGAGAATTCACAGTTCATGTTGATACTCGAACTAATTTTCTCAACTCCTCTCCCCGTTTCTCTCACCAAGCAAACTAAAGTGAACATCAGTAAGAAGCGAGAACCCCGTAATTTATGAATCAAATGCTCATCAAACAAATAAATCAAGCCCTAAACTTACTAGATTTATCTCGAGCTTCAGCTAAAGCAACCGATACTTGTGAAGCAGAGTGTGGAGGAAAGTACAGCCGAAACCGAAACCGAAACCGATCCCAGCGAATCACTTTGAGCTGCCTCTGCTACTTGAAGGTCACAAACTTTAACTTCCAAGAAACAAAGCGAGCAAGCAAGCAACCGAGAGAGAGGAAGCTTGTCTCTGCAATTCGGAGAAATGATTGCACGTGCCTGACCGGAGCACGGAGAACTTATTAAAGAGGGGAGAAGACGACGGGAGACTGCTCCATGCTGTCACCCTCATTGCAATAGCGTGGGATGGAGCGAATCGACATGAAAGTTCGATCGTCGGCACGTTTATCCGACGGTGGGAAATCCAGATTCAAACCCAATCATAATCGTACGGAAGACGATGATTAGGAGTGAATCGTGATCGGACAGCTGTGAAGAATCTAGTTGGATTTTTTTTTTTTTAAATACCGTATTTAATATTGAGAGTAACCACCCCCAAGAAAATATTTTAATCTGTCATAAATAATTCAGTTTCCGAGGCTTTATCAAAATATTTAATTTAAAAGTAATAATAAAGGGCTACAAGACGGGGTCATGTGCTTTTAGAATTAATATAAATATTTTATGACTTTTATTATTATAATTTGTTTTGTTAATAACAAATTATTATTAATTTTTTTATAAATTTTTAAAATTATCTTTTCTTTCTTTCTAATATAATTATATAAAAAAAAAATTACATTAAATAGTGGCCACCCAACCACCACCACCCTACATCAAGAAATCTAGGTTGAGCATTTAAATAGACAAATGAGCTCATAGTTAGCCAATTTTGAGAGCAAGAGTCCTTTTGGTCGGTTGCATCTTCTTCAATTTAAAATTCGAAATTGGCTAACTATGAGTTCATTTGTCATTCTAAAAACATATTTCTCAATTCTTTTTGTCAATCTAAAAACTTGTTTCTCAAAATAAAAATTTAAAATTTGAATTCTTTTTAAAATTTTAAGAATAATTTTTTAATGACATTTTATTTAATAAATTTGATTATTATGTAAATTAAAACTATTTAATGTTATTTAAAAAATATATTATTAAAATATATATATTAAAATTGATAAATCTTATAACATTTTTTTGTTATAAAATATGAATAAATAAATAAATTATCTTGACAAAAAAAATGAAAAACATAAAAATAAAAATTAAAGACCTAAATTGATAAATACAATTGTGAATAATAAGATTACACCAAATAATTCAATAGTAATGAAATTCAAATATTATGCGCACACACATACCCACCTAGCAAGGGGTAGTCAACGCTGGATCTAGAGATGCAAAGGGCAGTTGACGGTGGATCTAGTGATGCAAGGGGCAGTTGATTGACAGTGGATCTGGCGATGCAAAGGGCAATCAACGATGGATATGCCAATGCAAGGGGATAGTGGCTCACAGTGGTGGCAGGGGTAATCGACGGTCGAGAGAAAAGAGAGAAGGAAGAGAAAAGAAGAAAGAAGACAGAAAAGAAGACAGTGGTGGCGGTAGCGATGATCGAGAGAAAGAAGAGAGAAAAGAGAAAGGCGTGATGGCAGTAGTGGGTTCTTGTTTTTCACGTTTTGAAAGAAATGTTTGTTTTGGCTGAAAATAGCCAAAACGAAAATATACATTTTGAGTTTTGTGTGTAAAATTTTTGTGTGTTTTGGAAAATGCATTTTTAAAAACAGCGAAGAAAACATGTTTTCATTATTTTAAAAAACTAAAAATTAAAAATGAACTGAAAACAACAAAAAGAACGCAACCTTATAGTTTCATTTCAAACTATAAAATAAACTTGGCTCACCATGTAACACCAAACACAACACTAAAAAATTATAGGCCAACTAAATGGGTTTACCCTCTACCCTTCAAACAAAAGCTAATTTTTCCAAACCCATATTAGTTCTTATATTTATCTAAGACAACAAGCATAAACCCAATAAAATGAAATAACTCATTAGATGAGCTAAACATGTAGCAATGGTCTTTTACTGTCACAGCTTAGGCAACCACCTTCAAAAGGTCGCTGCTTAGCCCAGACTAATATATCCAGGATTTCTCCTCTGGTGGACCGATATGGGATTCAACATGCTATAGTAACACATGTCATCCCTTCATTTAGGGGTGGAATGTCCCCACTACACGACCCCCACCACCGCCGAACCAACGAGTCTGCTCTGATATCATACTGTCACAACCTAGGCAACCACCTTTATAAAGTTGTTGTCTAGCCTAGACTAATGTACCCAGGACTCCCCATCTAGGGGACTCATGTGAGATTCGACATGCTACAGTACACACACACACACACACACACCGTGTTTTGCTACTAGTTTTGTTCTTCTAAGCATTTACAAATAATGGATATGTAACCATAAACTTTACAAACTTAGTAAGTCAAAGCACACACAACATGCAATGTGATCAACATATTTTGTACTCTTATTTAGTTGTCCAAACTTAGCATTTAAGTATTCAATGAACATGATTGCTACTCATTTTGGGCTTAATATTGTCAATATAGGTACACGTTATATGCAAAGCGGACATGGAGCAAAAAGAGTGATTTTGGTGCATGATGGGAATGAAATAAAGCTTGGAGGCATGGTCGAGTATCGATGCAAAAGAAAGCAAAAGAGTATCAAGAGACAAAAAGTAGAAGATGATAAAGCAAGAGGCCAAAGAAGAAGGCTAGCGGGCTTATAGCGGAATGCATACCGCTATAAGACCGCTATAAGGTTTAGTTTCCGGAGCTCACGGTCCTACAGTGGAATGCATACCGCTGTAAGACCGCTTTAGGAATTGTTATCTGGAGCTCACGGGTCTATAGTAACAAGCATACCGCTGTAGCGTTCTGAACTTCGATTCAAAGCTCGATTTTGGCCCATCTCCATTCAAATCAATGGGAAACAAGAGTTTTCACTATGCACGACTTTAATAACCTAAAAACCACTATATAAAGACTTATTGTTAAGGGTTTTGGGAGTTTTTTTTTTATGGAAGAGAAGCCGACGGAAGATTAAAGACTTTACTATTGGGTTGTATTTTTCTTTCTCAATTCTTTGCTATGGATTCTAACTATTTCCTTTTTCTTTTGATTGCAAGAATGCATTGCTAAGTGTTTATAGCTAGGGTGAATGATGAAACCTCGACTTCTAATGATTTGATTTAAAGTTATTCGGTTTGCTATTTTCTTATCCATTCGGGTTGATTGTTTGTTATGTTCATAATGTTGTTTTGATGCTTGATCACCATTGGAACATATTTGTGATTTGTATTGCTTTTGAGAGATTCAATATGGATTAGATATGGTAGTAAACAACGTAGGGTCCTATAATAGGTAGAGACACCGTTATGCCCTATGAAATCATTTTGTGATGATCTCTGTTATTGAATACATGTTTATATGTTCGAAGGTTAACTAGAGATAGTTAATCTCATATATATACATAGAACTGAATGACCATCGAGAAAGGCTTTTGGTTGTAATTGGATCATCGATTTTCAACCTAAGATAAGGAATAACAAGACCCGAGTAATGAATAATTGAATCATAGAAGACCGATGGTGGATTCACAAACCCTAGTGCCTTAACTTTGAGAGTTTTTGAATCAAAGAAATTGTTTTGTTTGTATCTTTTATTAGTAAATTAGTTTTCATTATAGTTGAAGTCTTTGTTAATGTGTGTGTTAGGTTAAGGTTAAATCAATGAGAGTAAACGTCAAAAGTTAGTCCTCGTGGATACGACACTCTATTCATCACTGTATTACTTGTCACGATCCGTCCACTTACATGATAGAATAGGCAGGACAAGTTTTTGGCGCCGTTGCCGGGGACTAGCTATTTTGATTATTGCTTTGATTGATATTAGCTTTAACTATCAAATTTTGTTTTCATTATTTTTCTAGGCTAAGTTATTTCAATTTGTGTGTGTGTAGGGATTGAGATAGTGCATGAACTGTTCAGAACGTTCGAATATTTGTGAGTTAGATCTTGAGATAGAAAGAATGTTCCATCAAAGGCGTTGTGAACAGAGAGCAAGGAGGGAAGAGTAACTGAGTAATATGGGTGACAACGCGAACCAACTTGTTCAAATGGCGCAGGCCGTTGAAGTAAATGAAAAAGACATTCTGATGGGGGATTTCATGATGCCCCAATGATTGAGAACCGGTCAAGCATAATCTATCCTCCCTATGGGCATGAGAACTTTCAGTTGAGGCCGGACATGATCAATCTCTTCGCGAACAACATACCTTTTTATGGAATGAGCGAGGAAAATCCATACTACCACTTGTCTCGATTTTTAGAGTATTGTGGGAATTTCAAGTACCAAGGAATTAATGAAGAGGCACTCAAGATGCGTCTTTTTCCTCACACTTTGAAAGATAAAGCTCGGGAGTGGTTGGATTCATTACCAGCTGGCAGCATTACTACATGGGTGGATTTGGTTCAGAAGTTTACGTTGAAATATTTTCCACCAGCTAAGATTAACAAGCTCAAGCATGAAATTTCAACCTTCCAACAAGCCGAATTAGAAAATTTTCATGAGGCATGGGTACGGTTCAAAGAGTTGTTGAGGAAGTGTCCAAGTCACAGTTTTTCATTACCAGCCCAAAATCATTATTTTTACACTGGTTTAACTCCTTACAGTCGTTCAATGGTGGACTCTACAGTAGATGGTTCCATTCGAAATGAATCAGTTGGGCAACTTCAAGATCTTTTTGAAACAATGAGTGAGCAGTTTGTAATATGGCCAGATAGGAATTCACATAAAAGAGCAACAAGAGTGCATGAAGTAGATGTGAGTACTTTGGTGCTAGCTAAGATTGATGCTTTGTCAAAACAGATGGAAGCATTCAAATACTCCTCATCCGTTAATATGGTGCAAGGATCTCATCTTATTTGTGTAACTTGTGGGGCAAATCATCTATCGTCCGAATGTCCACTAGTCATCACG
This sequence comes from Diospyros lotus, assembly GCF_014633365.1. Taxonomy (NCBI): domain Eukaryota; kingdom Viridiplantae; phylum Streptophyta; class Magnoliopsida; order Ericales; family Ebenaceae; genus Diospyros; species Diospyros lotus. Next base: position 41,418,346 of record NC_068339.1, on the reverse strand, counting down.
GATCCTTCTTTCACAAAGCAGGCCGCATATGCACAGAACTTTCAACGTCAACAAAATTTTTAGTGGTAACAAAATAATCCATTTTCTCATATGTACAATCTTGGCTGGAGAAACCATCCTAACTTCTCATATGGCAACAATCAGAATATTCAAAATCCACCAAAAAGGGGAAGACCACAAGAAGAAAGAGGAAGATGGGAAGAAATAGTCTTAAAGCTTTAAGAATGAAGTGACCGGACCGATGCAACCATTAAGAATATAGAAAATCAAATTGGGCAATTGGCAAAACTTCTCACCAAAAAGCAACCGAGCACATGGCCTAGCAATACAGAAGTTAACCTAAAAAGAGTAAGTAAATGCAATCACAACAAGGAGCGGGGTACAGCTTCTACAAATTCATGTTAAGAGGCCTGGAGTTGCAAAAGAGGCTAAAAAAGTTCAAGGGACACCAGCCAAATCAGATGAGTCTGAAGCTCTAAATAATTAAGAGGAACAAGAAGCTACTGCTAAACAAGAGCTCCAAGAGAAGGTTATGCCACCACTGGTGAAGCCATATATCCTTCCGACTCCATTCCCTCAAAGGTTGCGCAAGCACAAGATGGATAAGCAATTTGAGAAGTTTTTGGAGGTATTCAAGAAACTTCATATTAATATACCGTTTGCGGATGCCTTAGCCCAAATGCCCAGCTATGTGAAATTCATGAAGGAAATCGTATCAAATAAGAGGAAACTAGAGGAGTATGAAACAGTCAACCTAACGGAGGAGTGTTCAGCCATCTTGCAGAAGAAGCTTTCACCAAAACTCAAGGATCCAGGGAGTTTTCCTATTCCTTGCACTATTGGTGAAATTAATTTTGATAAAGTTTTATGTGACCTTGGTGCAAGCATAAACTTGATGCCATTTTCTATTTTTAGGAAGCTTGGATTAAAAGAACCAACACCCACTACTGTTTCTCTTCAATTGGCTGATAGAAGTATCAAATATCCGAGGGGAGTAGTGAAGGACATTTTGGTAAAAGTGGATAAATTTATTTTTCCTGTTGACTTCTTTGTTTTGGACATCAAAGAAGATTATGATATGCCCTTAATTTTAAGGAGACCTTTTCTTGCTACAGGGAGAGCTTTGATTGATGTCCAACAAGGAACACTTAGCTTTAAAATTTATGATGAGACGGTTACGTTTAATGTATTTAAGGCTATGAAACATTCTAATGGCAATGAAAAAAAAGTCTTAATGAGAGATGACATTGTTGATTTGGTAGAGAGATCCAATGACCCTATAGAAAATTGCATTGCTAACTCTTTTGATGAGTTTGAACAAATTTTGAATGCCAAAAACAAGGTCATGGTCGTGGGCTCTTTGGGAGAGAAGCAAAAAGGTTGTCCATCCAAAAGAGACAAATTGTGTTCTTTGAATGTGTCTTCTTCTTCAAAAGCCAAGCCACCAAGTCATGAAAAAGAAAAGTTAGTAAAGGTGTTAAGGGAACAAAAGAAGGGGATTGGATTGAAAGTTGCTAACATTCAAGGAATAAGTCCATTAATTGGAACCCATATAATGTTGATGGAATAAAGATTCAAGCCTCCTTGAAGATGGAGACAAAGTCAAGCTAACGACTTTAAACAAGCACTTATTGGGAGGCAACCCAATTTTCTCACCCTTTTCATTTATTGTCATTGTGCATTTATCTTTTTTTTTTTCTTTCTCGCGTTTGGTTTATTTGATTTTGAGTCAGGTTCGAGTGTCATTTTTTTTTAGAATTTGTTTTGTGCATAAAAACAATAATGTTGAGGTCATCATTTGGAGTTGGTAAAAAAAAAAAAAAAAGAAGGGGGAGTTTTGGGCAATCACTCAACTCTATAATTTTGTATTCCTTATCCATGATTGAGATCTCATATTTAACCTTGTGCAATGTAAGTATAATTCCAAGCCCGAGAATCCCATCAAAGATTTGTAATTTGTATAGCTTTTGCAGCAGTAGGCTCCGCCACCTCCCGAAGACCATTAACTCACTCTAACCATCACTGCACCGATTCTTCTGCCCATGTACCTTCCTTCCTTTTTAATACCTTTCGAGCCCTTGGGACAATGGCTCATTTTAAGTTTGGGGGGCATTGTTCTGATGATCCAATCATGCATGATGTGTTAGCCTACTTGGTTGTAGCCACTTATTCAAAAAAAAAAAAAAAAAATTGGTTAGATATCTCTACCAGCAATGATGAACACTACATGGTATTTTTATGATTCACAGAGTAGTTGATAGTGATGCCCCTCACATTGTTTGAATGACTCATATGTCCATGTGATGACTTCTATTGAGCACGTGTGTTGGGTTACACATTGCATAGGTTGAATACACTTACCTAGATGGCTAGCGGACTCTCCCCTTCGACTTAATATTGTAACATACGTAAAAAAAAAAAAAAGAGAGAAGAAGTCCGGAGAAGGTCAAGCTGTGGTAGTGTCTACTGAGGAATGTGTTGATTCCGTGCATGTTTAAAATTTGTGTGGAATGTGAAGACAAACTAACGGAAGCTAAGGAATGACCAAAGGCTAGAAATCTCATCCCTCTATTATTATGTCATGCACGCTATATCAATCATCTTGTATATATATTCTGCACCTCTCTTCGTAGCCTAGTTGAATCGGGTGATTAAGTTCGTAGGGGTGTCTCAACACCTGGTGCTTTAAGGTCATCTAACTTGAGAGTCATCGGCTAAAAACCCGCTACAAGGTTCTTCTAGAAAGCTTAATGGGGAGAGGCTTTGCTAAAAAAAAAAAAAAAAAAAAGAGGCAAATGATGATTGTGTTGATACTTATATTGTGAGGGATGAAGAAAACTAGTGGGTTTGACTGCTTGGTAGAGGTTGGAATGTCAAACCACTCAAAATTAAGGAGAATCTTCACAAACTGAGGTAGCATTATCTCTAGTTGGACCTAACTAGACTAAAAAAAAAAAAAGAACTAAAAGTAACCATAGGATACTTAGGGATTGAATAAAGGTATTAAGTTTGGGGGTGGAGTGCAAGTCATAAGAGGGAAAGGAAAACATGACCATTGAAGGGTTGGGTAGCAACAACCTAATGCATGATAAAAAAATCCGACTATGCACACACACACGTCAGGCATGAATGAGTCCAAAAACTGTGGTGGAGCATTACTTGATAACTCATTGTGAATTTTAAAAGATACCAAAATCTGAGACTAATGGTAAGGCTATCTAATGTGTGCGTGAGTGATAATCTTGTTCGGGACGACCAAGAGGCTAACTTTGGGGGTATTTGATCAACATATTTTGCACTCTTATTTAGTTATCCAACCTTAGCATTTAAGTATTCAATGAACATGATTGCTACTCATTTTGGGCTTAATATTGTCAATATAGGTACACGTTACATGCAAAGCAGACATGGAGCAAAAAAAGTAATTTTGATGCATGATGGGAGTGAAATAAAGCTTGGAGGCATGGTCGGGTATCGATGCAAAAGAAAGAAAAAGAGTATCAAGAGCCAAAAAGTGGAAGATGATAAAGCAAGAGGCCAAACAAGAAGACTAACAGGCTTATAACGGAATGCATACTGCTGTAGAACCGCTATAAGGTTTAATTTCTGGAGCTCACAGTCCTACAGCGATGCATACTCTTGTAAGAGCGCTTTAGGAATTATTATCTAGAGTTCACAGGTCTGCAGTAACAAGCATACCGCGATAGGACCGCGGTAAAGTTCTAAACTTCGATTCAAAGCTCGATTTCGGCCCATCTCTGTCCAAATCAATGGGAAACAAAAGTTTTCACTATGCACAACTTTAATAACTTAAAAACCACTATATAAAGACTTATTCTTAAGGGTTTTGGGAGTTTTTTTTGGATGGAAGAGAAGCCGATGGAAGATTAAAGACTTTACTATTGGATTGTATTTTTCTTTTCTTTCTCAATTCTTTGCTATGGATTCTAACTCTTTTCTTTTTCTTTTGATTGCAAGAATGTATTGCTAAGTGTTTGTAGTTAGGGTGAATGATGAAACCTCGACTTCTAATGGTTTGATTTAAAGTTATTCAGTTTGCTACTTTCTTATCCATTCGAGTTGATTGTTTGTTATGTTCATAATGCTGTTTTGATGCTTGATCACCATTGGAACATATTTGTGATTTGTATTGCTTTCAAGAGATTCAATATGGATTAGACATGGTAGCAAACAACGTAGGGTCCTATAATAGGTAGAGATACCGTTATGCCCTATGAAATTATTTTGTGATGATCTCTATGATTAAATGCATGTTTATATGTTCGAAGGTTAACTAAAGATAGTTAATCTCATATATATACATAGAACTAAATGTTAGAACATGTAGGTTCTATGGCACACACCAAGAGGGGGGGTGAATTGGTTATTTTAAAAACTTTTTGATACAGATTGAGATTTTAGAGTTTTAAAGCGTAAACCATAAAAATGACAAGTGAACAAAGATAAGTATGAGAACTGAGGAGGAATAATGAAATGCTTGGAAAGATAAATATATCAAAGAACACAAGCATAAGAAAACACAAGGATTTATAGTGGTTTGGCTTAACCAAGCCTAATCCACTACCTTAGCTCCTCACTAAGGATTTTTCAAACCATCCACTAAAACTCCCTACTTAAACCAAGTAGGTCCTCTAGTACAAGACTAGGAATTACAACCTCTTGCTTATACAAGCAAGCCCTCTAGCACCTAGCTAGGAATTACAGCCACTTGCTTTAACGAGCAAGTCTTCTAGCACAAAGCTAGGAAAATAAGAGTGATACAAAAGTAAACAAGATGCTAAGAGTTGGCACTCTTAGTTACAAGTTCTCTCACAATAAAAACAAGCTTGAATAAATTAATACAAGTTAAAATCAAAGCCTTGAAGAGAGAAAAAAATTGAAGCACAATCACTGTAAATACAAACGAGAGTAACAGTAAGCTCAAATTAATTCATTCCCGTCCATTAGCCTTCTCTTGATCTCCTTGATACGTATATATAAGCTTCCCACAAGATTGAAGAGAAATGAAGCCGTTTGTGACCATTAGAGAATGAGAAACTAGCCGTTGGAGATTGAAAAACTAGCCATTGTAAGTTTCTGTGAAACACATAGTCGACAGATCAAATGGGTTAGTCGACTATTTCTTCAAATAAAACTAGCCATAGTCAACAGACAAAAAGGCATAGTCGACTATCTTATAACACAAAAATCTCATATTCGACAGATCCTTTTACATAGTCGACAGATCAAAAATTACAAAGAAAATTTTGAAATTCATGAACAAACATAGTCGACAGATGAAATAGCATAGTCGACTATCCTTTCACAATAGCCGACAGATGCAAAAATAGTTGACAGATGCAAAATATAGTCGACAGACTGAACAAGCATAGTCGACTATCCTTATGCATAGTCGACAGATTGAATCACACAGTCGACAGATGAGGAAGATTTTCAACAGAATGAATTTTGAAAACATTACAACATAATGTCCTCATTTTGTTTAATTTATATTTTACCTTCCATCTACTTTAATACATAAATGTAAATAAGAAAGTACCCCCCATTTGGATTCAATAAAAATATCTAAAAAATCAAAATCCATAAGAATAAAAAAGTAGAATTTGGATTTTAGTAGGAACTTAGGATTTTGCGATTTTATCACCTCCAAGATATACACTTTTCATTTCTTGAAAAATTCGTTAAAAATCATTTTATCACTAATGAATGTTAGTTATTGAATTACAGGGAGTTAGTTTTCTAAAAAGAAAACATTTTCATATATGTCTCCTTATAAGGTGCTAGGCTTCCAGACTTAGAAAAATATTGAAGCGTTATCAAAACGAGTTTCAAGACATGATGCATGAACTAAAGGATTTTTCATACGATTAAGATTCAAGCCAAAACCTTTCATGCACGTTTCAAAATATGAAAGCTTATTTTGAAGTACGAGATTAACATAAATGATTTTTCATACTTAAGATTGGATTTTCATCAAACACATTTATGTTCAAGTTGGTCTTTTGTCTTAGAACAATTTTAGCTCTATGTTGACTAATGACTTTAAAGCTAATTTGAAAATCATTTTAGGAGATTCAAGACTAAAAACTTGACTTTGCAAATCTCCAACTAATATAGACAATGATAAATCTTTTTGGTTTTCATTTTAACAAAGCATTTGAAATTGATTTTTGTTGAAAACCATAGACTTAACTCATGACTTAGGGATAAAACAAGGTATTGTTTTTCATCATCAAAACTAAACACAAGGGTAGAACATCACTAAATGACCATCGAGAGAGGTTTTTTGTAACATCCCGATCGAGCGATAGGAAGGACCGGAACAACTTATCCTGATGGGCCTACGCGAACTTCCCAGGGGGTCACCCATCCCTGGATTACCCTAGGTTAAGCACGCTTAACGTGAGAGTTCTTTGCCAACATTCAGCCCAAAAGGTATCCAGTTGGTGTTGTTTCTTTTCTTACACTATACTCGATATATACTAACTTCTCTGGGCTCTCGGGGTATTACATTCTCCCCCCTTAAGCACATGACGTCCTCGTCATGCGACCTTACAACTGGTCCCAGCTCTCACCCGTCTAGTGTCCCCGGTCCAGTACCCCCAGCCTTGGGCTAGTACACAGTCCCAACACACGGCTCAGGTCGGCTCTGATACCACCTGTAACATCCCGATCGAGTGATAGGAAGGATCGAAACAACTTACCCTGATGGGCCTACGTGAACTTCCCAGGGGGGTCACCCATTCTTAGATTACCCCAGGTTAAGCACGCTTAATATGAGAGTTTTTTGCTAACATTCAGCCCAAAATGTATCTAGCTAGTGTTGTTTCATTTCTTACACTATCCTCAATATATACTAACTTCTCTGGGCTCTCAGGGTATTACATTTTTGGTTGTAATTGGATCATCGATTTTCAACCTAAGATAAGGAATAACAAGACCCGAGTAATGAATAATTGAATCATAGAAAGCCGACGATGGATTCACAAACCCTAGTACCTTAACTTTGAGAGTTTTTGAATCAAAGAAATTGTTTTGTTTGTATCTTTTATTAACAAATTAGTTTTAATTACAGTTGAAGTCTTTGTTAATGTGTGTGTTAGGTTAAGGTTAAATCAATGAGAGTAAACGTCAAAAGTTAGTCCTCGTGGGTACGACACTCTATTCATCATTGTATTACTTATCACGATTTGTCCACTTGCGAGATAGAATAGGCAGGACACAATGCAAACCTTTAATCTACATTTTCATGATCTATTTAACCATGGGGTGCCTGACTTTGAATTAACGGCGACCCTTGACATTAAGTGACAACACTTCGAAGGTCTTTCATACCAATATCTTATTGGCAATAGCTTTTAACCTTGGGTATTCTCATCTTAAGATCCCACTTATCAATCTCTTATTGATAGTAACCCTTAACTTCAGGCATTTTCATCTTGAGATCTCATGTGCACCACCTTAACATGTCCCCATGACATTTATATTAATCATAGAAACCATAATACACTCAATAAGCAACCCAATAATATATCATACCATTAATTTTCTTCATTATGAAAACGAGGTAAAGGACTTACCTAAATAATGAAATGCATAAGCTTAAACACCTTCAAAATAATACACCCATTACCTTATTTCATGGACTAACCCCAACAAAACACTTAAAACTCATCTTCCACTCATTGTTAGAGTCAAAACTAGCAAGAGAAACATATGAGTCTTATTACCTTAGTAAGAGAATCCATCCAAATAACATTTTAACTCTTCTCCAAGTCTCTCCATCTTCCACACTAGATGATGGAAAAAATGCACACAGAAATATTATCTCTATGCATTTATATGGTGTTAAATAACTAAGTTTGCCCCTCATTTTGAACATAATTCAATAAAAATCAAGGGGGATGGGCAAATCAATTCAAAATATTTTTGGGAGACATATTTTTAGGTTGTTCCTTTCTTTTGTAAGTCAAATGCCATTTTTTTAGCCTTTAATTACTCATCTTTTCAGCTAGTCAGGCTTCATAATTTTGCCATTCATCACCCTCATCATGGAAAAATACTTATTTTAACTCTTATATTTGTACGTTTTTTTCATTTAGACATTTGAACTTTTTTTTTTTTTATTTCAAAGACACCTTTGAACTATACAATTTCGAGTCAATTGCACCCTTAAACATTTTGTTGTTTTAATTACACATTTGAATTCATTGTGTGCAATTGATTCGAAATTGTATAGTTCAAGGGTGTAATTGAGTTGAAATTGCATAGTTTAAGAGTGTGTTTGAAATAACAAAAAGTTCGAATGTCTAAATGAAAAAAAAAACATGCAAGTACAAGTGGATAAAATATATATTTGGCTCTCACATCATTCTTGGTTAAACTCTCATATTTCCACCATTTTCTTTTCTCTCAACGCCTTAGACGTGCTATACACAACAATAAGGTCCTTTTGGATCAATATTTAACTCAAATTTTGCAGTTTTAACTCACATTGGGACCCAAGTTTCATCCTAGTGCTTAATCAAGCATTTTGGCGAAAATTAATCACTTTAATCCTAATTTGAACTCCCAAATAATAAAATAATTTTAATCCAACACCAATTGCATCCAAATTCCAAGAAATGAGTCTCTACTCATGTTTTCGGTCGAACTATCACTGCAAATTTTTCAACTTTGAGAAACCATGTTTCAAAAGTACACCCTCAAGTTTTGAAACATATTCCTTTAGTTTCAAAATTCCTCTTCTATAAAGTTTTATTACAAAACTTTAACCTCGATTTTGAAACTTATCTTCATCCCATCTTATTGCTTCCTTTAGTTTCAAAACTCTTTCGATTAATTCTTAAATTTTGGCTCGAATTTTTGAAATTTTCATTTCTTAGACCCAATATTCATTTAAAATTCCACCTTAGTTGCATTTACTCAACTATGTGTTGAGTGTAAGTGTGTGTGTGCGCGCACGCGTGCGCGAGCGCTGTGTCCTATATCAGTGGGATAAGGAAGGTTCCAAAGGGATAAACACCCCTCCTTTGCACTTGGGGTTGGGCCCAACGGGGCACCCAGATTTTGCGAGCTAGTAAGCCTCTATGCATCTACGCGCTGCCATCATTATCCGTCGGGTCGATACGATACAGTACAAAATTATTTTAATTTTTGCTAAGTTTCAAAATTATTTTAATTTTTTTTTGAAATCCGATTGACTTTGTGTTTAATTCCTAGTGCTTCAATTTCTCGATTTTACTTCAATCGTTTGCTAATTTATTACTGGTTTTATGATGCGACCTTTCGGTGTCCTGGGTATCAACTATGCTTAATCAAGCATTTTGGCAAAAATCAATCACTTTAATCCTAATTTCAATTCCCAAATAATAAAATAATTTTAATCCAACACCAATTGCATCCAAATTCCAAGAAATGAGTCTCCACTCGTGTTTTCGGCCAAACTATCATTGTGAATTTTTCAACTTCGGAAAACCATGTTTCAAAAGTACACCCTCAAGTTTTGAAACATGTTCATTTAGGTTCAAAATTCCTTTTCTATAAAATTTTATTACAAAACTTTAACCTCGGTTTTGAAACTAATCTTCATCCCAACTTATTACTTCCTTTAGTTTCAAGACTTCTCCATTTAATTCTTAAATTTTGACCTTAACTTTTGAAATTTTGACTTCTTAGACCCAATATTCATTCAAAATTCCACCTTAATCGCATTTACTCAACCATGGCCTACCAAGGGCATTTCTTCAACTTGTAATTCACCTAGTGGACCACTTTACTCATTATAAACCTGTTTTTGAAGAATGTTTTGGCCTTGAGCTATTTTTCTTTTTTTTTTCTTTCAAACAAAATATTTTCTAAATTTATATATTTATTTCTAAAATAATAAATAAAAAATTATTGATCACTACATAGCACACAATAGTGGATTATAGAATTGGGTTTTTTGATCATAGAAAGAAAGAGAGACAAAGAGAGGATTGGGCATTTGATGAGGTTTATCAAAACCTCTATTGCACGATGGAGTTTATGGTGGGGGAGAGAGGGAGATATGGGCATGGAATGATAGGTTTCACTTGTCGCAAGTTATCGAAGACAAAAAAGAACATAGATCAACGGAATCAAGTAGAAAAGAGAAAGAGAGACGTGTGAGACTGGGAAAATGGAAAAAGAGAGAAGTTGGCGAAAAATAATCTATATGTAAAGATAAAATAATCAATCTAAATATTCTATTAACTGTGGAACATGTCAATGCAATTTTAAGAAACTTCAAAGATGATTTACAAAATTTATCTTTATTTATTATATATTAGAAGATGGTGGTTGTATTTAAACCCTAATTACTTACCCTTATATTTGTATTTTACATGTTGATTTATAGTGAAATGTCCAAGCAAAAGATTATTCCAAATTAGGTCCATTGTTTGCCGGTTGATAAGAATTGGGCCACAAGAATGGAGCTTCAGACTATCACTACTTCTTTAAAAGAAGAAACACTTTTTATTTATACATACCAGAAAGAGAAGAAAAAACATAAGAGGGGCTGAAAAAGACAACTGACGGCCAGCATATAAGGAAAAGTTGAATCTTTTTACTTATTCTCATACTCATATTCTCTATTTTTATCCCTTAATTTAAACCTGCATTTTTAGACCCATATTTGTAAGGGTAACAACTAATGAGAACTGAATAGGCTATCCATATACTCAATATATATAGTTTTAACAAATTTAAATTCATAGTTTGAATAATTTTATTATAATTTAATAACAAATGAATTCAACATTAGTACAAGCAAAAAGTTAAAAAAGTAATAACTATAATATTTTAAATTATTTTAATACATCAAGTAATAAAAAGTACCACGACTTTTCCGATGGCAATGGTGAAAGGCCAGAGATTGTGTATAGTTAGATTAGATTTCATATTTATGAGAATATATTTGATTTGAGAATATAAAATTAAATAAAATAATATTGAGTAAAATATGGATAGGAAATCATCTTTTTAACCCTACTCTTATTGAGTATTTTAAATAAAAAATACTATTAGTACATCATTGTGTATACCTTAAACTACACAATGATGTGTTAATGTCTAAAATATCCTTACCCAAGGCGGTGAGGGCACAGTGATACGCAATGAGATGAGAGGTATTTATGTTATTTATGTATATTATGTAATTTAAAGTATACAATGATGTACAAATAACATGACCCATTTTAAATACCTCAATCATATACTTTTTGTGAATATTTTTTGATATCCAAACCCTTCCCATCAAGGTAGGGTTTTAGGTTGGGTACCCATAGGGCGTGGGCACCCATTGTTATCCTTACTTAATCTTCTCAAAATTTGCAAAAGTTAATTATATAAATGAGCCAAAATTCTTGATTGATTTTTCCTTTGTAGCAAAATTAATTAATTTTGAAAAAGATGAAATATAAAATCAAATAAAGCATACCCACTATCAACTAAGATTATGTCTAAGATTGAAGGTTATCCCTACCTGATTTTTTGATTTTAGAAGGTTATGTCTTCTTTCTTCAAGACTAAGATTGAAGGTTTTACTAATAGCAAAAAATTCATAACTGTTAATGGTAGATTTGATACAATTCTTGACTTTTATAAGGAGTTAGCAACCTAACGCAGTCCTTTATGGGACCAAAAAACACTTTTTATAGGTAAGAACAAATTACTCACACTAAGATGAGAATCTTCTTACTTAAGTAAGTAAATCATTATAATTTACAAATCTTTGATTACAAGGGAAACAAAGAAGATGTAAATAAATATCCTCTAGCTTCAATCAATGCTCCAACTTCAGCAACATAATTTATTTGCCTTGGGAGCATTCAATATTCTTGCAACAATTTATAGATTTCTATACTTTTGTGTGTCCCTATAGATCTCTTCATTTATAGGTCTTAATTCAAAAATTAAGTGTTAACGAAAATGGAGAGGGGACAACATTTGTAACCTCTCTGGCAAGGACTACCTCTTGTTCATTAAATATATAACTAAAAGAGAAGACAAATTCAGACTTCTGAAACTTTTATTCCACCTTCTAAACATTTTCTTACAATGCTCCTTTTCTATTTTTAGATGTCTAAAAATTCAGACTTCTTTTTCTATTTTAAATGTAGGCAAATGATTTTTATCTTATTTGTTCTACATTTAATACCTTCAAAAATAAATTTTATTATCATCAAAATAATATAATTATTATGTGACCAACAGATTCCACCAGCCTCATGATTATTGATTGCCCTGTCAGTGTGAAGAAATCCAAGCCAAAATTATCAGAGCTCCTTCAAATACGACACAATTTCTTCCAACCAAAACTATAAAAAGATGATAAAACAAAACTATCTTTGAGATTTGCTCAATGCTCATAGCAAAGAGAGACCAGTATTCAAATACCAGCTAAAGGCCAGGCCCATGAAAACTTGCAATGAAGGAATAAGTAGCCAGCACAGCAGTTTCCCTCTCTTTCCAAACAAGGGCAAGCCCTTCAATGATGGAAATTATTAATCTCCAAGAAAAGGCAATTTTTCAACGATGGAAACAAATTGCATCTGCAAGTGCCAAAAGCACAAGACTTAAAGAAAACATTAGTTAACCACATTACCCCAAGCATTCATTAAACGCATCCAATACACCCACAGCTATCATATACTGAAATTCTCAGTCCTTAACAAATAAAAGCTTTAGTCTCAGCACATATAGATAAGACAATCATTAACTGCAAAGAAGATCAGACTTTGGATTAGCAAAAACAGCTTCTGCACAAGCACAATACCTATCCTTTTTCCCAACTTCTTATCTAAATTCGGAGTAAGAAGCCCGCTAACAATTATCACAAGCTTCAGAACCAACCAAACTCGAAAAGGCACAGGAAAACCTGAAATTATAAACCAAGAGGCACAGGATCCTATTAGAAAAAGAACTGCAAGAGATCCTTTTTGTTCTGTGATGGCATTGCATATTCATACCGTAAATTTGCACAAACAACTGCCACCCGTCAAGCTGCAATGTTTTCCAATAAGTGAACACAGCATGAGCAGGTGTTTGTCATATACCTGAACAAAAATATAAATACCATGAGGACGGGTAAGTGCACCAGCCCACGAGTAATGACTTGGAAATAACTTAGACCTGGTGTTTGGAGGCAAAAGAATAAGGTCTAATAGCACTACCTTTATGTAAGTCTTAACAAGATCAAGAAAATGGGACTAATTCATCCATCATTCATAAACATGAAAGATTCTCTCCCCAATTTTTGATTCAGGTAGTCCCATATTCATGAACATGTATTTGCCCAATAGGTGGAAGCTAGGAAGGCAAGGGGAATGCATGTAATGACAAGTATTAATTTACATCATCAATTTCACAAAATTAAACTACTGATTTGACCTAATTCCAAAACAGCAACTAAAATTTGAACAAAAATGTAATTAGACGGTTGGAAATTGTGCCATACAACTACAACACTCTTCCTGTTCTCAATCTCCATGCAGCCAAGATGAATGTGGGGGAAATTTGCAATTTTGGCCCCCCTTGAAGTGCAATATTCTTGGTACTCAGCAAGGCTTATTAACAAGGTAAAACCAAATGGAAGAAATCTGAAGCAGATTTGATTGTGCCTCCATTAATTTCTCTCAGCCGTCATGTAACAAGAATTAAAGCAGTTAAGGAAAAATAAAGCGGCCAACTACATAAAAATTACAGCAGGAATTGCCAGACGTTCCTGGACATATTCAATGAACTTGGATAACAGCCTAGGTATTGTCAAGCCAAAATACTATCAGCATCACTGCATCTAGGTATATTTTCAGTCTTGCCCTACAATATGCTCAATATTAAATCCTCCAAACACACTCTCCAGAATTAGAATTCCTGGGCTGTGGGCCTAACTACAAGTTCTCAGATAGATATCAGCGTACCATATAAATTCAAGTAGTGGGACTAGCACATACAAACAAACACATCCAGTACTAAAAATGCATGCACGGAACAGCAGTAATCAGCTTCTATTTCAGCATGAACCTGCTTTCATGGCATGTTCTGCCCTCACAAATAGGTAGTAAGCTTTAAAAAAAATGCGCTTGTATAGGTATGAACAATTACATGGGGCATGGTTTATTATTTTCTGAAACAATTAGGAGAAATTAACATAACAATTGACATCATTGTCAACAAGAAGAACTATGAGGCATAGTTCTTTCACAAACACATTTTTAAATCAAAATGCAACCAAGATGATTTAAACCCAATGCAGGGGACATAATTCATAAAACATTTCAGCAGTTGTCCATTGGACAGGTAAACAAGTTGATGTAGGGCAGATCCGGAATCCTAATAATACTGACAGATCAGATGCCTATGAGGGTTAGAATGCTAGGGATAACTATTGAAAAAGCTAGGGTTTAGGTATGTAATAAGTTGGTAGGCAATTTAGAGGTAAAACATGGCTCAAAAGATGAGATTTGGGGGTTGTGAAAAAAGGTTGAAAGCAGGGTTACGTAAATAAGATGAAATTGAGAGAGAGAGAGAGAGAGAGAGAAATCCTAGGCATCGCATCTAGGGTAAGAACTGAATCACATAATTTAAAGAAAGCATCAATGCCTAGAAAAAAACTGGAATTATTTGTTCACTAATAAAAAGGGAGATTACAATAGTATTTACAGAGTACTAGTGGCCCTATTCTTTCTAGGCAGTGGCAGATTTTCGGTGGTGGCACTGGAGGCGCATGCCCCCATTGTGTAGGCACTGATTTATAAACCAATTCCTAGTGAAGTCAAAGTAATTGTTTTTATTTTTTGCAGTCAAATTATAACCAAAGTTCAACAAAAGCTCTCAATTACAAATAATAAAATTCATACTCACTTGCATGTCCTATAAAAAGTTATGAGAAAAACTTGTCATAGAATGCATTATGGGTTGTTAAGGATATTATACCTGTGAATATACATGCAGTGTATAACCATACATACATAGAAAACGCTAAGTTGTTGGTGAGGCTCTCCAGAAATTTCTCTTTTTGTGTAAGTTGTTTAGGATAAAAAAGAAAAGTATAAGAAAGAAAATTTCTCTTTCTTTTTTTAATCGTTCAAAAATATTAATTAAATATGCAAACTTTATGAATTTCTCAAATAAATATGGTTTTCTGTATTTACTTAAGACGTCATAAAAAGATTTATTTTTATGTGATGTAAAGTTCTAAATTAATACATTTTATGAATAATAATTTCAAATATAAATATAAATTGTGCCCCTACTATATAAAATTCGTGGGTCCATCTGTTACTAGGATTACGATATCCTTTTCCTATTAGAAAACTGAACAAAATAGAAATCCTTCATTCCTATTAGGAAACTAAACAAAGTCTAACTATTAATAATAAGATTAGGAAAAGACTAAATAAACCTAACACAATTAGCTTTACCATAAAAGACTTTAGAAAACATTATCAAAACTCTATTTGGTTTCAGTTTGAGTAAATTGAAAAACAGGGGTTCGGTTCAATTTTTTCAAAAACCAAAGTATGCACACACCTACTTCTTAGCTTGATCTCCACAAAGAACGAGCATTTGAAAAATGGGAGTGCGCCTGCAATCTTTTTCCATTTTAGGGGCTGCATGTATCCTTTGAATAACAGAAAGAAGGAAAATATCTATTAATTCTTCTTCCAAATCATTAAACAGCATTTACCCACTGCATCAATTTCACCGTCACTGCCTTCTTGTTGTTGCTGCATAATCTTGAACATCATCTTATCATGCTGATAATCTATCAATTTTCCCTAAAAGGCTGTTCCATACAAGTTGACATATTGCAGTCAACGGCTTTGAGACCAAACTTATGGTTCAGGTATGTAACAGGTTGGTAGCAATTTAGAAGCAAAATATGGCTCAAAAGATGAGATTTGGGGGCAGAGATGAACACTGGAAGTAGGGAAGATGAAATTGATTTTTTTTTTTGGGGGGGGGGGATCTTCTACACATTGCACCTAGGGTTTCATAGGGATGAGGGGAAGTGCGAGCCTCAGACACATGAGGTGCACATTTATTAAAAATGCTTTTACACTTTTGTTTTCAATATGTACCTATAAGGAGATAGATACAAACATACAAAATCATAAATGACAAATGATCAAGCCTATACTAACAACTAATATTATTGCAGAAAAACAACCAATTTCTTCTAATTTCTTTTGCAATTAGAAGAAAGAAGAAAATTATAGCAAAAACAGTTACTGGAAAACAATTAGTTTCTTTTAAATTGCAAAAGAAATTAGAAGAGAGAGAGAGAGAGAGAATGGTAGAGCACAAAATGAAAACATTTGTTTCTTAGCAAGAAATTAGAAGAAAGAAAAAAATTAGAGTAAAATACACAGCGAAAAACAATTATAGCAAATAACTAATTTCTTCTAAATTGCAAAAGAAATTAGAAGAAAGAAAGAAAAATGAAGCAGAGCACAGAACTGAGTGAGTAGTTTTTCAGTGGATCCCGACAGTGAGTGAGAGATCTGGCAAACCTCCAACTTATACCGGTAGGTTCGCCTCTCATTGTTATACAAGAATATGCAAACAAATCACCAAAAAATAAGATCTAAGATAACTGAGGGACAAGAATAGGATTTTAATATACTTATATATACAAGGCACGTGCCTCATGTGCCTTGCGTCCAGCATGAGGCGCGTGCCTAATGCACCTAGGCAGCACCTCAAGAATGGCACTGTGCCTCAGTGGTGATGAGGTGCGCCTCATACCTTTCACAACTATGAATCAAACCTAGAATTGCATCCCATAATTCAATGAAAAGCATCAATGCTTAGACAAAACTAGAATTATTTATTTACTAATGAAAAGGGAATTACAATAGTATTTATAGAGTTCTAGAACCCTATACTTACTAGGATTAGGAAATCTTTTCCTATTAGAAAACTAAACAAAATGAAAATTCTTCATTTCCTATTAGGGAGCTAAAAAAATCTGAAACTATTAATAATAAGATTAGGAAAAGATTATAAATAACCCAAACACATAATCAGGGTTACCAAAAAGGACTTTAGGAAACATTATCAAAAGTAAGCCTAGCAAAAAAAAAGCTAATAGAAAGGCCCTTCTTAATCCAAAAGATTCAAAATTAATGTTTGGGCATTTGAACCAAATTTAAGACACTTATTATGTCTTTAGAGGTTGCTCCCAACGTCCTCCATCAAAACTAGATGTATAGAAACAATATCAGAAAAGAAGTAATTACCTAACATATCATTCAGGGGACTGCAGCCCAAAGTGCTCCAGAACAAAGACTGGAGATCACAAAGGGCCTGGAAGTAGGCCTGCAGCACAAAGAAAGCATAACCCAGAATTTTGCACCACCCAGACGTGCAGGACTTTAATATGGAAAGTTTAATCAGCTTATTCAAATGATCCATAAAAGTACTCCTTCACTGGCCAAAATTCATCTCAGTATATCTACACAGAGAATAAAAGTAACTCAATTTTCCAAGTAAAAATCAATAAATAAATATACTATAAGCTGGAGATGGAAAAGCTTGTGTAAGTTCAACTTACCTGCGAGTATTCTTGTGCCGTTGACTGAACTCATCACTAGCAACCTCTGAATAGAAGAAAAGTTAAAATATGGCATGAAGACAAATGATCTTCACTAACCAATTAAAGAAATCAAAAGGCAGGGATGTATGTTTTACCAGGTCTCTGTGAAGTTTGTCGTTCATTATTTGGTTTACTTGTATTATTTTCCTTGCTGGAAAAGAGTACAACAGTTAAGCATTGATCATCCTTCACTTAAACAGGAATTTACTAAACCAATAAGTGCAAGCAGATATTTAGTAGGACCCATACCTATAACAGTAATCTCTGCTTTACCATAGAAGGAAAACCCAAAAATAAATATAACTTTCTTTTTATGAGGGTTGGGAGGAGATTGTAAAGAAGAAAAGAAAGTTCATCTAGAAGCTGCTTCACTAGAGCTCATAAATTAAGGAGCATACTTGTCAAAGGCACAATGTGCACTAAGGTGCATATTAGTGCTTGGGGTCTAGGCACGAAGTGAAGCATGAACCATAGGCACATGAGGCACATTTATTCAAAATATTTATAAAATACTTATGTATTATTCTTTTCAATGTGTAGCTATAAGGAGGTAGATGCAAACTCATAAAATCATAAATGACAAATAATCAACCCTATAATAACAACTTAATATTATTGTAGAAAAATAATTAGTTTCTTCTAATTTCTTTTGCATTTAGAAAAAAGAAAAAAAAATTACAGCAGAACAAACAACAAAAACAGTTATAGGAAAAAAATTAGTTCCTTTTGAATTGCAAAAGAAATTAGAAGAGAGAGAGAGAGAGAGAAATCAGTAGAGCACACAATGAAAACATTTGCTTCTTACCAATTAGGGTGTGTTTGATTGAGGGGTGGAAAGTGGGGCAGAATTCCAATTCCATGGAATTCCAATTCTCACCCCACCCTCTAGGAATTCCAATTCTTTGATTTCAAAGAAAATCTTCACTTTTTAAACTAAGATGGAATTCAAATTCATGAAAAAAAAAAAAAATGTTTGATGGAATTTCTTAGAATTTGGATGGAAAATGAATTCCACCCCTATCAAATGCATCATTAGTTTCTTGTAAATTGCAATAGAAATTAGAAGAAAGAAAAAACAATTAGAACACACAGCGAAAAACAATTACAACAAAGAATTAGAGTAGAAAACATGGCAGACCTCTAGCTCACACTACTAGGTTCACCTCTCATCGATATACAAGAACATGCAATCAAATCAACAAGAAATAAGATCTAAGATGACAAATGGACAAAAAATAGGGTTTTAATACACTCATATATACAAGGCATACACTTAGCATGAGCCACACTCCTTAGTGGTGATGAGGCGCGTGCGTGACAGAGAGAGAAAGAGAGAGAGAGAGAGGACGCATGCATCTTGCATGGCTAGAAGGCACAACGCCAGTGCTTTTTTTTTTTTAGGAGGGGAGGGGGGGGGGGGTTAGGGGGGCTGTTTGGAGCAGAGTTCAAGCTTCACATACATTTACACGTCACCAGAGCGTAAATTATGTGTACATGCATAAATATAACCACAGTACACAAGTACATACAAATATGTATAGGGAGCAAATGACTTCAAAAAGCATTTTCATAATTGGTCAGGAAAAACCAAACTCTATTCACAATATATGCAAAGGTGATATACCCGACAAAAGGGGAAATGCCTATCAACACAATATGTGTGGTATATCAACAGGGATCAATATGAAATAAGAAATCAATTTGCAACTGACCTCAAAGGTCCTGAGAAAGATGTCTGCCCTGATGAGCGAGAGTTGTGAGAACCATCAACAGGAATATAGGGTGAACAATATGTTGCCCCCAAAGCTCCCGCAGCACCAGCCAAAACTGGTAGCCTGGACATTAAACAAAAATAAAATCCCATCATTGTTATTTAACACAAGAACGACAAATATGGCAATTTTCTTGGGTGAAAAAAATAAAAATCAAAAGAATGTTATGAAAAAAGCTCAGGACTATAGTAAAAAAATGGTTGCAGGACAGAGACAGCGTGAAGAAAATTTTCTTTCTACAAATGGGTCAGCCTCTCCCTTTGTAGTTCAATGACATACATATACAAACCATAAGAAGTGCAGGGAATTACTATTTAAGTCCATAAAGACTGAAGGAGGGTTGTATACTCATAACATACAAATATTCTAACCTCCAGAAACTACAATAATCTCACAAGCGCTGAGAAGCATAAAAGATTGGTTATCTATCTTTTGCGTAATGGATCATGGTTGCCTACCAGCTTTCAAGCAATTTCCATTCTCCCCAAGTGCACATAGAGTCAGTCAAGGCCCTCTAAAATATTAATCTCAATACTGCAAGTACAATTCCCCCCCCCCCCCCCCCCGGGGGGGGGCAAAGGGGGCCGACACACATTTTCTCTTTGTGTTGTCACTCTGTCAATGGCACATTCATAACTAGCATGACACATGCCCATATATCAAACCTTCGCTAACTATATGGGAGTCAGAAGAGATGAGCTTCATCCAACATACTCTTATTCTTAACTGTCAATAAAGCATATATCAACTCGTTCTCTCTCCAGCCACATAATGGACAGTTGTAGCTTCACTTGCACACCTAAACATCCATCCCCATGAATGGCTTGGTTTGTACCCCTAAAATAATAATTTTCCCTGTTAAACCTGATAGTAGCACAACCTACTTCCAAAGTCTCTTCATCCAACATACTCTTATTCTTAACTGTCAAGTAAGCACATATCAACTCATTCTCTCTCCAGCCACATAATGGACAGTTGTAGCGTCAATTACACACCTAAACATCCATCCCTATGGATGGCTTGGTTTGTACCCCTAAAATAATAATTTTTCCTGTTAAACCTGATAGTAGCACAACTTACTTCCAAAGTCTCCCTTCCAGAGTTTCTCATTTTGACAAGAAAATATTAACCCCAACTAGCACTTCCTTCTAAATCAGTCAAAATACATACAAATGTAAAAAGTGTCACTCAAGTGTTTTTCAGATGTGAAACATACAACAATATTGATAGCAGAAAAGCAATAAGCCTGAAGTAAATTTAAAATGCCTAATCTGCAAGCACATGCATACATATTTAAATAAATAATCAGAACTTATAAAGCTTGAATATGCACATGCTAACCCAACAGATGAACCAGGGGGTGGGAATGACAAATGTCTTCCATTGCATAAACATGCAGCTTCCAAGGTTACTGTGTTAGGAATGACTTGGAACTTAGTCTCACTTTTCTTATCTTCCACTCTGCTTGTATAAGAATTGTTGGAAGGGTCAGATAGATTACCTTTAGAGATAAGTCAAAATTCATGGTTGACTTCCAAATGAATGTATTTAATTTGTTAACCATATGCTTTTAACAACCATACCAAACATATAGAATATTACACAAGAGACAAAATTAGCATGCCATGATAGTCATGTACATAATATGTGTGTAATTTCCAATCATTTACTAGAGTGTGTCTATGAAATGGCAACAGGGGGAAAAAAAAAAAGTATTTCCATCATGGGTATCATCTTCCATCAACAAAAATAAACAACAACAACAAAAACAAGTGGAGAACAAAAAGAAAAGAAAAGGAAAGCATTTGATGGAAAAATTACAATACCATGTCATCTCAGAATTTCCCAAACCAAGTTGTGGTTGAGCAACATAACCAGGGAATGCCATGCCAACAGCAGGGACTCCAATACCACCGGGATGCTGGCCTCCAAATGGCATAACTGCATGACAAACCATCAAATAAAAACTTTTACATGGTTAAGAACAACATGAAGATGATAAAATAACATGAACAAGTAATCTTAACAATATCCCACCAAAAAAAAAAAAGTAGCAAACAACTGCATAGTCATCTCAATTATTACTCCAACTAAGTGTGCCTCAACTACAGAATTTCATTAGGGTAATAATTAAACTACTCATTTTTCTTTATTTGAGGCCTCACCTGGCAAGAAGGCTGGAGCTGTAGCAAAGTTCTGATCACCATGACCGGCACCCATATTCCCAGAGGCTCCCATAAGTTGGGCCCCGCCATACAGAAAAGGGTTCCTTCCACTACCTTGAGTTCCACCAGTTCCACCTTTTCCTTTACCAACCAATGCAGTCTTAGGTTTACTTGATTCTGGAGGAGATTCAGATTCTCCATGTTCGAAAGAAGCTACAGGAGAAGCAGGTTTTGGTGGAGATGGAGTTTGAGATCCACTACCAATATGCTGCCCTGTTTGCTGAACAGAAGCTTGCAGCAAAGGTTGAAAACTGCTTTGAGCAGGAAGCCGCTGGAAAGTATGGAGTTGAGTTGGTGGAGAAGCTCTGGTGGCTTGGTTCTGAGGCACTCCTGCTTGAAAAGGCATCTGCCCAGAGGCGGCTACACCCCTACCCTGAGCCCTTGGTTGAAGAGGTTCAGTGGTACTAAATGAAGAAGATCTAGATGGCAACTGCAAGCTGGTTGAGGGTTTCACAGAAACTAAAGAATTGGAATCACTGATGTAAAGCTTTTCCATGCCAATGGAACCAACTACATTTTTTCCTCTCATCATTGTACTGGACTGTGGTATAGAAATATTCTCATCAACAACAGGAGACCGGAGGTTCCGGTATAAAGTTCCACCTTGCGTATCTCTTTTCTCTGTTGAAATCGTTTCTTTATTGGAAGAGCCAGAAGGATAAAATGGAGGGGAAGCAGAACTCAAGCTTGATGCAAACAACTGCTTCTTGGCAAGAAGCGGATCAGATTCTGCATTTGGCATGGTGGTGGGTGCTCTGGCAGAAGTAGTATGTGAAGTTCTCTCAATTAACTTCCCAGACCTAATAAACACACAAAATATTATTCATAGACACCATAATAAACAGATTAGTATAAACTCAATAAATACCAAACTTTTTACTCACTGTTTGTGCTTCATTGAAGGTGTCTCAAAGTTGTTCCTCTTGGAAGACTCGTACCTTCTAGAGCCTCTGCCTTTCACAACCATAGGTTCATGGTTTTGATTGTCATTGTTGTATGCTTTAGACTTGTTTCCTCTAGGATATCCGCGATCTGCACCTCTACTTCTTCCACGACCACGATAACGACCTCTAGAGTTCCTCATACCCTGGAATGTGTATATGACATACATTATAGGAGGTAAGATTTTTAGAGAAAAGTGGTGCATGTAAGACCCAAATCATTAAGTATATAGCTCAACAAAAGCCTCACCCCTCGATAGTGCCTATCTTGGAGTGTCATTTCCTCAAATTTGTCATGCCCCCATTTCTTCTCATCTTTTGACTCCCACAACTTCCTTCCTCCAAATGTCCGCCTAAACAAATACAATTAGTATCACTCTTATTAAAATAGGAGCAACAGTTAGATAAACAAGAAAATGAAGGAAAACACATACAAAGCTAACAAGCATGATGCTGATTGCAACAAATGACACTAAAAGCAGAACATATGAGTTCCATAGTTCTCCCTAATTTATTCTTGCCCTATCACTATTTTCCCTTTCAGCACCCCCTCCTAACTCAAAAAATGCATCAGGAAGTGTATATAATAGCAGATGCAATTCTGTACATCTTGAACCCTACAACTTATTTTTCACCATAATATGTCTGTCAGGTTCTCTACCCAGACATATCCATAGAGGGTCTTATCAATTTAAAATAGTCAAACAGGATTATTTCCTCTCAGGTGTCAGGACATGTTACTCTTTTTGCAATACATATTAACATTAGTTTCTAGCTTACACAAGTGACACCCAATGGGAAGAGAACAACACTTATATTTTTATTGGGCAAAGGCATATTCAGTAAGGTACAAGGAAAAGCATAAACATGGGTGCAGTTGTTCACAGAATGTCTCACCAATAAACATGTTAGAAGCAATTCTTTTTTTTTTTTTTTCTTAAAGGAAATGAGGCAAATATTATTACTTATGAAAAGGAACCAACACAAAACTGCCTGCCCAACCAATTAACAAGCAACCAATCCCAACAAATACAACAGCAATAACCACCACCCCAAAAGCATATAGCTTAAGACTGAGCATCCCAAACTCCCCAATAGCTACCTAGAAAACTGCAAGATTAACTGCAATTCTTACCAAAAGCTAGAAATTTTCCATAAGACTAAAAGAAAAACCCAGCCGCACCAACATGTCATTCAACCAGCAAATTTTGCACCAAATAGCTGACACAACCCTAGGGTTTAGAATGGGGTTTTGGGGAATTTGGTGAAGAAAAAACAGAATGGAGGGAGAAAACAGAACAGATGGGAGGAATTGAGAAGGAAAGGGGACGGGTCAGACGAACAGAGAGGGAGATAAGAGTGAAGAGGAATCAGAAAGGTTTATTCAATCAATTCCTGCCCTTATTCTCTAACCTAAAGCCTATTTATAGGCTGTTTACACCCATTCAGTTATCAACCAACTAACAACTCCAATTCACACTACACACTAAGAGAAATTACAACTAATGCCCTTGGGGTTATGACAATTCCCCCCCCCCCCCTCTTGAAAGAGTTCTCGTCCCCAAGAATTCACAGCAACTTGACCTGTTTGCCATCCAATCCCAGCTTTCACTAGCTGTTTCGTCCTTCTTTCTTTCTTTCTCCTCTTCAGCCTTTTCCTCCTTCCTCTTACTTTCTTTTTTCTTTTGCTTTTTCTGCAAACATAAAATGTAGACCTCAAAGATTTCCATGCCAAGTCTCTCTTCCGTTGATTTGTTAGTTCCAGAAATTTCCTTGACCTATGCTAAGATCAGTTCAACTGCCACGATATCTCCAATTTCCTACAGATGCAACAATTGAGCAGCATAGACTCATTTTGATTGTTTCCTTTGCTCCTCTGTAGATTTTTCCTTCCCATTTTTCTGATGCTCCACCAAGTAACTCCTGAACAGATCTCCACGCTCTACGGGTCACTCTATCTTGTTGATCTGATCTCAACATTTACATACTCCAACAACGCTTTAGAAGCATGTTTTACTTCCTGTTTGACAACATACACCATGGGTTTACCTTTCAATAAATTCCCCATTCAAATTATTCCATCAATTTGTTTTTCAATTCAAATTATTCCTCACTTTCCGATAAGTTAGAAATCTGAGAAAGTAATCTCGCACCACCTTCCCCACTGATAAATGATCCTACAGTCAAAAATGCCTGATTCACTTCAGTTAAGTCATTAGCTTCTTGCAGATTAGGAATCTTTGGTAGGATGTTAGCTCCCGCTGGAATTGGTTCCGCAGTGGATCTTGGAAAAAATTCCTTTGATAAACTGATATTGAATCTCAATGAAATCAGAATCATTAACGCGTCCAATTTTTGACTGAGATTATCGCCTTTCTCCTAGAATCCGTTCACCATCTCCACCATTCCAATCCTAGAAAATTCACCTCTGACACAACAATTTGTCAATTGCCTCTTGAGCCATTTCCAAGAACCGTACAGCCAAGAAGAATCACTCATCATAATTCACCTGCAAAAATCCAAACCCACTGCTATGAGCTTGCTGGAATCAGCTATTGAAATTTCCGAACTCTCAGCCGAGAAGCATCACTCTGACTTCAATCAAGATCGGATCTTGGACCTGCGCCCAGACCTATTCGATCACCTTCAAAGCCACCAAGAATTGGTTGGATGACTCGCCTACTCTACTTCACCTTCAAACGACAAACAAGAATTGCCGAACTTCCGCCGAACCACTTAGGACTAATCGAGAATCACCTCCTATTTCACTTGCAAAATTTAATCCGAGAGTGATACAATCCTCACATCTGAACCGCTTGTGGAAATTGCTTTTGGGCTCTAAAGCTCCTACTTCGCCTCCAAGATTCGACCCAAAACTCACTTTCTCGTGCTCGCCTAGATTTCAATGGTATGTCCTTGCTTCAGAATTGCTATGGCTTCAAGATTGCTTGGAACACGTCGCCCCAGCCTACACCCACTTCTTACCCAATCATCAACCAATGATTGGAATTCACCTGAATTCTTGAATCGATCTTGATCCCTTTCGGATACTTGCACTCACCTATCACACTGCCACCAATTGTACTCGTTGGAGTTCTTGTATTGTATTCGTTGGAACACATGAAACCTTTGCTCTATTGATTCTGCTGGGAGTTTTCGAAAATCTACTGCTACCAATTGCCAGAATTACAACCAAGGAATGTTGGCTCTGATACTAATTGACACAACCCTAGGGTTTAGAAGGGTTTGGGGGAATTTGGTGAAGAACGAACAGAATGGAGGGAGAAAATAGAACAGATAACGGGAGAAATTAAGAAGGAGAGGGGGTGGGTGTTATCCCAATCTTCCGCCTCACTTATTCAAACATTAAACCCTCAAGACTAATAGGAAACTCTCCACACATGAAAGAGAAAACAGAATATGGAAACAATAGAAAATAGATGAACACACACACAAGAAGACAGAATTTATCCTGGTTCAGTTCCCTTGAAAGGAAACCTACATCCAAACTACCTTAGGCCTCTTCTCATCTATCTTGAATCACAAGAACGATTACATGCACTGTAGAACACTCTCTCACAGCCCTATCCTCAGGCAATACAGAGTTAATACAAGATTACAAAGCACTCAATAGCTTTTCTCTCACACAACACATACTTGCATAACTCTCTCAAGATAGGATGAAAAACCAAATGATAAAAGAGAGCTCACAACCCCCTATTTATAGAACAAAAGGGGCAGACCAAATAAAACATAATTGGCCGTTACAATAGGCCGTTACAACTAACCAATCTTTCTAGAAGAATTAATCAAGTAAATACCGAATACACCCCTGACATAAAAAATTGCCCTCCTGAGAGACTCTTCTAGCTAATCTAATGCAAATGTTTCAACAATGGGTAGGACGAAAAGAGAGGGAGATAAGAGTGAAGAGGAATCGGAGTGGTTTATTCAATCAATTCATGCCCTTATTCTCTAACCTACAGCCTATTTATAGGCTATTTACACCCATTCAGTTATCAACCAACTAACAACTCCAATACGCACTGCATGCTAAGGGCCTGTTTGATTGGCCATCTTTTCCATGGAAAATTGGCATTTTCCACCCAAATTCCAGCTTTTGGGGTGTTTGATTGGCCAAATTTTCCATGGTCCCACTTATAGTCATGTGACCCTCTTTTTCCACTTTTGCTAGAATTGGTTTTCCGGGGGGGGGGGCTAGATTTGATTTTCCATGGAAATGGAAAACCCACCCACCACACAACTACTTCCTCTTCCACCATTGCCCACCAACGGAGAGCAGTGAAGATCGGCCATCAGCAGTTGCAACGGCCACTGAGGATGGCAACGAAGATGGCAGCGAAAATGGCCAGCAAAGATGGCAGTGGTGGCGATGGGCAGCGGCGATGGCAGCGACGGCCAGCGAGGATGGCAACGGCGATGGGGGGAAGCAAGGAGGAGAAGTGGGTTTGGGACGGAGGGGGGGGAGAGAGAGAGAGATGGGGGGAGGCAAGGAGGAGACGGGGGTTGGGTTTGGGGAGGGAATTCTATAAAATTGTAATCAAACATCAAAAATTAAAAAGTATTGATGATTTCTAGGTTGAAAATTAAATCAATCAAACACTCTCAATTGATAATTTCCATGCAAATAATTTCTAGGAAATTGAATTGTCTAGAACTTATTTTCTTTCCAAGCTTGCAATCAAACGCACCCTAAGGGAAATTACAACTAATGCCCTTGGGGTCATGACAATAGCAAATAATGAACACTCCAAGAGATGAACAACAGAAAACCAAAAACTTTGAAGAAGTGATTCCATGAATTTAAACCAATAGATAGTAGAGAGCATGCACAGAGAATCTTAAGATGAAAGCCTAATGTTAGACTCAGAATCTGATTGGGGGTTTTGATTGTCAATTTTTGAATTATTAATATATATAATTCATATATAAAGTAAAAAAATAAAATTTTTGAATTATTTATAAGTAGATAAAATATATATAATTACTACTAGGTCGGGGACATCATCCCCACCCCTAGCGAGTATTTTTTGGTACCCGAAACTTTCCCAAGCGAGGAGGGTTTGGCAGGTACCCACCGGGTAGGGTACCCATTCCCATCCCAATTCACTGTTTTGTTCTAGAATCAATTTTCTTCTTGTTGCTAAGTAACAAATAAGGAAAAAAAAACAATAAAACAAAACAGAGTTGACGTATTGAATACTTCATTTAGCCACCAAAAAAAAAAAAAGAGAAAAAGTTGTTTGTGTTGTTTGAAGAATATGAAAAAGAATGGGTAAATTACACATGATGCACCTCAAGTTTGGAAAAAAAAACGTAACTCCACAAGTTATCAGAAATTACATAGACCTTCTTTGAGTTTATTAAATTTGATTCACTCCCCCCCCCCCCCCCCCCCCCTCTCCTTTGTATAAAACCATCATCTTCAACAACAGTGACCCTCCCTCTCCCCGCCTCCGCCTCCCCCTCTCCCTCCCTCCAGCTGTTGACATTGGGATGCCATTGACGGTGCCCCCCCAGTTGTGGTCAGCCATTACCTCTACAACTTGTCTTCATTTGATAGTGAGTTACAAAACCCTCTTCTTCTCCAGCACGAACTCCTATTCTGGTTTTCATCTTCTTCAATGAAATTCCCTATTAGCGATGAATATTTGATCAATTCAGCAACAACAGATTACTGTAGCATTTTTCTTCTTTACAAATCTGGCCTCCCCACCATTGCGGAGGGACACAAAGAGGCTTCAGGCAGAAGTTCCATCTCCAATAGATTTCTCTCACCTCTGTCAAAGAACAGTAGTGCAAAAATGACACTTCTGAAAGCTTCCACTTGTTCTGATCTGGTTTTAACTAAGCTATTGAATCCTCCCATCTCTAACTTGCCAATTCAACAATAGGATTGGCATTGTGGATCAAGGTTTTGGGTTAGACCCAGTTGGCTCTCTTCTTCCTTCAAACAGTGTCATTAGAAGCTGCAATTAACCCTTCTCTTTCATCTTCTAGGTTTCTCAGACTCTCAACAAATTCACCAATGAAAAAGCTTGGTTCGGACAAAACCCATCAAATCTTAGCTCCCCATTTTCTCTCCATTGTGCCCATCAATCAGCCACAGTAATATCAGGATTGAAGCCACACATTTTCAATCTACGGTTGCTAAACAACCAGCACCAAGCTTGGCACCCACAAAATCCAACTTTTTTCTTACCATTGTCTTATGCCCAGCAAGAGCAGAACCTTGACTTGCCAGAAGGTTGCCCCTAGGAATTGGGTTTCTACAGCCCCCATTGCACTGTTTCAACAGTGACAACAGTAGCTGGCCACAATGGGCAGCCACTGCCTCTGAATTTCTTGTAATTTTTAAATAGTTTTAATTTTATAGATTTGTTTAGTTTACATATATATATATATGCGCAAATCTTTATATATATTTAATTTATATTTTTGTTAGTAGTAGAGATTTAGTTTTTCTTTTTTTTTTTGTTTAGGAAATTTATTTATTATATATTATTTTATATTTAGTTTAAGTTTATAAGAGAGAGAAAGAGAGAGAGAGGGGTATGGAAGAGAGAGGGGGATAAAATGGTCTTTTATCCAATTGTTTAATGGATTGCTTTTTTTTTTTTTTTTGGGTGGGGGGGATTGCCAACCCTCCAAAGTGTCAGGTGTAATTTACCCTAAAAGAATTTGTATTTTGGAGTATTTCAGAATATACATTATCTGATTACATTTTCATATTAAATATTTTTTAAATTTTGCATCTTGCTTTGCTCATGCAAGCACTTTTTAAGTGCCTACCGCCTCAGGCAATATAATGGCATAGCACCTTAAGGGTGCCTTTTGCCCCTGGCTACTTTGGATGAAAAAGCTCAATGGAATGTTGCATTCTGCAGGACTGGGTGTATGTCATGTAAAATCAATAAAAACTAGTAAATGTCAAAGTACCATCCACAATGCCTAGTATCTAATTCTACATATCTCAACGTAACCATGCTAAAATATTGTGATTAACATTTTCATGATTGTGGCCCCAAGTCAACACCATCGGCACACTTCCCTTGTATGCTTAAAACCTATACCTTAGTACCATCCACAATGTCTAGTATCTAATTCTACATATCTCAACAAAACTTATGCTAAAATATTGTGAGTAACAGAAATGACTTTAGATTTTCATGATTTTGGTCCTAAACCAGCACCATCAACAAGCTTCCCTCCTATGCATAAAAACTACACCTTTCTTTAAAATCTGCAACTGGCAGTTAAATAAACAGAAAGGCTAACCAACTAAAGTTTTGTGTAGCATCCAAAAGGTTAAATGGAAGGTACAGAATTTACTCTCTTAGCAATCCAGCATTTAAGAAACTTCTTTGAGCAAATAAGATGACAGTAAACACATAGTTTCTCATAACAACGATTGACATTTAGCACATAGGCAATAGCACATGGACAGACAGGAAGATGCATTTCTAAGTGTCTGACCCAGTGCTTCAGAATTTACAAAAATTCTTCTAATATTCTATGCATACATTTCCCTGCTGCAACTAAGAGTAGTAGACATGATCTTTCATCGCAGCTTATTGTACATCTCTACCTTGTTCAATTAATATTTACTTGCAATAGCCGCAATGGACAAACTTAACTGAAAATTAGAGATACTACTGTCTCTTCTATCAGTGTTAGGCCCCTGTATCTCTTGAGAACCAGTGTGGAGTACTGTATACCACTAAGTTAAGGGTGTTTCTTTCCCAAGTCATATAATTCAGATTAGTGCTATATACATAGTTGAACAGTTTAAAATAAGGGAGCGACATACTGTTTGTGTATAAACATAGGAGAAGCTTTTTAAGTACTAACTTTTTTCTTGACCACAATACCACCAAATTCTATGTGCATGGCAACATTGGGAAAGAAAAAGATCCATCAAAACTAACTGTTCAAAGTTACGGTACACCAAACTTCACAGGGAATAGGAAAAGCCTAACAAATTTAATTTTCTCAATTTCTACATGGTAAGTTGAAAGATAAATGTCAGAACAAATTATCACTTGTATAAATTTCTCAAAGAATCTTCAGAATGGGCACCGATGCACTCATTGGAATGAAGTATATATCAAAAACCAGCTAGAATCAAAATTAGTAGGAAATACCTGTGTCTACCACCGGCATTGTCTCGAAACCTGTCATCATGCATGTAGAAAGCACCAGCTGTTGGCACTGAAAACGGATCATTCTCTTTCTTCCCCTCTTCACTCTGATTCAATTCCCGAATCTCCACAGACTCGCCAAGAGATCGCCCTCCGTTCCCATCCAATTCCTTCGCCGCCAGTCCCGCCCCGGCAGCCGCCGCCTCGACCTCCCCCCCTCCCCCATCGTACTCTTCCTCTTCCACTACCGCTTCACCCTCCTCCTCCTCCTCATCCTCCCGCCCCAATTCCTCTTCCTCTATCTCCGACTCTTCGTCGTCATACTCCGCCGGCGCTCCCTCCCCGTCCGATTCCACATCGGAACCAACCCCATCCCTCGAATCAGAAGTCCTCGGCGCCCCCTCTCTCTTAGTCCCATCTCCATCCTCCTCCCCTTCCTCATCATCGCTCGCCTCCCTCCTCCGCATCGTCAGTGACCGCTTCGCCTCCTCGGGATCACTCTCGTACTCCACATCGTTCTCCCCTGGAGCCGCCATATCTTCAATCAAATCCGAAATTCCCAAAAAAACAATCAAAAGGCACAACTTGACCGCACCAATTGACAGAATTCCAAGCCCTAACCCGAAGAAAGAATCGAATTTTGGTGTGGATAGGTAGTGGATTAATAGTCAGTGAAACCCTAGATTTTTTCCTCAAGAATCGAATCGAATATATAGAGGGAGAGGGTGGAATCGTGAGGGCTAGAGTTTGGGAAAAGGATGCGATTTGGGGGTCTTCGAATTTCAACGGTGGGAGATATATATTATTTAAAAAGATATTTATTTACTTATCCAGTTCCAAGCCATATAGAGTTACACTAAGGGCGCTTGGTATGTTTTAGGGTGTTGGTTTAATTTTTTATTTTTCACATTGAGATAAAGTTTTCAGATTTATTTATTTTTATTGAAATTGAAAGTATGACTTACGGAATACCGCACAAGAATAATAATCTCAAGTGCGCTTGGTATAGAATTTTTTTTTTTTTAAATCTATGAAATTCATGATTTGTGAGAATATTTTTTTTCAAAAAATATTTTTAAAATTTATATAATTCTATATTTGATTAGATATAAATATTCGTAGAAATATTGAGTAAGTTTTTATAAGAATTTTATATTTCTATATTTGGTTTAAATATAATATTTTTGAGAATCTATGTTATTTTTTTAAAATTATTTTTTTTAATTTTTTGTTTAAAAATAATAAACTCCTTCTAATAAATAAAATATTATGACCCACAATTTATTTAAAAAGTCAAAAGATATCATTTTTTTTACACATTATGTATATATATGTGTGTGTATAATATGTATATACATAATATATATATGAAGCTGTGAGGGCTGCGACGTGTGAAGAGCACAACAAGAAGGAAGTTATAATGAAGATAATCGTGAAAGAACTATAGAGTTATAAGAGAGTAAAGGGTATTTTAGTTTTTTTATTTGTTAAAAACTTTCCTGATGGCATTTGTTAATCAAGATATGTGGTGGAAAAACCAAGATAAGGAATGCATCCCGAACTTCTATCCTTTCGAACATGTTTGTTAAGGTTATCTGACCATTTTTGGAAAAGTCATTAATAACCTCTTATCTTAATTTTTTAAGATATGCATATCTCTTCCCCCTTTCAAGATAAATATATCTTGATCCCTACATATAAGAAAAAAATGACGTTTGTGTTCTCTAATGCATTCTAAAGAATTTAACAAATATTTTGATAAAAATCTTGGAATGCTTCCCAACTTTATCTTAACCATTTCATATCTTGATCCGAAAACCATTCCAGATTTATCTTGATACTCTCTTATCTTGCTCATTTTAATAAACGCTACCTTAATTCATAGATTTCCAACCCCCCTCAAAATCTTTTTTTTGTGGAAAAGTTGATTAAAAATAAATCTTGAAAATGCTATTTTTTCAACATTTAAAAAAAAAAAAGTTATACTAAACATAGAAATGTAAATTCTTAACCTAACATTAATTTCCAGAATTTTAAAAACTTCTTTTGTATCTAATGCCCCCTAAGACTATCTCTAACGCTGCTTTATATCTCATTTCCTATTATATTATAAATAATCCACTCTCTAGTCTGATATTATCTCGAAAATTATGTGTGCTCTAACCACACTCACTATTCTCATTTATATTTCACTCTTTATTTCATTTATTTATTTTAATAAACTTCAATTCTATTTATTTTACATTATCTATAATTTTTACACATACATAAAATCAATAATTAATTACACAAAATAATGAGATACACGCATAAACAAAATTAAAAATTAAATACATAAAATAATTCAATACACACATTCATAAAATCAATAATTAAATATATAAATCAATAATTAAATACACAATATCAATCATTCAATATAAAAATAAAAAAAAATCAAAATCTCACAAACCCACTTTTAGAAATATTAGTCTCTACTTGTCCCTATGGAAGTCTCAATCTCTACTTCATCTGCACCACTCTCTTCTTCCTCATCGACATTCTATAGGGTCTCACAACTCTTTAGATTATCCTCTTCATCCTCTTCAGTCTCTTCCTCGTCATCCAACTCCACCCTCTCACTCCTCATGGTCGTTCTGCTCGCAATCGTCGCTGTTGCTAGTTATCATCGTCGCCTCTGTTGGTCGTTATCGTTGGATCTGGTGTCTGCAACTCTCCAACTGATTTCGCCAAGCCATTGCAACAGTTCTTTCTCTTCCCACATTGATAGACGTTTAGAATGTGGGGGAGAGATGGCGAGAAAATTTTCATTGCCAATAATGATGAGGATTTTCCAGGTTACCAAGTTTTTGCTTAGAGAAATTGGTAATGACAAGGACCATTGGAACTTCAATTCTTGATTTGGCTCCTAAAATTTTGGCTTGGCAAGCTAAATCCACCACTTTTGGTGATAGCCTAAGGAGTGTTCTGAAATATGTAGAGCTACATTAACTTATTCTTTCCATGACACTTTATGTGTATGTAATATATTTTTATATTTAAATAAAGTATAATAATTATTACCCTTAGTTTAAAAATAAAATATATTAAATACACCTTGTTAAAAAATATTTAATAAGTGACTTCATCAATGAAATAGCTAAACATTGCAACCTTAAAAGTTGAAAGTTCGTAGAGGTGATGAATTGGTAGCAAAAACTTTTACCCATGTAGGTCTTCCCACCATATCACCTGCTTAAGGGCTAAGTCATCTAACATAATTTTTTATATTAATAATTAGCACTAAAAGGTATTAACAATTAATAAATGATAGTTTATAATTAAAAATAAACAAAAAATTAGATATTCAAATTGAAAAGATTAAAAGTTGAGTCTAGACATTTGATGATGCGGAGCCGATCACCTTCTTCTGTCTCGAACCAAGTACCTGCAAAAAGGGTGGGGATTTTCGGAAGTGGTAGCCGCACGTTCCCTTCTTGCCTTTCTGAGTGTACCTGCAATGGAGACGGGGCTTGCTCCCCGGTCGATCTCCGATGATTAAGTTAGTTCATAGGGTTTTGAAGAGTATAATAGCAATGGAAAAATAAATATGAGTCCCTTAGGAGCCAGCTCCCCCTACCTGTAGAGGTTGCCCTCTATTTATAGATGTCCCGTGGCCTTTCCCTTAGGAGATAAGATATATTTCAAAAGGAGAGGTTGATCCCCTTTCCATGGGGAGAAAAGATAATCTTCCCTAATAGAGATAATTCTTGGGATATTTAAAGATATCATTGGTTGACTTAGTCTTCTTCTTTATCTCTTTCCAGTTCAAAATCATAATAAAGATTATAAAGATAAGTGGAGCTCCTAAGTCTTGACACGTGGCGATCGCATATTGGTCTTTACTGGCACACATGGCTCCGAGTTAATGGTAACCTCCCAGGGGTAGTACAGTAAAATTGCCCCCCAGTAAATATTCCCTCATCACTTGCCCCCCACTCCTTGAGCTGAACGAGTAAGGAGGTTGGGCAGCTGAAGGAGTAGTTGTCACTGTTTTCTGAGCCTCTGTAAAAAAATTTTGCTAAAAATTTGGGTTAGTAGGCTCGGATGCTGAATTCGCTTTTTAAATCTCCCGGTGCCTTTTCAGTCTTCCCATGCAAAGGGTGATTAGGTCGCTCGAGGTGATAGTGACGTTCGAGAATTTTCCTTATCTTCGAGGCCGCTGCCGAGGCTGTGTGCCTTGTCTTCGGGGGCCACTGGCCGAGGCTATGGTGGTCGAGGCCGCATGCCTGATCTTTGGGGGCCGCTGGCCGAGGCTGCGTGCCTCGTCTTCGGAGGCCGTTGGCTGAGGCTGTGGGGGCCGAGGCCGCTTGCCTTATCTTCGGGGCCGTTTGGCCGAAGCTGCGGTGGCCGAGGCTGCGTGCTTCGTCTTCGGAGGCCGTTGGCTGAGGCTGTGGGGGCCGAGGCCGCTTGCCTTATCTTCGGGGCCGTTTGGCCGAAGCTGTGTTGGTTGAGGCTATGGTCCCCTTTGGTCTTCGTTTGGCGAAGGTTCGTAGCCTCCGAACTGGTGCCTTTTGGTCTTCATTTGGCGGAGGTTCGTAGCCTCCGAACTGGTGCCTTAATTAGTAGGGGTGGTCCCCTTTGGTCTTCATTTGGCGGAGGTTCTTAGCCTCCGAACTGGTGCCTTAATTAGTAGGGGTGGTCCCCTTTGAGTCGTTCATGTTTTCTGGTTAGGGGTTCGTGGCCCTGCGAGGATCACATTTGATCCTTTCATATTGAGTGTTCGGGGGTTCGAGGCCCCCCGAGGATCATATCTGATCCTTTGTTTTTGAGTGTTCGGGGGTTCGAGCCCCCCGAGGATCATATCTGATCCTTTGTTCTTGAGTGTTCGGGGGTTCGGGGCCCCCCGAGGATCATATCTGATCCTTTGTTCTTGAGTGTTCGGGGCCCCCCGAGGATCATATCTGATCCTTTGACCTTCGTTGTCGAGGCCTTTCGGACCTTCGGTTTTCATTCGCACATGCTGGCTTGGATTGTAGTTGATGACGGGATTTCAAATAATATCCTTATTTTATTTTCGCGGTTCGGTGAAATGCCTACGTCCGCAATTAAAGAATAATAATATTTGTTTTCGCGGTTCGGCGTAACGCCTACATCCGCAATTAAAGAATAACAAATATTTTGTTTTCGTGGTTCGGCGTAACGCCTACATCCGCAATTAAAGAATAACAAATATTTTGTTTTCGCGGTTCGGCGTAACGCCTACATCCGCAATTAAAGAATAACAAATATTTTGTTTTCGCGGTTCGGCGTAACGCCTACATCCGCAATTAAGGAATAACAAATATTTTGTTTTCGCGGTTCGGCGTAACGCCTACGTCCGCAATTAAATAGAGTATTTTATTTTTGCGGTTCGGCATAACGCCTACATCCGCAGGTGTTCGGGGCGAGCCTTTCGTCTTTAATCCCGAACATTTTAACAGAATCAATTAAAATTCAAGTCATTGGAGCATATCTATCAAGCAATTCAAATTAAAACCTTTTGCATATATCTAGCAATTCTCCAATAAATAGTAGTTAAAACACTAGAATGATAAAACAAGGGAAATAAGTTTTAACCAAAGCGATATTAACGGAGCTTTCGTCGCAACCATTATCGCTGCTTGCTGCGGCCATCGCCTGGCTCATCCATGGTGGTTTCTGGGTATATACCCCTTTTCCAGGAAGTCTTCCTCTTTAATATTATAATATAACACCTCTCTTCTTATTTACTCCGCTAGGCTTCCATGATAAGCTTTTCTCCAACATATATATATTCATATAATATGAATGCAGTGGCAGAATTACGCTTCTTTTATGTGATTGAACATATATATATATATGAATCTTTTGGCCTTCTCTTTCAATTATTTTTACATAAAACAATAATTGAAAAATAAAATCGTAAGAGGCACAAAAAATATTAAAAGAGAAACAAGCGTACCCATGATGCAATAAGCAAATATGTGTAATTGAGTTGAATAGATTTCCTACGGCTTGAAATTGTACTTGAAAAACAGAAGGAAAAGACGAAGGCCCCACGGTGGGCGCCAATTGATGATGCGGAGCCGATCACCTTCTTCTGTCTCGAACCAAGTACCTGCAAAAAGGGTGGGGATTTTCGGAAGTGGTAGCCGCACGTTCCCTTCTTGCCTTTCTGAGTGTACCTGCAATGGAGACGGGGCTTGCTCCCCCGGTCGATCTCCGATGATTAAGTTAGTTCATAGGGTTTTGAAGAGTATAATAGCAATGGAAAAATAATATATGAGTCCCTTAGGAGCCAGCTCCCCCTACCTGTAGAGGTTGCCCTCTATTTATAGATATCCCGTGGCCTTTCCCTTAGGAGATAAGATATATTTCAAAAGGAGAGGTTGATCCCCTTTCCATGGGAGAAAAGATAATCTTCCCTAATAGAGATAATTCTTGGGATATTTAAAGATATCATTGGTTGACTTAGTCTTCTTCTTTATCTCTTTCCAGTTCAAAATCATAATAAAGATTATAAAGATAAGTGGAGCTCCTAAGTCTTGACACGTGGCGATCGCATATTGGTCTTTACTGGCACACATGGCTCCGAGTTAATGGTAACCTCCCAGGGGTAGTACAGTAAAATTGCCCCCCAGTAAATATTCCCTCATCAACATTATAAAAGTTATATTTTTTTCTTTGGTAATTTATACTCTAAAATAACACTACAAACTTTAAACTATTTAGAAAGATATTACTAATTCGCCTACGTTAACATCTACTGAATCAATTCCTATTCTTATGTCTAATAGTCAGTCCAAGTATGATGAAATGGACCCAGAGAATCCATTATGAGATTAATGAAAAGGTCGAATTGGGCATTTGGAAAAAATGGATGAGTAGGCCGAACAGGGGTGGAGTTAGGAAATCTCTCAGTGAGGGCAAAATTTATTAAAGAAATAATGTAATAATATAAATATATTGAAAGTTAACATAATTTATTCAATACCTTACAATAGTTCTTTGTGAGGATTTAAAATTGGATTATTAGAATTTATAATTTTAATTTACTAATTAATTTTTTTCATAACTAAATTAGTTAGGTTTAGAGGAAAACCCAACTCAACATGAGTGAAGGTCTGTTAAAAATTTTAGATTAGTGTAGGCCTTAATGAGTAGCTGGCCAAACGCTCATTGGGCCCACAAAAGCTCCGCTCTAGGGCCGAAGGAGACCATGTAGGTGATGGTCGAGTGAGAGTCTCTCAACAACTAAGTGACCGAGAGATCTCTTGATCAGGTGAAGCCGAAAGTTGTATGGCCATGCGAGTTGTCCGGGTGACTGAGGCCATGTAGAAGCCCACGGGCATGCAACCAACAAGTAGCTATGCGTTGTGTGGAAGGCACAAAAAGACTTAGCACTGTGAAAGGTATTGAGAGACCCATAGGTCATGCGGCCACACGACAACTTGAACCACGTGAAGGCCCGTGGCCATGTAGCTATGCAAGAGCCATGTGCTAGACCAAGACTTGGCCAAATGACCTTAGAAGCGTCTGTTAAAATATACCACCAAGGAACCTTCTAGAATACTTTACAAGTCACTCATCTTATCGGAAGACATACAAGGGACTCAAGTGAGCCACCTAAGCCTGAAAGTCTCTCTCCAAGCCATGTGAGGATCCTTCCAAGAGCCACAAACTCTGAAAAGACCCGATTTTCTTATGTGAGGCCCAGTCAAACTCACCTTTAAAAAATATGTCGATAAATCCAGATGAAGCCCGATATGCCTGAGCGAGACGTGGCCTATCTATTACTATCCTTTCTATAAATAGAAAGTCACCCTTTTTATTGAGGTACACTCACAACTCCACTCAAACTCTCTTTGCTTTCAAACACTTTATACTCAATCAAAGACTGATTTAGGTATTGGAAGATCCACCCAAGGACATTCACTTGCGCCCCTAACTGATTTTTTTTTTTTTTCAGAAGGTCACTCATCACCAAGAGAGTCACTTGTCACAAAGAAGGTCACTTGCATCTCCTATACTAAAATTTATTGTTATATTTTGACAACAATACCAATTATCGGATGGGTGAATGAAACCCGTGAGAATAGCAAGTTCACTCTAATTGGTATGTTGTAGATGTCAAACTTGAAAGAACTTGTCACTTTTTTGTAGTATAAATTATATTATCAGTTATTAAATTTTAAATTTTGTAAAAACTTAGGTCATTATATTTTAATTTTTGTTATCAAAACCATTAAATTTTGATTTTTTTAAACCTTTAGTCTCTTTTCAATTTTTCTCAAATTTTGTTAACAAAAACTGACACAACATGTATTAATATAAATATAAACATTACTTTAATATGGGTTAATTTTTTGGAGTTTATATTTAATGTCACATCAATTTTCGTTAACAAACTTTGATGAAAAATTAGAAGATGAAAATAATTTTAATAAAAATAAAAATTTAGTGGTTATGTTAACAAAAATTAAAATATAGTGACCAATTTATTACGAACTATAAAATTTAGTGACTAAAAATGTAATTTACCCCATCTTATATGTAGTTTGAAATTTGAAAGATCATTTAAGAGAGGGTTGAATTGAGTATTTTTTTACTGTTTTTGAAAATAATTTAAAATATGATATAGTAAAGTTATTTGAACAAAATGTTTTTCTTAAACTAAAAAAAAAAAACCATGCAGCCGCGAATAGTATATGCATGAATATGCATGCAACATAAAATATTTTTCATAAAGATTATTATTAAATATTTTAATTATTTGATGTATATGAATATATTGATATGAGGATATATGCATTTATGAAAGAAATTCAAAAAGCGTGTTGGATCAAGAAGAAACAATATGAAATACATGAAGCTATAACTTGTGCATTTGAGATATAAGTATATATAAATAGATTTAGAAAACTTTGTATATGCAAAACTAATATTTAAAAAGATTTTTTTATGAACGCCATGAAAGCTAAAACATAAATGTTTGATGATAAAAAAAAGGGGCTATTAGGAAAAAAAATCAAACATTTTCGTGTTTTTGTGATTTTATCCAATGGTTTCAATTTTGGAAAGAAAGATCCAATTTCTGAAATTAGTTACAATTTTAACCCACACACTAAATCGAATCCCCGGACGTGTGCCTTTACACAGGTGGCACGCCATGTGACAATTTTAAATAGGACCCACTATAACTCAGAAAAAAAGAAAAAAGAAAAATAAAATAAAAACCATATGGGTTTAATAGCGATTAAACCCACATGGAGTCGAAAATTGAAACCCTAATTTCAAATCAAGAAGAGTCGAAGCGAAAGCGGAAAACAAGAAGAGGATGATGTGTAACAACCCGTTAGGGGGCTTAGGCGTTTTCGGGTATTTTATTTCGGGTTCAAAATTTTTGCTTTAATTAATTGAGGATTGAAATTTTTTTTTTATGGAATAAAGTGTAAGTGGAAATAAGGATATGGTAGCCCATCCAAATGGGATTCAAAAATGTGGAAAAAGTCCAAATGAATTGGGTGATTGAGTTGTGTTTTGAATTTTAATTATATTATGAATGGGCTTACAAGTTGAAAACTATTTAGGCCAGTGAGTTGGGCCATGAAATGGCCTACGGCATGGGTTAAGTCCAATTGAGAAATGAGATTTAAAATTTTTAAAAGAAAATTATAATAAATTAAATTGGCTAACAAATGTCAATAGTATCTTTGGACCTTCGTTTGACTGTTGTTAGGGTAAGGGGTAGTCAAGTAATTTTTCATGGGATGCAGGGGGCAGACCTGCAACCCTCCTTTTATCCCCTCTGCTACGCCGAGGATTTCCTCTTTGGTGTATCATTTTTGGCGTCCAACTTTCTTCTTGTATTCTCCCTTTCTTAGGCTACCTCTTCTTATTCAACATTCTTCTTCTTCTTTGATGTTCATTTGTTGTTGTTGCAGCGTGGCTTTCATTTCGCTGGTGGAGGCATCTTCATCAGACAAGTTCTCCTTGATTTTCTACTTTCTTCTTAAACTTTCTACAAGTTTCATTCGTTCATTATCTCTTCATTCCTGCAAGTTCTTCTTGCACTCATCTTTGATTTTCAGTGCAAGTTTTTTTATATATCTTCTTATATCCTTGTGCAAACTAACCTATATCTTCTTCTACTGATACGATTAATGTGTACATATTGGCTCGTTGTGTTCATTTTAGCTCATTTTGGCTCACTATGTTCAACCTTTGTTTCTGTATCTCTTTGTGGGTCTCATTGCGGTCTCGAAATGGGGTTTGTTTTCACCCCAAGATTTCTTCGTGAATGGCATTTTATATAGCTAGGTGAGGATGAGAACCTCTGCTCATTCTGCATCCAAAGAAGAAGTGTTAAATGTATATATATATATATACATACGTGCATATCATATCTGAATGAGCTCGCTGTTTCAAATGCCTCTTATATTTATATGTGCTATGTCAAAATGTAAAATGCTAAATCATCTGCCACTCATTCGAATGATTCTATTAAGGTATTCGGATGTCCCGTACAAATAGGAAAAGCCTCAATTGAAAATATATACCGTTTGCCTATACACATGTACAAACATGCGTAACGAGCTGTTATCCTTCACTAATTAGTAAAGCTTATTCGAGCCATGCCCTGCCTAGTTAATGCACCACATATTTATGCTTAAACAGTCGTTCAAGTGCCCTAATCTGTTCGGCCAACCCACTTATATATATATATATATGCACGTATAGTTGCATTTCTGTTCTAGCAAGCTCTTCCCTCAAGCCTCGTTCCGAGCTTTTTTCGCTTGTTCTTTCCTCAAGCTTCTTTCGAGCTCTTCCCTTCAATTCTTTTCGTGAGCTCCTTCTGGGCTCTTCCCTTCAGTTCATTCTGCGAGCTCTTTCTGAGCTCTCTTCGAGATCATGAGTCCGAGCTCTTTTCGAGCCATGTCCTGCCTAGCTAATGCACCACATATTTATGCTTACACAATCGTTCTAGTGCCCTAATCTGTTCGGCCAACCCACATATATATATGCACGTACAGTTGCGTTTCTGTTCTAGCAAGCTCTTCCCTCAAGCCTCGTTTCGAGCTCTTTTCGCTTGTTCTTTCTACGAGCTCATTTCTAGCTCTTCCCTTCAATTCTTTCTGTGAGCTCCTTTCGAGCTCTTCCCTCCAGTTCGTTCCGCGAGCTCTCTCCATAAGCCTTTGGCCACAAGCCATTTCTGCAAACTCATGATCTCGAGCTCTCCCTAGCTCTCTCCGTAAGCCGCGAACTCATGCCAGCGAGCTCGTCCTGAGCTCTTCCATGTAATATTATAGTATTTTGAGAATGATAATAATAATTATTATTATTATTATTTTCTTTATATTTAAAATATTTTTACATCCATTTGAGATTATAATTGAGAAAACTAATGGACTAAGTTGAAAAAAGAAATACTAAGTAAATGGACTTAGTGTTAGTGGGCTAAAT
This sequence comes from Diospyros lotus, assembly GCF_014633365.1. NCBI lineage: Eukaryota > Viridiplantae > Streptophyta > Magnoliopsida > Ericales > Ebenaceae > Diospyros > Diospyros lotus. The sequence goes on along the minus strand of NC_068339.1, from coordinate 41,376,136 downwards.
TAAAAAAAAAAAAAAGGCTAAGTAAATGAGCTTAAAGTTAGTGGGCTAAGTTGAAAATGATGAAAGACTAAGTAAATAGGCTTAGAGGTAGTAGTCTAAGAAAATGGGGTTAAAATTAATGAATTAAATGAAAGAATAATCTATTCAAAAGAAAATTTAGTGAAAAATAACTAAGAAGTGTGACAAAATAATTAAAGAAAGTGGGTGAAATAATTGAGAAATGTGAGAGATAAAGTAGGGTGTGGACAAATAATTAAATATTGTGGATGAGATTTAGTGAAAAATAATTAAGAAAAGTGACAAAATAATTAAAGATAATGGGTGAAATAATTGAGAAATGTTGGAGATAAAATAAGGTATGGACAAATAATCAAAGATAATGGGTGAAATAATTGAGAAATGTGGGAGATAAAGTAGAGTGTGGACAAATAATTAAAGATTATGGATGAGATTTAGTGAAAAATAATTAAAAAATGTGACAAAATAATTAAAGATAATAAGTGAAATAATTGAAAAATGTGGGAGACAAAAGTAGGGTGTCAACAAATAATCAAAGATAATGGGTGAAATAATTGAGAAATGTAGGAGACAAAGTAGAGTGTGGATAAATAATTAAAGATTATGAGTGAGATTTAGTGAGAAATAATTAAGAAAGCTGACAAAATAATTAAAGATAGTGGATCATTACAATTATGCTAAGCTTAATTCAACTTTTTATAAATAGAGAAGATTGAAAGATTGGAGGACTTAAATTAGAAAGAGAAAAGTTATAAGGAAGAAAGAAAGAGATTTGTGAGAAAGAAATTGAGCTTGTGAAAGAGATTTGGGAGGAAGGAGTAAGGAAGAGAAATTTGGGCACATCAAAGAGAGTTTGAAAAAAGTATTACAAGATAAGTGTAAATATTTCAAATAGATGGAAGTTAATAATATTTTTTTTTATCTTATTATGTTGAATTTTTCAGAAAAATTCCAAAAAAAAAAATTAGGTGTTTTATTTTATGAGTTATTATGGAAGAAATTTCTTGAGAATATGGAAAAAAATATTTACTTGGTGATTTTTGGAAAAAGGTAATTTCTAAAATGTGCCCTATGATTTGATAGCATGCCTATATGTTAAATACGATATATGTTTCAAAGTATGTGTTTGGCATGTTGACATGATATGATGTGTGCATATGTCACGTAGATGCATGTACATAATATGATGATGATATGCATATGTTCACATGAAATCCATCGTTGCTCATGCATCGCATATGTTTGAGAGTACGGGCGGGCATCGCTGCTTTACCAAGGATGCACTTGTATACCTCGACCTGGAAAGAGCTGGTCGTAAAAAATGGTAAGTGACATATGAAGTATGGATGCCCATCGGCTCAAATAGACCAAATGACAGGACATTATGCATTTACATTGATACATGAATATTAAACTCTTACTTAGATGGTCGATCATCTAACTGGGTGATGCTCCTAGAATATTTAATGTACCAGATGGAAGTTATAGCAGAAACGAAGGAAATGAAGGCATGTGATGGCATTCGTTAAAGTGCGTAAATGTATCGGTTACGGATATAACTTGTCATGTTTATGTCCTGCTATGTTATCCATGATGTTGATTATGATATTTTCAGCATGTAATATCAAGGGATGATCATGATTATGTTTAAACACTAGTACGTTTGAGAATGATGTTATGATTTTGTTATGTATATGAATCTACAATTTGATGTTATAAGCATGTTAAGTATTAGGTTACGATCTATCATGTTTCCGCTATTAGCTATGGTTTACCCCAATGAAGAGAATGAAAAATAAAAAAATATATAGATGAGGTAGAATTGATAAAGTATCTATTAACTAATAAACATCGGGGTAAGAAATGCTTTGAGAAGAACGGGGAGTCACATGTTACATATATATATATATATGTTTTGTATACCTATTATTTTGCGTGGAGGGAGAAAGGGTCCCCTAGAGCACCTGGCGCGGGACGAGAAGGCCATAACTAGGCAGGTTGGCTCCATATTTATTTGTGAGGTTTTATTGAAATTATACACTTATACATGCATCAATTTATGGCTTGAGAGCCGAGGATATTGATATTGATAATGAAATGATGCACTATTACATGTGTTAAATGATGGCTTGCAAGCCTGTGAGAATTGTTAATGATATTGAAAGTTTATATACATTTGCATAGTGATACATGGTGACATGATATATTAAGTTGAATTGATAAATTCATGAATTATAAATCTTGTATATAATTGTGGAGTCATTGATTACTTTTCTTGGTGTCATCGTATTCTTGGATCCTATATATTGTTCATTGTTTCTCGAACTTGCTGAGCCTTGTGGCTCATTTGATTTTCTTTGCCATTCCAGGTGAAAGAAAGTCTGTTATTGAGGGCGAGTTCAGTAGGACTACAACAAAGGGATAATGGTGTATGGAGACGCGTCCTAATTTCAAACATCCTAGTTAGTGATTTGGTGAGGTTTATAGTGACGAGGATTTGTTATGTTTATTGGCATTTGAGCCTCTTATTATTTTGTATGGCCATCGATCCTAGAGTCATGAGATATTGAAAAGTAATTGAACCTTAATTTAAAATTTCGCTTCTAGAAATGAAATGAGTTGTTATTTGAATTCAGTTTTGTTCTATATCATCTCTATAATAACCTCCTTTCGAGTATCCTATGCTAAACGGGAATATTCGGAAGCGGGCCTTACACGATTCGAAGAGCAATCAAAGGCTAAGGACGACGTCAAACACAAAGCAATCGAAGGACGAAGGAGACAAAGCATAAGTGGCTTACTGTCTAATGTTTAGGTTTGAACAAGAGTCCGATCAGACTTGTGGGTACGAAAATGAATCGAACTCTTCGCCCTACGAGTCCGATCGAACTTGTTTGCTTTATTTTTGTATTATTTTTTCATTGAAAATGAAGTTTAGGATGAGATTTTCATCTTTTGTTGAAGTGTTTTTGAGCATTTGTGGATATAACTAATGAAACTCAAACCACAAAAATGAATCGGACTTTCATCGCAATCGATCTCTTGATCGAAGTTCGATGAAGAGTCCGATTAGACTTGTCATCAAGTTGTTTTTGTTGGAGTGTTATTGAGAATTTGTAGATGAACATGAAAGCCAAAAATAAGGAAATGAATCGGACTCTTCATCGCGATTGGTCTCTTGATTGGACTCTTGGATATCCAAACGATAACGTTTCAATTAGACTCTCGATCGGACTCTTCAATCATTTTGATCTTCAAGACTCTAATGATAAAACCGTTTGGATCTGAAAGAGTCTGAAAAAAAGTCTAATTGGACTGCTTAAGAGTTCGATTGGACTCTTTTTTCCCTCGTATTTAATTTGTTAAATTTTGTATTGTTGTTTTTCTTTCATTACTTTTTTTAAAAGAGTCCATTTGGACTAATTAAGAGCCCGATCGGACTTTTCATGAAATTGTTTGTTAGTGGATTTTTTTATTTATTTTAAAAGTAACAATTTAAGCTTTTGTTGGAGTGTTTTTGAGAATTCATGGATGAGACTTGTGAAAAGCAATGCCATTTTTTTGAGAATCTGATTAGACTTTTGATCGGACTTTTCAATCATCTATTATCAAGAGTCCGAATGACAATACCGTTTGGATTTGAAAGAGTTTGATCGGACTGATGAAGAGTTTGATGAAAAGGTCGATCGGACTCTTCATCAGTCCGGTCGAACTCTTTCAAATCCAAATGGTATTGTCATTCGGACTCTTGAAGATAAATGCTTGAAGAGTCTGATTGGATTCTAAAAAAAAATGGTATTGCATTTTCACAAAAACACTCCACAAAAGTTTAAATCCTCACTTTCAAAATTAAAAAAAAAAAACAAAAAGTCTAATTATAGTTGAGAATATAGGTATATATAAACTTCCAATAAAAAAAGTTTTCCTAAACTACAAAACACTTTGATCAATCATGCTCAACCTATACAAAACACAATTTGACTAATTTGGAAAATATATATATGTATGATTATGAAGTTTTTCAATTTAAAAGGATTTATATAAAATGTTTTGGAAATCATCAACAAACCAAATTTATTGAAAATAATCTTTTTTAAAAATATTTTCTTTATAAATCAAAATACAAATTTCCTAAACAAATCCAAAGTATCTTTTGAATA